>NC_135881.1:85980271-87186644 GCF_964194155.1 Cetorhinus maximus
TCTCCCCCCGCGCGCTCTCTCGAGCTCTCTCTCCCCCGCGCGCTCTCTCGAGCTCTCTCTCCCCCGCGCGCTCTCTCGCGCTCTCCCTCCCCACGCTTGCTCTCGCGCTCTCCCCCGCGCGCTCTCTCGAGCTCTCTCTCCCCCGCGCGCTCTCTCGAGCTCTCTCTCCCCCGCGCGCTCTCTCGAGCTCGCTCTCCCCCGCGCGCTCTCTCGAGCTCGCTCTCCCCCGCGCGCTCTCTCGAGCTCTCTCTCCCCCGCGCGCTCTCTCGAGCTCTCTCTCCCCCGCGCGCTCTCTCGAGCTCTCTCTCCCCCGCGCGCTCTCTCGAGCTCTCTCTCCCCCGCGCGCTCTCTCGAGCTCTCTCTCCCCCGCGCGCTCTCTCGAGCTCTCTCTCCCCCGCGCGCTCTCTCGAGCTCTCTCTCCCCCGCGCGCTCTCTCGAGCTCTCTCTCCCCCGCGCGCTCTCTCGAGCTCTCTCTCCCCCGCGCGCTCTCTCGAGCTCTCTCTCCCCCGCGCGCTCTCTCGAGCTCTCTCTCCCCCGCGCGCTCTCTCGAGCTCTCTCTCCCCCGCGCGCTCTCTCGAGCTCTCTCTCCCCCGCGCGCTCTCTCGAGCTCTCTCTCCCCCGCGCGCTCTCTCGAGCTCTCTCTCCCCCGCGCGCTCTCTCGAGCTCTCTCTCCCCCGCGCGCTCTCTCGAGCTCTCTCTCCCCCGCGCGCTCTCTCGAGCTCTCTCTCCCCCGCGCGCTCTCTCGAGCTCTCTCTCCCCCGCGCGCTCTCTCGAGCTCTCTCTCCCCCGCGCGCGCTCTCGAGCTCTCTCTCTTCCGTGCATGCTCTCGTGCTCTCTCTCCCCCGCGCTCTCGTGCTCTCTCTCCCCCGCGCGCGCTCTCACGCTCTCTCTCCCCGCGCGCTCTCTCTCCCCCGCGTGCGCTCTCGCGCTCTCTCTCTCCTGTGCACTCTGTCTCCCGTGCGTGCTCTCACGCTCTCTCTCCCCACGCGCTCTCCCTCTCCTGTGCTCACGCTCTCTCTCCCCCGTGCGTGCTCTCTCCCGCGCTCTCTTTCTCCCGTGTGTGCTCTCGTGCGCTCTCTCACCCACGCCGCTCTCGCGCTCTCTCTCTGCCGTGCGTGCTCTCGCCCTGCCTGCCTCGCTCTCGCTCTTGCCCTGCCTGCCTCGCTCTTGCCCTGTCTGCCTCACTCTCGCCCTGCAAGTAACTGTCTTCCTCTCTACCCTTCTCATCTCCAAGCCTATCACAATGGCCAGCTGAATCACATGACCTTGGTCTGTCATTGAACTAGATCATGGCTGATGTACCTCAACACCATTCTCCTGCACTATCCCTATATCCCTTGATGTCTTTATGATCTAGAAATCTATCAGTCTTGTCTTGTAAATACTCAATGAATGAGCCTCCACAATGGTCTGAGGCATGGAATTCCAAAAATTTATCACAGTATCTCAATCCTAAATGGCATATATTTTATTCTGTGACTGTGTCCCCTGATTCTGGACCCCTCCCCAGTCAGGGGGAACATCCTTCCAACATCTGCCTTGTCAAGCCCTCTAAAAATTTTATATGTTTCAATGATATCGTCTCTCATTCTTCGAAACTCTAGACACTACAATCCCAGTCTCCTCAATCTCTCCTGATAGGACAACCTCATCATTCCAAGAATCAGTCTGATGAACCTTTGTTGCACTTTCTCTATGGCAAGTATAATCTTCCTTGGGTATGGAGCCCAAAACTGTGCAAAATACTCCAGTACAGTTTCACCAAGGTTCTATGCAATTGCAGCAAGACATCTTTACTCCTGTACTCAAATCCTCTGGCAACATACAATTTGCCTTCCTAATTGCTTGCTGCACCTGCATGCTAACTTTTAGCGACTCATGAGCAGAGACACCCAGGTCCCTTTGCACATTAATGCTTCTGAATCTCTCACCATTTTAAAAAATAATCTGCATTTTTGTTTTTCAAAGCAAAGTAGATAACTTCCCATTTTTCCATGTTGTATTCCATCTGCCATGTTCTTGCCAGCTCACTTAGGCTGTCTAAATTCCCTTAAAGCCTCTTTAAATCCTCCTCACAACTCTCATTAATTGAAGATGATATTAGCGCAATAGAGATGGATGACCTAAGTTCAAGAAACCAAGATATAGAAGCATTTTGGGTAGAGATGAGGAATAATAAAGCTAAGAAGTCACTGTGGAAGTGGTGTACAGGCCCCCTAAAAGTAACCACATGGTGGGACGGGGCATCAATCAAGAAACAATGGGAGCTTGTCAGAAAGGTACGGTGATTAGCATGGGGAGTTTTAATCTACACATAGACTAGAAAAAGCAAATGGGCCGAAATAGCCTAGATGAGGAATTCATAGGAATGTTTTCAGGATAGTTTCTTGGAACAGCATGTTCTGGGACCAACCAGAGAGCAGGCTATACACTAGACCTGGTATTGTGCAACAAGATAGGATTAATTAATGACCTCATAGTGAAGGCACCCCTGGGTAGCAGTGATCGTATGATTAAGTTTTACATTCAGTTTGGAGGAGAGAAGAGTGGGTCCAAGACTAGTATTTTAAACTTAAATAAAGTAAATTATGAGAGTGTCAAAGCAAGGCTAGCTAAAGTAAACTGGCAATTTAGGTTAAGGGATAGGTCAATAGAGATGCAATTGCAGACATTTGAGGGGATATTTCAAAACACACAGAATGGATACATTCCAACAAGAGGGAAATTCCAAGGCGAGGACCTACCATCCATGGTTTAAAAGTTAAAGATTATATCAAACTTAAAAAATAAAGCATATCATTGTGCAAAGATGGGTGGCAGGTTAGAAGATTGGACAGAATATAAAAAGCAGCAAAGAATGACTAAAAGATTAATAAGGAGCAGAAGGATTAGAATGCAAGAGAAAGCTAGCTCAAAACATAGGCCGGAATTTTCTGGCCCTATTGGCGTCGGGTGGGCGGGTTGGGGGTGGGGGATGTGCGGAATAATATGGTAAGAAGGCCAAAAATCAGTTTTATGCCATCGTGAAACCAATTTGAGATTTTCTGCTCTACCTGTCAAGGGCAGGCCGCGTTTCCCACCTCCCCCACCCAACCCAGCATCAAATTTACCACCCATGTTGGCATGACTTCAGAATAGCTTGCTTCACAACCACCTTTAAAATGCGTGCACCTGGCAAACTGAACTTTGAGGATAACCCGGAGGTGAGTACACACAACCTTGTGCAGCGGTCATGAGCATCGCGTGCAGGACATCACGGAAAAGGCATTGTGCATTCACTGGGGGCAGAGGCAAGTCACTTTTTCCTGGCTGGCTTTGTGTGGTGCTGATGCAAGTGCTTCAGTGCGGGTCAGATAAATGTGGGGGCAAGGCAGCAGGGACAGACTGAAGGAAAGACTCAAGCACATGCTTGGGAAGAGGGGTGAGAAAAGTGGCCACGCACTTGGAAAAGCTTGTCAATAGTGAGCATTCTTCCACAGCTGAGGCTGTTCAGCTGCAGCTCCATTGACATGCTTGGAGTCGGGCCTCTGAAGCTTTTCTGCTCACTCAAGCAATGCAAAAGCATGAAAGTGCCACCAAATGCTCCAGAGGCTTTCACCCCTCGGGCACAAACTGCAAATTAATGTGCCCCCTAAAAAGGGGCAGCAGAGCAATTGGACGACTGGCAAGTTGTACACTCCCCTTGCTTATAGAGCTGAGGGGCCTCCGTGGCTCCTTGCAGGCATTGCACATCTTTTACCGGGACCTGATCAAAGCCTGGAACATGGTCGCCTTGCGATGCAGCTCTCCCCTGCCAGGAGTAGCGGCTATTGTCAGAGAGCCGCTGCTCAGGAATCTGCACCTCTGTCCGTTTCAGTGGCTGGCAGAGAGGAGGGCTGTGTCTGCCGGGGTGACCAGGATTGGGGACATGCTGGGTGGGGGAGGAATGGGCTGGATGCTTCCACAGGAGTTGGCGCGTTGGGTGTCCGGCTCGTGGCAGATGCCATTCAAGACCTTAGGATGGTCGTGCTCGGCCCCAATGTTATACTGGGTCTCGAGCTGGCCCAGGTGTGCAGTGGTCTTCCATCTGAGCGTTCCCCTGTTCGAACGGAATTCCACATTGGCCCCAAGTCCCGAACCCTCCCTCAGGAGCCAGTGCCCCGCAACCTGAGTCACCTCACGAAAATGCCCTCCGAGCCCTTTAGCACGGTGCAGAGGGGTTTCCTGTATGGGCTGCTGCTGCACACCCTTCACTTCTTTGCCCTAGCCCGCTGCCCGGACACACCCTGGCGTGCCTTGTTACAGTCCGGTGGTGGAGTCCCCTGTGGGGGTCCTGTCTACTGAGGTGTTCTCCCCTTTTCCATCGGGGACCTGGGGTGGGGGGTGTTGTATGCAACAGTTCCATACAACCATTGATAGTGTCTTTTGCGGCTTTGTAGAGTCCATGGACCACTTGTATGTTGGTTGTTGTAGGCTGGACCCCCTTTTCAGTTTCTTGAAAACCCTTTACTGTTGTTTTGTTTGCACTTCAGCCCCATGCTCCTGATCTACGGGCACCCTGTGCAGAGGGAGGGGGCTGGGAGGTAGGAGCACCACCTTGTGAACCTGCTCCTGGGCCTGGCCAAGTTGGCCATGAACAGGTCCAGGCAATGGGTGATCAAGGGGTCATCTGGCCTGACTGTCTGCCCCTCTTCCGCGGCTACATTCGTAGCTGGATTCCCTGGAGATGCGGTGTCCACCGGCACTGTTGAGGCCTTCCAGGCTTGGTGGACATTGTGGGGACTGGGGTGCTTTATAGACCCCCTTAATCACTTTTTGATTTAATGTAGGTAAGTCTCCTTTGAATTTTGCCTTTTGTTTCTGCAGTTTCCCTTCAAGGGGCTGCCTTTTAATTTGTCCCCTGTTTTGTTAATTTAGTTTATTTGGTCTGGACTCGAAAGAGTGACATCATCTTAACCTTCCTAACCCTATGTGTTGGTGCTTCCCTGACATCCACAGTGGAGGCGGATGCAGCCTGCTGACTGCTGCACCCTGTCTATAATGGCCTTGATGGGCATCCTCTGGAGGGCTGAGACCTACTTTCAGGTCCTGCTGTGTGGCAGTGACACTCTCCTCAGCCCATAGATCTCAAGCTGGGGTCACAGGAAGAGGGGATTCGGATGGGCTGGACACTCCCGAAGTCACTTGGGTGGATGGCCCCAGGATGTGCACCTACTGATCCTGCTCCCTATGGCTGCCTGAGTGCCCTGGCTGACTCCTTGAGGAGAAGGGGAAGCTGGAGTGAGATTAAGCTGCTCCACACCCCTCTCACGTTGACATTGTTGGAGGCCAAATATGGCATCAGCGATGGAGTTCAGCCCGCGCAGCAGTGCAGGACTGGGTGTAGAGGTCTTCACAGCGGGCCTCCATTGCATCCATTAGGTATCAAGGAGAGACATCCCTAAATTTTGGAGCAGCATGTTTCCTCTCTTTGATAGCTATGAATTTGCAGCAGCTCCCGATGCCTAGAAAAGTGCTAGTTCGGTGCAGGGGCGTCTTTTAAATATGGATTATTGAAACACTGAGCTGACGGCAGGATGGATGAATCAGAGGCGGCTCTGCCAGCGATTTGGTGTGTTTCCTGGGAATGCATTATCAATGAGCGCTGGGAATGGGACAATATGATGCAAAAGCCCGCCATTGCAGCCGGTGGGTAAAACATCCATTTTCCTGTCCATTACCACACTTTGTGCAATTCTGGGGTGATTCCACCCATAAAGACAGATAGTAAGAGTTTCTACAGTTTTTTAAAAAAGAAAAAAGTTTCTATAGGAGCGTTGGTCCTACAGAAAGTGAGTATGGGGCATTAATAATGGAAAATAAGGAGATGGCAGATGAATTGAGCCGGTATTTTGCATCGGTCTTTGCTGCAGAGGATGAAAATAACACCTCAGAAATAGATGTAAATCAAGAATTTGGAAGGGAGGGAGGAACTCAAGAAAATCACAATCACCAGGGAAATGGTACTGAGCAAATTGTTGGAGCTGTGGGCTGACAAGTCCACGGGCCCTGATGGAATTCATCCTCGGGCCTTAAAAGAAGTGTCTAGTGAGATAGTTGATGTGTTGGTTTACATTTTCCAAAATTCACTAGGTTTGGGAAGGTTTCCATTAGATTGGAAAATAGCAAATGTACCCTGTTATTCAAAAAGGGAGGGAGATAGAGAGCAGGAAACTATAGGCCAGTTAGCTTAACATATGTCATAGGGAAAATGGTAGAAGCTATTATTAAAGACGTTATAGCAGGGCATTTAGATAAATTCAAGGTAATCAGGCAGAGTCAACACGGTTTTTTGAAAGGGAAACCCTATTTAACCAATTTTTTGGAGTTCTTTGAAGAAGTAACGTGTGCTGTGGATAAAGTTGATGTGCTACTAGATTTCAAGAAGGGATTTGATAAAATGCCCCATCAAAGATTATTGTGGTAAATTAAAGCTCACGGCATGGATAGAAGATTGGCTAGCTAACAGGAAACAGAGAAGGCATGAATGGGTAATTTTCTGGTTGGCATGATGTAATGAGTGATGTGCCATAGGGATCAATGCTGGAACCTCAGCTTTTTACAATTTAAACAAATGATTTGGTTGAAGGCACAGAAGGTATGGTTGCTAAATTTTCTGATGACACAAAGATAAGTAGGAAAGTAAGCTGTGAAGAGGACATACAAAGGGTTATAAATAGGTTGTGAGTGAGAAAAGATCTGGCAAATGGGGTGTAATGTGGGCAAATGTAAAATTGTCCATTTTGGCAGAAAGAATAAAAATAAAAGTGTATTATCTAAATGGTGAGAGATTGAAGAGCTCTGAGATGCAGAGAGATCTGGGTGCCCTCGTGCATGAATCACAAAAGGTTAGTATGCAGGTACAGCAGGTAATTAGGAAAGCTAATAGAATGTTATCATTTATTGTGAGGGGAATTGAATACAAAAGTAGGGAGGTTCTGCTTTTGTAGGGCGTTGGTGAGACCACATCTGGGGTACTGTGTACTGTCTTCTGTTTCCTTATTTAAGGAAGGATGTAAATGTAAAAGCAGTTCAGAGAAAGTTTACTAGACTAATACCTGGAATGGACAGGTTGTCTCATGAGGCAAGATTGGACAGACTAGGCTTGTATCCACTGAAGATTAGAAGAGTAAGAGGTGACTTGATTGTAACATATAAGATCCTGAGGGGTCTTGACAGGGTGGATGTGAAGAGGATGGTTCCTCTTGCAGGTGAATCTAGAACTAGGGCCACTGTTGAAAAAGAAGGGGTTGCCTATTTAAGACAGATGAGGAGAATTTTTTACTCTGATGGTTGAGAGTCTTTGGAACTCTCTTCCTCTAAAGTCAGTGGAGGCAGAGTTTTTGAACATTTTTAAAGCAGAGCTTGATAGTTTCTTGATAAGCAAAGGGGTGATAGGTTATCACAGGTAGGCAGGAATGTGGAGTTGAAGTTGTAATCAGATCAGCCATGATCTTATTGAATGACAGAGCAGGCTGAAGATACCAGGTGGCCTACTCCTCCTAATTCGTATGTTCACATTCCCACCTCGTCCTGTATCATCAGCAAACTTGGAAATATTACATTTGGTCCCCACAACAAATCATTGATATAGATTGTGAATAGCTCGGGCCTGAGCGCTGATCTTTGCAGGACCCTGGAACTCCCTCCCTTCCTAACAGCATTGTGGGTGTACCTACACTACATGGACTGCAGTGTTGAAGAAGGCAGCTCACCACCACCTTCTCATGGGCAATTAGAGATGGGCAATAAATGCTGGCCTAGCCAGAGATGCCTATATCCCATGAATGATTTTTTAGAAACCCACTAGTCAACAGCCTGCCAACCAGAGGATGACCCATTTATTCTACTCTGTTTTCTGCCTGTTAACCAATTCTCATTCCATGGCAGTATATTACCCCCCAATCCCATGCTCTCGAATTTTGTTTACTAAACTCTTCTGTGGGACCTTACGGAAAGCCTTCTGAAAATCCAAATACACCACATCCACTGGCTCCTCCCTATCTATTCTGCGCATTACATCCTCAAAAAAACTCCCCATAGGTTTGTCAAGCATGATTTCCCTTTCATAAATCCTTGTTGACTCTGGCAATCCTACCATTATTTGATATGTGTTCAGTTAACACATCCTTGTCATGAAATATAATTTTTATATGATCATTGTGATTTATTGTAAAAGTGGGTTAATAGTGGGGTTTGGATTAGTTTCTCTGTGTGTGTGTGTGCATGAGGGATTTAATTGAATTGGAGACAGCTGGTCTGGAGGTTTTGAGTTATCAACAAGAAGCTAGGTTTGAAATGCTAAATACCTAAACATGGCTGAAGTTTTAGAATGTGAGGTGTAAGAAAATTTGCATTTTTAGATAAATTAGAGTAGTTTGAATTTGAAGGAGATGGTAGGATATTACGCCTAGCCAGAGGAAGCTAAGCCAAACAGCGTGTTTATTTTTCCCAAAGGTTACTGATAAATTAGTGCTCTGAAAAGATTTCTATTACGAGAAAGGTAAAGAAAAGACATATCGGAACAATGGAATTTACATTAAAAAGGGAGAAACATGTATAAAGGAGATGAGGCTATTTATCAGAGGAGAATGCACTCTAAGATTTAACACAAGTGTGAAAAGCCTCCAGCCTCTACATCAAGTTGCTGTCAACAGGAACCGAAGCTGAGAAAACTCACTTCAACTTCTCTTATCCAGGGTATTGTGTTGCTTTGCCTGGGTCTGTTTAAATCTATTTGTTTTTACTGTTGCCTTAACGGGGGTGTAACCGGAAACCAGATAAATTAGGGGTTTTAGGAGTTATTATAGTAGTAATATGTAGACCTATGCATGTGCTTGAAATTTTTTTAATTAAAAAATGTTTAATTTAGTTTTCTAAAAACCTTTGAAGTTGTGGTGCTCTTATTACTTCTGAATTCAGGGCACACATCTCTAAATAAAATACAAATTTCAAAACAGTTGTGATCACGTGATCAGGTTTCTCTCGTGAATTTAATCCGCCTGGCACACATCATCTCCCACATCAAAACATCCTTTATAATAGATTCTAACTTTTTCCCTGCTAATGTCAAGCTAAGGGGGCTGTAGTTCCCCATTTTCTCTCTCCCTCCTTTCTTAAATAGTGGGGCTACATATGCTATCTTTCAATCTGCAGGAACCATTCCAGAATCTATGGAATTTTGGACGATGACTACCAGTGCATCTGTTATCTCTATAGCCACCTCTTTCAACACTCTAGGATGTAGATCATCAGGTCCAGAGGATTTATCAACTTCAGTCCCATTAGTTTCTCCAGTACTACTTTTTCACTAATTTATTTCACATCCTCATTCCCACTAGTCCCTTGGTTCTCTAGTATTCCTGGGAGGTTTTTTGCAACATTTTCTGTGAAGACAGACACAAATTATTTGTTTATTCTCTCTGCCATTTCCTATTCCCTGTTATAAATCTTCCTGTCTCTGCCTGCAATGGATCTGCGTTTGTCTTTGCTAATCTTTTCCTTTTTGCATACCTTTAGAAGCTTTTACAGTGCATTTTTATGTTTCTCACTAGTTTACTCTCATTCTATTTTCTCTTTATCAGTTTCTTGGTCCTCTTTCACTGAATTCTCAAAAGCTGCCAATCTTCAGACTTGCCCTTAAACCAGCTTATATTTCACCTCTTTTCTATTTTTCCTTCGTTCTGTTGAAGAGTCATACAGTCTCGAAACGTTAACTGTATTCCTCTCCGCAGATGCTGTCAGACCTGCTGAGTTTTTCCAGGTATTTTTGTTTTTGTTTCGGATTTCCAGCATCTGCAGTTTTTTTGCTTTTTTCCTTAGATTTGGAAATGGTCCCATTATATTGGAAGTTGGCAAATGTCACACCACTTTTCAAGAAAGGAGGGAGAGAGAAAATCGTGAACTACAGGCCAGTTAGCCTGACATCAGTTGTTGGGAAAATACTGGAATCTATTGTCAAGGGAGTCCTAACAATGCACTTAGAATAACATAAAGAGGCACTAATCACTCCTCTGGGTGGGACACGGAGAAATGGAGAAAGCTAATTTTGGAAGGCACTGAATACATCAAAAGACGTCTTATGGAACATGCAGCGGCAAAGCCGAGATGTTGAAGGGAGTGCACAGACCTCCAAACTGCCCATCAACGCACTCCATCAAGCACCACCTGCTCCATATGTGGCAGAGCCTGCAGAACACTCAGTGGACTTGTCATTTGAAACCATCAGATCGGAATGGAAGAAAGTCATCCTCGCTCCCAAGGAACTGTGTAAGAAGGAGGAGAACATCATCAAAAAATGATTAAATGGTCCTTTGTGAAACCTTGTTATGCATAAATAGTTTGCCTGCAAAACTACAGTGATTATACTTCAAAAGTAAATAATTGGCCATGATGCATTTTGAGTTGGGAAACTGGCCAACATCAGATGATTGTAATTGATGCAACATACAGGAGTGTTTCTATAAGACAGTGATTAGCCATTTTTAATGTGCAAGTGACCAAGTTAACGATAGATATAAAGACGACCAGCAGATTCAAATAAAAATGAAGCTCCATGGTTCTAAGAATAGCCAGGGTAAGGTTATATTAATGGGAATTTCAATCAAGAAAATATAAATAGGGAATCTTCAAATGGTATAGAATCTAAGTTAATAACATAGGGCAGAATTTTACACCACGTGGGCAGGCGCGTGCCTGACCCGATCGGGCATAAAATGGTGCGAGATGATGTCGGGTGAGCGTCCCGACATCATCCCGCATGTGCGCAATCTTCAGGTTAGCAGGTGCGCGCGGGAGTTGGGGCCGCACCCACCATCAATTAAACAGCCACTTAAGGCCATTAAGAACACAACTGAAGCCAATTTTTCATTGCTCATGTGATTTCACACTCGTCACATGGGAAAAATGGGCAGACGAGCAGCCCACATTTTGCAAAACCTCATCCAAGGGCGGGATAAAAAGGGTCAGCAGCATTGTCAGTGTAAGTCATGAGGAATTTAGGAGATAGTTTGCTGCTGGTTGCTTATTTGAACTTGACAGTTTCATCTCTCTTCTGAGCTTCATTCTTAGCATTTCCAGGCTTCACTTCATGGCCCAATGGTGTCTCCAAGGTCCCCAGAGGACTTTGACTGTGTGGACCTTTCCAGGTATTAGACAGCCTTCTGTTACCCTGGTAATGGGGATTGTGGTCTCCGCTGGAGGCACCTCCTCTGAGGAGGAAAAGAGGGACAGAAGGGAGAGGAGGCCAGGTGTCCCAATGCAGCTTCCAGGTGAGCAACCTGTGGGAGGAGAGGTACAGGCACAAGGTGCACAGAACCAGCAGGTAGTCCAAAGCGGAAGGGGCCACAGAAGATGCCACTATCCTGCTGCCAGGGTTTACAGGCGACGATGCAGCTACCTCAATATGTCTGAGGTGCAATGCCGTAGGAGGCTCTGCCTCTCCAGGGAGACCGTGACCTCCATTAGTCAGATAATTGGGCCTGAGATCACCTCCAACTGTGTGGGTGGAAACCCTGTGCTGGTGGCTCTGAAGATCACAGTGGCCCTCAACTTCTATGCCTCCGGCTCTTTCCAGGGCTCAGTGGGGTATCTGTGTGGAGGTGAAGAGAAACAAAATGAATATAGTGCCACTCTGAACAAACTGAAGAAACAGTTGGCAGAGAAGACTCAACAATGTTCAATATTCTAGAAGGAAGCCAAGAGATACAAGAAGGAGACAGAAGAGCTGAAGAATCAGCTGAATGAAACAAAAGGCATTAGAAGGAAAAGTTGTGGCGCTTTCCAAGATGCGAGTGGATGATGAAGCCATGGGTAGCTCAACCACCGAACTGAACCAAGTTAAGATTTCACCAGAGAGAAATTTGGCTGACTGTGAAATCAAAATGAAGGACAAGACAAGACTCTGTGGCAAACAGAAATCAAATCATAACGACCAATTGGCTATGTCTCCAGAACCCCCTCTGCAGCTGAGAAGGGTTATTCCCAACTAGAAAAAGGAGGTTTATGGGTGGTATTCGAAGTGAAGAAATTCCACCAGTACCTGCATGGGCGACATTTCACCAACGTGTGGAGACCATAAACCATTAATGGGTTTATTCAGTGAGGATAAGGCCATTTCGTCAATAGCATCAGCAAGAATACAACATTGGCCTTTGATATTATCTGCGTATGAGTATACCTTTATGCACCATCCTGTCTTACATATTGCAAATGCGGATGCACTCAGTCATCTCCCGTTACCCAGATAGCATTGTACATGCTCCAGTGCCACAAGAAGTTGTGCTTGTACTGAATTTCTTGGATTCTTTGCCTGTGTGTGCGAAGCAAATTAGGAATGAGACGAACAGAGATCCAACTTAATTGAAACTCCGAGACATTGTCTTGCAAGGGTGGTAAAATTCACCCGTATCTGAAGAAATGAGACCATTCCATGCCCAAGAAACAGAGTTAAGTTGTCAAAATGGAATTTTATTGTGGGGATCAAGAGTTGTCATCCCTTTGTAAGGAAGAGAACCAGTCTTGACAGAGCTTCACATTGTGCATTCAGACATATTGAAGATGAAAATGCTTGCGTGAAGCTATGTCTGGTGGCCAGGCATTGACAGTGACATTGAAAGCATGGTCAAGCACTGACTCCATTGTCAGCAACAACAGGAGTTGCCTGTTTCAGCTCAACTGCATCTGGCCGATCCGGGTTACACTACATATCAATTATGTAGGACCATTCTTAGGTACCATGTTTTCATTGATCATAGATGCACATTCTAAGTGGATGGATGTGTATGTAGTCAGATCACAGACATTGAGTGCAACTATTGAAAAGTTGCACCATAGTTTTAGTATACAAGGCCTACCAGAAGTCATCGTTTCTGATAACGGTACAGTCTTTACCAGTACAGAGTTTCAGAGATTCCTGAGTTTAAATGGAATCAGACATATTAAAACAGCACCATATCATCACTTATCAAATGGGTTAGCTGAAAGAACTGTGCAAATTTTCAAATCAGGAATGAAAAGGTTGTCTGAAAGCACTCTAAAAACTCGACTCCCACTTTCTTCTCAACTATCGTATGACATCTCATTCGACTACGGATTCAATGCCGTCTGAATTATTGATGAAACACTGCCTACGTACAAGGTTAAGTCTGGTGTTTCCAAACTTAGAGGGGAAGTTAGAGAAGATCCAGAGATTAACAAAAATTGAATCATGATATTCATAGCAAAGCTCGAAGATTTAGTGTTGGAGATACAGTTTTCATGCAAAATTTTGGAAGTGGCATTGTTGATTTCCTGGTACAGTTGTCTTAGAAACTGGTCTCATGTCCTTTCAGGTGGAAGTGGAAGACCAAATTATTCGAAAGCATATGGATCGTTTTAGGAGTAGGGTGACATTCCAACAACCAGCTATTCCGCCTGTGATTAACATCGAACTGTTAATCCCTAAGCTGACAGATCAACCTAGAATAGACATACCCAATGTGTCTGTAGAGTTGCCTAACCTTGAACTGCCAGTTTCTCATGATGTACCTGATGCTGCAAGGTCCTGAACATGTCAATCCAGTGGAAGAACCTTTCACTGTATCTTTCACAGTATCTTTACAGTGCAGAAGGAGGCCATTCAGCCCATCGAGTCTGCACTGGCTCTCTGAAAGAGCATTCGACCTAGTCCTATTCCCCTGCTTTATCCCCATAACCTTGCACATTCTCTGTTTTCAGGTAGCAATCCAATTCCCTTTTGAAAACCTCAATCAAACCTGCCTCCACCACCCTCTCAGGAAGTTTGTTCCAGGCTCCAACCACCCTCGGGGTGAAAAAATTTTTCCTTACATCACATTTACTCCTTGTGTCAATTATTTTGAATCTGTGCCCTCTAGTTCTTGATATTCTTGTGAGTAGGAACAGTTTTTACTATTTACCCTGCCCATACCCCTCAGGATATTAAATATCTCTATCATGTCTTCTCTCAGCCTTCTTTTCTCCAAGGAAAACAGTACCAACCTCTCTAATCTACCCTCATAGCTACAGCTTTTCATCCCTGGAACCATTCTTGTGAAGCTCCTCTGTGCTCTCTCCAATGCCATCACATCCTTCCTCAAGTATGGCACCCAGAACTGGACGTAGTATTCCAGATGATGGCGAACTTGTGTCTTATACAAGTTCAACATGACCTCCTTACTCTTGTACTCAATGCCCCTAAAAAATAAAGCCTAAGATAATATATGCTTTATTAACTGCTCTCTCAATATGCCCTGCCATCTTCAATGACCTATGTACGTATACACCTAGGCCCCTCTGTTCCTGCACTTCCTTTAGAGGCTGTCCCTTTATTTTATACTGTCTCACCATATCTTTCCTGCCAAAACAAATCACCTCACACTTCTCTGCATTGAACTTCATCTGCCACTTGTCTGCCCAATCCACCAACATGTCTATGTCCTTTTGAAGTTCAAGACTATCCTCATCACAGTTGACAACATTTACAATCTTCATATCATCTGCAAATCTTGAAATCATGCCCTGCACACCACAGCCTAGGTCATTAATATATAACAGGAAGAGCAAGGGTCCCAACATTGACCCCTGAGGAACTCCATTACAAACCTTCCTTCTATGTGAAAAACAACCATTTATCACTACTCTCTATTTCCAGTCACTCAGCTGATTTCTTATCCAAGTGCCTTTTTCCCTCAAGTGGTAGAGCTATACTGCTCTAACTGAACAAGTAAACTACCTCAGAGATGGGGGAAGGCCATGGCATAGTGGTATTGTCACTGGACTAGTAATCAAAGGACCCAGGGTAATTCTCTGGGAACCTGGGTTCAAATCCCACCACGGCAGATAGTGAAATTTTAATCAATAAAAATCTGGAATTAAAAGCCCGATGATGACCACAAAACCATTGCCAATTGTCATAAAAACCCATGCCCTTTAGGGAAGGAAATCTGCTGTCCTTACCTGGTCTGGCCTACATGTGACTCCAGACCACAACAATGTGGTTGACTCTTAAATGTGCCCTGAACAAGGGCAATTAGGGACAGGCAATAAATGCTCACCTAGCCAGCAATACCCACATCCCATGAACAAATGAAAAAAAGGTCACCTGACTTGTATATATGTATATGTTGTGGGTTATTAAAATGGGGGCCTGGTCAAAGACCTGATTCAAGCATGTAACTTCTGAAGATCTCTTTGTAATAAAGTTATCTGTTTCAAGTAGAAACCTGTCCGGTACATTAAGTCATTACAGGAACCTTACATCCATGGTAGTAAAAGATAAAGTAAATCTGAAAACTGCTTAAAATTAGCTAGTGATGTTAGGACAGGAGGGTATGGTTCAAACTAGTGAAAGAAAATTTTTAGAACAGGTTTTGGAAAATTATTCCTAAATTGATTCATATATACAATGGTCTTTGGAATAGGTTGGTGGTGTGTTACAGATCTCACAGAGTCAGAGTTGCTGTGCAAACATGCACTTTTTACATTCATGTTGTAGTCTGGAGCTATGGGTAGTAGAGGCTTCAATTTTCTAAAAAAATGGCTGATCAAGAATCTCTCCCACTTTCACCGCCTGCCATTGGCATATGGTGGAAATATTTTCAGCTTGATTATCAACCTATTTGGTCACATCATGAATGCACTTTTCTTAGCCGTCAAGTCCCGGGCTGTGACTCTACCCACTGCACCACAAGATCTCCCTTTAGAACAGGGTAACGGTGGAAAAACATCAACAACCACCATCACACATCAATATCAAAAAACACACCACCAAACACACCAACACCACACACACACACACACACACACACACAAACAACATACCACCACACACACACAACACACCACCAAACAATATACCACCAAACACACCGCCAAAAACCACACCACCAAGCAACAGACCACCAAACAGCACACTAAAAAACAAAACACCAAACAGCACAGCACTAAACAATGCACCGCCAAATAAGACGCCGTCAAATAACACACCACCAAACAACACAACACCACACAAACAACAAATTACCAAACAACACACCGCCAAACAACAAAGCACCAAGCAATGCACTGCCAAACAGCATGCTGCCAAACAACACCACCAACCAAATCACTACCAACCAACACACTGCCAAACAACACATCACCAAACAACACACCAGCACATCCAAATACCACCATACACAAACAACATATCACCAAACAGCACACCGCCAAAAACACACCACCAAACAAAATACCATCACACACAAACACACCACCAAACAACATACCATCGTAAACAAGCAACAGACCGCCAAACAACACACCGCCAAACTGCACGCCGCCAAATAACACCCAACAAACAAAACACCACCAAACAATCACACTGCCAAACAACACACCACA
This sequence comes from Cetorhinus maximus, assembly GCF_964194155.1. NCBI lineage: Eukaryota > Metazoa > Chordata > Chondrichthyes > Lamniformes > Cetorhinidae > Cetorhinus > Cetorhinus maximus. Next base: position 85,996,670 of record NC_135881.1, read on the forward strand.
TCCAAATACCACCACGCACACAAAACTTTTGCCAAACAACACACCAGCACATCCAAATACCACCACGCACACAAAACTTTTGCCAAACAACACACCAGCACATCCAAATACCACCACACACAAAAAATTTTTACCAAACAACACACCACCAAACAAAATTCCATCACACACAAACAGCGCACCTACCACAATACACCACCAAACAACAATCAAACCAGCACACCACTAAACACCATATCACCAAACAACACATCAACAAACAACGTACAACCAAACAACACATTAACAAACAACATACCACCAAACAACACAGCACCAAGCAGCACAGCACAAAACAACCCACCGCCAAACAACACACCACCAAACAACATACCATCACACACAAACAACACACCACCAAGGAGCACATAACCAAACTAGCACCAAACAAAATACCACCAGATAACACACCATTAAACAACACACCATTAAACAACACATCACTGAACAAAATACCACCACACAACACAACACCAAACAAAATGACACCAAACAACATACCACCAAGCAAAATACCACCAGATACCACACCACCAAACAGCAAACCACCAAACAACATACCACCAAAAAACATAGTCACAAACAGACAACACACCTCCAAACAACATGCCGCCAAACAACGTGCCGCCAAACAACATGCCGCCAAACAACACACAACCAAACAACATAGCACCAAACAAAATACTGCCAGATAACACACAACCAAACAACCAAATGCCACCACACACAAACAACATATTACCAAACAACACACCGCCAAAAACACACCACCAAACAAAATACTATCATACATAATCAACACACCACCAAACAACACATCAACAAACAACACACCACTGCACACAAACATCACCACACACAAACAACACACCGCCAAAGTACCACCAGATAACACACCACCAAACAGTGCACCGCCAAGCAACATGCTGCCAAATAACACCATCACCAAGCAAAACATCACCAAACAGCACAGCACCAAACAGCACTCCACTGCATACAAATACCACCACACTCAAACAACATATTACCAAACAACATACCATCACACAAAAACAACACACCAGCAAACAATATTGCACCAAAAAATGCACCAGCAAACACACCACCAAACAGCACATGTACAAACAACACACCAGCAAACAACACACCACCAAACAACACACCAGCAAACACACCACAAAAAAACACACCACAAAACAACACAAAACCAAACAACATACCATCAAACAACACACTACCAAACAACATACATTCAAAAACAAACAACACACTCCAAGCAACGCACCACCAAGCAACGCACTGCCAATCAACGTGCCACCAAGCAACGTGCCACCAAGCAACGTGCCACCAAACAACGTGCCACCAAACAACGCGCCACCAAACAACATGCCGCCAAACTTCACGCTACCAAACAACACCCATCAAACAAAACACCACCAAACAACACACTGCCAAAACCACACCACCAAACAAAATTCCAATACACAAAAACAACACAACACCAAACAACATACAACCAAACAACATACCACCAATCAACACACCGCCAAACAACACACCACCAAACAACATGCCACCACAAACAAACACACCACCAAAGATCACACAACCAAACAACACAGCACCAAACAAAATACCACCAGATAACACACCATTAAACAACACTCCATTAAACAAAATACCACCACACAACACAACACCAAACAAAATGACACCAAACAACATACCACCAAGCAAAATACCACCAGATAACACACCACCAAACAGCAAACCACCAAACAACACACCACCAAAAAACATAGTCACAAACAGACAACACACCTCCAAACAACGTGCCGCCAAACAACATGCTGCCAAACAACATAGCACCAAACAAAATACTGCCAGATAACACACAACCAAACACACCAACACATCCAAATGCCACCACACACAAACAACATATTACCAAACAACACACCGCCAAAAACACACCACCAAACAAAATACTATCATACATAATCAACACACCACCAAACAACACATCAACAAACAACACACCACTGCACACAAACATCACCACACACAAACAACACACCGCCAAACAAAGTACCACCAGATAACACACCACCAAACAGTGCACCGCCAAGCAACATGCTGCCAAATAACACCACCACCAAGCAAAACATCACCAAACAGCACAGCACCAAACAGCACTCCACTGCACACAAATACCACCACACTCAAACAACATATTACCAAACAACATACCATCACACAAAAACAACAAGCAAACAATATTGCACCACACATACATCAGCAAACAACACACCACCAAACAGCACATGTACAAGCAACACACCACCAAACAACACATCACCAAACAACACACCACCAAACAACACTCCACCAAACAACACACCACCAAACAACATACATTCAAAAACAAACAACACACTCCAAGCAACGCACCACCAAGCAACGCGCCACCAAGCAACACGCCACCAAGCAACGTGCCACCAAGCAACGTGCCACCAAGCAACGCGCCACCAAGCAACGCACCAGCAAGCAACGTGCCACCAAGCAACATGCCACCAAGCAATGCGCCACCAAGCAACGCACCAGCAAGCAACGCGCCACCAAGCAACGTGCCACCAAGCAACGCGCCACCAAACAACATGCCGCCAAACTTCACGCGGCCAAACAACACCCATCAAACAAAACACCACCAAACAACACACCACCAAACAACACACCACCAAACAAAATTCCAATACACAAAAACAACACACCAAACAACATACAACCAAACAACATACCACCAATCAACACACCGCCAAACAACGCACCACCAAACAACATGCCACCACAAGCAAACACACCACCAAAGATCACACAACCAAACAACACAGCACCAAACAAAATACCACCAGATAACACACCATTAAAAAACACATCACTAAACACCACACCACCAAACAGCACATCAACAAACAACATACAAACAGCACACCACTACACACAAATACCACCACACTCAAGCAACATATTTCTAAACAACACCGCCAAACAGCACACCTTCAAACAACATACCATCACACACAAACAACACACCACTGAGAAACACACCACCAAACAACATACCACCAAACAACACATCAGCAAAAAAATACCATCAAACAGCACACCACCAAACAGCACCCCACCAAACAACATACCACTAAACAACACATCAACAAAAAACATATCACCAAACAGCACACCACCAAACAGCACATCACAAAACAAAACACCACTACACACAAATACCACCACACTCAAACAACATATTACCAAACAACACACCACCAAACATCACACCACCAAACAACACACCACCAAACTACACACCACCAAACTACACACCACCAAGCTACACACCATCAAACACACAACCAAACATCACAGCACAAACAAAATACCACCAGATAACACACCACCAAACAACACGCCACAAAACAACACAAAACCAAACAACATACCATCAAACAACACACCACCAAACAACATACATTCAAAAACAAGCAACACACTCCAAGCAATGCACCACCAAGCAACGCACTGCCAAGCAATGTGCCACCAAGCAATGTGCCACCAAGCAACGTGCCACCAAACAACGTGCCACCAAACAACGCGCCACCAAACAACATGCCGCCAAACTTCACGCTGCCAAACAACACCCATCAAACAAAACACCACCAAACAACACACCACCAAACAACACAATGCCAAGAACACACCACCAAACAAAATTCCAATACACAAAAACAACACAACACCAAACAACATACAACCAAACAACATACCACCAATCAACACACCGCCAAACAACACACCACCAAACAACATGCCACCACAAACAAACACACCACCAAAGATCACACAACCAAACAACACAGCACCAAACAAAATACCACCAGATAACACACCATTAAAAAACACATCACTAAACACCACACCACCAAACAGCACATCAACAAACAACATACAAACAGCACACCACTACACACAAATACCACACTCAAGCAACATATTTCTAAACAACACCGCCAAACAGCACACCTTCAAACAACATACCATCACACACAAACAACACACCACCAAACAACATACCACCAAACAACACATCAACAAACAAATACCATCAAACAGCACACCACCAAACAGCAGCCCACCAAACTACATACCACTAAACAACACATCAACAAAAAACATATCACCAAACAGCACACCACCAAACAGCACATCACAAAACAAAACACCACTACACACAAATACCACCACACTCAAACAACATATTACCAAATAACACACCACCAAACTACACACCACCAAACACACCACCAAACAACACAAAACAAAACACCACTACACACAAATACCACCACACTCAAACAACATATTACCAAATAACACACCACCAAACTACACACCACCAAACTACACACCACCAAACACACCACCAAACAACACATCATCACATACAAACAACACACGACCAAACAACACACCACCAAACTACACACCACAAAACAACACACCATCAAACACACAACCAAACAACACACCACCAAACGTCACAGCACCAAACAAAATACCACCAGATAGCACACCACCAAATAACACATCGCCAGCAGTACGCTGCCAAACAACACACCGCTACACACAAATACCACCACACTCAAGCAACATATTACCAAACAACACCGCCAAACTGCACACCTCCAAGCAACATACCATTACACAGAAACAACACACCACCAAACAATAAACCACAAAACAACTCAAAACCAAGCAACACACCACCAATCAAAATATCACCATATAACACACCACCAAACAACACATCAACAAACATCAAACGACACACCACCAAACAACACACCACTACGCACAAATACTATGACGCTCAAACAACATATCACGAAACAACACAACACCAGACAACGCAACTCCAAACAATATACCATCACACACAAACAACACACGACCAAACAACACACCATCAAACAACACATCAACAAATAATGTATCACCAAACAACACACCACCAAACAACACCCCACCAAACAAAATACCACCAGGAAACACACCGCCAAACAGTACACCATCAAACAACACACCGCCAGACAACAAACCACCAAACAGCACACCACCAAACAACACACCAGTACACACAAATACCACCACACTCAAACAACATAGTACTAAACAACACACCACCAAATACATATCACCGAACAACACACCACCGAACAACGCATCACCAAACAATAAGCCATCAAACAATAAGCCACTAAACAATAAGCCACCAAACAACACACAACCAAGCAACACACCACCAAACAAAATGCCACCAGTGTTCACACCACCAAACAACACGCGACCAAGCTACACGCCACCAAATAACAAACCACTAAACAGCATACTACGAAACAGCATACCACCAAACAACATGTCACCAAACAAAATACCACCAAACAGCACACCACAATATAACACACCACCAAACAACACGACACCAAACAAAATACCTCCAAACAACATGCCACCAAGCAACACGCCACCAAATAACAAACCACTAAACAGCATACCACCAAACAACATGTCACCAAACAAAATACCACCAAACAGCACACCACAATATTACACACCACCAAACAGCACATCGTCAAACAAAATTCCACCAAAATATACACCACCAAACTGCACACCACCAAACAAAATACCACCAGGTACACACCACCAAACAACACATCAACAAAAAACATACCACCAAACAATACACCACCAAACAGCACATCACAAAACACCACTACACACAAACACCACCACATTCAAACAACATATTACCAAACAACACCACCAAACATCACACCACCAAACAACATACCATCACACACACACAACGCACCACCAAACTACACACCACCAAACAAAATACCACCAGATTACACACCACCAAACAGCACCCCACCAAACAACATACCACCAAACAACATACCACCAAACAACATATCAACAAAAAACATACCACCAAACACACCGCCAAACAACACACCACCAGACAGCACATCACAAAACAAAACACTACTACACACAAATACCACCACACTCAAACAACATATTACCAAACAACACACCACCAAACATCACACCACCAAACAACACATCATCACATACAAACAACACACCACCAAACAACACACCACCAGACTACACACCACCAGACTACACACCACCAAACAACACATCACAAAACAACACACCATCAAACATCACAGCACCAAACAAAATACCACCAGATAACACACCAGCAAACAGCACACCACCAAATAACACACTTCCAAATAGTACGCTGCCAAACAACACACCACTACACACACATACCACCACACTCAAACAACATATTACTAAGTAACACCTCCAAACAACATACCATCGCGCACAAACAATACACTACCAAACAACTCACCACCAAACAACACATCAACAAACAACATACCACCAAACAACACATCAACAAAAAACATACCACCAAACAACGTACCACCAAACAACACATCAACAAAAAACATACCACCAAACAGCACATCACAAAACAAAACACCACTACACACAAATACCACCACACTCAAACAACATATTACCAAACAACAAACCACCAAACACCACACCACCAAACAACACACCATCGCATACAAACAATGCACCACCAAACTACACACCTCCAAACTACACACCACCAAACTACACGCACCAAACAAAATACCACCAGATAAAACACCACAAAACAGCACACCACCAAATAACGCACCGCCAAACAGCATGCTGCCAAACAACACACCACTACATGCAAATACCACCACACTCAAGCAACATATTACCAAACAACACTGCCAAACAGCAAACCTCCAAGCACCATACCATCACAAACAACACACCACCAAACAATAAGCCACGAAACAACTCAAAACCAAGCAACACACCACCAATCAAACTATAGATTCAAAATAAGTGGCAGAAGGTGTAGGGGGGACATGAGGAAGAACTTTTTTACGCAGAGGGTAGTGGGTGTCTGGAATTCGCTGCCCAAGTTGGTGGTAGAGGCAGAAACTCTAAACTCTTTTAAAAAGTACCTGGATCTGCACCTTAAGTGCTGTAAGCTGCAGGGCTATGGGCCGGGTGCAGGAAGGGTGATTAGAAAGGCACCTGGGTGTCCTCGGGTTGGCATGGACAAGATGGGCCGAATAGCCTCCTTCTGTGCTGTAACTTTTCTATGGTTCTATCACCATGTAACACATCACCAAGCAAAATGCCACCAAACAACACACCACCAAACAAGCTACCACCACATAACACACCACCAAACAGCACATTGCCAAAAAACAAACCACTAACCAACATACCACGAAACAGCATACCACCAAACAACACACCACCAGGTAACACACCACCAAACAATACATCAACAAAAAACATACCACCAAACAACACATCATAAAACAAAACACCACTACACACAAATGCCACCGCACTCAAAACAACATATTACCAAACACACCACCAAACAACATGCCGCCAAACAACATACCATCACACACAAACAACATACCACCAAAAACACCCCCCCAAACAATACACCACCAGCAGCACATCAACAAACAGCACACCACCAAACAACACACCACTACACACAAATACCACCACACTCAAACAACATATTACTAAACAACACACCACCAAATACACATCACCAAACAACACACCACCGAACAATGCATTACCAAACAATAAGCCACCAAACAATAAGCCACCAAACAACACACAACCAAGCAACACACCACTAAACAAAATGCCGCCAGTGTTCACACCACCAAACAACACCTCACCAAACAAAATACCACCAAACAACACGCCACCAAGCAACATGCCACCAAATAACAAATCACTAAACAGCATACCACCAAACAATACACCACCAGCAGCACATCAACAAACAACATACCAGATAACACAGCACCAAAAAACGCATCATCAACAAAATTCCACCAAACAATACACCACCAAACAAAATACCACTAAACAACACATCAACACGAAACATACCACCAAACAACACACTACTACACACAAATACCACCACACTTAAACAACATATTACCAAACAACACACCACCAAACAACATGCCGCTAAACAACATACCATCACACACAAACAACATACCACCAAAAACACACCACCAAACAATACATCAACAAACAACATACTGCCAAACAATACACCACCAAACAACACACCACCAAACAACACATCAACAAACAACATACCACCAACCAACACAGCACCAAACAGCACATCACCAAACAGCACACTACCACATGCAAATATGCCCACACACAAACAACATATTACCAAATAACACACCGCCAAACAACACACCACCAAACAACATACCATCACACACAAACAACATACCACCAAACACACAATCACACACAAACACACCACTAAACAACACACCACCAAACAACATACCATCACACACAAGCAACACACCAACAAATAACATACCGCCAAACAGCACACCATCAAATTTCACACCACCAAACACACCACCAAGCAACATACCAGCGCACACAAACAACACACCACCAAACCCCACACCACCAAACACAACAAATATCATACCACCAAACAACACACCACCAAGCAGCACAGCACCAAACAACACATCACCAAACACACCACCAAGCAGCACAGCACCAAACAACACTTCACCAAACAACACACCACCAAGCAGCACAACACCAAATAATGCACCGCCTGACAACATGCTGCTAAACAGCATGCTGCCAAACAACACGCCGGAAAACAACACGCCGCCAAACAACACACCACCAACACAGCACCGAACAACATACCATCACACACAAACAACACACCACCAAATAACACATCACCAAACAATAAGCCACCAAACAACACACAACATAGCAACACACCACCAAACAAAATACCACCAGATAACACACCACCAAACACATCACCAAACAAAATACCACCAAACAACCCACCAAACAACACAGCACCAAACAAAATACCACCAGATAACACATCACCAAATAACACACCACTAAACAACATACCACCAAACAATGCACCACCAAACAATGCACCACCAAACAATGCACCACCACTCAGCACACCACCAAACAGCACACCTGCAACCTGAAATACCACCACACACAACGCATTACCAAGCAACACACCACCGTACAACACATGCCAAACAATGCACCACCAAACAACACATCACCAAACAACTTACTGCCAAGCAACACACAACCCAACAACACACCACCAATCAAAATACCACCAGATAACACACCACCAAACAACACATCACCAAACACACCACCAAACCATATACCACCAGACAGCACACCACCAAATGCACCGCCAAACAGCATGCTGCCAATCAACCCACCACCAAACAACACCACCACACACAAAAAACACACCACCAAAAAACACCCCACCAAACAACACACCATCAACACATTACCAAACAACACACCACCATACACAGACACCGCCACACACAAACAGCACATCACCAAAGAACACACCACCGCAATCAATACATCAACAAACAACATACCACCACATAACACACTACCAAACACAAATCACAACACACAAATAACACACCACCAAGCAGCACGCCACCATACCCAAGCGACACAGCACAAACAAACAACAATGTCATAGCACTTTCAATGCAGTAAACCATCCCAAGATGCTTCACAGGAACATTATCAGACAAAATTTGACACTGAGTCATACAGCTGATATCTAGACAATTTTAAAATAGAGGTGTTCCTGGATCAGGAGTCCGAATAGGTCAGTGTGCACAGGAACATGGGTGAACATGGCTTGGCGTGAATACAGGTGGCAGTGTTTTAGATCAGCTCCCTAGATTCGGGGAAAGTCCCATTAGATTGAAAGATAGAAAATGTAACTCCATTATTCAAAAAGGGAGACAGCAAACGGGAACTACAGGCCAGTTAGCTTAACATCTGTCAGAGGGAAAATGTTGGAAGCTATTATTAGGGAAATTGTGGCAGGGCAGTTGGATGAGCTCAGGGTCATCAGGGTGAATCAATATGGTTTTGTGAAAGGGAAATTGTGTTTAACCAACTTATTGGAGTTCTTTGGGGAAGTAGCATATGCTGTGGATAAAGGGGAACCAGTGGATGTATTGTGCTTAGATTTCCAGAAGGCATTTGATGGGGTGCCACATCCAGGATTATTATGGAGAATAAAAGTTCATGGTTTAGGGGGGCAACATATCAGCATGGATAGAAGATTGGCTGGCTAACAGGAAGCAGAGAGTAGACATAAATGGGTCTTTTTCAGGGTGGCAAGATGTAACAAGTGGTGTGCCACAGGAATCAGTGCTGGGACCTCAACTGTTTATAATTTATATAAATGACTTGGGTGAAGGGATTGAAGGAATGGTTGCCAAATTTGCTTCTGAAACAAAGATAGGTGGGAGGATGGGTTGTAAATAGGACATAAGGAGGCTGCAAAAAGCTATGGATAGACTGAGTGGATGGGCAGGGATCTGGCAGATGCAGTATAGTATAGGCAAATGTGAAATTGTTCATTTGGGCAGGAAGAATAAAAGAGAAACATATTATCTAGATGGTGAGAGATTGCAGAGCACTGAGGTGCAGAGATCTGGGTGTCCTAGTGCATGAATCACAAGAGCCTAGTATGCAGGTAAAGCAAGTGATTGGGAAAGCTAATGGAATGTTATCATTTGTTGCGAGAGGAATTGAATACACAAGTAGGGAGGTTATGCTTCAGTTGTACAGGACACTGGTGAGACCACATTTGGAATACTGTGTGCAATGTTAGTCACCTTGTTTAAGGAGGGATGTAGCTGCATTGGAGGCAGTTCAGAGAGGGTTTGCCAGACTGATATCTGGATTGGGTGGGCTGTCTTGTGAGGGGGTGTTGGACAGACTGGACTGGGGTTTGGAAGAGTGGGAGGTGACTTGATTGAGGCAAAAGAGATCCTGAAGGGTCTTGACAGGGTGAATATGGAGAGGATGTTTCCCCTTGTGGAAAGACCTAGAATTAGGGGGTCACTTTTTGAAAGTAGGGAGTCGTGCATTTGAAGCAGAGATGAGGCGAAATCTTTTCACTCAGAGGGCCGTGGGTCTTTGGAACTCTCTTCCTGAAAGGGTGTTAGGGATGGAGTCCTTGAATATTTTTGGGCAGAGGTGGATGGCTTCTTGGTAGGCAAGGGGGTGATGGGTTATTGGGGTATGTTGGATACAGGTTTCAGGTTACTATCAAATCAGCCATGATCTGCAGGCTCGAGGGGCTGACTGGCCTACTCCTGCTCCTTGTTTGTATGTCTTCTAGAGCTGTTGACATTTTGGCCACTAGAAACAGCTACTCTTTATTTACTATCAAAACCCTTCAAATGTTTGAATATCTCTTTATCAAATCTCCTCTTGACCTTCTCTGCTCTAAGAAGAACCACCCTGAGTTTTCTCACCTCTCCACTCAAGTCTTTTGTCTCTGGTATCATTCTAGTAAACCTCTGCTACAGTCTCTCATAGGCTTGACAGCTTCTTCAAGTATGATGTCCAGAGTTGAACACAATATCCAGCTGGGACCTAGCCAATGTTTTATAAATGTTTAACATACCTTCCTTGCTTTCATAATTCATAAAGCCAAGGATCCCATATCCCTTTTAACAGCCTTCTCGACTTGCACTGCCACCTTCAAAGATTTGTGTATGCAAGTTTCTCTGTTCCCACACCCTATTTAAAATGCCATGTGTCTGCCCATTTCATTAAGCTGTCTATGTCCCCCTCAAGTCTATTCCTATCCTTCTAACTACTTAGTACATTTCTGAATTACATGTCAATAGCAAATTTTAAATTATTCCCTGTATACCTAAATATAAATCATTAATACACATCAAAAAGAGCAGTGATCCCAACATTGACCCTTGGGAGACATCACTGCACATTTCCCTCCAGACTGGAAAAACGGTTTACACCGCTGTCTGCTTTCTACTAAAAGTAGCTGCACTGGCAGAAATCCTGCCCCATACTAACTTTTATCAAGCTTTATTCAGCTGTCTCTGTGTAATTAGCTTGAGACAGGAATCAAGCTATTCAAACATAAACATGCTGTGTAATTAATAAATATAACCTGAGATTTCAAGGGTATGAGCCCAAAACTTTACAAAAAAAATTTGACCTGAAGTCAAAAAGAGTAGTCTCTCTAGTGATTCTGATGAGATTCAGATAACAATGCTTCAGTAGGTGGTCAGAATAAAAGTGAATGAGAAAGCACAGTTCAGTTTAGAATTTGCATTTATTTTTTTACAATACATAGGCTAATATCTACTGTAAATATAGTATTGTTAATTATATGCTTGAAGAGTTATTAAATAACTTTGGATTGCAATTTAAAAATCTAAAGGTCTTTTAGCTGCTTAAAAATGGGGATAAGATTGAACCAGTAGCTCTTTATTATCCTGGATGTGCCACCAGACAACAGACAAGATGTTAGATTGAGTGTAAACACCCTTGAGGTTGTAAGCAGCAGCACTTACTTACATAAGCAGAATTCAAAAAAAATATACATTGCAGAACAATGATGCAAGATCCAAAAATGAATAGTAATTCAAGTTAATTTTTCAATACGCAACGATATTTTTAAAATCACACTTTACAAGTAATCAAAATAAAATCCACAGTGCAAAATACACACAAGATATTTAAGAATCATATTTGATTTAGTGCATGGGAATTATTGGTTTAAATTATTCTCTGGTCACCAAAATCAGCATCACAAATCAGGTCATTGACAAAAAAAAATTAAAATGCATTCATTTAGCACAAATACACATAACAATGAAAATGCACTTCTTTACAGAAGACATATTATTGATGGTCTTGTTGAAGGACAGTGGCAATCTCCTTTATGTTCTGCCAGGCATATTGGACATGTTCACTTTCGACAGTACGTGCACATATTGCAAACCGGAGGACAAACTTGTCTTGAAGTTGGCAAGGCACTATGTGAATCTTTCTCATCTCATTTACTCTTTTGATGAGATTTTCATTTAGATCGTTTGAACCCTAAACAAAATGAAGTACATAAGAAAGATCTTAATAAAAGTTTTTACTTTTTGATAACAATGCATATTTTAATTCATTGCAGACTTTCCAATGTAGAATCATAAAATCTACAACACAGAAGAAGGCTATTCAGCCCATTGTACCTATGCTCACTCTTTGAGAAAGCAGTCATGCTTCGTCCCACACCCCTGTTTTTTGTCCCTGACCCTGTAAGATCTTCATTCTCAAGTACCTGTCCAACTCCCTTTGAAAATTATTTATGGAATCAGTTTCCACTAACTTTTCATGTTGAGCATTCCAGATTCTGTCAACTGAGTGAAAACATTTCTCCTCATTGCCCCATAGATCTTTTGCCAATTAATTTAAATTTACAAACTTCAGCACCAGGTTTCAGAACTTGAGCAGCAGCTGGTGTCACTGCACTGCATCCGTGAGGTCAAGAGCATTGGAGATGGAGCATTTATAGATGTGGTCACCCTACAGCTTAAGAGAATGCAGGGAAAGAGCAAATGGGTGACCACCTGATCGTTGTCAGGAAGATATAATAATTCTCATAATTTTATTGGAATTTATTGTAAAATAGTGGTATCTGTGTGTGTGTGTGTGTGTGTGTTACTTAATAGGATTAAAGGCAGCTGGTTTGAAGGCATTGATGTAAACATGGTGAACATGGGGAAGTTTAGAAAGTAAGGTGTAAAAGGACATTTGCATTTTTAAATAAACCAGATTAGATTGTTTTCAAAGGAGGGGTGAAATGTGTCACCTAGCCAGGTGAAGTTTAGAAACAGTGTGTTTATTTTTCCCAAAGATTCCTGGTAAAACTTAGTGCTATGACAGATTTTTATTATCAGAAAGGTAAAATCCAAAGGCATAGGCTGTGTAAGGGTAGGCATTTTAAGATCTAACAAGTGTGAAAGGCCTTCGGTATCAATGCCTTAAGCTGCTGTTTTCAAAGAACTGAAGTTAAGAAAACTCACTTTGAATTTGACTGTTTCAAGGTATTGTGTGTCACCTTGCCTGGGACTTTTAAAATCTATGTGCCTTAACAAAAGTGTAACTGGGAGTCAGATTAAGTACGGGATTTAGAAGTTATCATAGTAGTAATTTGTAGGTCTATGGTAGATCTATGTATGTGTTTAAAATAATTTCTCTTATTAATAACCTATAAAGGCTCGGTGGTCTTATTACTACTGAATTCAAGGCATGCATCTCAAAATTTAGACAGATTCAAAACAAGTTGTGGCAGTTGTTTCAAGTTTCCCTTTGGGATTTGAACAACTTAGCATTTACCATCGGCTGTGCCATAACACAGTCAAGGAACAGGCAGGTAGCGCATCTCTCCAATCAGTATTCAATTCTGAATACTGATAACAGCACTGGTTCATCTGGAGAATGCAGCCATCACCAAGTTCATGGCACCATCAGTGGCTCCGCTGTACATAGTGGTACAAGGAAGACTGGAAGATTAATAATGATAAGAGAATTGATAGTTAGCGGAATAGATAAGCATTTCTTCAGCCATAGATGTGAATCCAGGATGGTATGTTGCCTCCCTGATGCCAAAGTCAAGGATGTCACTGAACAACTGCAGAGCACCTAGTCGTGGTCCATGTTGGTACAAACAACATAGGCAGAAAGAGGGATGTGGTTCTGCAGTCAGAATTTAGGGAGCTAGGTAGGAAATTAGCAAGCGGGGCCTCAAAAATGGTAATCTCCAGATTACTCCCAGTCCCATGCACAAGTGAGTATAAAAATAGGAGGATAAAGCAGATGAATGCATGGCTGGAAAGGTGTTGCAGGAGGGAGGGCTTTAGATTTTTGATATATTGAGACCAGTTCTGGGGAAATGGGACCTCCACAGGCTGGCCAGGTTGCACCTAAATGGACCCGGACTGAGTTCCTTGCTCGTGCTATCAGGGAGGGTTTAAATTAGCTTGGCAGGGGTTTGGGAATCAGAGAGGAATACAAGGGTGTGCAATACTGGGAGAGATAGCACTAGAGTAGGGAATAGTAAGTTATTGGGGTCAAAGAAAGGGAGAAAGTAATAAAGCCTAAATCAGGGTTACTGTGTATGTATGTGTATGCACAGAGCGTGGTTAATGAGATTGGTGAGTTACAGGTGCAGATAGCCACGTGGAAGTGTGATGTGGCTATAACAGAGACCTCAAAGAAGGGCAGTACTGGATATTAAATATTCCTGGATACAAGGTGTTCAGGAAAGATAAGAAAGGAAGAAAGTGGGGAGGGATGTCAGTATTGATTAAGGAGAATGTTGCAATTCTAGAGTGGGAGGTTATCCCAGAGAGGTGAATTAGAGAATCCCTTTGGCTAGAACTAAGGAACAAAAATGGTGCAATTACTTTGCTTGGTGTAGTCTATGGGCCATGAATGACTGGGAAGGATGTAGGAGAACATACTTGCAAGGACATTACTGAGAAGTGCAAAAATGATAGGTTTGTTATAATGGGAGGCTTTAATTATCTGAATATAGACTGGGATAATAGTTGCGTAAAGGGCAGAGAGGGGCAAGAGTTCCTAGAGTGTGTTCAGGAAAATTTTCTACAGCAGTATGTTTCCAGACAATGAGAAAGGTGGCACTGCTGGACCTGGTTCTTGGGATTGAGGTGGGTCAAGTGGATCAAGTGTCAGTTGGAGAACACTTAGGGGGCAGTGATTGTTGTATCATAAGGCTTAGGTTGGCTATGGAAAAGGACAAAAAACAATCCAGAGTAAGAATAATTAACTGGGGGAAAGCCAACTTCAATGCGGTAAGAATGGATCTGGGCCAAATAAATTGGAGTCTGAGGTTGGCAGGAAAAACAGTTACTGAATAATGGGCTACATTTAAAGAATATATAGTTCAGACAGAGTCAAGGTACATTCCTCCGAAGGGGGTTAGGTAGGGCAAACAAATCCAGAGCTCCCTGGATGACGAAAGCGATAGAGATTAAGATGAAGAAGAAAACGGGTGTTTATGACAGATGTCGGTGGATAATACAACGGAGAACCAGGCTGAATACAGGTTCAGAGGAGAGGCAAAGAAATAAATAAGAGAAGCTAAGACAGAGTATGAAAAGAGACCGGAGCTAACCTAAAGAGAAATCCCAAAGTCATCTGTAGGTATATAAATAGTAAAAGGTTGGTAACAGGGGGAATGGGGCCAATCAGGGATCAAAAAAGGGATTTGTGCATGGAGGCAGGGACATGGCTGAGATATTAAATGAATACTTTGCATCTGTGTTTACCAAGGAAGAAGGTGCTACCCAGGTCACGGTGAAAGAGGTGGTAATTAATACATCGGAATGGTTTAAAATTGATAAAGGGGAGGTATTGGATAGACTGCCTATGTTTAAAATTAATAAGATACCAGGACCGGATATGATGTGTCAAGGATCCTGAAGGAAGTGAGAGCGAAAATTGCAGAGGCACTGGCCATAATTTTCAGTCCCTGAGACTCAGGAGTGGTGCCAATGTACTGGAGAATTGCAAACATGTTTAAAAAAGGCAACAATAGGTCAGTCAGTTTAACTTCAGTGGTTGGGAAACCTCTAGAAACAATAATTCAGGCAGAACTAATAGTCACTTGGACAAATGCAGGTTAGTCAAGAAAAGCAAGCATGGACTTGTTAAGGGAAAGTCGTGTTTGAGTAACTTGAAGAGGGTTGTTGAGGGTAATGCTGTTGATGTGGTGTATATGGACTTCCAAAAGGCATTTGATATAGTGCTGCACAACAGACTTGTGAGCAAAGATATAGCTCATACAATAAAAGGGACAGTAGAAATATGGATGTGAAATTGACTGAGTAATAGGAAACTGAGTAGTGGTTAATGGATAAAAACAAAAAGCTACTGTGGATGCTGGAAATCCAAAACAAAAACAGATTTACCTGGAAAAACTCAGCAGGTCTGGCAGCATCGGTGGAGAAGAAAAGATTTGACGTTTCGAGTCCAACATGACCCTTCAACAGAACAGAACAGAACAGTTCTGTTGAAGGGTCATGTTGGACTCGAAACGTCAACTCTTTTCTTCTCCACCGATGCTGCCAGACCTGCTGAGTTTTTCCAGGTAATTCTGTTTTTGTAGTGGTTAATGGATGGTTTTCAGACTGGACTGGAGGAAAGTTTTTTGGGGAGTTCCCCAGGGTTCAGTGTTTGGATACTTACTCTTCCTGATTATATCAATAACCTTGGTATACAGGGCAGAATTTCAAAATTTGCAGATGATACAAAACGTGGAAGCATTGTAAACTGTGAGGAGGATAATGTAGAACTTCAAAACACATAGACAGGTTGGTGTAATGGGCTAACAAGTGTCAGATGAAGTTCAATATGGAGAAGTGTAGAGTTATTCATTTTGGTAAGAAGAACTCAGAGATACAATACGCATTACAATACATAACTCGAAAGAGGATGCAGGAGAAGAGTGACCTGGGTGTGTATGTGCATAAGTTAGAGAAGGTGGCTGACAGGTTGAGACAGCAGTTAATAAAGCAGACAGTATTCTAGGCTTCATTAATAGGGGCACAGAGTACAAGAGCAAGGAGTTTATGGGCTGGAAAAAGACCGTTTTACCTGCTGGCCACAATGGTAGCTTTTCACTCTGTATCATCCCAATCCCACCTCATTAATTATGCATTCCCAGGAAACATGCTGTTTCGATCGCGGGTAGGCTCTCATTTGCCCACCATGCCATCACCTTGCCACTTCATCACACTGGGCGCCATATTTAAAGTCCAGCCGCACACACACCTCTCAGTGCTTCCAACCCATGACAGCTGCAAAGAAGACATAGCCCCAAAATGCAAGAAAACTACAGCTTCCCGGTTTAATGACACGTCCCTCAAGTGCCTTTTGGACGGAGTGGAGGGTCACCACGATCTCCTCTACCCCCGCTCTGGCCTCAGGATGGGTAGCAACATCACCAATCCAGCATGGGAGGTGGTGGCAGCGGTGGTCAGTGCCAATACCCTGCAAAAGAGGACAGCCACCGAGTGCCGCTACAGGATGAATGGTCTCATCCGTTCTGCCAGGGTAAGTCACTTTTCTCATCAACTCGCACACTCACAAACCAATCACACATCTATAGGGATCTCACACCTGAAGGGACAACACCTCTAACTCTCACACACCCTCACATCTCCATCAGGCTCATATCCTCTGGAGCTTGTGTTCTCATTCTGTCCATGGCTCCGCTCACCACACAAACATTCCAAGCAGTGTCATGTGTCCTGCTCACACTCTCTCCAACTGTTTTCATGCAGGAGAAGCCTGCTCACATCAGTAGGTAGAGGTCCCAGACCGGGGGGTGGAGTGGCCCACACCAGGCCCCTCACTCACTTTGAGGAGCGTCCCATTGTGCTGACTGGTGAGGATGTGGACTATATCTGAGGTGATGGTGAGGTTGGCTGCAAGCACCCTTGTGAGGATCCTGCACTACATCATCCCTCTCTCAACATTCATGTGAGTGCTCTCTCTCTCTCCTGCTTCTGACTCTGCTGCCATGCACTAATTCTCTCTACTTTGGTTCACAGGGAGCTCTGTCAAGCGACCGGCACCCTCAGCCAGCCAGTCCCTCAGCTCCATCCACATCCTCGCCTCCAGCCAAAAGGACTCCTCCTCCATTGAAGAGTTGGAAATAAGCAGCCTGGAAGACCCATCACAGCGCTCACCCACACCCTCCACCAGCACAGAGACACACACCTTGGTGGGACCTAGATCTAGAGCAGGTTCAGGCTCACAATCTGGTGGTCACCCCACGGACACGTGTCCGCAACAGGAGGAGGCAGATTCAGCCAAGCTCCCTGGCACTCGGAGGACTGATGGGGAAGAGGCATCTGTGAGGTCTGAGGCAGATGACGAGCCTCTGGATTGGCCTTCCTACTCATCCTGGAGTCAGCAGAAGACGTGGGAGCATCACGCGGGGCTGTTGGAAGCCCTCAACAGAGTGGCTCACGAGTTGGAAGTGCGCGTCCGCCTGCTCTCTGATGAAGCGGTGCCCATATGTGCGCGTATGGAGGTGTCCGTGGGGAGGTTGGCAGATGCCATGGAGCCCCTGGTCCAGTAGAATGCGGAAGTGCGTGCAGACCTGCACTCCATTGTGGTAGCCATGGGTGAGTTCCTGCAGTGGCAATGCGAGATGGAAATGGGGCACCTCTGCTTCCCCCCAGGTGCTCCTGCCCCTCAATGAGTCAGGCCAGGGCCCTCAGGCACCCGAAGGGAGGAGGAGTGGCAGCTGGACATCCCTGGGTCATCCACTGAGGAATCTCAGGAACCTCAGAGTCCCCTTTCCCTCTGCTCCCTCAACCTCATCCGCAGAAGTAGCAGCTGGCCCACAGGAGGACAGCCAAAGCAAGCCGGCCTTAGCTCCCCAGAGGTCCCACGCCGAAGTCATGAGAGGCAACAGGTCCAACCATTGCACAGACTGTCTCCACCCCTGCTGTGGATGACAGGGCAGCACCTGGAAGTCTAAGTTAAGGAATTCTGATCGCAGTTGTTTGCACGGGTGAACACATTTTGTCGCTTTACAATCTCAGAATATATATTCACTTTCACTGATTAATGTGTAATAGTGTATTTCGGCTTCATTCACAGGCATTGTGAGTCCTCCCACTGCATCCCACCCACCCCCCTCCCCCTCAACTAGCAGGTCAGCTGCACGCAGCCGGCCCACGAGTGATTCTGGAAGGAGAAGTATGTGTGTGGCAGGGCCTTTCAGAGCCTTGTGCAAGCACTCTCACACACAAGCGGATCTATCCCACATAACACTCATCTCAATGTCCTGAGCATTTTCGATGCTGCCTGCTGGGGTTCGCAGTCAGTTGTCCATCTGAGCTGACCTGCATCTCGGCCCACCCACTGATCACACTCCCATGCAGCAGCTGATCTACCCACCATGACTCTCATTTCACTTTTGATTTAGCCAGCATGGTAGTGCTACAGTTTTTCTTGCGCTGCCCCACCCTTTCCCCTCCCCCAGTCACCCATTTCCTTTCCCCCATCGCTGTCCACCCCCCCTGGCATTACCTTTCATCTCCTCACCATGACCCACCAGCCATAACTCTTTTCTTTCGAGGATATCCAGGTGAATGTGCACATTCCTGCCCTTCCCAAAAATCCCACCCCAATCCACATTAACCTCCCCGGCCTCCTCCTTGCCACCCCCGGGGTCCGTGTCTGCCTCCGAGTCTCCATCAACCACCCTCACTGACCCTTTTACTGATACCATCGCACCTTCATCCTCCCACCCTACCACCTCACTCTGCCCTCGGTCATCCTCACCATCCCTCTTACCACATCCACCCTCAGTTTGCTCCCCAGGAGGCAGTGATAGACTCAACAGAGCCCTCCCCTTTACATTCACCTGGACATACCCCCTCTGGACTCCTTCCCACTTTGGAACTCCTTCCCCTCTTGGAACTCCTTCTCCCCCTCCCCCGTTGGACCTCCCATGGACTCCCTCCCACCCCTTTAGTCCTTTCCCCTTCCTGACTCCTTTCTCCACCCTTACTTCTTCTGCCACCCTCACTCCCTCCCCTCTCTGGATTCCTTCACTTCTCCAGACTCCTTCTATCCTTGACTCCTTCTTCCCCCTGAACTCCTTCCCCTTTCCGGACTCCTTCCCCCCACAGGACTCCTTCCCTTACACCTTCCTCCTCCCTTACACCTACCACCTATGCTGTCTACTCCCCCAATACTCCCTCCTCACCCTATATTCCCATCCTCACACCCCCTGACACCTTCGTCCCCCCCACCTCACCCTTCCGACACCTTCATTCCCCCCTCCCTGCCTCACTCCCCAGAGACTTTCGTTCCACCCCGAGCCTCACCCCTCCAACACCTTTGTTTCCCCCCAACCCCACCTCACCTCCTGACACCACATCATCTCCCATTCGATTCTTGACCTTCCCCTCCCACCACCTCCCCCCCCGGTAGCCCCCCTCTCCCAAACCCATGTACTTTTTTAACCACCTTATCAACTTGCCCTTCCACCTTTAAGGATTTATGTAAATGGAGACCAACGCCTCCTCTGAACTTTTCAAAATGGTGCCATTTATAGTATACTATCTTTCTATATTAGTCTTCCCAAAGTTCCTCACTTCACATTTCTCTGCATTGAACTCCATCTGCCATGTTTCTGCCATTTCACCATCCTGTCTGTGTAATTCTGAAGCCTTTAACTATCCTTATCACTATCTACTGCGTTACCAAATTTCATATCATCTACAAACTTTATAATGCTGTTCCCTACAACCAGGTCCAGGTCATTTATAAACATTGAAAAGAGTAATGGATCCAAACCTGACCCATGGGGAACACCATTGCAAACCGCTTCCCAATCTGAAAAGCTCCAGCAATCCACTTCTGCCCTCTGTTTGCTATCACTGAGCCAATTTTGTATTTGGATTTGGCAAATGCCTTCCGAAAGTCCATATATACAATTCTTGTAGTGCCTTGATCAACTTTTCTTGTTGCCTCATCAAAGAATTCAAATAAGTTTTCCTATTACTTTTACTGTATTCCTCAATCTGGTCAATGCAATTTTAAATTTTACAGTTTATTAATTAATGATAAAATAAAACCAAGAGGACAAGTTTTGTGTTTTTTGGGAAATGTTGTGGCTGTGAGCATTGCTGGGATGGCAGATTTTAAACTACAGGATAATGTATAAAGGGTCTTTCAAGAGGGATGCATGTGATAGCTTTATTGAGAGTGCTTATGCATTGATGGGTGATCACAAGGAAATGTTTGGACACATTGTGAGTAATGAGAGTGAGAGACCCAGGGGAGCAGCCTTCTCAGCTTTTCTCTCCATTCCTGTGGTTATCTGTAGCCTCAAAAATCTAAGTGCTGGTGAGCTTTACTGGCCCCTTTAATTAGAAACCTTTCCTATTACAGAATGGATGTGTCATACTGCCCGTCCTCCATAATCGGTAGGGGAGGCCAGAAGTGGGATGACAATTGGTTTGCTCTGGTAAAGAGCAACAGTTGGGCTCAGAGAGTCAGATTCCAGACTAGAGAATGGTCCTGCAGTTCCGGCAGGGACTAAGATGAGAAGATTCCAACCCATCTATCTGATGCCTACTGCCTCAACGGCAATGCGAATGACTACTATGTCAGCAGCAATGACTCCCTGTAGATCCTCTATTTCTGGGCCTCTTTTGGAATTCATAATGGTGCCAATCATTTGCTTGGCTACTATCCTATTAGCTCAAATGCATTATCTTGTATGCCAGTTGCTCTGAGGGGATGCAATGGGATCATGAGCTATTGTGATAAGGAATAGCCTTTGTATGGGAGTAGCCAGCCATAACAGTGCTCTGGGCTAGTAAACAGTCCTGAAATCTTTGCCTTAAAATGAAAAATGTTAATGGCAGCTTCCCAGGTAACATGCATTCACCTGGCTGATGATACGTTCGATATTGCATATAACCTGCACATTCAATGCGTGTACTCTGATTCTTTAAAGGGACAAGGATGACAACATGGGCCCTGCCATGGCCCCACCGACCCAAAGAAATCATGCCAACCTGTAAAAATTGATCCCCTCTTTTCCAGTGCAATATCCATTGGAAATGAAGTTAATTGGGGCAACTCTGAAACAGTCCAGCTTTAAATTGAATTTAAATCCCCTGATCTCACTTGAAAATAGTCTGTAGATAAGAAATCACGTGTCATTTTAGTAGCTACGTTTAGCATTAGGGATTATGACTCTTAAATTCAAGGAAAGTAATTGACAAGATTGTTATTGTTTCCTTTGTAAATCACAGCCTTCTGATGCACTGGCATCATGGAGAGATTTAAATGCCTTAATCTACAGATGCCTTACAGGGGGTATCTGTGATTGATGATTAATGTCTACAGTGCCTTCCCAATCCGGCATCTCACTGTGCTTCCTTATCAGCTCCTCTAGCTGCCAATCAGAGGGTTGCCCTGGAGAAAGAGTATCTTTGGGGAGTGCCAGAATCAAGGGAGTGACCCTAGTAGAGTATGTACCCCAGCAATAATCCTTTAATCAGCAAAGTTCAGGTTTAGCAGTTCTTAACAAAAAGAATATCCGCAACAAATGAATAAATTAAGCAAAAGCACTAGTCCCTCCAGCAGACTGCAACTCTTTCCCAATTTTACCCACATTACATGTGATCACCATAATGCTGGTTGATCACCTTTCTCCATTCACAATGACGATAATTTTTTTTGGATTTGGCAAGTAGCTTTGCAGCCAGATGCCATTCCTGCCACTTATTATACTCCCCATTTATCCAGGCTGGGGACTATCCCTGATAAAGGCTGGTTTGCCTGTACCAATGGCTGAGTTAATTCATAGTCAACAAGTCCTGGAGTGGGAAATGAACCTGGAGCATTCTGGTTTAGAGGCGGGGTGCTACCTTCTGAGGTACTTACTTACTGCAACTGATATATTGCTATTAATTTTTGAGGGTAACAATCTGATGTTGTGGTTATAAAGCAGTATTACACCCTGTTTCCTTGCTGCAAGAGAATTCTAAGGGTAGAGACAGGTTTTTGGTGGGGACCAGGAACCCCTCTGTATTAAAACCCCTCTGGACTGGCAGAGTTTATAAGCTAAGCCTCTCTACTACATTTTTCTACATTTAGTGCCAATATTGCACTAAAAAATAGTCCTAAACAGAAACATACATTAGAGAAACGTCTAGCCCTGAATCACGCAAAGGCCACAATGTACTTTGCCATTACAACACACTTATATCAGCCAGCTCAGCACAGAGCACATGATAGGTAAGAAGGATGATAAATTTTGCTTTCAAATATTTTTGTGTATTTACATAATTTTTTTAACTCATTCAAGGGATGTGGGCTTAGCTGGCTAGGCCAGCATTTATTGCCCATCCCTAATTGCCCTTGAGAAGGTGAGCTGCCTTCTTGAACCATTGCTTAATGATGATATTTCACGCTTCATGCCAGAATACCAAGGCCTGACCAGGAGATCATTCTCAGCACAAATTGTTTGGGATCATGCTAGATAAAGAAACTCAATATCCAATTTCCTGCTCTGCACTTCTATGATTTGCACCTGTGGAAACAAGTATATGGCCTAGAAATTTAGGCTTCAATGCTAAAGAGGGAAATATAGAATGGAATTATGAAGAGTACTTAATATTAACAGTATTTTTACATACCTTGAGTCTGAAGCACACCAGTCCCAATATGACGTCATTTACAATCTCAAACTGTTCATCTTGACGCACCAAACTCTCAAACTCATGTGCTAGATTCACTTGCTGCAGCAAACACAACACAAATGGATGCTGAGATCCCATTTTTTAACAAACATTTTCTCAGCAAAATTAAATGACGCCTCCCACAACATGAATAAAATTCAACAAATAATGTCACACATTGTCATTGTCTATGTAAATTGAACATGAAAATGTTTATAAATAGGACAAAGTACAGGACAGGCACAACTATCAAAATCAAATTAAATTCTTGTTTTAGCAAATATTTTTAACTAAAATCTTGATTTATTTTAAAAAGACACAAGCGTGGGAGAGAATTTTACAACATTATCAGGTAAATTTCTTCTTAAGTGTGCTCTGCGTGTATCAATTCTTGGGACTGACAGGACAGAAAAAGGGTTGGAGACCCATAAAACATTTCTATCAGGTTGAGGAAAGCGCTTCCTAATAATGATCAAATGACATGGACTAATGTAATAATATAGCCCATGTTTTTCTGGCTTTTATGCTAAATTGATACTATTTTTAAGTGATAGCCATGTAAATTGGTATCCAGGATTGCAAGTGGCTGCATTGTACTTAAATGGCCAATGAAATGGTTTTTAAAGTCTTTTCCATAATACTTTTTAGTTGAAAATAGGCAGATTTTGTGACGGAGAGGATATAGGATCGTAAACTCAGCTTAATACAGTGGCCAGATCTGAAAGTCTTCCTTGTGTTGAAATCGAGGAAATTGTGGACCATCAGAGACTGAACACTGTACAAGCAGTCTGGCGATGCAAAAGAATTGGGAGAGGTGGTGGAGAGGTAAAGCTGGGTGTTGTCAACATATATCCGGAAGAAGACCCCATTTCTGCGAATGATACCACTGAGGGGTAGCATGCAAATGAGGGGGAGGAGGACGAGGCCAGGGATGGAACCTTGCAGTACTCCTGAGTTGATAAATCTGTTGTGGGAGCGAAGTTAGTGCTGGAGATGATGTGGCTACAACTGAATATGTAAGAGTGCAGCCAAGCGAGGGCAGTTAAACCAAGCTGGACAATGGAGGAGGGATGTTGGGTGTGTTGAAAGCTGCAGGTAGTATGAAGAGACATTATGTATCACAGTTGGAGACGATGTAATTTGTGAGTGACTTCAGTGGGGCTCACTTAAGTGCTGTCGGATGGGCAGAACTCTGATAGGAGAGATTCAAGATGAGTTGCAAAAAGAGAGATGTGGATCTGGGAGGCTTCAACATGCTAACTTGGGAGATGAAAAGGAAGTTGAAGATGGCACAGTAGTTAGAGATAACAGGGATGTTTGATGGTGGGTTTCTATGGAGATGGGGTGATGACAGCAGGGGGTGGGGCATGAAGACAATTGCAGGGGAGAGGATATCATTTCCAATATCAGCTTACATGGGGCTAGGAAAGTGAGTTGATTGATCATGTGTTTGGTGGGAATACGATCAAGAGAGCAGGAATAAGATGAATCTGGAAAGAATTGTGGCAGAGCTGATTTCAAGAGTAGGTGATTTGTCTTATTGAGTCGGAGGAAGGGAGAAAGCACTAGTCAGAAATTAGCACCAGTCCTTAACATTTTGACTTAACCTACATTGTAGATGAAAACTGGCTCCATCAAGTTCAGATGGGCTTCTGTAAACATTGTTGGTCAAGGATTTGAAGGAGAGCGTGGTGCAATTGAACAGCAGAAATTATGGGCACAGAGGCATCAATTCACAGATGCTAAATGATTGGTGCATATAGAACATGTTGGAGAAGTGACAGTGCAGAATCAGATGGAGGAAGGAGGCTAGAATTGGATCATAGTACTGTGAGGAGAAGCTGCAAGAAAGGAATAACAGAGGAATAACAGGAAATAACATTGTCAAATCATACCGTATACAGTCTCATGGCTTTAAGCCAATTAAAGTCATGAAATTTGCTAATTATTGTCTACCAATCCTCTCAACAGATGAATCAGTACTCCTCCAGTTTAAATGCCACATGGAGGAAGCACTGATGAATAAGCAAAGATACAGAATGTGCTATGGGAGCAAACAAGCAGATTTCTAAATTACCTAACCTCAAATATTGACCTGGGTTAGGTGGTGAAGATATCAACATGAAGGAATAGTCTATTTGACTTCAACCTTAAAGCAATTCTATCACTGAAACATCGTTCCATGATTGCTTTGATAAGCGTGACCATCATACAAATTTTGTTTTATTCATTCACAGGGTGTGAGCTTCGCTGGCTGGGCCAACATTTATTGCCCATCCCTAGTTGTCCTTGAGAAGGTGGCGGTGAACTGCCTTCTTGAACCGCAGCAGCCCACGTGGTGTAGGTGCACCCACAGTGCTGTTAGGGAGGGAGTTCCAGGATTTTGACCCAGCGAAAATGAAGGAACGGTGATATATTTCTAAGTCAGGATGGTGAGTGACTTGGAGGGGAACTTCCAGGTGGTGGTGGTCATGGGTTTGGAAGGTGCTGTTGAAGGAGCCTTAGTGAGTTCCTGCAGGGCGTCTTGTAGATGGTACACACTGCTACTACTGTGCGTCGTTGGTGCAGGGAGTGAATGTTTGTGGATATGGTGCCAATCAAGTGGGCTGCTTTGTCCTGGACAGTGTCAAGCTTCTTAAATGTTGTGGGAGCTGCACTCATCCAGGCAAGTGGGGAGTATTCCATCACACTCCTGACTTGTGCCTTGTAGATGGTGGTCAGGCTTTGGGGAGTCAGGAGGTGAGTTACTCGCTGCAGGATTCCTAGCCTCTGACCTGCTCTTATAGCCACAGTATTTATATGGCTAGTCCAGTTCAGTTTCTGGTCAACGGTAACCCCTAGGAGATTGATAGTGGGGGATTCAGTGGTGGTAATGCCATTGAACATCAAGGGGCGATGGTTGGATTCTTTCTTGTTGGAAATGGTCATTGCCTGATGCTTGTGTGGCGTGAATGTTACTTGCCACTTGTCAGTCCAAGCCTGGATATTATCCAGGTCTTGCTGCATTTGGACATGGACTGCTTCAGTATCTGAGAAGTCGTGAATGGTGCTGAACATTGTGCAATCATCAGCGAACATCCCCACTTCTCACCTTATGATTGAAGAGAGGTCATTGATGAAGCAGCTGAAGATGGCTGGGCCGAAGACACTACCCTGAGGAACTCCTGCAGTGATGTCCTGGAGCTGAGATGACTGACCCCCAACAACCACAACCATCTTCCTTTGTGCTGGGTATGACTCCAACCAGCGGAGAGTTTTCCCCTTGATTCCCATTGACTCTGGTTTTGCTAGAGCTCTTTGATGCCACACTTGATCAAATGCTGCCTTGATGTCAAGGGCAGTCACTCTCACCTCACCTCGGGAGTTCAGCTCTTTTGTCCATGTTTGAACCAAGGCTGTAACGAGATCAGGAGCTGAGTGGCCCTGATGGAACCCAAACTGGGCATCAGTGAGCAGGTTATTGCTAAGCAAGTGCCGCTTGATAGCACTGTTGATGACTCCTTCCATTACTTTACTGATGATCGAGAGTAGCTTAATGGGGTGGTAATTGGCCCGGTTGGATTTGTCCTGCTTTTTGTGTACAGGACATACGTGGGCAATTTTCCATATAGCTGGGTAGATGCCAGTGTTGTAGCTGTACTGGAACAGCTTGGCTAGGGGCACAGCAAGTTCTGGAGCACAAGTCTTCAGTACTATTGCCGGAATATCACGTGGAGTGAATCGAATTGGCTGAAGACTGGCATCTGTGATGCTGGGGACCTCCGGAGGAGGCTGAGATGGATCATCCACTCAGCACCTCTGGCTGAAGATTGTTGCGAATGCTTCAGCCTTATCTTTTGCACTCCTCCATCATTGAGGATGGGGATATTTGTGGAGCCACTTCCTCCAGTGAGTTGTTTAATTGTCCACCACCATTCACGATGGATGTGGCAGGACTGCTGAGCTTAGTTTTGATCTGTTTGTGGAATCGCTTAGCTCTGTCTATCACTTGCTGCTTATGCTGTTTGGCACACAAGTAGTCCTGTTTTATAGCTTCACCAGGTTGACACCTCATTTTTAGGTATGCCTGGTGCTGCTCCTGGCATGCCCTCCTGCACTTTTCATTGAACCAGGGTTGATCTCCTGGCTTGATGGTAATGGTAGAGTGGGGGATATGCCAGACCATGAGGTTACAGATCGTGTTCGAGTACAACTCTGCTGCTGCTGATGGCCCACAGCGCCTCATGGCTGCCCAGTCTTGAGTTGCCAGATCTGTTTGAAATCTATCACATTTAGCACAGTGGTCGTGCCACACAATACGATGGAGGGTATCCTCAATGTGAAGGCGGGACTTTTGTTTCCACAATGGTGTAGTGGTCACTCCTACCGATACTGTCACGGACAGATGTATCTGTGGCAGGCAGGTTGGTAAGGATGAGGTCAAGTATGTTTTTCCCTCTTGTTGGTTCCCTCACCACCTGCCACAGACCCAGTCTAGCAGCTACGGCCAGCTCGGTCAGTAGTGGTGCTACTGAGCCACTCTTGGTGATGGACATTGGAGTCGTCCACTCAGAATGCATTCTGCACCTTGCCATCCTCAGTGCTTTTCCAAGTGATGTTCAACATGGAAGTGCACTGATTCATCAGCTGAGGGAGAGCCGTACGAAGTAATCAGCAGGAAGTTTCCTTGCCCATGTTTGACCTGATGCCATGAGACTTCTTGGGATCTGGAATCGATGTTGAGGACTCCCAGGGCAACTCCCTGCTGACTGTATACCACTGTGCAGCCACCTCTGCTGGGCCTGTCCTGCCGGTGGGACAGGACATACCCAAGAAGGGTGTTGGTGGAGTCTGGGAAATTATAAGGTATGATTCCGTGGGAATGACTATGTCAGGCTGTTGCTTGACTAGTCTGTGAGACTGGATGAGATACACCCAAGGCTGTTAGGAGATGCAAGGGAGGACCATCATTTTTCAATCCTCTCTTGCTGTCGGTGTTGTGCCAGAGAACAAAAGCACTGCCAATGATGTACTATTATTTAGAAATTAAGGAGGAGATAGCCTGAGTAATTACAGGCCAATCAGCTGAAACTTGGTGGTGGGCATATTATTGGAAAAACTTCTGAAAGACAGTATAAATCATCATTTAGAGGGGCACAGGTTAATCAAGAACAGCCAGAATAGATTTGTTAAAGGAAGTTGGAGTCTGACTAACTTGATTGAATTTTTTGAGGAGGTAACAAGGGGGATCGATGAGGATAGTGCATTTGATGTAGTCTACATGGATTTTAGCAAGACTTTTGACAAGATTCTGCAAGACAGACTGCTCAGAAAATTAAAAACTCATGGGGAATTTTGATCCAAAATTGGCAAGTGTTAGGGAGCAAATGGTGACGCATGTTTGTGTGACTGGAAATCTGTTTCTAGTGGCATTCTGCAGGACTCAATACCTTGCTGTTCATAGTAAAAAGAAAGACTTGCATTTAAATAACACCTTTCTCAACCACTGGATATCCCAAACTGCTGTACAGCCAATGAAGTATTTTGGAAATGTAGTCACTATTGCAACATGGGAAATGTGACAGCCAACTTGTACCTCGCAAACTCCCACAAATAAAGGCCAGATAATTTATTTTTTGTGTTGCTGATTGACGAAAGATAAATATTGGTCAGCACACTGGGAATAACCCCACTGCTCTACATCAAACTAGTGTCATGGGATTTTTTTTAATATCGGCACAAGAGGACAGATGGTTTAACATCCCATCTGAAAGATAGAACATCCAACAGGACAGCACTCCCTCAGTAGTGCACTGGAGTGTCAGTGTAGATTTTTGTGCTGAAATTCTGGAATGAGGCTTGCACCCACAATTTCTGACTTGGAGAAGAGAGTGCTATCAACTGAGCCACACTAACACCTAACATAAAGCAAATATTTAGAGTTAAATGTGAGGGACATGATTAAGAAGTTTGCAGAAAATAAGAAGAGTTGGAGTGCAGTTGGTAGTTGGAAGGGAAATATATAAACGGGTTAGTCAGGTGGGCAGAAAAAAAGCAATTGGAGCACAATCTGGAAAAGTGTGAAATAAGGCATTTTAGGAGGACAAACAAGGCAAAGGAATACATAATAAATGGTCAGAAACTGAGAAATATACAGAAACAGAGAAACCTTGGCGTGTATGTCTACAGATCCCTGAAGGTAGCAAGACCGGTAGATAAAGTGCTCAAGAAAGCATATGGGATGAAGAGTATAAGGGCAGTGATGTTATACTAGATTTGTATAAAACACTTGTTAGACCGCAGCTAGAGCACTGCGTACATTTGTGGTCACCACATTACAAAAAGAATGTGATTGCACTGGAGAGGGTAGAGAGGACAATTCTGAAGATGTTGCCAGGAATGGTGCATTTTAGCTATGAGAAAAGGTTGGATAAGCTGGGGTTGTTTCCTTTGGAATAGAGGAGGCTGAAGGGAGATTTAATTGAGGTGTATAAAATTATGAGGGGCCTAAGTAGAGTGGATAGGAAGGATCTCTTTCTGTTAACAGACAGACCAACAACCAGGGGCATAGATTTAAAGTAATTGTTAGAAGGGTTAGAGGGGAGTTGCGGAAAGATTTTCTTTCACCTAGGAGCTGGTGGAGATCTGGAACCCACTGCCTGAAAGTATGGTAGCAATAGAAACCGTCATCACTTTTAAAAAATACTTGGATATGCACTTGATACAAAGCTACGAACCCAGAGCTAGAATGTGGGATTAGGCTAGATGGCTCTTTTTCATAAGGGTGCAGTTCTAAAGTGGGTTCAGGAACAGAGGGACCTGGGGGTTTATATGCACAAATCATTGAAGGTGGCAGGACATGTTGCGAAAGTAGTTAATAAAGCTTACGGGATCCTGGGCTTTTTAATAGAGGCTACAAAAACAAAGAATTTATGATAAACCTGGATAAAACATTGGTTCGACCCCAACTGAAATACTATGCCCAGTTCTGGGCATCATACTTTAGGAAGGATGTGAAAGTATTAGAGAGGGTGAAAATAAGGATCCACAAGAATGGTTCCAGAGATGAGGTTCAGTTATGTGGATAGGTTGGAGAAGCTGGGGCTGTTCTCCTTGGAGAAGATTAAGAGGAGATTTGATAGAGGTGTTCAAAATCATGAGGGGCCTGGATAGGGAAATGTTGTTCCCATTAGTGGAAGAATCCCGGGCCAGAAGATATCAATTTAAGGTAATTGGCAAAAGACGTAATGGCAACATGAGAAAAAATGTTTTTATGCAGCAAGTGTCAAGAATTTGGAATGCAATGCCTGAGAGTGTGGTGGAGGCAGGTTCAATTAAGGACTTCAAAAGAGAATTGGATAATTATCTTCTGAAAAAGGTTGCAGGACTATGGGGAAAAAGGGGGCTAGTTAGCTCAGTTGTATAGACGGCTAGCATATGATTCAGAATAACACCCAGAATGCAGGTATAATTCCTGTTCAGGCTAAGGTAGACTTGGAACTTGCCTCTTCATCCTGCCCCTGAGAGTAGGAGGCAATGGCAAACCAATGACAAAAACTGACAAGAAAATGGCTCAGGATGAAGCATTAGCAGACAATGAGTCAAGGACCTGCCTTTGGGCAGAGCACATGAATGAATGAATGAATGAATGAAATGAATGGCAAAAAGGAGGGGGAATGGGACAAGGTGAATTGCTTTTGCAGAGCTGGCACAGACTGAGCGGCCTCCTTATATGCTAACCATTTTATCTTTCTATGTTAAGACATTTATCTTCATAGCAAGGATACCTATCCTCCAACATATAGTGTGGCACTGCTGTGGTGCTCAGTCTGATGATGTGAAGCCAGATCTAGCAGCCCAAAACTTGGCATCGATGAGGTGCTGGTGGTAGCACAATGTGTAACCTTATGGTCTGGTACATTCCTCATTTCTCCACCATCATTAAGGAGTAGCGTTCACAGAATCACAGGTTCAGTGGAAAGTATAGAAAGGTACATCTGGAGCAACACCAGTCCCACCTTACAATGAGGTAGCAACTTAGTGAAACTACAATACGGGGCTACCTGTATGCAAGCAACAAAAAGGGGAGATGATGGTGTTGTGGTAATATCAATGGACTAGTAATCTAGGGGCCCAGTCTAATGCTCCGGGGACATGGGCTCAAATCCCACCACGGCAACTGGTGGAATTTGAGTTCCGTTAACAAATCCAGAATATAAAGTTATTCTCAGTAATGGTAGCCATGTGACCATCATCAATTGTTGTAAAAACCCATCTGGCTCGCTGGTGAAAATCTGCCGTCCTTACCTGGTCTGGCCTACACGTGATACCAGACCCACAACAAAGTGGCTGACTCTTGAGTGCCCTCTGAAATGGCCTAGCAAGCATTATGGATGGGCAATGAATGCTGGCCTTGCCAGCAACACCCACACCCCATGAAAGAATAAAGAAAAAAAAGTAACAAAAGCAGTGGGTTATAGACAGAGTTAAGTGGTTCCACAACCAACTGATCATAACAATGCTCTGGGGCTGTAGCATATCCCAGTGAAGAGTGGTAGTAGACAATCAGTCACATCATAGGAGCATGCAGCTCCATGCCCATCTTCAACAATGGAAAGATCCAGCACACGAGTGTAAAAGAAAACGCTGAAATGTTTTTAAATGGCTTCATACAAAAGTACCCAATTGACGATCTCATTTCTGCTCTTCCCAAGGTCCACACCATTATGGATGTTTTTATCGAGCTAATGTGGTTCATTCTAGATAACATTCAGAAAGAGCAGGTTGCACTGGACGGAATAAAGGTTATGGACTCTGATAACATATCCTAGCTGAAGTGCTGATGATCTGTACCCTAGAATTAGCCCGCTCCCTCCTTCACCCCTACCTGAGCAAATACAGTGCAGCCATAATAAAAGCAAAAATTGCTGGAAATACTCAGCAGGTTGGGCAACATCTGTGAAGAGAAACAGAGTTAATTTTTCAGGTCAAGATGACCTTTCATCAGAACAATTTCAGTGCAGCTATTGAAGCTGAATAGAGCTGGACAATACCTAAATGTGGCCTATTCATAGAAAAGGACAAATATAACCCAGCCAATTAAAATCCTATCATCCTTCCATTCAACTTCCACAAAGTGATGGATGAAAGGAGTCATTAACATTATCATAAGCAGCACCACACAATGCAAAGGTTCTACTCATCGCGACAAGCTTTGATAAAGGCTGCTGGTGGACACCTTTGCCCTGTTCCCTAGATGGTGGGACTGTCCTATGAAGAGAGATTGGGGAGACTAGGCCTGTATTCTCTAGAGTTTCAAAGAATGAGAGGTGATCTCATTGGAACCTACAACATACTTAAAGGGATAGACAAGGTAGATGCAGGTAAGATGTTTCCCCTGGCTGGGGAGTCTTGAACAGGGGACACAATTTCAGAATAAGGGAGAAGCCACTTGGGATCGAGATGAGGAAAAATTTCTTTACTCAGAGGGTTGCGAATCTTTGGAATTCTCTACTCCAGAGGTCTGTAGAAGCTCAGTCATTGAGTATATTTAAAGCAGAGATTGACAGACTTAAATACCAATGACATAAAGGGATATGAGGATAGTGTGGGAAAGTGGCATTGAAGTGGATGATCAGTCATAATCGTATTGAATGGCTGAGCAGGCTTGGTGGGCTGAATGGCCTGGTCCTGCTACTATGTTCCTATATTAAGCCTTTCTAAAAACATGCATAACTTTTCCTCTTTATACCTTGGGAAAGAATGCCTGGAAGATTATTATTTTTCATTCTTTCATGGGATGCAGGCATTGCTGGTGAGGCCAGCATTTATTGCCCATCCCTAATTGCCCATGAGAAGGTGGTGGTGAACCATCTTCTTGAACCGCTGCAGTCCCTGTGGTGTAGGGAGGGAGTTCCAGGATTTTGACCCAGCGATGGTGAAGGAATGGTGATATATTTCCAAGTCAGGATGGCGAGTGGCTTGGAGGGGAACTTCCAGGTGGTGGGTGTTCCCATATGTCAGTTCTCCCACCGTTTGCTAGAATCCCAACTACTTTTTAGCTCTTAAAATATGTTGAGCTTTCCATTAGGTATTCCACATAAAATTTCTTTGATTCATACATACACTCCATTAGTGGCTACATGAGACAGGAAGAAAAGGATTCCTGTAGTTTTGATCCAAGTTTAGTACACAGAGATATAATGTGGCACAGATTTATAGTATATTTTGCAGGCACTTTCTATATTGTATCTAAGTGTCATTTTTGGTCACCTACCTTACGGATATGTTCCTGAAGTCCTTTTACTCCATACAATCTGAACACAAACCACATTTTCAGAGAACGGAATCTACGTCCGAGGGGGATCTGCCAGTGCTATATATAAACAGTGTTAGTTAACATAGCTGCCATTGTGACTTCTGTCTCATAGCCTGAATCAAATTGAGTAACTTGTAGTAGGAATATCTATTATTGATTTTCCCTAATCCTGGAATTTGTAATCGGAGCTAATACTCAATGCGAAGACTTTTTGAATGGAGGGAATTAATTCATACTCATTAAGCTCTATAAATAGCCCTGAATTTCCTTGATACATGGCATTGTTGTTGCATTGCAAAGTTGTGCAATTTATCAACAAATGGGTTTCTTGGGAAATTAATTTGCCTGTGAAGTGGTTTAAGTTCTGGAGTAATTACATTCTAAAAATGCAGCGAGCAGCCCAGGCCCCAGAAAACTACAGTGCATAAGTGATGCAGCTTCTGCAAAAATTTAAGTCTCCATAAGGGCACTTGGGGGCAGCAAGGGGAGGCTTGAAAGTCTTTCCCTAAGCTTTGCATTTTCTCCATTCGCGTAATCTTCCACTATCAGCTAAAGTGTTTCAATCCAAACTACCAGCAGCCACAGGTCAGGTGAGTGAGGCTGAGATCTTCTTGAGAGAGGTAACACAGTTATGAAATGGTATCCTTAGACAATCGAATTCTTTGAACCCAGAGCTACTCCAAGAGGTCATTGAGGGATCTGTGCTGCCAATAGCAATGCTCTAGGCTGCTGTTCTCTGCCTTATTCTCTTCACTTCCACCTGCTGGTGTTACTCCTTCTCCTCTATAAATTTGGTGTAGAGAGGTATGCCCATGGTGAATTCCTCTTCAGAGGTGCTCTGATTATGGAGGAGATGTGGTGCGGTGGGTTGTGGGTTGAAAAATGTAGGGATGGGGTGCTGCTTTTAGCAGTCAACAAAAACTCTCAGTGAACAAGACTGGAAAACAACAGGTTACCAGAAATCTGCAAGCAAATTTTGAATAGACTGGTGCACAAGCGCAAAAAGAGATAACTAGTCAAGCACCACAATGTGCCAATGCAGCACATAGCCAAATTTTCCAGATAAGTTTTTTATTTTTCTCAATTAAAATTGATGCATGGTACATTCTAAAAATATCCAGTTTTTGGACAGCCGGATTTGAGACACTGTACTATATTACATAGTGAGGGAAGTCTTGTGGTGGAGTGGTAGCATTCCTGCCTCTAAGCCATGAAGCTCTGGGTTTTGAATCCCACTCCAAGACATTGATGGCCATAATGCAGCCAAAAATGTTGATTATCGACCTGTAAATCCTCTCGACATGCCTTTGGCAGGCAGTAAGAGCAGGAGAGTCTCCTGATCAGCTGTGCTTGATGCAGAGTGGTGCCCCTTAAGCTATTGCCTCTGGTGGCAGGCTTGTGACCTGCTCCATGGAGAAACAGACATAAGCACATATTTTGTCTGTCTCATGTGCCACTAAGCATGGGAAGAGAATCAAAGAAGTAAGTATTACATCGTATTCACAGCAATGCTAATGTAGTTATAATGATGTTTATTCCAATGAATGGAAGAATTTATTTGAATTCCTTATTTTCTTGGGCTCTACTTTGTTGCATCCCCCATTCTCCCTGGGCAGCAGCCTTCAGGTGAATGGTATGATCATCCTTTATGACGAGGAAAGGATGTGAATGTGATGGTTGGCTGTTTGATAGTTGGAATGAAGTGTGCTGTGGGTGGTGGGCTCTCAGAGTTTCTGATGGAACTCTTAAATGGTCGACATATCATTAGTAGGTGAAGCATGAGCGGATGAGTCCATCGCAGGATTCCCTGGCAGCTAGGTGTACAGCTGGAGGCTCCATGGGCACATCAGCCCACGTTTTGATAAACTGTAGCTTTAAGAATAATCCTGTGTTGTAAGATCACATGATCTGTGTAAACCAATCAGTATGTAGCATGGGGAACCTTGGGGAGAGTTCTTCTTTAGTTATAGAGTTTGGTGCACACATGTAGTTGCTGCTGTTGTCTTGTAAATAAAGCCAAATGTGTCCACCAAGGAAAGTTGCCTGGAAATTCAACTCTACAACATCCTCCTTCTCCTTTCCCTCCTCCTCCTCCTTCTTCTCTGCCGGTCGCTCTCCCCGCTTCCTCATGCTGCAGCTTCACTCCCCTCTGCAGCATGATGTTATGAAGGGCACAACAGACTACAACAATCCTGGAGACTCTTGATGAGGCATACTGAAGGGCGGCTCCAGGTCTGCCAGGAACTGGAACTGCTTTTTGAGCAACCCAATGGTTTGTTCTGTTATTGCCTTAGTAATGATGTCGCTTCTTTGTATCTCTCCTCTAGCTCACTGGCAGGGTTCCTCACTAGAGTCAGCAGCCAGCTCTTCAGAGGGTAGCTCTTGTTTCTCAGAAGCTAGTCACTGAGGCTATGCAGTGAGGAGAATAACTGTGGAAGATGTGACTGCCGCTGAATGAATGAGTCATACTAGCTCCCTGGATATCTAGCATACCTGGGCTCTGAAGAAGACATACGGACTCGAAACATTAACTCTGTTTCACTCTCCACAGATGCTGCCAGGCCTGCTGAGTTTTTCCAGCATTTTCTGTTTTTATTTTATATTAGTCCCCTGGCTTTGACTGCCTTCATCCATGGCAAAAGTTGATATAATTGATGACCTTGGCAAACGAGGTATCTGTGACTGGGAGATGCACTTGTGGGCAGCAGACTGTAATATCTGCAGATGTATCCAGCTGATCCCTGGAAGGAGCTGAGGTGAAGAAATTCAGGGCTGTGGTGACCTTCACAGCCATTGGCAATGTGTGGCCACCTTGTTCTCTCGGAAGGAGGTCTCGTTCTAAGAGGCTGCGGATATGGGCCACATCATACCTCAAGAGCCTGAGCTTCCTGAAGCACTGTTGATCTTTCATTGAATATTGGGAAGAGTGAAGCAATTGTTTTCAGTCCCTATTTCAAGCTCCATTCCCTAACTCCAGACTCCATCCCTCCCCTGGCAACAGTTTGAAATAAGACCCGTCTGTTTGCAACCTTGGTGTCATATTTGATCCCAAGATGAAGTTAAGACCTCATATTTTTCCTCTTCTTCCTCCTCTGTAACATCACTTGATTTTCTCCTTGTCTCAGCTCACCTGCTGCTGAAACCCTCAGCCATGCCTTTATTAATTCTAGGATTGACTAATCCTGGCTGGTCTCCTACATTCTACCCTCCACAAACTCAACGCCGTCCAAAACTCTGCTGCCTCTGCCTTAACTCACAGCAAGCCCCATTTCCCTATCACCCTCCGGTGCTTTCTGGCCTTTGTTGGCCCCTGGCCAAACAATGTCTTGATTTTAAAATCCTCATCCTTGTTTTCAAATCCTCCATGGCATTGCCCCTATTTCTGAAATCTCCTCCAACCCAATTACCCTCCGAGATATCTGCATTTCTCTACTTCTGGCACCTTGTACATTCCCAGTTGTAATTGCTCCACCATTGGTGGCGGAGCCTTCAGTTGCCTAGGCTCCAAGTTCTGGAATTTAATTCCCAACACCTCTCTGTCAATGGATGTTATCTACTTGGAGTTCCAGAAGGCCTTTGACAAGGTGCCGCACAGGAGGCTGCTCAGTCAGATAAGAGCCCATGGTGTTAGAGGCAAGATACTAGCATGGATAGAAGATTGACAGTCTGGCAGGAGGCAGAGAGTGGGGATAAGGGGGTCCTTCTCAGGATGGCGACCGGCGACTAGTGGAGTTCCGCAGGGGTCAGTGTTGGGACCACAACTTTTCACTTTATACATTAATGATCTAGATGAAGGAACTGAGGGCATCCTGGCTAAGTTTGCAGATAATACAAAGATAGGTGGAGGGACAGGTAGTATTGAGGAGGCGGGGAGGCTGCAGAAGGATTTGGGCAAGTTAGGAGAATGGGCAAAGAAGTGGCAGATGGAATACAACATGGGGAAGTGTGAGGTCATGCACTTTGGTAGGAAGAATAGAGGCATAGACTATTTTCTAAATGGGGAGAGAATTCAGAAATCTGGAGTGCAAAGAGACTTGGGAGTCCTAGTCCAGCATTCTCTTAAGGTTAACTTGCAGGTTGAGTCGGTAGTTAGGAAGGCAAATGCAATGTTGGCATTTATTTTGAGAGGACTAGAATATAAAAGCAGGGATGTGCTGCTGAGACTTTGTAAGGCTCTGGTCAGACCACATTTAGAATATTGTGAGCAATTTTGGGCCCCGTATCTCAGGAAGGATGTGCTGGTCCTGGAGAGAGTCCAGAGGAGGTTCACGAGAACGATCCCAGGAATGAAAGGCTTAACATATGAGGAACATTTGAGGACTCTGGGTGTATACTCGATGGAGTTTAGAAGGATATGGGGGGATCTGATTGAAATTTACAGAATACTGAAAGGCCTGGATAGAGTGGACGTGGGGAAGA
The DNA here is from genome assembly GCF_964194155.1 of Cetorhinus maximus. Classification (NCBI taxonomy): domain Eukaryota; kingdom Metazoa; phylum Chordata; class Chondrichthyes; order Lamniformes; family Cetorhinidae; genus Cetorhinus; species Cetorhinus maximus. The sequence continues at coordinate 86,035,817 of NC_135881.1, forward strand.
TGTTTCCATTAGTAGGAGAGACTAGGACCCGAGGGCACAGCCTCAGAGTAAAGGGAAGACCTTTTAGAACAGAGATGAGGAGAAACTTCATTAGCCAGAGAGTGGTGAATTCATTGCCACAGAAGGCTGTGGAGGCCAGGTCATTGAGTGTATTTAAGACCGAGATAGATAGGTTTTTGATTGGTAAGGAGATCAAAGGTTATGGGGAGAAGGCGGGAGAATGGGGTTGAGAAACTTATCAGCCATGATTGAATGGCGGAGCAGACTCGATGGGCCGAATGGCCTAATTTCTGCTTCTATGTCTTATGGTCTAATCCAGAGACATTGGTGATGTTCTGGAGACATGGGGCAGAAATTTTCGCTCAGCGGGTGGGGGCGCACGCCCGACCCGCTCGAGTGTGAAATGACGTGCGTTGACGTCGGCTGAGTGTGTCGCATCAACGCGCAGTTGCGTGATAGTTCGATCACCGGGCATGTGCCGGAGTCGGCAGCGCATCACCGACAATTAAAAGGCCTGTTAAGGCCATGAAATAATCAATTAACTTAAATATTTCACTGCCCACCCAACCTAATGGTTGGCGGGCAGGTGAAAATGCCACGGGCAGGATGAAGTTTCCAAAAGCAAGTAAAAATGAAATAAAAGTTTTACGTTTGAATTAATAACATGTCCCTGCTCATGTGACAAAGTCACATGAGGGGGCATATTTCATTACATTTTTATTTTATTTATCTTCTTTTTGTAACAATGCTTGATCTCCCTGAGACAGCTCTGTGCCTCAGGGGGATTATCAAGCGCTCATTTGCGCAATTTGCTCTCGCCCCCCTTGCCCTCCTCCCCCATACCACACAGGCAGGGCCGAGCGCTGCCGCTCGCATTTCATGCTGGGCCCGCTAGGGTAAAATCGTGGTCTGCTGCCGATCACGGTCAGTGGTCGGATTCTCGTCCGCCCCCGCCCGCCTCCGACGAGCCCGCCCGTCAAGGGTAACATTCTACCCATGGGTCCAAATCACACCATTATAACTCATGGAATTTAAATTCAATTAATAAATCTGGAATTTGTTTTTATTCATTCAGGATATGTGGGCTTCACTGGCTGGGCCAGCATTTATTGCCCATCCCTAGTTGGCCTTGGGAAGGCGGTGGTGAGCTGCCTTCTTGAACCACTGCAGTCCATGTGGTGTAGGTAAACTCACAGTGCTATTAGGGAGTGAGTTCCAGGATTTTGACCCAGCGACAGTGAAGGAACAGAGATGTATTTCCAAGTCAGGATGGTGAGTGACTTGAAGGGGAACTTCCAGGTGGTGGTGTTCCCATCTATCTGCCTCCTTTGTCCTTCTAGATGGTAGTGGTGTGGGTTTGGAAGGTGCTGTCGAAGGAGCCTTGGTGAATTCCTGCAGTGCATCTTGTAGATGGTACACACTGCTGCTACTGTGTAACGGTGATGGAGGGAGTGAATGTTTGTGGATGTGCTGCCAATCAAGCAGGCTGCTTTGTCCTGGGTGATGTGAAGCTTCTTGTGTGTTGTGGGAGCTGCACTCATCCAGGCAAGTCGGGAGTATTCCAACACACTCCTTGCCTTGTAGATGGTGGACAGGCTTTGGGGAGTCAGGAGGTGAGTTACTCTTTGCACGATTCCCAGCCTCTGACCTGCTCTTGTCGCCACAGTATTTACATGGCTAGTCCAGTTCAGTTTCTGGTCAATGGTAACCCCCAGGATGCTGATACTGCAGGATTCAGTGATGGTAATGCCATTGAACATCAAGGGACAATGGTTGGATTCTCTCTTGTTGGAGATGATCATTGCCTGACACTTGTGTGGTGCGAATATTACTTGCCACTTGTCAGCCAAAGCCCGAATATTGTCCAAGTCTTGCTGCATTTGGACATGGACTGCTTCAGTATCTGAGGAGTCTTGAATGGTACTGAACATTGTGCAATCATCAGCGAACATCCCCACTTCCGAGCTTATGATGGAAGGAAGGTCATTGATGAAGCAGCTGAAGATGGTTGGGCCAAGGATACTACCCTGAGGAACTCCTGTGGTGATGTCCTGGAGCTGAGATGACTGACCTTCAGCAACCACAACCATCTTCCTTTGTGCCAGGTATGACCCCAACCAGTGCACAGCTTTCCCCCTGATTCCCATTGACTCCAGTTTTGTTAGGGCTACTTGATGCCACACTCTGTCAAATGCTGCCTTGATGTCAAGGGCAGTCACTTTCACCTCACTTCAGGAGCTCAGCTCTTTTGTCCATGTTTGAACCAAGGCTGTAATGAGGTCAGGAGCTCAGTGGCCCTGGTGGTACCCAAACTGGGCATCAGTGAGCAGGTTATTGCTAAGCAAGTGGTGCATAATAGCACTGTTGATGACCCCTTCCAATTCTTTACTGATGATCGAGAGTAGACTGATGGGGTGGAAATTGGTCGGGTTCAATTTGTCCTGCTTTTTGTGTACAGGACATACGTGGGCAATTTTCCATATAGCCGGGTAGATGCCTGTGTTGTAGCTGTACTGGAACAGCTTGGCTAGGGGTGCGGCCAGTTCTGGACCACAAGACTTCAGTACTATTTCTGGAAGATTGTCAGGCCCCATAGCCTTTGCAGTATCCAGTGCCTTCGGCCACTTCTTGATATCATATTGAGTGAATTGAATTGGCTGAAGACTGGCATCTGTGATGCTGGGGGCCTCCGGAGGAGGCCAAGATGGATCATCCACGCAGCACTTCCGGCTGAAGATTGTAGCAAGTGCTTCAGCCTTATCTTTTGCACTGCTGTGCTGGGCTCCTCCATCATTGAGGGTGGGGATATTTGTGGAGCCACTCCTCTAGTGAATTGTTTAATTGTCCACCACCATTCACGATCTTAGATCTGATCTATTGTTTGTGGGATCGCTTAGCTCTGCCTATCACTTGCTGCTTATGCTGTTTGGCACACAAGTAGTCCTGTTTTATAGCTTCACTAGATTGACACCTCATTCTTAGGTATGCCTGGTGCTACACTTGGCATACCCTCCTGCACTCTTCATTGAACCAGGGCTGACCCTCTGGCTTGGTGATAATGGTCGAGTGGGGGATATGCCGGACCATGAGGTTACAGATTGTGTTTGAGTCCAATTCTGCTGCTGCTGATGACCTACAGTGCCTCATGGATGCCCAGTCTTGAGTTGGTAGATCTGTTCGAAATCTATCCCATTTAGCACAGTGATCATGCCACACAACACGATGGAGGCGTGAAGGCAGGACTTCGTCTCCACAATGACTGTGCGGTGGTCACTCCTACCGATATTGTCATGGACAGATGCATCTGTGACAGGCTGGTTGCTGGGGATGAGGTCAAGCATGTTTATCCCTCTTGTTGGTTCCCTCACCGCCTGCAGACCCAGACTAGCTGCTATATCATTTAGGACTCAGCCAGCTCGGTCAGTCGTGGTTCTACCGAGCCACACTTGGTGACGGACATTGAAGTCCCCAGCCAGAGTACATTCTGCACGATTGCCACCCTCAGTGCTTCCTCCAAGTGATGTTCAACATGGAGGAGCACTGATTCATCAGCTGAGGGAGGGCGGTACATGGTAATCAGCAGGAGATTTCCTTGACAACGTTTGACCTGATGCCATGAAATTTCATGGGGTCCAGAGGTGATGTTGAGGACTCCCAGGGCAACTCCCTCCCAACAGTATATCATTGTGCTGCCACCTCAGCTGGGCCTGTCCTGCCGGTGGGACAGGACATACCCAGGGATGGTGGTGTCTGGGACATTATCTGTAAGGTATGATTCCATGAGGATGACTATGTCAGGCAGCTCTCCCAATTTTGGCACTAGCCCCCAGGTGTTAATAAGGAGGACTTTCCAGGATCGACAGGTCTGAGTTTGCTATTGTCATTTCCGGTGTCTAGGTCAATGCCAGGTAGTCCGTCTGGTTTCATTCCTTTTTTGTGACTTTGTAGCAGTTTGTTACAACTGAATGGCTTGCTAGGCCATTTCAGAGGGTAGTTTAACAGTCAACAGCATTACTGTAGTCTGGTGTCACATGTAGGCCAGATCTGGTAAGGACAGCAGGTTTCCTTCCTTAAAAGACATTAAAATGTGTGAGGTGAGAGGTGATTGAGAAGTTGAGAGGTGAATGAAACTATCATCAATTGTTGTGAAGGCCCATCTGGTTCACTCATCCTTTTAGGGAAGGAAATCTGCTGTCCTTACCAGGTCTGGCCTATATATGACTCCAGACCCACAGTAATGTAGTTGACTCTTAACTGACCTCTGAAATAGCTTAGCAAGCCACTCATTAATGATGGGTAACCAATGTTGACTTTGCCAATAAAGCCCACATACCATGAAAGAATAAAACTACCTCAGCTAAAATGCCTAACAATATACTGGTAATGCTTTGAAAGAAAGCAACCTCTCCAAAGTCCTCCCTTTTACTCTCTGAGGCAGTGATTCATAGGTTTTCACAGTTGTACAGGTAATGGTTATCCATTACATTTCTCAAGTGATTACTCCATGCTGCAAACTTGAGTTAACAGCTGAGGGTTATTTGACTAGCAAGGCCACAAAGCTGAGCATGATCCTATCTTCAAAATACACAAATTCAGCAGAAGCAATCAGGAAGCAGGAATTTTGGCTTTTCTCCTCCCTACCTTGAGGACATCAAGGTCAATATATAGTGTTTCTATATGGATTATTAGGTACCACTCTAAAGTGGCCCTCTTTCTGTTGTGTTATTAGCGGGGCATATACCCATCAGAAATTTGCTCAGCTGAATAATCAATTAAAAACTGAGGGCTATATTTTTCTTTGCTAATTTTAGTGAGAAATTAAGTAAGAGTATAAAGCAGTATTTTCCATTTTATACTCTGAAAATTATGAAAATTAACAAAGAAGAAAAAATACATAGGCCAGGGTTTTCTAGTCATCAGGCGGGCGTAGCAGGGGCGAGTGGGAACAACCATGAAACGGACCGCCGCCCGCGATCGGGCCCCGACCGTGATATCACACTGGCTGATCAATTAACGGCCAGCCAGTGTGAATCGCGCACTGCAGCGCTGCCGGGAAGGGGGGGAGTAGGGCGAGCGCGGAATTTTATGCATGCGAGTGCATGATGGCGTCGGGACGCTCGCCGACGTCATCGCGCGTCATTTTATGATCATTTGGGTCAGGCACGCGCCTGCCCAATGAGCACAATATTCTGCCCATGGATAAATTCACCAATCTCATTCCAAATGGAAAGGCATGCTCAAGGAAAGCAGGAACCAGAGAATTAGCAGTACCCTGTTGATGTCTAATATCTGACCTCCGCTTCCTTAAAGAATGATTGGTAAATTTACCCTGTAGCTCAAAGTTTTATATAAAGTCGTGCATTAAACAATCCCATTTTATATATCAAAAAGATTTTCTTCAATGAGGAACCACCAGAACAATCATTTATGTTATTTATCCATAAGTTGCAAAGTTGATTTCAAAAATTGAGAAATGCCAATTTGTGAAATGGGTCTGATATGCCTGATATCTTTGTCAAAATCAACAATAAGATGGAACAAGTACATCCAATATCAATGGCTATGTTTGGTGACTTAGAAACCTGTAGAAGCAACTATAGATTCAAAATGGTTGCTGGTTTATATGGATTTTTATTTTAACTGGAGACAATTTGTCAATAGTAAGTTGTATTAGTTCAATTAGCTCCCCAATATCTTATACAGTACAATAAAGGCTTCATATAACTAAGTCATATGGACCTCAGATTTAATCTCTTTCCATGCTGTGTTAACTGATTTCTGCCAGGTGGCAGTAGAGGAGCCACAATTGACTTCAGCCCTGAGTTTATGCTCTGAACATTTTTCAGTAACATTTGCTGGATGTGTTTGTGGACACAGAGGAGGATTGGGTTTGATAGTGAAGGTCCTATTGTTGAACATTTTGGCAATATTCACTGTTTAGGCTTACAGAAGGTTGATTACCCTAACAGAAGCCAATACCCTCAGAAGAGGAAAAACCTCCAAGAAAACTGAAATTTAGTTCAATAAATATACGTTTAGAATAACTGGAGGCACTGCTAAATAAACACTTACATATTTAGCTGAATGCCGAATGCAAAATCTGACTAGAAGTGAAAAAAATATACTATATTTATGAGACTATTTCACATTAATAAGTTTTAGAAATGCTTAATGGGCACTCACCCTATAATCAGTGATGAGTCCTGGAAACAGAACAAAAAGAGAAGTTACTGTAAAATGTGTCAATTTGTTTTATGCAACTGCAAATGATTGGATGATCACAAATGTAGCTAATATCAACGGTTCCAACAGAATATACAGAATAATATGCACAGCAAGATTTGATGGCCTTTGACCCAGAGGCAGTAACAGTAAGGAAAATTTGTGATTACTTTAAAATGTTTGGGGAACCTGTAACTGTTTTTAAAACTGTTTGAAAAGGACTTTTAATGGCTTGTAACAATTCTTTTTCTATCCATTTATGGAATGTGAGCATCGTTGGCTAGACCAGCATTTATTGCCCATCCCTTATTGCCCTTGAGAAGGTGCTGGTGATCTGCCTTCTTGAACCGCTGCAGTCCATGTGGTGTAGGTACACCCACAGTGCTGTTAGGAAGGGAGTTCCAGGATTTTGACCCAGCGAAAGTGAAGGAACGGCGATATATTTCCAAGTCAGGATGGTGAGAGGCTTGGAGGGGAACTTCCAGGTGATGGTGTTCCCATCTATCTGCTTGTCCTTCTCAATGGTAGTGGTTGTGGGTTTGGAAGGTGCTGACAAAGGAGCCTTGGTGAATTCCTGCAGTGCATCTTGTAGGTGGTACACACTGCTGCCATTGTTTGTCGGTGGTGAAGTGGGGTGGAAGGAGTGCCAATCAAGCAGGCTGCTTTGTCCTGGACGGTGTCAAGCTTCTTGAGTGTTGTTGGAGCTGCACTCATCCAGGCAAGTGGAGAGTAGTCCATCACACTCCTGACTTGTGCTTTGTAGATGGTGGACAGGCTTTAGGGAGCCAGGAGGTGAGCTGCTTACTGCAGGATTCCTAGTCTCTGACCTGCTCTTCTAGCCACAGTATTTAAATGGCTAGTCCAGTTCAGTTTCTGGTCAATTGTAACCCCCTAGGATGTTGATAGAGGGGGATTTAGCGGTGGTAATGTCATTGAATGTCATGGGGAGGTGGTTAAATTCTCTCTTATTGGAGATGGTCATTGCCTGGCACTTGTGTGGCGCAAGTCTGGATACTGTCCAAGTCTTGCTGCATTTGTACATGGACTGCTTCAGTATCTGAGGAGTCGCGAATGATGCTGAACATTGTGCAATCATCAATGACTATCCCCACTTCTGACTTTATGATGGAAGGAAAGTCATTGATGAAGTAGCTGAAGATGGTTGGGCCGAGGACACTTCCCTGAGGAACTCCTGCAGTGATGTTCTGGAACTGAGATGATTGACCTCCAACAATCACAACCATCTTCCTTTGTGCTGGGTATGACTCCAACCAGCGGAGACCTTTCCTCCTGATTCCCATTGACTCCAGTTTTGCTAGGGCTCCTTGATGCCACACTCGGTCAAATGCTACCTTGATGTAAAGGACAGTCACTCTCGCCTCACCTCTGAAGTTCACCTCTTTTGTCCATGTTTGAACCAAGGCTGCAATGAGGTCAGAAGGCATCAGTTATAATTTTTGGATAATAAGAAGCACCGATCCATATGACCTGGTGAATGTTGACCTGGAAGCAGTATCAACAGGTAGGAAGTTTAACTATGGAGGTCATGTGGCAGACAGAAAGAGGAAAGATAAAGGCGATTCTGGTAGATCCACGCTATCATGACCAACAGGAGCTGAGAGTTGAGATGGTTCCAGAAGGAGTTGTGTCATTGTGTAGCAGATTGCACAGGCAGAACTCTGTTTATATGGAAGCTGCTGCCTGGAAGAATTGGCAAAGTCCTTGAAGGAGAGAGACTGGAATTCTGCCTGAGGAAGATCTGAACTTGGAAGAACTGCATGGTTGAAATTGGTGCCAAACAGGCAAAATGGATGGCCTATAAGATCCATGTTGTATCTCCTATTCCATGTAAAACTTATAGTTTGTACCAGCTGTGATTTGTCTGTTAATTTATGTTTAAGTTACATTGATCTGATTTGCGATAAAGTAAAAGACAAAAAAGTAAAATCTTGTTCACTAATTTATTCTTTTGGGAGTTGTTTGACAATTTTGGTTCTTTTCGGTTTATGTATCCCCATGGGGATCATAACAGTGATAGGTATGTTCCTTAGCTTTTAAACTGAATTTGGAAATAGTTTATGCACAATACTTGAAATAGTGTTGGTACTCCAAAAGTTCATGCATCATACCCCGGTTCACACAATTGTGGTTAATATTTGTCCCTGACACCATTCCAGTTTCAGCAGTCAGGGTGGAAACTTGCAGTGACACCTTGCTACAGACAGCCAAGCTGGTGTCAAAAAAGTTCCGTATCTAAATAGGACACTTCCTGTGCTGCAGTTGACTGTTCCGTGATCAACTACAAGGGGGACTTTTAAAATTTAAATTATTGCTTGAACAGAGATGAAGAGACACTTCATGTGCTCAGCATTGTGAGGGTACAAATGGCAAAAATTATATTGATTGTGATAAAATTTGTGAGCATGTACTTTAAGTGGATGCAACATTTTAAATGTTCCTAGTAGGTCGCGTTAGTTGCCCTTTAAGCCAACTGCTCATTCCCCTCTGGCAAACTCACAGTGCCAATTCCAATATGGGCCAGGATTCTGTATAAATCAACAACATTCAAGACATCCAAACACAGAATATGCTGTAAAGTTATGTCCAGACAAAACCAAGGCCATAAAGGCCGCTGCATTTCATTGTTATCTCTAGATTACATCTCTAGAGGAAAATGTCAAAACATTAGTATTGTTAATTAATATTTCCAACTGCCAAAATAACATGACTGGACAGCCTTGCTCAAAAGTAAGCTAAAAAAAATGCTTGCTGGACTTGTGTAAGAGCAATGAGCTACCGTGTGACATATAGGACAGGGTTCGCCCTCACGGTTCGCTATGTCCGCATATGTATGGCTGCCCAAGACACTCAAAAGTGATGTTTCTCTCTGCTCTATCTTATCTATGACCATTTCTGCACAACATGAATCGGCCAAATTGTTAGGCGGATTGTTACAACCAGCTTTGACCACGTTTTCCACATACATGGTGAAGGATTCCTTCACATTTGCAAAGACCAAACAGGACTTGTACATCGATAGCAGCGCTGTGCCCATGTGCTCAATTGACATTGCTAGCCTATTCATCAATGTTCCACTTAAGGAAGCCATAGATATTTGTGCTGCAGCACTATATCATGGCGATCTAGACCTGCCACCATTACATGAATCAGTATTCATTGAACTTATGAACTCGGCAACTCGGGCAGTTGAGTTCAGTTTTAATTACACCATGTATGCCCAAATAGATGGTGTTGCCATGGGATCCTTCCAGGCTCAGCAAACATCTTTGTTGGGTTCCATGACAAACGTGTCTTTGATGGAATGATACCTAACCTCCTATCCCTCACATATTTCCGATATGTGGATGATATGTTTGCTATATTTAACTCCGCAGCTGCATGTAACAATTTCCTTGCATGTCTTAATGGGCTCCATCCTGCGCTCAAATTCACCTGTGAAAATAATTATTGTGATTGTTAATGCTGCCCATCCATCTTCAAGGTTGGGGGGCAGGCGAAAAGCCCAAGCGGGCTTTAAGTTTTTTAGGAAACCTCAGTAAACGAGCGGGATGAGGTTTCCTAAAGCTTTTATTAAATAAATTTTAAAAATTTCATTAATATAAAAACATGTCCCATCTCATGTGACACAGTCATATGAGAGGACATGTTTAAATGAATTTTTAAACCTTTCATTTACTTTTTTAAATATCGATTCAATCTCCGTAAGGCAGCTCTGTGCCCCAGGGAGATTGAAGCGCTCTTTTGCGCGCATGCCGAACAGACTGGTCATGGCAGAGCCGAGCCCGCCTGCCATATGCAAAATTCTGCCCTTGGATTTCCCACATCTTCCCAAATTTGATCCGTTGTCCCCACTATTTAATTTAAAACCCTTTCTATGTCCCTAGCTATGTGGCACACTAGAACACATTTCCCAGCAAGGTTCAGGTGTAGACCGTCCCAATAGTACAGCCCCCACTCTCCCCAGTACTGGTACCAGTGCCCCACGAACTGGAACTCACTTCTCCCACACCAGTCTTTCAGGCATGCATTCATCGCTCTAATTTTATGTACTCTATACCAATTTGTAACTGGCTCAGGTAATAATCCAGACATTATTACCTTTGAGGTTCTGCTTTTTGATATAGTGCCCAGCTCCTCATACCCTCTATGCAGAGCCGCACTCCTAGTCCTGCCTATGTCATTGATACCTACATGGACCACGACAACTGGATCCTCCCCTTCCCACTGCAAGTTCCTCTCCAGCCCTGCGCAGATGCCCTGAACCCTGGCACCAGGCAGGCAACAAAGCCGTCTGGACACTCACTCTTTGCTGCACAGTACAGTGTCAATCCCCCTCACTATACTGTCCCCTACTACCACTACATTCCTTTTACTCCCCCCACCGATATGGCTTCCTGTACCACTCTGCCATGACCAGTCTGCTCAAAGTAGAAAATCAGCAGGGGATTATGGCTTGGGAAAGGAAGAAATAACTTGTGTTGACATAGTCCTTTTCTCAGCTCAGGATGTTACAAAACACTCCACAGCTAATGAATTACTCTTTTAAAAGTAGTCACTGCTATTGTTTAGGCAAACATTGCAGCCGATTCATGGGGCTGAATCTTTGGCTCAGCGAGTGGGAGCGGGGCCCACTCACCGAGGCATAAAATGACGCATGGTGATGTCGGGCGTACCTCCTGACATCATGGCGCGTCATTCAGACTTTCAGTTCGACGGGAGCGCACCCAAGACAGCTGCGTGCCCACCGAACTGTCAAAGGACCATTAAGGCCATTTAACTGTCAATTAAAAGAATTAACGGAGCTGCCCGTCCAACCTTAAGGTTGATGGGCAGGCGAAGACCCCAGGCGGCCTTCGCATTTTTCATGGAACCTCATCCATGGGCGGGATGAGGTTTCATGAATGATATAAAATTTTCAGAAAAATTTTTATTAAAATCAATGCACATGTCCCAGCTCATGTGACAGTTTAACAGGAGGGGACATGTCATAAAAATTTTTACAACATTTTATTAGACTGTTTAAACTTAAAACTAATCTCCCTGAGGCACAAAGGCGCATGCACGTGAAAGAGCACACTCCCGACTCAGGTAACCGCTCCCCCCACCGCCCGCAAAGGGAGCGCTCAGCAGTCCTGAGCACACATCATGCTGGGCGGGCCTTAATTGGCCCAGTCACGTAAAATGGCAGCGCCCAGCTGATCGGGGGGCGCTGATTGGCTCCGTGCCCGCCCACACCCGCCCCCACACAACCCCCCCCCGACAGAGAGAAAATTCTCCCCTTAATGACCCTGTACTTTCTCAAAAAAATGCAGTAACGGACAAGGAACTTATTCTCAGTTTATGTATAACTATAAAAAATTATCAGAACGATTATACACTGAAACTTGATAGCTGTGCACTGTTCTTACTAATTAAGAATTTTAATGATGTGAGATATATTCAGAATAAGGGGTAAGGATTTGCTCCATTAACTCCACAATTCAAAAATATTATAAGAAACAGTAATTTGAAAAATACCAGAATCCTGATGATCATGTTTGAGGTAAAGAGGATCCATTTTAAAAGCTCCAACAAGTTCTGATCTTTTCTTCACCCTAAAAATGACCAAACATTTAAGGATTGATATATTTACTTGCACATCGTACCAAAGCTGATGCTTATACATATATTTATTACTCATACCATGACGTACAGAAACAATCATTGTGGTTCTAATTTAATATTCTCTGCAAAGCTCATACAGCTCTTTATTATCTATACATGTTTGCAAAGCTTTAAACTTCCTTATATGCAGTGAGCATGAAATTAGAAAAAAATGGTGACAAAAGACTCAGTGCTCATAATTATCTCTGTCACATTAAAAGAAAACATTCTATATGAGCATACTGTGCACTTTTACAAGTGTGGTGACACACAACTGCAATATCTACGCAGTATAATTGTCTTTCTGGTGAAAATCAATAACAGTACTTCATTAATGATTAAACGTTACTTTCACTTTATGGAGATATTGCTAAGTTTAAAACAGAATGAACGTTAGATATCAAAAAGGAAATGAGGAGGGTACAGGCTCAACATGTTCCCTCACGGGTGATGAGAAGGAGTAACAAGCCCAGAGAACCATGGATGACCAGAGATATTCAGGTTACGATGAGAAGGAAAAGAGAGGCTTTTAGCAGGTACAAGGGAAGCAAATCAGTGGAGGCATTAGTGGAGTACAGACAGTGCAGGGTGGAGCTTTAAAATGCAATTAGGAGAGCAAAGAGGGGATATGAGAAAGCTCTGGCTGGTAAAAGTAGGGAAAATCCCAAGATATTCTATAAGTATATCACTGGGAAGAGGATAACCAGGGAAAGAGTAGGGCCCATAAGGGATCAAGGGGATTATCTATAGGTGGAGCCAGAGGACATCGGTAGAGTGTTGAATGAATACTTCACATCTGTCTTCACCTAAGAGAATGAGGATGAAGGTATCGAACTTGGGAAGAGAGACTGCGAGGTTCTTAAGCAAATTGATATAGGGAGTGACAAGGTATTGGAGGTGTTGGCAGGCTTAAAAGTGGACAAATCTCCAGGTCTGGATGATTTGTGTCCCAGACTGCTGAGGGAGGCAAGGGAGGAGATCACAGGGACTCTGACCCAAATTTTTAATTCCTCTCTGGCCACGGGGCAGGTGCCAGAGGACTGGAGAACAGCTAATGTGGTTCCGCTATTTAAGAAGGGTTGTAGAGATAAGCCAGGGAACTACAGACCAGTGAGTCCCACGTCAGTGGTAGGGAAACTATTGGAGAAATTTCTGAAGGGGAGAATCTATCTCCACTTGGAGAGGCAAGGTTTGAGCAGGGATAGTCAGCATGGCTTTGTCAGAGGGAGGACATGCCTAACAAATTTGACTGAATTTTTTGAGGAGGTGACCAGATGTGTAGATGAGGGTAGTGTAGTTAATGTAGTTTATATGGATTTCAGCAAAAGCCTTTGACAAGGTCCCACGTGGGAGACTTATAAAGAAGGCAAATGCACATGGGATACAGGGTAATTTGATAAGGTGGATTCAAAATTGGCTTAGTTGTAGGAGACAGAGGGTGATGACAGAAGGATGCTTTAGTGACTGGAAGCCAGTGTCCAGTGGCGTACCACAGAGATCTGTGCTGGGTCCCCTATTATTTGTCATTTATATAAATAACATAGATGACTATGTGGGGGGTAGGATTAGTAAGTTTGCGGATGACACAAAGATTGGCCAGGTGGTTAACAGTGAGGTTGAGTGTCTTGGGCTACAGGAAGATATAGACGGGATGGTCAAATGGGCAGATAAGTGGCAGATGGAATTTAACCCTGAAAAGTGTGAGGTGATACACTTTGGAAGGAGTAATTTGACAAGGAAGTATTCAATGAACGGCATGACACTAGGACGTTCTAAGGAACAAAGGGACCTTGGCGTATGTGTCCATTGACCTCTGAAGGCAGAGGGGCATGTTAGTGGGGTGGTGAAAAAGGCATATGGGACACTTGCCTTTATCAGCCGAGGCATAGATTACAAAAGTAGGGAGATCATGTTGGAGTTGTATAGAACCTTGGTGAACCTGGAGTACTGTGTGCAGTTCTGGTCGCCACATTATAGGAAGGATGTGATTGCACTGGAGGGGTTGCAGAGGAGATTCACCAGGATGTTGCCTGGGATGAAATATTTAAGTTATGAAGAGAGGTTGGATAGACTTGGGTTGTTTTCTTTGGAGCAGAGAAGACTGAGGGGCGACCTGATCGAAGTGTACAATATTATGAGGGGCATGAACAGGGTGGATAGGGAGCAGCTGTTCCCCTTAGTTGAAGGGTCAGTCACAAGGGGACATAAGTTCAAGTTGAGGGGCAGGAGGTTTAGGGGGGATGTGAGGAAAAACTTTTTTACGCAGAGGGTGGTGACGGTCTGGAATGCACTGCCTGGGAGGATGGTGGAGGCGGGTTGCCTCACATCCTTTAAAAAGTACCTGGATGAGCACTTGGCACGTCATAACATTCAAGGCTATGGGCCAAGTGCTGGTAAATGGGATTAAGTAGATAGGTCAGGTGTTTCTCATGTGTCGGTGCAGACTCGATGGGCCGAAGGGCCTCTTGTGCACTGTGAGATTCTGTGATTTACTCCTGGTGTCATTCAGGTAATTTTTTAAATAGAACTTTAATATTCTTTATAAAAACCATTCAATTTTATTTAGCAGTTACACAAGGCTGTCCTCCAAGAGTACATATTAATTAAAACTATGGGCCCAATTACATAGTCCAAACGTGGTACTGTCGGTATAGCTGTTCATCAGACCAGGTCAGCATATTTACATATTTTAGTGGAATTAAGACAGCAGAGCAAGCCATAGGGGCCACGTGACATCATCTGGTGAAGTCCTGCCAATTTATTCCCTTGGAAAGGTAGTAGCCATTTTTTTGAGATCCAGAAGACAAATACAGAAGGAAGTGTGGCATTATATCCAGGAACTTTTTTTTCAGTGAGACCTCAGGTGTTGAACATCTGGAATGCCTGTCAGATGTGCCAGGTGTATTATAGGACTATCCCCTAATTTGAATAGAAGTTGGTTGTAATGAGGCTAACCCAATATTTTGGGAATAAAATTGAACTAACTCAGTGTCTCTTACGATAAACTTATTATCAATTATAGGAAACTATCAATAGAAGTAGTGAGCTGGCCAGAACTTGAATTGGTAAACCACCACAGTATATAGGATGCTTTCCCATATGTCAACAACTCTTCACGCTCCTCAACTTTCATTATCCCATCTGGCCTTAGAAAGTCAAAACTAGAAGAGGGGCAGAGTTACTATGCCTTTTTCTAATGTCAGTGAACTACTAAGCCATCTTCCTTCAATGTATAGTTAGTAAATGGCTTCTTTTCCACCTACTGGAGCCTCTGACCACCTAACAAGGATTAACAGTTGATGTGCCCTGCCATCAGATGAAACTCTACACCTGGAGTACAAATTCATAAACTTGGGTGCCCAGGGTTGTGGCATGTCTGTTACAAGCATGAAGCATTATTGTCCATGGTTGATTGTGTATTACAAGACACAGGATACACATAATTGTTGGTAGTTCTGAAGAAGGGTCATATGGACTCGAAACGTTAACTCTGTTTCTCTTTCCACAGATGCTGCTAGACCTGCTGAGTTTTTCCAGCATCCACAGTATTTTTGTTTATGTTTCAGATTTCCAGCATCCACAGTATTTTGCTTTATATTGTTGGTAGCTGCTTCTGCATGCTGCAGGGAATATCACTTACATTCTGGTTATTGTGTGCATCTCAGGTAAAGACACAGTCTTGTCCACAGGGAACATGTGGTCTGCTTATGGGAGTGGCCAGTGACACTGGAACTGAAAAGAACATCCCAACATTCCAAAATCCCAAAACCCTAACAATGCCCATTTGAAGATACAACGAATTTGGTCTGTAATGACATGCACTAACATAAGAAATAACAAATCACTTTTCAATAGTATTGGAATGGACGGCAAATAAAACAGACCTGAAAGTCTCATGGGCATCAATGCCCCTCCAGATCTTTTTTTCCCCTTCACTTCCCTCTGACCCCATCCCTTCTTCTGATCTCATCTCTTGCCATGTATTCACGTTACGCCCTGACCTTCCCCTTTCTGATGCTGAATGATCCTTAAAAAAGGACTCAGCTTTATCCCCTCAACACCCATCTCAATTAATTTCAGCGCATCATTGAGCTCTTTTTCCATCACCTTCGTCTCTAAGCCCACTTCTTGGGCCAGGAGTCCTGCCCTGCACAATAGACAACTTTTACCCATCTCTAGTATTCTCTCTCCGCCTGGACTTCTCCCTCTGTTCTCTTACCCTTTCTAGCCTTTTCCATTGAGAACTTCCAGTATGGCGATGGCCATCTCAATTTCTCTACTCCCTTCACTCACTCTGTTTTGTCTTCCTCTGAATTTGCTGCATTCTGTCCTCTCGGGTCCAACATGTTGACAAGGGTGGTGCTGTTGTCTGGGGAACTGATCTTTACCTAGCAGAGGCTGAATGGCAAATCTCCAACAATTCCTCTTACCCCCACCATGACCCCACCATCAAACATCAGGCCATTGGCCAGGATTTTACAGCCCCGTCGCACTGTGTCTCCCCCGACGGATGCGGCAAGTTATTTAAATCTCCATTAAGTTCGGTGGGACCATAATATCTTGCCAAGTGGGAGGGGCCATAAAATCCTGGCCACTGTTTCCACAACTGTCACTGGCCTCATCTCCTCCGGAGATCTTTCCTCCACGGCTTTCAACTTCACAGCCCCCGGCCCCAAAAGGCCTACTTCTGCCTTCTTCCCAAATCCAGAAACAGGACTGCCGGGTAGATCTATCATTTCAGCCTATTCCTGTCCCGATGAACTGACTTTCTCCTATTTTGATTCTATTTTTTTCTCCCTTTGTCTAGTGCCCACCTACATCCATGACTCTTCTGATGCCTCCGTCCCTTTTAACAGTTTCCAATTTCCTGGCCTTAACCAGCAGCTCTTCACTATGGACATCCAATCTCTCCATCCCCCACCAGGGTGGTCTGAGGGCCCTTTGAATCTTTCATGAAAGATGTCCAGCCAGTCTCGATCCACTACCACCTTCCTCCTCCTGGCTGAACTTGTTCTCACATTGAACAACATCCTCTTTAACTCATCTCACTTCCTCCAAATAAAATATGTTGCTATGGATACCCACTTAGGTCCTAGTTATGTCTGCCTTTTTGCAGGATATGGGGAACATCCCATGTTCTAGTCTTACACAGGCCTCCAATTTCAATTCTTTTTCCAGTACATTGATGACTGCATCGGTTCCTTTTCCTACTCTCACCCTGAACTAGAAAAATTCAAATTTGCTTCCAATTTCCACCCTTCTCTCACCTTCACATGGTCTATCTCTGACTCTTCCCTTCTTTGACATCTCTGTCTCCAGTCTTGAGGATAGGTGTAATGACTTGACGGAGCAGACAGGTTTCAACAAGAAACAGATAAACTTTATTACAGAGAGCTGTTCAGGTTCTACATGCTTGATCAGGACTCTCATCAGGAAGCCCCACCGCCCGGATTCCCCATGCTTAGTGCGCATTGGTCAGAGCCTCCCAGAACATCACGTGACCCCAATAGACAGCAGGAGAGCCTATACCTTCAGTTACTACATTCGGCTTTCAACAAGTATTCATTATAAGCCCAATGACTCCCACAGGAACCTCCACTACAATTCCTCACATCCTGCTTCTATTCTATTCTCCCACATCTGTTCTGATGATGCAGCCTTCCACACCAGTGTTTCTGATATGTCTTCCTTTTTCCTCAAATTAGGATTTGCCCACCATGCTCGACCATGTCTGACCCATTTCCCACACTTCTACTCTAACCCCTTCCCCTCTCTCCCAGAACCACGACAGGGTTCCCTTTGTCCTCACCTTCCACCCCAGCAGCCTCCACATTCAACGGATTATCCTCTGTCTTTTCCATCACTTGCAGGATGATGCCACCACCAAACACACTTTTCCCTCTGCTGCGCTTACACCATTTCGACAGGATCATTCCAATCCACGACATCCTGGTCTACTCTTCAGTCACCCACAAAACCTCATCCCCTTCCCATGGCATCTTTCCATGCAAGTACAGGAGATGCAACACCTGCTTTTTTTACCTCCTATCCTCACTATCCAAGGCCCAGGCAATGGTTCCAGGTGAAATAGTGATCTTTGTGCACTTCTTTCAATTTTGTATGCTGTATTTGCTATTCACAATGCAGTCTGCTCTACACTCTGGAGACCAAACACAAATGGAATGGCTACCTTGCAGAATACATTTGCTCATTCTGCATGCATGACACTGAGCTTGCAGTGGCCTGTCATTTTAATTCTCCACCTTGCTCTCACTTTGCCACTTCTATCCTCAGCTTACAGCAGTGTTCCAGTGCAGGCACTTTGCATAAAATAAAAGCAAAATACTGTGGATTCTGGAAATCTGAAATAAAAATGGAAAGTGCTGGAAATACTCAGCTGGTCTGGCAGCCACTGCGTAGAGAGAAGCAGAGTTAACGTTTTGAGTCTAATATGACTCTTCTTCAGAACACTTATGGGCACTTTGCAACCTTCTGGACTCAACATTGAGTTCAGCAATTTCAGAACAGAATCCCTGCCCCATTTTGTTCCTTTCTCTTTGCATGTTTTAGTCTTAATCTTGTTTTTGCTTTCGGTTAGCAGCTGTTCATTTTCCTGCCATTCACAACTCCTCTAGACAATTCCTTTGTTTCCTCACTTGTCCAATTACCACGTCCTTTGGCCCTGCACTACCAACTCATTTGTTATTTAATATCTTCCATGTTCCGCCTTATCACAGACCTTCCCTTTTGTCCTTGTTCCGCTCTCCCCCATTAACCTACTTAAAACCTATTACATTTATAATTCTTTTCTAGTTCTGATGAACGACCATCAACCTGAAATGTTAACCCACTCTCCACAGATGCTGCCTGACTTGCTGGGTATTCCTGTTTTATTCCTAAAAGAGAGGATCTTCTTCAGCAGCAGGCATTATAATGTGTATCTTATCAATTAAAAAAAATAGATTGGAGACATCATATGGATAACTTACCACATGGCAGAGCAATCAAAGTTCACCAAAAGCCATTTATGAGGATTAAAGTTGAAAGAATCTGCAAACTGATAAAGCAAAGATAACTGTAAAATACAATCTACAGATTTAAGGCCTAATATGCAGTATCATTATAGTTACAGAAGGATGGCCTGTTGTACAGGCTGTGCAAGTAGTACAGAGAGCTGAAGTTAACTCGGTTTAGTAACTATCAAACAGATTGGTTTATGTTCTGGCTATTTGAATAGAATATCCAAAGAGGTAGCTACTGTTATAGGGCTGCTACCCACAGTTACAGCAGAGCTACACAGTGAAAAGTTTATAGACTTGCTGCTGGTAGTTGAAAACATATGCATGGTGGACCAGGAAGTAGAGTTAGGATTTTATTTCAGAAGATGCAGAGAAAAAGTTGTTTGTAGCTGAGGGGCACTCTCCAATCAAAAATACTGTTAGAAATCCTTAGATGTGAGTGAGCAAGCTGTAGGATTATGCTAGTTTTTTAATTTAGCTCCTAACTCCCGATATTCCCTCAGCTGGATCTCCTCCTTGTTCCTACCAGTCATTTGTTCCAACATGTGCCATTACTCCCCTCATTTTCATAGGAAGTTCAGATTCAATCTGCTGAAGAATCAGACTGAGACAGCCATCATGCAGAGCCTCAAATGCACCATTCTTACCTACACAGATGAATGGACACATTGAGAGAGCACTCAGCAGCAGAGGAATGACAGCAATAAGCGTGGAAGAATCTGCTGTCTCAGAAAACTGCACCTTCACCATGCACCTTCACATCATGTTTCTTTAGATCCTTCTCTTTTTCTAAAAATGCACAGGCACAGGTATACACAATAGGTGTTGTGTTATAATAATACAATACCTTGAGCTTATTTACTGTACACGTCAGAAGGCACCAATCGCTTATAAGGGATTGGGTAAACACGTTGTGAGTTCATTTCTTAAGATTAGGTACATGAGAACAGTAACCAAGAGGTATAAAGTTTGAAGGCATCAGAGCAGTGTGCTCTGCTCAAAGCAAAAGTAAAACTTAGACTGGATCAGTTGACACATTTCCTTTCTAGTGATGTCATGCTTTATCCCTGAAAGGCATATTACAACATTCCCTTTTCTTTTTGAAGATACTTTCCCTGCTTCCAAACAAGTATAACTATTTACAATCCATGTTCATGTTTAGTTATCATTACATAAGTGCATAGAATTAATGAATCTATGAGCCTCTTAAACATAAAGGTAATCTGCTGGTAAGCCCAGATCTTGTGGTGGTAACCTTATCTGGAGGTTTCTTTAATTGCTCACAGTGATCTGTGTGATTGCCATTCTTGGATGTTGTTCCTGGCTGCATTTGGGATCTTGCCCTAGACGCAATAGGACTGCACGGTGGTTGAGGAGCTGGAATGGATCTGATTTGTCCTTGGTTACGCCTCACCAATGCACCTTTGTGTGTAATGACTTCCTAAGACCTTGGTTCAGAACAAATCCTTGTCACCTTGACTGGCTGCTACGTACCTTCTGTGTGATCCTGGATTCGAATTTACTGTACCAAAAGTAAACCTGGCAATTCTGTGCCTGCATTTTTATCATGCATGTTGGTCATCTTCTCTTCCAGTTTTAAAAGTTGCTCTCTAGTTTCTGAGAGAGTAGAATAGGTAAGAGTAGGTAAATTGGTATGCACCGGTCTGCCAAACATGAGATCTGCTGGTGATGAAATAGTTGCACTTAAAGGATCACTCTCAGATGTAACATTGCAATGTGTAGATCTTGCTTGGTTTGCCTACATTTGAGAATTAGGGATTTCATCCTTCCATCATTTGTTCGGCCAGGCCGTTAGATCTAGGGTAATGAGGAGAAGTAGTATGATCAATATTCCACTTCTCACACATATTCTGAAATGGCTTACCAATAAATTGCAGGCCATTATCTGTAATGATCTCTCTAGGCACACCAAATAAACTGAAATTGGCACTTGGAGTGTGCGTGACAGTTGTGCTTGAGATATTGTGCTATTGTTGAATAATGGGGTACTTGGTATGTAGTCGACAATGACGATGAAGTCAGTGCCATGGGCATGAAATAGGTTGGATGTGATTTTGGACAACGGATGGATAGTAACTTCATGTGAAATCAGTGGTGCTTTGTACTGACTTGGCATATGCTCTTGACATGCCTCGCACTTCTTGACAACAACTTCAGTGTCATTGTTCATTCCTGGTCAATAGACTGTCCCTCCTGCAAATCTTCTCATCTGATCAATGCCCATGAAATTGTTGAAGAATATCAAGTTGCAAAGATTCTGATATGATGACCTGCCTGCCTTTAAAAATGACTCCCTGAGAGATGCCTAACTCGACCTGATAAGGCCAAAATGGTCTCACGTGTTTGTGGACATGCTGAATTGAATCAGGCCATCCTTTGATGATGTTTTTCCACGGTTTCTTTGCTAAAGAATCTTTTGATATTTCTTCTTGCGGCTGCTGGCATTTGCGTTGCACAAAATGTACCAGATCAATTTGGAGAAATCTTCAAGTTTGATGTAAATGAAGTCAACTTGTAGATCTAAAGGATATATCTTCTGTTTTCACTGGATTAGGCAATCTGCTAAGTAATCTTGTACCTGGCTTGTACCTGATCTCACAGTCGTAATCTTGAATCTTTATTAAGAGACATTGCAATCTTGGCAATGATTTTTGTCAAATCACATGGCTTGTGGTCAGTCTATCACAAATCTTTTGCCAAATAGATAGATATGAAAATGCATGATTCCAGCACTAAAGCTAATGTTTCCTGCTCAATGTTAGAGTAGCTGGATTGCGTTATGACAGAGATTTTAAAACAAATGTAATGCGTTTGCCTTTTAGTAGTATGCATGTTCCCAGACCTTTCTGTCAGTCATCTTTCTCCAGGATAGTTGTCTCACTAGAATCATAAAATTGCAATGTCAATGCTTCTGATAATGACTTGCTTCAATGATTTGAAGAGGTATTGGTGGTCTTCATGCTACAGGAAAGGCACATCCTTTCTCAACAATTCCCTTAGCGATGAAGATTTTTGAATGAAATTGGGAATGCATGGAGGCAAGAAATTAAAGAAAGCTTGAGTCTTCAAAGATTGTCCTTATCTTGAGGAGTTGGCATAGCCTTAATACCCTCTATTTTGCTTGAATCAGGACATATGCCAGCACTGGAATAAACAGAATCGAAGAAATTGATCAGCTGCATGCTAATGTTCCAATTCAGACTGCTGATGGCCAATCCTGCATTACCTGCTGTTTGCATCAATAAATGCAGATTATGGTCATGTTCTTGCTTTGTTCTTCCCACAACAGCTATATCATGTACGATACAGATGCATCCTGGTACAGTGCATGCAATGCAGTCCACATGAGCTTGAAAGAGATTCTGGCTAACTGATAGCCCAAAAGGAACTCATTAAAAACAGCATCGTCTGAATGGGATACACAATGTAGTAAGCTCTTGGGACTTCTCTGCAAGCTGTATTGACCAGTAACCATGCTTGGCATCAAACTTCGATAAAAATTTTGCAGCTGCAAATCTTGGATTTAACTCTATTGTGGTATTTTGAAAGGACATTTCAAAGTTGCATTTAAATGTCTTGGATCTTGGCATACTCTCAATGATCCATCCTTCTTTATGACACATGAGATTGAGCTGCAGTAATCTGTGTGCTGTGGTACTCTTCTAATGATTCTGTCTTTCTCCATTTTGGTTAGTTCGACCTTCAGTTTATCATGTATGCGGACGCTGAAGTTATGTGGTGGATCAACTTACATACTTGCATACTCCTGCAAGTGTAATGTTGCAGCTTCCTTCAAACCACCACTTCTGTCAAAACATTCTAGATATTTCGATGTTAGGTCATGAGGTATTTGGAGTAGTTTCTAGGGTTGATCTGCCATGTGATGTCTGACTGATTCAATGGATTGTTACCAGTGTGAGGTCATGACATGCCAGTAGACCTCCAACCACTGGGCCTTTAGTTCCCACAATGTAGAACATCTGTGACACCCAGGAGAATTGATTGCTCTTGCACTCCAGGACTATGGATCCTGCATATGGAATTAGCGATCCTTTATATGCTGAAAGTTTCACAGTAGTAGGTTTTGCCATGGCCTTTCATGTCTTTTAGAATTCGCAGTGGTAGTATGTTGGCACTTGCCCCCGTGTCAATCTTGGACAATAATGACTAGTTACCAACTTGCTTAGGGCAGGTAATTTGAATCTTGGCAAACATTTCAGATGGTGTGATGGCATCTATGTTTTCCATGAGATTGACAATGTGAAATATTTGTTCATTGCTCTTTGTCTCATTGCGCACAGCATCATCATTTTCTGGTTTGTCCATCACCTCTTGTACATGTTTCTGATGGGATACCAGATGGTCATTCTCATTGATTGAAGGTACCCGTTGTGTATGGTCTGTTTGGATCAGTGCATGGCTCTTTGTAGCTGTATCAGCCTTTGCTCTAGTGGACTGCTTCTGCCAATGGCCCCTTCTGCCATATGCCTTCCAGAATTGATGAAAAACTGGACACTTCCATGATGCATGCAGAAGACCACACCTTCCAAATGTCTTGCTAGGTTTGGGTGTTCTAGTGTGCGCTTCAACAACTGGGGTTGTACTTAGGACCTGTAAGTTTTGTTGACCTGCGAGGATCGCTTCGTACTTACATCCATCCTTGAGTAACTCTTCGATGCTATACGTTTTTGGCTTGTCTATCAGATCTTTCTATAATACTTCCATAGGAACCAACTCAACACTTCCATCTGTTAGCCCTGCACCTGAAAAATCACAGTACTTTTTTCTGCATCTGCTGGCGAAGTGGTTTATGGATTCTGTAGGCTATTGTCCAAAGAACATGAACTCTAGCTGATGAATATGGAAGTTTAGCCTGATATTGAACCAGTTTTCCAATGTAGTCCATATCTTTTGGGGATCCTTTAGCTCTTGTATTGTTAATCTGATGTCTTCAGCCTGTGTAGACCTTCATTCTCAATTGCTAGATTAATTTTTATGGCTTGTTTGTCTGGTTCACACTCACCTGAATCAAGAAACCATCTTCACACTGTTTGAACATTCTGAATTCGGACAGTAGGTCAGTCGCATGCCAATTCAAACTGGGGAATTTTGTGGACATTCTCACAATATCACTTTGACCTTCCTTGTACCTTGGTACCTGGGTTGGATGTCACTGTAGCTGTTTTTGTGTGCTTTACCGAAGCTCTGCCCTTGAAGACGAGTTGTGGCAGGAATGCACTTTGGAGTAATGGTGTTTTTGCTTTTTATTCAATTTGTTGTTCAGCAACTCCCTGGGCAGGATTTTCTGCTTGCCCGAGCATAAAATAGCACACAATGACGTCGGGCGAGCATCCCAACGTCATCGCGCACTTGCGCGATATTTCGGTCTGCAAGTGTGTGCAAGAGTCGGTAGCGCACCCGCTGACAATTAAGAGGCCTGTTAAGGCCATTAATCAATTGATTAACATGTAGTTTTCACTGCCCATTCAACGTTATGGTTGGCGGGTGGGCCCATTGACCAGGCGGCCTTTGGATTTTTTAGGAAACCTCATTCATGGGTGGGATGAGGTTTCTGTTATTAAATTTAAAAAAAAAACATTTTTGGGCAGAATTTTTATTATGTTTCTGTTCATGTGAGTGAGTCCTATGTGGGAATATGTTTTTCAGATTTTTAAAATCTTTATTCTTGATTTTTTAAATTCTTCAACTCCCTGAGGCAGCTCCCTGCCTTCAGCTCTCAGTGCGCCTTTCACACTGGCTGGCTGTTAATTGGCCAGCCAGCGTGAAATTGTGGTCAGGAGCTGATTGCAGGAAGCAGGCATTTTCCCGGCTGCTCCCGGGCCCACCCGCTGCGCCCGCCCGATGGCCCGAAAATCCTGCCCCCTAAGCCACCCGTTATAATTGCAACTCTCTCTGGCCTGACTTTTATTACTTTTTCTGTACTTTTTGTTTGACTCTCCCTTGCTAACTGTTGATCCAACCCTCACCCTGGTCACTCACTTTCCTGAATGAGCCAACCCAGTGCTGGTCCTCTAGATGCACTGTCCCACTCACGAAGCTGACAGGCTATGCACTGCAATCTCACCATGAGGGATCCTTCTGCTTATCAGCTCTTTACTTGAGCACTAGCTCAGCACTATGTCTCCAAAGCTTTCCTTCACAGTGGCCACACTGTGTTTCAAATACTCTCCGACGCTGCAACTTCATTGCAGTCTGACTAAAATGTCATGTAACACGATCTAAGGCCATTCACCATATTATACTTGTACTTAATCTTACTGCCACCTGTCTTACCACTGCTGATCACCACACTATGTCATTATAATGAAACAATACCTTGGGTTTATTTACTGTACAAGTCACAAGGCACCAATTGCTCATAAGGGATTGGGTAAACCTGTGTGGGTTCATTTATTGAGACTAGGCACATGAGAACAGTTATACATAGGTATAAAGCTTGTGTGTGTGCTCTGCTCAAAGCAAAAGTGAAACTTAGGCTGGATCACATGACATTTCCCTTCTTGTGATGTCATGCTGATATCCCTTAAAGGCATATTACAACAATAGGGTGCCCATTTTCAGAACCGTGATTGTAGGAACTAAAATTTCAACTGGCCAATGGATGTAATATTTAGATTGAAACTGAAACCAGCAGCAAATGAAAAAAAAAAGCAAAACAACTGCATCATTTAAAATTCCAGCAAAACAAACTTCTACTTAACAACAGAAGTCACCTTTAAGAGTGCAATCTGCAAGATGGATATGGGCATCTTCAGTGCTACACCTGTTTTAGATGGTCTTTCAACAACTTTAGTACAATCTTAGAGCTAAACCCAGAAAATGGAATCATCTGGTAAAGAACATAATTTGTGAATCCTTAACAAGAATGTCACATTGGAAGTTCAATAGCACCCTGTGATAAAACTGCAGTACGGTGCTCTGTGCACAGGGTGAGAAACAAGCCTGAGGTTTGATACTCTAACTCTTCATCCCCAGAATGCACAATTGATGCCAACACTACTGGCAGATCTAACTGCAATATTGATCCTTTATTCACTGAATTTATATCTGTAGTTATAGTCATACCTATCCATTCAAATATGTGCTCTTTTAATTCTGAAAAACAATTTTGAATTTCATTTATCAGAACGATTGTCTATATCTGTATACAGTACAGTAATTAAATACCAGCTTAATGTTTATATAGCTTTTTTTATTATTTATAATAGTCTAAACTATAATTAACAATTTCAATTGTTTAAGAGAAATTTGAACAATTGATTGTTCCTAACTAATGCCAAATAATTAGGGTTCCTCTATTGTTTCAATGGGGCCAACTGTAGATCCCCCATCAACTA
Organism: Cetorhinus maximus; assembly: GCF_964194155.1. NCBI lineage: Eukaryota > Metazoa > Chordata > Chondrichthyes > Lamniformes > Cetorhinidae > Cetorhinus > Cetorhinus maximus. Next base: position 86,062,101 of record NC_135881.1, read on the forward strand.
CATATATCAGGACTTATGGATTTTTCAACCATAATAGACGTAAGCATGTTAAGAAGGCATTGACAATGTGTGGTCAAAGCACAACAGACCAGAAAGCCTCCAATTTTAATCACTGTTGTGTACACCTAGCTGATCTCAGCCAGGTAATAGAGCCACAATTCAGCTTTAGCATACGAGTTAGTCAGGGGAAAATCAGCTAGACTTCTCCCTCTTGACTGCTATCTAGTGGACAGCACCAACCACTGTATATGGCCTTTTACGACTGCATGAAAGCCTTTTGTTGTTGGGAAAAAGCTGGAATCAATTATTAAAGAAGTCTTAACAATGCACTTAGAAAAGCATAGTATGATTTGAACAAGTCAACATGCTTTTACTAATGGGGGATCCTGTTGACAAATTTATTAGAGCTTTTTGAGAATGTAATCAGTAGGGTAGTAAAGGGGAACCAGTAGACTTAATATACCTGGATTTCCAAAAGGCATTTGATAAGGTATCACTCCAAAAGGCATTTGATAAGGTATCACACAAAAAGTTAATAGTCAAGTTAAGAGCTCATGGAGTTGGGGGTGATATATTAGCATGGAAAGAGGATTGGTTAATGTTTATAAAGCAGAGAGTGGGAATAAATGGGGCTTTTTCAAGTTTGTAGGCAGTAAATAACAGAGTGCCACAGGAATCAGTGCTCGGGTCTGAGCTATTTACAATCTACATTAATGACTTAGATGAAGAGACAGAAAGTAATGTATCTAAGTTTGCTGATGATACCAAGTGAGGGGGAAAGGTAAGCTGTTAGGAGGACACAGAGAGGCTGCAAAGAGATATAAACAGGTTAAGTGAATGGACAACAAGCTGGCAGATGAAATATAAAATGGGGAACTGGGAAGTTACTCACTTGGTTGTAAGCAAAACCGGAAAAGCAGAATATTTTTTAAAAGGCATGAAACCTATAAGTGTTGATGTTCAAAGAGACTTAAGTGTGCTTGTACAAGGAACTCAAGGTTAGCATGCAGATGCAGTAAGCAATTAGGAAGGCAAATGTCATGTTGGCCTTTATTGCAAGGGGGTTGGACTACAAGAATAAAGATGTTTTGCTACACTTGTACAGGGTTTTGGTGAGACCACATCTGAAATACTGTGTGCAGTTTTGGTCTCCATATTCAAGAAAGGTTATACTTGCAATGGAAACGGTACAGTGACGGTTCAGGAAATTGGTCCCTGGGATGAGGGGACTGTCCTATGATTAGAGGCTGAGTAAATTGGGCTTGTATTCTCTGGAGCTTAGAAGACTGAGAGGCGATCACATTGAAATCTACAAAATGCTGAAATGAATTCATAGAGTAGATGCTGAGAGATTGTTTGCGCTGGTCAGGAAATCTAAAACATGGGGATAAGTCTCAGGATAAGGGGATGATCACTTAGGGCTGATCACTCAAACGGTTGTGAATCTTTGGAATTATCTGCCCCAGAGGACTGTGGATGCTCCATCACTTGATATGTTTAAGGCTGGGATGGACAGATTTGTGATCTCTCTGGGAACTAAGGGTTACGGTGAGCGGGCAGGAAAGTGGGATTAAAGCCCAAGATCAGCCATGATTGTATTGAATGGTGGAGCAGCCTTGATGGGTCATATGATCTACTCTTGCTCCTACTTATTGTGTTCTTTGACTCCGTCAACCTCAAAGGCTTATAGGGGATCCTCCTGTAAGAAATCACTGTAGAATAATTTTGCAAAATCCTAAGAAATTTATTGAATATTGTGAGAATAGCTCTCTTTCTTATAAAGAAAGCTCCCATACCAGCTTCCTAGGCTGGTAAACACAAGACAGCAAAGGGCATTCTCTCTGTCAAGGACATGTCTCTAGTTCAAGACATTGCTAATCCTAATAAGCGGGTGGGAGATGACCTCATGACCCATATGTGAACCAACTGTGTGAAAGTTAAGCAGGCTGTTTAAGCAAGTGATGAGCCACAAGATGGCGCCTTGGACTTCCGATGGAAATGGAAGGGATTACCTGTAAAATGTATCCTTTGCCAATGGACAATTTAGTAAACGATTGCCATAAGCCTCCCAGAAATAAGGTATATAAGTGGACTCTCGAGAGGGAAAAACAACACTTCAGACAGAAGAGAGCTACTCGAGGTGGGCCTATGCTGGCTCTGACCTAACACCTTGGTTAGCTCAAGAAGACTTTTAAAAAAATTCATTCATGGGATGTGGGCTTCGCTGGCTAGGCCAGCATTTATTGCCCATCTCTAGTTGTCCTTGAGAAGGTGGTGGTGAGCTGCCTTCTTGAACTGCTGCAGTCCATGTGGTGTAGGTACAACCACAGTGCTGTTAGAAAGGGAGTTCCTGGATTTTGACTCAGCAAGAACAGCGATATATTTCCAAGTCAGGATGGTGAAATACTTGGAGGGGAACTTGGAGGGGAACTTCCAGGTGGTGGTGTTCCCATCTATCTGCTGCCCTTGTCTTTCTAGGTGGTAGTGGTCGTGGGTTTGGAAGGCGCTGTCGAAGGAGTCTTGGTGAATTCCTGAAGTGCATCTTGTAGATGGTACACACTGCTGCTACTGTGCGTCAGTGGTGGAGGGAGTGAGTGTTTCTGGATGTGGTGCCAACCAAGCAGACTGCTTTATCCTGGACAGTGTCCAGCTTCTTCAGTGTTGTAGGAGCTGCACTTATCTAGGCAACTGGGGAGTATTCCATCACACTGCTGACTTATGCCTTGTAGATGGTGGACAGGCTTTGGGGAGTCAGGATGCGAGTTATTCGTCGCACTATTCCTAGCCTCTGACCTGCTCTTGTAGCCACAATATTTATATGGCTAGTCCAGTTCAGTTTCTGGTCAATGGTAACCCACAGGATGTTGATAGTGGGGGATTCAGTGATGGTAATGCCATTGAACATCAAGGGGCAATGGTTGGGTTCTTTCTTGTTTGAGATGGTCATTGCCTGACACTTATATGGCGTGAATGTTACTTGCCACTTGTAAGCCCAAGCCTGGATACTGTCCAAGTCTTGCTGCATTTGGACATGGACTGCTTCAGTATCTGAGGATTCGTGAATGGTGCTGAACATTGTGCAATCATCAGCGAACATCCTCACTTCTGACTTTATGATGGAAGGAAGTTCATTGATGAAGCAGCTGAGCATGGTTGGGCCGAGGACACTACTCTGAGGAACTCCTGCAGTGATGTCCTGGAGTTGAGATGACTGATCTCCAACAGCCACAGCCATTTTGCTTTGTGCTAGGTATGACTCCAACCAGTGGAGAGTTTTCCCCCAGATTCGCATTGACTCCAGTTTTGCTAGGGCTCCTTGATGCCACACTCGGTCAAAAGCTGCCTTGATGTCAAGGGCAGTCACTCTCAGCTCACCTTGGGAGTTCAGCTCTTTTGTCCATGTTTGAACCAAGGCTGTAACGAGGTCAGGAGCTGAGTGGCCCTGGTGGAACCCAAACTGGGCATCAGTGAGCAGGTTATTGCTAAGCAAGTGCCGCTTGATAGCACTGTTGATGACCCCTTCCATTACTTTACTGATGATCGAGATTCGACTGATGGGATGGAAAATTGGCCGGGTCGGATTTGTCCTGCTTTGTGTGTACAGGACATACCTGGGCAATTTTCCACATAGCCAGGTAGATGCCAGTGTTGTAGCTGTACTGGAACGGCGTGGCAAGTTCTGGAGCACGAGTCTTCAGTACTATTGCCAGAATATTGTCAGGGCCCATAGCCTTGGCAGTATCCAGTACCTTCAGTTGTTTCTTGTTATCACGTGGAGTGAATCGAATTGGCTGAAGACTGGCATCTGTGATGCTGGGGGCCTCCGGAGGAGGCCGAGATGGATCATCCACTCGGCACTTCTGGCTGAAGATTGTTGCGAATGCTTCAGCCTTATATTTTGCACTCTTGTGCTGGGCTCCTCCATCATTGAAGATGGGGATATTTTTGGAGCCACCTCCTCCAGTGAGGTTGTTTAATTATCCACCACCATTCACGACTGGATGTGGTAGGACTGCAGAGCTTCGGTCTGATCTGTTGGTTGTGGGATTGCTTAGCTCTATCACTTGCTGCTTATGCTGTTTGGCATGCAACTAGTCTTGGTTTTGTAGCTTTACCAGGTTGACACCTCATTTTTAGGTATGCCTGGTGCTGCATGCCCTCCTGCACTCTTCATTGAACCAGGGTTGATCCTCTGGCTTGTTGTTAATGGTACAGTGAGGGATATGCCAGGCCTTGAGGTTACAGGTTGTGGGTTCGAGTACAATCCTGCTGCTGCCGATGGCCCACAGCGCCTCATGGATGCCCAGTCTTGAGTTGCTAGATCTGAGACTTTGGACAGAGGACAGCATTTCAAAGTTATCCATGCTGACTCCAGTCTAGCCCCTTGGTTATATCAAAAAGACTGAAGAAAACTGCCACTTCCAACCCTCGCCTAAAAGAAGACAAAGAGCATTCTGATATCTCGGCCGACTCGGAGAGGCATAGAACAAACAGACAGGAGTGTCACTTACAGGCATGGAGATCAGCTTCATCCATCTGCTTCTCTAACCCGGGACCAGTAAAATGTTTTGCCACCACGAGCCATGGAGTTCAGTATCCCCCTACTTCCTCCATCCAAGTTTCTGATCTGGAAGAAGTAAACTATTCTCAACTGTTATGGGTCATATGTCTTTTCTGCTTATTTAGCTGATGTATCATATCTAAACTGTTGCTTCTTAATAAACTTCTCTTAAATCTCTTATGAATTCCTGACTGCCTATTTTAGGTAATCCGTGACAACCGAACCACAATTCTTACACTCCTCAAATTTGGCTTAACTCAGAAATTTGTCACCACCTTCTGCCTACTCCACGATGAAATGCAAGCTGTGATCCTCACCGGTGGAACCACCATAAGCCCTATTTCAGTGAAGACTGGAGTCAAACAAGGCTATGTCGTTGCACTAACTCTCATCTCCATTTTCTTCACTGCAATACTGCATCTCACCTCCAGCAAATTATCCACAGGCATGGAGATAATCTACAAAAAAGATGAACAACAAATTCAACCCATACTGCCTTCAATCCAAAATCAAAACCACTCCAATCTCAGTGTAAGAGCTTCAGTATGCAGATGACACTTGTATGCACTTGCTCACGCATTGAGCTCCAAGTATTGTTGACTCCTTCTTTGAAGCATATGAGAAAATGGACCACCTTTCACTAAACACCTGGAAAATTAAGGTTCTCTTCTAACCAGCTCCCACAGCACAACACTTTCCACCTTGGTTAAGAATAATGGCAAGATCCTGTAAAATGTGGACCATTTTCCATATATTGGGAGCCTTTTCTCGATGAAGACAGACATAGACAATGAAATCCATCATAACCTCCAATGTGTCAGCTTAGACTTCGACCAACTGAGGAAATGGGTATTTGGGGACCAGGATCTCAAACCCAAACTTAAGGTCATGCTTTACTGGGCAGCAATTATCCCCGCTCTCCTATAGGCTTCAGAGGCTTGGACAATATACAGCAGATACCTCAAAGCACCAGATAAGTACCATCAGCAGTATCTTCGCAAGATCCTCCAAATCAAGTGGCAAGAAAGGCGGTCCAACAGAAGTATCTTCTCCCAAGCCAACTTGCCCAGCATCAAGGTGCTAATTACTCAAAACCAGTTCTGCTTGGGAGGACATGTAAATCGTACTCCTAACACCAGACGGCCAAAGCAAATGCTCTACTCAGAACTCGGTTGCGATGGGAGAATCCCAGAAGGACAGCGGAAATGCTTTAGGGATGTCCTCAGAGCACCCCTGAAGAAGCCAAACATCACCACTGACTCATGGGAGTCCCAGGCTTGTGACCGACAAAAATTAAGAAGGCTCATTCAGGGAGGCACCAAACACATTGAGAGACTTTGTAGGGAATGTGCAGAGGTGAAGTCAAGGCATAGGAGGGAGCGCACAAACCTCCAAACAACCCACCTACCCAGCCCTTCAAGCACTACCTGCCCCGCATGTGGCATTCGACAGATAGTGCATTGGACTTATCAGCCATTTCAGAACCCACTGAACCAGAGTGGAAGCAAGTTTCCTTCGATCCTGAGGGACTGCCTAAGAAGACTGGAAAACTTCCAAGTTTGAAAATTGGGTGAGTATATGGTTGGGATAGGTTCCGATAATGATTACATATGAGTAACGTCTGCAAGGAACTAAAGGGTGACTGGTATGTAAGGAATGTACAAACATGGCAAGAAGTGATCATCATCAAGGAGGGGAGGAGAAATTAATAAAAAGTTGACAATTAAATCCACTAGAATCCGCTAAAAATGAATGAGCAGAAACCTAGCCGATCTATGCTTCTTTTCAACAGCACAATGTATTGTTTATTGAGTAGAGTAGAATTTAGTGAAAGAGTATATTGTTTGTTTTGATTTAAATTCAATCAGTTAATTGTTGGAAACTGTGGTTTTATTACCAATCAATTAATCTTAAGAAGCAAAGTTCTGCCAACAACATCTGTTTTATCTGCACTTCCTTTATAACATTAGTAATTTTTGGTATTAGTGGGGGCATAGAGTACAAGAGCAAGGAGGTTATGCTGAATTTATATGACACCTGTTAGACCTCAGCTGGAGTATTGTGTACAGTTCTGGGTGCCACATTACAGGAAGGATGTGAACACATTGGAGAGAGTGCAGAAGAGGTTTACAAGAATGGTTCCAGGGGTGAGAAACTTCAGTTACGAAGATAGATTGAGAGGTTGGGATTGTTCTCCTTGGAGAGAAGAAGGCTAAGAGGAGATTTGACAGAGATATTCAAAATCATGAGGGGGCTAGATAGATTAGATAGGGAGAAACTGTTCCCGCTCATAAAAGGATCAAGAATGAGAGAGCACAGATTTAAAGTGATTTGTAAAAGAAGCAAATGTGACATGAGAAAAACTTTTTTCACACAATGAGTGGTTCAGGTCTGGAATGCTCTACCTGGAAGTGTGGTGGAGGCAGGCTTAATCAAGGCATTCAAGAGGACATTAGATGGTTATTTGAATAGAAACAATGTGCAAGGGTATGGGGAAAAGGCAGGGCAATGGCACTAGGCCATAATGCTCATTTGGAGAGCTGGTGCACACATGATGGGCCGAATGGCCTCCTTCTGTGCCGTTAAAATTCTGTGATTCTGTGAAAAGTGCCCTCAGTTTTTATTGCCATGCAAAGCAATTTGATCTGTATGTCAATATGCAAGGGCCGATTTTTAAAAAAATTAATGGCCAGAAACTTGAGCTCACCAACATCTGTGTCTGACCTCATTATGCTCTCTTGATGCACAAAGCTCCAGATCATAAAAGATGGTCTGTAATGTATATACTTGGAACCATGAGAGTAGTCTTTGGGATTGGAAATCCAGTGAATAGTTGCTATGTTGATAGATGCAAAATGTAATGCTGATTCATTCCCTCAGCGGCTAAAAAATATAATAGGAAGTTATAACAGATTTAATCTACCTACTGATAAATTATTTTTCATCATATCCTTGCAGTCTGGCTATTGTTTGAATTCCTGTCTGCTTCATACAATGGAATATTGCTTATATATTGAATGAAAGCTGGTGAATTATTTAACCCTTGTGAGTTGTTACTACCTAGTGGATTTAACCAAAAAGCATACGTCACATTCCATACTTATTGAAAGGAAATACATGCAACATGGACAATAACATGTATTATAAAAATGGTGTATTAGAATATGCTATTTTTGTGACTAAAAGGCTGATTGAGAGGATTATGAATGGTTTCAGGAACAAGGGACTTTAACTACAAGGTTAGGTTGGAGAAGCTGGGGCTGTTCTCCTTGGAGCAAAGGAGATTGAGAAGAGATCTGATAGAGGTGTACAAGATAAGGTAGATAAAGAAAAGATGATTCCATTAACTGATGGTACCGGTCTAGAGGACTTGGGATTTAAGGCTTTGAGTAAGAGATACAGACGGAAGAAATGTTTTACCCAGTGGCTAGTAATGACCTGGAACTTGCTGCCTACAAAGGTGGTAAAAGAAAAGATGATCAAAGATTTCAAAAGGAAATTGGATAGACACTTAAGGAAAATAAACTTGCAGGGTTACGGGGATAGAGCGGGAGGAATGGAACTGACAGGACTGCTCTACAGAGAGCCAGAATGCACTCGATGTGCCCAATGGCCTCTTTCTGTGTGATTATGAGTCTATGATTATAGGTAGATTGTAGTGTGCTTTTATGATTCTAGTTGCTGACATTTCACTTTTTTGCTTATGAAAATTGAGGAACAGAATGAAGCCTGGCCTAACACCAGCAGTCCAGAAAAGACCCTTAGTAAGTTAGGTTAGAGAGCACGGGTAGAGTGACTGAGCATAAGTGAGGATGAGCAAAGGGTTTTGGCTGTCTAAGGCCAGATATATGGTCAGCAGAGATCAAGCATCTGGCCTGCTGTAGCGCCTGGTTATTCAGACCCCTGCTTATAAACAGAGAACATTACCTGAGTAAAATGGACTTTGTAAATCCCTTATTTCATGAAAAACACACTCTAAGTTGTCTGGAATAATGGCTGGAATAATATGCAAGAGTCCAGGATCCATACAGCCATGGAGGAAAAAATGATCAGAAATGCAGCCTGTTGTGGAGCACGTGACAGCATCTGTGGCAGCTACACAGCAGGACTTTGCCACTGTACTGTGGGAGAAACATGCATGAATGTTCAAACTACTGATCTAGAATCACTGAGGGACAAACTCATGGTCAGACAGCAAAACACTGAAATTTCCAATGGGTATTGTTGGGGAAAGAGCCTCCACCCATCTCAAACAGGGCCATCAGAGCAGGGATTTCCAATGTTGAGAATTCTTGTATTCCTGGCTTTCACAAGCACCTAGAATAGATTCATCATTAAAGATCAGGCTATATGATAGGGTTTTAATCTGGTATTGTGATGAAAAAGGAGTACCTAAAAAAAATTACAAAGTGGGTTGGGAGAAACAACTCTCCAGTCTTGTGTGTATCCATCACAATTTATGGGCTTTTAGGTGAGTGTACATCTTAGATGTTCTCTCTTGGTGTGGATGAGCACCACTAACAAGTGAATTAAGGGATCTTTCCCTGATCCCACAAACATTAATAATTTTCTACAGATGTCTATGAAAATTATTGTCCAAGAACAGGAAACACCATCAGATCATCTTAAATATTTATTTCCAACCTTATGCTTTAGTTTTATTTCAATTTTTCCCCAGAGTCAGCTCAGCAATTGCTGAAAACAAGCAATTTAAACTTATATAAAAATACACCACTCCACTCAGGCTAAAACAGCAGGGGAGAAATGGCACATGAATCTATTAAGCATTTTCTGCTCATATCTCCAGCGCCAATATCTAGACTATAATTAAATGCTTTTGAACCTAAATAACCCTGTGAATAACAGCCTCATGTCACTTGCTTAGTTTGTTTCCACTTACATCTTTACTGATGGACAAATGTCTATTATGTGCAAGTGGTTTGTATTTCTTATTTCAATGTGCATCACTTTCATTTGTATGCATATTAAATTCTATCTATCTTAACCCATTTATGAATCTCCCTTATGATGATATAAGCAACATCAGTTTTGTCATCAGTAAATATTATGCTTCTGAAAATACTCCCCTTCCAATTTTTATGAATAGCGTGAACAGGATGGAAGCATAATATTGCATCAAGGATTGTTGCCCTTACCTCCACTCCATTTAAAAGAGGTCTGAACTCTGGACAGATAAAAGCACTTCCTGCATAGGCGGCATCAATGTGCATCCAGATATTTTGAGAAGTGCCTGAAATATTACACAGGAAATCAAGTCATATTTTATACTTTATATAGTGAAGTACAAATTGCTGCTTGACATTCAATGGCATCCCTCACTAACAACATCCTGGGGGTTATCATTGACCAGAAACTGAACTGGGCTCGGCATACAAATACTGTGGTTATAAGAGCAAGTCAGGGGCTAGGAATCCTGAGGCAAGTAACTCACCTCCTGACCCCCCAAAGCCTGTCCACCATCTACAAGGCACAAGTCAGGAGTGTGATGGAATACTCCCCACTAGCCTGGATGAGTGCAGCTCCCACAACACTCAAGAAGCTTGACACCATCCAGGACAAAGCAGCCTGCTTGATTGGCACCACATCCACATTCACTTCCTCCACCACCAACGCACAGTAGCAGCAGTGTGTACCATCTACAAGATGCACTGCAGGAGCTCACCAAGCCTTCTTAGACAGCATCTTCCAAATCCATGACCGCTACCATCTAGAAGGACAAGGGCAGCAGATACATGGGAACACCAGCGCCTGGAAGTTCCCCTCCAAGCCACTCACCATCCTAACTTGGAAATATATCGCTGTTCCTTCACTGCCGCTGGGTCAAAATCCTGGAACTCCCTCCCTAACAGCATTGTGGGTGTACCTACAGCACATGGACTGCAGTGAGAAGGCAGCTCGCCACCACCTCCAAGAAGCAACTCAAGGGCAATTAGGGATGGGCAATGAATGCTGGCCTAAACAGCGATGCCCACATCCCATGAATGAATAAAAAATGATGCATGAAAAAGGAAATGTTTTACAACAATGCCACTTCTGTCAACAACACATAATCACATAGAAGATAAAGAGAGAACTTGCATCTTTCACAAGCTCAGGATAATTATTTCTGAAGTGTAATATAGGGAAAAACTGCTAGAATGTAAGTAAATAACATGGCCATCAATTTCTACATAGCAGGGTCTCAGAAGCACCAGTGAGCTAATGACCCAATTGTTTTGTTGTGTTGGTTGAAGGATAAGCATAGGCAAGCCAGGAAAGCTACCCTGATCTTGTTTGATCAGTGCCATGGGATTTTTCTATGGCCACTTTAGAGAACATGTGTGGTTTTGATTTAGCATCTCATTTGAAAGATTGCAGCTCTGATGGTGCAGCACTAGGTGTCTGCATAGATTATGAGCTCAAATCTTTGGAGTGCAGTCTGACCCTGTGACATGGGGGTCAAAGGTGAAAGTACTACAAATGAGCCCCTCACACCTGTGTGTTAGAATTAGGAAAAGAGGCAGAGGCCTACGGGGAGATATGTTAACTCATTCAAAACCCATTCACTTGCACAGAGTTAAAATTGGGCCTATAATGTCAGCTCACCACTCTGTTTGTGTAATGACATGCATTTCCAGGGTAGAATGAGGACATATGAAAACATGGCAATAAAATGAGATGCAGAAATTTAATTGTATCAAGGGGTCATTGTCACAATGCCTTCCGCAGCATTTTCTGCCATTAACACTGGTCATCAGGGGTCAAGAAGAACTCCTAAATATGCTTGGACCAAGAATTTCCTGAAATTAATTTTAACCATTGCTACACCTTTTAAACAAAAACTGTGCCTGCCTCTAGCCAGAATCACACTGGGATTTTCTGGTACTGCTCATTTTCATTCCATTGGTGTAGACATTGGTGTCTAAAATGGGTGTGAACTGCTGAAAACTTTTGTTTTATCCTTTAGAAAGACAGTTCACCCTGTACTCTCCAATAGCAGACTGGCGACAGATGTGAGAGGGCAATAATGCTTGGCTTTTCACTTCACTCTCACAACGTTGTTGCAAATGTTGGCACTATTTTTTTTATCATACTTGAGCACAATTATGAGCAAACAGCAAACTGTCTGTTAAAAGTGTGTTAGCAGGACAGGGCTCCATCCAGAAGCAGAACACAAATCACTGCTGAATCAGTCTGCTTAAACGATGCCAACACATCTGTCAGGAGTGTAACATGTTGTCTGGAGGGATATGGCACTGGTACCGAATGTCAAATCATTCACACCTCATACTGCAGAGCAGTGCTACACTAAGTTCAACTACTTCACCAGGGCTGACAAGGTAACATGCCAGTCACTCTATCCTTCCCCACCCTATGGGAACCAGCACAATCATCACGCTCTTAAGGTAACACTTCCATAAATAATTATTTGCAATGCACTCTGGTTAAGGTCGGCTCTAGCTCAGCATCTTTCACTGTGACTATCCAACTCCCCTTACAGCAACTGCACAACCCTAAAATTCCTTTCTCCACTTCAGCACACCTCATATCCTCCACATCCCTTTTTCACCTCTCCTATGCCACTTGGCACACACTCCTGATCTGCTAGCCTTATTCTACCTTTTCGCAGGATAGGTTATGACACAATGCAAGCAATATGGAGGCCACCAGACGGGGTACCCCCACATTAAACACTTCACCCACTTTGATGACAAGGTCATGGAACTCAAGGGCATTCCCTATGGGAGATAACAAGATTGTTGGCATCTTTCTGGTGCCAAGTTATTCACTAAACATCTATACTGTTATACTAGAGTCTCTGTGAAGCACCAGACACAACCTTTCTCTGTCCCCTTAATACCAGGGGATTAAGATATTCACCCTCTTTTCTTGTAAGATCCCCACTGAAGGTAAAAGATGATAACTAGGAAGAGGAAGAGAAAATGGGGTTGATATTTCTCCCTGATTGCATTCGATGATGAGGAGAAAACGGACCATGTGAGTACATAGCTGTGCAGCTGATACTTCCTGCCTCATCTTCCTCTGCCCCAACCACCAACTCACCATTTGTTTATCTCTTCCAGGCACCAGCTAGATTATTTTACCCATGGGAATTAGATAGTGTTGGGTTCCTACGACATAAGGAGAGAGGTGAAAAGAAACCCAACACTGTATATTCCAAACTTTATCCTTATTACTATTTTTTAAAAAACTGGTCTTTTACTGCTGAACAAAGAACATTAAGATGGCTGCTACAAGTCACCTGATCACAGGGGTGGTCCTCTGTCTAGGAGCTATCCCCAGCAGTTTCAAGAACAAAGAGAATGATTTTTTTCAGTTTCTGGAAATTTCACACTTCATTGTACAAACCTCTTGTAATCAAGTAAAACGGGGGAAGTGCAGACGAACTGGCCCCCACACCCTAAGCTCTCACAAAGGAGAAGGATTGAACCTTGTTACTGGAAGGGTGCTGTAACCAATTCATCTCACTCCTAATAAGGAACAATGACATCCTAGCCAGGAACACAGAAACTAATTGTTAAGCTGTAATTAACCATCAATAGGCCATGTCACACAATCCAAGCCTCTGGCCTTTTGGAACATTGCAGCTTTGGGCCTCACAGTCAGATTGCTGTTTTAATATCAACTGGACGGAACTCTAGCACTCAGTTACCACCTCTCAATTCCACAAAGCCGACTTGATTTAAAGGCCTCTGATCAACACCTGCTAAATGGTCTAAATACAGAAAAGCCCATCATGCAACCACACTGTTCATTTCATGGATTTTCATATAATTTAACCATCCAGGAACCGATCAGAACTGAGCCCTCTGGACTCTGAATTTGGACTCTGGAACTCATGTGAACTACTATTCATTTTCTGTGATCTTTATACCATAAAACTCCATTCCTCTATCCCCCTTTTACTGTGGGCAGAATTTTCCCATTGGCGTGCGGAGGGTGGGCCCCACACGCTGACACGTAAAATGATGCGCGGTGATGTCGGGCATGTGTCCCGACGTCACCGCGCGCCATTGCGATATTTCGGTGGGTGAGCGTGCGGCGATGTCCATTGTGCGCCCACCATTAATTAACTTAAGGCCCTTGAGGCTCAAATCGATGGTGATTTTGCGTTGCCCGTGTGATCTTCGGCTCATCGCACGGGTGCAACGGGCAGGCGGCTTGCAGAAATTTATGTGAAGCTCATCCACGGGCGGGAGAAGAGGGCTCAGTGGGGTCACAATTCTACAGATTTAAAAGGTAGTGTTCCAAAGCTAGTGAAACTTGCCTGTGTGAGCTGGAAAAGTTCAAAACGCATACCAGCTGCTTGGACTGGACTCATAACCTTCAGGTCAGCACTTTGCAGTGAGGATTTGTTTTGGGGCCTGCAGGTTTCAGGAAGCCTCCCTGAGCCTGGGAATGGGAGGTGATCTCTCCACTGGAGGCACCTCCTCTGAGGAGGAAGGGAGGGCTAGAAGGTGGAGGAGGCCAGGAGTGCACATTCAGCCTCCAGGGTGCCGCCTTTGGGAGGAGAGGCGCAGACACAAGGGGCGCAGGGCCAAGAAGTAGTCCAAGGTGGAAGGGGCTGCAGAAGACGCCACTATCCTGCTGCCAGGGTATACAGGCGGTGAAGCAGCTACCTCAATATGTCTGAGGTGCAGTGCCAAAGGAGGCTCCGTTGTCAAGGGAGACAGTCAACTATATCTGTCAGATGATTGGGCCTGAGATCTCCTCTAACTGTGTGGGTGGACACCCCATGCCAGTGGTTCTAAAGGTCACAGCTGCCCTCAACTTCTATGCCTCCGGCTCTTTCCAGGGGTTGGTGGGTGATCTTTGCTGTGTCTCCCAATCAGTTTTCCACACTTGTGTCAAGCAGGTTACAGACGCTCTGTTCAGGTATGCATTGACCTTCATCCACTGCCGTTGGGACCAGGCAAGCCAGACACAGCGAGCCAGAGGCTTCACGGCCATTGCTGGCTTCCCCCGCGTCCAGGGTGCAATAGACTGTACACATGTGGCCATCAAGGCGCCAGCAGATGAGCCCGGTGCCTTCGTCAACAGGAAGAGCTTCCACTCCATGAGTGTGCAGATAGTGTGTGACCACAGGATGCTGATTCTACAAGTCTGCGCGAGATACCCAGGCAGCTCCCACGACAGCTCCTCAGACACTCCCAGGTGCCGGGGCTCTTCAGTGCTCCAGCCCGGCTGGATGGATGGCTGCTGGGTGACAAGGGCTATCCCCTCAGAAGGTGGCTCATGACGCCTCTCTGCCATCCAAGAACAGAAGCTGAGCATCGGTACAATAGGAGCCACACCTCCACAAGGGCGGTGGTGGAGAGAACAATCGGTCTTCTCAAAACACGCTTCTGATGCCTAGACCGTTCGGGGGGCACACTCCAGTATCCCCCAGATCGAGTGTTCCTGATAATGGTTGCATGCTGCACTCTCCACAATCTTGCGCTGCAAAGGGAAGACTCTGGACGAAGAAGATGTAGACGGAGTGGCTGCGGCTGAACATGATGAGTCCAGCAGTGAGTCCGAGGATGAGCACGTACAGGGAAATGCTGAAGGGGCAGACGCTGACCCGGGCATACTGCAGAGAGGCAGGGACACCTGGGATGCTCTAATCCAAGGAACCTTCAGCTAGCACACCACATATCGACCTCCAACACAAGCCTGGGCTGCAGCCTCCATACTGGAGACAGTGGTGCCAAATCTGTCAGGATAGGAGCATTGACGATGGGCCCAGGCAATAAATGTCAATGACACACAAATCACTCATAACATTTCAGGAATCCATCCACCTGCCCAAGAGGCACCCCCAGCCATGTTAGAGGATCTTAATTTAATGATTTCACAAAAGTCTCTTAACGTAACAGAAACAAAATGCTGTCGCACTGCAAACACAAACAGAAGGAACTCATAGGGGGGCCAACAAAAAACCACCAGTGATGAATCCAGGGTGTGCCTAAGGTACCTTAATTTTACGTTTCCGGGTGCTATGTCTTTGTGGTGCTCCCTCGCTGGCACTGGCACCTGAGACAGCCTGCTGACTCTGCTGTCCTGTTGGCCTCGATGACCTTGGCGGACGTCCTCTGGCCCATGGAGCCTGTGCTTGCCCCGCCTGAGAGGGAGCTGCCAGCTCCGCAGCTGCCATCTCCCCAGTCAGCGCAGCCTCATTGGGTGTCACAGTCAGTGGCAGAGGGGCGGAGGAGCTGCCAGCCTCATCCAGAGCACCCTGAGAGGCACCAGCCGAGACGACGGGCAGCTGCTCCGTCGACGTGAGGTCTGTTTGGCCCTCCCTGCTCATCGTAGATGGATGAGCACCGAGGTGAGATACCTGGTGCACAAACCACCACCCACACGGGCACTGACCACCTGAGGTCAATGCCGCTGTGAGGGATTGCAGGTCCGAGTGCAACCCCAGGAACCCCTGATCCTGTCCCTGGAGCTGTCTCTCCATGAGAGCCGCCAATCTCTCCATGGAGGAAGCTTGGCGCTCATGCATGAGGCTCAATGCGTTGGCTACGGTCCGTGTAGACTCTTCCACCACAGACACCAAGCCAAGCACGGCCTCGTGTATCTCCACCAGATGGTCCCGCACACCCGGCCGAATCTCATGAGTTGGCTGCATCGCGGATGACTACAGAGGCTCATCATTAGCCACGGACTGAGCATGTGCCTGGGCCCCTGTAGCCCTCTGACTGCTGGCGCCATGGGCATTCTCTGTCTCCGCCAGCTCCTCCAGCGACAGTGAACTGCCCTCACCGCTGTGCCCCGGGACACTAGCTGAAGATCTGGTGCCTACCAAGGTGCCAGTATCTGTGCTGGTGCCTGCCTGGCAGAGCTGGTGTGATGCTGGTGATGTTGACACTTGATGGCCCTTAGGTGTGAGAGGGGGCCCCTGCTGCTCCGGGCGCTGCGCCACTGATGCTGAAAGAAAGAGTAAGGAAATTAGCGTGCGGAAAATGTCAATGTACATGCCTGTCCCATGGATCATCCTGTGCTCATCATTCCACATGCAATGGGCAAGACATGTTGGTAACGTCACTCACTCAACAATCAGCACTGCCATGGATGTTGGGAGACTACTGGTGATGTGAGTGCTGGCCACACATACCTGCCCGTGGAACCCCAGCCTCTCCGGCTCCAGTGGATCTTGTCGCATGGCGCCTTTCCAGGTCGAGGGCCTCCTGCTCAAAGCGGCTAAGCAGCACTACCTGGGCTGGCCCACCGCCAGTCCTCACCCGCTCGGCAGTGTTGTGAGAATTCTTCTCCTGGAAATGAGAAAACAGCATTGATAACTGATGCTTGTACAGTGAATCTCCTCGCGGCCTGCTTACTCCAAGCCCGGTTGGCCATTGCAGGGGTCCAATGCATCCTTACCCCGCTGCTGCCGAACACTCTCACAAATAATGCCAGGTGTGTCCTTCCCACCCCACCCTTGGCCAGATGCTGCCTTTATCACACTTGGGAGCACACAGTTTAACCTGCCTTAGCAAGGAGGCACAATGATGTGGATCGCAGAGGGTAGCAGATCAATCTGTTCCACGCCATGTCATCACCCTGACTTCGACATGTCTTGGAGTTCGAGCATTGCGCCTGGGTGCAGATCCTCCAGGTTGACCTCACCACAGTCATATGAGTCTCAGTCCACCACATCCTGCAGGTGCAGAACCCATCTCATCACCACCCTTTCAAGATGACCAACGCATAGGGAATATCTGCTGGCCCGCCCAGCTAAGGACACATGCCATCAATGACTCATTGCACTCAGGCCAGTCAGACTGAATGGGGCGCCAGGGAGTAGAAGCTTAGATGATGGGTGAAGTGAATGATACAAACATGCTACTCACCCTTCCCGTGCACAGCAGGTCATTGAACTACTTGTGGCACTGAATCCATGAGCGCTGCACCACATCGTGGGAGCTCACGACCTCCGCTACCTCCTCCAATGCACGTTTAGTCAAGTGAGGTGCCCTCCTCCTCCCGTCCTGGGGGACAAGCACCTGCCACTGTGCTGCCACCTCCTCAAGGAGGGCAGCATGGCACTCATCAGAAAACCTGGGCCGCGCACCCTACCCTCCTGCATGGCCAGCCTGGCCGACCTTTGGCCATGTAAATCAGCCTTGGAGAGGCTGCAGCTTGGCCTTTAAACAGGCTGCCGGGTCGCCATTGGAGCCAGTGGCGATTGCCGATCCGCCACCGCCTGCCCACTCCCGCCGTCCCCGAGCGCCGGCAAACACGCTGGGTGGGCCTTAATTGGCTCACCCGCTTAAAATGGCGGTGTGGTCCACGATCGCCCCCACCCGCACGGCCCACCCGATATGGGGGAAATTCTCCCGTGTGTGTGTATAGGAAGTGGCGAACACACCTTCTTCCGGGTTTTGAATGTATAAAATAAATTAACCTTCTGAGTTAATCCTAATTTGATTTTGCTGTGGATTCTTCATAAAACTGGATCACAAAAATTGAGGAATTGGGAAAACACGCCACCTATTCTTTTAAAAACTAATTCAAAACACCTTCTGCTTACAGATAGTTGGTAAGAGGAAATCAGTGCAGGTTGTCTGTCTCTCTCCTGTCTGTAACAGTAGTGTTACTGAGCATGTGGCACCAGATGATTCGCACAGCATGAGAGAATCAAGGGTGTGTGCAGTGGGTCATGATTTGCTAACTTCCCAGTACAGGCTGGGAGAAAGGCTGTCCATGGTTTTGAAATTGTGGGACCTAGATGGCTACTCACCTGAGGAATATCATACCCCCACACAGGCTATGAGATCAACCTACAAGGATAGCAGCAGTTGACATGTGTCTCCCAAGTCTACACCTGTCTTTTGTAGCAACATTATACAAGCTTTGTCTTGATTTTACGATTCCTTGCAGGCATCAATGAAGATAATGGCAGTTTCATTGCAATATGCAGCATACGCTCAGCTATGAAACTGCCAAAGATCAGTTAAAAGAGACATGTCAAAGCTTTTCGGCTTCCACTCATCAGGACATTTCACAAGAATACCAATATAAGGGTAAAACAACAATTTATACTGTAGGAGGAGAGAGTGCTGATTGGTTGGCAATTGGACTCTGTGGTAGAGGCATTGCCATGGAGAATGCACCAATTGATGGTGACTGAAAGATAACTGCCAAGCATTGTTTGAAGTTTAAACCAGCAGCTTGATCCTGATTCGTTAAGACATTGCCCTGAAGAATGAATCAGTGAATGGCTGTCACTTATTTTGTTTAGGTGAAACAGGTACAATGTGTGTACATGTTCTTCCTGTCTGCAAAGAACAGGGCCCTGTGTATGTAGCTTTCAGTACATGCAGATCTGCCACAGTGCGAGCCAGACTGACAATCTTAAATTGGTTGTCAGCGTAATTCTTAGCACACTGAGGATTATTTAGCAAATGTTGTCCAATCACGGAATCACACCTGATGTTGGACAGTTCCAGCATCCCAGATTTGCACAAAGTGCGGGTAGCAAGCTGGAAAAAAGACAGTTTACCCACCAGCCGCAATGGCGGGTTTTCACGTCGTATCATCACAGTCCTGCGCATCCCACCTCATTAATATTGCATTCCTGGGAAACACGCCGGATTGCTGGCTGGGTGTCCTTTGATTCTCCCGCCCCACCGTCACCTCAAGCTTTCAGTAATCAGGGTTCCATATTTAAAGGGTGCCCCGGCACAGAACTAGCAATCTCTAAGGGATAGAAAGCTGCTACAGAGTCATGACTGCCAAAGAGAGGGAATGTGCTGCCCCCAAATTTAGCAACGCCTCCTTTGGGTGCCTATTGGATGCTGTGGAGGCCCGCCGCCATGTCCCCTACCTCTGCTCTGGACGTAGACCAGCAAGCATGGTCACCAATCCAGCATGGGAGGTAGTGGCAGCTGCAAAAGAGGACAGCCCACCCAGTGCCGAAAGGTGATGAATGATCTCCTCTGGTTGGCAGTGTAAGTCACTATTCTCATCACTCTCAACTCACACACTCACAAACCTATCACACATCCACAGGGATTTCACTCACTGCCAGTTCAAGGGACATTACCATCCATTCTCTGACATACAACTGCATCTGCCCTGTGGATTGTGCCCTTATCATGTCCATGGCACAACTCACTACCAATACATGACAGGCATCCTTCTCATCTGGCCTGGCAGTCATTCTACTTCCACTCTCTCCATCTGTCTTCATGCAGGACAAGCTGGCACACAACAAAAGGAACATGTTGCTGACTGGTGGAGCAATGCCCAACATCAAGGCCCTCACAGACTTTGAAAAGAGTCATGCAGCTGGCCAGTGATGATCTGGACCATTCCTGTGTTGATGGTGAGGTTGGCGCTGCTCTACCAAGTGAGGATCCAGCAGTGCAACATCCATCAGACAACCCAGCTGTGAGTGATGTGTCCTCTTTCACAGGCCACTGCCATGCACTAATTATCTCTGTGGTAACCTGATGTGTAACATACCTTTAAGAAAAATGTTATAATGGAAGATCACATGATCTTAGTATCCAAATCAGAGTAGCGCGGGCTATCTTAGTAGTCAGTAGTAGTCTAGAGTTAGAGTCTGTAATGTAGAGACAGGATTTAAGTTGTAAGTGTAGCTGCTGAGCTCCTTTGTAAATAAATAGAAAGTGTTCTACATACTGTGTCAGCTGATCTACTCTGTCTATGGTACCAATTCGGTCATCCTGAAACAAGCGTATAACTCGGATCCATTAGTCCAACTAAACTAACGGCCAGGATCCAACACTCTCCTTGCTTTCGCTGGCACATCTGGGAAGCAGCCGAGTGGGTCCATGAGCCAGGTCCTTGACTCAAGTCCCAAAGACACTGCGGAAGGAGAATCTAATGACACACTAACTGAAGAACCATCACAGCACTCACCCACACCCTCCACCAGCACAGAGGCACACACCTCGGTGGCACCTGGTTCTAGAATAGCCTCTGGGTCACAATCTGGTGAGCACATCACACAGTCTGATCCACAGCAGGCGGAGGCAGTGATTCCCCAGGTTTCCGATACTCAGAGGACCGCTGGAGGCCAGAAATATGCTGAGTCCGAGCCAGATGAGTCATACCTCAATTGCTGGAGCTGCAAAGGCAAGCTCAGGAACATCAGGAAGGGATGTCCGCTGCACTCCTCAGATTGCAAGGCATGATGGAGGAATCAGTCCGCCTTCAGGCTGAGGTGATAGAGCAGCAGTCATTGCACCGTGGTCAACAATGATCGGATGGCAGACACCATGGAGACCGTGGCCCAGGTCATCGGTCCTGCACTGCTGCTGAACTCCATCGCTGATGCCATAGTTGGCCTCCAACTGTGTCCATGCGAGGGGGACTGGGGCACCTCGATCTCACTCCAGCTGCACCTTCTCCTCAAGGAGTAAGCCAGGGGCCCTTGGGCAGCCTTGGGAGGAGGACCAACAGCTGGACACCCCGGGCTATCCACCCAGGTAATTTTGGGACTCTCCAGCCAATCCAAATCCCCTCTTCCTGTGGTCCCATCACCTCCAGCTTCACAGGCTGAGGAGGGTGCATCTGCCCCACAGGACATCCTCCAGGCCTCAGACCTCCAGAGGATGCCCACCAAGGTCATCACAGGCAACAGGGCGTAGCAGTAAGCAGGCTGCCTCCATCTCTGCTGCGGATGCCAGGGATGCACATAGACATAGTGGTCAGGTTAGAAAAATTAAGAAACTTTGACATCATATCGCTGCAGGTTGGAAGGCGGTGGCGCTGAACTCTCACTGCCAGACCAGCTTGGACCCTCCTGTGAGAGTATGGGAAGTCCTCCCATCGTCCCGGAAGAGCTTAATGATCCATTTTCCCTTCCTCCAAGACCCTCTCAATCCTCCCCCTGTATTCCTTAATCCCATTGTGTTTGTGGTGCATATCTGTTTGTTAGCCCCTGAACATTTTGAAGTGGATGTGCCCATGGCCCATTCCCACCCCTCCCCATCTTGAGGCTACTTACATAGCTAACATATTACCACCACCACTACCACCCCCACCCCCCACACCCTTGGATACCCCCACAATGCCTTTTCTCCACCTGTAAGCTGCAGTTGCCTCCCTTTCCCAGTATAGCCCTAGCTCTGCTGCCCCTTCTCCTGCCTAAGGTCAGTTGCCCCCCAACTTCCCCAGTGGAGCCCAGCCCTGCAGCCCATTAAAGGCCACCCCCGCCTTACCACTGGTCTTGCAGGTAGAGACTTGCCTGTGACACCCCCTGAAAGCAATTTGGTGCTGCCTGTGAAGCCTGGTGCTGATTCCCATGAATGCTGTGAGGTGCGAGAAGGCGAATGAACCTCGAAGTCACAAGCGAAGTGCAGATCACCAAGTGCACGTCACTTATGTACTGCTGTGAAACATGTCGTTCTAATTGCATACCAACATGCCCGGATGATCCAGAATAGGGGGACTGATTCCAGTGAGGATTCCTTATAAGTAAATACGAAATTATTGAAATGACGTTCCTGATGTGATGCAGTGGCGCATAATCACGACCCCGTTTCACAAGGCCGAAAAATCTCTTTTTGACCTTCTCGCGGTATTTCTGCTCCCACCTGCCATGATGCCTGCTGCAAATGGGAAAATCCCAGCCGACAACTATTTATAAAGCCAAAGATCATTTATGCCTTTTTAACAGCCTTCTCACGCCATCCTGCCACCTTCAAAGACTCATGCATTTACATCCCCCAGGTCCCTCTGCACCTGCACCCTCTGTACATTTGTGCCACTTACTTTATATTGCTTATCTTTGTTTTTCCTACAAAAGTGAATTACTTCCACGTCTTTGCATTAGATTTCATCAGCCACGTGTCTTCTCATTTCACCACTCTATATCCTCTTGAAGCCTGAAGTCTGTCATTATGCTCCTCACTGTTTACTCCATTTCCAAGTTTCGTGTCATCTGCAAACTTTGAAATGATGCTCTGTGTACCCAAGTCCAGGTAATTTAAATGTATATATTATATATATATATATATAATGTATATAAAACACACGCATATAGTTGTTCCACTGAAAATTGAGCTTGTTAGTAGCTCCATGAGTATACCCCTGAGAAAAAGACACTAACAAAAAGGTTCAGGTTAAGATTACTTGTACTTCCCAGATCGATATGCATCATATATTTTTGTTATTGTGGAAAGCTTATAGAAGAACTTCTTGTTGTGGAGGGGTTTGCTGTACTCTTGAACTTAACTTAATTAGGACTATGAGCTAAATCATAGAAATGATCAACACCCTCAAATTCATTAAGCCTAACATTGCGTGGCTAAGTGAATGCTCTACATGTGTCCTCAATGCTATGTAGATGCCAAAAGTTGAACACAGCTAATCCATAAACTATATGGTCCTCTCTCTCTTCTGCGTTGCTGAATTTCCAATTGTTATGATTTGTGATGCTCTACTGTGAAGGGCATCAGTGATGTAATGATTACATATCCATGCTGCTCCCTGCCTATGTTGCAGAGATCCTGCACAGATTCTTGAAATGACCCTATGTAGTAGAAGTCTGTAGTAATTGTTAAGCTAAAACCTTTCATACTGTTATGGGGATCATGTGTCTGTACAGATGAATCAGCCCTCAGCGTGGGTAATCTTAGGGGCGGAGCTTACTAGCCTTGGTCTCGGTACAAGCATGTAGCTTCAGCAGGAGCTCTGTAAATAAAGTTTACTGTTTCTTACAAGAAACCTGCCCGGTACTCCAAGTTTATTACAATTGGTGACAAGGATAAATAGCTCCAAAGCTGCACCTCGCCTCTTGAATGTGAGTATTTTGATTTTTAAGGGAAGAAAGAAAAGGTTACTCACCAGTAATGCCACTCTTGGGCAGAATTGACCTGTACGACTCATCCATCAAGGACTGGAGTCAATACATTGAGCGTTTAGGCTTCCACTTTGTGATGAACGAAATAACGGCGAAGGAGAAACAGAAGGCAATTCTCCTAAGTGTCTGCAGGAGCAAAATGTATATCCTAATCCGTAAACTGACGGCTGTGAGCACACCAAATCCCGGATCCTTCACTGAGCTAGTGGACCTCGTGAAGGGACGTTTTCAGCCTAAACCATCGGTGAACATGCAAAGATTGAAGTTCAGCTTGCATGACTCCTCATGCAACCAAGGGTTCAACACCTTTGAATTGCTAATGAAATGCTGACTTCATACAAGATTGAGTCTAGTATTCCCTAATATAGAGGGGAAGGTGGAGAAAAACCAGAGTAGTCAGAAAGTGAATCATGGTGCTCACAGTAAAGATCGAGAATTTACTGTGGGAGAGACAGTTTTTGTGCAAAATTTTGCAACTGGACTGAGATGGGTTCCTGGTACAATCGTCTCTGCAACAGGACCTTTATCTTATCAGGTGGAAGTGAAAAACAGGATTGTTAGGAAACACATGGATCATCTCAGAAGTCGAGACACACTCCAACAATCAGTTACTCCACCTGAAATCGAACATTTGATCCCTGACGTGCCAGACCAAAAAAGAAAAGACATACCTGACGTATGTTGATGTAAATAATTCTGAACTGCCATGTCTAAGGATGTCCCTGATGCTGCCGTTCCTGGTCAAGTCGATCCAATGGAATAACCTCCAATTGTAGAGTTCTGTTGCTCTACCCAAATCAGAAAACCACCTCAAAGACTAAATCTATAATGGCATGAATTATATATAAATGTATATGATAGGGGTTAAGATGTTTTTGTAAATAAGAGTGGTAAATTAAAATTAAAGGAGGAGAAATGTAGTAAATGTAAGCTAAAACCTTTCATACTGTTATGGGGATCATGTGACTGTACAGACGAATCAGCCGTAAGCGTGGGTAATCTTAGGGGCAGAGCTTTTTAGCCTTGGTCTGGGTACAAACATGTAGCTTCATCAGGAGCTCTGTAAATAAAGTTTACTGTTTCTTACAAGAAACCTGCCCAATACTCCAAGTTTATTACAAAGCCTAGGAGCGGAATCATCCCAGCTATGGACTCAGCATTGTAACGCGCAACAAAAAGGACATTTTACCTGTCGGCTGGAATTACAGCTTCTCACACTGTATCGTCCCAATCCCGCCTCATTAATCGTGCATTCCTTGGACACACGGCATTTTGATGGGGGCAGACTCTGATTCACCCGCCATGGCATCACCTCGCTGCTTCATCACACCGGGTGCCACATTTAAAGTGCAGCCACATGCAAACCTCTCTGCTGCCAGCCCAGTATTGCTGCCAAGAAGATATGGCCCCGAAAGGCAAGAAGACTGCAGCTCCATGGTTTAATGATGCATCCTCCAAGTGCCTTTTGGACGCCATGGAGGCCCACCGTGATGTCCTCTACCCCCACTCTGGCCACAGGAGGGGTAGCAACATTACCACTCCGGATTGGTAGGTGATGGCAATAGTGCACAGAAGAGGTTGGTCATCCAATGCAGGAATAGATAAATTATCTCATCAGATCCACCAGGTTAAGGCAATCACCTCATCACTCTAAACTCTCACATTCAAGCCCATCCATATTCACTGGCATCTCACTCACTGCCAGCTTAAAGGACATCACGACACACTCTCTCACACACACCCTCACATCTCTATCTGGCCTAATCTCCTCTGGGGACTGCCTCTTCAGCCCGCACCATCTAGAGGCCACTTGTACAGATCAACTTGTGTCCCCATACACACCCTGGGATACCCCACTTCCTAGAACAGCCCTCATCCTGCAGTCTCTTCCCTTGCTTGAGGTCACTTCTCCCTCTTCCCCAAGCAAACCCTAGCCCTGCAGTCATTGAGAAGTCACCATGTCTTATGGCTGGGTCTAATAGGTAAAGACCTGCCCGTGAGCCCCACTAAAAGTGATGTGGTGCTGACCGCGAAGCTTGGTGCTGATGACTGCAAGTGCTGCACGAAGCAAGGCAGGCACACAAACCTCAAAGTCCCAAGTGAATTGCAGCTCACCAGCTGCACGTCGCTTATGTACAATTGTGAAACACATTGGTGTTCCAACGTGGGGGGATAATTCCAATGGGTTGGCCTTGCAGCAATTTGCAGATGTATTTTCTTTTTTATTCATTCATGGGGTATGGGCTTCGCTGGCTGGGTCAGCATTTATTGCCCATCCCTAATTGTGCTTGAGAAGGTGGTGGCAAGCTGCCTTCTTGAACCGCTGCAGTCCATGAGGTGTAGGTACACCCGCAGTACTGTTAGAAGGGAGTTCCAGGATTTTGACCTAGCGACAGTGAAGGAACATCAATATATTTCCAGGTTAAGATGGTGAGTGACTTGGAGGGGAACTTCCAGGTGGTCATATTCTCATCTATCTGCTGCCGTTGTCCTTCTAGATGGTAGTGGTCATGGGTTTGGAAGGTGCTGTCAAAGGAGCCTTGGTGAACTCCTGCAGTGCATCTTGTAGATGGTACACACTGCTGCTACTGTGCGTCAGTGGTGGAGGGAGTGAATGTTTGTGGATGTGGTGCCAATCAAGTGGACTGCTTTGTCCTGGATTGTGTCAAGCTTCTTGAGTGTTGTGGGAGCTGCACTCATCCAGGCAAGTGGGGAGTATTCCATCACACTCCTGACTTGTGCTTTGTAGATGGTGGACACACTTTGGGGAATCAGGAGGTGGGTTACTCACCACACGATTTCTAGCCTCTGACCTGCTCTTGTAGCCACAGTATTTATTTGGCTAGTCCAGTTCAGTTTCTGGTCAATGGTAACCCACAGGATGTTGATAGTGGGGGATTCAGTGATGGTAATGCCATTGAACATGAAGGGGCAATGGTTGGATTCTCTCTTATTGGAGATGATCATTTGTGTGGTGTGAACGTTACTTGCCACTTGTCAGCCCAAGCCTGGATATTGCCCAGGTCTCGCTGCATTTGGACACGGACAGCTTCAGTATCTGAGGAGTCGTGAATGGTGCTGAACATTGTGCAATCGTCAGCGAACATCCCCGCTTCGGACTTTATGATGGAAGGAAGGTCATTGATGAAGCAGCTGAAGATGGTTGGGCCGAGGACACTATCCTGAGGAACTCCTGCTGTGATGTCCTGGAGCTGAGATGACTGACTTCCAATAACCACAACCATCTTCCTATGTGCTAGGTATGACTCCAACCAGTGGAGAGTTTTCCCCCTTATTCCCAATGACTCCAATTTTGTTAGGGCTCCTTGATGCCTCACTCGGTCAAATGCTGCCTTGATGTCAAGGGCAGTCACTCTCAGCTCACCTCGGGAGTTCAGCTCTTCAGTTCTATGTTTGAACCAGGGCTGTAATGAGATCAGGAGCTGAGTGGCCCTGGTGAAACCTAAACTGGGCATCAGTGAGCGGGTTATTGCTAAGCAAGTGCCGCTTGCTAGCATGTTGATGGACCCTTCCATCACTTTATTGATGGTGGCGAGTAGACTAATGGGGCGGTGATTGGCTGGGTTGGATTTGTCCTGCTTTTTGTGTACAGGACATACCTGGGCAATTTTCCACATAGCCAGGCGGATGCCGTGTTGTAGCTGTACTGGAACAGCTTGGCTAGTGGTGCGGCAAGTTCTGGAGCACAAGTCTTCAGTACTATTGCCAAAATGTCGTCAGGGCCTATAGCCTTTGCAGAATCCAGTGCCTTCAGCTGCTTCTTGATATCACATGGAGTGAATCGAATTGGCTGAAGAGTGGCATCTATCAGGTTCCCGACATCTGACGGCACAAAATGTAGCCCGCCACTGATGGGCAGAGCAGACGATTGCATTGTGAAACCAATTTTTGGCCTTCTTGCCATCTTGTCTGCTCTCACCAACATGCCCGACGTCAGCGGGCACAGAAAATTCCTCCCCAGGGCTATGATGATGTTCATAATGACTGGGAGATGCAGACAGTTGGAGTTGGCTTCATGTCTTCTTGTAGTGGGTCACTGAGTTGCCCTATTGTATCTTTGAAGTGCATTGTTCTTATGCAGAACTCCTCAGAGGTTCCTCATTTGGTACATGTATACTCTTTGAAGTTTTGTATTATTGCATTGTTCTTGAAGGGTGCTTGGCTCTCTTTTCATCCTTGCTGTGTCACTCCTCCCCTTCCATTACAATGGCAAAAAAATGTGTCCATAGAGATCATACCTACTTCTGAAATACCTTGATTATGGGTGGGTTGAAGGATATGTCAAGACTGTGGTGAGCTGACCCAATGAAAGGCATTCAGAATCAAGTCCCGGTCTTAGTAGAAAAATGTCCAAAAAGAAAATGGATTCAAAGAAAGTTTTCAAATTTCAAAAATCACTATATAATGTTTCGATACTCTTTGACATGTAGTCATCTGGTATTACAGAACTTGAGTACTGCTGAAAAAAGACATGTTGCGTCCTGCACTGATCAGGACAATCGCAAGAATACCAATGTTAGGGGAAGCAACAACTTTATACTGTATGAGAAGAGAGTACTAATTGGCTGGCAAGTGCACACCGATTGGTAGAGGTGCTGCCATTGAGAATGCACCAGTTAATGCTTACTGACAGTTAACTGCCAAGCATTGTTTGAAATTTAAACCAGGCAGCTTGACTGATTGGTCAAGGCATTGCCCTGATGAATGAGCCAATGAATGGCTATCACTTATTTTGTTTAGCTGAAACAGGTGCAATGTGTGCAAATGTTCTTTCTGTCAGCAAAGAACAGGGCCCTGTGTATTAATATATATAGCTTCCAGTACATACAAATGCGCCACACTGTGAGTCCAACTGACAAGCTTAAATTGGTTGTCAATGTAATTTTTAGCACATTGAGGATTATTTAGCAAATGTTGTCCAATCATGGAATCACATCTAATGTTGGACACTGTGTTTTGAGTTTTGCAAGCACGTGCTAGTTGGGTATGGATACCAATCACTTTCTGTGCCCAGTCTATTTCAGATTACCCTGGAAGGTCAAAAATATCTCAAAAATTTGAGTAACAGGTGAAGCTAGCTATTTCACGCTACTATGCAATAGCAACACGAGTGGTATTCATCACTAACGAGATGCTGTCGTCAAGCCAAAAAGACATTCTGCCTATCACACAAATGAGTAATGTGGTATATGAATTTCAGTGCCAATGTGAATGCTAGGTATATAGGTCGTATGTCTCAAAGACTGGTGGATCGTATCAAACAGCATGTCCCTTCCGCTGTTCGCAATGGACAAGATACAGACCATTCTCAACACTACTAATCAGGGTCCACTTGCCGACCAATCAGCATTCTCTTATCATACAGTATAAAGTTATTGCTTCCTCTGACATTGGTATTCTTGTGATTGTGCTGATGAGTGCAAGACGAAAAGCTTTGACAAAATGTCTTTTTTCAGCAATACTCTTTGACATCTCAAACTTGACATTTCCACGACAATCAGGTGATCCAGGCAGCTGCTGTAACTAGTGTATCTCAATCTTACTCACCAAGAACACAATAGCAGTACAGACCAGAAATATTGAAACTACCATGCCATTGCCTCTCACATTAACATAAAAATTCATTCCCTTGCCAGTTGTCAGGCTGTCCCTGAGATTGAAAGGTTATTAAAGGGACACACAGAAAATATAATTTTTGCTGCAGCTCTTCACAGGTATTTCTTGAAACTAATGTAAAAAATTATTTTGTATACTTGGACCATATTCTGTGAAAGATTGGTTTGGAAGACCCTTTCTTAGACTCCACCACTCTCCTTTGTGTTCCATTCAGGATCCCATTGCACTTGAGTTAAATAAAGAAAGAAGAGGATGAGTAAGAGGCTTTGAGTGACAGGAAAGCAAGGGGCTGAGCCATTTGGTTTACTGTTACGCTGCCAACCAAATATATCAGCCAGACACAATTATCTGGACACGCTATGGCAGAATTTCCTAAAGAGATACCAATGCAATATGCTGCAAGAAAGTTTCCAGCTGAACTCATGGGCTGGCATTACATTTCCAGTAGCAGTGCAAATGAAAGTTGCCTCAAACTTTTTACTTCTGGTTCATTGTTGGTCACCATTGAGGACTTTGGTAAGATCAATCAATAGGCAAACATAGGTGACTGAGATGCCTTGTTTACAAGAGCAAATATTTACATCACCTTCCCATGGGCAGGATATCATACCCACAGAATTTCCTTCATTAAGTTAATCTTTCCCTTAAAAGTATCCAGTAAATCCGCTAAACAGGACTTCACACCTACATCAATGCCGACTTCCTCTTGCCACACTTTCCATACCATACTGAACCATACCGATCTGGATGTTTCATTGTCCCCTCTTTCAGAATGCCTTGTGTAGTAACTGAAAGTATAGCCTCTCCTACTGTCTATCGGGGTCATGTGATTGTTCTTGGTGGCTCCGACCAGTGAGCCCTAAGCACGGGTAATCCAGGGGGGGGCGGGGCTTCTTGTTGAGGATCTGGTTCAAGAAGGTAGCATCCGAAAAGCTCTCTGTAATAAAGTTTATCTTTTTTTTGTTGAAATCTGTCCAGTACGTCAAGCCATTACATTTGGTGGCGAGGGTAAAATAGCTCCGACGCTGCACCTCACCTTGCTAATTTGAATACATCAAATCTTAAGAAAAAAGAAAAGAATACTCACCAGTCATGCCACTCTGGCAAAATCGATCCTTACAATGCACCTATGGAAGACTGGAGCCAGTATATATAGTGCCTTGGTTTTTATTTCACAGTGAACGAAATTACTACGGAGAAGCAGGAAGCAATCCATTAGAGTGTATGTGGTAGCAAGACAGACAATCTCATCCACAGCTTAATGGCCTGAATGTGCCCAATTCTAAGTCCTTTAATGAATTAGTGGAGCTCATGAAAATGCTTTCCTAGCCGAAGCCATCCGTAATAATGCAGTGGTGTAAGTTTAATTCCAGAGTTGGGGCCACAGGAGAGTCCATCACAATCGTATAGCAAAGTTGAAGCAGTTGAATACTGCGACTTCGGAGACACACTCAGTGATACGCTGTGGGATTGATTAGTTTGTCAAGTTCACGACTACGCCATTCAGCCATTATGCTGTGGATGAGATTGTCTGTCTTGCTACCACATACACTCACAGATTTGAAGTGCGCCATGGAAATAGCTCCAGCCATGGAAAGTGCTGGGAGAGACTCGCAGGCTTTGCAACACGTACAACGTGGCGCTGTTCTCCATGTGGGGCAGGAACCTACCGCTGGGCGTGGCGCGAAAACCAGAGACACAGCAACGAAGCGAGAGGGAATGTCCGCTGTTAGAAACACAAAAAGGCCCAGTAGAAACACTTCAGCAGTGACCCCAAGATTAATTTGTTATAGATGTGGGGGTGACCACGCACTGGAGACCTGCAGATTCAAGAAGGCAGAATACCATTACTGCCATAAGGTCATGTAATAAAGCAATGCAGGGCAAAATCGAAACAACATCAAAACAACTGGAAACATAGAGCAGCAAACCAATATGATTGAACTGAATGATACAACAGAACCTGAAGTTGCCGATACCGACATCTATTCCCTGTACAAAGTCACAGCTATAAAAACCGAACCTATTACTGTCACAATCCAAGTTAATGGGAAGCCACTCATAATGGAGGTAGATACGAGAGCCTCAACCACAGTAGTGGGAGAGCACACATTTAAATACCTAAATGAAGGTACCCGGCCACTGAATCTGGAGTGGACAACCATTCAATTGAAGACCTTCACTAGAGAATCCATACAGGTAAAGGGCATTGCCACAGTACCTGTGTCTTATAGGCAACAGACTGCCCAACTTCCGGCGATCATAGTGACAGGTGAAGGACCTAGTCTTCTGGGCCAAGACTGGTTGCAGAAAATCAAGTTTAATTGATATGAAATATTTCACTTGAGAACAGGAGGAGTTCCTGAACTGCTAAGAAAATATGACAGTGTATTTTGTGATGAATTAGGGAAATTAAAAGGTTTGCAAGCAAAAATATATGTGGATCCTCAGATGAAACCCCATTTCTTTAAGGCCAGACCTGTGCTTTATGCCTTAAAGGTGAAGGTGAATGCAGAACTGTGCCAGTTAGAAAAGCTGGGCATGTTCCAACCAGCCCAATTCTCGGAGTGGGCAGCGCCCATAGTCCCAGTGGTGAAGCCTGACCAAACTATATGCATTTGTGGGGATTATAAATTGACCGTGAACAAGGCAGCCAAACTAGATAAGTATCCTATCCCGAGGATAGATGACTTACATGCAAAGCTAGCTGGAAGCAAATCCTATACAAAACTAGACATGAGCCATGCTTACCAACAATTAGAGCTGGATAGCACGTCTAGAGAATAAGTGACCATCAACATGCACAAGGGTCTCGATCAATATACTCGCCTAACCTTTGGAGTATTGTCTGCATATGCAATCTTCCAAAGAATAATGGAGAGTCTTTTGCAAGGACTTCCCTGAGTGGTAGTATACCCAGATGATGTTCTGATCACAGGGTCAACTGAGGCCGAACACTTGGCTAACCTGGAAGAGGTGCTAAGAAGATTCTTGGAAGCCGGCGTAAGATTAAAGAAAGAGAAATGTATATTCCAAGCACCAGAAGTCACTTAGCTGGGTCACAAGGTGGATGCCATGGGTTTGCATCTGGTAGAAGAGAAAGTTCGGGCAATAAAAGATGTGGCGTCTCCATCCAGTGTAACTGAACAAGTCTTTCCTGGGTGTGATCAACTATTATAACCACTTCTTGCCAAACTTGTCAACAGTATTAGCACCATTACACTTGTTGTTAAAAAAGAATCACCGCTGGTCGTGGAATTCACAATAGGAAGAAGCCTTTGTGAAAGTTAAGAAGCTATTATATTTATTGGGCAGAATTTTACGTCTTGCGGGCAGGCGTGCGCCCAACCCAATTGGGCATAACAAGTGCACAAGAAGACACTGGGCGACCATCCCAACGTCATCCTGTGCTCGGACGATATTTCACTCGGCGGGTGCGCGCCAAGGTTGGAAGCACACCCACCGACAATTAAGAGGGCAATTAAGCCCATTAACGGTGCAATTGTCTCCGATTTCTCATGGTCTGTACAACCTTATGGGTGGCGGACAGGCGAATCGGCCAGGCAGACTGTGCATTCATCAAACCTCATCCAAGGCAGGATGAGGTTTCCTTTATTAAATAAAATAAAAATAAAAATCTCCAGATGGCATTTTTATCATCTATATGTTCAGGTGCCTGAATGTTTGGACATTTTTTCCTGATTTTCAAAAGTTTATTTCATGGTTTTCGGGTCTGCAGCTCCCTGAGGCAGCTCTCTCAGTGCTCACCCGTGCCCATGGAAACGTCATCACCCACCCTCCTCCTGCCCTCACCCAGGCAGCGCTGAGATTTTCAGTGTGAAATCATGCCTGAGGGCTGAACGCAGTTAGTGGTCTGTTTCCTGACTTTTCCCGGGCCCACTGATGCTGCACCCTCCTGCTGAAAATTCAGGCCATCGTATTTATTGGTACACTACGACTCATCAAAAGAATTGGTATTAACATGTGATGCTTCTCCTTACGGCGTGGGAGCTGTGTTCTCACACAGAGTGGAAGATGGATCAGAAAGGCCAATTAGCAATGTCTCCACAACCCTCTCCACAACTGTGAAGGGTTATTCCCAACTGGAAAAGGAAAGTTATTGGTGGTATTCGGAGTGAAGATATTCCATCTGTACCTGCATGGACAACATTTCACCAATGTATCGGACTATAGACCATTAATGGGTTTATTCAGTGAGGATAAAACCATTCCGCCAATAGCATCAGCAAGAATTTAACATTGGGCTTTGATATTATCTGCGTTTGAGTATATCTTTATGCACCGTCCTGGCTTACATATTGCAAATGTGGACGCACTCAGTCATCTCCCATTACCAGGTAACATTGTACATGCTCCAGTGCCACAAGAAGTTGTGCTGGTACTGAATTTGTTGGATTCTTCACCTGTGTGTGTGAAGCAAATTACAAATTGGATGAACAGAGATCCAATTTTGTCAAAAGTCAGAGACCTTGTATTGCAAGGGTGGTCAAATTTACCAGTGTCTGAAGAGATGAGATAAACATGCCAAAAATCAGTGTTAAGTTATCAAGGTGGAATCTTGTAGTGGGGATCAAGAGTTGTCATCCCTTCGCAAGGTAGAGAACCACTCTTGACAGAGTTTCACAGTGCGCATTCAGGCATACCAAAGGTGAAAATGCTTGCGCGAAGCTATGTCTGGTGGCCAGGCATTGACAGTGACATTGAAAGTATGGTTAGACACTGTCTCCACTGTCAGCAACAACAGAAGTTGCCTATTTCAGCTCTACTGCATCTGTGGGAGTGGCCTGGTTGACCCTGTGTTAGACTACATATTGATTATGTAGGAACATTCTTAGGTACCATGTTTTTATTGATCATAGATGTGTATTCCAAATGGATGTGTATGAAGTCAGACCAGCAACATCGAGTGCAACTATTGAAAAGCTGCGTCATAGTTTTAATGTATATGGCCTACTGGAAGTCATTGTTTCTGATAACAGTACAGTCTTTACCAACACAGAATTTCAGAGATTCATGAGTTTAAATGGAATCAGATATATTAAAACAGCACCATATCATCCCTCATCAAATGGTTTAGCTGAATGAGCTATGCAAACTTTCAAACCTGGAATAAAAAGGTTATCCGAATTCACTCTAGAAACTCAACTTTCCCGCTTTCTTCTCAGTTATTGTTCAACTATGTGCTCAATGCCATCTGAATTACTGATGAAACGCC
Organism: Cetorhinus maximus; assembly: GCF_964194155.1. NCBI lineage: Eukaryota > Metazoa > Chordata > Chondrichthyes > Lamniformes > Cetorhinidae > Cetorhinus > Cetorhinus maximus. The sequence continues at coordinate 86,096,376 of NC_135881.1, forward strand.
GCCTATGTACAAAGTTAAGTCTGGCATTTCCAAACTTAGAGGGGAAAGTAGAAATGAATCAGAGTAATCAAAAATTGAATCACAATATTCATAGCAAAGCTCGCAGATTCACTGTAGGAGACACGGTTTTCGGGCAGAATTTTGAAAGTGGACCTTGTTGGGTTCCTGGAACAATTGTCTCAGAAACTGGCTCCTTATCCTTCCAGGTGGAAGTGGAAGACTGAATTGTTCGAAAACATGTGGACCATCTTCGGAATAGAGACGCATTCCAACAACCAGCTATTCTGCCTGTGATTAATGTCAAACCATTAATCCCTGAAGTGACAGATCAACCTAGAATAGACATGCTCAATGTTTCTGTAGAGTTGCCAAACCCTGAACTGCCACTTCCTAATGATACATCTGGTGCTGCAGTTCCTGATCATGTCGATCCTGTGGAAGAATCTCAAGTGGTAGAGCTTCGCCTCTCTAACCAAATAAGGAAAGCACTTCAGAGACTTAATCTTTAATCACCTGAGTTGTATGTATGTATATGTTGTTGGATATTCAAATATCCTCAATGAATAGAAACAGTAAAAAAATTAAAGGGGGAGGAAATGTAGTAACTGAAGGTATAGCTTCTCCTACTGTCTATCAGGAGTCACATGATTGTTCTTGGAGACTCCGACCAATAAGCGCAGGTAATCCGGAGGGGCAGGGCTCCTTGTCTCGGGGCCTGGTTCAAGCATGTAACACCTGAAAAGCTCTCTGTTATAAAGTTTATCTGTTTCTTGTTGAAATCTGTCCAGTATGTCAAGTCATTACACCTTGTAATGTTAGATTCATTGACTCGTCATTTCCTCGATCATGCCTATTTTAAAGATTGGTGTGATGTTTAGCACTTTTCAGTGCTTAAGGACTATTCTATTTCTACCATTTCCCTGAAGATAAACACCAGGGGCTGGATTTAATGCCCTCGCCCCCCCCGCCAATTGGTTTGAATCTTGCGAGGCACATTGTAGACACGTTTAAGTTTGTTACTGATTTATAATTAGAAGTTTAGTTATGTGTAGTAGTCAAGTAATCGAAGTACATTAATCCAATATGATATTATGCTGAATTGTGGGACACCAGTACGTCACATGACTTGGTCTTTGTTAGCAGTCTCACTCACGCTTGATAAGTGAGAAAGACAACATGACCCCAAGGCGGTGATGCAAGACATCAAGGTTGAACAGTTCTGCTCTGAGGCTAGCAACCTCCGTAGCTGTTAGAACTTATCAGTTGTATTCCCCTAAAATTCAAAGGCCTATTGTGCAAAGGGAAGCAGGGAATTCAGCCTTGTGCCTTAAATTAGTGAAGCTTAACTTGTCATGTTTTAAAAGAACAAGCAGTCACTTTCCTTCACAATATGTAACCACCTTTGATTCTGTAAGTTTAGAATTAAGATTTGAAATTAGCCTTTGTAGCTAATTAGTACGCTTGAGTTCTATTACTTAGGAATATGTATTTGTGGAATATGTCAAATGTTATATTTTTAAGTGAATCTTGCTGCCTTAACTTTAGCACACCAGTCACTTTTAAGCACTGATTTTATATGTATATTATGTAGGCTTTGGGTAATTTCTGTAACTTTGCAATTTTTGTAAGGCTATGCACCACTCTGTATTTTTAATTGACTTATACCAAGCACTAGCAGATACAACAAAAATATACAATGACAAAGCAGTTCTTTCAACCAAAACACACTGACAAGTGCCTATCTTAAGAGTTTTACAGGACATATGACATTAATACCCGTAGATTAATTAGACAGCTGGACGGAGGGGTAAGATGTCACTAGAAATCACATGCTCTCTTATCTCAAATAAGCAGATATCGAAACTATCCTGAGGCCCAAACCACAATCAAAAGTCCATAATATTATTTATGCTATGCAAATAATCCAACATGCATGTACACAAAGAATTACCCTCTACATAAACCACATCTTTTCCTTTTCTCATAGTGTTCTATTTGTGTCCGCCCAGGTCTGCCCTCCGGCAGGATTCATAGTACATTAATTTTGCTGCTGCCCATAACATCCCTATTATTTGCTGACTCTGTGCAAGTCTAGGCTTTGGGCCTGGTAAATTTTAGATTATGACCTGTACAATGCTCCACAGAAGAATTGAGGTGTAGTTCTGCTGTCTTGATAGCAGGGAATTAGCTCTGACTTCAAGTGATAAAGACATAGAAAATATACTAGACAAACATTTTTTCTGTGTATCCACAGAGGAGACTATGGGCAGTTCTCCCCAGCATGTGTCTTAAAGAAATAAAAATTTCTGATAAGCCCATCTATGATAAGTTAAAGGAAAGCAAGGAACTACGTTTGTATGGACTTAATACACTGACAATTAAAGAAATTGCTAGCAAGATCATTCAGACACTTGGGGTGGATTATACGAGGCACCGAGTCCCCACTCCTGCCGAATTGGTCGTTAATAGGCTGGAGGTGGGATTTCCACCCCTCAGGAAAAGTAAGTTTTGCATCAGAGAGTTGCCAGCCATTCAGGGCTAGCAGCTCTGAGGTACTGGCAGGCGCCACCGTGGTCTCTGCCAACATTGCACCTGAGGCTTGAGGAGGTATTCAGCATTGGATCTGAACTTTGTAAGTGTATGAGTGTCAAGGAGCAGGAGGGGACGTCGATGAGGGCGGTGGGGCCAGGATTTGAGTGGCCATGGGGGGAGGTGAACCTGGGGTGTGTTAACACCTTGGCAGGGGTGGAGAGGGGCCTGCAATGGCCCCAGAGAACCAGCTAAGAGAGAGCCTCCATCCCTGCCATCAACATAAGCAGGGAAACCTGCTGGGATGGCTGCTTGGCATGAGCCTCTCCCGCCACTGGGTTAATCTTGGTGGCAGCAGGATGAGGCCCTTAAGTGGGCATTAATTGTCCACTTAAGGGCCCTAATTGACCCACTGGTGGGCAGGCCACCCAACACCACCCCACCAGTAGTAAAGTTGCTGTGGGGGCAGGGACAGGCAGGTAGGTGGCAGGCAGGCTGCCCATTGGACAGATTGGAGAAGCTTGGACTGTTTTCCTTGGAAAAATAATGGTTGAGAGAAGATTTGAAAGAGGTATCAACATAGGTAGATAGAGGGATGAGGTCTTGCAATAAGAATTTAGAGAGCTAGGTAGCAGATTGAAAAGCAGGACCTCAAAGGTTGTAATCTCTGGATTATTTCTGGTGTCACATGCTAGTGAGTATAGGAATAGGCATATAGAGCAGATAAATGTGTGGCTGAAGAATTGGTGCAAGAGGGAAGGCTTTAGATTCCTGGATCACTGAGTCCATTTCTGGGGAAGGTGGGACCTGTACAAGTCTGAAGGTTGCACCTGAACTGGAACGGGACCAACATCCTTGTAGGAGGTTTTGCTCGTACTGTTGGTGAGGGTTTAAACTAACTTAGCAGGGGGATGGGATACAGAGTGGAGATATAGTAGGGCGTGATACATGGACAAGTAAAGAAGAAAAACCAAGTCAGCCTGGAAGACGAAGCATATGTAGTCAAGTTAAGGCACAAGGGAGCATGGCAAGGCTGGATGGCATTTATTTTAAAGCAAGGAGTCTTGCGAGTAAGGCAGATGAGTTGAGGGTGTTGATTAACACATTGGGATATGATATCATTGCTATCACATGGTTGAGGGAGGGGCAGCTCAATATTCCGGGGTATAGAATCTTCAAGCGAGACGGGGGTGGGGGGAGTGGTGTAAAAGAGGAGGTGGGGGTCGCAATGTTGATCAAGGAGTCAATTACTGCAATAAGGAGGGATGACATCTTAGAAGGTTCCTCAAATGAGGCCATATGGGTAGAACTTAAAAACAAAAAGGGGGCAATCACATTGCTGGGAGTATACTATATACCCCCAAACAGTCAGGGAAAGATATAAGGGCAAGTATGTAGACAAATCTCAGAGAAGTGTAAAAATAATAGGGTAATGATAGTAGGGTATTTCAACTTCCCCAATATTAACTGGGACAAAGTGAAAGGCTTAGAGGGGCAGAATTCTTAAAATGTATCCAGGAGTGCTTTTTAAGCCAGCATGTAGAACGTCCTACAAGACGGGGTGGTGCTGGACCTAATTTTAGGGAACAAAGGCGGGCAAGTCATAAAAGTGTCAGTGGGGGAGCATTTTGGTGATAGTGACCATAACTCAGCAAGAGTTAAGGTAGTTATGGAAAATGACAAAGGTGGACCAGAAATAAAGGTTCTGAAATGGGGAAAGGCCGATTTTAATATGATAAGACAGGATCTTGTCAAAGTGGACTGGGAGCAGCTATTTGTAGGAAAAACTACATCAGAGCAGCGGGAGTCATTCGAAAAGGAAACAGTGAGATTGCAGGGCCAACCTGTATAGGTGAAGGGCGGGACCAACAAATCCAGAGAACCCTGGATGTCGAGGAATGTACAGGATTGGAAAAGGAAAGAAAGGGAAGCTTACGGTAGATTTTGAGGGCTCAAAACAGTGGAAGTGCTAGAGGAGTATAGAAAGTGCTGGGAGTTACTTAAAGAAGAAATTAGGAGAGCAAAGAGCGGGTATGACAAGACACTGGTGGGTAAAATAAAGGAAAATCCAAAGACATTTTATAAGTATATTAGGGGTAAGGGGATAACTAAAGAAAGAGTAAGGCCCATTAGGTACCAATGTGGCAACTTGTGTGAGGAGCCAGAAGACATAGGTGAGGTTTTAAATGAGTACTTTGCATCTCTATTCACTACAGAGAAGGACGATGTAGGCATAGAAATCAGGGAGGAGGACTGTGATATACTTAAACAGATTAGCATTGAGAGGGAGGAGGTATTAGCGGTTTCAGCAGGCTTAAAAGTGGATAAATCGCCAGGCCCAGATGAGATGTATCCCAGGCTGCTGTGGGAGGCAAGGGAAGAGATTGCAGGGGCCCTGACATTGATTTTCAAATCCTCTCTGGCCATTCGAGAGGCGCCAGAGGACTGGAGGACAGCTAATGTGGCACCATTATTCAAGAAGGGTGGTAGGGAAAAACCAGGGAACTATAGGCCAGTGAATCTAACATCAGTGGTGGGGAAACTTTTGGAAAAAATTCTGAGGGACAGAATTAATCTCCACTTGGAGAGGCAAGGATTAATCAAAAGTAGTCAGCATGGCTTTGTCAGAGGGAGATCATGTCTAACAAATTTGATTGAATTTTTCGAGGAGGTGACTAGGTGTGTAGATGAAGGTAGTGCAGCTGATGTAGTCTACATGGATTTCAGTAAGGCTTTTGACAAGGTCTCGCATGGGAGACTGGCCAAGGAGGTAACAGCCCATGGAAGCCAGGGTAATTTGGCAAATTGGATCCAAAATTGGCTTAGTGGCAGGAGGCAGAGGGTGATGGTCGAAGGTTGTTTTTGTGACTGGAAGTCTGTGCCCAGTGGTGTACTTCAGGGTTCAGTGCTGGGTCCCTTGCTGTTTGTAGTGTACATTAATGATCTAGACATGAATATAGGAGGTATGATCAGTAAGTTCACAGATGACATGAAAACTGGTGATGTGGTAAATGGCAAGGAGGAAAGCCTTAGACTACAAAACAATATAGATAGGCTGGTCAGATGGGCAGAACAATGGCAAATGGAATTTAATACTGAAAAGTGTGAGGTGATGCATTTTGAGAGGACTAACAAGGCAAGGGAGTGCACGATGAATGGTAGGACCCTAGGAAGTACAGAGGATCAGAGAGACCTTGGTGTGCATGTTCATAAGTCCTTGAAGGCAGCAGGACAAGTAGATAAGGTGGTTAAGAAGGCATGTGGGATACTTGCCTTTATTAGTTGAGGCACTGAATACAAAAGCAGGGAGGTTATGATGGAGCTGTATAAAGTGTTAGTTAGGCCACAGTTGGAGTGCTATGTGCAGTTCTGGTTGCCACACTACAGGAAGAATGTGATTGTACTGGAGAAGGTGCAGAGGAGATTCACCAGGATGTTGTCTGGGCTGGAGTGTTTCTCTCATGAAGAGAGGCTAGATAGGCTGGGGTTGTTTTCCTTAGTGCAGAGAAGGCTGAGGGGGGCCTGACTGAGGTGTACATAATTATGAGGGGCATAGATAGGATAGATAGGAAGAAACATTTCCCCTTAGTGGAGGGGTCACTAACCAGGGACAAAGATTTAAGGTAAGGGGCAGGAAGTTTAAAAGGGATTTGAGGAAAGATTTTTTCACCCAGAGGGTGGGGATCTGGAACTCACTGCCTGAAAGGGTGGTAGAGGCGGGAACCCTCACAACATTTAAGAAGTATTTGGATGAATGCATGAAACACCATAGCATACAAGGCTATGGGCCAAGTGCTGTAAAATGGGATTAGATTAGATAGGGGCTTGATGACTGGCGTGGGCACAATGGGCCAAAGGGCCTCTTTCCATGTTGTAAAACTCTATGACTCTATGTATTAAATATCATGAGAGATCTGGACAGAGTAGGTTAGGAGAAATTGTTCCCATTGGTGGAAAGATTCGAGAACCAGAGGGCACAGATTTAAGGTAATTGGTAAAAGAAGCAACAGCGACATAAGGAAAAACCTTTTTACACAGTGAGTAGTTAGGATCTGGATGAGAGTGTGGTAGAGGCAGGTTCAATTGAGATTTTCAAGAGGAATATGGATTATTATCTGAGAAGGAAGAATGCGCAGGACTACATGGAAAAGGTGAGGGAGTAGCTTAGGTGAATTGCTCGTTCAGAGAGCCAGCACATACACAATGAGCTGAAGGGCCTTCTACTGTGCTGTAACCATTCTATGATCTTCCAGCTGGGAATGCAGAAAGGTATGACAAGAGCAACATCATTGGAATAAGATACCAATCTAATAGAGCCGCAACACAGCTACCTGCATGCTAAACACAAAAGAAGCATGTTATAGACTGAGTTAAGTGGTTTCATAATCAATGAACTGAAGAAAAGCTCTGTAGCTCAACCATATCCATCTGAGAATGGTGGTTGACAATCAGGCAAATAACTGGAGGAGGCTCTGTAAATATTCCCATTTTCTCAACACGTGAACTTGACAAATGTTTGCTGGTGTAATCAATCAGAAGCATCAAATGGATGATCCGGCCCAGAACTCTTTCAAAGTCCCCATCATCATAAATGCTATTGTCCAGCCAATTTAGTTAATCTAAATTATGTATAAGGGGTTCATTTTAACTGTGTGATAGACTAATGAGTATACATCATCATAGGAAGTGATGCAATGTCTCAATGTCTCATGATCTTGCTCTCTTGTAGACCTCATGGAAAGATAAAGCCAATGTAAGATGTTTTCCATTAAAGTTAATGTGTTCCTTCCCTCAGCAGACTCTTTGAATATTTTGTGTTAGCACAGCAAGACTAAGGATATTATAGTGGCAGAAAGTTTCTTTTTTCACTGGTGGGATGTGTGGGAATTGCTGGCTAGCACTTATAACCTTGTTCAGAAGGCATTTTTAAGGGTCCACCACATTGCTGTGGATCTGGAGTCACATGTAGGCCAAAAGGCTTCCTTCCCTAAAGGACATTAGTGAACCGAATGGGTTTTTACAACAATCGACAATGATTTCATGGTCATCACTATACTTTTAACTCCAGATATTTATTGAATTCAAATTCCACCACCTGGTAGGATTTGAACCTGTGTCCCCAGAGTATTAACCTGGATCTCTGGATTACTAGTCCAGAAACAATACCACTATGCCACCGCCTCCCCCAAAGTGAAAGAGCAAGTATGGAAAAGTGTCTACCATTATCAGAAAGTTTTGAGCAGGTCGCAGGTCTCAACTAAGCAGAAGGATGGCTGAACTGACACTGAAGATTTACCAGATATCACACTACAATGGGCCTCGTGGTGAAGCCGAGCGGTGAGCAGGTCAGTAAGCTGTTATATGTGATGGGTAGCTTTCTGGACGATATCCTAGTTAGACAAGGGATCAATGAAGTAAAAGCTACGTACGATGAAATAATAAAAACACCTGATGCGTACTTTAATCTGCCAAAGAATACGATTGTCTAGTGGGCTAAATTTAATAAGCGTACTCAAAGACATGGGGAAAGTATTGATACATTTATCAATGATTTGTGTAGGCTTGCAGAGAACTGTCACTATGGCAGCTTAAAAATTAACTAATCATAGAGAGGATTGTTGTTGGAGTCTTGGATGTAGCATCATCTGACCACTTGCAGTCGAGAGATGATTTAACCTTAACAAAGGCTATTCAACTGAACAGATGAGCTGAGGTCAGAAGTAAAATCGATCAGTGATTCAGGGTGACAGAGAGAACCATATGCCAAAAATGACTGACTCAGTGGAGTATGTTAAATTTAACAGCAGAGAGGTGGCCGCACAAAAGCAGAAAAGGCAGGAAGAGTGTCCATCAGCCGCCCCAGCTAACTGTAATCGGTGTGGAGGGAAAAAACACAGGTGCAAAAATTGTCCCACCAAAGAGGTCGAATACCATTTTTGCAGAAAGAAGGGTCACTTTCAGGCTGTGAGTCACAGCAAGAAGCTTCTACAGAATAAGCAAAAAGAAAAGCCTTTAAAAAGTGGCAAGATCCATGAAGTAGAAGATATGATTCATTTAAGGCGTCTGCCCTTGGAGAGATCCAGGAACCAAGTGGAAGCTACTGGAGTGCTGGTTTCCTAGTAGAGGGAAACAAGCCGCGCTTTAAGTTAAACATAGATGCAACAGTTCTGGTCTTTCTGATTCTCAATCGTGGTTGGAGAAAAGTTCTCTTCAACCATCATGCATAAAATTACATGGGCCAGGAGGTATAGAACTTAAGGTCATGGGACAACTAAATGCAACCCATCAATAAAGAGAGAAGTTCGCTATGGACAAGTGGTTGAACAGACTCATCCACAGTCCTACTCATCCAAACAGATAACGGTATGGTGAGACAGAACAGACATGCACTAGTGGCCACACAGAAACCACCTCCTACACAGTTGAAGCAGTATTCTACCCAACCAAACAAACCAGAGATGCTGCACTCATCGAAAGATCCAGATTTGGGTTAACCAGGTTGGTGAACAAGAGTAATCTCCAAATTCTCCTTCTGTCCTGAGGAGCCTGAAAGCTCACATTCAGGACTCAAATCTCCAATCTCCTCCAAAAGGGCAGAGGACCTGTTTGGGTAGACTAGTGAAACTGCCACAGTGATTGTCTCCCAAAAAAAGAAATTGAAGTAAGTAATGCAATGTCTCATGATCTTGCTCTTTCTTGTAGGCCTCATGGAAAAATAAAGCCTCTGTATAATGTGTTCCATTAAAGGTAATGTTTTCCTTACCTCAGCAAACTCGTGAATACTCTGTATTAGCACAACAGGACCAAGAATGTTATTTTAAATAAGTGGCCAATTCCACCTTTATATTGACATAGTGAAAGCCACAAACTCTGACAACATCCCTGTTACATCGCAAGACCTACATACCACAACTAACTGCCCCATTGGCCAAGCCACTTAGTGCAGTTTTGACATGGATGTATATGATTTGGTGCCTACCAAATAACATAGAAAAGTGCTCAGGTATGCCCTATCCACCAAAAGCAGGACAAATCTAATCCAGCCAATTAATGCCCTATCAGCTTCCTCTGAGTCATCGGCAAAATGACTGAAGGAATCATCAACAGTACCATCAAGTCACCTGTGATCTCTTTGGTGACACTGAGGTTTGGCTCACTGTAGCCCTGAGTGAGACATTGATGAAAGATTTGAATGTCAAAGGAGCAGTGAGAGTAGCTCTCAGCACCAACAGAGTATTTGACTCAGCTTGGCACCTAAGAGCTTTAGCAAAACTGAGGTCAATGGATGTCTGGGGGAAAACCCTGCACTGGAATCAATATCCACCCACTCCATCACCAGTGCACCATAGCTGCAGTATGTAATAGCTATAGAATGCACTGAAGCAATTAAATTACTTAAACTGAAGCACCCAGGCAAATGACTTCTACCACCAAAAATAGTAAAGCATCACCATCACATTCACCTTCAAGTTCACCTCCAAGTCACATACAATTTTCATTTGGAGAAATATTAACATTCCTTTATCGCCAATGGGTCCACTTCTTAGACTTCCCTATCTTACACCATTGTGGGCATATTGTCATGATAATGGTTGCAGTGCTTTAAGGAAAAGGTACAAAAGCACTTTTTTTGGGAAAGTAAAGAAGGGCAATAAATGCTGTCTTGTTAGTGTTCCACATGTTCCGGGAACAAATATAAACTTCCTCCACCTCATGGTGTTTACCACCATAAAAGTAGATGAATCAAGCCCCGCCACGAGGTGTTCGTTTGGACTTTGTTGGTGGATGCAACACCTCTTTTTGGTGAACATCTAGGTAAAAAGGAGATTTGCACACTCATGGGTAATGCATGCCTTATAGGTGTCGGAAGAAATGAGGGAAAGTGGTCAAAGAAAGCCATTAAGCATGAAAATCAATGATTCTTGGGGAAGAATAAAATAAAAGCAAAATACTATAGATGCTGGAGATCTGAAATAAAAACAGAAAGTGCTGGAAAAAGTTCAGCAGGTCTGCATTGGTGGAGAGAGAAACAGAGTTAATGTTTCGAGTCCATTGTGACTAGGTTCTGAAGAAGAGTTGTACTGGACATGAAATGTTAACTCTGTTTCTCTCTCCACAGATGCTGCCAGGCCTGCTGACTTTCTCGAGCATTTTCTGCTTTTATCTTGGGGAAGACTGCTGACCTCCCCCTCCTGCAGCTCTCTCTATTGCCTCTCCACCTATAATGTGCAGAGCACATTGGTGACCACCTCCTTCCCCCTCATCTCCCAGAGCTGCTAGCCCAATCAGAGGGCCGCAGCACCACTGCTACTGGTAGCCACTGCTGAGGCTGCACGACAAGGAAGAAAGCTGAGGTGCTTGCGGTGAAGAGGTAAGTTATTTTGCAGCAAGCTGTGGGCCAGGCAGGCAGCCCAGCGATCGGCGGGGAAGAGGGAGGTTGCGGGTGAAGTGGGGGGGGCGTGGTTCATGTCACCAAGTGGCAGCATCGTAGCCATAGGTGCGGCCACTGCAACCAAGAAAGGGGCTTTCTGTTGGCCATGGAGTGGACATTAAGGAGGACCTCTCCTAACCTGGGAACATGCTGAGAGGTCGCCAGGATTTACCTGGTGGTCTTACCATGTGGTGGTGGGCCCTCCCATTGTGGGCAAAATGAGGGTGGTGGCAGGAAGTGGCCCTTAATTGAACACTTAAGTGGCCAAATCGGCCAACCGTATTACTGATAATATCCCATGGTGGGAGAAGATGTGCCTTCCCAATACCTTCCCTTGATATATAACCAGCCCTTCCGTTCCCTAGCCTGGTGCCATAGGGCTGGGAAAATTCAGCCCATAGCCTGCTCCTAAAAATAGGTTTGAAAAGCACGTATGTTGTAAAGTCACAAATGAGAGCAGCTATGTGCCATCCGACACTAGCTACCATTTGCGAGTGTGTGAACACCCTGCACTAAGGAACCTACTGCTAGCTTGTGCTTTATACTTGCCACATTTAATGAATGACACTTCCAGCACTTTAAGATTGTAACATTACTCAGCACCATGAAAGAAAATAAGCCTGCTGTTGTATTTACAAAGATCACAATTTGGCACTATCAACTGTATTCTCCCACTAAAGCTGTATGTCAAGTTTAAAGTGAAAAGCAAGGACAACATTCTGCAAGATCACCTAGAAAAATGTCACATGTCGATATATTCAACATAGCAAAGTATTTCTTCCTTGCCTGCCCTCAGTTCAGGCCATAGGTGAGACTCTGTTGATGCACTGACACCACCATCCATGCTGCTTTCATAATACTAATCAGTTCCAGGGTATTGTCCTCCTCCAAATCTGATTGCTGAAAGAAGGCATTTTACCCTCATGATTTTCCATCTATCACTTTAGAAGTTGATGGCAACAAAATCCTAACCAAACTAACATGCTTCACTAAGCACTGGAAGTACCGAAGTATATAAATGAACTAACACTCCATTAGGATGCAAGGTCAGTTTGTTGCCTTCAAAGCATTTACTTATTTGATGCACAATGGTGCTGGGGCTGTTTTAACTGCCATATATCTTTAACCCTGTGCAGCGGCTATACATTTATCCTTCTTGTCAACATAGGAATGATGTGGTGTGCGGGTCAGAGAATCTAAAAGAAAAACAACTCATTCTTTAATGAGGATAACACTATAAAGTAAATATATTCAAGACATTCTTACAGATAGGTCCCAGCTCCATAATGTTATCGAATGCACAGGAGGGAGTGGTGCCAAGTGTTGCACAAAGCTGTGGGTATAAAGAGAAAAAAATAAAGAAAGTTAGCTGACTAATTCATTCATTCATTCTCTTTCATTCTAGACAATTGGAATAGCCTGAGATCAGTAGTTTTACCGTGACATCAGTAGTGGGGAAAATGCTAGAGTCTATTATAAAGGATGTAATAACAGGACACTTAGAAAATATCAGCGGGATTATGGATGGATTTATGAAAGGGAAATCATGTTTGACAAACCTACTGGAGTTTTTTGAGGATGTAACTAGCAGAATAGATAAAGGAGAACCAGTGGATGTGGTGTATTGGGATTTTCAGAATGCTTTTGCTAAACTCCCACATAAAAGGTTAGTGTGTAAAATTAAAAGACATAGGTGTTATAGTTGACCTTCAGACAACTTTTCTTAGTGGAAACATTTGACTTTATTTACAAGACAGCAGTAGCAACTACATGCGTCCATCAAACTCCATAGCTGAAGAAGTACTCTCTTTGTAGAGGTTCCCCACGATACGAACACATTGGTTTACACAGATTATGTGATCTTACAGCACAGGATTATTCTTAAAGCTTCTTTCCAACATTTCCTAAAACTATAATTACTACATTCCTCCCCCCTTAACTTTTCTGTATATTTTGTATTTACAAGGATTTTTATCTCATGACATTACAATATTTGCAAAGGTCATGAAATTACAAGTTCAGTCTTTCAGGTAATTTCCTGATCCGTGTGGAACGTTGCAGCTCCACGACTTCAGAATCTTTTGTAGGAAACACATTCTCTGGAACCACATTAACATCAGGTACCTCATTAGGCACTTGCAGTTCAGTGCCTTCGACTCTGACAGAGACATCGGGCATGTCTGTCCTTGGTTATCTTCAACAGGAACCAGTGGTTCAGTCATTGTTACAGACAGAACAATATCTTGCTGTGGTAGCTCTCTTTATCTTAAATGATCCACATGCTTACCGGTGATCTGGCCCTCCACTTCCACGTGGTATGACAATGGTCCGGTCACTGAACTTACTTTACCAGGTAACCACTTTGGTCCTCCACCAAAATTCTTTACATATGCTGCCTCTCCAACAGTAAATTGTCTCACGACTATGGAAATCATGCGTCGCTTTTTAGTTCCCTTGACTTTTCTTCACCTTCCCCTCCAAATTGGGAAGTATTAGGCTCAGTCTTATCTGAAGACAACTTAAGAACATAAGAACGAGGAGCAGGAGTAGGCAATTCAGCCCCTTGAGCCTGCCTTGCCATTCATTACGATCATGGCTGATCTCATTTCGGCCTCAACTCCAATTTCCCACCCTCTCCCCATAACTTTTCAACCCATTACTAATTAAAAATTTGTCTATCTCCTCCTTAAATTTTTCAGCTTCCCGGCATCCACTGCACTCTGAGGTAGTGAATTCCACAGATTCATGGCCCTTTGAGAAAAGTAATTCCTCCTCATCTCTGATTTAAATCTACCACCCCTTAGCCTAAATGATGGCGGCTCATCAGTAATTCTGCATCTTCTCTCTACGTGTCTTCTTCTTTTTACCACAGAATTTAGTCTTGGCCTTCTTTTTGACTTCACTGTCAGCCAGACTTCTTTCAGATGCAATCTCAATTTGGAGCTGAGTCACCCAAGACTTCATTATCTGCCCGTCTCTTGGAAAGTTCTACGACTTTTGCTTTCAAAGCCTCTTTAGCTTCATTTAGCTGATTCTTCAGCTCTTCTGTCTCTTTCTTTTATGTGTTGGCTTCCTCCTGGAAACTTGAACATTGCTGCATCTTCTCTGCCAACTCATTCTTCAGTTTGTTCAGAGAGGTGTCAAATTCTTCCTGTTTTTCTTCGTACTTATCCAGAGGCACAAACTTTGACCTGAGGGAACCTTGTAGTGTGTGAAGGTCTTTCAACAGGTTTTCCTTTTCTTTGCGAAGATTACTCACTTTGTCTTGAGCCCTGTTATTTAGCAGGATCTCCTTGAGTTTCTTCTGCTGCTCTTCCATGTCGTTGTTTAAGATAGCCTTCATTTCTTCAGTTTCTTGAATCCTTACACACTCCTTCGTCATCCTGTTGCGGTCCTTGGACTCTCCAGGCTCTTTCTGCAATACCTTGTCTTGTTCCTTTTTTAAGACAGGAACTCTTCCAGCTTCCTTTTGAAATCTCACTGGCCAATCAAGGTGGATTTCTCTTAACCAATTTCGCCCTAGAAGGCTTGGTCCTCTGCCTTTCACTACCATTACTGGTAGATATGCCGATTGGTTTCTATAATGCGCAGTTGCTCTGGTGATACCTTTTGCTTGAATTTCTTTGCCTGTGTATGTTTTCAACTTGGCAGATGTTTGTTCCAAATTTATTTGTTGATCACCTTTATTTAGATATCTGAAAGTGTGTTCTCCTATTTTAGTGGTGGAAGCTCCCGTGTCTTCCATTTTTAAGGTTTACCATTCACTTGCACTGCTACAAATATTGGCTCTGCCTTCCCAACTTTCATGTTGAATAATGAATAAATGTCAGAATTTGTTGTTTCTGGCTCTTCTACACTATAGACTTCATTGAACTTCTTTTGCTGTTTGGAAGCCTGTTTAAATTTCGCTTTGCACTGTTTCATTGTGTGTCCACTTCTGTGACAAAAACAACATTCAACTTTTTAAAATTGCCAATCGCTAGAAGAATGTTTATTTCCATGTCGCTGAAAGTTATTTTTCGATTTAGTTGCTAAGCTGTTTCCTCTCATTTTTCGGTCAGTGGGGTTGTTTCCTGCTTCGCGGTGGAGTCCTGACTTTTTGCGCCACTTTTGGCTGACTGTTCCCGCCCGATTTGGTGCATGGCGCCATTTTGTGCCCCTTGAATTGCTTGTGCATCCCTTACAGCGCTTTCCATTGCCAGCGCTATTTCTAACGCTTTCTTAAAATCAAGATTCACTTCAGCCAACAATCTTTGCTAAATAGTGTCTTCCCGCACACTACATACTAAACAATCTCTAAGCACGTCATTTAGGATTTCACCAAAATCACAATATTCCATTAGTTGCTTTAATTTTGCCACATGGGTAGCAATTATCTCAGCTGGGGCTCTATTTTGTGAATTGAACCTGAACCTCTGAATTGTGACTGAGGGCTTGGGTTGAAAATGTCCCTTAGCGAGATCTATTAATTCACTGAAAGTCTTTGAATCTGGGGTACTAGGGAGCATCAAGCTTTGAATCAAACTGTAGGTTTTGCTCCCACAAGTGCACAAGAGGACCACTCTCCTCTTCTCTTCCCCCATGATTTTGTTCGCTTGAAAGAAGAATGCAAGGCATTCTATATGCCAAGACCAATTGTGTGTGGCTGGCTCGAAGGGATTGATTCTGCCAAACTTTGGATTTCGGATGAATATGTCTTCTGTTACTTTTAATGAACTTAGATACTCACAATCATTAGGGGAGGTACAACACCGATTCTAATTTATCCTCATCGCCAGTTTGTTATGGAATTGATCTTCAGACAACTTTTCTTAGTGGAAACATTTGACTTTATTTACAAGACAGCAGTAGCAACAATACACATCCATCAAACTCCATAACTAAAGAAGTACTCTCCTTATAGAGGTTCCCCATGCTGCTAACACATTGATCTACACAGATTATGTGATCTTACAGCACATGATTATTCTTAAAGCTACTGTCCAACATTTCCCAAGACTATAATTACTACAGTGGGATTGGGGGTAATATATTGGCATGGATTGAGAATTGGTTAACAGACTGGAAAAAGGAATAAATGGGTCTTTTTCAGAGTGATAGGTGGTGACTAGTGGGGTACCACAGGGTTCAGTGCTTGGGCCCCAGCTATTCACAACATATATCAATGATTTGGATAAGGGAACCAAATGAAATAATTCCAAGTTTCCTGATGACACAATACTAGGTGGAAATATGAATGGTGAGGAGGATGTTAAGGGGCTTCAAGGTGATTTAGACAAGTTGAGTGAATGGGTAAATACATGGCAGATGCAGTATAATGTGGATAAGTATGAAGTTATCTAACTCGGTAGGAAAAACAGAATGGCAGAGTATTATTTAAATGGTGATAGATTGGGAATGTTAATGTACAAAGGGTGTCCTAGTATACCAGTCACTGAAAGCAAGCATGTAGGTGCAGCAAGCAGTTAGGAAGGTAAATGGTATGTTGGCCTTCATTGCAAGAGGATTTGAGTGCAGGAGCAAGGATGTCTTATTAAAGTTGTACAGGTGAGACCTGGAGCATTGTGTGTAGTTTTGGTCTCCTTACCTAAGAAAGGATGTACTTGCCACAGAGGGAGTGCAGGAAAGGTTCACCAGACTGATTTCTGGAGTGGCAGGATTGTCATATGAGGAGAGATTTGGCCCAACTAGGCCTGCATTCACTGGAGTTTAGAAGGAAGAGAGGGGATCTCATTGAAACGTATAAAATTCTGGCTGGCTAGACAGACTGGATGCAGGGATGATGTTTCCTCTGGCTGGGGAGTTTGGAACAAAGGGTCGCAGTCTCGGGATACGGGGTAGGTCATTTAGGACAGAGATGAGGAGAAATTTCTTCACTCAGAGGGTGGTGAACCTGTGGAATTCTCTACCTCAGAAGGCTGTGGAGGCCAAGTCACTGAATATATTTGAGAAGGAAATAGATAGATTTCTAGATTCTAAAGGCACCAAGGGGTATGGGAGAGAGTGGAAGTATTGCGTTGAGATAGAGTATCAGCCATGGTCATATTGAATGGAACCTCAAAGGGCCGAACGACCTACTCCAGCTCCTATTTTCTGTTTCTATGGCTTGGATTTTCTGGCCCCGTCATGGGCGGGACCTGCCGTGGGCGAGGCAGCGCGCCAGCCAGATGTTCATTGACTTGCAGCGGGACCAGAAGATCCAGGCAGGAGCGGAAAATCCTGCCCTATGCTTCTATGAAAAGTTTCCCCTCTCGGCTGACTACAATTTGACAGTATTCAAGGTCCTACACTTCCATTGTCCTGAAATCTGATTTGATTATTTTCCGATCGATTAGAGATTTCTCCTGTTGGGTGCAAAGTTTAGATTTTCGCATTGTAAGATTAAGTAACACTATTCCCTCATTGCTGGTTTTGAAAAGCAACTTCAGAGAACAGGGGGATAGGGAAAATTTCACAGGCAGTGGCATCAAGTGTAACAAACTGAGTGGTGAAGCAAACCAGACTAGGCCAGGAAGAGGAACACAGCCAGTCAGTTTTAGTGAAGGGAGTTGGGTTCTTTCATGATCAGGTGTTTGACTTTTAACATATGGAGGTAAGGCTTTCACTAAGTGGGGAATTATTGCACTCAATATAAGTATGATTTTTTTTAAGTACAGTGCACCCCCAAAAATAATTTTGTAAAAGAGAGCATAGACACTGACATTCCTTGTGAGTTC
The DNA here is from genome assembly GCF_964194155.1 of Cetorhinus maximus. Lineage (NCBI taxonomy): Eukaryota > Metazoa > Chordata > Chondrichthyes > Lamniformes > Cetorhinidae > Cetorhinus > Cetorhinus maximus. The sequence goes on from NC_135881.1 coordinate 86,114,052, forward strand.
GATAGGGAGCCAGGAGAGTCTGTCCATTATGAAACATGTAGCACAGGTGAGCGGCAGCAATTACAATCATCCACCTCTTTTAGGATATTTTCCTCACTTCACATCACATGTTTGCTTCTCTTTTAACACCTCCTGTAAGATTAATTTCAGGCAAAAGATTCAGACCTGACAACCTGTTTTTCGGCCATTTTATGCCTTTGTGGGTTTAGCTATCTCATATAGTGGTCACTCATAGTGACGATTATTAGCTCAACTTTGCAATTCATCATAAGCAATAGTAGGTATTTATGCATTTCAAAAGTTTAAAATAATCGTGGATCGCCAGCACTTTTCTGAAAATCACGAAAGGATCTACACAATAGGTTTTGAATAGTTTTTGTTGAGACATGTGGTTTATTTTCTAAAAACATCCCTCAAGCAGATGGACTCCTAAAATCATGTAAGTCATCAAATTAGTATAAGCAATAAGACAAATACTAATTAACAGGATAGTATTAATATTGTTAGTATTAACAATCCTAATTCACTTATTGCTAATTAAGTCCAAGCAATAAGGCATATACTAATTAAAATAATTACTGGTATGCTAATTAATTATGGCAGGCCTTTCAGATAGTCCTACCTTCTCTATCCTACTAGAGAAGTAAGCATTGGGAACATCTATGCAATGGTGATGTTAATAATAAGGTTTAAAATAATGATTGAGAAAGACATAAGGAATAGAAAGATCAAAGTAATAGATTGGAAAAAGCAAACTTTGAAAGGGGAAAGGTGGAAGTATGGAAGGTAAACTTGAAAAATCATGCAATAGAATAGAACACCAGTGGAAAATATTCAATAAAGGTAATCAGTGGAATTCAGGAGAAATATATTCCACTAAAAACTAGTTAATCAAAAAGCAGAATGGATGAATAAAGGAATAAGAGCAAAATTCAAAAGGCATACAAAAAATATGCAGACAATAAAGGAATCAACGACAATAGAGAATATAAAGAGGTCAGGAAAGTTGTAAAAAAAACAGTTGAGAAGACAAAGAGGAAATGCACAACTAAATTACCAAGAATTTTAAAAAATAGTAAAGTATTTTACAGACATGTAAATAACAAACTGAAATCAGAATAGGGATAGGTCGTTAATTAAGGTAGGTTAATGCTCTATTGAGGCCAAATAGAATTTGGCAGACAGAAGGCCAGCGCTCCAGGCATGCTTTTAAGCTCTCCGTACACTGAAACATACACGATTCTGAAGGAACTTGACAGGCTAGACATTGAGAAGTTGTTTCTGCTGGCTGGGGAATCAAGGACCCGGGGACACAGTCTCAGGATAAGCGGCCGATCATTTAGGATTGAGTGCAGGAAAGGTTTCTTTACTCAAAGGGCTGTGAATTGTTAGCATTCTCGACCCTAGAAGCTTGTGGATGTTCCATCATTGAATATATTTAAGGCTGGGATAGACAAATCTTTGGTCTCAGGGAATCAAGGAATATGGGGAGCAGGTGGGAAAGTAGAGTTGAAGCCCAAGATCAGCCCATGTGGTTGACTCTTAAATGCCCTCTGAAATGGCCTAGCAAGCTACTCAGTTGTAACAAACCGCTACAAAGTCACAAAAACGGAATCAAACCGGACTGGCCAGCCGGTGTTGAACTTGGTACCGGAAATGACAATGGCAACTGCAGCCCTGTCGACCCTGCAAAGTCCTCCTCACTAACATCTGGGGGCTAGTGCCAAAATTGGGAGTGCTGTCTCACAGACTAGTCAAGCAACAGCCTGACATAGTCATCCTCAGGGAATCATGCCTTAAAGAAAAAGTCCCAGACTCCACCATCACCATCCTTGGATATGTCCTGTCCCACCAACAGGACAGACCCAGCAGAGGTGGCAGCACAGTGGTATACTGTCAGGAGGGAGTTGCCCTGGGTGCCCTCAACATCAACTCCGGACCCCTTGAAGTCTCATGGCATCAGGTCAAACATGGGCAAGGAAACCTCCTGCTGATTACCACGTACCGCCCTCCCTCAGCTGATGAATCAGTGCTCCTCAGTGTTGAACATCACTCGGAGGGAGCACTGAGGGTGGTAAAGGCGCAGAATGTACTCTGGGTGGGGGACTTCAATGTCCAACACCAAGAGAGGCTCGGCAGCACCACTACTGAATGAGCTGGTCGAGTCCTAAATGACATAGCTGCTAGACTGGGTCTGCGGCAGGTGGTGAGGGAACCAACAAGGGGTAAAAACATACTTGATTTCATCCTCACCAACCTGCCTGCCGCAGATGCACCTGTCCATGACAGTATCGGTAGGAGTGACCACCGCACAGTCCTTGTGGAGACGAAGCCCTGCCTTCACATTGAGCATACCCTCCATCGTGTTATGTGGCACTACCACCGTGCTAAATGGGATAGATTTGAAACAGATCTAGCAACTCAAGATTGGGCATCCATGAGGTGCTGTGGGCCATCAGCAGCAGCAGAATTATACTCGAACACAATCTGTAACCTCATGGCCTGGCATATCCCCCACTCTACCATTACCATCAAGCCAAGGGATCAACACTGGTTCAATGAAGAGTGCAGGAGGGCATGTCAGGAGCAGCACCAGGCATATCTAAAAATGGGGTGTCAACCTGGTGAAGCTATAAAACAGGACTACTTGTGTGCCAAACAGCATAAGCAGCAAGTGACAATCAGAGCTAAATGATCTCACAACCAACGGATCAGATCTAAGCTCTGCAGTCCTGTCACATCCATCGTGAATGATGATGGACAATTACATAACTCACTGGAGGAGGTGGCTCTATAAATATCCCCATCCTCAATGATGGAGGAGTGCAAAAGATAAGGCTGAAACATTCGCTACAATCTTCAGCCAGAAGTGCCGACTGGATAATCCATCTCGGCCTCCTTCGGAGGTCCCCAGCATCACAGATGCCATTCTTCAGCCAATTCGATTAACACTGCGTGATATCAAGAAATGGCTTAAGGCACAGGATACTGCAAAGGCTATAGGCCCTGACAACATTCCGGCAATAGTACTGAAGACTTGTGCTCCAGAACTTGCCACACCCCTAGTCAAGCTGTTCCAGTACAGCTACAACATTGGCATCTACCCGGCTATGTGGAAAATTGCCCAGGTATGTCCTGTAAGCAAAAAAAGGACAAATCCAACCCGGCCAATTAATGCCCCATCAGTCTACTCTCCATCATCAGTAAAGTAATGGAAGGGGTCATCAACAGTGCTAACAAGCGGTGCTTGCATAGCAATAACCTGCTCACTATCAGCATCCTGGGGGTTACCATTGACTAGCAACTGAACTGGACTAGCCACATAAATACTGTGGCTACAAGTGCAGGTCAGAGGCTAGGAAATGTGTGACGAGTAACTCACCTCCTGATTCCCCAAAGCCTGTCCACCATCTACATGGCACAAGTCAGGAGTATGATGGAATACTCCCCACTTGCCTGGATGAGTGCAGCTCCTACAATACTGAAGAAGCTTGACACCGTCCAGGACAAAGCAGTCCGCTTTATTGGCACCACATCCACAAACATTCACTCCCTCCAGCACTGACTGACTCTAGCAGCAGTGTGTACCATCTACAAGATGCACTGCAGGAACTCACCAAGGCTCCTTAGACAGCACCTTCTAAATCCACCACCACCAGCACCTAGAAGGACAAGCGCAGCAAATAGATGGGAACACCACCACCCGGAAGTTCCCCTCCAACTCACTCACCATCCTGACTTGGAAACATATCACTGTTCCTTCACTGTCGCTGTGTCAAAGTCCTAGAACTCCCTTCCTAATAGCATTGTGGGTGCACCTACTTCACATGGACTGCAGTGGTTCAAGAATGCAGCTCACCACCACCTTCTCAAGGGCAACTAGGGATGTGTAATAAATTTTGGCCCAGCTAGCGAAGCATAAATAAAATGAATGAATAAAATAAAATCATATTGAATTGACAGGCTGTGTGGTCTACTCCTGCTTCTATCTTTGTGTTTTTGTGGAGGGGTACCCCTCCACCCTACTGTTTAGGCCATTTTTAAATTTTAAAAGTTGGGAAGAGGGCCCCTGAAGATGAAGGTATCCTCTATCTCTTTTGCCTGAACTATAGGCTACTGCCCATTCCAAGCTGAGGGGCCTTTTCTTGGCACTCCGGCTTCAAGGGATCATCTGCCATTGTTAATTGGGCAGCAAGCCCACCCTCTGGCCACTAATCGGTCAATTTTTAGAAAATCTCTGTCAGGCAACTGTTCCCTTCACAGGGCGGGGTCGGGACCCCCATTTGATTCCAACTTTGGGGTCCCAACCCATAGGGTGCCTTCCAGTTTAAAACACCTTCAATATTCAAATAGATTCAGTGAACTGGATCTTTATACTTTACAGCAGCGAAGACTTTGGTGTGATTTGTGTGAGGTTTATAAAAGAATGAAGGGACTCAACTGTGTTTAAGTCCACCAATTATTTCAACTGAATACCGTAGGTTAACTTAGTCAGATGTTAGACTATTTTTCTTTTCCTGGGGAATAGTGGACATTAAGAAAAAATTTTCAACTTGTGTGATGAGTGCTAATTTGCTGTATTCCTTCAAGTGAGAGCTAGACCTGTTTCTGTCTGGGATGGCGATGATCTTATATAAGAGGTAGGTATCTTGTTAAGTAAAGTAGGGCCAACGTGATCCCCTGGGCCTGTTTTGATTACGTTTGGGGGTTGGAGAGGAATTTTTCAGTTCCCATACCCCTCCCCACCTAATTGACCTGGATTATTATCTGCTTTATCACCTATCCCAGGAGCTTACAATGCACAAGGCATTCTGACTGTGGGACAGGTTGGATAGATCAGTATGTCTTCCCTGCCTGTCATTTTCATATGTGCAACACCAGCCTTCCATCTGCTCTACTGAAGCCACTGGGGAGGTCCTCATAGAAACATAGAACATTTGCAGCACAGAAGGAGGCCATTCAGCCCATCATGTCTGTGCCAGCTGGAAAAGAACCATCCAGCCTATTTCAACTTTCCAGCTCTTGGTCTTTAGCCCTGTAGGTTACGGTACCTTAAGTGCATATCCAAGAATTTTCTTTCAAAATGTAGTAAGGATTTCTGCCTCTATCACTGTTCATGCAATGAATTCCAGACCTCCACCAACCCCTGGTGTCAAATTTTCTCAATTCCCCTTTAATGCCTCTAGTAATTACTTTATATCTGTGCCCAACACCCCTCCTCAACTCCGGATATTGGTCTCTCCGGTAATGGAAATAGGTCCTTAACATCCACTCTATCTTGGCGCTCAATTTTATACACCTCAATTAAATCTCCCCTCAACCTCCTCTGTTCCAAAAATAATAATAACGAGCCTATCATATCCTACCCTCAAGGCTAAAGTTCTTCATTCCTGGCAACATCCTCATAAACCCGCTTTGTGCTCTCTCTAGTGTGACTACATCCTTCCTGTAATGTGCTGACCAGAACTGTGCCCCGCACTCCAGCTCCAGTTAGGAAATAGAGATAGCTTAAGTAAATGATACTTCTATTTGTAGGTGTTAGGAATGAGTTTTAGCTTTAAAGTTTAAATTTGATCTGTATTTCTGTACGTGTATGTTAAGGAAGGTCAAATGGAGTTTTAGTTTCACTTTAAAAGGCTGCTTGAATTACTAATGAGACTTTTACGACCGCTATAGAGTAAAAGTAAACACACAAAAGTAGGAAGAACAGTGCTGTTGCCTAGCAACAGGGGCCAGATAGGCAGGTTCCTCCCATAGACATACACACAGAAGAAAGACAGTAGTTTTGTTTTGGAAGCTGTGGAGTTCAGGTGGTTTTTGAAAGTCGCTGCCAGGGGAGACTGGAGCAAAGGGGATAGATAGAAGTCCCAAGTTAAGAAAAACCCCGAAAGTCCAGGGGAGTGGAAGAAGAGAAAGTCCAAAGAAGACCTTCTAGTTAAAGGAAGGACAGGAACCTGGGATAAGGTCTGTTAAGTGAAGTTAAGAATGACGGGTAGAGAGAAATGCTCCAAGCTGAGAGAACAGTTTGCAAGAAGCATGATGGTTCAAAGAGATAACTGAAGATCTGTAACTTTTTGCTATGGGCAGGTGAAGCAGTGGTGTACTGTTAACGCTGAGTCAGTGAGATAGAGTGCATGGAAGACAACTTGAATGCATGTGGTGACCCAGGGGAGAGGAACATCAGAAGGAGAGTTCAAAACCCTGGTGGTGAACCCTTGTGGGAGGTGAACCCTTGTGGAAGGTGTCTGAGAGAAAACGTCAGTTTGGGAGATGATTCCAAGGCAAGGCCCTGGAGAATGGAGATTGGAATCCCTTATGGGAAAGATGGAATTCAGTGAGACTGGTTGGCTCATGGCATGACAAGCGTCTGGAGGAGTTGAGGAGAGATCCATAGTGTCATCTGTCACTTGGTTTCAGAGTGTGGTGTGTCTGACCACAGGGTGCCATAGGTTTACACGGACTGTGTACTTACTGTGAACATGAAAGAATAAGGTAGCTTTTGTAACTTGTGTTATCCTTACAAATCTATATATATCTGTGAAGGTATAGTTGTGGTTGAAGGAGTATTGTAAAATAGTTCATCTTTTCTTGTTGAATAAATGTTTTATTCTTTTATTAAAAGTTCATCAGCTGACCCCTGTGCCTCTGTTCAGTAGCAACTCTCCATGTATCTAAGCAAACAAAATAAACGTTAGGATCTATCAAGCTGGGTTCCACTCTGGGATCAGGCTTGTTGAGGTGTAACCTCAGCTTGGGATCATAACACTCTGGTCTAACTAGACTTTTATACAGTTCGAGCATAACCTCTCTGCTCTTAAATGCCTCAGCCATTAACCATGCCCTCTACATTTAGGCATAAGTCATTGATAACAAGTGACCCAGTATTGAGCCCTGAGGAACCCTGCTGGAAATAGACTTCGAGTCACAGAAACACCTGCTGGCCATTACCCTTTGCTCCCTGCCCCTAAGCCAATTTTGAATCCAACTTGCATCCCTTGATTTTTTAAATTTTCTGATGGGGTGTAGAGGGACATCACTTTGTGTGTCTTGGGCAGCCCATACATAAAAGAACGTAGCAATCTGTTAGGATGAACCCTTTTATATATATCACGTGGTAGCTCATCCCTCTTACACAAATCCAGCAAATTTTTTTTTGGTTACTTTCAAGCAAGGCTGTCTGGTCATGTTGACCAACACCTAACCTCCTACGCCCTCATATATTTCCGATATGTGGATGATATGTTTGCTATATTTAAATCTGCAGCTGCATGTAATAATTTCTATATATCTCTTAATGGGCTCCATCCTGCGCTCAAATTCATTTTTGGAATGGAGCAGTCAAATGAACTCCCCTTCCTTGATGTAGCTAGTTGAGAAATTTGCCAGGGGATTCTCTACCATGGTCTACCATAAGTCTACCTTTCCTAGTCAATAAACGTATTGGGATTCTTACAGTTCCATGCGCTATAAGGTTGGTCTTCAACAAACTTGTAACTAGGGCCCGAGTCGTTTGCTCACCATGCAAAGCTTGATGCTGAAACAGGGCACATCAAAGGATAATGGCTACCCTGATCAGATCATTTTGTGCTGTATATCACGCAAACTCATGTACGGGCCTAAGGCCGTCATTTTCGGCCCTGAAAAGTGCCCAGCCTACCTCAGATTACCATGGAAGGGCATGGTATCTCAAAAATCTGATCAACAGGTGATGCAGTAGCAACATGAGTGGCATTCAACACTAACAGGATGCTGCCGTCAAGCCAAAAAGATGTTCTGCCGATCACACAAATGAGTAATGTGGTATATGAATTTCAGTGCCAGTGCGATGATAGGTATGTAGGCCGTATGTCGCAAAGACTGGTGGATCATATCAAACAGCATGTCCCAGCCACTGTTTGCAATGGGCAGGGTACAGAGGGTACCCAGCCAACCTATGCTTGCAAAAATCAAAACACAGTGTCCAACATTAGATATGATTCCACGGTTGGACAACATTTACTAAATAATCCTCAATGTGCTAAGAATTATGCTGACAACCAATTTAAGATTGTCACTCAGGCTCACAATGTAGTGCATTTGCATGTACTGGAAGCTACATATATTAATACACAGGGCCCAGTTCTTTGCAGACAGAAAGAACATGTGCATACATTGCATCTATTGCCTTCGAGGTGGCTGTGGTGGGGATGAGACTGTTGTTCACCTCCTTGTGGATTGTGCCTTTGCAAAGAAGGTCTGGAGAGAGATGCAGTGGCTTCTGTTGAGGTTCATCCCGAGCAGTTCTGTGACACAGGACTCTGTGCTCTACGGGCTGTTCCCAGGGACACACACCGAGACAAACATCAACTGCAGCTGGAGGATCATCAACTCGGTGAAAGACACTCTTTGGTCTGCCCGAAACTTGTTGGTCTTCCAGTGCAAAGAATTGTCCCGACCAAGTGTTGCAGACAGGCACATTCCAAGGTCCAGGACTATGTGCTGAGGGACGCACTAAAGCTTTGGGCAGCCGCCGCAAAGGCGCAATTGGGAAAGGTCGCTGTCTAAGAACTTTCTGCCATAGTGCACTGAGGGGCTGGGAATTGTATAGACCCCTCGGAATGTACGGCTCACAATGAATGTATGTATTAAATACTAATTGTATTATAATTGTATTGAAGCACCTCAGAGTGCAACATGGTGTATGTTGGTAACTCCAATATCATTGCACTGTCTGACTGTCTGTAATGACCATATTGAAATGACTGTAATATTCATTGATTGTATTGAAGCACCTCATGATCTATGTGTAAAAGTTGAATCTGATTGTACTTTTTGTGATGGCGATTTAGAAATGTTTTGTAATGTTCTTTCAGATATTTTATGAATAAAGTATATTTTTCAAAAAAAAAGTCTGTTTCAGCTAAACAAAATAAGTGACAGCCATTCGCTGACCCATTCCTCAGGGCAAAGCCTTGACCAATCAGGGCCAAGCTTCCTGGTTTAACTTTCAAACAATGCTTGGCAGTTAACTTCCAGTCACCATCAGTGGTGCATTCTCCATGGCCATACCACTTACCAACCAATCAGCATTCTCTTCACATACAGTATAAATTGTTGTTTCCCCCCTTATATTGGTATTCTTGCCAGTGTCCTGATGAGTGCAAGATGAAAAGCTTAGTTGTCTCATTTTCAGCAATACGCAACATTATTTGTTCTGAACTCTCCGTATCTCTTCGCTGAATGTCCCCCCCACTATTCTGACACTAATTTACCATCAAATATCTGTTTCCTGTCCATTTTTGCCAAATCACATATCAGCTCAGTATAATTGGCCTTTCCCCAATTTAAAACACTTACACTTGGTGTAGCTTTATTCTTTTCCATAACTACTCTAGATCTAACTGAATTATGATCGCTACCACTAAAATGCTCTCCCACTGATACACCTTCCACCTGTCCAGTTTCATTCCATAAAACTAACTCCAGAACTGGCCCCTTTCTTGTTGGGCTTGCTGTGTACTGGCTAAAAAGGTTCTCCTGAATGAATGTTAAGAATTCATACTCTCTACACCTTTTTAGATGAGCATAAGTTTATGGATTGTGGAAGATGGAAGTCTGCCCTGAAGAGCTTTGGAATAATCAAGACTAGAGGCATTAAAGGCATGGATGAGGCTTTCAGCAGCAGATAAGAGGCAGAGGCAGAGGCAGAGATGGGCAATGTTACAGAGGCGGAAGTAGGTTATCTTGCTGATGGAGTGGATATGTGGTCAGAAGCTCATCTCAGGGTCAAATATGGCACCAAGTTTGCAAATGATCTAGTTCAGCTAGAATTTATTTATCACCTATACATCACAGTAATAATGAAAGTTGGAACTAGTTTCACGGAGGGGTAGAGGCTGAAAAGCGATGACCCTGTAGCCAGCTGCTGTGAAATATGTGGCAACAGCTCTATGTCCTTTTTTCTCTAATTTCTTCTTACTTGGCATATCCCCAATAGTATGAGAGCTAGGAGCTCACCATGCAGGAAATCAAGGATACAAACTAGTGGGCTCCATTTTGATGTGTGGGCAACACATTCTTGGATGATTTATGTGCACTAGCAGCATTTGTGCTGTGCACAAATAATGTATAAAATCTTAATTTAATTTTAATAACTATCTATAAATTCAAACCGTATTTTTATTTGTTTCTTGATGCAAATAAATGCTCATATGAATCTCATGTGAGAATAAGAAAGCACAATGATTGATGTATTAAACTGTTTGCATATGATACAAAAAAAAATGACATCACTTGCAGTTTTCTCTGTTTGAAGAACTGATTACATCTAAAGCTGATCTCTTCCTTCATTCTAACTGCATATATTTACCGGTGCATTATTGGATTTATTTTATTGCTCACAAATGTCCAGAAATTTATTACACCCTTAGGCTGAAGAAAGCTGAAAGATAATGAGATTTAATTTAATCTTTGTAGCCATGTGTTAGCTTTACAAACAAGGCAGGAATCTCTGCAGGCTCGATTAGCTTAAACAAATAACAGTGAATGTTCCAGTTATGCCTAATTTGTAGACAAAAAGTTTAAAAAAATAGTGGAATCAGAACGTCAAAACAATTCATGAGCTATCTGCCTGGCATTCAGGCCCACAGATTTAACTCTTTTTTTTAAAGAGTCCACCAAATGAACTAAATTAACAAAACCCACAGATTTAAGTTGCACTAATAAAGACTACTTGCAATTGTAAAGAAATAAACTTGTTTATAAATTCACCCTAATTTGAAACAGTATGCATTTTACTCTTTTCTACATTCATTTACAGCCAATGGATATATTACACTAAACATCTGTAAGTTATCTCTTACAAATCATTATTGGTAATAAAAAGACAATAAATATTAATAACAATCCAGAGATAATGATATTCTTGTGTTAAAGAAACAAGGAATTGTGTTTGCTAAATGTTATCATTTATGATGTAGTTACATTGATTAGAACCCCAAATAATAGTCTTTTTCAACACCATGCAAATTAGTTTGCCTCTTTAAATATTTAAATTTGGAAAGAACACAGCTTCTGTTGAACTGTTGTACCCAAAGTACCAGTTTAGTCAGTTTGAGAGCTATATAGTGACTGTCCACAGTGGGCATAAGTCCAGGCCTAAAATGTTAGTGTTCCCTCTGTGACACCCTGGTCCACTCCTCTATCACCTCAACACTTCATCTCCAACCCACAGCACCTTCCCATGCAATCATAGGAGGTGTAATACCCCCTTTACCTCCTTTCTCCTCACTGCCCAAGGTCCCAACCACTTCTTCCAAATTAAGCAGAGAATTACTTGTACTTTTTTCAATTTAGTCTACTGTATTTGCAGCTCACAAGGCGATCTCCTCTACACTGGGAGACCAAAAGTAGGCTGGGTGACTGTGGAACACCTTTGCTCAGTCAGCAAGCATAACTCCGACTTTCTGCTCACTTGCCATTTCAATTCACCATCTTGCTCTCATGCTCACATTTCTGTTTTTGGCTACTTTAATGTTCCAGTGAAGCACAATGCGAGCTTGAGGAACAGCACTTCATCTTTTGATTAGGAACTTTTTAGCCTTCTGGGCTCAACATTTATTTCAACAACTTTAGACCATGAACTCTGTTCTACATTTTGATTTCCCCCACCCCCCAAGTGCCACTTTGTAACTAATTGTTTTCATGTTTTTCTTTTCAGAGCTGACATTTATTCTGCTGTTAACACTTATTCTGGATTTGGTTTTTTCACTACTGGCATTATCACTCCCTTTGCCTTTTTTTCCATGATGTCCTTGGCATTTAATCTGCCCCGTCCTCCGACCTATCCCTGACCTTCCCTTTTGTTCCGCCTGACTCCGCTCCCCCCTTTTTCAATAGCATAAAACCCGTCACATTTGGGACTGAAGATAGGGGAGATGCCATGGAGGGATTTGAGCATGAGGCTGACAATTTTAAAATCAAGTTGGTGGATTTTGAACTAATGAAGGTTATCAAGCATTGGGCTGCAGGGTGAACAGGACTTGGTGCGAGTCAGGATATGGGCAACAGAGTTTAGGATGAGCTCAATTTTAAGGACAGTAAAAGATGGTTGGCCAGCAAATCATTTAAATAGTCAAGTTCAGAGGTAACAAAAGCTTGGATGAGGATTTTAACAACAGGTGAGCTAAGATGGGTAGAGCAGCGTGATGTTAGAGAGATGTAAGTAGGCGGTAATTATGATGGAGAGGTTCTGAGGTTGGAATGTCAGTTCGAGGTGAAGACACCAAGGTTGCAAACAATCTGATTTAGCTTGAGACAGTGACCGGGATCCCTCGAGGGATGAAATCGTGGCTAAGGTACAATGTTTTTTGTGAGGATAGAGGACAATGGTTTCGGTCTTCCTAATGTTTACTTGGAGGAAATTTCTGCTCATCTAGGACTGGACTTTGGGCAAGTAATCCGATAACACAGAGGCAGTGGTTGAGAGAGGCGGTAGTGGGGTCGAGTTGGATATCGCCATATCGCACTTGATGTTGTCTCTTTGGATGGTTTTGCTGAGGAACAGCATGTAGGTGAAAAAGAGGAGGGACCAAAGATAGATATGATGTGGGAATGAGAAGAGAAGCATTTGCAGGAGACTCTCTGGCTATGACTAGAATTAGTTGTCTATTGCTTTATAGCCTCAGTTTCAGTCTAATAGGGCTGAATTTTATGGGTGTGTGTCTGTGTGTGTGTGGGGCGGGGGGGCAGACTGCTTGTCCCTCCAGAAGGAAAGTCAGTTCCAAACCAACCGACTTTGAAAAAGCCTGCCCCGCATCAAAAAACACGCTGCAGGCAACCCCTCAGTGGACAGGAAGTCCCAACCCCAAGAGCTGCCAGCCAAGCTGATTGGTCGGTAGCTCTAGCAGTCCCAGCAACACCAGATATAAGTGGTTCCAGATTCACCAACTTTATTTTAAAATTGTTAGTCTCACACTCAAATCCCTCCATGGCATCTCACCTCTCTCCAGTTCTGAAGAACAGTCATATTGGACTTCAAATGTTAACTCTGTTTCTCTCTCCACAGATGCTGCCAGACCTGATGAGTTTTTCCAGAACTTTCTATTTTTATACCTAAAATATTATGGTTGTACTAACCCAGTTATTAATTCATCTAATATCTCAATGTGTTAGGGTACCAACATTTAAAGTTAATTTCATGAGACACAACTCGCCAACAGGAAATGAGGAGTGTCAAGAATCTGGCTCATTAATCTTTGTGCCCACTTTCTCTATGCACCAGTAACATTACACTCACAAAAATTACCTGTCAATGCCACAGAAAACCAGGATGAATGTTTTGTGAAGGCCCAACTAATGATGCAAATAATTTATGGTTTGGGTCTATAAGGAGGCAGAAAATATAGAAAAATAATAGTGTAATAGAGCTAGTTTCTGACGGAGATAATGGAAATATTTACTTACATAGAAGGGAATGAGGTCCAAGGCTTTATCTTCTTCCAAAGCTCGGCTTAATGTCTCCCCACGGAGACTGAATTTCTCATCAGTGGGTAATTTTCGCATTTTGACACCAGCAATCAAACCTGCTCGTTCAACAGAAGAATGAGACTGACAAAGAAATAAAGATTGATTAAAAGCTGGACATAATTGGCAAATAAACAATAATTGCGCTGTTAAGCCACCATTAAGAATCAATATTTCTTCCTGAAAGCACTGACTCAGGATTTTATGGGCCCAATTTTAACTGTGTAAGTGAGTGGGTTTTGAGGAGTTAAAATCTCACCCTTCACTTCTCCCTGCAGCCCACCAGTACCTCATCCAAGTTGCTATTCAAGCATGAGCCCAGAGAGTGAGTGGTAGCAGACGATTTGAAAGCATCATATCTGTGTCAAATATCAGTACATGCAGAGTTCTCAGCAGAGATTAATGAATGACAATTATGAGTGGGAACCATGGCTGCTTTTTCCTACTCTAGATATAACTAGTTGGGAGAATGGCCAAATCAACGATATAGTAGATGAGGATTCTAGCAGAAAATGGGCTGAAGTAGGGGAAGAGTAGGATGATATTAGGGAGGTGGATGTGGGCAGTCTTTGTGTAAGTGAGAGTATGGGCTAGATATAACTGCAGTGCCTGAACTCTAGCTTCAACTGAGATAATTTAGCACATATTAGGGATTAAATCTAAACCTTATATGGCCTAGTTGCATGTCATTAATGGAGCTTAAAACTCATTGTTAAATGCATCTAGAATATTAGTTTGACTCAATTATTGCACTTTAGCCAGTCTTTTCGGCACTGATTTTTTTTAGGTTTTACGTTAGATATCCTACTTTGGTTCAGTTTATTGCAACTATTCCTTTGACTGATTCTCACATCCTCTATCCAATAACTAGATAAACAATTATAAGACTCAGGGATCAAAAAAAAGCCTCTTGCGTACACTATATGCTGATTTACTGGAATGTACTACCCGCTGTTATGTGGTTCTCCTCTCTTGTTGGACAGATTGAATGTAAATTCTATGGACTGGATTTTACGCCTCCCCGCTAACACACCCCCACCCTTGGTTGGTCGTGTTTATGGAGGGTAGGTGGGAGGGGCTATATTAAATATGTCAGGTGGCAGCCCACCGCCTTCCAGTACCCATACTAGCCAGGGGTTTTGGGGGGGGGGTCAGTGCGCAATGCCACTAGCCCACCTGTCTTTAGACCTATTGAAACACTTCACTGCCTGATTAAGTGGCAATTAAGGGCCTCAATCACCTCCACTGTCATAAAATGCTGGCCAGTGGCAGGTGAGCCAAAATGAAAAGGCCGTTTTTTACAATTGTGTTGACAAAGGCAGAAAGGAATTGGTGGCACATCTTTTAAAGGGTACTCTGTGTGCATCATGGGCACCCCCTAAAATGTTACCCCACCCTCTCATTTTGCTCCTCCCAGCCTGACCTCCAAAGCCCGCTGCCCCCCACCCCTCCTTGCCCACCTCCCTGGGGTACCCGGTCTCTTACTGCCCTAAACGCCCAGGACTTACCTGGGTCCGGAGTCCAGTCTCAATCTTCAAAGGGCTGCTTGCAATCCCAGCAGCATCCACTGCTCAGCTCTGGCGCTGCCAGGACTGCTAGAGTTGCCGGCCAATCAGCTTGGTTGGCAGCTCTTGAGAGGGCTTCCTATCCACTCAGGGGCCGCCTGCTGCATGTTATTGTTGCGAGGCAGGCTTTTTAAAAGTCGGTTAGTTAGGAAATGACTTTCCTTCCAGGGGTGGGGGGGGCAAGCAATACGGCAACACCGCCCCCGCACACCCCCATAAAATTCAGCCCTATTAGACAAAAACTGAGACTATAAAGCAATTTTTAAAAATTCATTCAGGGGATGTGGGCTTCACTGACTGGGCCAGCATTTATTGCCCATCCCCTAGTTGCCCTTGAGAAGGTGGTGGTGAGCTGCCTTCTTGAACCGCTGCAGTCCATGTGGTGTAGGTAAACCCACAGTGCTGCTAGGAAGGGAGTTCCAGGATTTTGACCCATCGACAGTGAAGGAACAGTGATATATTTCCAAGTCAGGATGGTGAGTGACTTGGAGGGGAACTTCCAGGTGGTGGTGTTCCCATCTATCTGCTGCCCTTGTCCTTCTAGATGGTAGTGGTGGTGGGTTTGGAAGGTGCTATCTAAGGAGCCTTGGTGAATTCCTGCAGTGCATCTTGTAGATGGTACACACTGTTTCTGCTGTGCGTTGATGATGGAGGGAGTGAATGTTTGTGGATGTGGTGCCATACAAGTAAACTGATTTGTCCTGGATGGTGTCCAGCTTCTTTAGTGTTGTGGGAGCTGCACTCATCAGGCAAGTGGGGGGTATCAAGTTACTCATCACACGATTCCTGGCCTCTGACCTGCTCTTGTAGCCACAGTATTTATATGGCTCATCTAATTCAGTTTCTGGTCAATGGTAACCCCCTAGGATGTTGATAGTGGGGGATTCAGTGATGGTAATGTCTTTGAACATTAAGGAGAGATGGTTGGGTTCTCTCTTGTTGGAGATGGGCATTGCCTGGCACCTGTGTGGTGTGAATGTTATTTGCCACATGTCAGCCCAAGCCAGCATTTGGACATGGACTGCTTCAGTACCTGAGGAGTCGAGAATGGTCCTCAACACCGTGCAATCATCAGCGAACATCTCCACTTATGACCTTATGATGGAAGGAAGGTCATTGATGGAGCAGCTGAGCATGGTTGGGCCGAGGACACTACCCTGAGGGACTCCTTCAGTGATGTCCTAGAGCTGAGGTGACTGACCTCCAACAACCACAACCATCTTCCTTTGTGCTAGGTATGACTCCAACCAGTGGAGAGTTTCCCCCCTGATTCCCATTGACTCCAGTTTTGCTAGGGCTCCTTGATGCCACATTCGGTCAAATGCTGCCTTGATGTCAAGGGCAGTCACTCTCACCTCACCTCGGGAGTTCAGCTCTTTTCTCCATGTTTGAACCAAGGCTGTAACAAGGTCAGGAGCTGAGTGGCCCTGGTGGAACCCAAACTAGGTGTCAGTGAGCAGGTTATTGCTAAGCCAGTGCCGCTTGATAGCACTGTTGATGACCCCTTCCATTAGTTTACTAATGATCGAGAGTAGACTGATGGGGTGGTAATTGGCTGGGTTGGATTTGTCCTGCTTTTTGTGTACAGGACATACCTGGGCAATTTTCCACAGGACGTTCCAGGTGATAGTGTTGTAGCTGTACTGAAACAGCTTGGCTAGGTGCGCGTCAAGTTCTGGAGCGCAAGTCTTCAGTACTATTGCTGGAATGTTGTCAGGGCCCATAGCCTTTGCAGTATCCAGTGCCTTCACCATTTCTTGATATCACACAGAGTGAATCGAATTGGCTGAAGACTGGCATCTGTGATGCTGGGGATCTCCGGAGGAGCCCAAGATGGATCATCCGCTCGGCACTTCTGGCTGAAGATTGTTGCAAATGATTTAGCCTTACCTTTTGCACTACTGTGCTGGGCTCCTCCATCATTGAGGATGGGGATATGTGTGTAGCCACTTCCTCCAGTGAGTTGTTTAATTATCCACCACCATTCACGACTGGATGTGGCAGAACTGCAGAGCTTACATCTGATATGTTGGTTGTGGAATCGCTTAGCTCTGTCTATCACTTGCTGCTTAAGCTGTTTGGCACGCAAGTGGTCCTGCTTTGTAGCTTCACCAGGTTGACACTTCATTTTTAGGTATGCTCCTGGCATGCCCTGCTGCACTCTTCATTGAACAAGAGTTGACCCCCTAACTTGATGGTAATGGTCGAGTGTGGGATATGCTGGGCCATGAGGTTACAGATTGTGTTCAAATACAATTCTGTTGTTGCTGCTGATGGCCCACAGCACCTCATGAATGCCCAGTCTTGAGTTACTAGATCTGTTCAAAATCTATCCCATTAACACAGTGGTAGTGCCACACAACACAATGGCAGGACTTTGTCTCCATAATGACTGTGCAGTAGTCACTCCTACCGATACTGTCATGGACAGATCATCTGTGGCAGGGAGGTTGGTGAGGATGAGAATGTTTTTTCTTCTTCTTGTTGGTTCCTTCACCACCTGCTGCAGACCCAGTCTAGTAGCTATGTCATTTAGGACTTGGCCAGCATGGTCAGTAGAGGTGCTACCAAGCCACTCTTGGTGATGGACATTGAAGTCCCCCACCCAGAGGGCATTCTGCACCCTTGCCACCCTCAGTGCTTCCTCCAAGTTATGTTCAACATGGAGGAGCAACATGGATTCATCAGCTGAGGGAGGGCGGTACGTGGCAATCAGCAGGATGTTTCCTTGCCCATGTTTGACCTGGTGCCATGAGACTTCATGGGGTCCAGAGTCAATGTTGATGACTCCCAGGGCAACTCCCTCCTGACAGTATACCACTGTGCAGCCACCTCTGCTGGGTCTGTCCTGCCGGTGGGACAGGACATACCCAGGGATTGTGATGGTGGAGTCTGGGACATTATCTGTCAGGTATGATTCCGTGAGGATGACTATGTCTGTGAGACAGCTCTTCCAAGTTTGGCATTAGCCCCGGATGTTAGTAAGCAGGGTGAACAGGGCTGCAAAAGTTGTTGCCAGTGCCTAGGTTGATGCCAGGTGGCCTGTCTGGTTTCATCCCTTTTTTTGCATCTTTGTAGTGGTTTGTTACAACTGATTAGCTTGCTAGGCCATTTCAGAGGGTACTTAAGTGTCAACCACATTGCTGTGAGTCTGGGGTCACATGTAGGCCAGAGCAGGTAAGGACGACAGATTTCCTTCTCTAAGGGACATTAGTGAACCAAATGGGTTTTTACAACAATGAACAATGGTTTCATGGTCATCACTGGTTTCTTGGGTTTTAATTCCAGATTTTTTTATAGCTATGATTCCAGATTTTTTTATTTAACTCAAATTCCACCATCTGCCATGGTGGGATTCATACCCAGGTCCCCAGAGCATTACTCTGGGTCTCTGAATTACTAGTCCAGCGACAATACCACTACACCATCACTTCCCCCGGCAATTAATTCTAGCTATTGCAAAGGATTCTCTTGCAACAGCTTTTCTTCTTGCACATCATATCTATCTTTGGTCCCTCCTCTTTTTCACCTACATGCTGTCCCTCAGCAAAACCATCCAAAGAGACATCATCAAGTGCCATATGGTGATATCTAACTCGACCCTACTACCACCTCTCTCAACCACTGCCTCCGTGTTAGCAGATTACTTGCCCAAAGTCCAGTCCTAGATGTGCAGAAGTTTCCTCCAATTAAAAATTAGGAAGAATGAAACTATTGTCCTCTATCCACAAAAAAGCATTGATCCCTAGCCATGGATTACATCCCTTGAGGGATCCTGGTCACTGTCTCAAGCTAAACCAGATTGTTTGCAACCTAGGTGTCTTATTTCACCTCGAATTACATTGCAACTTCAGAACCTCTCCGTCCGCCTACTTACATCTGTCTAATATCACGTTACTCCACCCATCATAGCCCACCTGTTGTTAAAATCCTCATCCAAGATTTTGTTACCACCAGAATTGACTATTTCATTGATTTCCTGGCCAGCCTCTCACCTTTTACTCTCCTTAAACTTGAGCTCATTCTAAACTCTGTTGCCCATATCCTGACTCACACCCAGTCCTGTTCACCCTTCAGCCCAGCGCTTGCTAACCTTCAGGTGCTCCAGGTCCACCAGCTTGATTTTTAAATTGTCAGCCTCATGCTCAAATCCCTCCATGGCATCTTCCTTCCCTACCTCTGTAACCTCCTCCATCCCTCAACTCCCCAAGAACTCTAGCCTCTTGTGCATTACCCATTTCCTTGGCTGTGCATTCACATATCTAGACCTAAACTTTGGATTCCCCTCCCTCAACCTAACAACCTTGCATATTTGGAGAAAAAAAGAGTTAACATTTTGAGTCCTTATGGCTCTCCTTCAAAGAATTTGAATTCTGTTCTTCTGTTTTTGTTTCAGATTTCCAGTGTCCGCAGTATTTTACTTTTAACCTTGTATATTTGTCCCCTTGTTCCGAACTCTCAGAGAAATGGAAACTGTTTCTGGATATGCACCCTATTGAACTCCTTCATATTATAAAGCCCTCTATCAGGTCTCCTCTGAGTCTTCTCTTTTCCAGATAAAGGCTGCTGTATCCTTCCTGACAGTTGCATCCTCTCTATTCTTGTTACATCCTTGTAAATTCATTCTGCACTTTCTTCAGTGCTTCAACATCCCCTTCGTAGTAGGGGGACCAGAATGGCATACAGCACTCCAAGTACAGTCGAACAAAAAGTTCATTATAAATTTAACATTACTTACTCTTTTATTCTATTTCTTTAGAAATGAACCGTAGTACTTTGTACTCTTTATAGCCTCACCAACCTATTTTTTTTGTTGAGGCCTACCACATTTGTTTTTCTTACCTTCCGATGAATCAGTGTGGCCTGTTCATTCCAAAATAAGCCACCTCACACTTCCCTATAATTAATTTTATTTGCCATTTATCCACCCACCCTGCAAGCTTGCTTGTTTTCCTACATTTTGGTGTCTTTCTCCTCACTATTAGCTATCCCGCCAATTTGGTTGTATCTTCAAATAGCAACACTACCTTTAATTTTGAGTGCAAACCATTTATTTATATAATAAATAACAGTGGTCCCACCATGAATCCCTATGACACACCACTGTCTCCTTTCTGCCAGTCTAAGAAACTTCCCTGAACTCTATCCACCATATTGTCCATGTCTGCATGTTTTGTTATTTCTTCCAAAATTTCAAACAGTTAGTTAAATATGACACAAGAGTAAAGTACTGTGGATGCTGGAAATCTGAAATAAGCAGGAATCACCTGTGCAGCGAAAAAACAGAATTAAAGTATGGCAGATATCTGGGAGAACTCCAGTGGAAATTCACTCCCAAAAGTTAGTTTTGATCAATACATCATGCCCTAGTCTTTTTCCCATATCTCCACTTTGGTGTTTTATGCAAAGGCATTGGGCCCCATGTTAAGACTTCAACTTCCTCCCTGCCATACAAACATCTGATTTTAATCCTTTGGCCCATTAGAATTACATCCATTTTATTTTGCCAACCTAGGTCTTGCTTGCAAAGGCTGCCTCTATCCCATTCTGCTGCTCTGCTGCCTGCTCATGAAAGTATGGCAACCATGGTCACAATGTATGAACTGCCAATTTCGTTTGCTTCTGCTAATGTCCTGGCTCCCAAGTTAGCTATGTTGGCTGTAATTTCACTCTGGCCTTTCATGCAGATGGGCCTTATTTATGGAGTTCCCAATCTCCCAATGTACCCATTATGTCCGCCAAAATGTCCTTTCCCCTTCCTTGCTTTGACCAGCATTGTTCCCATTTGAACAATTAGTGCATTCATCCAAGGCTCCTCATAAATTTTAACACAAGTGTTGACTCATGGATATGTTATAATCCAAAAATTGCAACATTTGCTTCCTTGGAGTAAAGCATTCCCCTCATTTTCACAAAATTGTGCCTTTCAAGTTATCATGAATTTAAAATGTGTGCAAATGGGTACATAGATAAATTAAGTATGAGCTCCAAAAGCAGCTGTTTCAACTGCCTATCTACATGTCATGCTAGCAAAGATGCTGCAGTGCAGCTTGCATTGCTTTTGGCCCTAGTGTTGGACATATTCACAAATGCAAATGGAAAGGTCACTTGTGTCTTCAGGCAAATCATCCCACACAGAGAACTTTCCACAGAGCCACTTGTTGAAGTGCTGCCACTTTCTATTTGTTATCAATCCTTCAGCAGCAGATACACCTGGCAATGTGGAAAATTGTCCAGGGTATGTCCTGTACACAAAAAGCAGGACAAATCCAACCTGGCCAATTACCGCCCCATTAGTCTACTCTCCATCATCAGTAAGGTAATGGAAGGGGGTATAAACAGTGCTATCAATCAGCACTTGCTTAGCAATAACCTGCACACAGACGCCCAGTTTGGATTCCGCCAGGGCCACTCAGCTCCTGACGTCATTACAGCCTTGGTTTAAACATGGACAAAACAGCTGAACTCCCGAGGTGAGGTGAGAGTGACTGCCCTTGACGCCAAGACCGCATTTGACCGAGTGTGACATTAAGGAGCCCTGGCAAAACTGGAGTCAATAGGAATCAGGGGGAAAACTCTCCACTGGTTGGAGTCATACCCAGCACAAAGGGAGATGGTTGTGGCTGTTGGAAGTCAGTCACCTCAGCTCCAGGACATCACTGCAGGAGTTTCTCAGGGTAGTGTCCTCGGCCCAACCATCTTCAGCTGCTTCTTCAAAGACCTTCCTTCCATCATAAGGTCAGAAGTGGGGATGTTTGCTGATGATTGCACAATGTTCAGCACCATTCGTGACTCCTCAGGTACTGAAGCAGTCCATGTCCAAATGCAGCAAGACCTGGACATTATCCAGGCTTGGGCTGATAAGTGGCAAGTAACATTCGCGCCACAGAAGTGTCAGACAATGACCATCTCCAACAAGAGAGAATCTAATCATCGCCCCTTGACGTTCAATGGCATTACCATCATTGAATCCCCCACTATCAACATCCTGGGGGTTACCATTGTCCAGAAACTGAACTGGACTCGCCATGTAAATACTGTGGCTACAAGAGCAGGTCAGAGGCTAGGAATCCTGCGACAAATAATTCATGACTCCCCAATGTCTGTCCACCATCTACAAGGCACAAGTCAGGAGTGTGATGGAATACTTCCCATTTGCCTGGATGATTGCAGCTCCCATAACACTCAAGAAGCTTGACACTACCAAGGACAAAAGAGCCCACTTGATTGTCACCACATCCACAAACATTCACTCCCTCCACCACCGGCGCACAGTAGCAGCAGTGTTTACCATCTACAAGATGTGTTGCAGGAATTCACCAAGGCTCCTTCGACAGCACCTTCCAAACCCACGACCACTAACATCTAGATGGACAAGGGCAGCAGGTAAATGGGAACACCACCACCTGGAAGTTCCCCTCCAAGTCATCACCATCCTGACTTGGAAATATATCGCTGTTCTTTCACTGTCGCTGGGTTAAAATCCTGGTACTCCCTTCCTAACAGCACTGTGGATGTACCTACACCACATGAACTGCAGCAGTTCAAGAAGGCAGCTCACCACCACCTTCTCAAGGGCAATTAGGGATGGGCAATAAATGCTGGCCCAGCCAGCGAAGCCCGCATCCCTTGAATGGATACAAAAAAGTGCTATAGCTTAGCATTGGAGGTATGAGGGGCCATGGGGGTGGGAGGCATAAGCTAGTATGGAAGGGTCATGGGGCATGGATGATTGGGTGAGGGCAATGTGAAAGGTGAGGGCTGGATGGCCCATTGTATTTTTATTTTAACTGGGACGAAATCTCACAGCATTCTCACTGTTTTAAACAGCCCACCTTGGCATCCTGTGGCTGCCTCCAACTCCTTTCCCAGGTTGGCTGGCTTGACTCCAACCTGTACCTGCTCTCCGGCAATGAAGATCCCACCTTTGCTGGCATTTTCTCCCGAGGTGGGTGGGCCAAGCTGGGAATTTTCCCGACTCCTGCTACCCGCCTCAAAGATGAAAATTCAGGCCAGGGCACGAGACTTGGGAGCTTCCCTGCTGCTGACTTGGTGTCATTCCTCATGAGTCCTAAGGTGGACTTGTATCAAAAAGCAGTCAGCACCGTGGGTGTACTTACATTACGTGGACTGTAGCGGTTCAAGAAGGTACTTCACCACCGCTATTCCAAAGGCAATTAGGAATAAGTAATAAATGCTGGTATTGCCAGCAATGCTCACATCCCGTGAGTGAATAAAAAACCCCTCATCTTTCAAATAGGCATTTACAGCCTTCCGGACTCAGCACCGAGGGCAACAATTTCAGATCATGTCCCTCTGCTCTTTGTTTTTTTGTTTGTTTTTGGGTTGCAGCTGTTGGTAATGATTTTTTAAAAAAATCCATTAACACATCCTCTTGGCATATCTTTTGTTTAATAAAAACAGAAAGTGTTGGAAACACTCAGCAGGCAGTGCAGCATCTATGGAGAGAGAAACAGGGTTAACTTTTCAGATTGTGACCTTTCATCAGGATATCTTTTGTTTCTTTCCTTGTCCCATTACCACCCCAATTTGCCTCGCAATTTAATTTATTTTGCCATTTAATCTCTCATGTCATTTACCCTATCACAGACATTCCCTTTTGTCCTTTTCCTCCCATCCTCCTGTTGCCTTTCTCTCTATTTGCTTTAACCCTGTTA
The DNA here is from genome assembly GCF_964194155.1 of Cetorhinus maximus. Classification (NCBI taxonomy): domain Eukaryota; kingdom Metazoa; phylum Chordata; class Chondrichthyes; order Lamniformes; family Cetorhinidae; genus Cetorhinus; species Cetorhinus maximus. Next base: position 86,137,798 of record NC_135881.1, read on the forward strand.
CATCTCTAACTTTTTCCAGTTCTGATAAAAGGTCAATGATCTGAAGCATTGGGCAGAATCTTTTGCTGTCGCACGGGCAAAACGGGCAGGTGGGCAGGCCATAATTTGCAAAAGCTCATAAAAGCTGGATGAGAAGAGCCAGCAGCATTGTCAATGTGAGTATTAAGGAGTTTTGGAGATCGTGTGCTGCCGGTTGATTTTGTGAACTGGACAGCTTCATCTCGCTTCAGAGCTGCATTCTGAGCATTTCTAGGCTTCGTTTCAGTACACGAGCAGAGACCACAATCCCCATTACCAGGGTAATGGAAGGCTGTCTGATACCTGGAAGGGCCCACATGGTCTGTATCCTCCAGGGGCCTGGAAGCCAGGTTTCAGACAGATTCCATTACCCTGGTAATGGGGGATTATGCTCTCTGCTGGTGGCACCTCCTCTGGGGAGGAAGAGAGGGGCAGAAGGGAGAGAAGGCCAGGTGCCCCTATGCAGCTTCCAGGGGAGGGACCTGTGGAGGAGAGGCGCAGGCGCAAAGGGGCAGGGCTAGCTGGCAGTCTAAGGTGGAAGGGGCCGCCGAAGGGGCCACTATCCTGCTGCCAGGGTTTACAGGCGGCGATGCAGCTAACTCAATATGTCTGAAGTGCAGTGCCGAAAGGAGGCTCCATCTCTCCAGGGAGACCGTGACCTCCATTTGTCAGAGGATCGGGCCTGAGATCAGCTCTGTGTAGGCGAACACCCCATGCCAATGGCCCTAAAGGCCACAGTGGCCCTCAACTTCTATGCCTCTGGCTATTTCCAGAGGTCAGTGGGGGATCTTTGTGAAGTCTCCCAATCAGCTGTCCACAGCTGCGTCAAACTGATGACAGAAGCTCTGTTCAGGCATTGACTTCCATTTATTACTGTACAGACAAGGCCAGCCAGGCCGAGCGAGCCAGAGGCTTTGCAGTGACTGCTGGGTTCCTCCACATCCAGGGAGCAATCGACTGCACACACGTGACCATCAAGGCACCAGTGGGTCAGCCGGGTGCCTTCGTCAACAGGAAGGGATTTCACTCCATGAACGTGCAGATAGTGTGTGATCACAAAATAAAGATTCAGCAAGTCTGTGCAAGGTACCCTGGCAGCTCCCTTGACACTTACATCCTGAGACCCTCCCAGGTGCTGAGGCTCTTCAGTGCTCCAGCCCAACTGGATGGATGGCTGCTGGGTGACAAGAGCTATCCATTGAAAAGGCGGCTCATGACGCCTCTCCACCACCCAAGAGCAGAGGCCAAGCAGCGGTACAATAGGAGCCATGCCTCTACAAGGGTGGTGGCAGAGAGAACCATTGGTCTACTCAAGATGGGCTTCCAATACCTGGACCGCTCAGAGGGCGCACTGCAATCCCCCACCCCAGAGCGGGGGTCACTGAGAGTGGTTGCATGCTGCGCTCTCCACAATCTGGCACTGGCAAGGGCGGACCCACTGGAGGAAGAGGATGTTGACACTGCTGCACAGGCAACAGATGATGACTCCAATAGTGAGCCCGAGGATGAGCAAGGTGAGGAGAACGCTGAGGGCATGGACGCTGACCTGCGTAACCTCCAGGGAGACAGGGACACCCGGGATGCTTTGATCCAACACTCCTTCAGTTAGGCTACCAAATAAGAACCACCACCACATGCCAGGGCTGCAGGCTCCATACTTGACCCCAGAGAGGACCATTTCCTTGGCCACCAACATACACTCTGTGCCTGTGCAATAACGTTTCAAGAGACACACGCCCATCATTACATAATGGCCTACCCTGCACCTACAGAACAAATGAAGCATACAGAGGCCAATAGCACAAAATAAAATCTCATTTAATTGTGCATGTGAAACATAGCTGCAATGAACATAAACCAGTGTTCTTAACCACACCATTAAAAAAGTTAGAGCAAAATGGGGGAACAAAATATCAACTGTGATAAGGCCATCTTGTGCTTAAGGTGCTTTACATTTACGTTTGTGGGTGCTACGTTTAGGTGCTCCTCCCTCGTTGGCACCGGCATTGGAGACAGCCTGCTGACTCTGCTGTCTTGTTGGCCTTGATGACCTTGGAGGTTGTCCTCTGGCCAGTGGAGCCTGTGCTGGCCCCGCCTGAGAGGGAGCTGCCAGTTCCACAGTTGGCATCTCCCCAGTCGCTGCAACCTCATCAGATTCCACGGTCACTGGCAGAGGGGCAGAGGAGCTGTTGCCCTCATCCGAAGTGCCCTGAGAGGAGCCTGCAGAGACGGCAAGCAGCTCATGCGCCAATGCGATGTCGCTTTGGATCTCCCTGCTCACCATTGATGGATGGGCACCTAGCTGGGATGCTGGGAGCCCAATCCATCTCCCACACTGACAGTGACCAGCTGAGGTCATTGCCGGCGTGAGCGCTTGCAGGTCCAAGTGCAGAGTCCCGATTGTGTCCCTGTAGTAGCCTCTTCATGAGAGCCACCACTTTCTCCATGGGCAAGGCATTGTGCTCAGCCATGAGGGTCAATGCAGTGGTCATGCTCTGCAGGGACTCCTCCCAAACGGACACCATGGCAAGCCTTCCCTCATTTATCTCTGCCAGATCCTCCTGCACACCCTGCTGGACTTTCAGCATCTGCTGCCTAATGGATGACTCCAGAGGCCCATCATCATCCATCAACTGAGCATTGTCCTGGTCTCCAGCAGTCCACCGGGTGCCGGTGCCCTGGGCACCCTCTGCCTCCACCTGCATCGCAAGCGAGTGTGAAGTGCCCTCACCAATGTGCATCGAGATACCAGATGGAGATCTTAAGCCCACCGAGGTGCTGGTACCTGCGCTGGTGCGTGCTTGATAGAGAGGGTGTGACACAGGTGTGTGGTGAGCATGGCGGTCCTCCCGGGTCAGGGGTGGGCCTTCAGGGTCCTCATTGTGAGTGCCTGCTGGTGAGCCTAAAAGGGAGAAGAAGGACATGTCATTAGTTTACACTGTCATTGTGCATGCCAGGCACCCTGGTAAGACAACAGATATCTGTATCATGGTGCTCTCGTCTTTCCATTATCAATGGGGACTCCAGGTTTGAGGCTCACATCAACATAGAGATTACACTACAATGGTTGCAATAGCTGACATTCTCACCTCTGTGCACTGCACTCTTACCTTCGTCTGGCATCCCAACCTCACCGCAGCTGGTTGACCGAGGTGCATGCCACCTCTCGAGCTCCAGTACCTCCCACTCATTGCGCGTCAGGATTAGGAGGTATGGGGGTCCCCTTCCAGTCCGCAACCTCTCAATATTGTTATGGGATGTCTTCTCCTGAAAGGATAGGGGAGCATTGGTTAGTTCACTCTAATTGCATTGCCATTGCAGCCTGGCCAACCCCAGCTGAGGAACACCTGGCAGGGCTCAGCCGATTCGTGGCCCTTGAGCCGCAAGACACTCAGTCCAAGCAGCCAGGGATCACCCTCTCGGCCAGCTCTGGCTTCATTGACACTTGCCACTCGCATTCTAACACCCCTCAGGTCCACAGGGTGGGAGGGGTAGCCGGCCCTTAACTGTTCTGGAAAGTGACCCATTCCGACACGGTACTCACTCTTCCCAATCGAAGCAGATCGTTGAAGCACTTCTGGCACTGCAGCCACGTGCACCTCACCACATCGTGGCTGCTGATCCTGGATGCCACCTCCTCCCAGGCCTTTTTGGTGAGGTGCAGGGACCTCCTCCTCCTGTCTCTGGGGACAAGGGTTTCCCTCCTGGCTGCTGCCCCCTCCAGGAGGGCAGTGAGGCGCTCATCAGAGAAACATGGGGCAGACTGCCCCGCCGACCTGCCCTGCTGCCTGACATGTCCAACCGCACTGGAATCCATCGAGACTTCAGCGCCCGTCCATGGCAACCTTCCAGGGGCTGCCTGGGCCGCTTATGAATCAGCCGCCAGGTCGCCATTGAACCCGGCAGACATCATGCCCCCGCTCCCCACCCGCCCCTTCTTGGAGCTTCCCCAGCCGCCTTTCACGCTGAGCGGGCCTTAATTGGCCCGCCAGCGTGAAATCACGGTGCGGTGCCAATCACGGTTGGCAGTCAGCTTTCCGACCGCCTCCGCCAAGCCCACACACCAAGGGCAAAATTCTACCCATTAACTCTATTTAACTTTCCACAGACGCTGCCAGACTTGCTGAGTTTTTCCAGCAGTTTCTGTTTTTATTTCAGATTTCCAACATCCACAGTATTTTGCTTTTATTTAAAATGGTGCTCAGGCCTGTGCTACACCAATTGTAGCCAGGCTTTACCCCAAGGAAAGTTGTGGAAATTCCTTTTTCCTGACCTTTGTACACTGGGGGGGGGAAGGAACTTGTCAAATCAGGGCCTTTTTGATTAAACACAGCGTTCTGGAAACATCTGCATCACTGTTAATATTTATTTAAAAGCACCAGATGTTTACATTGCTGGTCTGAAAATCACGTCAATCATGATAAACATCTGTTACTTTTGCAATGTGTGTTTTAAATATATCTATCTGCCTGTTCAAAAGTAATTAACATTGGCTATTATGAGTCTATAAAATAACAAAGGCTCCTGTTAAATGAATAAAAGATCTTTGCAGTATTTGGGTTAGATAATGAGTTCCTTCTAAAGCTGCTGACAGTCCTAAAGTATGAATGTGTATAGCTAACAGACACATATTGTATACCCATCAGGAAGAAAATGAGAAGCAGAAATAGATCTGAAAGAAGTGGAGGATGGAGATAAAAAAATAAAAGTAACTGAAAAGATATATAAATCATGCATGAAAAGAAAGGAAAACATGATGGAGAAATATAGTGAGAGGTTAAATAATGGTAAACAATGAGGGAGGAAAGGCCAGACTGATGACAGGGGTGATCTTTCTTTTCTCAAATAACTTTTGAAGTCAGTATGTATGTTTTCAATAGTATACAGGTGAACGACAAACAACAAAAAATGATATTTATATAGTGCCTTTCGTGTAATAAAACATCCCAAGGCACTTCAGAGGTGCATTATAAAACAAAGTATCTGAGTCACATAAAGAGATATTAGCAGCTGGATTGCCTTTAAAAATGGTGGGTGGGGCCCTGATGTGTAAGTCCTGCTCCTATTTCTGGCAGATCTCATTTTTGGCAGCAGAGGGAATAGCACAGGCTGTGTGAATCACACAGGCGCAACACCCAAACTCAGCTGAGCCATTTGAAATTAGTGTTCAGTTCAAACAAACTCCATTTTCACTGTTCTAAGAGCCTTAACCCACAGTGTGAGAATCACAACTTTATGGAGGGGGAGGTGATGGTGTAGTGGTATTGTTGCTGGGCTAGTGATCCAGGGTAAAGGATCTGGGGTCAAATCTTACCACTGCAGATAGTAGAATTTGAGTTCAATAAAAATCTGGAATTAAAAGTCTAATGATGACCATGAAATGATTGTTGTAAAAACCCAGCTGGTTCACTGATGTCCCTTAGGGAAGGAAATCTGCTGTCCTTACCTGGTCATTCCTATATGTGACTCCAGGCCCACAGCAATGTAGTTGACTCTTAAATGCCCTCTGAACAGGGGCAATTAGGGATGGGCAATAAATGCTGGCCTAGCCAGCGATGCTGACATCCCGTGAATGAATAAAAAAAATGCTTGTGAAAGGTGGATAAGGTCTGGTTAAATGTCATGATTTGAAGTTATTTAAACACCTAGCCCATTAAAAGTGAAAAAAATAGGTTGCAGCTATCAGAGTAAAAAAACAACACCCGTTGCTGGAGTGCATTGATTGACAGGCAATCTGGTGTAGTTTGTTCTATTCCTGCCGTTTCAATAGACTTCATTGTTGACAGTTCCCAAGGACTGTTATTATAACTGAGCTCATTATGAATCATTGGCTGAGTTTCAAAAGCTCCAAAATGGGTTAATGAATAGAAGTTTGTTTTGTTTTTATGATAGATTGACCACTTGAGGGAATTTAAAAGTTTTTAATAGGCTTCTTGAATGAGAGTTTTTTCAGTAATAAATGTGTATGAGTGAGAGCTCTCTTAGATTGTTAGAAATTTTTTTTCATTTCCACAAAACTCCTGAAATTTGTCCATAGTGGATACTGGGTGAATGGCTATGGAAGCAGAGTAAGGGGTATGAAGGAGGCGGCATGGAGGTATGAAAGAGCATGGAGGTGGGTGAGGGATGATTGTTAGAGGGCCTAATAGCCTTTTATATAACTGGGCCAAAATCTCAGAGAACCTAAGTAGGCTGCTTTATAGCCAATGAAGTACATTTCTTTTGCAGCGTAGTCACTGTTGTACTATCAGAAACGCAGCAGCCAATATTGCACAGCAAACTCCACAAATAGCGATAGCGACCAGATATTTTGTGATGTTGACTAAGGGATAAATATCCTTTAGAGGGATATCCCTTGGAGAGGGCACTGGGGATAACTTCCTGCTTTCCTTCAAAATAGTGCCATAGGATCTTTTACATCCACCTGAGCAGGCAGATGGAGCCTTGGTTTAATATCTCATTCAAAAAATAGCATTTCCAGCAGTGCAGCGCCCCTCGGTACAGCACTGGAGTGTTAGCCTTGATTTTTGTACTCAAGACTTGAAGTGGGGCTTGAACCTAGAGCCTTGAGAATCAAGGCCAACTGAGCCATGGCTGACACTTAAAAAGATGAAACCAAGAGATGGAGAGGGGTAGAAATGGCTTGAGTTCTAGGCAACTCAAGGTGCGACCACAAATGGTGGAGCATTTAAAATCAGGAAGCTGAAGAGGTCAGAATTGGAGGTCTGCCGATATCTCAGAGGGTTGCAGGGCTGGAGGAGATGACACAGGTAGGGGGCTGGATTTTCAGTCAGCGGTTGGGAACCCGATGCCCAGATCATTTATGAGTCCTGACATACATTGTGTCAGCTTCAGTGATGCAACATGATTTTTCACTTACAAAAAGCCTAATTGGCCCAGGGGCCCATTGGTGCCCAATTAACGGTACCCAGTTACAGCCTGGAGGTGGGACCCAGTAACTATGGGCCCTTTGAAAAGACAAATAGCAGGCGATTAAAGGCGAGATGCCACTCAGGTCTGCAGCTGATCCCTGGAATGACTCCATTGCATATAGATTCAGGGTGATGATGAACTTGACAGCTGCAGGTAGGGGACTGTCATGGGGCTAGTGACCTCAGGTCTCTGCAAAGCAAGCGTCCGAGACCAACTGCCCGGACCCGTTAACGGTGTTTGGAGCATGAGGTCACTACCCCCATGACAGTCCCCTACCTGCAGCTGTCAAGTTCATCATCACCCTGAATCTATATGCAATGGAGTCATTCCAGGGATTAGCTGCAGACCTGAGTGGCCTCTCGCCTTTAATCGCCTGCTATTTGTCTTTTCAAAGGGCCCATAGTTACTGGGTCTCACCTCCAGGCTGTAACTGGGTGCCGTTAATTGGGCACAAATGGGCCCCTGCGCCAATTAGGCCTTTTGTAAGTGAAAAATCATGTCACATCACTGAAGCTGACACAATGTATGTCAGGACTCATAAATGATGAGTCCCGACATACAAAAACAATGGTTTCAGTCTTCTCAATATTTAATTGGAGGAAATTTCTGCTCATCGATTACTGGATGTTAGTTAAGCAGTCTGATAATTTAGCAGTGGGGGAGTGAATGACATGGCGGTCAGGTACAGCTAGGTGTTGTCAGCATGCATGTAGAAAATAATACTGTGCCTTTGGATGATGTTGCCAAGGAGCAGTGTGTAGATGAGCAATAGGAAAAGGCCAAGGGTTGATCTTTGTGAGACACCAGAGGTAACAGTATGGGAACAGGAAGGAAAGCCATTGACAGTGATACTCACTATGATTAGATAAATGAGAATGGAACCATATGAGAGCAGTCCCACCCGGTGGTATGACAGTGGAGAGGTGCTGCAGAGGATGGTGTGATCAACCATGACAAAGGCTGCAGACAGTTTGAGAAGGACAAGGAGGGAAAGTTTTCCTTTGTCATAGTCACATTGGATGTCATTTGCGACTTTGGTTACAATTGTTTTGGTACTTTGACGAGCTGGAAACCTGATTAGAAGGGTTCAAACATAGAGTTCCAGGAAAGATGAGGACAGATTTAGGAAGTTACAACGAGTTGAAGGATTTGAGAGGAAAGGGAGGTTGGAGATGGGATGGTAGCTTGCAAGGATTCAATCCTTGGTTTTTTGAGGAGAGGGCGATGATGACAGATTTAAAGGACAAAGAGACAACACTGAAGAGGGAGAACCATTTACAATGTCAGTTAATATGGTGACTAGGAGGGAGAATCAGGTGATCAGCAGTTTAGTGGAAATAGATTCAAAGGAACACGAGATAGGTCTCGGACAAGGTAATCTCAGAAAGGGCATGAGGGAGATAGGGAAGGAACTAGGGAAATATGGAGTTCAGGACTAGGGTGTGGGGGAGCATCATAGAAAGTTTGGCCAGGTGGGCTAATGGAAAAGAGAGACACAAAGAGGCAACTGGTCAAATGGTCTCAATCTTAGTGAAGGAAGTCCATGAGCTGCTCGTATTTATTTTTGGAGCTGAGGGTGGAGGAGACTGAGAGAGGTGTAATATATTCCATGAATATTTATTAGAGTAAAGCTTTTAAAAAAATTATGTTCTACCTACAAGGTAATGACAGCGGCACATGAGAATCTCTAGGCACCCGGTTCACATTTGTACAAAGGCATGCAACAGCCAGCTTTGAGCAGTTGTGATTGAGGTCAGCGGTTTTCCTTGTTGAACTCTGCGGCATAAGGGAGGGGAACAGGAGAATGACAGCTTGCATGGAGGTTTGGGACTAGAAAGTCCCAAGAGTCAGTGGTGAAAGGGGTGGAGTGTGTGGAGTGCGGTCGGGAGCACAGAGGAGGGAAGAGGAAAGGGCCTGGTGTCCTGAGGGTGTGGGAATAGTCTAAGTAAGAAAATGGGGGGGCAGCCTAAAGTGTGATGTAAGTAATGTCCACATGTGGATCTATCTCAGGGTGTTGGCTGGCAGAGTCCTCACAAGGCTGTCAGTTCACGTACAACATTTCAATTATCCCCGCTGAGAATGATCTTGGACAATGTCTTTTGCAATGCAGAGGAGGGAGGGCCAACTGAGCCTACAAGTTCAGCTATGTCCCACAGAGTGGCGAGTACAACACTGGACACTAACATGAGCATTCAATAAAGAGTGAACGCAAAATCACAACATTGTTTCTTCCATGATAAAGAAATATCCCTGATTCCCCTGTGATCATCACTGTGTGCCAACCATGAGGTGTGCCAGCACATTTAACTCTCTGAGCTGATCTCAACAAGTAATGATGATGCAAACATGAATAAAGTGAAAGCAATGTAATGAGTTATATTTACAAGTGAAATTCAAACTTGAAAATTACCTGTTCCACCTTTGTGCTCTCTGTAAGTCTTATATTAATGGTAATGGAGTGGGGCTGGAAAGTTTTGGCTGTTTTGCAGAGCCTCCCTATTTGACCAGGAGGCTTATTTATAGTCCACCTGTAGCTGCAGCATAGTTGGCTGATGGCAGGTTTCACCACCGAAAAGCAGCCCCCACTGTGTGATTGCACGTGTCGCCCATGCACACCACCGGCATTTTAAATTTTAATTAGAATCATGTGCAAACGTGCAAAAAGCAAGAGAGCGGAAGTGGTGCACTCTTCCTGTTCTGTCATTGGGAACATCGTGCCATGGTTCAAATTCTGCCCAAAGGGCTGAATATTGGAGTGCGCCTTTTTTGGACATTTATGTCACAATTTGTGTCTTGCCCGTGTTGATCCTGATGGAGGTAGGCAACACGGAAATTTTATGCTGCCTCTTCATTAAAATGATTGTGGTGTGCAATCTAACATGACCTGTGCTGCTAGCTGAAGGCATGTACAACAGTGGGCCTAAGGGAGGGACAGAGGCCAGCATGTGTTCCATCTAGCCTCCAACCCTTAAAGTCAGTCTGTCCCTCTTAAAGGGAAATTTCACTAGTTAACCAAAGGCTCAAATTGATACAGTTAAATTGAAGGGCCACCGAACAAAAGGCCAATGAGAGGGCTTGAAGTCTCTCAGATGCCAAAAAGGAGGCACTAGTACCGGAAGTCGACTCAAAGAGAAAGGCCATGTTTCCTCAGGAAGCCAGGAGACCCCATCTTTAAACCCTCCAAAGTGAGTTGGAGCAAACGGGAAGGGAGATAAAGGCTCAGAGTCTGGCCCCAAGGACCCTGGCAGCAGTGCCACAAGAAGTTTAATGAACTCAAATGGTCAAAGTTAGTGAATGCAGTTTTACATTATTCCCGAAACCCATCAGAACACCAGTCTCTCACACTGCTCAGTACACCATACCCCAAAGACTCACCCAGCAGCACTCAGTGCTCGTGTTTAACATTCACACAATCCAACTCACCCAAATACAACTTCCACAGATGTAAGCCTCATGCCCACCTTTCACTGCTTCCACGTACCTTCAACTATTCAGCTATGGAAAATCACCCAAAGTGCCACACAATCGCTGACATTCTGCCCTCTCTCTTACAGAACAAAATTTCCCATAACAAGATGGAGAACCAGAGAAACAGGGTGGGTGGGGTGGGTGCCATGCTGGCTCTACTCATATTCCATTCTGTTTTTGTGTGAAACAATTCCGAAAACAATGGGTTCAGTCTTCCCAAATGTTTAACTGCAGGAAATTTTTTGCTCATCCAGTTATGGATGTTAGATAATCTGTCAGACAATTTGGCAACAGTAGCGGAATTTAGAAAGGAGGTAGTGAGACAGACGGCAAGACAGGTTGAGATGGATAAGGAGGGAAAGTTTGCCTTTGTCACAGTCACATAGGATGTCATTTATGACTTTGGTGAGAGCTGTTTCGGTACTGTGACAGGGGTGAAAACCTGATTGGAGGGATTCAAACATGGAGTTCTGAGACCAAAGAGAATGGAGTTGGAAGGTAACAATGTGTTCGAGGACTTTCAAGAGGAATGGGAGCTTGGAGATAGGGTGGTAATTTGCGAGGGTTGTGGGGGCGAGCAAAGATTGTTCTTTTAGGAGAGGGGTGATGATGATAGATTTAAAGGAGTGAGGGATAACACCCTAAGAGAGAGAACTGTACAGTATTAGCTACCACGGGGTGAGAAAGTTGGGTAATCAGCAGTTTAGTGGGAATAGGATTGAAGGAACATGGAGATGGGTCTCACGGACAATATGAGCTGAGGGAAAGCATTATAGGTTGTTGTTGTTGCAATTGCACTTGACCTTTACAATGGAATCTATAAAGATTCATGTGCAATCTGCTGGTCATTGACCTTCTGAAGACATAAATATCTATGGTAAACTAATGGAATAATTTATGCAAAAGAGAATCATTTATAGAATACACAAATGAATTTGTTACTCTCCAGAATAATGCATCTGAATCCACCAGAGGAATCCTGCAGTAAAAAATATTAATGGCCAATCGGACATAGAGGCATTCTCCAGCTGAGGAAAGGTTGAGCGGGTTGGGCCTATACTCAGTGGAGTTTAGAAGAATGAGAGGTGATCTTATTGAAACATATAAGATTCTGAGGAGGCTTCAAAGGGTAGATGCTGAGAGGATGTTTCCTCTTGTGGGAGAGTATAGATCTAGGGGGCAGAGTTTAAAAATAAGGGGTCTCTGATTTAAGATGGAGATGAAGAGGGATTTCTTCTCTTAATGGATCATTAGTCTTTGGAATTTGCTTGCACAGGCAGCATTTGAGGCTGGGTCATTGAATCTATTCAAGGCTGAGCTAGACAGATTTTTGATCCGCAAGGGAGTTATGAGGGGCAGGGGTTACGAGGGGCAGGCAGGAAATTGGAGTTAAGACTACAATCAGATAAGCCATGATCTTAAGCAATGGAAGAGCTGGCTCAAGGGGCTGGATGGCCTACTCCTGCTCCTATTTTTTATGCTCTTATGATCTTTCAGTAGAAGTAGGGAATGAGCCAATCAAGGGCCTATTGAGTGGGGTTCCAAGGGTAGTCTAGGGACATTCCAGAAATGCCTTCAAGCTCCTGCCAACACATAGGAAGGGGGTGGATGGTCTAAGCACCTATCCCCCAACCTCACACCCCCCCACCCCATTTTGAGATTGTAGTTTGAGATTTGATTACAAAAAGACAGAAACCTAAAAGCTCTGATTTCTGCCGTGTTTTCTGAACATCTAAATGGGAATTCGGCTACATCTGTGGCAAAACCTTCACACAATATCCAGACTGACACCTACATTCTAATAATTTGGTACAACTTAAAAGTATGCTAAGTTGTGGCTCTCTTAAAACCCAAGTCTACTAAATGCACAACAATGGTTAATTACAGAGAAGAATGACTTTTTAATATTATTTTTTATTTCTTTCAGTCAAGTTCTCTGTCCATATTCACAGTCAACAGTTATCATTTGTTATAAAATGTTAAATACCTTATTTAATAATGACATTTAAGATTAGATGAGGACAGTTCAAAGAACAGAGCAAAAATAGCAACACTCACCTGCTCCGATGTGTAAGCCACCAGCTTTGACATGATCATGACTTCTTCGAGATCGGGACAGTTAGCTTGAATTTGTGTAATCATCTTCTTCCTTGCAGAAAGAAGTGCCACCAATGTACTTTCACTGGCTGTGCCCTGAATAAAGAATTAATGATCATGAATTGCCAGTGGTTAAACAGTCACATAGTTTGGCTCCTGAGAGAGCGGTTTTCCATGCCACAAATACCATTTTGGCTTGAAAATGGCGTCCATGGCACACCTTGCCAACAACACTCACATCCCATGAATGGATCAATTAAAAGGCACGTACTTCTGGTGTAAGCTGCACCAGACAACATTTTGGTGAGGATGTTCATGCATTTGCAGGGAGCATCCACCTAAAGTATGCAGGGTAGGCAGATTGTAACATCCATCAATTGGTCACACTGATTTGATGCTAGCACTGCCACCTTGGAACTCAATGCTCCAGCTAAGACCTTTTTATTTTTATTTACTGTTTCACTGAATGTGGGCATTGCTGGCTAGGCCAGCATTCATTGCCCATCCCTAATTGTCCTCAAGAAAGTGGTGGAGAAGGAGATATCCTGGTTTATATGTTGCCTGCATCAAAACAATGGGAGTATTTGAGCCTTTTTCAATTTTGTGGCACTACTTACGAAAATTGGAAAAGTGTCAAAGGCTCTATTCATGAGTTAATAATGTGACATAATATATGAGGGATGTTTTACAATGTGCATTCAAAATTAACACTCTTAAGCCACTTCTTAATTGGTCTTTTAATACAGATTGTGGTCTTCCTAGATTAGTTGCAGATTTGTAGATCTAATAGGTTAGATATCCTTCCATTAAACCACCTGAAAACAGGTGGTGTAGATATAGTTGTGGGAAATTTATAGAAATCAGGTTGCTGGTTTTTAAAAATCCATAAAAGGGGAGAAAGGATTTTGGTGTTATACATTACACTGATTACCAAAAAAAGGCAGAGATGATGGGCGGGGTTTTCATGGAGTCATAAGCGCTCCGAAGCCATGCAAAAATAACGGACAGGGCCTGATTCCAGGATTCCCGTCCCCATTCCCAGTGCCTCCAATTTCCGATGGCACTGGATAAGGGTGCGGCTATCATGCCTGCACCCTGCAGTCCCTACGTGGCTGGCTTAATTGATGGGACATCTTCTAGCCATCCGCAATTTTTGTGGAACTGGGCCAGCTTCTCCAGGACATGTGGGCCCTCCAGAGATTTTGTGTCCCACAGTTTTGATCCGGGAACCTTCAGAAAGGTAAAGTCAAAAGGTCTTACCCGTGCCCCATTTCCCTTCCATGCCAACTCATGTTCCCAATGCCCCAATGGCCTCTCAAACCCTCCATGACAATTTATGGCACTTCCCATGCCGATCCATCCAGTATATACAATGTACAGAACCAACAAACCCCAAAGTAACAACGGGATGTGTGAAAAATCAGCCATTCACAACTGTTACCATAGATCTCATTGGTTCTATTATATACTGGATGAATCAGCATGGAATTGCCATGGAGGGCATGAGGGCAATGGGGGGTGGATGGGTTGGCATGAGTTGGCATGGAAGGCATGAGGAGTCTTTGGGGTGTGTGGGGCATGAGTTGGTATAGAGGACATAAGGGGCTACTGGGCTGGGTAGGGGGCATGAATTGGCGTGGAGGGTATGAGGTGCCATTGGAGGTGGGTGGGGAGCATGAGTTGACATTGAAATTGCATGGGGGATGGAGTGGCATTGAGAGTGGCTGGGGGGTGATGAAGTGTGAGGGGTGAGGGCTAGAAGGCCTAAAATGTAAAAAAAACAACTGGGATAAAATCCCAGAGAACCAAGGCAGGCCTTTTAACCCACCCATCTCGAACACGCTGTCTCTCACAGATAGAAGAACATCCTGAGCATCCTGGGTGGGTATGGCTTCCTGCTGAGAGTCTTTCTCTCCATCTTTTTCTTCCCTCTTTCAGCAACCTGATGCGCTCTGTGTTGCCCCTGTTTATTCTCTCTGTCATGCTGTCGTCCAAGTGGGAAAGGCCAGCATGAGAGCAAGGAGGAGAATTCAAACAGCAGGCGACTGGAAGCTCGAGATAACACTGGCCAACTGAACGGACATGTTCTGCAAAGCAGTCACCCATTCTGCATTTGGTCTCTGTAATATAGAGGAGACCACATCGTAAGCAGTAAATATAGTAACTTAATTGAAAGAAGCATCTTGGATGGTGAACAGGGAGGAGGTAAAAGGGCAGGTGTGCATCACCTGTGCTTGTATGGGAAGGTGCCGTAGGAAAGGGAGGGGGTATTGGGGTGACCAAGGAGTGGACCAGGGTGTTGTGGATGGAATGGTCCCTTCAGCATGCTGAAAGGGGAGGTGATGGCATAAGGCTGGCGTGACGGAAATGGTGGAGAATGATCTGTTGAATATTTGTGGGGTGAAAAGGTAAAGACAAGAGGAACCGTATCATGATTTTGGGAAGGTGGAGAGGGGCAAGAGCAAAGGTGCGTGAAATAGAACAGGCATGTTAGATGGTCCTATCAACCATTGGGGTTAGGGTGTGCTCCTTGGTTGAGAAAAACAGAAGATGTATCAGAATTTGGAAGAAAAGTTGATGACATTTTCCAGGGGGCCTGAGTAGGACTGGAACAAAGAATGCTTGACTTATCCCACAAAAAGGCAGCCATAACTACGACTCCTGCAGGTACCATAAAAACACCTTTTTTTGAGGAGTTGAGTGGAGCTGAAGGAGATGTTGTGCAATGTAAGGACAAATTCAACCAGGCGGAAAGAAGTGATGGAGGTTGGGGACAGGTTGGGCCTACATTCAAAGAAGAAGCAAAGGTTCCTCGACCATCATGGTGGGGGAAGGAGGTGTAGAGCGATTAGCTGTTCATGGTGTAGAGAGGACGGTTAGGACCAGGAAATTGGAAACTGTTAAAATGATGGAGGGCATCAGAAAAGTCACAGATGTAGGTGAAAAGAGACTGGACAAGAGAAAAAGAAATAGGGTCCAGAAGGGAAGAGATCAGTTCACTGGGGCAGCATCAGCATCATGCTGAGCTTTATTATATTCATTAAGGTGGGAGGTGGGTGCTAAGGGATAAAACTGAGGCCATTGTTAAGGATAGATCATTCAGGGTCAGAGAAGAGAAGATCGGAGAATACCGTGAATTCAGGGCAAGGGGTGAGATTGTAAGAAGAGGTGGGGGTCAGAGAGAAGTGAAGGTGAAGAAGGAGCTGGGAGCATTGGTACCATTGAGTTTTGAAGCTTGCAATTCTTCACAACTGAAAAGATAAGATGCTCTTTGTTAAAGCGCTGAATGAGACAAAGGATAAAACTGTGGACCAGGACAGCTTTGAGATAGAGTGAGTTGGTGCTGTTAAAGTGAGAGAGTTTGAGGGCATGCAAGTAGTGGCACATGGCATTGATAGGGATCTCAGGATTCAGCAAGAACAGCGCTTCGAGGAATTCTGAATGTCTAGGGGATATCTGCAATTGTGGGTAGATCAAAAACATGAAGGCTGGAATTTCGGATGGAACCCATGTAGACTAAATCGGAACCGCAGACAGTTGCTAAGGAAGGAGAATGTAGCTGTGAAAGTGAGTTTACGTAGCTACATGATCAAACATGAGAAGGGAAATAGAAAGTACAGAAGGTGAATGAGGCAAAAGAGACAGATAGAAAACCCATCGGAGAAAAGAGGAAAACTTCTTCAAGGTGGGCATTCCTGGAAGAGAATGGCATGAGAGACAATATGCAGTCTTGGCACCATATAATAGAAATAATAATGGCGCTATGGTAAAACTTCCACATAACTTTACTAGGATGATGCTAGGGTTAAAAAAACAATAGTTATGATACGTGATTTGAATAACTCAGCATTCTATGGTAAAAGCAGAGAAAGTTGGGGAAGGGGAGAATCTGACGGAAACATTTAAAATTTGGAAAGGGCTTGTGTGATACTACAATCAAAATTTGTTTGGTCTGATAATCATTCAAGTTGATGTAGTAATGTAATGGCTGCTTCAATTTTAGAATCTCTGGAATGGTTTTTATTGATATAATATTTTTAAAAACCATGATAGCAATGGCAATATGTCTGCCCCCATCAGGGTGATTTGGAGTGTTCATTACAAAACATAGCAGTGTTAATACTGCAGCTGAGCAGTGCACAATTTTGTCATTGCAGCTATCTGGAATTAATACCATCGATCATCCACAATCCCAACCAATTGACAAAGTTCACTCATTTCCAGAGTGTGCCATGCGGAAGACACCAGATACAATATACAAAGAATAATTTTAAAGAGTGGATGGATAATTAAAGTTTATTTCTACTGGTCTGAGAGTCAACAACAAGGAGGGAGGTGATGGTGTAGTGGTATTGTCACTGGACAAGTAATCCAAAGACCCAGGGTAATGCTGGGTTTGAATCCTGCCATAGCAGATGGTGAAATTAAAAGTCCAATGGTGACCCTGAAACCACTGTTGATTGTTGAAAAAGCAACTATGTCCCTTTAGGGAAGGAAATCTGTCATCCTTACCTGGTCTGGCCTACATGTGATTGTCTCTGAAATAGCCTAGCAAGTCATTCAGTTGTAACAAACTGCTATAAAGACAAAAAAAGGAATGAAACCTGGCATTGACCTAGGCATCGGAAATGACAATAGCAATCGCAGCTCTGTCGACTCTGCAAAGTCCTCCTTACTAACATCTGAGGGCTTGTTCCAAAATTGGGAGAGCTGTCTCTCAGACTAGTCAAACAACAGCCTGACATAATCATTCTCACGGAATCATATCTTACAGATAATATCCCAGGCATCACCATCCCTGGGTATGTCCTGACCCACTGGCAGGGCAAGCCAGCAGAGGTGGCAGCACAGTGGTATACAGTTGGGAGGCAGTTGCCCTGGGAGTCTTCAACATTAACTCCTCACCCCATGAAGTCTCATGGCATCAGGCCAAACATGGGCAAGGAAACCTCCTGATGATTACCATGTACTGCCCTCCCTCAGCTGATGAATCAGTGCTCCTCCAAGTTGAACATCACTTGGAGGAAGAACTGAGGGTGGCAAGGGCACAGAATGTACTCTGGGTGGGGGACTTCAATGCCCAGCACCAAGAGAGGCTCAGTAGCACCACTACTGACTGAGCTGGTCGAGTCCTAAATGACATAACTGTTAGACTGGGTCTGCAGCAGGTGGTGAGGGAAAAACATACTTGACCTCATACTCACCAACTTCCCTGCCGCTGATGCATCTGTCCATGACAGTATCAGTAGGAATGACCACCGCACAGTCATTGTGGAGATGAAGTCCCGCCTTCACATTGAGGATACCCTCCACTGTGTTGTGTGTCACTACCACTGTGCTAAATGGGATAGATTTTCAACAGATCTGAAACTAAGGCATCCATGAGGCGCTGTCGGCCATCAGCAACAGCAGAATTGGACTCAAACACAATCTGTAATCTCATGGCCCAGCATATCCCCCACTCTACCATTACCATCAAGCCAGTGGAACAACCCTGGTTCAATGAAGAGTGCAGGAGGGCATGCCAGGAGCAGCACCAGGCATACCTTAAAAATGAGGTGTTAACCTGGTGAAGCTATAAAACAGGATTATTTGCATGCCAAACCGCATACTCAGGGAGTGATAGACAGATCTAAGCAATCCCACAACCAACGGATCAGGTCTAAGCTCTACAGTCCTGACACATCCAGTCGTGAATGGTGGTGGGCAATTAAACAACTCATTAGGAGGAGGAGGTGACTCCACAAATATCCCCATCCTCAATGATGGAGGAGCCCAGCACATCAGTGCAAAAGATGAGGCTGAAGCATTCGCAACAATCTTCAGCCAGAAGTGCCGAGCAGATGATCCATTTCAGCCTCCTCTGGAGGCCCCCAGCATCACAGATGCCAGTCTTCAGCCAATTTGATTCACTCCACGTGATTTCAAGAAACGGCAGAAGGCACTAGATACAGCAAAGGCTATGGGCCCTGACAACATTCCGGCAATAGTACTGAAGACTTGTGCTCCAGAACTTGCCGCGCCCCTAGCCAAGCTGTTCCAGTACAACACTGGCATTTACCCGGCTATGTGGAAAATTGCCCAGGTATGTCCTGTACACAAAAATCAGGACAATTCCAACCCAGCCAATTAGCGCCCCATCAATCTACTCTCGATCATCAGTAAAGTAATGGAAGGGGTCATCAACCATGCAATCAAGCAGCACTTGCTTAGCAATAACCTGCTCACTGATGCCCAGTTTGGGTTCCGCCAGGGCCACTCAGCTCCTGACCTCGTTACAGCCTTGGCTCAAACATGGACAAAAGAGCTGAACTCCCGAGGTGAGGTGAGAGTGACTACCCTTGACATCAAGGCAGCATTTGACTGAGTGTGGCATCAAGGAGCCCTGGCAAAACTGGAGTCAATGGGAATCAGGGGCAAAACACTCCGCTGGTTGGAGTCATACTTAGCACAAAGGAAGATGGTTGTGGTTGTTGGAGGTCAGTCATCTCAACTCCAGGACATCAATGCAGGAGTTCCTCAGGGTAGTGCCGTAGGTCCAACCATCTTCATCAATGGCCTATCTTCCATCATAAGGTCAGAAGTGGGGATGTTCGCTGATGATTGCTGAACGTTCAGTACCACTCGCGACCGCTCAGATACTGAAGCTGTCCATGTCCAAATGCAGCAATGCCGTTACAATATCCAGGCTTGGGCTGACAAGTGGCAAGTAACATTCGTGCTACACAAGTGTCAGGCAATGACCATCTCCAACAAGAGAATCCAACCATCGCCCTTTGATGTTCAATGGCATTACCATCACTGAATCCCCCACTATCAACATCCTGGGGGTTACCATTGACCAGAAACTAAACTGGACTTGCCATATAAATACTGTGGCTACAAGAGCAGGTCAGAGGCTAGGAATCGTACGACAAGTAACTCGCCTCCTGACTCCCCAAAGCCTGTCCACCATCTAGTCAGGAGTGTGATGGAATGCTCCTTATTTGCCTGGATGAGTGCAACTCCTACAACACTGAAGAAGCTGGACTCCATCCAGGACAAAGCAGTCCGCTTGATTAGCACCACTTCCGCAAACACTCACTCCCTCCACCACTGACACACTGTAGCAGCAGTGTGTACCACCTACAAGAAGCGTTGCAGGAATTCACCAAGGCTCCTTAGACAGCACCTTTCAAACCCACCACCACTACCACCTAGGAGGACAAGGGCAGCAGATAGATGGGGACACCACCACCTGGAAGCTCCCCTCCAAGTCACTCACCATCCTGACTTGGAAATATATCGCCGTTGATTCACTGTCGCTGGGTCAAAATCCTGGAACTCCCTTCCTAACAGTGCTGTGGATGTACCTACACCACATGGACTGCAGCAATTCAAGAAGGCACCTCACCACCACCTTCTCAAGGGCAACTAGGGACGGGCACTAAATGCTGGCCCAGCCAGCGAAGCCCACATCCTGTGAATGAATTAAAAAAAGAGGTTCAAATTTCGGATTAGTGTTAAAAGTTTAAAGGGGAGTTTAGAGGAAACTTTTCATTCTAAGAAATTTTAGAGTAACAGATTGAATTATCACCTGTCTATTGAGGCTGAGTCAATCATTATATTTGAAAAGGAATGATATAAACACATGTAAAATATTAAAGGATATGATGAAATAGTAGGGAAATGTGTTTTGATCAGATAGCTGCATTGAAGTACTAGCACTGGTGTGGATTTTCCATTTGATTTGCTGTTTAATTTAGTTTGCTATTTCACTTCATTTAGGACCTTGTAGCCACTCCAAGAACATGACGTACTGGTGCAGCTGGGGGGAACTTGAAAACAAAACAGAAAACTGTCAATGGAGACCAGCCTCATTTTGTGGAATTATTTTATGAATTTGCTCCCTCAATGAAGAGCTTCACCACAAGAATTTGGGCACAGATTTTCACTTACTAATATTCATTAAATTCCTTTGATCTGGAAAGATATGACCAAAGGAATGTCGGGAAAAGGAAATGTGAGATAACACACAGCGGATACCAATTTGACCCCATTCGTTCTATACTTGAACTATCAAATACTATATTACTGATTGATTAATTAGATGTGCATTTTCTCTTGATACAGAAAATTTGAATTAGAAAATGAACTTTCATTAGCTACACTTGTCCATGGATATCAATGCAGGAGCTCCTCAGGGTAGTTTCTGAGGCCTAACCATCTTCAGTTGCTTCATCAATGACCTTTCCGCCAACATAAAGTCAGAAGTGGGGATGTTCACTGATGATTGTACAGTGTTCAGTACCATTCACAACTCCTCAGACACGGAAGCAGCTTGTGCCTGCATGCAACAAGACCTGGACACCATCCAGGCTTAGGCTGCTAAGTGGCAAGTGTCATTGACATTGAAGTGCATTATCATTGCTGAATTCCCCACCATCAGCATCTTGGGGATTACGATCGATGAGAAACTTAACTGGAAAAGCCATATAAATACTGTGACTTCAGGAGCAACTCAGAGATTGGGAATTCTGTGGGCAAAATTGCCTGGTCCCGTTGCAGCGGGCATCATGGCAGGCAGGGGGCCCAATATGGCGAGAAGACCAAAAATCGGTTTCATGACATTGTGAAACCAGTTTGCAATTGTCCGCTCCAGCCATCAATGGCAGACCGTGTTTCTCACTGTTGCATGTCAGGAACCTAATTTCAATACTTTAGAATCTCATAATAAGCCCTGCTCACCGGAATCATCCCCCAACCTCATATTTACTACCCAAATCGGTGTGACTTCAGAATGGCATGCTTCATGACTGCCTTTAAAAATGCACCTGGTAAGTTGAACTTCGAGGGGAACTTGGAGGTTAGTGCACACAACCTGGCACAGCGTTCACGAGCATCGCCTGTATGACATCAAGGAAGAGACGCTGTGCATTCAGGAGGGGCACAGGCAAGTTCGGTATGGGTCAGGCTGGGGGCATGGGGGGCTGAGGGTCTGTGCAAGGCAGCACAGACTGAAGGAAGTACTTAAGCATATGCTGTGTGGTCAGGGATGGGGCTGGGGAGAGGGGTTGAGGGAAGCGGTATGCACTTGGAGTAGCTTGTCAGCAGCAGCTCCATTGACATGGTTGGAGTCAGGCCTCTGAAGATTTTCTGCCCATTCAAGCAATGCAAAAGCATGAAAGTGCCACCAAATGCTTCAGAACTTCATACCCTCAGGCAAAGACTGCAAATTAATGCGCGTTTTAGGGGGCAGCAGAACAATAGAACAACGGGCCAGCTGAGCAAGTTGTAGAATCCCCTTGCGAAAGGTGGCCATGGCCTAGTCACTGGTGAAGGTGCTCACAGCCCCTTGTAATATCTTTATTAAAGTTTGGACCAGTATCCATTATGGTTCAAGCTAACAGTGCAGTCTTGCAGTGCGGGTTAGGAGAATGTCTGTGCCTGAGCTGAGAGCACGGCATGTAGTCCAGAGGGCAAAGCTGCCGCCAATCGGAGGTGGGTGGAGTTTTGGACAGCCATGAAGCGCACTGCACACTGGCCGTCCAAATGGTGGCCAGCACTCTCCTGCACGCGTGAAGGGGCCTTCAAGACTTAACCAAGAGAGGTTCTTAGGACACATATGCTACCCCACAGGTCTCTCTCTTTGATCCTGCAGGAGGACATCAGGATCACGGAGCCTGGTGATTTAATGGTATGGCTCATGGCTTACAGGGAGAAGAGAAGGAGGAGAAGAGGGTGGCGGAGGCACCTGGCTTGGCAAAGGGAGGAGCACCTCCCTCAAGATGAAGGGGTGGCAGGGCCTGCTGCATACGCAGCTGAAGATCCACAGATGGCCGTCGCTTGAAGGCTCCTCGCTAGACCCAGGGTCAATAGACGGCACCTGTAATTCCTGCAGATGACTTAGAACCAGTGTTGACGAAGATTGCGCATATCTAGGAACTGGTCAGTCACATGTGCCCCTGCTGCACTGGGGCACCACGGGGACATGGAGGGCATCCACTGCCAGTGGCCAAGAAAGAGACCACATTGCTCAATTTATATGCCAGTGGCTCCTTCCAGGGCTCCACAGGTGATCTGTGGACCAGACTCCATGCACAAGTGCATCCAGGATGTCACAGACGCCATCTTCGTGAAGGCACAGAATTTTGCACATTTTGACCGGGATCAAGAAAGCCAGGAAGCAAGAATGCTGGGATGTGCTAGATCTCTGGTTTTCCATAGGTGCAGGGTGCCATCAATTGCACTCACATGGTGCTTAGATCTCCATGGAACCAAGCAGTCAGCTACATCAACGACAAGGGCTTCCACTCGCTGCACGTTCAGCTGGCATACGACCACCACTAATGCATCCTACAGGTCTGCGCACGATTGCCAGTAAGAGTCCATGGTTCCTACATCCTTTTCAGGTCTCAGAGCCCTGACATCTTCCAGGGTCCAGAGATCTGCAGGGTTCGCTCCTCGGGGACAAGAGCTACCCACAGAGGCTGTGGCTGATGACGCCCGTGTGGTGGTCTCAGATTGCTGCAGAGCTACGGTGTAATGAGGCTCATGTCATGACCTGGACTTTGGTGGAGCATACGATAGGCATCTTGAAAATGAGGTTCCAGTGCCTCAATAGGCCTGGTGGAGCACTGCAATACAGTCCACCGAAGGTGTTGCATATCATCGTAGCTTGCTGCATGGTACACAACCTGGCGCTGCAAAGGGGAGAGGACCTGGCTGAGAAGGAGGTGGAAGAGCTACTCCTCTCCTCCGATGAGGAGGATGTTGAAGGGGATGCCGGTGATGAGGTCCTCGATGGCGAGGATGCTGGTAATGAGGCCATCGTGCTGGCCAGAGGAGGCAGATGGCTCGGGAGGCCCTCATGGCTCCAAGATTCGTGGAGGATGATGATGAGATGCAATGAGAGCAATCCTGACATCCTCAACTTGCATCTGTGAACGTTTGACTCCTGTATGGCTGATGGCAGCGCACACACCCTAGTGCTCAGGCTCTTGCCATGGACACACAGCGGCGGCCCTAAGAGGCGGTAGATTCCAGGAGGATGATGATGACATGCAGTGAGGACACTCCATAGATCTTCGCATTGCCTCTGTGAATGTCTGGCTCTTGTATGGCTGAAGGCAGCTCACTTGCACTCTGTGATACAAGCATACGAACATACCTCAACCCCACGTTCCCTCCTACCCCCGTCAACCCTTCATCCTCTTGTTAATCAAGAATTTATCTAGGTCTGCCTTAAAAATATTCAAAGACTCTGCTTCCACCACCTTTTGAGGAAGAGAGTTCCAAAGACTCACAACCCTATGAGAGAAAAATGTCTTCTCATCTTTGTCTTAAATGAGTGGCCCCTTATTTTTAAACAGTGATGGCTAGTTCCAGATTCTCCCTCAAGAGGAAACATCCTCTCCGCATCCACCCTGTCAAGACCCCTCAGGATTTTAAAGGTTTCAATTATGTCGCCTCTTACTCTTCTAAATTCCAGCAGGTACAAGCCTAACCTGTCCAGCCTTCCTCATAAGACAACCCACCTATTCCTGGTATTAGTCTAGTAAACCTCATCTGAACTGCTTCTAATGCATTTACACCTTTCTTTAAATAAGGAGACCAGTACTGTACACAATACTCCAGATGTGGTCTCACCAATATCCTGTACAACTGCAGCATAACCTCCCTGCTTTTGTAATCAATTTCCCTCACAATAAATGATAACATTCTATTAGCTTTCCTAATTACTTATCGTACCTGAATACTAACCTGTTGTGATTCATGCACTAGGATGCCCAGATCCCTCTGCATCTCAGAGCTCTGCAGTCTCTCACCATTTAGATAAGTTTTCTTTTATTCTTCCTGCCAAAATGAACAATTTCACATTTGCCCACATTATACTCCATTTGCCAGATCTTTGCCCACTCACTTAATCTATCTATATCCCTTTGTAACCTCATGTCCTCTTCACAATTTACTTTCCTACCTAACTTTGTATTGTCAGCAAATTTAGCTACCATTCCTTCATCAAGGTCATTTATATAAATTGTAAAACGTTGAGTTAAGTTGCAAAAAGTTGAGGCCAACGCTGATCCCTGTAGATCAGGGTCATATCATGGAGACGCAGCTGTGAAACTTTAAATGCACCTGATCCTTTGTCCGCCTTCAGCACCTGTCCCCTTCAGGAGCACAGCATCACCGGTCACAGATGCTGAAGAGATGAGGCCAGCCCCACCTTAAAGGTACTGAGAGCACACAGAGAGAATGACGGAACTCTGTGACGCCTGCACATGACATTCTGGCGGCAATGACAAGCACCATCGAGGTGCAGGCATCACTAATGTGTCCAGGGAGTGTGAAGCCAGACTATCACTTTGGTCTGAAGGTTACACGCTGCACAGGGAAGAGACCATTGACTGAAACACCTGCCTTTATCTGTGCAGGAGCCAAGATTTCATACCTGAGTGACACGAACATTGCCCATCATAATAAGGAGCCATAGGCAAGGAGACATTCTTGGGAGTTTATTTACAATAGTGAACATTATGTACAAGTGATTAACGCCCATTCCCAGGCTGTGGAACTACATCTTCTTAACTTTCGTAACCTTGCTGCTACATCTTGGTGCTCCGTCAACACCGACAGTGGAGGTGGAAGCAGACTGCTGGCTGCTATGCCCTGTCTGTGATGGCCTTGGTGAGCATCCTTTGGAGAGCTGAGAGCTGGATGGCCCCGGCCTGCTTTGGGTGCCCTGCTGTGGTGTGGGCCAGCTGCGCCCCCCTTGGCCTGTTGAGCTGGAGCTGCAGGGGTCACAGGAAGAGGGGATTTGGATCGGCCGAAAATGCCCAAAGTCACCTGGGTGGATGGCCCCGGGATGTTGAGCTGCTGGTCCTCCCCCCTGTGGGTGCCCAATGGCCCCTGGCTGACTCCTTGAGGAGAAGGGGAAGCTGGAGTGAGATCGAGTTACCCTGCAGCCCTCTCTCTTTGACAGTTGGTGGTCAACTATGGCATCAACAATGGAGTTCAGCCCCGCTGCAGTGCAGGAGCAAAGTCCTGGACCAAGGCCTCCATGGCGGTCACTAACCTGCCTGGGCTGACCTTGATCTGCGGCATGCGGCACTATTATCTCGGACTGAAGGCGGACGGATCCTCCATTGCTCCTTGCAATCTGAGGAGTGCGCCAGACATCCCTTCCTGATGTTCCAGTGATTGCCTTTGCACCTCCACCAACTAATTGAGGACCAAGTACAGAGGCTCATCATCTGACTCGGACTCAGCAGATTTCTTGCCCCCAGCAGCCCTCCAAGTGCCAGCGATCAAGGATGTCCCTGCCTCTGCCTGCTGTGGAACAGATTGTGTGGTGTGCTCACCAGATTGCAATCCCAAGGCTGTTCTACATCCAGGTCCCACCGAGGTGTGTGTAGCTGCACTGGTGGAGGGTGTAGTTGAGCACTGTGACGGGTCTTCAATGGTACTGCCCTCAGGGTCCTCATCCAAGGTGCTGTCAGCACTGGGCTCAGGGTCATGACTGCCTGAGGTCAATATGTCAGATGTGCCTAGGAGAGAAAGTGGAGATTATTAGTGCTTGGCAGCCACGTTGAACACAGAACAGTGGACCCAGTGTAGCGTTGAGAGAGCGATGATATGGTGCAGAATCCTCAAGTGGGTGTTTGCTGCTGACCTCACTGTTGCCGCAGGAATGGTCGATGTCCTCTCCAGCCAGCTCCAACAAGCAATACTTGAATGGAATGAGGACCTTAATGTCCGGCATTCCATCCCCAGACTGGGACCTTTCCCAGTGATTGTGTGCGACCTTGTCTTGCATAAAGACAGATGGAGAGTGTAAGCAAGGCACATGCCAGGCCAAATGAGAAGGATGCCAGGTTTGCATGTGTGCTGAGTGGAGCCATGGATGGGATGATGAGGTGACCTCCAGAGGAGATGAGGCCAGTTGGAGATGTGAGGATGTGTGTGAGAGAGTGAGTGGTGTTGTCCCTTGAGCTGGCAATGAGTGAGATGCCAGTGAATGTGTGATGGGTTTGAGAGTGTGTGAATTGAGATTGAGTGACTTACCCTGGCGACACCTATTAGATCATTCATCCATCTTCTGCACTGGATGGCTAACCTCTTGTGTGCAGCGTTGGCACTGACCACCTCTGCCACCGCCTCCCAAGCCAGAGCGGTGAGACTGATGGGCCTCCTGCGGCCAGAGCGGGGGTAGATGACTTCATGGCAGGCCTCCACGGCATCCAGATGCATCACTGAACTGAGGTGCTGCAACTTTACTGGCTTTTGGGGCCATGTCTTCAGTGGAGTAGTCCTGGACTGCAAGTATTGAGAACTGTGTGCGTAACTGCAGTTTAAATATGGCACCCGGCATGAAGAAGCAGCGAAGTAATGGCGTGGTGGGCCAATCAGAGGGTGTTTGCCGTGAGTGCATAATTTATGAGGCGGGAAGGGGATGATACCGCCTGAAAACCTGCCATTGCAGCCGGCAGATAAAACAACTTTTTTCACGCCCGCTACCGCACAGTGCAAATCTGGGACAATTCTGCCCTGTGTCAGGTAACTCACCTTCTGACTCCCCAACTCTTTATAATGCACAAGTCAGGAATGTGATGGAATACTCTCCACTTCCCTGGGTGAATGCAGCTTCAACAACACTCAAGCTGCTGGACACCATCCAGGTCAAAGCAGCCCGCTTGACCAGCACCTCATCCATCACATTCAATATTCACTCCCTCTACCAACGACGCACAGTGTCAGTAGTGTGTATCATCTATAAGATGCACAGCAGCAACTCGCCATGGTTCCTCCAATAGCACCTTCCAAACCCACAGCCTCTACTGCCAAGAAGAACAAGTGCAGCAGATGCATCAGTTAATATCAGGAATACTGAAGACCTCATTTTCGGTCCCCGTTCCAAACTCCGTTCCCCAGCTACTGACTTCAGATCTCTCCTGGCAATAGTCTAAGATTAAGCCGGTCTCTTCACAACCCTGCTATCACATTTGATCTTGGGATGAGCTTCTGACCTCATATCTGTGCCATCGATAAGACTGCCTGTTTCCACCTCTGTAACATTGCCCCACTTTGCCCCTGTCTCAGCTCATCTGCTATTGAAACCTTCTTCCATGCTTTCATTACCTATAAATGTGACTATTACAATGCACTCCTGGCTGGTCTCCCACATTCTACACTCCATAAACTTGAGGTCATTCAAAACTCAGCTGCCTATGTCTTAATGTTGTTCAGCATGTCCCATTCCCCTAGCAACCCTATGCTCTCCAGCTTACATTGGTTCCCAGTCAAACAACTTTAAAATTCTCATTCCTGTTTTCAAATCCCTCCATGGCCATAAACCTTCCTATCTCCGTAACCTCACCCAGCCCCACATATAGAAACATAGAAAATAGGAGCTGGGGTAGGGCATTCGGCCCTTCAAGCCTGCTCCGCCATTCATAATGATCATGGCTGATCATCCAACTCAATAGCCTGCTCCCACTTTCTCCCCATATCCTTTGATCTCTTTTGCCCTAAGAGCTATATCTAACTCCTTCTTGAAAACATACAATGTTTTGGCCTCAACTACTCTCTGTGGTAGAAACTCCCACAGGTTCACCACTCGCTGGGTGAAGAAATTTCTCTTCATCTCAGTCCTAAATGGTCTACCCCATATCCTCAGACTGTGACCCCCAGTTCTGGACTCCCCCACCATCAGGAACATCCTACCTGCATCTACCCTGTCTAGTCCTGTTAGAATTTTATATGTTTCTATGAGATCCCCCCTCATTCTTCTGAACTCCAGCGAATATAATCCTAATCGACTCAATCTCTCCTCATATATCAGTCCCGCCATCCCAGGAATCCGTCTGGTAAACCTTCGCTGTGCTCCCTCTATAGCAAGGACATCCTTCCTCAGATAAGGAGACCAAAACTGTACACATTCCAGGTGTGGTCTCACCAAGGCCCTGTACAATTGCAGCAAAAGACATCCCTGTTCCTGTACTCGAATCCTCTTGCTATGAAGGCCAACATAACATTTGCCTTCTTTACCACCTGCTGCACCTGCATGCTTACCTTCAGCGACTGGTGTACAAGGACACCCAGGTCTCATTGCACATTCCCCTCTCTCAATTTATAGCCATTCAGATAATAATCTGCCTTCCTGTTTTTGCTACCAAAGTGGATAACCTCACATTTATCCACATTATATTGCAACTGCCATGCATTTGCCCAGCTTGTCCAAATCACACTCAAGTATCTCTGCATCTTCCTCAAAGCTCACCCTTCCACCCAGCTTTGTGTCATCTGCAAATTTGGAGCTATTACATTTAGTTCCCTCATCTAAATCATTAATATATATTGTGAATAACTGGGGTCCCAGCACCGATCCCTGTGGTACCCCACTAGTCACTGCCTGCCATTCGGAAAAAGATCCGTTTATTCCTACTCTTTGTTTCCTGTCTGCCAACCAGTTGTCTATCCATCTCAGTACACTACCCCCAATCCCATGTGCTTTAATTTTACACGCCAATCTCTTATGTGGCACTTTGTCGAAAGCCTTCTGAAAGTCCAAATAAACCACATCCACTGGCTCCCCCTCATCAACTCTATTAGTGACATCCTCGAAAAATTCCAGTAGATTTGTCAAGCATGATTTTCCTTCCATAAATCCATGCTGACTCTGTCCAATTCTGCCACTGTTTTCCAAGTGCTCAGCTATTAAATCTTTTATAATGGACTCTAGAATTCACTACCGACGTCAGGCTGACTGGTCTATAATTCACTGTTTTCTCTCTACGTCCCTTTTTAAATAGTGGGGTTACATTAGCTACTCCTCCAATCTGTAGGAACTGTTCCAGAGTCCATAGAATCTTGGAAGATGACCATCAATGCATCCACTATTTCTAAGGCCACTTCCTTAAGTACTCTGGGATGTAGATTATCAGGCCCTGGGGATTTATTGGCCTTCAACCCCATCAATTTCCCCAACACCATTTCACTACTAATACTGATTTCTTTCAGTTCCTCCCTCTCACTAAACCATGTGTTCCACAATATTTCTGGTATGTTATTTGTGTCTCCTTTGTGAAGATAGAACCAAAGTCTGCATTTAGTTGGTCAGCCATTTCTTTGTTCCCCATTATAAATTCCCCTGTTTCTGTCCCCACAAGCTTACTCTCGTACTCTATTTTCCCCTTCTTAATCAATCCCTTGGTCCTCCTTTGCTGAATTCTAAACTGCTCCCAATCCTCAAGCCTGTTGTTTTTTCTGGCCAATTTGTATGCCTCTTCCTTGGATCTAATACTATCTCTAATTTCCCTTCTAAGCCATGGTTTGGCCACCTTTCCTGTTTTACTTTTGCGCCAGACAGGAATAAACAATTGTTGCAGTTCACCCATGCACTCTTTGAATGTTTGCCATTGCCTATCCACCGTCATCCCTTTAAGTAACGTTTCCCAATCCATCATAGCCAACTCGCGCCTCATACCATCGTAGTTTCCTTTATTAAGATTCAGGATCCTAGAATCAGAATCAACTATGTCACTTTCCAACTTGATGAAGAATTCTATCGTATTATGGTCACTCATCCCCAAGGGGCCTCACACAACTAGATTGCCAATTATTCCTTTCTCATTACACAATATCCAGTCTAGGATGGCCTGTTCTCTTGTTGGTTCCTCAACATATTGGTCCAGAAAACCATCCCGTATACACTCCAGGAACTCCTCCTCTATGGTATTGTTACTAATTTGATTTGTCCAATCTTTATGCATATTAAATACAGATGTTCCTTTATTACATGCGTCTCTAATTTCCTGTTTAATGCCATTCCCACCATCACCACTACAGTTTGGGGGTCTTGATACAACCCCCACTAACGTTTTTTGCCCCTTAGTGTTTCTCAGTTCTACCCATACAGATTCCACATCGTTGGAACTAATATCTTTCCTCACTATTGTGTTAATTTCCTTTTTAACCAGCAATGCAACTCCACCGCCTTTTCCTTTTTGTCTGTCCTTCCTAAATACTGAATACCCCAGGATGTTCAGTTCGTATCCCTGGTCATCCTGCAGCCATGTCTCCGTAATCCCGACTATATCATACCTGTTTACATCTATTTGCGCAGTTAATTCATCCACTTCATTGCGAATGCTCCTCGCATTAAGGCACAAAGCCTTAAGGCTTGTCTTTTTAACATTACTTGTCTCGTTCCCACTATTTTTCACTGAGGCCCTGTTTGATTCTTACCCTTGATTTCTCTGCCTATCACTTTTCTTATGCATGAGAGCACACCACAGCTTCGAGCTCTCCTGCCATGACTCTAAATTAAATTAAGCATTTGGAAGATAGTTAATATCAAATAGTATCAATTATTCTAGGGCCCTTCTCCCCTGCTCCTCATTGTTACAGAATATAGCCCTTACAAATGATGAACTACAAAATAAGACCTTAAAAATTAAGCGAAGAAAGTAGTAAATACTTACCCGACCATACTCATGCTTCTCAATGGATCACCTCGTTCCCTCCTCACTGAACTCCCTCAGTCACCGAACTCCAACTTAAGCACTCTACTGCAGCCCAAAGCAGCACTCCAGTGCGGACAAAGTCAGCACTGTAAGATGGCCTGTTTTTATAATCTCTGAACCTAGCCTCTGAAAACCTATTTAAGCCAGTTATCTAATTAACTGGCTGTAGCTGCAAGCAGAGCCTGTATAAACCCTGTTTTAAAGCTGGCATAAAACTCACCTTCTTCCAGTCCAAACAGCAACTTTTAGTTAATTACAAAATTAAAGAAAGACTAGACTTTAGATAGAAATTAACCCTTAAATTCCCTCAATCACCAAATTCCAATTTAAGCACTCTACTGCAGCCCAGAGCAGCACTCCAGTGCAGACAAAACCCCTCTGAGATATTTGCATTCCTATAATTCTGGCCTTTTGTACATTCCCAATTATAATTGCTCCAACAGTTTTGGTCGTGCCTTCAGTTGATAAGGTCCCAAGCTCTAGGATTCCCTCCCTAAGCCTCTCTGCCTCTTTACCTCACTTTCCTCTTTAAACAAGCTTTTAGTCATCTGACCTAATATCTCCTTATGTGATTTAGTGTCATACATTGTTTTGTAATGCTCCCTGTGAGCGTTTCATTACATTATAAGCGTTGTATAAATATAAGCTGTTATTATTAGAGGACCACCATCTCCAAGTTCCCCTCCAAGTCACACACCACCTGACTTGGAAATTTATCAGTGTTCCTTCATATTCACAAGGTTAAAATCCCCAAACTCCCTTCGTAAAAGCACTGTGGGAGTAACTACGGCATTTATTTGGCAGCAATTGAAGAAGGCAGTTCACCACCACCTTCTCAATAGCAGTTAGGGATAGGCAATAAATGGTGACCATGCTGGAAATGCTCATATTCCATGAATGAATGAAAAAAATCTTTGCAGCAGCTGCTACAATGGCTTCCCTTTTTGTTATTATGGGTGGAATGTTATGCCCCCACTCCACCCCCAGAGCAGGCTGGAAGGCAGCAGGGGTGGGGGGGGGGGAGTGCGGGTATCGAATCAGGTGGCAAAGCTGTGAAGCTGTGCCTGCCACCTATTCACCTCCACTGGTATTCTAGCAGTTCCCCTTGATTGAAAATTTACTGAACTTAACCTGACAATATATGAGCGATGGACTTTAATACAAAATGCAGAGACAGCAGACCTTTCATTTTTATTCTGTAAATTAAGGAGACCTGCATTTTGCAACGTATTGTAATTATTTGCACACTATTGATCATAATTTTACAATCTTTTTATTATTTTATACTTTATTTTAATGATTGTCTATAATTATGACATGCATTTTGATTTCTTGTTTTATTTGTATTGTCATCACAATTCGGCACATGCCACCATGATGATTTTTCAATAAACAAATTATCTATCTATGTACCAGTGGTAGGGGTGGTGTCAGGTATTTGCCGTTAAGCCAATTTAGGCCATATAAGGGCCTCCTAACACTGTCATTGGGGTTTTGCCAGCAGTGGGAAGTCTCAACACAGTGGCCTTTCTACAGGCCGGTGGGGTGGGGTGTTGCTCCTGTTCAGGCATCCTGCGCTAAATGGAAACCACCCTTCTTCCACAGTACTCCCCATCCCACAAGTTACTCCCCTGTCATCCTCCCGAACCCAGCACCCCCATCTCCCTTGCTAGCCTGGCCTCGGTGAAGCCTTTGGCTAACATGGGTTTCTGGATCTATGGCTCCTTGAGGTTGGGGACCTGCTGCAGGCCCAGCAGTGGCCTCTGCTCCTGGTAGCACGGCTGGGACTAGAGAGCTCCCAGCCATTTGATTGGCCGGCAGCTTCTGGAGGTGAGACTTCCTCCCCAAGGGGGCAGAAGTCTTACCCTGAGCTAATTAATGGCCCAAAAACTATTAAATCGCTGCGAGGCCTGATCAAAGGGATGTAAGATTTTCAGCTGGGAGGTAGGGGGAGGATGAGGACACCACCTCTGCATAAAATTCAGGCCCATATTTCAATAATCAATTAGATCAGGGATAGATGGAGCAAAAATGCTGCAATCAGAAGATCACATGAGAGAGCTGCCAGGCACAGTAACACTCAAACTTCCTCAACTTAGTTGGCTGATCTATAATTCAAATAGTTTGTATACAAGGGTAGAAATTTTAAGGCTTGGCTGCCAACATAGCACTGTTGTAATATGCCTTTAAGGGATAGCATCATGCCATCACTTTAAGGGAAGTATGTCATGTAATCCAGCCTGTTTCACTTTGGCCTGGGACAGAACAGAGCACACACAGCTCTGTAGCTCCTGTGTCCTCAAGCTTTCTTCCATGTATGTATGTTCACCTGTGCCTACAATTAAAGATATGAACCCATAAAGTGTTTGCACAATCCCTTATGAGCGATTGGTGCCTTTATATCATTATATCACAAACAGCAAGCACTACCTCTGACCCACAGTTGTATGTAGCAAGGTCCTTACTGGCAGTGGAGCCGTGCAATTTTTGCCCTATAATTGCTGGATTCCTAACGAGATGATCTTTAGTCCTTGCATATCACTGAGCGCTTTATTTTGCAGCTTTTTACATTAGCGTTGGTGGAGAGGAAAACTCATAATAAGTTGCTAAGATACATTTTACTTCACGGCTGACACAATGCAGACAATTGTTGCTATGGTGAGCCATGCATAAGAGGAAAAGAAAATCTGGTCAAAGCTGACGTATACTCTTTCACTCGTCAAAAATCTATAGCTATAATTTCCTTTCATCTGCAGCCTTTTTCAAGTGCCAGCTGAAGTATATTTGCAATCAGGTCACCACCAGGTGACAGACACAACAGAAGACCAAATAACATTCAAATACATGCTTTTCCAACATTAAAATTACATCTCAGAACTAAAATGGATTTAGGCTGCCTGCCTGCTATTATTGCAGGATGCAGGAAATCAATGTCAGTCGCAGCTTCACAGATTCCAATTAAATTGGAAAGGTTTTTATGAGCAGAAACATTTAACAATTTTGCACATGCTGAAATTGCAAGCAATCATAGACTACTAACAAAGAGAATGACATTTGCAAAAGATAAACATCAAATAATGGGACTGGTGGCCCACAGGCTGTGATATTTGGGCTATTTTTATCAAAATAAAGATCACTGCTCTTGAGCAGTTATTGCTTTCCCTACCTGAAAGAAATTCACATCTTTATTACAAATCAGTATTATTATCACCACAGTTTGAGTTTGCTTTAACTATATGTGAGTCACAAGGAAGTTACCAGTAAAAAACAATTCAGCTCAAACCAGAAGGGCCTATATTTTACGATCCTACCTGAAATCTAGCAGATTGGTAGCAGAGAAAGCAGGAAAATAAGGGTGAGCCTAACTGCTACATCACCATCCTGACCCAGAGCTTTCTTCCCTATCACCCCAGCAGAGAAGAAGACCAGCCACCCCTTCAGCAACTACTGCATGAAAATGGCGATAGGAAAGCAAGGCGCAGCAAGGCACATGATTTCTCTTCTTGCTGTCACTAATGTCACCAATCGCAGTGACTGCCAGGAAACGGTGGTGGGAAACCCTGGGATAGCAGTGGCAAACTTCCTTCGTTGGTTGGTGGGAGAGGACCACCTATCCCTAGATAAGGACCTAGCACTAACATGTATACAAATGATTCACTCTGCTTGGCTCTTCTGCTCCTTTAATTGTGGCTTCCTTCCCATCTGTTGCAACAGCACGGATCTTGCTGCAGCACCACTGAGTTTGGCTCCCCATTAATGCAGGCTCATCCTTTTTTTAAATGGAAATGGAAGTTGCTGGCAAGGCTGGGATTTATTGCCCATCCCTCATTGCCCTTGAAAAGGCGATCCACCTTCTTGAACTGCTGCAGTCCATGTGGTGAAGCTATCCCACAGTGTTGTTGGATAGGAGTATCAGGAATTTGACTGAGCAACAATGAACAAATGACCATTTATTTTCATGTCAGGATAGTGTGTGACTTGGAGAGGAACTTGAAGGTGGTGGTGTTCCCATATGCCTTTGTTCTTTGAGGTGGTAGAGAAATTGTATGTTTTGTCTGCTTTGTATTACTGTCCAAGACTAATTTAATATGAGGGACAATTATAAACTGCAGTCATTCAGATTGTTATAAACATCTGCTTGTTTTTGACTGAATAGAATTCAGGCTTTCTTAATGAAAGAATCAATATAAAACAAGAGCATTCAGTTTATTCCAGTCCATAGTTAAAAACTAGAAGTTCCCTGGGGTGGGGAGGGGTGGGATGCGTTGGGACAGGACTTCCGCCTGCTGCTTAAATGCTTAAACCAGGCTTTGAGACTCGCTAAAAAATGCAGGGCAGGTGCTTGATTGCATCTTTGTAAGACAGCGGGGTCATGCCCTAAGAGACAGAAAAACATGGACATTTTCTGGCGGTGGTTGTGGATTTGGGATCCAGCGGTAAGCTTCCACTCTGTTTCCTATACCTTGTCAACATTGTGTCCAACAGTCTATCTCCTTAATGATGGAACAAAAGGATAGAGACTGAACTACAGGGAAGGAGGAAGGGTGAATTAGAGTCAAATTAGATACATAGAGAGAAATAAAGCAGGGGAAAGAAAGACTGGATTAAGAAAGATAAATAAATGAACAGGAAATCTGAGCATTAAATTTAAAAATGTAGTATTTAAATTTTAAAATCTCCAGGAACAATTTGCTACCAACAGGAATGAAACTTCACAGGTTTAATAGTTCCTTTTCTGAGCCTTCAAGATTGAGTCCAGGTCAAGCCATTATCATCCTAATGACATGAATTTGCAGCCCTAAATGTCTGTGGTGCGATCCATTCATATTTGCGACTTTCACGGAGGTTGACAGTGGGTTCGTGTATTTGCTGGCTAATAGTAGAGTGGCACAGATTGTCCAGCAATTTATGGCGATTTGCTACTCATGACATGATCGCTTCCATTGTCATAAATTGCTGGGTTTTGTACTCACTAATAATGACAGGCATTGTGAACTCACCATTATTTTTCCAACAATTTCTGAGCAATTATACTATACAATCTTTAGAATTTTACTGAGCTTTTTTTTGTTGTTACCTGTATGACTCCACCTCCTCCTCTACCAGACCCAGCTACAAAATCTTCAGGCAGATTCAACATCTTCCCCAGCCAGTCAAGCATCACAGTCTCCAACTCTGTACATGCAGGGCTTGCAGCCTAAAGGGAAAACCAGGAATTCACTTATACCTCATCAGTGTAAACATAAGTCATATCAGATGTACTTTCATTATTCTAACTAATACTGTTCAAAATAAAATATTTTTTAATGAGCAACATTAAGTTAGCAAACGTACTAAGTTTTTTTATTGGTTCATGGGATGTGAGCATCGCTGGCAAGGCCAACATTTGTTGCCCATCTCTAATTGCCCATTTCAAGAAGAGCAATGTAATGCTATTACTAGTTTAACATAGAGGGTGAATTTACCTAGGGCTTTTTCCATTCTGTCACACATTATTGGGTTTGCACTGAGCATCCACTGAACTTGTGATGCTGATGCAGAAATATCTCCAAGGAAATTCACCCCCAAATTGTTTTGGTGGTGATAATTATTTGAGTTGCTGAAGAAACAGAAGTGACAGAACAAAGCATCTTCCCAAAACTATGAGGAGCTATTTTTGGATAAAAAGTTAGACCCCAAGTCTGTCTTGTCAATACAATTGCAAATCTCCAGCTGGCTATTGACAGTCATTGCCAACCACACTCGAAATCCCAAGGTGAAGGTCATAATCAAGGAAGAGAGTTTGCATGTGTACCTGGTCTCACCTACATGTGACTCCAGATCCACAGCAATGTGTTTGACTCTGAAATGTCCTCTATCAAGTTGCCAAAAAGCCTAAAAGAAATTAAACCAGATGGACCACCTGGTATTGACCTAGGCAGTAGAAATGACAATGGCAAACTCAGCCCTGTTGACCCTGCAAAGTCCTCCTTACGAAAATCTGGAGGCCAGTGACAAAATTGGGAGAGCTGTCTCACAGACTAACCAAGCAACAAAAACAAAAATGCTGGAAAAACTCAGCAGGTCTGACAGCATCTGTGGAGAGAAAGACAGAGTTAACGTTTTCAGCCCGTATGAAGAGACATCTGGACTCGAAACGTTAACTCTGTCTTTCTCTCCACAGATGCTGTCAGACCTGCTGAGTTTTTCCAGCATTTTTTGTCTTTGTTTCAGATTTCCAGCATCCGCAGTATTTTGCCTTTATCCTAGTCAAGCAACAGCCTGACATAGTCATACTCATAGAATCATAGCTTACAGACCATGTCCCAGACACCAACTTTACCATCACTGGGTATGCCCTGTCCCACCCGCCGAGGTGGCAGCACAGTGGTATACAGTCGGGAGGGAGTTGCCCTGGGAATCCTCAACATCAGTTCCGTACCCCATGAATTCTTATGGCGTCAGGTCAAACATGGGCAAGGAAACGTCCTGCTGATTACCACATAACAGCCTTCACAACCATTGCCCCCCCTCAGTTGATGAATCAGTGCTCCTCCATTTGAACACCACTTGCAGGAAGCACTGAGGGTGGCAAGGGCACAGAATGTACTCTGGGTGGGGGACTTCAATGTCCATCACCAAGAGTGGCTCGGTAGCATCACCACAGCCCAAGCCAGCCAAGTCCTAAAGGACATAGCTGCTAGACTGGGTCTGCGGCAGGTGGTGAGGGAGCCAACAAGAGGGAAAAACATAGAGATAAAAACAAAAAACTACTGCGGATGCTGGAAATCCAAAACAAAAATCGAATTACCTGGAAAAACTCAGCAGGTCTGGCAGTATCGGTGGAGAAGAAAAGAGTCGACGTTTCGGGTCCACACGACCCGAAACATCGACTCTTTTCTTCTCCACCGATGCTGCCAGACCTGCTGAGTTTTTCCAGGTAATTCGATTTTTGAGAGGGAAAAACATACTTGACCTCATCCTCACCAACCTGCCTGCCACAGATGCATCTGTCCATGACAGTATTAGTAAGAGTGACCACAGCACAGTCCTTGTGGAGATGAAGCCCCAACTTCAAATTGAGGATACCCTCCATCATCTTGTGTGGCACTACCACTGCGCTAAATGGGGTAGATTTTGAATAGATCTAGCAACTCAAGGCTGGGCAACCATGAGGTGCTGTGGACCATTTGCAGCAGCAGAACTGTACTCAACCGCAATCTGTAACCTCATGGCCCGGCATATCCCCCACTCTACCATTACCACCAAGCCAGGGGATCAACCTTGGTTCAATGAAGAGTGAAGGAGGGCATGCCAGGAGCAGCAGCAGGCATACCTAAAAAGGTGTCACCAGAAGCTACAACTCAGGACTACTTGTGTGCCAAACAGCATAAGTGATAGACAGAGCTAAGCGATTCCACAACCAGTGGATCGAATCAAAGCTCTGCAGTCCTGCCATATCCAGCCATGAATAGTGGTGGACAATTAAACATCTCGTTAGGAGGAGGCGGCGGCTCCACAAATATCCCCATTCTTAATGATGGGGGAGCCCAGCACATCAGTGCATAAGATAAAGATGAAGCATTTGCAACAATCTTCAGTCAATATTGCCAAGTGGATGATCCATCTCAGCCTCCTCCAGAGGTCCCCAGCGTCACAGATGCCAGTCTTCAGCCAATTTGATTCACTCCAAGTGATATAAAGGAACAGCTGAAGGCACTGGATACTGCCAGGGCTATGGGCCCTGACAATTTTGCAGCAATAATATTGAAGACTTGTGCTCCAGAACTTGCCGTACCCCTAGCCATGTTGCTCCAGTACTGCTACAACACTGGCATCTACCCAGCGATGTGGAAAATTGCCCAGGTATGTCCTGTACACAAAAAGCAGGAAAAATCTAACCCAGCCAATTATCACCCCGTCAGTCTACTCTCGATCATCAGTAAAACAATGGAAGGGGTCATCAGCAGTACTATCAAGCGGCACTTGCTTAGCAATAACCTGCTCACTGATACCCAGTTTGGGTTCCAAAAGGGTCACTCAGCTCATGACTTCATTACAGTCTTGGTTCAAACATGGAAAAAAGGGCTGAACTCAAGAGGTGAGGTGGGAGTGACTGCCCTTGATGTCAAGGCAGCATTTAACCCAGTGCGGCATCAATGAACCCAAGTAAAACTGGAGTCAATGGGAATATGGGGGAATACTCTCCATTGGTTGGAGTCATGCTTAGCACAAAGGAAGATGGTTGTGGCTGTTGGAGGTTAATCATCTCAGTTCCAGAACATCACTGCAGGAATTCCTCAGGGTAGTGTCCTAGGCCCAACCATCTTCAGCTGCTTCATAGAAAAACATAAACATAGAAAATAGGAGCAGGGGTAGGCCATTTGGCCCTTCAAGCCTGCTCTGCCATTCATTATGATCATGGCTGATCATCTAACTCAATAGCCTGTTCCCGCTTTCTTCCCATATCCTTTGATCCCTTTTGCCCCAAGAGCTATATCTAACTCCTTCTTGAAAACTTACAATGTTTTGGCCTCAATTACATTCTGTGGTAGCGAATTCCACAGGTTCACCACTCTCTGGGTGAAGAAATTTCTCCTCATCTCAGTCCTAAATGGTCTACCCCGTATCTTCAGACTGTGACCCCTGGTTCTGGACTCCCCCACCATCGTGAACATCCTTCCTGCATCACTGACCTTCCATCATAAGTTCAGAAGTGGGGGTGTTCGCTGATGATTGCACAAAGTTCAGCACCATTTGCGACTCCTCAAATACTGAAGCAGTCCATGTCCAAATGCAGCAAGACCTGGACAATATCCAGGCTCGGGATGACAAGTGGCAAGTAACATATGCGCCACACAAGTGTCAGGCAATGACCATCTCCAACAAGGGAGAATCTAACCATCATTCCTTGACATTCAATGGCATTAGCATCACTGATCCCCCACCATCAACATCCTGGGGTTTACCATTGACCAGAAACTGAACTAGACTAGCCATATAAATACTGAGGCTACAAGAGCAGGTCAGAGGCTGGGAATCCTGTGGCAAGTAACTCACCTCCTGTCTCCCCAAAGCCTGTCCACCATTTACAAGGCACAAGTCAGGAGTGTGATGGAATATTCTCCACTTGCCTGGATGAATGCAGTTCCAATAACACTCAAGAAGCTGGACACTATCCAGGACAAAGCAGCCCGCTTGACTGGTACCACATCCACAAACATTTACTCCCTCAACCACCGGCGCACAGTGGCAGCAGTGTGTACCATCTACAAGATGCACTGCAGGAGTTCACCAAGGCTCCTTAGACAGCACCTTCCAAACCCACGACCACTACCATCTAGAAAGGGCAGCAGATAGATGGGAACAGCACCACCTGGAAGCTCCCCTCCAAGTCACTCACCAGCCTGACTTGGAAATATATTGCCGTTCCTTCACTGTTGCTGGGCCAAAATCC
This sequence comes from Cetorhinus maximus, assembly GCF_964194155.1. Taxonomy (NCBI): domain Eukaryota; kingdom Metazoa; phylum Chordata; class Chondrichthyes; order Lamniformes; family Cetorhinidae; genus Cetorhinus; species Cetorhinus maximus. The sequence continues at coordinate 86,178,256 of NC_135881.1, forward strand.
TGGAACTTCCTCCCTAACAGCACTGTGGGTGTACCTACACCACATGGACTGCAGCAGTTCAAGAAGGCAGCTCACCACCACCTTCTCAAGGGCAACTAGGGATGGGCAATTAATGCTAGCCCAGCCAGCGAAGCCCACATTCCATGACTGAATAGAAGAAAGATGGATGAAGGAAGTGCAGAGGTATGAAAATGGATGAGACAACAGGTAGGCGAGGGTGAAGAGCGGAGAGCTGAAATAAGAGGGGGACAGGTAGAGGAAGACAGAGAAGAGAGAGGGAATAGGTCACGAGTAAATGTGAAGACGGAAAGGAGGAAGTAGAAAAAAAGCTTTGGGACATCAAACTCTCTCAATGGGGAGGAGGGTTGCAATGTGTTGCACCCCTGCCCTCAGGTCTAGGTTTTCTTCTCTGGAAGGATTGGATTCTTACCCTGGTCCAATTCTAGAGATTTTCAACTCAGTGGGGAGGAGGATTGTGAGCCTTCCCTCCACCAGACCTCAAATATATCAATGAGGACCTGCCTGCCTATGGGAATCGATGCAAGATTCTCTAGCACCCTAACGTGAACAAATTTATACCCCACAAACTATTAAGCTTTTTATTTCCCTTATACTATAGCTTACCTAACTTGCATCAGCACCATATTCTAACAGTATATGTGCTGATGGTCAAGTGACAGTGAAAACCAAAGAACATATCTCACCTAATGTCCAGGAGCTTCAACAACACTCAATAAGCTCAACACCATCCAGAACAAAACGGCTGATTTGATTGGCACCCCATCCACCACCTTAAATACTTTCAGGTGGAGCAATTCTTTCAGGTAACGCCAGTTCAAGTGGCACTACAGATTCTCCAGGAGTAGGCAGCACCTCAGGCTGCGACCCATATGGTGTTTTTAAGTGACATCAATGAAGAAACCCAGCAGGCCTTGCAAGTTGTGAGTTGCAGCGCTGTCTGCTCCCAGGGGACTGACGTAAACTCTCTGTAGTGCTGCTTCAAGCAGTGCTTTGCAAACAAATTTCCCTCTCTCTCATTTGTTTCACCATTGGTGCACCAGGGCAGCAGTGTGCACCATCTACAAGATGCACAACAACCATTCTCTAAGGTTCCTTTGACAGCAGCTACCAAACCTGTGATCGCTACCTCCTCGAAGGATAAGGGCAGCAGGCGCCTGGGAACACTGCCACCTAAAAACGCCCCTCCCAGTCACATACAATCCTGACAGGGGAATATATTGCATTTCTTAATTGTAGTTGGGACAAAATCATGGAACTCCCTTCCTAACAGTATTGTGGGTGTTTCTCCACCATATAGACTGCAGCGGTCAAGAAAGTTGCTCACCACCACCTTCTGAAAGACAGTTAGGGTTGGGCAATAAATGTTAACCTTGCCAGCAAGACCTATATTTCAGGAAGCAGTCCATGTCCAAATGCAGCAAGACCTGGACAATATCCAGGCTTGGGTTGACAAGTGACAAATAACATTCATGTCACACAAGTGTCAGGCAATGACCATCTCCAACAAGAGAGAATCCAACCATCACCCCTTGATGTCCAATGGCATTACTATCACTGAATCCCCCACTATCAATATTTTTTTTATTCATTCATCACAGGCTAGGCCAGCATTTATGGCCCATCCATAACTGTCCTTGTTCTGAGGGCAGTTAAGAGTCAACCACATTTGCTAGAGTCACATGTAAGCCAGATCAGGTGGTTTTCTTCCCTAAAGGGCATTACTGAACCAGATGGGTTTTTATAACAATCAACAATGGTTTCATGGTTATCATTAGACTTTTATTTCTGGATTTTTATTGAATTCAAATTTCACCATCTGCTGTGGCGGGATTCGAACCCAGGACATTACCCTGGGCCTCTGGATTATTAGTCTAGCAACAATATCACTACGCCATCACCTCCCTCAACATCCTGGGATTTACCATTCACCAGAAACTGAACTGGACTAGCCATATAAATATTGTGCCTACAAGTGCAGGTCAGAGGCTAGAAATCGTGAGATGAGTAACTCACCTTCTAACTCCCTAAAGCCTGCCCGCCATCTACAAGACACAAGTCAGGGGTGTGATGGAATACTCCCAACTTGCCTGGATGAGTGCAGCTCCCACAACGCTCAAGCAGCTGGACACCATCCAGGACAAAGCAGTCCGCTTGATTGGCACCACATCCACAAACATTCATTCCCTCCACCACCGACGCACAGTAGCAGCAGTGTGTACCATCTACAAGATGCACTGCAGGAATTCACCAAGGCTCCTTAGACAACACCTTCCAAACCCATGACCACTACCACCTAGAATTACACAGTGCAGAAGAGGCCCTTCGGCCCATGGAGTCTGCACCGATACGTGAGAAACACCTGATCTACCTCCCTAATCCCATTTACCAGCACTTGGCCCATAGTCTTCAATGTTATGATGTGCCAAGTGCTCATCCAGCTACTTTTTAAAGGATTTGAGGCAACCCGCCTCCACCACCCTCCCAGGCAGCGCATTCCAGACCGTCACCACCCTCTGGGTAAAAAAGTTTTTCCTCACATCCCCCCTAAACCTCCTGCCCCTCAACTTGAACTTATGTCCCCTCGTGACTGACCCTTCAACTACGGGGAACAGCTGCTCCCTATCCCACCTGTCCATGCCCCTCATAATCTTGTACATCTCGATCAGGTTGCCCCTCAGTCTTCTCTGCTCCAAAGAAAACAACCCAAGTCTATCCAACCTCTCTTCATAACTTAAATGTTTCATCCCAGGCAACATCCTGGTGAATCTCTTCTGCACCCCCTCCAGTGCAATCACAACCTTCCTATAATGTGGTGACCAGAACTGCACACAGTATTCCAGCTGTGGCCTCACCAAGGTTCTATACAACTCCAACATGACCTCCCTACTTTTGTAATCGATGCCTCAATTGATAAAGGCAAGTGTCCCATATGCCTTTATCAGCACCCCACTAACATGCCCCTCCGCCTTCAGAGATCTATGGACACACACGCTAAGGTCCCTTTGTTCCTCAGAATGTCCTAGTGTCATGCCGTTCATTGAATACTTCCTTGTCAAATTACTCCTTCCAAAGTGCATCACCTCACACTTTTCAGGGTTAAATTCCATCTGCCACTTATCTGCCCATTTGACCATCCCGTCTATATCTTCCTGTAGCCCAAGACACTCAACCTCACTGTTAACCACCCGGCCAATCCTTGTGTCATCCGCAAACTTACTAATCTTACCCCCCACATAGTCATCTATGTCATTTATATAAATGACAAATAATAGGGGACTCAGCACAGATCCCTGTTATACGCCAGTGGACACTGGCTTCCAGTCACTAAAGCATCCTTCTGTCATCACCCTCTGCCTCCTACAACTAAGCCAATTTTGAATCCACCTTATCAAATTACCCTGTATCCCATGTGCATTTGCCTTCTTTATAAGTCTCCCATGTGGGACATTGTCAAAGGCTTTGCTGAAATCCATATAAACTACATCAACTGCACTACCCTCGTCTACACACCTGGTCACCTCCTCAAAAAATTCAATCAAATTTGTTAGGCATGACCTCCCTCTGACAAAGCCATGCTGACTATCCCTGATCAAACCTTGCCTCTCCAAGTGGAGATGGATTCTCTCCTTCAGAATTTTCTCCAATAGTTTCCCTACCACTGACGTGAGACTCACTGGCCTGTTGTTCCCTGGCTTATCTCTACAACCCTTCTTAAATAGCGGAACCACATTAGCTATTCTCCAGTCCTCTGGCACCTCCCCTGTAGCCGGAGGGGAATTAAAAATTTGGGTCAGAGCCCCTGCGATCTCCTCCCTTGCCTCCCTCAGCAGTCTGGGACACAAATCATCCAGACCTGGAGATTTGTCCACTTTTAAGCCTGCCAACACCTCCAATACCTTGTCACTCCCTATATCAATTTGCTTAAGAACCTCGCAGTCTCTCTCCCTGAGGTTTGATAGCTTCATTCTCATTCTCTTGGGTGAAGACGGATGTGAAGTATTCATTCAACACTCTAGCAATGTCATCTGGCTCCATCCATAGGTTGCTCTCTTGGTCCCTTATGGGCCCTACTCTTTCCCTGGTTATCCTCTTCCCATTGATATACATATAGAATATCTTGGGATTTTCCCTACTAGAAAGACAAGGGCAGCAGAGAGATGGGAACATCACCACCTGGAGGTTCCCCTCCAAGTCACTGACCATCTTGACTTGGAAAGATATCGCCGTTCCTTCGCTGTCGCTGGGTTAAAATCCTGGAACTCCCTCCCTAACAGCACTGTGGGTGTACCTACACTACATGGGCTGCAGCGGTTCAAGAAGGAAGCTCACCACCACCTTCTCAAGGGCAATTAGGGATGGGCAATAAATGCTGGCCCAGCCAGTGAAGCCCACATCCCATGACTGAATTAAAAAAATGAATAAAATAGACATTCTCAGTGAATAAGGTTTAATTCAATTGAAAGGGCTTTGTTCCTCTTTAGGTTTTTTATTGGCCTGGATTTCCAGGCAGCAGTAGTGATGGTTGGATTGCTAGTGCAATCGAAAATTCCCGCAATTCATCAGCGCTGCAGATTTCCACCAGGGTATTCCAAGCCCAGCTTTCACAGAAATCTGCAGTGCAGCTTTCCTCGGGGAACTCCATCGGAGCGGAGAAGTCAGAGGAAGACTGGATACACTACTTTTTAACTGCATGTGGTAAGCTTAAAGGTCCAGTCCTAATGTTAGCGTATGAATGGGTGAGTAGATGAATGGGTGAGTGAGTGAATGGGTAGGTGGGTAGAATGGGTAGGTAGGTGAGGTGGGTAAGTGGGTAGGAGGGTGAGGTACGTAGGTGAGTGAGGTGGGTACGTGGGTAGGCGGATGACGGGTGAGGTGGGTAGTCAGGTCAGAGACTAGTCGGGTTGGCTTGGCGGGATAGTCGAGTGATCAGGGGGTGGTCAGGTCAGGGGTGTAGTCAGGTCGGGGGTGGGGTAGTTGGATCGTGGGCTAATCGATTCAGGTTGTCAAATAGTCAGGTTGGGAAGTCAGTTGTGTCACTACCCATGTGTTAGACTATGTTTTTATCTGAATAACATTTCCTGGGTAATTACCCAATTAAGTACTAAGGAAATTTCTGATGCCTCCAACGGTAGCTCAGAGCCAGAGACATTCGCAAAGGGTCCCAGGAAGCAGGGGAACTGCAAACATAAATTTGTCGCCAATTTTGTTTAGTTGAAACAGGTGCAATTCAGCGACAGCCATTCTCTGGTTCATTCCCCAGGTCAATGCCTTGATCAATCAGAGCCAACTTGCCTGGTCTAAATTTAAACAAAGCTTGGCAGTTAACTGTCAGTCATTGGTTAACTGGTGCATTCTCTATGGCAATGCCTCAACCAATTAGAGTCCACTTGCCAATCAATCAGCACTCTCTTCTCATGAAGTATAAATTGTTGTTGCCTTTACATTTGGTAGTCTTGTGAATTGTCCTGATGAGTGCATGATGGAAAGCTTTGGCAAGTTTGTTTTTTCAGCAATACTCAAGTTCTATACTACCAAACAACTAGTTCTTTTTCTGTTACTTGGTTTGGGTGCCACCCCAACATCCACAGCTGAGGTGGAGGAAACCTGCTGACTGCTATGCCTTGTTAACTGTGATGACATTGGCGGGTGTCCTCTGGCGGTTTGAGTCCTGGAAGGCCCCAGCCTACTAATGGTCTCCTGTGCAGATGCAGGTGCACACTCCTTGGCCTGTCCTGCTGGAGGCAATAGGGTCATTGGCAGAGGGGAGGTGAAGTGTCCTGGGATGAAACCCCTGGGGTGTTTGGCTGGCACCCACCTCCCTGTGGGTGGTCAATGGCACTTCCCTGACTCTTTGAGGAGAAGGGGCACCTGGAAGGAAGTAGAGGTGTCCAGTCCCCCTCTCGCCTAGCCACTGCTGCACTGCACCCCAGGCTAGAGCAGTATAGTGCAGGTCTGTGCGCATATCTGACAGCCACTGTGTGTTCTGCTGGACCTGGGTCTCCTAGGCAGCTACCACCCTTTCCATGGAGGCAGCCAAGCGCTTGCATGCCAGAGCCATGACAGCAGACAGGACGTGGGTGGACTCCTGCAACACAAGCTCCTGTCTGACATCCCTGTGAATTCACACACGTACCCTGCCTGATGCCCTTATGAGTGTCACTTGCAGTGAGTTGATGGTGCCACTTTGGTGGAGCACAGCAGATCATTCATCCTCTTCCTGCACTGTTGCGTGGTTCTTTGGTGGGCCCCGTGGGTGCTAATCTCTGCTGCAAACTCCCCCCAGGCCACTATCGTCAGACGGGAGGGCCTCCTGCTGCCATCCCTGGGCAAAAGCACCTCCCGCCTTTCCTGGAGAGTCTGGCGGAGAATTTGAACCATGGTTTTGCTGAACCATGGGGGCCACATTTTGCCTGGTCTGCAACATCCTGGTCTCGGCAGAATCCAGAGCTCCTGGCTTGCAGTGATGAATGGCTCATCGGGTGCCCTTTAAATATGGTGCCTGGACCTTCCATCCTGTGAGGTAAAGGCGGGGACAGTGGCTTCCTGCCCGCCCTCACCACGAGATTCAGCGAGCTCCTCGTGGATACATATGTAATGAGCTGACCAGCGGAAATCACTCCCACGTCCACTCTTGCCACCAAACTTAGACTCTAGAATGGAAGATTCCAGCCCTTGTTTCGGAGCAAATTTAACTGTTTGTTTGTCATCCTAAAAGGAAACTAAGTGGAACTGACATATGATTGGTGTTGACAGGTGCATTATCATGATCTCCTCCATTAACATATTAGACTGTGAAATCCAGGTTAATCTGTGGCAGCTCAGCACCATGAGGATATCTTTAATATTCTTTGTTTAGAATGACACTAAAATGAACATCTCTATTGAAGAATAAGTGCTTCTGTCCTTCGATCAAATAAACAGCTTTGAACAGTAGTAATGACGGTGGAAGTGATAACATAAGTCTACTAGAGGATAAAATGGAATAACTGTAATAAATAATTGTAGAAGAGGAACTGATTCCAAAACATATGAGCAGAAGTAACGGTGGTAAGTCATTGCGCTTTCATTACATGGCCTAGATGTTCACACAGTAGTGGAGACTCCACGCATATTCAATATGGCGGACGGATCCGGGATTTTGAAATCCCGCCCTCCCATATCCGGCAGAAGCTGTTTTTGTCAGTGTGTGGAGTGTGTGGGGGGGTGGGGGGGAGGCAGGATGGGGGCGGGACATGACTCACACAAGGGGGAAACCCAAACTCAATGCTGAGTTCAAAAGGTCTCATCCTGCAGTGTGAATTAAAATTTTTTACTGTCGATCTGCTCTTTAAGGGTGGATAAGCTATGTAGAACTGTCAAGCTGTCAAATTATTTAAGTCCCCCGCCCTTTAAAAATTGAAAAGGCAACCTGTCTGAGCGGAGAATTGAAAGAAAATCTGTTCCAGCAGTTTAAATAGCTGTTTGTTCACATAACCCTGAGTGCTACCATTATAGCGTTGTTAATGTTCGGCTGCTTTCCACAGTGGGGGGCTGTAAGTTCACAGTTTCACTGGCACCTCAAAGAGGTTATTAAAGTATTAGCTGTTTTTGATGTGCGATTATGGGTACAAATGTTTGCTTTTATGAGGATTAAGCACGTGAGGGGATTTAAAAGTGTTTTTTTATTCATTCATTGGATGTGGGCTTCGCTGGCTGGGCCAGCATTTATTGCCCACCCCTAGTTACCCTTGAGAAGGTGGTGATAAGCTGCCTTCTTGAACTGCTGCAGTCCTTTCATGGGCTTTCATGAATGGGTTTTTTTTATACAGTGAAGTCTGTAATAGATATTTAGAAATTTATTTTATTTAATCTCAGCGTGGCTCCTGAGGTCTGCTGATGCTGGATACTGTGTGTGTTGGCACAGAGTGTATAAGGGCAAAGGGTGGTGAGTGGGGGACAAGGGTCAACATTAAGTTGGCACAGGAGCGACAAGGGGCCATGGGGTGGGTGGGGGCATGGGTTAGCATGAGTTGGCATGTAAGGACATGGGGAGTGCTGGGATGTGAGAGGGTAAGGGCTAGCGGACGTACTGTTTAAAACAACTGGGACGAAGTCTCAAAGAACCAAGGTGAGCCTTTGAACCAGCCCACCTTGGCACTCGGCAGCCCCTGTGGCGGCATCTAATCTGCATCTGGGGCTGGTGGGCCTGATTCCATTCTGTACCCACCCCTCCAGAATGAAGATCCATCTCATCATTTGGGGCACTTTTTCCTCGAGGCAGGTGCAGCGAGCTGGAAGATTTCCTGGCTCTGTGCACCTGCCTCGAGAGTGAAAATCCAGGACCATGTGCTTTTGGCTATTGAAAGAAATTACAGGGTGGATAGCAAAGGCTCGGGACACAGTTTTTCAATCCCTGTTAAAAATGCAATTTGAGTAACCAATGTAAACGCTGGTTCAAGTAGGGAGAGAAAATTAAACTGTGTATCTATGGATTAGTTAGCCTAATGTGAGTTTTACGCAAGTCCTTAGAATCCATAATTTGAGATAAAACTAGATTTAGAAATGCATGAGTTAATTAAAGGCACTCAGCATGGATTCATTACAGCCAAGTCATGTTTGATAATTTTTTTGAAAAAAGATTGGGTTAATAAAGAGTTCAGTAGGTATAGTGCAAATGGATTTTCAATGGCATTTGATAAGACGTCTTAGAAAATTCAAACATGTAATATAAAAGGAAAGGCATAGCATGTATGGAAAGTTGGTTGATCAGAAAGAAGTTTTAATTAATTTAAAAGCTGATGGATGAAGGGGTGTTGCTTGGACTGAAAAGAGTTGGAAGTGCTGTACCCTATGGTACACCCACTTTTCTTCTCAATATATATGAATGGTTTAGACTTGGACATAAGCATCACAGTCTTAAAATAGCTGATGGCACAAATGTAGAGGCTTGAAAGAAATGAGGTGGAACTTAAAGGACTCCAGGAAGATATAAACAGATTAGTGGAATGCGCAGCTAAGTAGAATATAACATTTAAGGTGGGCAATTGGGTGGAATTCCATTTTGGAAGGAAAAATAAAGTATGGGGGTATAAACTAAATGGAAAGATGCTAAGGAATGTGGATGAACATCGAGACCTAGGATTTCACATACGTGATCTGTTGAAAGCATGAGTGCAGATAAATAAAGCCACAGAAATGGTGAACAGCATTTAGGTTTTATAATTAGGAACACATTTGTGTAAAGATGTAATAATTAATTTGTACAAAAAATTAGTTATGCCACAGCTAAACTACTACGTGAAGCTTTGGGTGCCAGAAAGAGCATACAGAAAAGATTCATTTGGATGACACCAGGGATGACATAGTAATAAGAGACTTAAGATACTAGGGCTATTTCCATTGGACCAGGAAAAGGCTAAGAGGAGGTTGAATACAAGTTTTCAATAAAATTATGAAGCCTTTTGATAGAATGAATAAAAACAGACAAGTTCCTTTGTTTAGAGTGTCAGTGATGAGGGATCATCAAATTAAAATTATCACTCAAAGTGTGGAGGGAGATTGAGAGAATTTTTTTTCTGCATTGTGGGTGCAAGGAAGTAGTCGAGGCAGATATTGCGTCCATGAAGAGGAAATTGGATAAATAGTTGAAGCAGAAGAATATCCTGACTTGGAAATATATCGTTGTTTCTTCATTGTCACTGGGTCAAAATCCTGGAACTCCCTTCCTAACAGCATTGTGGGTGTATCTACACCACATGGACTGCAGCGGTTCAAGATGGCAGCTCACCACCACCTTCTCAAGGGCAATTAGGGATGGGCAATAAATGCTGGCTCAGTCAGCGAAGCCCACATCCTGTGAATGATTTTTTAAAAAATGAAGCTATGGGAGAAGGAAGGTATGACATAGTACATTATATAGTATTTACAGCTTGGAAACAGACCATTCTGCCCAACAGGTCAATGCTGGTGTTTATGACCCACATTAACCTCCTCTCACCAAGCTTCATCTCACTTTGTCAACATACTGGCCCAGATCTCCTGGTTAGTGTCAGAGTGGGAGCACATGCTGCTGACCCCATTTAAAATTGTGGTCTTACCTTTTTACACTGGAGCCTTAGGATCTTCTTGTCTTGGCTCCAGCATGTGTTACGAAAGTCAACTTACCTTAATGTTAAGACTGGAGGTCAGGAACTTCAACTCCTTAAAAGCCTTGAAGCTTGTGAACATGCGCAGACCGTGAGTGGGCTACACATGCACATATCAGCATTTTTACATTCTTTGAGCTCAGCATGCCTGTACAAGAAGAAAAACGGCATGGAGACCTGGGTCAGGTGACTGGGGGTGGAGCGCCATGGAAGATCAGAGTCCCAGGCAAGAGACAGGGAGAGGGAACAGGGAAAGATCCCAAAGGGAGATGGGTCGGGGGCGGTCCCAAAGCAGAGAGGGGACAGGGAGAGGTCCAAAGGGGAGAGGGGACAGGGAGGCCCCAGAAAAAAAGAGTCCCAGAGCAGTGACAGGGACAGGATGAGGTCCCGGTTCAGTTACAAAGAAAGGAATAGAAAAAAAGGCTCCAGATAGGGAAAGGACTGTGGGTAGCAGATTTTAAGTCAACACAGCTCAAGGGAAGCCCTGGTAATCGAAGGGGGCTTAGAAGAAGCCCTGAAGATCTAAGAGGGCAGCCAAAGGTTTGTGGCCCCGTGTTGGGGCAAAATTCATAACATTTAAAATATAGATTAAATAATCAAGTTAAAAGCATGGAAACGTGACAATCATGTAATGATAAAAATAGATAAATTCAGCAGCTAACAGGGAAGTGGTGAACATGATATTAAAAGAAGGAATATTGAATTAAAATTTTATTAAAATTACACACCATTACCCCTTTGGAGCATTAGTGTTCCGCTTGCACGGCTGAAGAGCTGAAATTGTGCTTGTGAGTTGGTATTTGAGTGTATACTTGGGAATCCAGGGGAATGAAACCTCGGGAGACATGATTGAAACCCTGCGAGATGGGCAGTTGTTGATGCTGTCCAAGTTGGAGCGACCTTTGGAGAAAATTCCGAGATTAGATCTTTGAAGATGAAGACTGGAATTCCTTGTGATAGAGACAGAGTTTCAGTGAGATTGGTTGACTCACAGTGTTACTGACATCTGGGTGGATTGTTAAGAAATCCATGGACTCTGCCTTGGTTGTATTTGCCAATTGGTATGCAGTGTGGTGTGTTAGATCACAGTTGGCTTGTTAATTCACATGTACTTCATACTTACCCTGAATGTTAGAGTATAAGATAGATATTGTAAATTGTTTTAGATTTCTGACCTTGTGTAGTAAAGTTTATTTTTGATTGTTCAAAACCCATGGAATCAAGTGGCTTTATTTATTGAGCAAGTATCTTGAATCTTAAACTTTGCCTACTTTTAAACAAAATGATATTGGTCCCTAATCAGATATTACCAACAACTTATTATTACATATGAATCAAACAATGAGCAGAGTTGGGACGCCTTGTGGTGAAGCGCAATTGTAGTGAAGGCAAGCTCCTTGAGGTCTGTCTTCATTTCACTAAATTTCACTATTTTTAAATACAGCTGTCTTTGTCTTTAGGCTCCCTTCTCAAGCTTGCAACCCCAGCATTGCCCAGTCTCCACCCTGACACTGCTCAACAATCCCCATGCTCCCCACTACAACAATGAGGTGGTGAGTAATGTCAGGAGGTTCAGCAGTGTTGGGGGGGCGGGGGTCAGCAGTGTCATAGGGGGTAATGTGCAATGTCAGATGGTGGGGTGAGCACTGAGGAGCATGGTTTGGGGTGCAGGGCTGAGCAGTTTTGGGGGTGCAGGGGTGAGTAGTGTCAGGGAGTGGGAGAGGGTGAGCAGTGATAGCATGGGTATGACATTTTCTGTGTGACAGGAAACAGAGCAGTGAAAATGGTTGCTTTTCAGACTGGAGGAAGGTATGTGGTGGGGTTTCCCAGGAATCAGTACTGCACACTGCTTTTCTTGATATGTATTAATGATTTAAACTTGGGTGTACAGGGCACAATTTCAAAATTTGCAGGTAATGCAAAGCTTGGAAATGTTGTGAACAGTGATGAGAATATTGATAGACTTCAAGAGTGCACAGTTTGGCTGGTGGAATGGACAGGCATGTGGCAGAGTGTGAACGGACACATTTTGGCAGGAAGAACGGCAGAGGCAATATAAAATTTTGGGTGAAATTCTAAAGGGGGTGCAGAAGCTGAGGGGCCTGGTGGTATTTGTGCACAAAATGCTGAAGATGGCAGGGCAGTTTGAGAAAGTAGTTCAAAAGTCCAAAATATGGAATCCTGGACTTTATAACTAGAAGCATAGAGTACAAAAGCAAGAAAGTTATGAGGAACCTTTATAAAACAGTGGTTTGACCTCAACTGGCGTACTGTATACAATTCTAGTCAGGAAGGGTGTGAAGGCATTAGAGGGGTGCAGAAAAGATTCACAAGAATAGTTCCAGGAATGAGGAACTTCAGTTATGTGGATAGATGCAGAAGCTTGGGTAGTTCTCCTAAGAGAAAGTTAAGAGGAGATTTGATAGAGGTGCTCAAAAGCATGGGGTGTCTAGAAAGAGCAGACAGAGAGAAACTATTCCTCAATGGTCGAAGTGTTGAGAACCAGAGGAGGTCAATATAAGGTGAATGGCAAAATAATCAATGGCAAGATGAGGAAAACCTTTTATTTACACACTGCCTGAGAGTGTGGTGGAGACTTTCGGTCGTGGTTTTCAAATGGGAATTGAATAGTACTGAAAGAGAAAAAATTATGCAGGGCTATAAGGAAAGTGCAGGTGAGTAGGCTGGCTGAGTTGTTCTTGCAGAGAGCTGGCATAGATATTTTGGGCCAACTAGCCTCCTTCTGTGCTGTAACTATTTTATGCTTCTATGAGATCATTTAATTTAAAATAACAGTATGTGTGACTTTAAAATGGAAGCTGAATTTTACCTGCATGTTCTGGGGCCCAGTTATCCCCTGCTCTGTAAGCCCACTGCACCTAAAGACTACACTTGGCCTTGTCTTGCTGTGTGCCACCCCATGGGATTCTTGTACTCTTTACATGCTAAGACCATTATCCCTAGAACAGCTGCATGCAACAGAAACCTGTTGGGTGATCTGGACACATTCTTGAGAGCTTTTGGCTTTTGACAACATCAAAGAGCAAGTTCCACTCCATTCCCCCTGCCCTCCTCTCACACACATACAGAATTTTACAATGTAAAACAGTATATCAAAATGAAGACTTAGACAAATCTCAGTACTTTGATGTATCTGCAAAACTAGAAGTTTCATTCAAAATAATCAACAAGGTGGGAGGTCTGCCAAGAACAATATTGTCAAATTGGCTGTTATTAATTTACAACTTCGTCTTAATCTGCAAAAGCCTTTGTACATATAAAAGTAATTTCCTGACGATTACATGAACTCAGGCAGTCGGTATCAATACTTAAATATTTTTTTGTTTAAAAAAGAGACATGCCAAAGTTTTTTGTCTTGCACTCATCAGGACACTTTGCACGAGTGCAAGACCACCTCTCTTTTTTCAGCAAGTTCTGTATCACCAAACGACTATAATTCTTTTTCACAAAAAATCTGAATCCTGAGAGACTTCTAAAGTTAAAAATGAATAGCCGAGATAAACTGAGAAAAACAGTTTAATTCAAAATTTAAAAAGAATTAGGTGTACGTTAATCGGTGTCAATGTATTATACGGACTGACAGGGTTGAATGCATGCAGTCGTCTTCCCTGAATTGTGTGTGTGTAAAATAGGAGAAACACCAAGAGGTTCTTACCCAGGAAAAGCCAATGCAGCCGATAGCACCAGACAACATGTCACCCAGAAAACCGGGAAAGGAGGTAGCGGCAGGGAAATAGGCATGAAAATGTGGACTTTGCCAGTGGGTTACCTGGGGACGAAAACGCATTAAATATAATTTATGAAACAGCGCAGGTGTCGGCAAATTTGTAACGTTCGCTGGCCGCTAACTGATTTACTGATGAACCCATAAATCTCAATGCAAATTTACGGCTGCTTGATATAGCAATTGGTCATTTGGTTTCATTCACTTCATTCTTTTACGATGTTAGTTTTCATGCTATCAGTTCTTGATCTTGTTACTCAACTACATGGCAACAGGTAGTTTTAGAATAACAATTACAGTGTTTCTTAATTCAGGGAGGAGAGCATGCGAAGGATTACATTCAGGGAATGAATTTGTGGGCTAAATTTGCTCACCCCCGGCATAATGACTCTCTCGACGTCCTTCATCAGATCCTCGAAGCTGTCGGGTTCCAGGGGCGCGCTGTCCGGAATCAGGGGTCGCAGGTACCCGGGTTGCACCGTCGGATAAACGGGACGTTGATCGATGGATTTCAGGTAATCTGTGATATAATCCACCATCTCTTTGCCCCTTGTACGGAATTCCTCGAAATCCATGACTCTTTATTTCAGATTCCAATTAAAGGGAGCTGCAGAATTTTCATTATAAAATAAAAAAACATGGAAATTGTTGCATAGCCTGAAACGTAAAGTAAATCCGTTTCTCCGAATTATGGGGAAATCTATATATTTTGTATCTACTATGACAGCAAAATGAACGCGTCTCTTCAAAGGTAAACTGATTGTCTGCAGGTCAAATTCGATTGTTTAGAACTAAATGTATTATTCTCTGTGCACCTACCCAGCTTCACCCACCCAATTGCAAATGTACAGAACGTGTCTCTTTTACTTATTCTAGTATCTGCTAACATTGCCTGCTTCCTGCTACACTTAACACGGTTAACCTTGTAATAAATCCTTTCGAACGAAGAGTAATCCGAATGCATTAAACACAGTTTCACGCTGTGCAGTCACTAGCTGGATTACTGCATTTAAAACTAAATGTTAATCAAAGTCTGCTGTTAAAACACTAATAAGCGTTTTCATGTGGAACATGTTGCAGTGTACTCACGTGTGACGACAGTACCGCTGACATGTACTTTGATCTTTGGAGTTTCAGGCAAAATGTTCTTTTATATAACGACAGAAGCACAAATCGCAGTCCTAGCCACTCAGAGACGAGCATTGCTAAAACATTCTCCCACGCAACTACGATCACCAATCACAAACAGGATGAAGCTCCTCCTTCACTTGAGATTTGCACAGGGGATTTAGCAGTCCACTAAAGCAACATCCAACATTGCCTGAGTCAGAGAACTTTAACATATTTGACTCATTGTGTCTGTGCTCACTGATAAGGATGTCCGGCCTTTCAGCTCTTTTAGAATCATAGGGCAGAATTTAATGCCCCCCATCCCTGGTGGCAAGTTTGGTGGCGCGGGAGGGTGGAGGGGGGAAGCATTTAATCAGGCGAGAGGGTGGTGAGTGGAGACCCCGCCACCTTCCCGCTTCCACACTGATTAAGTCTGTTTAAAGACGTCTGGAAGGCTTTCCCACCCCGTTGCCAATGAGGCCCTTAAATTTAGCTTAGAAGTGTAGGAGTTCAGATGCATGAGAGGTGATCTCATTGAAACATACAAGATTCCGAAGGAGCTTGATAGGGTAGACACTGAGAGATTATTTCCGCTGGTCGGGGAATCTAAAATATGGGGGGCACAGTCTCAGGGTAAGGGGCCGATCATTTATGACTGATATGAGGAGAAATTACTTCACTCAAAGGGTTGTGAAGCTTTGGAATTCTCTACGCAGAGGGTTGTGGATGCTCCATCATTGAATCATTTAAGGCTTAAATTGGCAGATTTTTGTTCTTTCAGGGAATCTAGGGATATAAGAGGCAGTGAAAAAGTGGAGTTAAAGTCCAAGATCAGTCATGATTGTATTGAATGGCGGAGAAGGTTCGATGGCCGAATGGCCTACTCCTGCTCCTATCTTTGTGTTCTTGTATTCTTGTGACTTCCACCCTCAGTGTCCATGATCTTGGGGAAGGCCCATTGCTGTCCAGCTAAGTGCCTGAGTGGAATTCAATTCGGCAGGCCTTCCCTAAAAGAGACGACGCAGGGTTCTCTCCTGCTCTCAAGCCAGAGGGCGAGTCCCCCGCCACCTCTATTAAAAATTCCCAATAGAATGGTTACAACATAAAAGGAGGCCATTCGGATCATTATATCTGTGCCAGCTTTCTGCAAGAGCAACTCAGCTCATCCCACTACATGCCCTTTCCCCATAGTCCTGCAATTCTTTCATCTTCAAGTGCTTTGAAAGTTTTGAAATAGCCTTTAGAAAGCCATGACTTTATTTTTTTCAATTCCCTTCAGGACTTTTGAAACTCAACCTGTTTTTCATTTGTATTATCAACCTCAGATTTGTTATATGTGCACCTTTTTTTCTACTTAATATCTCTTTGTGTGGCTTGGTGCCATATTTTGTTTTATAATGCTCATGTGAAGCACCATGGGATGTTTTATTACTTTAAAGGTTCTATATAAATATAAATTGTCATTGTTGATCATTTTACTCTATTTATTTTATCATCCAGGGAGCTTTGGTTTTGTTTGTCTCAACTTTCTCCACCTTGGGAATGTACCCCTAGTCTACCTGAACAAACTACTTTTTAAAAGCACCCCATTGTTCAGTTAGCTTTGATTGCCAATCCAATTCTAATTTACTTGGGCTAGATCTGTTCTCGCCACATTGAAATTGGCTCGCCTCTAATTAATTATTTTTACTCTGGATTTCTCCTTTTCTTTGTTCATAGTGAATGTAAACTTCATGATACCACAATCACTGTTCCACTATATGCTCCCCTATTGGCACTTGATCCACTTGACCCCACCTATTCCCCAGAACTGGATCCAGCAATGCCTCCTTCCTCCTTTGGCTGGAAAAGTAGTGATCTAGAAAATTCTCCTGAACACACTTCAGAAACTATGCCCCCTTTCTGTCCTTTGCACTATTACTATTGCTGTCCACATTAGGATAGTTAAAGTCTCCCATTATAACTACTATATACTTTTTGCACACTCTGTAATTCCCTTGCAAATTTGCCCCTCTATATCTTTTCCACCAGCTGGTGTCCTATAGAATACACCCAGTAGTGTAATGGCATCTATATTGTTTCACAACTCTAGCCAAATAAGATTCTGTATCTAACCCCGCTAGGATATCCGTTCTCTCCAGATCTGTAATATTCTCCTTAAGCAATACGGCTACCTCTCTTCCTTTCTTTCCTTTTCTATTTTTCCAAAACATCTTGTATCCAGGAATATTTTGTACCCAGTCCTTCCATTTTTTGCGCCAGGTCTCTGTTATCGCCACAATATTATATTTCCAGATGGCTATGTGTGCCTACAGCTCACCAATCCTACTTGCCACACTCCATGTGTGCACTTACACCTGCAGTAAACTTATTTTAGAATGCGCTCCATTCCCTCCTATTCTGATCCCACCTAATTCCTTATTATTTCTTACTCTTGTGCCACGTGTCTCTCCCAATCTTTTGTGCGCCTTGGTTTTCCTCTCTAATGCTACTTTCTGCTTCTCACCTGCCTGCCAAATTAGTTTAAACCCTCCTCTACAGTACAAAGTGACCCGCAAGCACATTGGGCCCAGCTCTGTTGAGGTGCAGCCTGTCCAACCTATACAAGTTTCAAATCCCGCAGAATCGGTCCCAATTTCCCAGGAACCTAAAGTCCCCACATACATCTCACCAGTCATGCATTCATCTGCTCTATTCTCCTATTACTGTACTCACGAGTGCATAGCACAGGGAGTAATCCAGTGATTACTACCTTTGAGGTTCTGATGATTAGTTTCTTTTACTGCTCTTTAAAATCTGCATGCAGGACCTCATCCCTCATTCTACCTATGTTGCTGGTACCAATATGGACCATCGCCTACCCTGTTCACCCTCCCGCCTCAGGAGTGCTCTACAGCATTCAACGATGACCTTGACACTGGCACCAGGAAGGCAACATACCATTTGGATCCATGTCTGGCTGCTCCCCAAACTATAAAATCCCCTATCGCTATATCTTTCCCAACTTTCCTCCTGCTTCTACCATCTACGGGGCAGTGAGTTTCAGACACCACCCCCCTCTGGGTGAAAAATAAATCCTTAATTCCCCTTTAATCCTTCCACCAATAACTTTTAAAATCATGCCTCCTATTTATTGATCTCTCCGTTAATGGAAATAGGTTATTTTTATCCACTCTACCTTGACCCCTCATGATTTTACACACTTCAGTTAATCACCCCTCAGTCTCTTTGTTCAAAAGAAAATAAGTCCAGGCTAATCAATCTTTCCTCATAGTTAAAATGCTCCATTCCTGACAACATCCCCATAAACCTTTTCTGTACTCACTCCAGTGTGATCACGTCCTTCCTGAAATGGAGTGATCAGAACTGTATCTGGTGCTGTAGTTGTTGTCTAGCTAGTTTTATACAGTTCTAGCATAACCTTCCTTCTTTTATACTCTAGTCCTCAGCCAATAAAGGAAAGTATTGCATATGCCTTCTTGACTACCTGTCCTGTATGTCCAGGGATCTGTGGACACACTCCAATGCTCTATTTTTCCCTAAGCATTTTAGAATCCGACTATTTATTATGTAGTCCCTTGCCTTGTTTGTGTTCTCTAAAAGCATCACCAGACACTTCACCAGATGGAATTCCATTAGCCACTTTTCTGCTCACTTGATTAGTCCACTGTTATCTTCCTACAGTCTATAGCTTTCTTCCTCGCTACCAACCACACAGACAATTTTCATATGATCTGCAAACTTCTTAATCATGCCCCCTACATGTAAGTCTAAATCATTGATGTATACCATTAACAGCAAGGGATGCAGTACCGAGCCCTGTGGAACGCCACTTGAAGCAGTCTTCCAGTCACAACAGCATCTGTTGAACATAACCCTTTGCTTCCCGCCACTGAACCAATTTTGGATCCAACTTGTCACTTTCCCTTGAATCCCATGGGCTTCAAATTTACATATCAGCCTGCCATATGGTTTCTTGTCAAAGGCCTTCCTAAAATCCATGTTGCCTAGATCAAACATGCTACCCGCATTGACTCTCCATGTTATGTCCATCAAAGAATTCAATCAAGCTAGTTAGGTACAACCCTCGCTTTATAAATCCATGCTGAATATCCTTGATTAATCCACGCCTCTTGAAGTCAAATATCATGTTAGGAGTGTGATGGAATACTCCCCACATGCCTGGATGAGTGCAGCTCCCACAACACTCAAGAAGCTTGACACCATCCAGGACAAAGCAGTCCGCTTGATTGGTACCACATCCACAAACATTCACTCCCTCCACCACCGACGCACAGTAGCAGCAGTGTGCACCACCTACAAGATGCACTGCAGGAATTCACCAAGACTCCTCTGACAGCACCTTCCAAACCCATAACCACTACCATCTGGAAGGACAAGGGCAGCAGATAGATCGGAACACCACCACCTGGAAGTTCCCCTCCAAGTCACTCACCATCCTGCCTTGTAGATATATCACCATTCCTTCACTGTCACTGGGTGAAAATCCTGAAATTCCCTTCCTAACAGCACTGTGGATGTACATACACCACATGGACTGCAGCGGTTCAAGAAGGCAGCTCACCACCACCTTCTCAAGGGCAATTAGTGATGGGCAATAAATGCTGACCCAGCCAGCGAAGCCCACATCCCATGAATGAATAAAAAAATACCATCTCTCAGAATGTTTTCCAATAATTTGTCCATCATTGAGGTTAGGCTGACTGACCTGTAATTACTTGGGTTATCCCTTCCTTACTTTTTAAACAATGGTACAACATTACCAGTCCTTCAGTCCTATGACACCATGCCTATAGCTGGAGAGGATTTGAAAATGATGGTCAGAGCCGCCGTCATTTCTTCCCTTTCTTCCCTTATTAGCCTGCGATATATTTTGTCCCCACATTTGGTGATTCATGCACTTTTAAGGATGTTAAATGTGAGTTTCCTGGGACTAGAAACAGCCAGAGACAAACCAGACTCTGTGCTTCTGCTTGCAGACTCCCTCCACTGGTTCAATTCTGTATTGCAGTTCCAAGTGAATAAAATATATACATTACACTTTTCAAAACACTAATACATTAGTAGTGGTATTGGACTAGTAATCCAGAGACACAGGGTAAAGCTCTGGGGACCTGGGTTCAAGTCCCGCCATGGCAGATGGTGGAATTTGAATTCAATAAAAGTCTGGAATTAAAAGTCTAATGACCATGAAACCATTGTCAATTGTTGTAAAAACCCATCTGGTTCACTAATGTCCTTTAGGAAGGAAATCTGCTGTCCTTACCTGGTCTGGCCTACATGTGACTCCAGGTTCACAGCAATGTGGTTGACTCTTAAATGCCCTCTGGACAAGGGCAATTAGGGATGGACAATAAATGCTGGCCTAGCCAGCGATGCCCACATCCCATGAATTAATCAAAAAAAAGCTCCCCTTCTTAGTAAATGAGAGTTAGCTTTTTTCAATAGTTTGTTTCCAAAGTATAAACAATAAACCTAAGCATAACTTGAACATTGAACTTATTACATATTCTAACTTTTGTATTAATTTAACAATGCGCTCAGTTATAAACAATGAGATGAAAGATTTGTTCACCAACTGAAAATAGTTCACTTCGTCACATAGTCACTTAAGTATAGCAGACATCTTCACTCATGAGTAGGATATTGTCTAATATCAGGTGTGGTCTCATTTAACGCATATTCTTCATCTGAGATGTCGATGTAAGAATTGGCTTCAATACTTACAATGGTGTTTTCAGTGCTTTGAAAGTGACGCATTTTGACTGATGATTTGTAAATCATGCTTTGCAGTGATCATTGATTCCTTGTGTTGGTCACAACAAGTGGTTGCATGTCATAGCCTTTCCAACATGACCATCATGTTTTATAAGCATTTTATATTCTGGCTTTTGACTGTAGCTCTGAATTGCATGTTTTGCTCTGTATTTAATCTCATTTGATCCTTCTTGGTCATGTTCACATACTTGTTGATCATTAGCTCTGCGAGGTAACTTAGAAAGATGTGTGTGTATAGGATGTGCAAAGATAAGTGTAGCTAGAGCTTTCCAGTAGTCGAGTGAGGAGCCACTCTGTAATTGTGAAGAAAATGATATTAATCTTGCTTCCATGACTTGCTGTAGCTGTACATATTGCTTTTTTCAAGGTATGCATAAATGTCTCAACTTCCCTATTAGCTCTTGGCCAACGGGTTGTGATTTTTTGATGAGTGAAACTAAATAGTTTGTGAATTTTCTGAATTCATTGCTGTTGAATAGAGGTCCATTGTCATGTCATGCAATTTGAGGGATTTTAAACAAGGCAGAAATCTGGTCAAGCTTTGGGATGGCTGCTTTCATTGAAGTAGACGTAAATATTTCTACGACTG
This sequence comes from Cetorhinus maximus, assembly GCF_964194155.1. Classification (NCBI taxonomy): domain Eukaryota; kingdom Metazoa; phylum Chordata; class Chondrichthyes; order Lamniformes; family Cetorhinidae; genus Cetorhinus; species Cetorhinus maximus. Next base: position 86,199,644 of record NC_135881.1, read on the forward strand.
GGAATCTGCTGCAGTCATCAATGACAACAAGCAGGTGTTCACCATTGGGTAAATCTACAAAATTGACACTAACTTCAATCCATGGTCCTGGAGGTAGTTCAGATGTCTTGAAAGGATCACGAAAATTTGACATTATGTTTGCTTGACATGGCAAACACTGATTCATTTTTTGTTCAACCATAAGGTTGGTTTCTGGGAACCATACCTTGGCTGTAAGGAGTTGTTTGGTTTTACAATTCACTGATGACCTTCACGTGTTATATCGACAACACGTTCCCTCAATGATTGTGGAATTATAAAGAGATAAAGTTCAAATAATATGGAATTAATACACTATTAATGGAATATTAGTTTAAAAGCTACTTTGAGTAAACTCACAGTAAAACATATTTTAACAGGGGTCAAAACTAGCTTGCAAAAGCAGCAAGTTCAACTCCCTTCACAACAATGTGAAATTACTGATGAGAAATACACACACCTCATAAATGATATTTGATGGTCTTTGCTATGACACTAGCATGTAAGCTACAATACTAGCTCTGATAAGTAAAACCTCAAAACAGATAAACGAATCACTAGGCCCCAAGTGTTATCTTACTGGATGCAATACCTTGACTAAGCAACATTGACTATTATGACTGTAATGTAAAGTCCAGTTTTCAGGAATAAATTCAAAATAACATTTTCTAGATATTGAATGGGCACCCTCCTCATAATAGGTGGCCCTTTCACCAAAAAAAGGATACTAATTTGGGGTGGTCCATTCTTGATCAAATGAACGTCTTCTATGTAACCATTATTAAACAACCCAAAATTCATTATAAACATCTCAACCCAAACTTGAATCTTCAGATTTGTTAGGGGGACTCGTTTGATTCTCATAGATTGACTTCAGACTTGTTCTGAGCCTTGTGGATCTCACTCAGGGATTAAAGTAATAACACTTTAATATTTTTGGATATCCTTACTTACTTTTAGAATTCTTATATCTGTAGAAGGTACAGTTTAAATTTTGGATTCTCATATAGAAATAAGAACTAATTATCTTTTCTTTTTAGGCTTTATTTAACTTTGCAAATTATAACCTTTGTATAACCACCAAACTGCATGCTTTATTATAATAAATTTATGTGTTTACTTAAAACTTAAATTGTCTCACCTAGTCTTCTGTATCAAACTCCCAGTGAACCCAACTCCTAGTCCCCTGATGGTGGGGGAATATTTACTGAGGAGTTTAACCCAAACTCTTATAATATTCAGGAAAGTTACAATATAGGTAAAATATAATTTAGACTATCAGGAGGAGGGTAATACTCTTAAGTGATTTTCTTTCTTTGGCTGGGGGAAAGTTGGATTCACTGGACCCAATTATGTGTCCTTGAGTCTAGCTCCCTCTGGCCAAAGTTGAGGAAAATTAATTGAGGGACACATTTGATCATTTTAGCTCCATATAAGAGGTTAGGATTGTAAAAAAAAACCCAGAATGACAATGTAGTTGAGATTAATCCTTAAAATTAACTCTCAAAGCTCCCTCACTCACCAAATTCCCAAGCTCACAATGTCTCGAGCTGCACTCAGTGACCTAAGCTGATATCTTCATGCTTGTTTACCTTTTGTGCCCAACAAGACCACCTGTATTTGTATGAGCTGAAATCGTACAGGGATGAGTCAGCACTGCTGGCTAGAGAAACCAGTTCTAACTAGCTACCTAAAAATATGGCTGCCTCTCCAACAGGTGGCTCACTTAACACTGAAAGAAAATTAACTTTAACAGTAAAATGTAATTAAATGCTGAATGCAGACAAGACTAGATTTTAGAAAGAGATTAACTCCTAAAATTAACTCTTAAATTCCCCCACTCACCAAATTCCCAAGCGCACACTGCCTCGAGCTGCACTCAGTCACAAGCTGCAAACTTTGTGCTTGCTTAATTTGTGTGCTTAGCAGGACCACCTATACTTATACTAGCTGAATTTCTATAGAGATGAGACAGCCCTGCTGGCTAGAGACATCAATCATAACTAGCCACCTAATTAACTAACTTTAGCTGCCTCTCCAGTAGAGAGCTTCTTTATCCCTGACTAAGCCTGAAAGAAACTTAACTTTAACATTAAATTGTAGTTAAATGCTAAATGCAAACCAGACTAAATTTTAGAAAGAAATTAACCCCTAAAATTAACTCTTAAAATTCCCCAACTCACCAAATTCTCAAGCTCAGGCTTGGGGCAGGATTTTTTGGACAGCAGGCTTCCTGCCCCGCCACCAGAAGAGTCATCAGTGGGGAATGCACCCCTGCCACTACAGGCTGCCCTGCCGCCATTTAAACAATTGGCTGGAGACAGGACAACCACCCCTCACTCAGGAGGAAGCCTCACCTCAGAGAGCTGCAGGTCAATGCCAGGTAGCCTAACATCTGTCTTAGGGAAAATGCTAGAAGCTATTATTAAGGAGATTATAGCAGGGCACTTACAAAATCTTTGTGCAGTCAAGCAGAGTTAATATGACTTTGTGAAAGGAAAATCTTGCTTAACTAATTTATTACAGCTCTTTGAGGAAGTAACAAGCAACATAGATAATGAGGACCTGTAGATGTGGTGTACTTGGATTTCCAAAAGGCTTTCGATAAGGGACCACAACAAAGGTTACTATGCAAAATGAGAGCTCGTGGTGTAGAGGTAACATATTAGGATGGATAGAGGATTTGTTAGCTAACGGGAAGCAGAAAATAGGGATAAATGGCTAATTTTTAGTTTGGCAAGCTGTAACTAATGGATCATTGCAGGGGCCTCAACTATTTACAATATATATCAATGACTTGAATGAGGAGACTGAACACATGATTGCTAAATTTGCTGATGGCACAAAGGTAAGTAGTGGAGTAAATTGTGAAGAGGATATAAGGAGTCTGCAAAGAGATACAGGTAGATTAAGTGAGTGGGAAAATGTTTGGCAGATGAAGTATATTGTAGGAAATGTGAGATTGTCCACTTTTGCAGCAAGAATAAAAAGCAGCATATTTAAATGGAGGGATATGGACTCACAAAGAGCTAATATCCAAGTATAGCAAATGATTAGCAAGGCCATTGGAATGTTGCCATTTATTGCAAAGGGAATGGAATGTAAAAGTAGGGAAGTTTTGCTGCAATTGTATATGGCATTGGTGAGACCGCATCTGGAGTACGGTGTACAGTTTTGGTTTCCTTGCTTAAGAAAGGATATAATAACATTAGAAGCAGTTCAAAGAAGGTCAACTTGACTGATTCCTGGCATGAAGGGCCTATCTTATGAGGAAAGGTTGGACAGATTGGACCTGTATCCTTTGGAATTTAGAAGAATGTGAAGTGAACTTATTGAAACATATCAGATTGATAAGAGAGTTGACAATGTGGATGCTGAGAGGATATTTTGCCTATGGGAGAGACTAGATCTAGGGACACAGTTTAAAATAAGGAGTTTCCCATTTAAGACAGAGATGAGAAGAATTTTTTTCTCTCAGATGGTCATTAGTCTGTGGAATTCTCTTCATAGTGGAGGCAGGGTCATTCAATATTTTTAAAACTGAGTTAGATAGAACCTTGATTGACAAGGGAGTAAAGAGGGTATAGAGGATAGATAGGAAAGTAGCTTTGAGGTCACAATCAGATCAGCCATGATCTTATCAAATGGCAGAGCATTTTCGAGGGGCCGCATGACCTACTCCTGCTCCTGATTCATATGTTTATATGTATGTATGTATGTAGTCCCAGCAATGCCAGTAGCAGCAGTGGCAGCACTTGGACAACAAGCAGTCCCCAAATTCAAAGTCTCATACATATGAATTAGGAACAGGAGTAGGCCACTCAGCCTCCTGAGCCTGTTCCGCCATTTGATAAGATCATGGCTGATCTGATTGTAAGCTCAACTTCACCTTCCCACCTACCCCCTACAACCTTTCACCCCCATGCTTATCAAGAATCTATCCACCTCTGCCTTAAAAATATTAAAAGACTCTGCTTCCACTGCCTTTTGAGGAAGAGAGTTCCAAAGACTCACAACCCTCTGAGAAAAAAAAATTCTCCTTATCTGTCTTAATTGAGCGATCCCTTATTTTTAAACAGTGACCCCTAGTTCTAGATTCTCCCACAAGAGGAAACATCCTCTTCAGATGCATGTTGTGAAGACCCCTAAGGACCTTAAATTTTTCAGTCAAGTTGCCTCTTACTCTTCTAAACTCCAGCGGATACAAGCCTTGCCTGTCTAACTTTTTCTCATGAGACAACCTGTCCATTCTAGGTTTTAATCTAGTAAACCTTCTCTGAACTGTTTCCAATGCATTTATATGCTTCCTTAAATAAGGAGACTAATACTATACACAGTACTCCAGATGTGGTCTTACCAATGACCTCTATAACTGAAACATAACCTCCCTACTTTTGTATTCAATTCCCCTCATAATAAATGATAACATTCTATTAGCTTTCCTAATTACTTGCTGTACCTGCATACTAACCTTTTGGGATTCATGCTCTTGGACACCTAGGTCCCTCTGCATCTCAGAGCACTGCAATTGGAGTCTTGGAGTCCATGACCAGGAAAGTACAGGTGATCTAATGACAAGGTGGGGAGGTGAGACCCGGAGAGGTGGGGAGAGGTGTTGGGGTCCTGATGGAGGGGCCAAGCAGGGATAGGGGGTATCTGTGGATAGAAGACCTTGTGGGGGAGGGTGCCTGATATGGAAAGGAGGTACCCCTCCTCCATGCCCAACGCCTGAAAAGGGTGACTTGCATGGCTTTCCCCTGCTCTGTATTTCTCCTGCCAGCCGCAAAACTAAGGCCAAGTGTAAGAACGGTCATAAGTAATCATTAATTACCCACTTAAGGACCTCAGCTGGGGCAAGGCCTCACCTGTTTCACTGTAAAATTGGGACAGGTCGCGGCTGTTGGAGGGTGGTGGGAAGGACATGAAGGGAGTTTTATGGGTCTCCTCACATGTAATCCTGCAAATGAGGGTTTGTAAAATTCTGCCCTCTGTCTCAAGCTGCACTCAGTGATGGGCTGCAATCTTCTTACTAGATACCTTTCATGCGGTTAATATTTTCTGTTTTATGTAATGTCCCTAAGATATGAAAGAGATCATAAACTGTTTAAATCAACCCTTACCTTTTTGCTTAATTAAAAAATGGACTTTGCTGAACTAAAAGATGGCTGCTACAGGTCATATGATTCACAAGTTAGCTACAGTTTCTAGAAATTTCCAATAGCAGTTACAGGGCAAAAGCTCAACTCTCATCCTTGTGGAATTTCACACCTTTCATTGTGAGGACACATTATAATCAACAAAACCAGGAACCATCAGGCGTTCTCTCTCCCCAGCCTAGTCCTATAAGAGAGCAATCGAAACTCATTATACCTGCAGAGGTGCTAATAGCCACCATCTATCTCCTAAGGTAAACAATAGATTTTGACCAGAGGCATAGAAACTGCTTGTTAGCCTGCAACTGACTTATTAATGGGCATCACATGACCTTATTCTGGCTTTTGGAAAGTTTTAATATTACATTTCTAGACTCGCAACTCAGTCTGCTGTTTAACCTCCAGCCCGCAAGCACCACAGCAGGATTCCAGGCTGACCAACAGCCTACATTAAGTCTAAGCCTCCTTGAAGCCTGTTTCTCTGGAAGATTCCTGCCATTGCCTGCTGAAAAGATCAAGCGCCTGTATATCAACCTCATCTCATAAACTTTAAAAGGATTCCTCAACATCAGTTTCAGCTAGCTGAACACCCCTGAACTGTAATTCCTCCATGAAGGAACCCTCACTCACCTCTGACTTTCTGGACTCTGGCAATCACGTGACCTGATATCCATATCTGTGGTTCCTTTTCTTTAAAATTATTCATAGTTGTAAAACTACTCTTTCCTATCTTCTTATTCGTGCTTGTGTGAATGAAGTTGCAACCATTCCCAGGGTTTGAATGTATGAATAAACTTTACCTCAGATTTAACCCTAAAGACACTTTAAAAATTGACCTCAAACAGAAGGTTTGAGAAACACACACGCCTATTTCAAAAATTAAAACACCTCTACTTATGGACAAATGGCAAGAAAATAAAGGAGTTCAGATTTGCCTCCCTCCCCACTCCATAACATTTAGATCTGCAATTTAATGTCTTATTCAGTCGCTGTCACTAATCATGAATTCAATTTTCTTTTTTCTTTATTTATCAAAATGTAGTTTATTTTTCCTATTCTTTATGATGCATGGAGCAAAGTCTTGTTTACTACCTGCAATGGCCCTGAAGAAGGAAAATGGTTTTAAAACATAGGAAAATTTGAAACAAGACAAAACCGTGTTGATCAAGGCTTCCCCTGCCCTTGGTTTCCCCAACTGCTCAGCAAATGTTTTGATTGAATAGCTGAACCAAACTGTGCAAAGAAGTTCTGCAAAAGATTTTCTGATTCTGTTCACTGTCCATCCTCACTAAAAATGTATGTCTGTACATATGAACAACGAGCCGAAGTAGACCATTCGGCCCTTTGAATCTGCTCTGCCATTTAATATGATCATGGCAGATCTGATAGTAACCTCAAATCTGCATCCCGCCTACTCCCGATAACCTATCACCTCTGCTATCTGTCTGCAATATTCACTGATTGTAGGGAAGTGTGTAACCTGAAATAGCTTCCTCTGCCATCTTTCCCAAGGCAACATGTAACACATTAAGCTTACATCCAGGTAGAAATGCTAATTAGCTATCCTTGATCCCCACTCCTTTTCATCTTATAAGTAAATTGAACTTTTACAGTACAATTGTTTACAATCTGATAACTGTAACACCTGTCTGGGATTTTGGGAGACTCAGTGTGTACTCATGGTAAATTCAGAGACTACTGCCATTGTCTCCAAATGTGAACACTTTGTACCTTCTTCTCAATAAAACAATTTAAGCCTTTCTTTAGTTGACCTCTAACAATCAAACTACCCAGGCTTACTAAAAACAAAAAACTACTACGGATGCTGAAAATCCAAAACAAAAACAGAATTACCTGGAAAAACTCAGCAGGTCTGGCAGCATCGGTGGAGAAGAAAAGAGTTGACGTTTTGAGTCCACATGACCCTTCAACAGAACTGAGTGTAGTTAGGAGAGGGGTGAAATATAAGCTGGTTTAAGGTGGGGGGTGGGGGGAGAGAAGTTGAAGGTGGGGTGGTTGTAGGGACAAGCAAGCAGTGATAGGAGCAGATAATCAAAAGATGTCACAGACAAAAGGATCAAAGAGGTGTTGAAGGTGGTGATATTATCTAAGAAAAGTGCTAATTAAGAATGGATGGCAGGACATTCAAGGTACAGCTCTAGTGGGGGTGGGGTGGAAAGACTGACAAGGTATTAGTTGTAGATTTAAAAATAATGGAAATAGGTGGGAAAAGAAAAATCTATATAAATTATTGAAAAAAACAAAAGGGAGGGGGAAGAAACGGGGTGGGGATGGGGGGGAGGGAGTTTAAGATCTAAAGTTGTTGAATTCAATATTCAGCCTGGAAGGCTGTAAAGTGCCTAGTCGGAAGATGAGTGCTGTTCCTCCACCTGCCTCTTCACTTCCTCTCTCCTCACCGTCCAAGGGCCCAAACACTCCTTTCAAGTGAAGCAGCATTTCACTTGCATTTCCCCTAACTTAGTCTACTGCATTCGTTGCTCCCAATGCGGTCTCCTCTACATTGGAGAGACCAAACGTAAACTGGGCGACCGCTTTGCAGAACACCTGTGGTCTGTCCGCAGGAAAGACCCAAACTTCCCTGTCGTTTGCCATTTTAACACTCCACCCTGCTCTCTTGCCCACATGTCTGTCCTTGGCTTGCTGCATTGTTCCAGTGAAGCCCAATGCAAACTGGAGGAACAGCACCTCATCTTCCAACTAGGCACTTTACAGCCTTCCAGGCTGAATATTGAATTCAACAACTTTAGATATTAAACTCCCTCCCCCCCATCCCCACCCCGTTTCTTCCCCCTCCCTTTTGTTTTTTTCAATAATTTATATAGATTTTTCTTTTCCCACCTATTTCCATTATTTTTAAATCTACAACTAATACCTTGTCAGTCTTTCCACCCCACCCCCACTAGAGCTGTACCTTGAGTGTCCTGCCATCCATTCTTAATTAGCACTTTTCTTAGATAATATCACCACCTTCAACACCTCATTGATCCTTTTGTCTGTGACATCTTTTGATTATCTGCTCCTATCACTGCTTGCTTGTCCCTACAACCACCCCACCCTCAACTTCTCTCCCCCCGCCCCCCACCTTAAACCAGCTTATATTTCACCCCTCTCCTAACTACACTCAGTTCTGTTGAAGGGTCATGTTGACTCAAAACGTCAACTCTTTTCTTCTCCACCGATGCTGCCAGACCTGCTGAGTTTTTCCAGGTAATTCTGTTTTTGTTACCCAGGCTTACTTACAGATGGACTGCAGAACAGGTCACATAATCCTCCTTCATTTACCCACACTCCCAAAATATTACAATCTTATAAACCTCATAATTGTAACATTGTAAATCACAAGCTGGTTGTGGTTTCTAGCACTTTTTGAAATGCACTTGTTTTTTCTTTAAACATATAATCAATTTTCTGCCTAACCAAAACTTTAAGGGCAGAATTTTCTTGTCGGTTTGCGGGGGCGAGCGTCCCAACATCACTGCACGGCATTAAGATATTTCGGTAGGCGCGCGCACGATGATCTCTGATGCATGCCCGCCATTAATTAACGGGCCAGTCAAGGCCCTTGAGCCACTAATTGACGACGATTTAGGCCAAATTTTTAAAAACCTCATCCATGGGTGGGATAAGAGGGGTGCGAGGGGTCGCGAGTGATATTTGGTAGACATTTAATGTTTAACTTACTGCTACTTGCCTGTGTGAGCAGGAAAACTTCAAATCTCTTCACAGCTGTTCAGACAGGAATAACAGGCTTCAGGTCAGGACTCTGGAGTAAAAGCAAAAAACTGTGGATGCTGGAAATCCAAAACAAAAACAAAAATACCTGGAAAAAATCAGCAGGTCTGGCAGCATCTGCAGAGAGGAGCATAGTTAACGTTTCGAGTCCGAATGACCCTTCAACAGAACTAAGTAAAAATAGAAGAGAAATATAAGCTGGTTTAAGGGGGGGTGGGACAAGTAGAACTGGATAGAGGGCCAGTGATAGGTGGAGATAATCAAAAGATGTCACAGACAAAAGAACAAAGAGGTGTTGAAGGTGGTGATATTATCTCTGGAGTAAACATCATTCTTGGGGCCTTGCTGGTTTCAGGAAGCCTTCCCTTACCCTGGGAATGGGAAATATGCTCTCCACTGAAAGCACCTCCTCTGAGGAGGAAGGGAGGCCCAGAAGGGGGAGGAGGCCAGGAGTCCATATTCAGCCTTTAGGGGAGCCACCTTTGGGAGGAGAGGCGCGGGTACAAGGGACGCAGGGCCAAGAGGAAATGCAAGGCGGAAGGGGCTGCAACAGATGCCACTATCCTGCTGCCAGGGTTTACAGGCGGCAAAGCAGCTACCTCAATATGTCTGAGGTGCAGTGCCGAAGGAGGCTCCGTCTCTCAAGGGACACGGTGACCTCCATCTGTCAGATGATAGGCCCTGAGATCTACGCCAACTGTGTGGGTGGGCACCCTATGCCAGTGGCGTTGAAGGTCACAGCTGCCCTCAACTTCTATGACGCTGGCTCTTTCCAGGGGTCGGTGGGTGATCTTTGCAGAGTCTCTCAGTCAACTGTCCACACTTGTGTCAAGCTTGTGACAGAGGTGACAGACGCTCTGTTCAGGCGTGCATTGACTTTCATTCACTACCGCACAGACAAGTCTAGCCAGACAGAGCAAGCCAGAGGCTTCACAGCGATTGCTGTCTTCCCTTGCATCCAGGATGCAATCGACTGCACACATGTGGCCATCAAGGTGCCAGCGGGTGAGCCCGGTGCCTTTGTCAACAGGAAGGGCTTCCACTCCATGAACATGCAGATTGTATGTGACCACAGGATACAGATTCTGCAAGTCTGTGCAAAGTACCCAGGCAGCTCCCATGACGCTTACATCCTGAGACACTCCCAAGTGCTGAGGCTCTTCAGTGCTCCGGCCCGGCTGGATGGATGGCTGCTGGGTGACAAGGGCTAACCCCTCAAAAGGCGGCTCATGACGTCTCTGCGCCATCCAAGAACAGAGCTGAGCAGCGGTACAATAGGAGCCACGCCTCCACAAGGGTGGTGGAGAGAACCATCGGTCTTCTCAAGATGCGCTTCCGATGCTGGACCGTTCAGGGGCGCACTGCAATACCCCCCCAGATCGTGTGTCGCCGATAGTGGTTGCATGCTGCGCTCTCCACAATCTGGCGCTGGAAAGGGGGGGGGATGCAGTGGAGGAAGAAGATGTAGATACAGATGTTCTGGCTGCACATGGTGAGTCCAGTAGTGAGTCCGAGGATGAGCACGCACAGGAGAACGCTGAGGGGATAGACGCTGACCCGAGCAACCTCCAGGGAGGCAGGGACACCCGGGAGTCTTTAATCCAATGAATCTTCAGCTAGCCCACCACAGATGGGCCCCCAACACATGCCAGGGCTGCAGACTCCATACTCTACGCCTGAGAGCAGCACTGGCCTGGTTAGGAACATTAACTAAGTGCCTTGTCAATAAAGCTCAATAACAAACAAGCCACTCATAATCACTATGGGTTCCCGTCCACCTGCAGAAGTAAGGAATCACCCTGAGCCATGTCCACATATGAAGCATTTAATGAATTCGCAAAATGAAACAGAAAGGAAACTTAATTCAAAGGTGTTGAACAGCACATCAAATTATAATCAACTAATAGCAGGGCAACAACAAACCACCAGTGAGAAGCCCGTGGCGTGCCTAAGGTGCCTTAAGTTTACGTTTTTGGGTGCTAGGTCTAGGTGCTCACCCCTCGCTGGCACTGGCATTCGAGACAGCCTGCTCACTCTGCTGTCCTGTTGGCCTCAATGACCTTGGCGGGCGTCCTCTGGCCCATGGATTTTTTGATGGCCCCACCTGGGAGGAAGCGGCCAGTTCCATAGCTGGCATCTCCCCAGTCGCCACAGCCTCATCGGATCCCAGGGTCACTGGCAGAGGGACGGAGGAGCTGCTGTCCTAATCTGGAGCGCCCTGAGAGGAGCCCACAGAGACGACAGGCAGCTGCTGCGCTGATGTGAGGTCACTTCGGACCTTCCTGCTCACCATTGATGGATGGGCACCCAGCTGGGATACTTGGTGCCCAATCCATCTCCCACACTGGCACTGACCAGCTGAGGTCAGTGACGCTGTGAGGGCTTGCAGGTCTGAGCGCAACCCCAGGAGGCCCTGATTGTTCTCCTGGAGGAGGCTCTCCACGAGAGTTGCCACTCTCTCCATGGGAGAAGCATGGCGCTCGGCCATGACAGTCAATGCATTGCTGATGCTCCACGTGGACTCCTCCAGCATGGAGACCAAGCCAAGCATAGCCTCATGTATCTCTGCCAGATCCTCCCACAGACCCTGCTGCACTTCCAGCGTTTGCTGCCTCAGGGACGGCTCCAGAGGCACATCATCAGCCACCGACCGAGCATGTTCCTGGAGTCCTCCGACTGCCGGCGCCATGGGCACTCTCTGTCTCCGCCTGTACCTCAAGCGAGTGTGAAGTGCCCTCACAGCTGTGCCCCGGGACACCAGCCGATGATTTAATCCCTACCTAGGTGCTAGTAGCTGTGCTGGTGCCTGCTGGCAGAGATGGTGTGACGCTGGTACTTGTACTTCTTCTGGGCCCTCAGGTGTTAGTGGCAGCCTTTCTGCCTCCTCCTCCAGGCCCTGCTCCGGTGATGCTGAAAGGAAGAACAAGGACATTTGATTAGTTCAAGTCGAGACAATGTCAATGTGCATGTCTGGCCCCCGGATCAGTGTGTGCTCCTCCTTCCATAACCAATGAGAAACCCATGTTGGAAGCTTAAATCACTAAACATTCAACAGTGGAATGGTTGCAGGGACAGACATGGTAACCTCAGTGCACGGCACTCTTACCTCCCCCGGCACCCCAGCCTCACCACCACCAGCGGACCTGGGCACATGGCGCCTCTCCAGCTCCATCGCCTCCTGCTCGTATCTGGTTATAATGGCCAACTGTGCCTGGCCTCCACCAGTCCGCATCCGCTCTGCGTTATTGTGTGAGATCTTCTCCTGAAAAGGAGAGAAGAGCATTGATTAGTCCACCCTGTACCTGGATTGCCATCGTATCCCTGACATCCACACCTGAGTGAAACATTGCAGGGCTCCAGCAAATCATTGCCCTGGAACCGCCCGCACATTCACACCAAGCAGCCAGGGCTGACCCCCCTTACTCACATGCTGCCTCCATTACCTGGGGTGACCTCCATTTGCCACCACATGGTTTAACCTTGCAAGGAAGGACGCACAAGCACATGGAACGCCAAGGGCAGCAGATAGATGGATGTCCCACCACCTGGAAGTTCCCCTCCCAGCATGTCAGCAGCCTGACTTTGACATGTTTTAGAGTTCCAGCACTGCGCCTAGGTGCAGATCCTTGAGGAAGCTCCCAAAGCAGTAATGTGGGTGTCAGTCTACCACATGCAGCGGGTGCAGAACCCAGCTCAGCACAACCGTCTCAGGGTGAACGAGGCATGGGCAATAAATGCTGGCCCACCCAGCGAAGGCCACATGCCGTGAATCATTCAATGCAGTAACCACATTCAGAGTTGGGTTGGGGGGGGGAGGGGGGTGGGGGGGGTGGGGGGGGGTGGGGGGGGAGGGGGGCGGGGTGTTGGAGGGGAGGGGGAGGGGGTGGTTGGGGGCCAGGGGTCCTAGCCTAACTGCTGTGTTAAGTGACCAATGCCAACACAGTACTCACCCTTCCCGAGCGCAGATATCGCTGAAACGCTTGCGGATCTGAACCCAGGTGCGTCGCACCACGTCATGAGAACTCACTGTCTCTGCCACCTCCTCCCAGGCATGTGTGGTCATGTGGGGGGGCCTCCTCCTCCCATCCCTGGGAATGAGGATCTCACGCCTCGCTACCACCTCCTCGAGGAGGGCAGCAAGGCATTTGTCCGAAAAGCGTGGGGCACATTGCCCCCTGACCTGCCCTCCTGCCTGCTATTTAACCAGCAGCGCTCTGGGGAGCCCTTCTGCTGGCCATGGTTCACAGCCTTTGCAAGGCTGCAGGAGCGCTCTTTAAACAGGCCATTGGGTCGCCATTGGTCCTGGCAGTCATTGCAGTCCCGCCGCTGCCCGCCCACTCCTGCTGTCCTCGGGAGCTGGGATTCACAGTGGGTGGGCCTTAATTGGCCCGCCTACGTAAAATGGCAGGGCAGACATGATTGCAGGCAGTGATCGGCTCTGCGTCTGGCCACGCCCGCTCCCGACCAGCCCGCTCCTGACCAGCCCCGCCCAACTTGGAGAAAATTCTCCCCTAAATTTCAGTTCTCCTTGCCTCCAGAGTCACCCTAGCAATATCAGTTATGTGGAAGGAGAACTTCTGCTTTCAATCTCCCCCTCCCTGATCCTGAGCCAATTGATGCCAAAAATATATTGGTTGGGTACTATCACGCAAGTATAAATCAATCTATGCGCATGTAGATTTCAGAACAATGAATAGCTTTATAATCATGTTCCATTAAAGTTTTCTATGAGTATGTGATAGTACCCAACCAATTGTGGCTTGCAAGTATAAATCAATCTATGCGCATGTAGATTTCAGAACAAAGCCACAATTAATATGAAACATGAGGCATCAGAAGACTGATTTTATTTATAGGATTAGGTTACTTTTCTCCAATAGACCCTCTGCAGTATGCAGAGCTGCTGCTGAAAGGCTGATGGATGGAAAATGGCAGCACTCCACAACTGGAATAGGTCAAAGGAATTTTTTAGTCTGTCGGAGGATTTGCCTTAAGTCACTGGTGACCTACCTAGTTATATGAATGATTTTGCATGCGGCTTAAAAGAAATAAAAATGTGGGTTGTTCCAAAAGACAGAAGAAAGTTAAAAGAGACTATGGGTGGAATCAACCCAGGTTTGCACCAAGTGTGGTAATGGGTGTGAAAGAAGATATTTTGCCCACCAGCCACAATGGCAGGTTTTCATGACATATCATCCTCTTCCCAGAGCGCCCTGCCTCATTAACAATACATTCATGGGAAACACGCCGGATCGCTGGCAGGCAGGCAGGCAGGGATTTGCCTGCCATGCCGTGACCTCAGCGCTTCCTAGCGCCTGGCGCCATATTTAAAGTGCACCAGAGCGCATGCCTACTTCATGTCCACAGACCAGGACTGCTCCAGGTGACAGATGGCCCCGAAAGCAAAGAAGAAGGCAGCCCCCAAATTTAGTGACGCCTCTCTGGGACACCTGCAGGAAGCAGTGGAAGGCTGCCATGATGTTCTCTACACTCCGCCCCTTCTGGCCACAGGAGGTCTACCAGAGTCACCAATCCAGCGTGGGACGCATTGGCAGTGGCGGTCAGTGCCAACAGAGAACAGAGAAGGCCAGCCATCCAGTGCAGGAAGAGGATGAATGATCTCATCAGTCCTGCCAGGGTAAGTCAACCACCTCATCACTCTCAACACACACCCAAACCCATCACACATCCACAGGGGACTACACCACTAACTCTCCTACACACCCTCACATCTCCATCAGGCTCATATCCTCTGGAACTCGTGTCATCATCCTGTCCATAGCTCCACTCACCACACAAACATGCCATGCAGTGCCATGTGTCCTGCTCATACTCTCTCCCTCTGTTTTCATGCAGGAGAAGCTGGCTCACAACAGTAGGGAGGGGTCCTGGAACAGGGGTGGAATGGCCCACATTAGGCCACTCACTCACTTTGAGGGGCGTGCCATCACGCTGACTGGTGAGGACATGGTCCGTGCCTGCGGCAACGGCGAGGTTGGCAGCGAACACCCATGTGAGAATCCTGCATCATATCAACCCTCTCTCAACTGTGAGTGCTCTCTCTCCTGCTTTTGACTCTGCTGCCATGCGCTAATTGTTTCTACCTTCGTTCACAGGGAGCTCTGCCAAGCAACCGACACCCTCAGCCAGCCATTCCGTCAGCTCCATCCACATCCTCACCTCCAGGCTTGAGGATTCCTCCACCATTGAAAAGCTGGATTATAATCAGCTTGGAAGACTCGTCACTTACCCAATCCTCCACCAGTGCAGAGACACACATCTCGGTGGGACCTAGATCTCGAGCAGGCTCGGAATCACATACTGCTGGTCACTGCACAGACACGTGAGCACAGCAGGAGAAGGCAGATTCAGCCAAGATCCCCGGCACTCAGAGGACTGCCGGACAAGAGGCACCTGTGAGGTCCGGGTCAAATGATGAGCCTCTGGATTTGGCCTTCCAGCTCATCCTGGAGAGTCAGCAGAAGGCGGGGTAACATCACGCAGAGCTGTTGGAAGCCCTCAGAGTGGCACACAAGTCGGAGGAGTAGGTCTGCGTGCCCTCTGATGAAGTGCTGCCCACATGTGTTCATATGGAAGTTTCCATGGGAAGGATGGCGAGCACCATGGAGACCCTGGTCCAGCAGAATGTGGAGATACGTGCAGACTTGCACTCCATCATGGTAGCCATGGGTGAGTTCCTGCAGTGGCAATGTGAGGGGGAAACGGGCACCTTGACAAAAGCAAAAAACTGCAGATGCTGGAAATCCAAAGCTAAAACAAAAATAAAAATACCTGGAAAAACTCAGCAGGTCTGACAGCATCTGCGGAGAGGAACGCAGTTAACACTTCGAGTCCGTATGACTCTTCAACAGAACTAAGGAAAAATAGAAGAGAGGTGAAATATAAGCTGGTTTAAGGGGGGGTGGTGGATGGGACAAGTAGAACTGGATAGAGGGCCAGTGATAGGTGGAGTTTGCCAAAAGATGTCATTGACAAAAGGACAAAGAGGTGTTGGTGGTGGTGATATTAGCTAAGAAATGTGCTAATAGGTGACATTAAGGGTAGAAAGCAGGACGAGCAAGGTACAGATAGCCCTAGTGGGGGGTGGGGTGGGGGGAAGGGATCGAAATAGACTAAAAGGTCATGATAAAACAATGGATGGAAATACATTTAAAAATAATGGAAATAGGTGGGAAAAGAAAATATATAAATTATTGGCAAAAAGGGGGATCGGAAAGGGGGTGGGGATGGAGGAGAGAGGTCATGATCTAAAATTGTTGAACTCAATATTCAGTCCGGAAGGCTGTAAAGTGCCTAGTTGTAACATGAGGTGCTGTTCCTTCAGTTTGCGCTGAGCTTCACTGGAACATTGCAGCAGGCCAAGACAGACATGTGGGCATGAGAGCAGGGTGGAGTGTTGAAATGGCAAGCGACAGGGAGGTCTGGGTCATGCTTGCGGACAGACCTAAGGTGTTCCGCAAAGCGGTAACCCAGTCTGCGTTTGGTCTCTCCAATGTAGGGAGACCACATTGGGAGCAGCGAATGCAGTAGACCAAATTGAGGGAAGTGCAAGTGAAATGCTGCTTCACTTGAAAGGAGTGTTTGGACCCTTGGACGGTGAGGAGAGGGGAAGTAAAGGGTCATGTGTTGCACCTTCTGCGGTTGCATGGGAAGGTGCTGTGGGAGGGGGTTGAGGTGTAGGGGGTGATGGAGGAGTCGACCAGGGTGTCCCGGAGGGAACGATCACTGCAGAATGCTGCTGGGGGCGGTAAAGGGAAGATGTGTTTGGTGGTGGCATCATGCTGGAGTTGGCAGAAATGGTGGAGGATGATCCTTTGAATGCGGAGGCTGGTGCAGTGATAAGTGAGGATAAGGGGGACCCTATCATGGTTCTGGGAGGGAGAGGAAGGTGTGAGGGCGGATGCGCAGGAGATGGGCCGGACACGGTTGGAGGCCCTGTCAACCACCGTTGGTGGAAAACCTCGGTTAAGGAAGAAGGAAGACATGTCAGAGGAACTGTTTTTGAAAGTGGCATCATCAGAACAGATGCAACGGAGGCAGAGAAACTGTTTTTGAAAGTGGCATCATCAGAACAGATGCGACGGAGGCAAAGGAACTGAGAGAATAGGATGGAGTCCTTACAGGAAGGGGTGTGTGAGGAGCTGTAGTCAAGGTAGCTGTGGGAGTCGGTAGGCTTGTAATGAATATTGGTGGACAGTCTATCACCAGAAATTGAGACAGAGAGGTCAAGGAAGGGAAGGGAAGTGTCAGAGATGGACCATGTGAAAATGATGGAGGGGTGGAAATTGGAAGCAAAATTAATAAATTTTTCCAGGTCCAGACAAGAGCATGAAGCAGCACCGAAGCAATCATCGATGTACCGGAGAAAGAGTTGTGGGAGGGGGCCGGAGTAGGACTGGAACAAGGAATGTTCCACATACCCCATAAA
Organism: Cetorhinus maximus; assembly: GCF_964194155.1. Classification (NCBI taxonomy): domain Eukaryota; kingdom Metazoa; phylum Chordata; class Chondrichthyes; order Lamniformes; family Cetorhinidae; genus Cetorhinus; species Cetorhinus maximus. The sequence goes on from NC_135881.1 coordinate 86,217,017, forward strand.
GAGACAGGCCTTGACAACCTTCCACATGCTCCTTCTCCTCAAGGAATCAGGTTGGGGCATTTAGGGACCCGAAGGGAGGAGGAGCGACAGCTGGACACAACTGGGTCATCCACTCAGGAATGTCAGAGGCTGTCTGCTTCCTCCAAGTCCTTTTTGCCCGTGACCCACAGCTGGCCCACAGGAGGACATTCAAAGCAAGTCGGGGCCCTCAAGGTCTCGGCTCTCCAGAGGATGCAGGCCAGATCAGAAACAACAGGGCCAACCATTTCACAGGCTGTCTCCACCCCTGCTGCGGATGTCAGGGCAGCACTTAGAAGAAGTGGTAGGCCTAGGAAAGTTAAGAAATTCTGTTCACATGCGGTTGCATGCATGAACACATTCTGTCTCCTTATAATCTGAAAATATATTCACTTTCACTGAATAGTGTGTGATGTTGTCTTTCAGCTTCATTGACAGGCTTCGCGAGTCCTCCCACTGCATCCCCACCACTAGCTGCACGCAGCTGGACCACAAATGATTATGAAGGGATAAGTGTGTTTTTGGGAGGGTGGGGTGGCGTGGGGGCTTGGGGGGATGTTGGCAGAGCCTTTTAAAGCCTCATGCAAACATTATCCCATGCACGCAGAGCCTTCATCCATCACACACATCTTACTGTCCCGAGAATTTTCAATGCTGACTGCTGGGGTTCACTTTCAGTTGACCATCTGAGCCGACCTGCACCTCCGCCCTCCCATTGATCTCACTCCCATGCAGCACCTGTGCCCATCCAACACGAGGCTCTGCTCACTTTTGACTTTGACAATGATGGTCGCAGTGAAGTTTTTGATCACCTCCCTTGTCCTTTCCCCTCCCCCAGTCACCCATGTCCTTTCCCCCATCACTGTTAATCCCCCGGCATTACTTTCCAACTCCCCACCATCACCAGCCAGAGCCCTTGTCTTTCCAGGATGTCCTTGTGAACACACACATTCTCTGCCTTCCTGAGAATCCCACCTCCATCCAAATTGACCTCCCTGACCTCTTCCTTCCCACCCTCAGGGTCCATGTCTGCCTCTGAGTCCCCACCAACCACCCTTGCCTTCCCTTCTACCTCTTCCAATGCACCCTTACCGTCCCAACCTACCAGGTACCTCTGCCCCCTCTCACACCATTCCCTCCTACCACGACTGCCATCCAAAATTAAAGGTGACCAACAATAATCTTCTCAATAACATTTAAATCCAATAAAATATCAGATCATACAAATAAAAATGAACTATTCACCCTTATTGCCTGTCTTGTGGGTGCCTTTACCTGTTTAGAACTCCTTTATAAAATATTCCAGTGACAGACCTGCTTCCTGGAAATAACTTGTTGCCCCCTCCTGGCCTGTTTAAACCAAAAGTGGTGAGTTAGAGAGGAGTTTGAAATTTAATTTTTTTATGTTGCACCTGTCCCAAACCCTTATATTCATGCAGGCTAAAATTGTTTCCTGGCCTAGAAATTCTGCAGCTTCCATTTTTTGGCACCTCACCCATAGAGTTCTGACAGCCCATGTTCAGCTGGGAAGGTCCAAGGAAACCAGGACTTTTGGGGCTCAGGCTTCATTATTATGTAGAAGGCGCGGTGGTAGGAGCCTTTATATGTTTGTGCCTCAATGTTTAGGTGAGCGATTGGGTAAGATTGCAGGGATCTGCAGATGAAACGGCTGGGCCTTGGAGTCTGGCTTGGGGGGGATTGGTGCTAGGAGGTTTGGAAAAAACATTACAGAGGTCTGCATCATTGTTGAGGGCCCTCAGAGTGTGATTGGGATGTTGGTGGGTGGTGCGAGGTCAGGGCCTTGGCGGATATGAGGCGGGGGAGGGTACAGGAACTCGGAGTTGGGAGTGAGGCCGGAGATCTTGGGACCAGAAGCAGTGGCGATTAGGGCGTGTATGAATCTTTGCAGGTTGTGTCGCTTAGTATTAGGTTTCCTAAAGGCACAGTGCTGGCTTTGGCTGCCTCAGGCACATCAAAGTTCCAAGAAGGAGCAAAAACAGGCATAAGGTCCCTTATTTGCACATGTTATTTGCCTAGTGCCTGCTTCTAATCTGATAAGGGACACCATATTTTTGACTTTTAACAAATTGGTGTCACGCTCCTGAGCCTGGCCAAATTAGCCAGGCTCCAGGCAGCAAGGTATCAAGGGAATCATGCAGCCTGACTGTCTGCCTCTTTTCTGTGGCTATGTTCACAACCAGGTGTCCTTGGAGACGGAGCACGCAGTGTCTACCAGCGTAATTGAGGCCTTCCCTGCCGGGTGGGCACCACAGGGACTGGGGTGTTTTATCGTTAAATTAGTGTGCACATGAAACAACATCACTTTGAAAGTACAATGACACCTGTAGCGCCAAAAACTCAGGTTGTATGGAGCCAAATTTCTACTCATATTTCAGGCTGTATTGAGTGTGGATGTGTGCCAGAGCATTGACAGAGGCTGGTGTAGTTCCCATTTTTAGGTGGGAGTTCTGTCAACAGCATGCTATTCCCAATGACACAATTGGAAGTGTGCGCCACTTCAATTCTTGCTTTTTGCCGTTTCCCATGCAATTATTATTAAAATTTTCAGTGCCAGCGGCATGCAGGGGAAACATGAACTTCCAGGCAGAGGAAGCTTTTCATTCGTGAAACTCACTGTCAGCTGACAATGCTGCAGCTATGGGAGCGCTATTCAAACAGTGAGGCTCTGCATCACTGTCAGGCCACTCCAGTGCTGTAGAGTGTGAGAGTTGTCTCAGTTTCACATGAAGGCCCCATCAGATCCGTCATGTCCAAGCACCAATTCAAACCAGCCAAAGTTCAGAGATGCGCCTTCCTGCAGGCTCTCCTCCAAGCCATAAGGTAAAAGACAGGAACTGCTCTTCCCTGCAGTTGGCATCAGAATGCCCTCCTGCCTGGCCAAGGTGGCCTAGACTGAGGTGGTAGAGGAGGTGAGCAAGCATGGGCTCCAAAATAGAACCTGGGTGCAGTGTAGGAAACAGGCCAATGACCTGCTCCAATCCACCTGGGTAAGTGCCAGTGTCACATGTTCAACAGGAGTCTCTTGTGGGGTCACCAATTATGTACAATGTGTGAATGGGCAGCTATGCCAGAAGAGTAACTGCGTGATCAGCCTTAACGCCACATAGTGAGCGAGTCCAAGTATGTGGAACTTTGGCTTTTGCATGCGCTTAGACCATCAGTTGGACTGACAGGCTAGTATGTGTGATGGGGATGGATGTAGACAAGGGGGTTAGGTGTCACTTGACATATCACTAATTGCACTTACTTGACATATCACTAACAATTCCTGGGAGAGGAGACGGAGGAGCAGTTTCTGACCTCAGGCTTTTGACAACAGCTAAGGAAGAGGCAATGAAGATTGATGATGTGCAGGGAGCATGATCCATCGCAGACAGTAAGACTGGATTGGCTAAGGAGGAAGAGGCGACCATCCTGTGTTAACTGGATCCATGCCAGTTAGTGAAGTTAAAACTAAAGCACAGCAGCTTTCTTTGTTGGAGAGAGTTTATTGACTTAGTTCACAGCTATCCCCATTTATACTATTTTGATGACTCTTTTGATAAACCATGAAAATAAAATTGACGAAATGGAGGACAAATTAAAAGGCAGCTCCTTAAAGGGATACTGCTTAAAGAATAGCAAAATCTTCAAGGATCTCAAAATGTGATCAAAAGGGTCGATAAAACACCCCAGTCCCTGTGGTGCCCAACCGGCAGGGAAGGCCTCAATTATGCTGGTAGACACTGCATGCTCCATCTCCAAGGACACCCGGCTATGAGCATAGCCACAGAAAAGAGGCAGACAGTCAGGCTAGATGATTCCCTTGATACCTCGCTGCCTGGAGCTGTTGATGGCTAATTTGGCCAGGCTCAGGAGCAGGTTCATGAGGAGGTGCTCCTCCCTCTCCATCCTCCTCCATACCGGGTGCCTGAAAATCAGGAGCGTGAGACTGAAGTGCAACCAAAACAGAAGTAACAGGTTTTTCAAACAACTACAAAGGGGGTGCAGCCTACAACAGCTAACATATGTGTGGTCCATGGACTCCACAAGACCGCAGGCATCTTGGGAGTGGGTAAATTGACACATCCTACAGTTGTATGGAACTGCTGCGTGCAACACCCTGCACCCAAGGTCCGCGATGGTAAGAGGGAGGATTCCAGCGTAGATATCCTTCCAAGGGGTCCTCTGCCACTGGATGGCAGCAGGGCATGCCCAAGGTTGTCTGGACGGCAGGTGAAAGCAATGAGGTGAAGGGTGTGCAGCAGCAGCAGCCCATACAGGAAACCATTCTGCGCTGAGGGCACGGAGGGCATTTTTGCGAGGCAGCCCGTGTTGTGGGGCTGCGGCTCTCAAGGGAGGGTTTGGGGCTTGGGGCCACTAGAGCTGTACCTTGAGTGTCCTGCCATCCATTCTTAATTAGCACTTTTCTTAGATAATATCACCACCTTCAACACCTCTTTGATCCTTTTGTCTGTGACATCTTTTGATTATCTGCTCCTATCACTGCTTGCTTGTCCCTACAACCACCCCACCCTCAACTTCTCTCCCCCCGCCCCCCACCTTAAACCAGCTTATATTTCACCCCTCTCCTAACTACACTCAGTTCTGTTGAAGGGTCATGTTGACTCAAAACGTCAACTCTTTTCTTCTCCACCGATGCTGCCAGACCTGCTGAGTTTTTCCAGGTAATTCTGTTTTTGTTACCCAGGCTTACTTACAGATGGACTGCAGAACAGGTCACATAATCCTCCTTCATTTACCCACACTCCCAAAATATTACAATCTTATAAACCTCATAATTGTAACATTGTAAATCACAAGCTGGTTGTGGTTTCTAGCACTTTTTGAAATGCACTTGTTTTTTCTTTAAACATATAATCAATTTTCTGCCTAACCAAAACTTTAAGGGCAGAATTTTCTTGTCGGTTTGCGGGGGCGAGCGTCCCAACATCACTGCACGGCATTAAGATATTTCGGTAGGCGCGCGCACGATGATCTCTGATGCATGCCCGCCATTAATTAACGGGCCAGTCAAGGCCCTTGAGCCACTAATTGACGACGATTTAGGCCAAATTTTTAAAAACCTCATCCATGGGTGGGATAAGAGGGGTGCGAGGGGTCGCGAGTGATATTTGGTAGACATTTAATGTTTAACTTACTGCTACTTGCCTGTGTGAGCAGGAAAACTTCAAATCTCTTCACAGCTGTTCAGACAGGAATAACAGGCTTCAGGTCAGGACTCTGGAGTAAAAGCAAAAAACTGTGGATGCTGGAAATCCAAAACAAAAACAAAAATACCTGGAAAAAATCAGCAGGTCTGGCAGCATCTGCAGAGAGGAGCATAGTTAACGTTTCGAGTCCGAATGACCCTTCAACAGAACTAAGTAAAAATAGAAGAGAAATATAAGCTGGTTTAAGGGGGGGTGGGACAAGTAGAACTGGATAGAGGGCCAGTGATAGGTGGAGATAATCAAAAGATGTCACAGACAAAAGAACAAAGAGGTGTTGAAGGTGGTGATATTATCTCTGGAGTAAACATCATTCTTGGGGCCTTGCTGGTTTCAGGAAGCCTTCCCTTACCCTGGGAATGGGAAATATGCTCTCCACTGAAAGCACCTCCTCTGAGGAGGAAGGGAGGCCCAGAAGGGGGAGGAGGCCAGGAGTCCATATTCAGCCTTTAGGGGAGCCACCTTTGGGAGGAGAGGCGCGGGTACAAGGGACGCAGGGCCAAGAGGAAATGCAAGGCGGAAGGGGCTGCAACAGATGCCACTATCCTGCTGCCAGGGTTTACAGGCGGCAAAGCAGCTACCTCAATATGTCTGAGGTGCAGTGCCGAAGGAGGCTCCGTCTCTCAAGGGACACGGTGACCTCCATCTGTCAGATGATAGGCCCTGAGATCTACGCCAACTGTGTGGGTGGGCACCCTATGCCAGTGGCGTTGAAGGTCACAGCTGCCCTCAACTTCTATGACGCTGGCTCTTTCCAGGGGTCGGTGGGTGATCTTTGCAGAGTCTCTCAGTCAACTGTCCACACTTGTGTCAAGCTTGTGACAGAGGTGACAGACGCTCTGTTCAGGCGTGCATTGACTTTCATTCACTACCGCACAGACAAGTCTAGCCAGACAGAGCAAGCCAGAGGCTTCACAGCGATTGCTGTCTTCCCCTGCATCCAGGATGCAATCGACTGCACACATGTGGCCATCAAGGTGCCAGCGGGTGAGCCCGGTGCCTTTGTCAACAGGAAGGGCTTCCACTCCATGAACATGCAGATTGTATGTGACCACAGGATACAGATTCTGCAAGTCTGTGCAAAGTACCCAGGCAGCTCCCATGACGCTTACATCCTGAGACACTCCCAAGTGCTGAGGCTCTTCAGTGCTCCGGCCCGGCTGGATGGATGGCTGCTGGGTGACAAGGGCTAACCCCTCAAAAGGCGGCTCATGACGTCTCTGCGCCATCCAAGAACAGAGCTGAGCAGCGGTACAATAGGAGCCACGCCTCCACAAGGGTGGTGGAGAGAACCATCGGTCTTCTCAAGATGCGCTTCCGATGCTGGACCGTTCAGGGGCGCACTGCAATACCCCCCCAGATCGTGTGTCGCCGATAGTGGTTGCATGCTGCGCTCTCCACAATCTGGCGCTGGAAAGGGGGGGGATGCAGTGGAGGAAGAAGATGTAGATACAGATGTTCTGGCTGCACATGATGAGTCCAGTAGTGAGTCCGAGGATGAGCACGCACAGGAGAACGCTGAGGGGATAGACGCTGACCCGAGCAACCTCCAGGGAGGCAGGGACACCCGGGAGTCTTTAATCCAATGAAACTTCAGCTAGCCCACCACAGATGGGCCCCCAACACATGCCAGGGCTGCAGACTCCATACTCTACGCCTGAGAGCAGCACTGGCCTGGTTAGGAACATTGACTATGTGCCTTGTCAATAAAGCTCAATAACAAACAAGCCACTCATAATCACTATGGGTTCCCGTCCACCTGCAGAAGTAAGGAATCACCCTGAGCCATGTCCACATATGATGCATTTAATGAATTCACAAAATGAAACAGAAAGGAAACTTAATTCAAAGGTGTTGAACAGCACACCAAATTATAATCAACTAATAGCAGGGCAACATAAAACCACCAGTGAGAAGCCCGTGGTGTGCCTAAGGTCCCTTAAGTTTACGTTTTTGGGTGCTAGGTCTAGGTGCTCACCCCTCGCTGGCACTGGCATTCGAAGCAGCCTGCTCACTCTGCTGTCCTGTTGGCCTCAATGACCTTGGCGGGCGTCCTCTGGCCCATGGATTTTTTGATGGCCCCACCTGGGAGGAAGTGGCCAGTTCCATAGCTGGCATCTCCCCAGTCGCCACAGCCTCATCGGATCCCAGGGTCACTGGCAGAGGGACGGAGGAGCTGCTGTCCTAATCTGGAGCGCCCTGAGAGGAGCCCACAGAGACGACAGGCAGCTGCTGCGCTGATGTGAGGTCACTTCGGACCTTCCTGCTCACCATTGATGGATGGGCACCCAGCTGGGATACTTGGTGCCCAATCCATCTCCCACACTGGCACCGACCAGCTGAGGTCAATGACGCTGTGAGGGCTTGCAGGTCTGAGCGCAACCCCAGGAGGCCCTGATTGTTCTCCTGGAGGAGGCTCTCCACGAGAGTTGCCACTCTCTCCATGGGAGAAGCATGGCGCTCGGCCATGACAGTCAATGCATTGCTGATGCTCCACGTGGACTCCTCCAGCATGGAGACCAAGCCAAGCATAGCCTCATGTATCTCTGCCAGATCCTCCCACAGACCCTGCTGCACTTCCAGCGTTTGCTGCCTCAGGGACGGCTCCAGAGGCACATCATCAGCCACCGACCGAGCATGTTCCTGGAGTCCTCCGACTGCCGGCGCCATGGGCACTCTCTGTCTCCGCCTGTACCTCAAGCGAGTGTGAAGTGCCCTCACAGCTGTTCCCCCGGACACCAGCCGATGATTTAATCCCCACCTAGGTGCTAGTAGCTGTGCTGGTGCCTGCTGGCAGAGATGGTGTGACGCTGGTGCTTTTAATTCTTCTGGGCCCTCAGGTGTTAGTGGCAGCCTTTCTGCCTCCTCCTCCAGGCCCTGCTCCGGTGGTGCTGAAAGGAAGAACAAGGACATTTGATTAGTTCAAGTCGAGACAATGTCAATGTGCATGTCTGGCCCCCGGATCAGTGTGTGCTCCTCCTTCCATAACCAATGAGAAACCCATGTTGGAAGCTTAAATCACTAAACATTCAACAGTGGAATGGTTGCAGGGACAGACATGGTAACCTCAGTGCACGGCACTCTTACCTCCCCCAGCACCCCAGCCTCACCACCACCAGCGGACCTGGGCACATTGCGCCTCTCCAGCTCCATCGCCTCCTGCTCGTATCTGGTTATAATGGCCAACTGTGCCTGGCTTCCACCAGTCCGCATCCGCTCTGCGTTATTGTGTGAGATCTTCTCCTGAAAAGGAGAGAAGAGCATTGATTAGTCCACCCTGTACCTGGATTGCCATCGTATCCCTGACATCCACACCTGAGTGAAACATTGCAGGGCTCCAGCAAATCATGACCCTGGAACCGCCCGCACATTCACACCAAGCAGCCAGGGCTGACCCCCCTTACTCACATGCTGCCTCCATTACCTGGGGTGACCTCCATTTGCCACCACATGGTTTAACCTTGCAAGGAAGGACGCACAAGCACATGGAACGCCAAGGGCAGCAGATAGATGGATGTCCCACCACCTGGAAGTTCCCCTCCCAGCATGTCAGCAGCCTGACTTTGACATGTTTTAGAGTTCCAGCACTGCGCCTAGGTGCAGATCCTTGAGGAAGCTCCCAAAGCAGTAATGTGGGTGTCAGTCTACCACATGCAGCGGGTGCAGAACCCAGCTCAGCACAACCGTCTCAGGGTGAACGAGGCATGGGCAATAAATGCTGGCCCACCCAGCGAAGGCCACATGCCGTGAATCATTCAATGCAGTAACCACATTCAGAGTTGGGTTGGGGGGGGGGAGGGGGGGGGGGGGGGGGTGGGGGGGGAGGGGGGCGGTGTGTTGGAGGGGAGGGGGAGGGGGTGGTTGGGGGCCAGGGGTCCTAGCCTAACTGCTGTGTTAAGTGACCAATGCCAACACAGTACTCACCCTTCCCGAGCGCAGATATCGCTGAAACGCTTGCGGATCTGAACCCAGGTGCGTCGCACCACGTCATGAGAACTCACTGTCTCTGCCACCTCCTCCCAGGCATGTGTGGTCATGTGGGGGGGCCTCCTCCTCCCATCCCTGGGAATGAGGATCTCACGCCTCGCTACCACCTCCTCGAGGAGGGCAGCAAGGCATTTGTCCGAAAAGCGTGGGGCACATTGCCCCCTGACCTGCCCTCCTGCCTGCTATTTAACCAGCAGCGCTCTGGGGAGCCCTTCTGCTGGCCATGGTTCACAGCCTTTGCAAGGCTGCAGGAGCGCTCTTTAAACAGGCCATTGGGTCGCCATTGGTCCTGGCAGTCATTGCAGTCCTGCCGCTGCCCGCCCACTCCTGCTGTCCTCGGGAGCTGGGATTCACAGTGGGTGGGCCTTAATTGGCCCGCCTACGTAAAATGGCAGGGCAGACATGATTGCAGGCAGTGATCGGCTCTGCGTCTGGCCACGCCCGCTCCCGACCAGCCCGCTCCTGACCAGCCCCGCCCAACTTGGAGAAAATTCTCCCCTAAATTTCAGTTCTCCTTGCCTCCAGAGTCACCCTAGCAATATCAGTTATGTGGAAGGAGAACTTCTGCTTTCAATCTCCCCCTCCCTGATCCTGAGCCAATTGATGCCAAAAATATATTGGTTGGGTACTATCACGCAAGTATAAATCAATCTATGCGCATGTAGATTTCAGAACAATGAATAGCTTTATAATCATGTTCCATTAAAGTTTTCTATGAGTATGTGATAGTACCCAACCAATTGTGGCTTGCAAGTATAAATCAATCTATGCGCATGTAGATTTCAGAACAAAGCCACAATTAATATGAAACATGAGGCATCAGAAGACTGATTTTATTTATAGGATTAGGTTACTTTTCTCCAATAGACCCTCTGCAGTATGCAGAGCTGCTGCTGAAAGGCTGATGGATGGAAAATGGCAGCACTCCACAACTGGAATAGGTCAAAGGAATTTTTTAGTCTGTCGGAGGATTTGCCTTAAGTCACTGGTGACCTACCTAGTTATATGAATGATTTTGCATGCGGCTTAAAAGAAATAAAAATGTGGGTTGTTCCAAAAGACAGAAGAAAGTTAAAAGAGACTATGGGTGGAATCAACCCAGGTTTGCACTAAGTGTGGTAATGGGTGTGAAAGAAGATATTTTGCCCACCAGCCACAATGGCAGGTTTTCATGACATATCATCCTCTTCCCAGAGCGCCCTGCCTCATTAACAATACATTCATGGGAAACACGCCGGATCGCTGGCAGGCAGGCAGGCAGGGATTTGCCTGCCATGCCGTGACCTCAGCGCTTCCTAGCGCCTGGCGCCATATTTAAAGTGCACCAGAGCGCATGCCTACTTCATGTCCACAGACCAGGACTGCTCCAGGTGACAGATGGCCCCGAAAGCAAAGAAGAAGGCAGCCCCCAAATTTAGTGACGCCTCTCTGGGACACCTGCAGGAAGCAGTGGAAGGCTGCCATGATGTTCTCTACACTCCGCCCCTTCTGGCCACAGGAGGTCTACCAGAGTCACCAATCCAGCGTGGGACACATTGGCAGTGGCGGTCAGTGCCAACAGAGAACAGAGAAGGCCAGCCATCCAGTGCAGGAAGAGGATGAATGATCTCATCAGTCCTGCCAGGGTAAGTCAACCACCTCATCACTCTCAACACACACCCAAACCCATCACACATCCACAGGGATCTCACACCACAAGGGACTACACCACTAACTCTCCTACACACCCTCACATCTCCATCAGGCTCATATCCTCTGGAGCTCGTGTCATCATCCTGTCCATGGCTCCACTCACCACACAAACATGCCATGCAGTGCCATGTGTCCTGCTCAGACTCTCTCCCTCTGTTTTCATGCAGGAGAAGCTGGCTCACAACAGTAGGGAGGGGTCCCGGAACAGGGGTGGAATGGCCCACATTAGGCCACTCACTGACTTTGAGGGGCGTGCCATCACGCTGACTGGTGAGGACATGGTCCGTGCCTGCGGCAACGGCGAGGTCGGCAGCGAACACCCATGTGAGGACCCTGCATCATATCAACCCTCTCTCAACTGTGAGTGCTCTCTCTCCTGCTTTTGACTCTGCTGCCATGCGCTAATTATTTCTACTTTCGTTCACAGGGAGCTCTGCCAAGCAACCGACACCCTCAGCCAGCCAGTCCCTCAGCTCCATCCACACCCTCACCTCCAGGCTCGAGGATTCCTCCTCCATTGAAAAGCTGGATATAAGCAGCTTGGAAGACTCGTCACTTACCCAATCCTCCACCAGTGCAGAGACACACATCTCGGTGGGACCTAGATCTCGAGCAGGCTCGGGTTCACATACTGCTGGTCACTGCACAGACACGTGAGCACAGCAGGAGAAGGCAGATTCAGCCAAGATCCCTGGCACTCAGAGGACTGCCGGGCAAGAGGCACCTGTGAGGTCCGGGTCAAATGATGAGCCTCTGGATTTGGCCTTCCAGCTCATCCTGGAGAGTCAGCAGAAGGCGGGGTAATATCACGCAGAGCTGATGGAGTCCTTACAGGAAGGGGTGTGTGAGGAGCTGTAGTCAAGGTAGCTGTGGGAGTCGGTAGGCTTGTAATGAATATTGGTGGACAGTCTATCACCAGAAATTGAGACAGAGAAGTCAAGGAAGGGAAGGGAAGGGAAGTGTCAGAGATGGACCATGTGAAAATGATGGAGGGGTGGAAATTGGAAGCAAAATTAATAAATTTTTCCAGGTCCAGACAAGAGCATGAAGCAGCACCGAAGCAATCATCGATGTACCGGAGAAAGAGTTGTGGGAGGGGGCCGGAGTAGGTCTGGAACAAGAAATGTTCCACATACCCCATAAAGAGACAGGCCTTGACAACCTTCCACATGCTCCTTCTCCTCAAGGAATCAGGCTGGGGCCTTTAGGGACCCGAAGGGAGGAGGAGCGGCAGCTGGACACAACTGGGTCATCCACTCAGGAATGTCAGAGGCTGTCTGCTTCCTCCAAGTCCTTTTTGCCCGTGACCCACAGCTGGCCCACAGGAGGACTTTCAAAGCAAGTCGGGGCCCTCAAGGTCTCGGCTCTCCAGAGGATGCAGGCCAGATCAGAAACAACAGGGCTAACCATTTCACAGGCTGTCTCCACCCCTGCTGCGGATGTCAGGGCAGCACTTAGAAGAAGTGGTAGGCCTAGGAAAGTTAAGAAATTCTGTTCACATGCGGTTGCATGCATGAACACATTCTGTCTCCTTATAATCTGAAAATATATTCACTTTCACTGAATAGTGTGTGATGTTGTCTTTCAGCTTCATTGACAGGCTTCGCGAGTCCTCCCACTGCATCCCCACCACTAGCTGCACGCAGCTGGACCACAAATGATTATGAAGAGATAAGTGTGTTTTTGGGAGGGTGGGGTGGCGTGGCGTGGGGGTTTGGGGGGATGTTGGCAGAGCCTTTTAAAGCCTCATGCAAGCATTCTCCCATGCACGCAGAGCCTTCATCCATCACACACATCTTACTGTCCCGAGAATTTTCAATGCTGACTGCTGGGGTTCACTTTCAGTTGACCATCTGAGCCGACCTGCACCTCCGCCCTCCCATTGATCTCACTCCCATGCAGCACCTGTGCCCATCCAACACGAGGCTCTGCTCACTTTTGACTTTGACAATGATGGTCGCAGTGAAGTTTTTGATCACCTCCCTTGTCCTTTCCCCTCCCCCAGTCACCCATGTCCTTTCCCCCATCACTGTTGATCCCCCGGCATTACTTTCCAACTCCCCACCGTCACCAGCCAGAGCCCTTGTCTTTCCAGGATGTCCAGGTGAACACACACATTCTCTGCCTTCCTGAGAATCCCACCTGCATCCAAATTGACCTCCCTGACCTCTTCCTTCCCACCCTCAGGGTCCACGTCTGCCTCTGAGTCCCCACCAACCACCCTTGCCTTTCCTTCTACCGCTACCGATGCACCCTTACCGTCCCAACCTACCAGGTACCTCTGCCCCCTCTCACACCATTCCCTCCTACCACGACTGCCATCCAAAATTAAAGGTGACCAACAATAATCTTTTCAATAACATTTAAATCCAATAAAATATCAGATCATACAAATAAAAATGAACTATTCACCCTTATTGCCTGTCTTGTGGGTGCCTTTACCTGTTTAGAACTCCTTTATAAAATATTCCAGTGACAGACCTGCTTCCTGGAAATAACTTGTTGCCCCCTCCTGGCCTGTTTAAACCAAAAGTGGCGAGTTAGAGAGGAGTTTGAAATTTAATTTTTTTATGTTGCACCTGTCCCAAACCCTTATATTCATGCAGGCTAAAATTGTTTCCTGGCCTAGAAATTCTGCAGCTTCCATCTTTTGGCACCTCACCCATAGAGTTCTGACAGCCCATGTTCAGCTGGGAAGGTCCAAGGAAACCAGGACTTTTGGGGCTCAGGCTTCATTATTATGTAGAAGGCGCGGTGGTAGGAGCCTTTATATGTTTGTGCCTCAATGTTTAGGTGAGCGATTGGGTAAGATTGCAGGGATCTGCAGATGAAACGGCTGGGCCTTGGAGTCTGGCTTGGGGGATTGGTGCTAGGAGGTTTGGAAAAAACATTACAGAGATCTGCATCATTGTTGAGGGCCCTCAGAGTGTGATTGGGATATTGGTGGGTGGTGCGAGGTCAGGGCCTTGGCGGATGTGAGGCGGGGGAGGGTACAGGAATTCGGAGTTGGGAGTGAGGCCGGAGATCTTGGGACCAGAAGCAGTGGCGATTAGGGCGTTTATGAATCTTTGCAGGTTGTGTTGCTTAGTATTAGGTTTCCCAAAGGCACAGTCCTGGCTTTGGCTGCCTCAGGCACATCAAAGTTCCAAGAAGGAGCAAAAACAGGCATAATGTCCCTTATTTGCACATGTTATTTGCCTAGTGCCTGCTTCTAATCTGATAAGGGACACCATATTTTTGACTTTTAACAAATTGGTGTCACGCTCCTGAGCCTGGCCAAGTTAGCCAGGCTCCAGGCAGCAAGGTATCAAGGGAATCATGCAGCCTGACTGTCTGCCTCTTTTCTGTGGCTATGTTCACAACCAGGTGTCCTTGGAGACGGAGCACGCAGTGTCTACCAGCATATTTGAGGCCTTCCCTGCCGGGTGGGCACCACAGGGACTGGGGTGTTTTATCGTTAAATTAGTGCGCACATGAAACAACATCACTTTGAAAGTAAAATGACACCTGTAGTGCCAAAAACTCAGGTTGTATGGAGCCAAATTTCTACTCATATTTCAGGCTGTATTGAGTGTGGATGTGTGCCAGAGCATTGACAGAGGCTGGTGTAGTTCCCATTTTTATGTGGGAGTTTTGTCAACAGCATGCTATTCCCAATGACACAATTGGAAGTGTGCGCCACTTCAATTCTTGCTTTTTGCCGTTTCCCATGCGATTATTATTAAAATATTCAGTGCCAGCGGCATGCAGGGGAAACATGAACTTCCAGGCAGAGGAAGCTTTTCATTCGTGAAACTCACTGTCAGCTGACAATGCTGCAGCTATGGGAGCGCTATTCAAACAGTGAGGCTCTGCATCACTGTCAGGCCACTCCAGTGCTGTAGAGTGTGAGAGTTGTCTCAGTTTCACATGAAGGCCCCATCAGATCCGTCATGTCCAAGCACCAATTCAAACCAGCCAAAGTTCAGAGATGCGCCTTCCTGCAGGCTCTCCTCCAAGCCATAAGGAAAAAGACAGGAGCTGCTCTTCCCTGCAGTTGGCATCAGAAGACCCTCCTGCCTGGCCAAGCTGGCCTAGACTGAGGTGGTAGAGGAGGTGAGCAAGCATGGGCTCCAAAATAGAACCTGGGTGCAGTGTAGGAAACAGGCCAATGACCTGCTCCAATCCACCTGGGTAAGTGCCAGTGTCACATGTTCAACAGGAATCTCTTGTGGGGTCGCCAATAATGTACAATGTGTGAATGGGCAGCTATGCCAGAAGAGTGACTGCGTGATCAGCCTTAACGCCACATAGTGAGCGAGTCCAAGTATGTGGAACTTTGGCTTTTGCATGCGCTTAGACCATCAGTGGGACTGACAGGCTAGTATGTGTGATGGGGATGGATGTAGACAAGGGGGTTAGGTGTCACTTGACATATCACTAATTGCACTTACTTGACATATCACTAACAATTCCTGGGAGAGGAGACGGAGGAGCAGTTTCTGACCTCAGGCTTTTGACAACAGCTAAGGAAGAGGCAATGAAGATTGATGATGTGCAGGGAGCATGATCCATCGCAGACAGTAAGACTGGATTGGCTAAGGAGGAAGAGGCGACCATCCTGTGTTAACTGGATCCATGCCAGTTAGTGAAGTTAAAACTAAAGCACAGCAGCTTTCTTTGTTGGAGAGAGTTTATTGACTTATTATTCACAGCTATCCCCATTTATACTATTTTGATGACTCTTTTGATAAACCATGAAAATAAAATTAACGAAATGGAGGACAAATTAAAAGGCAGCTCCTTAAAGGGATACTGCTTAAAGAATAGCAAAATCTTCAAGGATCTCAAAATGTGATCAAAAGGGTCGATAAAACACCCCAGTCCCTGTGGTGCCCAACCGGCAGGGAAGGCCTCAATTATGCTGGTAGACACTGCATGCTCCATCTCCAAGGACACCCGGCTATGAGCATAGCCACAGAAAAGAGGCAGACAGTCAGGCTAGATGATTCCCTTGATACCTCGCTGCCTGGAGCTGTTGATGGCTAATTTGGCCAGGCTCAGGAGCAGGTTCATGAGGAGGTGCTCCTCCCTCTCCATCCTCCTCCATACCGGGTGCCTGAAAATCAGGAGCGTGAGACTGAAGTGCAACCAAAACAGAAGTAACAGGTTTTTCAAACAACTACAAAGGGGGTGCAGCCTACAACAGCTAACATATGTGTGGTCCACGGACTCCACAAGACCGCAGGCATCTTGGGAGTGGGTAAATTGACACATCCTACAGTTGTATGGAACTGCTGCGTGCAACACCCTGCACCCAAGGTCCGCGATGGTAAGAGGGAGGATTCCAGCGTAGATATACCTCCAATGGGGTCCTCTGCCACTGGATGGCAGCAGGGCATGCCCAAGGTTGTCTGGATGGCAGGTGAAAGCAATGAGGTGAAGGGTGTGCAGCAGCAGCCCATACAGGAAACCACTCCGCGCTGAGGGCACGGAGGGCATTTTTGCGAGGCAGCCCATGTTGTGGGGCTGCGGCTCTCAAGGGAGGGTTCGGGGCTTGGGGCCAATGTGGAATTCCGTCCGAGCAGGGGTTCGCTCAGAGGCGAGTCCACTGCACCCGTCAGCGTCCTCGAGACTTGTATGACATTGGAGCTGAGCACGACCGTTCTAAGGTCATGGATGGCATTGGCTGCGAGCTGGACGTCCACCCCCGCATGATTCGCCCGTTTCTGCAGAATCATCCAGCCCACTCCTCTGCCACCCAGAATGTCCCCGATTCTGGACATCCCAGCAGCCACAGCCCCTTCTCACCTGTCAGCCACCTGAACTGGTGGAGGTGCAGGTTCCTGAGCAGCAGCTCTCTGATGGTAGCTACCACTCCTGATGGTGGAGAGCTGTGGCGCGAGGCGACCATGTTCCAGACATTTAGATCAGGTCCTGGTAAAAGACAAGCAACACTTGCAGGAAGCTACGAAGACCGCTCGGGTCTATGAACAGGAGTTGCATGTCGTAATTCAGGCCATACACCCGGTGGAAAAAATATATTGCCAGGGCACACCATCTTGGAGGAGGCTCTCCATAAAAGATATCGCTGCAAGGTCTGAAGGCAGAAAGTTGCCACCTGAGTGTGTAGGCACACCAATGCCCGACTGCCCTCCCTAAGCAGGAGACTCAGAGCCTCAGCAGAAACCCAGTGCAGCCTTTTGTCCCAGAAGAAATAAATTAGCATTCGCTGGATTTTGTGACAAAGGGTGGAGTATTCTGTGCCCGCTGGCATCGAGCTTGATCAGTGGCGTCAGTGGACAATATGGCGCGATCGGTTTTACGATGGCAGGAAACCAGTTCACGATCATCCACTCAGCCCGCTGATGGCGGGTTGTGTTTTCTGCCATTGGACATCAGGAACCTCATTGTAATACAGCAGTATATTGTAAAGAACATACCATTTTTATTTCTGTTGGACTGTGGATTAAAATTATAATGCTGCAGTTTGAAAGACATATCTACCGGTACAGTGTGAGGGATATATACAATGTTTCTGTCTTGGAACAGAGTGTGCCATGAAAGACAGGATGGTGCAAAGGATGAGTCTGGTTTAATGGGGAACTGCCCATTAAAATTGGCTCCTAATCAGGCGACCAGTGTTTGTGTGAGAGCAGCACAGGGAAAAGCTCCTAGCGTGAAAAGAGAAAAGACCTAAAACCTCTTTCTCCTGTGTTATGTAAGATTCCAGTAATTCTAAAATAATAGCTAGCTGGTTTTTTCCCTCACATCTCTATAACCTGCTCTCTCTCTGAAAAATCCATGTTAAGAGGAAAAGGGGTGAATCACCGTCAGAGACATTGAAAAACAAGTGCTCAACCAGTGAACTAAAGACTGAAAGTGCTGGAAGACCACTTCGTGTCATCAACAAAGGACTGAATGGAATTTGGAAGACATCGACCAAAATCAACCCATCGAATCCTGTACTCCGGAATTAGTGCTATTGAACTGTTTTATCCCACCCTTAAAATCCATGTTTTTGTGTGTCTTATGTGTCTTGTATATGTGTGTATAGGGAGTTAAGAAGGGGTAGAGTTTAGGTTATAGAAATTACCCGTTCATATTTGTTTCTTTTGCAACTGGTTAAAAACAATTTGCTCAATAAACAGTTATTTACTTATCAAGTTTACAACCCTGGTGTTCATATTCTGTTAACCTAAGTTAAAAAATTAGGTGGTTTGATCAAACATTTCACATTTGTCATGGCTCGGGGAGCAATGGAGTTTGATATTGCAGCACACTATCCCCAATGAGTTGTGACAAAGTTTGGGGGCTCGAGTCTGGGATATTTTGGAACAAAAGACAATGATGATTTGGGTGTAGATTTAGTAAGTAATAAAATATAAAAGGAAACACCAGGTTTGTACTATCAGAAATAAGATAGCACTGCAAACTGCTAAAACTTTCCTGCAAGTGGAAGAGATGTCCCTGACAATTTTACCAGGGATCCCAAAAGCCGTCTTAATTGAACTGGCAAGTAAATTAAGAGTAGGATTGCCTGCCAAAGCTAGGAAAGCAGAGATAATCAAAGGCATAGCACAGCACTTGAAACTGGAAGTGATACCTGACACTAGTGAGTCACAATGGGAGGTAGTGAGACTTCAGTTAGAAATGAAGCGGCAAAGGAACTGAGAAAACTTGAATTAGAGGCAGAAGAAAAAGGAAGAGCATTTCACAGGGAACAGGCAGAAAGGCAAAAGAGAGAAAGAAAACAAGAAAGAGAATTAGAAATGATAAAGTTGGAAAAGAAGGAAACAGAAAAAGAGAAAAATAAAGAATTCCAGCTTATAATGCCGGCAGTTAAAAAAGAGACACCAGTAGGTGAGGCAGGACTTATTTCCAGACAGAGCCTAGTGGGGAGATATTTAAATTTATACAAAGTTTGAGGAAAAGGGAGTTGAAGCATTCTTTATTTCATTTGAGAAGATAGCTAAACAAATGAACTGGCCAAAGGAAAACTGGACATTGCCTGTGCAGAGCAAATTGACAGGTAGAGCACAGGAAATGTATGCTTCACGGTTAGAGGAGGTTTCTGGGGATTATGATGTGGTGATAATGGCCATTTTGAGTGCATATGAGTTGACCCCTGATGCATACAGACAAAAGTTTTGAAATTTAAGGAAACAGCCTGGGAAAACTTACGTTGAATTTGAAAGGATTAAGCAAAGTAGCTCTGACAGGCGGATACAGAAGTTGAAACTGCCTATGAAGTTCTCAGAGAGACCATTCTATTAGAAGAATTTAAAAACTCTCTACCTTCTGTAATAAGAACCCATGTTGAAGACGAAAGGATTGCAGCTGCTAGACAGGCAGCAGTAATGGCTGATGATTATGAGTTGATCCATAAAACTAAACCTTTTTTCCAATCACCCCATAAATTTGAAAAGGATAGAAAGTGGGAGAGTGAAAGGAAAGCAAGTAGCCAGAGTAAAGAATGGATAGCTGGGAATACCTTGAGGCCTCCTCCCCAGATTAGGAAGGAATGTACTGAAGGTGGTGGTGAAACTTGAAGGCCTTGTTTCCATTGTAATAAAATGGGACACATTTGTTCATAATGCTGGAAGTTGTGATGAAAGCCCATGAGACTTATTGCAGTTTGTAAGAGTGAGTCCAAAAAGGGAACTCAGAAAGAAAATGCCACGGATCAAATTGTAGCTTTAACTACAAATAAGGGACTTGAGGTAACCACTGCTGTGAATGCAGGTGAAATGAATAAGGTAGATGAGAGATATAAAGGGTTTTTGTCTAAAGGAAAGATAGCCCCTTTTTCATCAAATGATGCAGCTAAACCCATAACTATATTAAGGGGCACAAGAGCTACTCAAACTCTTTTGCAGGAGAAATATCTAGTTTTCCCTCCAGAGAGTGCAATGAAATCCAAAGTGTTGGTAAATGGGATAAGTGGAGAGTATATCCCGGTTACATTGCATAAAGTGCAATTGGAGTGTGTGATCTGTTGTCTGGATGGGTGGTTGTAGGAGTGGTTAAGAAATTACCCGTAGATGGAGTTGATTTACTCCTGGGGAATGATTTGGCAGGAATGAAGGTTATAGCTTCACCCATAATTACAGAAAGTCTGAGAGAAGCTAAAGAGATGGAACAGTTACAAGAGCAAGTTCCTGGTATTTTTTCATTGTGTGTGGTGACCAGGGCAATGGCTAAACAAAATCCATCACCAAAGGTCAAAGTAATATCACGAGCAAATGTTAAAGTAGCCAAAACTTTCTTTAAGGAAGAGGACAATTCAAAGGAAGTGTTTGGCATGTTTTCATTGATTGAGGCTCAGAAAGCAGATCCAGAGTTAAACAAGTTAGCACAGTCAGCTTACACTGAAACAAAAACAAAAATAAAAATACCTGGAAAAACTCAGCAGGTCTGACAGCATCTGCGGAGAGGAGCACAGTTAACATTTCGAGTCCATATGACTCTTCAACAGAACTAAGGAAAAATAGAAGAGAGGTGAAATATAAGCTGGTTTAAGGGGGGGTGGGGGGGTGGTGGGGTGGGACAAAAGGACAAAGAGGTGTTGACGGTGGTGATATTATCTAAGAAATGTGCTAATAGGTGACATTAAGGGTAGAAAGAAGGACGAACAAGGTACAGGTAGCCCTAGTGGGGGTGGGGCGGGGGGAAGGGATCGAAATAGGCTAAAAGGTCGTGATAAAACAATGGATGGAAATACATTTAAAAATAATGGAAATAGGTGGGAAAAGAAAATATATAAATTATTGGAAAAAAGGGGAATTGGAAAGGGGGTGGGGAGGAGAGAGGTCATGATCTAAAATTGTTGAACTCAATATTCAGTCCAGAAGGCTGCAAAGTGCCTAGTTGTAAGATGAGGTGCTGTTCCTCCAGTTTGCGTTGAGCTTCACTGGAACATTGCAGCAGGCCAAGGACAGACATGTGGGCATGAGAGCAGGGTGGAGTGTTGAAATGGCAGGCGACAGGGAGGTCTGGGTCATGCTTGCGGACAGACCTAAGGTGTTCCGCAAAGCGGTCACCTAGTCTGCGTTTGGTCTCTCCAATGTAGGGGAGACCACATTGGGAGCAGCGAATGCAGTAGACTAAATTGAGGGAAGTGCAAGTGAAATGCTGCTTCACTTGAAAGGAGTGTTTGGACCCTTGGACGGTGAGAAGAGGGGAAGTAAAGGGGCAGGTGTTGCACCTTCTGCGGTTGCATGGGAAGGTGCCGTGGGAGGGGGTTGAGGTGTAGGGGGTGATGGAGGAGTGGACCAGGGTGTCCTGGAGGGAACGATCCCTGCAGAATGCCGCTAGGGGCAGTAAAGGGAAGATGTGTGTGGTGGTGGCATCATGCTGGAGTTGGCAGAAATGGTGGAGGATGATCCTTTGAATGCGGAGGCTGGTGGGGTGATAAGTAAGGATAAGGGGGACCCTATCATGGTTCTGGGAGGGAGAGGAAGGTGTGAGGGCGATTGCACAGGAGATGGGCCGGACACGGTTGAGGGCCCTGTCAACCACTGTGGGTGGAAAACCTCTGTTAAGGAAGAAGGAAGACATGTCAGAGGAACTGTTTTTGAAAGTGGCATCATCAGAACAGATGGGACGGAGGCGAAGGAACTGAGAGAATGGGATGGAGTCCTTACAGGAAGCAAGGTATGAGGAGCTGTAGTCAAGGTAGCTGTGGGAGTCGGTAGGCTTGTAATGAATATTGTTGGACAGTTTATATCACTAGAAATTGAGACAGAGAGGTCAAGGAAGGGAAGGGATATGTCAGAGTTGGACCATGTGAAAATGATGGAGGGGTGGAAATTGGAAGCAAAATTAACAAATTTTTCCAGGTCCAGACAAGAGCATGAAGCAGCACTGAAGCTTACACTGAAGCTGAGGCAGAAGGAGTCCCAAAGTGCTATTACATTGGAGGTGATGGTGTAGTGGTATTGTCACTGGACTAGTAATCCAGAATGCCCTGGATCCTACCACAGCAGATGGTGGAATTTGAATTCAATAAAAATCTGGAATTAAAAGTCTAATGATGACCATGGAACCATTGTCAATTGTTCTAAAAAACCACCTGGTTCACTAATGTTCTCTGGTCTGACCTACGTGACTCCAGGCCCACAACAATGGAGTTGACTCTGAAATGGTCCATCTCAGTTGTAAGGAATGAAACTGGATGGACCACCCAGCATCAACCGAAGCACCAGAAACAATGTCAATCTCAGCCCTATCCACCTTACTAACAGGGCCTAGTGCCAAAATTGGGACCAATAATGTCCCACCATCACTGGATATGCCCTGCCCCAGTTGGTATACAGTCGGGATGGAGTCCTCAACATCGACTCTCATGGCATCAGGCCAAACATGGGCAAGGAAACCTCCTGCTAATTACCACATACTGCCTTGCCCCAGCTGATGAATCAGTGCTCCTCCATGTTGAACATCATTTGGAGGAAGCACTGAGGGTGGCAAGGATGCAGAATCTACTCTGGGTGGGGGACTTCATTGTGGGGGCTGAATCTTAAATGACATAGCTGCTAGACTGGGCTGTGGCAGGTTGTGAGGGAATCAACAAGAGGGAATAACATAATTGACCTCATCTCTCACCAACTTGCCGGGCGCAGATGCGTCTGTCCATAACAGTATCGGTAGGAGCGACCACCACACAATCATTGTGGAGATGAAGTCCCGCCTTCACATTGAGGATACCCTCCATCGTGTTGTGGCACTACTACTGTGCTAAATGAGACAAAATTTGAACAGATCCAGCACCTCAAGATTGGGCATCCATGAGGTGCTGTGGGCCATCAGCAGCAGCAGAATTGTACTCGAACACAATCTGTAAACACATGGCCTGGCATATCCCCCACTCTACCTTTACCATCAAGCCAGGCGATCAACCCTGGTTCAATGAAGAGTGCAGGAGGGCATGATAGGAGCAGCACCGGGCATACCTAAAACTGAGGTGAAAACCTGGTGAAGCTACAACACAGGACTATGTGTGCCAAACAGCATAAGCAGCAAGTGATAGACGGGGCTAAGCGATTCCGCAACCAACGAATCAGATCTAAGCTCTGCAGTCCTGTCACATCCAGTTCAGAATGGTGGTCTACAATTAAACAAGTAACTGGAGGAGGAGGAGGCTCCACAAATATCCCCATCCTCAATGATGGAGGAGTCTAGCACATCAGTGCATAAGATAAGGCTGAAGCATTTGCGACAATCTTCAGCCAGAAGTGCCAAGTGGATGATCCACCTTTGCCTCCTTTGGAGTCCCCAGCATCACAGATGCCAGTCTTCAGCCAATTTGGTTCACTCCACGTGATATCAAGAAATGGCTGAAGGCACTGGATACTGCAAAGGCATTGGGCCCTGACAATATTCCGGCAATAGTACGGAAGACTTGTGCTCCAGAATTTCCCACGCCCCTAGCCAAGCTGTTCCGGCCTCACAACCTGAATCACCTCACGGAAATGCCCTCCATGGCCTTTAGCACAGCGCGGACGGGTTTCCTGTATGGGCTGCTGCACACCCTTCACTTCCTTGCCCTCGCCCACTGCCCGGACACACCCTGGCGTGCCTTGTTGCCGTCAGGCGGTGGAGGGCCCCAGTAGGGGGCCCTCTATGGGGGTGTCCTCCCACTTTCCATTGGGGACCTGGGGTGGAGGGTGTTGCACGTGGCAGTCCCGTACAACTGTAGGTTGTGTTGGTTCATGGACTTGCAGGATACCTGCATCTTTTGTGGCCTTGAGGAGTCCATGGACCATGTCTATGTTAAATGTTGTAGGCTGCACCCCCTTTTCAGTTATTTAGAAAACCTTTTACTGATATTTTGTTTGCACGTCAGTCCCACGCTCCTGATCTACGGCACCAAGCACGGAGTAGGGCCGGGAGGGAGGGGGACCTCCTCGTGAACCTGCTCCTGGGTCTGCCCAAGTTGGCCATTAACAGATCCAGGCAGCTGGTGATCGAGGGGGTTGGAGGGGGTCGTCCGACCTGACTGTCTGCCCCTCTCCCATGGCTATGTTCATGGCTGAGTGTCCCTGAAGAGGGAGCACGTGGTGTCTGCTGACACTGTCAAGGCCTTCCGTACTTGGTGGACACCACGGGGACTGGGGTGTTTTATCGACCCTGATAATCACATTTTGTCTTAAATGTTTGTAAGTTTCCTTTAAATTTTGACTTTGCTTTTGCAGTTTCCCTAATTTAAGGGGCTGCCTTTTTCTTTGTCCCTAATTTTGTTATTTTAGTTTACTTGGTTAACTCAAAAGAGGGTTTACAACACTGGCATCTACCCAGCTATGTGGAAAATTATCCAGTTATGTCCAGTACACAAAAAGGAGGACAAATCCAACCCAGCCAATTACCGCCCTATCAGTCTACTCTCCATCATCAGTAAAATAATGGAAGCGGTCATCAACAGTGCTATCTAGCGGCACTTGCTGAGCAATACCCTTCTCACTGAGGCCCAGTTTGGGTTCCACCAGGGCCACTCAGCTCCTGACCTCATTACAGTCTTGGTTCAAGCATGGACAAAAGAGCTGAACTCCTGAGGTGAGGTGAAAGTGACTGCCCTTGACATCAAAGCAGCATGTAACCGAGTGTGGCATCAAGGAGCCCTAGCAAAACTGGAGTCAGTGGGAATCAGGGGAAAAACTCTCTGTTGGTTGGAGTCATACCTAGCACAAAGGAAGATGGTTGTGGTTGTTGGAGGTCAGTCAGCTCAGCTCAAGGGCATCACTGCAGGAGTTCCTCAGGGCAGTGCCCTAAGCCCAACCATCTCCGCTCCTTCATCAATGACCTTCCTTCTATCATAAAGTCAGAAGTGGGGATGTTCGCTGATGATTGCACAATGTTCAGCACCATTCGCAACTCCTCAGATACTGAAGCAGTCCATGTTTGGGCTGTCAAGTGGCAAGTTACATTCGCTCCACACAAGTGTCAGGCAATGACCATCTCCAACAAGAGAGAATCCAACCATCGCCCCTTGATGTTCAATGGCATCAACATCACTGAATCCCCCACTATCAACATCTTGGGAATTACCATTGACCAGAAACTGAACTGGACTAGTCACATAAATACTGTGGGTACAAGAGTAGGTCAGAGGCTAGGACTCATGTGACATGTAACTCACCTCCTGACTCCCCAAAGCCTGTTCACCATCTATAAGGCACAAGTTAGGAATGTGATGGAATACTCCCCAATTGTCTGGATGAGTGCAGCTCCCACAACACTCAAGAACCTCGACACCATCCAGGACAAAGAAGTCTGTTTGAAAGGCACCACATCCACAAACATTCGCTCCCTCTACCACCGGCGCACAGTTAGCAGCAGCGTGTACCATCTACAAGATGCACTGCAGGAATTCACCAAGGCTTCTTTGACAGCACCTTCGAAACACATGACCACTACCACCTAGAAGCACAAGGGCAGCAGATAGATGGGAATACCACCACCTGGAACTTCCCCTCCAATCATTCACCATCCTGACATGGAAATATATTACCATTCCTTCACTGTTGCTGGCGCAACATCCTGGAGTTCCCTTCCTAACGGCACTGTGGGTGTACCTACACCATATGGACTGCAGCGATTCAAGAAGGCAGCTCACCACCACCTTCTCAAGGGCAACTAGGGATGGACAATAAATGCTGGACCAGCCAGCAAAGCCCACATTCCATGAATGAATAAAAAAAATGGAGTTCTGATGAGGAAGTGGAGGCATCTTCACAGACCTGCGGGTGAGGAATGGATTGCTGTTCATCAGATAGTGTTACCATCCAAATATCGTAAGGAGATATTGCAAGTAGCACATGAAATTCCTATGGCAGGACATGTAGGAATGCAGAAAACCCAAGCATTGATAAACAGGCATTTTACCTGGCCAAGGCTTCATAAGGACGTAGTGCAATTTTGTAAAATGTGTCATACATGTCAGGTAATAGGTAAACCTCAACATGTGAATCAAAACAGCACCTTTAATACCCATGCCGGTTTTTGAAGAACCATTCAGTTGGGTATTGGTAGATTGTGTAGGAGCTTTACCCAAAATGATAGTGGGATATCAGTATATCCTTACAATCATGGATATGACAACCCGATTTCCAGAAGCTATTCTTTTAAGGATAATTACAGCTAAGTTGGTAGTGGAAAAGTTAGCTCAGGTTTTCACTCGTACCAATTGAAATACAATCTGACCAAGGTTCTAACTTCATGTCTAAAATTTTACAGGACATAATCAGCAGTTTGGGTATCAAACAACTAAAGTCTACCACCTATCACCCACAAACACAGGGAGCTTTAGAGAGATACCATCAGACTCTCAAAACCATGATTAAGGCCTATTTCCATGAATACCAAAGGATTGGGACAAAGGATTGGAATTTTATACTATTTGCCACCAGAAATTCTCCAAATGGACTAGATTTGGTCCATTTGAATTGATTTACGGTCATAAAATAAGAGGTCCATTAAAAGTGATTAAGGAAAAGTTCCTAAAGCAGAAAGACAAATCCTCCATGTTGGATTACGTGTCCATGTTTCTAAAAAGACTCACAGGAGCATGTAAAGTAGCACAAGAGCATTTAAAAATTTCGCAAGCAAAAATTTAAAAATTGACAGATAAACATGCTACAACTAGAATGTTCCTAGCAGGAGATGAAGTATTGGTATTATTGTCTTTGCAGGGTGAACCTCTGAAAGCAAAATTCAGTGGCCCCTACAAGGTAGTTAGGAGAATTAGTAAAGTGACTTATCTGGTAGATACTCCTGAGCGTAGGAAGGAGAAACGATTATGTCACATAAACACGTTGAAGCAATGTCATCGCAGAGAAAATGATAAGAAAGAACAAGTGTACCAGGTGGTAGGAGTAATGGAGGATGACAGAGACAGTGAGAGTAAGGTAGAAGGAGAAGTACACAGTGCACAAAGTGAACCTCCTACAATTCGACTAGCCAATACGAAAATACTGGGATAGTTAGACACTGTGTTCTCATATTTAGAGGAAGGACCAGGGGAATATCTAATAAAGTTACTTAGGAAGTATAAAGGAATTTGTAGTGATACACCTGGATGTACTATGTTAGCTAAACATGATGTTAACATTGGAGACTCAGTGCCGATAAAACAACATTCTTATTGGCTGAGCCCAGAGAAACAAGCTCAGGTAGAAACAGAAATCCAATATATGCTGGAAAATCAATTGATTGAGCCTAGCCAAAGCAGCTGGAGTTCACAGGTGGTGTCAGTTCCTAAATTGGATGGATCAACTAGATTTTCTATAGACTACAGGAAAGTGAACATAGTAACGAGGACAGATTCGTACCCAATTTGTACCTCAATTGCATCGATAGGGTTGGCAGTGCCTCATTTCTTTTCAGAATTAATCTATTGAAGGGGTACTAGCAAGTGCCATTAACATCAAGGGCTAAAGAAATATCCGCCTTTGTTACACCAAGTAGATTGTATCAATGTCGAGTCATGCCATTTGGGTTTAAAGATGCCCCAGCTACATTCCAGAGACTTATGAATCAAGTTGTAGCTGAAGTACATAACTGTGTGGTTTATTTAGATGATGTAATAATATATAGTAACACATGGGGAGAACATGTGAAGCAATTAGAGGATCTGTTTAAGCAATGTAGTTGGCTGGTTTAGTCATAAATCTGGCCAAAAGCGAATTTGCAAAAGCAAGGGTAACTTACCTAGGTCACATCGTAGGACAAGGGCAAGATTGCCAAGAACAGAAAAAGTGAACGCTCTAATAGAATTCCCCATTCCTAAAACTAAATGAAAAATCATTAGATTTTTGGGAATGTGTGGGTTTTATCGGAAGTTTGTGCCTAACTTCAGCACAATAGCTGTCCTCTCACCAATTTGTTAAGAAAACAGGCAAAAGTGGTATGGTCAGCAGAATTCCAAGCAGCCTTTGAAAAGCTAAAGGAAATTTTAATAAATTAACCAGTGTTGGCCCGACTTTACCAAACTTTTTAAAATGTCAATTGATGCTAGGTGCAGTCCTATTACATGATGATAAATTAGGGATAGAGAAGACAGTGGAGTATTTTTCCAAGAAACTAAATCAGTATCAGAGGAAGTTCTCTGCAGTAGAAAAGGAAACTCTAGCATTGTTGTTGTCTCTTCAACGCTTTGAAGTTTATGTCCGACATGATAACAAAGAAACATTAATCTATACTGACCATATTCTGCTGGTGTTCATTGAAAGGTTTAAAACTCATAATGCGAGACTATTTAGATGGAGTCTATTGTTTCAACGATTCAATGTAAAGATTGTTCACATTGCCGGCAAAAATAATATGATCACAGATGCATTGTCTTGGGTGTAAAATGCTGAAATAAGTAAATAAATACTGAAATAAAGGAGTAAGAAATGCTGAAGATTGTATAAGGGGAGGAAGGATGAATGGATGTAAGTCTCATGTTTTGTTGTCCATGTGTCTCATACCTTGTGATGAAATGCATTTTTGAAATGGCATTTCATCTCTTTTAAGGGTGGTGGCATGTAAAGAACATATCTTTTTATTTCTGTTGGAGTGTTGTAAAAGACATATCTTTTTATTTCTGTTGGACTGTGGATTAAAATTACAATAGCTGCAGTTTGAATGACATGTCTACTGGAACAGGGCGAGGGATATATACAATGCTGCTGTCCTGGAACAGACTGTGCTATGAAAGACAGGATGGTGCCGAGGAAGAGCCCGGTCTAATGGAGAACTGCCTGGCAACACCAATTTAATTGGGTCCTAACCAGGTGGCCAGGGTTTATGTGAGGGCAGTGCAGAGAAAATCTCCTAGCCTGAAAAGAAAAAAAAAACCTAAAACCTCTTTCTCCTGTGTTATGTAAGATTCCAGTAATTCTGCAATAACAGATAGCTGTTTTTTTATTCCTAATATCTCTGTAATCTGCTCTCTCTCTCTGAAAAACCCGTTAAGAGGAAAAGGGGAAAATCACCGTTAGAGACATTAAAAAGCAAGTGCTCAACCAATGAACTAAAGATTAAAAGTGCTGGTAAGATCACCTTATGTCATCAACAAAGAACTGAAAGGAATTTGGGATACATCGATCAAAATCAACCCACCGAATCCTGTACTCCAGAATTAGTGCTATTGAACTGTTTTATCTCACCCTTAAAATCCATGTTTTTGTGTGTCTTATGTGTCTTGTATGTGTGTGTATAGTGATTTATGAAGGGGTAGAGTTTAGGTTATAGAAATTAGCAGTTCACATTTCTTTCTTTTGCCACTGGTTAAAGACGATTTGCTCAATAAACAGTTATTTACTTATCAAGTTTACAAACCTGGTGCTCGTATTCTGTTAACCTAAATTAAACAATTAGGTGGTTCAATCAAACTTTTCCATTTGTTGCAGCTCGGGGAGCAGTGGGGCTTGATATTTCAGTGCACCATCCCCAGTGAGTCATGATAATATCATTATCAGGCCAGCCCGCTGGAATGGTTCTGCCCCATTGCTGGAGTGTCCAACACTACTGGAGGTGCTCACAGCCCCTTGCAATGTCAGCATCCTGGTTTGGACAAGTTTCCCCCACGGTTCAAGCCAACAGGGCAGCCATGCAGTGCACTAATCTCTGGCCGCCCAAGTGGTGGCCAGCGCTCTTTGGCAAGTGGTAAGGGGCCGTCACACTTAAAAAGGACAGGCTTTTATTATACCCATGCTAACCATGTGTCTCTCTTTCATCCTGCAGGAGTACAACATCAGGACCATGAAGCCTGGTAAACTAGCTATATGCTTGATGGCCTACAGAGAGCAAAGACGACGGAGGAGATATGACTGAGGTTCCTGGCTGTGCAGAGACAAGAGCAGCAACCTCAGGAAGCTGACGCTGCCCAAGAGCGAGCCCTCACAGGCCGGCGCCCAGCGACACCTACAGTCTATAAACCCCGCCTTTCATTCCTGCAGATGACTGAGAGCCAGTATCGCGAACGGCTGTGCATGTCTAGGGAATTGGTTGGTCACATAAGTCAGCTACTGCAGGATTTGATGCTACTGGGACATGGAGGGCGTCCACTGCCAGTGGCTGTGAAAGTGACCGCAGAGCAAAATTTCGATGTCAGTGGCTCCTTTCAGGGCTCCACAGGTGACATCTGTGGGATATCACAGCCTTCACCCACAAATGCATCCATAAGATCATGGATGCCATCTTTGCAAGGGCACACAACATTTAGCCCGGGACCAGGACAGCCAGGATGCAAGATCCATTGGATTCGTCCAGATCTCAGGTTTCCCACAGGTGCAGGGTGCGGTCGACTGCACTCATGTGGCGCTCAGATCTCCGTTGCAACACATGCTGAACTACATCAACCGCAAGGGGCTCCTTTCGGTGAATGTGCAGCTGGTGTGTGACCACCAGAAACGCAACCTGCAGGTGTGTGCATGGTTTCCAGGGTGTGTGCATGACTCCTACATTCTCAGTCAGTCACAGATCCCTGGAGTCTTCCAGGGTCCACAGAAGCTGCAGCGATGGCTCCTCAGGGACAAGGGCTACCCGCAGAGGCTGTGGCTGATGACACCCATGCAGTGGCCTCAGACTGCAGCTTAGCAAAAGGTATAATGAGGCTCATGCTGCAGCTCGCACCTTGTTGGAGCAGACAATCAGGATGCTGAAGATGAGATTCCAATGTCTGGACCAGTCTGATGGAGCCCTGTAATACACTCTGCAGAGGGTGTCACGCATCATCGTCAACTGCTGTACCCTTTACAACCTGGCGCTCCAATGGGGAGACAAGCTGGCTGAGGAGGAGATGAAGGAGCTGCACGTCTCCTCCGATGAGGAGGACGTAGATAGGGATGAGGGTGAGGAGGTCCTCGGAGGTGACGATGATGGAGATGAGGCCCTCGCACTGGCCAGATGAGGCAGGTGCGCTCGAGAGGCCCTCATAGCTGCTAGATTTGTGGAGAATGATGACTTGCAGTGAGGTGACCCGATAGTTCCTCAAATTGTATCTTTGAACGTTTGACTGCAGTCTGGCTTATGGCAGCTCCTATCCTGAGAATGCTCCTGTCATTGGAGGCATGGTGGAGGCCTTAATAGTCACTCAATTGCAGGAGGATGATGATGACATGCAGTGAGGAGACTCCATAGATCTTCGCATAGTCTCTGTGAATGTCTGACTCCTGTCTGGCCGAGGGCAGCTCGCTTGCGCTCAGTGATCAGGGTCATATCATAGAGACGCAGCCATGAAACTTCTGAAGTATCTGATTCTTTGTCCGCCTTCAGCACCTTCAGGAGCCGGAGTACAGCATCAGTGGTCACAGATGCTGAAGAGATGGAGGACAGCTCCTCCTTAAGTGAGAATGAGAGAACTTGGTGGCGCCTGCCCACTACATTCTGGCAGCAAACACAAGCACCGCCAAGGTGCAGACATGAATAATGTTTCCAGGGAATGTGAGGCCGGACCATACTTTGGTCTGGAGGGTGCACAGGGCACAGAGAAGAGGGTCTGGATTGAGACACCTGCCTTTATCCTGTGCAGAAAGGTTTCAAAACTGTGTGACAAGAACATTGCTCATCAGCATAAGAAGCCATAGGCAGGGAGATATTCTTGGGGGTTTATTGACAATAGAGAACAGTATGTAAAAGTGATTAGCACCTTTTTTAACCCTGCCGCTATGTCTTGTTGCTCCCCGGGCATCCACAGCAGAGGTGGAGGCAGCCTGCTGACTGCTACGCCCTGTTGTCTGTGATGACTTTGGTGGGCGTTCTCTGGAGGGCTGAGACTTGGAGGGCCCCGGCCTGCTTTTGGTTCCTGCTGTGTGGCAGTGGCACCCTCCTCAGTCTGTGAAGCTGGAGCTGCAGATGTCAAAGGGAGTAGGATGGTCCGGACACTGAGTCATCTGGATGGATGGGCCCGGAGTGTGCACCTGCTGATCCTCCTCCCCCTGGGTGCCCAGGGACTTCAGGTGGACTCCTTGAGGAGTAGTGGTAGCTGGAGTGAGATCAAGTGCCCCGCACCCCTCTTGTGTACACACTGTTGGAGGCCAACCATGGCATCAGCGATGGAGTTGAGCCCACGCAGCAGTGCAGGAGCCAAGTCCTGGACCAAGGTCTCCATGGTGGCCACAATCCTACTAGCGTTGACCTCGGTGCGTTGGCATGCCGGCGCTATTAACTCAGACTGAGGGCAGACAGATTCCTCCATTGTGCATTGCAATCTGAGGAGTGCAGCGGACATTGAGGACCTTGATATCAGGCATTCTGCCACCGGTCTGCAACCTCTCCCTCTTGTTGTGTGCCAGCTTGTCCTGCATGAATGGAGATGGAGAAAGTGTAAGCAGGACGCCTGCCAGGCCAGATGATAAGTATGCCTGGCCTGTGTGGGTGGTGAGTGGTCCCATGGACGGGATGGGGATAATGACAATGAGTGTGAGAGAGTGAGTGGTGATGTCCCTTGAACCAGCAGTGAGTGAGGGCCCTGTGGATATGTGATGGGTTTGTGAGTGTGAGTTGAGAGTGATAAGAGTGACTTACACTGGCGGAACAGAGGAGATCATTCATCCTCTTGCGGCACTGGGTGGCTGTCCTCTTTTGAAAGGCACTGGCACTGACCACCACTGCCACCGCCTCCCAGGCTGGGATAGTGCTGTTGCTGCCCATCCTGCGGCCAGAGCAGGAGGTAGGGGACATCCAGGCGGGCCTCCACAGCATCCAAAAGGCATTCAAGAGATGGGTTGCTGAACCTGGGGGCTGCAGTCTTCCTCAGTTTCAGGATCATATCTTCTGTGCAGCAGTGGTGGTCTGGAAGCACTGAAATGTGTGCTTGCGGCTGGAATTTAAACGCGGTGCCCAGCGTGATGCAGCGGTGGGGTGATGATGGGCGGGCAAATGAGAGCCTACCCACCATGGAAACAGCGTGTTTCCTGGGAGTGCATAAATAACGTGGTGGATTTGGGGTGATACAGCGTGAAAACCCGCCATCGCAGCCGACGGTTAAAACGTTTTGCCCGCCCGCTACCGCATTTAGTGCAAATATGGGATGATTCCGCCCAAACTCTGGGAGAGGGGCCAAAGTGACCAACCAGCACCACAATATGGTGGCAATCAGCTGGTTTATGAGCAGCACTCGATCCTGGTAAGACAGCACTCAGAGCAGGCTGCAGGTAAGTGGTGACTTTGGTCTCCAGCTGCCGCCAGTTTGCCGGCCAGGATTCCTCAGCAGGGCAGAAGTGGACGCTCAGGTAAAGACTGGTCCTGCTCCATGTAAAAGGCCTGAGTTCCTCAGGTAAAGGGTCCATCTGCCACTGACCGACCTGGAGTCCAGAACACTTGCCCAGTTGGTCCTGGAAGAGAATACAGCAGAGTACACTTCCTGGCACTCACGCATCCTCTGCAGGTCAGTTCAGTCCGTGATCAGGAGCACATCATCAGCATAAGCCAAGAGGACCACCCCGATGGCCAACCTGTACAGAACCAATCCTGACAACCTCCTCCACAAGAAGTGCTGGAAAATTTCCATATAGATAGAATACAATTGGCCAGCCAGGGACAGCCCTGATGCACTCCTCTCCCAAAGTGAAGAGGCGCCGTCAGGGACCCATTTACCTTAACTAGACACTGCGGCAGTGTACAGAAGTCGGATCCGGGTGACGAAATGCATCCTGAACCTGAATATTTGCAGAGTCCCGGATAAATATTCGAGATCCATCCTGTGGAATGCCTTCTCCTGGTCAAGAGACAGGAGGATGCTCTACAGACCAGTCCTCTGGGATAGATGGGTCGTGACCCAGACAAGACGTATATTGTCAAAAATTATCACGGTGGTGTAGCACGGTGCCAAGGTGAGAAGACATTGCCCTGGCAAAGATCTTGTATTCCGGTAGGTCCACCCACAGAGCTCTGCGAGCATCCTTGCTGGACAGATCCAGAGAGAACAGAGCAGCATAGTAGGCTCTGGAGTGATTCCTGATGCCCTCCGGGTCCAAGACAAGGGATCCGTCGTCGGCCAGCAGCGTAAGGAGCTGCTGACGGACCCCGTGCCTTTTTTCAAGCGAGTAGAAGAAGAGGGAGCACGGTCCAGGTCCCGGAGGAACTGGATCCGCGACTTCACGTACACGCCCCGGGACCTGACGAGTTGCAGGTCGCGCAGTGCGCCCTTCTTCTCATCGTACACCAGCCGCAGGGCCGGGTCTGCATCAGGCTGACCAAGACGTGCCTTCACATCGTACACCTCATTCTCCAACTCCTCGATCCTGGATTTCTGCCTCTTTGTTGACCCCCTCGCGTACTCCTGACAGAAGACACGGACATTAGCCTTGCCCTCACCCCACCATAACCTTGAGGAGGGGAAGCCTCCCCGCTTTCTTCTCCAGCTGGCCCAGAAAGAACAGAATGAGTCCAGAAACTGCTTGTCTTCCAGCAGAAGTGCCAGTAGCTCTTTCGAGTCAAACCAAATAAACCAAATTAACAAAATCAGGGATAAAGTAAAAGGCAGCCCCTTAAAGAGAAACTGCAAAATCAGAAGACAAAATTTAAAGGAAATTTACAAACTTTAAACCAAAATGTGATTAAGAGGGTCAATAAAGCACACCAGCCCTTGCGGTGCCCACCAAGCACAGAAGGCCTCGACACTGCTGGTGGACACCGCGTGCTCCCTCTCCAGGGACACCCGGCCGCGAACATAGTCGTGGAAGAGGGATAGTCGGGCTGGACAATACCCTCGATCACCTGCTGTCTGGACCTGTTGCCAACTTGGCCAGACCCAGGAGCAGGTTCAGGAGGAAGTCTTCCTCCTTTTGTGCCCCCTTCTGCATCGGGTGCCCTTAGATCAGGAGCGTGGAACTGAAGTACAAACAAATCAACAGTAAAAGGTTTTTCAAGTAACTAAAAAGGGGGTGTAGCCTACAACAACCTATACAAGTGTGTCCCACAGACTCCACAAGGCTGTAAAAGATGCAGGCACCTTGGGAGTCTGTGAACCGACACATCCTACGGTTGTACGGGACTGCTGCGTGCAACGTCCTCCACCCAAGGCCCCTGATGGAAAGGGGGAGGACTCCTGTGTAGAGAGCCTCCTACTGGAGACCTCCACCACCAGATGGGCAACAAGGCACGCCAGGGCATGTCCAGGCGGCGGGCAAGGGCAAGGAAGTGAAGGGTCTGCAGCAGCCCATATAGGAAACCCTCCGTGCAATGCTAAAGGGCATGGAGGGCATTTCCGTGAGGCAACTCAGGTTGTGGGGCTCCAGCTCCCAAGGGAGGGTTCAGAGCTTGGGGCCAATGTGGAATTCTGTCCGAACAGGAGTATGCTCGGATGAAAGACCACAGCGCACGTGCACCACCTTGAGTGCCAGTATGACGTTGGGGCCAAGCATGACCGTCCTAATGTCTTGAATGGCATTGACTATGAGCCGGATGTTCAACGATGTGCAATGTGCCAAACTCCTGTAGAGTCATCCAGCCCACTCCTCCGCCACCCAGCATGTCCCCCATCCTGGTCACTCCAGCAGTCACAGCTCTCCTCTCTGTCAGCCACTGAAAAGGGTGGAAGTGCGGATTCCTGAGCATAGCCGCTACTCCTGACAGTGGAGAGCTGCGTCGCGAGGCGACCATGTTCCAGACTTTGATCAGGTCCTGGTAAAATACAGGAATGCCTGGAAGGAGCCACGAAGGCCCCTCAGGTCTACGAACAGGAGCTGCATGTCATAATTCAGGCCGTACAACTGGTGGAAAAAAATGCGTTGCCAGGGCACACCATCTCAGAGGAGGCTCGATGTAAAGGTATCACTTCAGGGCCTGAAGGCAGTAAGTCACCACCTGGGTGCATAGGCACATCAGCACCTGACTGCCCTCCCTAAGCGGGAGACTCAAAACCTCAGCAGCGACCCACTGCAGCCTTTTGTCCCAGAAGAAGTCGACGAGTATTCTATAGATTATTGTGACAAAATCCAAGGGAGGGGTCAAAATGACCATTCGGTACCACAACATGGTGGCAATCAGCTGGTTTATGACCAGAACTCGACCCCGGTAGGCCAGCACTCGGAGCAGTCCTGTCCAGTGCTGCAGGCAAGTGGTGACTTTGGCCTCCAGCTCTTGCTAGTTCACCGGCCAGGATTCCTCAGCAGGGCAGAGGTGGACCCCCAGGTTGAGGAGACT
Source organism: Cetorhinus maximus (assembly GCF_964194155.1). Lineage (NCBI taxonomy): Eukaryota > Metazoa > Chordata > Chondrichthyes > Lamniformes > Cetorhinidae > Cetorhinus > Cetorhinus maximus. The sequence goes on from NC_135881.1 coordinate 86,253,055, forward strand.
GCACCTGCTCCAGATGACAGGCCTGATCTCCTCGGGTAGGGGATCCATCTGCCATGGACCAACCAGGAGTCCAGAACACTTGTCCCAGTTGATGTGGAAGAAGATGCTGCAGAGTAAACCTCCCAACACTCACGCGCCCTCCGCAGGTCAGCCGGGTTGGTGAACATGAGGAGCACGTCATGGGCATAAACCGAGAGGACCCGGCCCACACAGAACCAGATCCGACAACCACCTCTGTAAGAGACGCAGGGAAGGCTGCACACAGATAAAATACAATTGGCCAGACAGGGGGCAGCCCTGACGCACTCCCCTCCTAAAGCGAAGGGATGTCATCAAGGACCCGTTAACCTTAATTAGACACTCTGTGGCAGCTTACAGAAGTTAGATCCGGGCAACGAAATACGTCCTGAGCCCGAATACTCACAGAGTCCCGAATAAATATTTGTGATCCGCCCTGTCAAATGTCTTCTCCTGGTCAAGAGACAGGAAGGCGCTCCACAGACCAGTCCTCTGGGAAAAGCAAATGATGTCCCAGACCAGATGGATATTATCGAAAATGGTGCAGCCCTGGACCGTGTACGACTGGTCAGGGTGGGTCATGTGGTCCAGCACGGTGCCAAGGTGAGAAGACATTGCCCTGGCAAAGATTTTGGAATCCGTGCTGAGGAGGGAGACTGGGCACCAGTTCTGAAGGTGGCAAAGATCCCCTTCTTCGGCAGCAAGGCAATCATGGCCCGGTGCCACGAAAGGGGCATCTCCCCGGTAGCGATACTCTCCCCCATGACCCCTGCGTAGTCGTTCCCCAGGACGTCCCAGAATGCCCTGAAGAACTCCACAGTCAGCCTGTCCAGCCCCGGGGATTTGTCCCTGGAGAGGCTGTTGAGGGCACTGGTCAGCTCCCCCAGGCTTATAGGGGAATCAAGCTTTTCCCGGCAGATCCTCCCACAAAACTCTGTGAGTATCCTCGCTGAATGGATCCGGAGAGAACAGAGCAGTGTAGTAGGGTTTGACAATGGCCCTGATGCCCTCCGGATCCGAGACAAGGGATCTATCGTCAGCCGGCAGGGTAAGGAGCTGCTGACCGACCCTGTGCCTTTTTTCCAGTGAGTAAAAGAAAGGGGAGCCGTGGTCCAGGTCCTGGAGGAACCGGGTCCGCAATCTTACATATGTGCCGCCGGACCCGACGACTTGCAGGTCCTACAACGTGCTCTTCTTCTCTTCGTACACCAGCCGCAGGGCCGGGTCCTCATCGGGTTGACGGAGATGTGCCTCCAGGTCGAGCAACACCTTCTCTAACTCCTTGACCCTGGATTTCCGCCTCTTTGTCAACCCCCTTGTGTACTCCTAACAGAAAACGCGGACTTGAGTCTTGCCCGTGTCCCACCATAGCCTCAAGGAGGGGAAGCCTCCCCGCTTCCTTCTCCAGCCGGCCCAAAAATGATGGAACAGGTCCTGGAACCCAACATTGACAGCACCACCCCCACCGTTTAGGTCCATCATTCACCTCACCATCCCTGCCTGGAACTTACCCTCCTCCCCTTTACAGGGCAACAACACCCAGGATGCTAGGCCCTTCCCTCCTCCATGTCTGCCAGTACCCAATCACCTCTGGCCTCCCTCCGTTCCCTCCTTTGTACCTGCCAGCACCCAAACACTACTCTCTGTCCTCTCTTCGCTCCTCCATGCCTCCCTATGCCTGAACGCCTCTCACTGTCCTCCCTCCCTTCACTCCTCCCTACACCCAAACACCACTCTCTGTCCTCCTTTCTTTCCCTCCTCTGTACCTCCCTACACCTGAATGCCTACCTTTCCACACTCCTCTCCTTATGTCACAAATCACCTTAAAGACAACTACACCAAGCCAAGTGGTACGCACCACATTTAATCAACCGTGAACCAGATGCCATGAGATACTCATGTGTCGCTAATTTTATCCAGAGTGCTGATCTTCACTAAAAACTGTTTCACACTGATGAGTATTCATAGTATGTAAATGTATTACAAGTAGTAACCAGCCACAGGCCGGTGAAATGCTTGAGATGCTGCAAACACACCACTGACTATATCTCTGCATCTCAACCCACCACCAGGAAATAAAAGTTCTGCATCCTGGCTAATTAAGTCACCCCACACACCACATTTCCCACTCCTGCGGGCTCCATAAAATCCTCCCCCCTCGCCAAAAGAGAGACAGAACTATTCCGTGCAATTACAGGCCAGTAAGCTTAAAATCAGTGGTAAAGTGAGTAAAGTAAACCCTGATATCAACATTCAAAATCAAATTGGACAGGTGGGTGAAATAAAAGGACACAAAAGGATACTTTGTGGGTAAATGTACTTAGAACTATGTCTGAAAAGAGAGATGTTGTTGAAGTTTTTTTGTCTTGCGCTCATGAGGATAAACCCATGAATGCCAAATTTCAAATGATCATATCTGTTAGTATCCAGCATTTGATTTCATCTGAAGAATCAAAATAACTATATGGCAAGTTGTAAAATTTGGGGTGTATCTTGTGAAGTTAAAGACAATCGCATTCACATAGAGCACGTTAAGTCACTGGCATCTTTTATTTTCTTGTGCCTCAATGAAGCTTTTTAGGATGTTTTCCTAAATTAGACAAGCTATCTAAATGAATGCCTGGATCATGTTGAGATCAAAAAAGAGGAGGTGTTAGGCTTCTTGAAGAATATTAAGGTGGATAAGTCCCCAGGGCCAGATGGGATCTACCCCAGAGTACTGAGGGAGGCAAGGGAAGAGATTGCTGGGGCCTTGACAGAAATCTTTGCATCCTCACTGGTTACAGGCGAGGTCCCAGAGGACTGGAGAATGGCCAATGTTGTTCCATTGTTTAAGAAGGGTAGCAGGGATAATACAGGAAATTACAGGCTGGTGAGCCTTACGTCAGTGGTAGGGAAATTATTGGAGAAGATTCTTCATGACAGGATTTACTACCATTTGGAAGCAAATGGGCTTATTAGTTAGAGGCAGCATGGTTTTGTGAAGAAGAGGTCGTGTCTCACTAACTTGATCGAGTTTTTCGAGGAAGTGACAAAGATGATTGATGATGGAAGGGCAGTGGATGTTATATACATGATTTCAGTAAGGCCTTTGACAAGGTCCCTCATGGCAGACTGGTACAGAAGGTAAAGTCGCACAGGATCAGAGGTGAGCTGACAAGATGGATACAGAATTGGCTTGGTCATAGAAGACAGAGGGTAGCAGTGGAAGGGTACTTTTCTGAATGGAGAGCTGTGACTAGTGGAGTTCCCCAAGGATCAGCGCTGGGACCTTTGCTTTTTGTAGTATACATAAATGATTTGGAAGAAAATGTAACTGGGCTAATTAGTAAGTTTGCAGACGACACTAAGGTTGGAGGAGTTGCAGATAGTGAAGAGGATTGTCAAAGGATACAACAGGATATAGATCGGTTGGAAACCTGGGCGGAGAAATGGCAGATGGAGTTTAATCCGGACAAATGCGAGGTAATGCATTTTGGAAGGTCTAATACAGGCAGGAATTATACAGTAAATGGCAGAACCCTTAAGTGCATCGATGGGCAGAGGGATCTGGGTGTACAGGTCCACAGGTCACTGAAAGTGACAACGCAGGTGGATAAGGTAGTCAGGAAGGCATATGGCATGCTTGCCTTCATTGGCAGGGGTATTGAGTATAAAAGCTGGGAAGTCATGCTGCAGCTGTATAGAACCTTGGTTAGGCCACACTTGGAATATTGCGTGCAATTCTGGTCGCCACACTACCAGAAGATATGGAGGCATTGGAGAGGGTGCAGAGGAGGTTTACCAGGATGCTGCCTGGTCTGGAGGTTATTAGCTATGAGGAGAAGTTGGAGAAACTCGGATTGTTCTCACTAGAGCGACGGAGATTGAGGGGCGACTTGATAGAAGTTTACAAAATTATAAGTGGCATGGACAGAGTAGATAGTCAGAAGCTTTTTCCCAGGGTGGAAGAGTCAATTACTAGGGGACATAGATTTAAGGTGAGAGGAGAAAACTATAGAGGAGATGTGCGGGGCAAGTTTTTTACGCAGAGGGTAGTGGGTGTCTGGAATTCGCTGCCAGAGGAGGTGGTGGAAGCAGCTACGATAATGGTGTTTAAGAGGCAGCTTGACAAATACATGAATAGGATGGGAATAGAGGGATACGGACCCTGGAAGTGCAAAATGTTTTAGTTGACGGGCAATATGATCGGCGCAGGCTTGGAGGGCCAAAGGGCCTGTTCCTGTGCTGTACTTTTCTTTGTTCTTTGTTGTTCTTTGAATGTTGCTGTCCTTTAAATTTTCAACTCCGTACCTTTGGTACTAAGCCTTTTTTGCTGTGAGCAAAAAGTAAATAAATGTCTACTTATTATACTGATATTTCCTTAGATTAAAAAGTAGATTCTGGCCTGGAAGAGGAAATACAGGAAGTTTGACTCAGTAGCTCAGTGCATGTCAAGTTAAAAGGAGTTTGTCTTGACCATGCACCCACCACCCTCTCAGAACTTTGTTTAAATACGCAGTTACATTTTAAATGATTCTTTTTCAATGCTTGCATTTTAAATTAATGTTACAAAACCTAGAAATGGATTATAATTTATTCTCCTAACATCCTTGTTCTGTTTACATCAAAGGTCAAATGAGTTTGCTTTTGTTTTTTTGATTTATCCATAGTTAACTTAATCTTGCACAGCTAGCAGCATCTCCAAAGTAAAATCCCCATGTTGGTCATCTGAAAGATATAGTTTAAAAAAAGTGCTGGTGTAAAGATTTAGTGTGAAGCTGTAATGGTGCTGCACCTTTGGATTTCTGCCTGACCTGTAGTTGTGCCCTTGACTCTATTACTTAGAGTAGGCCATCGAGGCCATCTAAATGCTGCAGCGGTCCATCTCAGGTGTAGCAATGTAAAATCACTGTGGATTATTTCCTGTCTGAAATTTTTTTCCAAATTGAAAAACACCGTCAAATATAAACTCCTGGCTGGCCTTCCACGACAAACTTGAGGTCATCCAATACTCTGCTGCCCATGTCCTTACCTGCACCAAGTCTCGCTCACCCATCTTTCCTGTACTCGCTGACCTACATTGGCTCACTGTTAAGCAACTTAAAAATTCTCATCCTTATTTTCAAATCTCTCGATAGTCTTAGACTCCTCTGGTCCCTCAACACTCAGATATCTGCACTTGTCCAATTCTGGCTTCTTGAGTATTCCCAATTTTAATTGTTCCAACATTGGTGACCATGCCTTCAGTTGCCAAGGCCCTAAGCTCTGGAATTCCCTCTCTAGACCTCTCCTCTTCTCTACCTCCCTCTTTCCTCCATTAAGACACTTCTTTAATAACTACATCTTTGACCAAGCTTTTGACTATTTGCTCTAATTTAGTCTTGTGTAACTCAGTGTTAAATTTGCTTCATAGCACTCCTGTGAAGTGCCTTGGGATGTTTTATTATGTTAAAAGTGCTATATAAATAAAAATTGTTGTTGTATGGCATATAGCTATTGCATTTAAGAAATTGTGTTAGAAACAAGGGGTTTCAAACTGAGAGTCAAGAAGCTATGCCATTTAAAACACAACAAGGGTTCCCATCCATTTTCCAATGTAAAATAGTACATTTGTTTGTAACAATAAGTTTAAGGTCCATTTTAATGAGATTTTTTTGCTTGAATGTATATATCATGTGAATGGGTTTAATGTTCATTATTACATTTCAAATCATATGCATTGAACGTAAAACCTGCAATAGCAAGAAAAGAGTTTAATATGGTAACCATTATTACTCCAGATTAAACACGTTTGAAAATTAAGTGGTATACCTATTTCTGAGGAAAAATACAAGCCTATTTACTATGCCCATAACAACTTTACATTTTAAATTATGGGTTGCTATTAATATCATCATTTAAAGAGCACACAGGCAGATAAGATGAAGCCTGAAAGAAATAATACAGTATTGCATTTTGTATTCAAGTCAACCTGAAAGATTCAATGATTTAACTTGCAATTTTATAAGAAGTTCTAATTGGTATAATATAAATTTCTTTCTTGGTTCTAGGTACATGAACTGATAATTGCTAAATCTGATGCAGACCAACATGATGGTTCCCTCCTTAATTTTACTTGCTCTAAACTTCAGTACATCAGCACCTACCAAAAGGGACTGCAACAGTGGAGTGGGCAATAGCTTACTGCCAGTTTCATCTTTAATTATATTGTTTTACTATTCCATTTTACTCCAACTTCTAAAGTCTATTTTTTTCCACCATATTCATAAAATTCTGGCCTGAGATCTGTTGGGTACCCAGTCATCATTGTCATCTGTCCCTCGATTCAAGGATGACTTCTATTCAGGCTTACGAGTTTCTGTCATGGGTCTTCATGTGACTGAACAAGCTGATTCTCAACGCAAAGATCTTTGGGCACATGGGCAAGATGTCCCACATGGTGGTGGGTCCCAGAGTGCTGGATTTACCTTCCCTTTTCTTCTCTGCCGCCACTCTGCCTCATCATGAAGACATTGGCTCAGATCTTCTGGTCTCTGGATTGTCAGAGGGTGGATGTACGACCCAAGATACGCGTTGGGACCATGCGGAAGTCCTGACACACTGACCTCATAGGGAATTAGCTGGGAAGTTTGAACTTTCGACGGGCAATTCCCCTGCTCCCCAGGATCATGAGTTAGAGTCGGAGACTTCAGACAGTTCCGGCATGCTTACCTGGATAGTTACCAAGCAAATGTTAGACAGAAAAATCCTGGTCTAACTCCTGGGTAACTACAGAACTAGCCTTCCAATCAGTCACACTGATCCCACACCGCTGACTCCCTGACTACCCCATTGACCACCCGACTATCCCCCTGACCCCCAGACCAAACACCTAACCTGACCCGACTATCTCTTCCAACAATGATAACCCCGACCACCCAACTAGCCTTCCACACCTGACCCAACCATCCCTTGACCAGACCTCACAAGCTCCCACCACCTAACTGCTTACCCCAACTTGGCCAACGGCCGACCTGACTACCTGTCCTGATCTGGCTTGACTACCCACACCCATGACTGACCCACCTATCTCACCCACCTGCCACCCTACCCACCTTCCACCCTACCCACCGACCACCTCAACCCCTATTACCTCACCCACCTACCAGCCTAACCACTTACCTTACTCATCCCACCTGCCCTACCTCCCCACCCTTTCACTCATTCCTCCACTCACACATGCACACTGAGCATTTAAATTTACCCTGTGGCAACTAGTGCCGTAAAAATGGGGTGTGCCTAGTCTTCCCTCTGATGCTAACCTGCCGCGATGGAGTTCTCTGATGGACAGTACGCTCTGCATTTATGGAGAAGCCAGGCTCGAAGACACAGCCAAAAATGCAGAGCTGAGTCAGGGTGCAGAAAAGTACAGTCAGAGCGGCAATCAGACAGTGACTGCAGCTTTGCAGAAGATCCAGGTTGTTGTGATGCAAAGTATGATGCAGCTTGATGACAAGTTGTCCCCATTTTGAACGATTTGTAGCAAGCTCCTCCAAACGTTAATGTCAGTGCTGCCATACCTCAAGGAGAGCTTCAGAGTGTCTTTGAAGCATTTTCTTTGTCCATTTGAGAGTTGAGAAAATAAGACCTGATGGAGGACACTCTTTTTCAGTCACTTGGAGTCATTGTCCAGTTCATTGAAGTTGATTTTGCAGGGGCTTTGTCCAGTACATCTGGTGAAAGAAGCCATACCAGCTTCTTGTTCAGCATATGTAGCTCAGCTGAGATCTAGGCCCAGGTCTTAATCTGAACAGCAACAACAACTTATAATAATAGAGCACCTTTGACATAATAAAATGCCCCATAGAATTTCATAGGAGGATTATAGAATAAAATATGACACCAATCCATGTAAGGAGATATCGGTTAGTTAAAACTTGGCCAAAGAGGTAAGTTTTAAGGAGTGTTTTACAAGTGGAAAGCAAGGTAGAGAGGTGGAGAGGTGTAGGGAGGGAATTCCAGACCTTACTGCCTAGGCAACTAAAGGCACGGCCACCAATTATATTAAATTCAAATTGGGGATGCTTAAGAAACCAGGAAATGAGGAGTGCAGCTATCTCAGAGTGTTGTGGAACTGGAGGAGAACAGAGATCAGGAGGGGCAAGGCCATTGAGGGATTTGAGAATTTTAAAATCAAGATGTTGAGCCAAAGTGAGTACAAGGGTAACAGGCGAATAGGACTTGGTACCAGTTAAGATGGTTAGCAGAGTTTTGGATGATCTCAAGTTTACAAAGGTTAAAAAGTGGAAGATTATCCAGGAGTGCTTTTGAATCTGATATTAGACCTGAAAGACCTACTTTTGGAGATAGGCCTGTTCAGCCCCTTCACAAAGTGACTTTCAAGATTATTCAAAATAGGGACCTTTTCCTGCTTCTGCAGTGGGCTTAATGGTGGAGGTTCACATCCTGCCACTCCCAATAAGAGCAAAGATCTGTAAATATCTGGTCCCTATATATTTATTGTAACGACTCACTGGGGATAGTGCGCTGTAGTATCAAGCCACACTGCTCCCTGAGCAGTGACAAATGTGAGAAGTTTAATCAGACCACCAATTGCCCTAATTCTACCAAACTGTTTAATTTAGGTTAAAAGAATACGATCACCAGGTTTGAAAACTTAACAGGTAAATAACTGTTTATTAAACAAATTGTTTGTAACCAGTGGCAAAAGAAAGAAATATGAACTGCTAACTTTAACTCTATAACTTAAACCCTATCCTTTCTTAAATCCCTATGTACAAACACACAGACACACACACACATAAGACACACAAAACATGAATTTTAATGGTGGGATAAAACAGCTCAATAGCACCAATCTGGAGTACAGGATTAGATGGGTTGAATTTTATTGCTTTCTTCCAAATTTCTTGCAGGTTGCTGTGGCTGACACAGGGTGGTCTCCCAACAGTCTGTGGTTCTCTGATTGAAAGTTGTTTTTAATATCTCTACTGGTGATTTTTCCCCTTTTCCTCCTGACAGGGGTCTCTCAAAGAAAGTAGGATACAGCGATGTGATGAATAGCCAGCTAACTACTATGGCAGAATTACTGGAGTCTCACAAAACACAGGAGAGAGAGGTTTCAGGTTTTTCCTCTTTTCAGGCTAGGAGCTGATCTACTGCACGATCCTCACACAAAACCTGGCCACTTGGCCAGGAGCCAATCAAAACGCTGTCGCTAGGCAGTCCCCTCTTAAACCAAATCTCCTTTCTAGCACCACTCTGTCCAACCTGGCACACAGTGTTGCAGGATAGCAACATTGTAGACTTTCTTCTTCCTGCTCCATTGAACATCTCTTTAAAAACCACCATGGCTGCAGTTTAAAAGCCACAGTCTAAACTTAAAGCCACAGTCCAAGAAAAAATAACAATATGTTCTTTACATGTCTCCACCCTTAAAAAGGTGAAACACCATTTTAAAAAAGTGTTTCATCACAGGGTATGTGATACATAGAAAGAAACACGATACTTGCACTCATTCATCCATCCTTCCCCCTTATACAACCTTAAGTATTAACTGATTTCAGTAATTTACACCCAGGACAATGCATCCGCAATCACATTGCCTTTACCAGCAATGTGAACAACTTTTACATTGAATGGTTGAAAGAATAGACTCCATCTAAACAGTCTCGCATTTCGAGTTTTAAACTTCTCAAAGAACACCAACGGATTACGGTCAGTATTGATTAGTGTTTCTTTGTTATCATCCTTTTTTTTCTGTTCTTTATCTCTATTTCTTTGACCTCCTTTGCTTCTACTTCTATCCCTTTCCTTGCTTTTGGATTTTGCTCTTTTTTTTCTTGATCTTTACTCTTGCCCTGTTCCACATCATTACTGCTGGATTTAACCCACTTTTCTTTGTGTTTTTGTTCCCTGCCTCTGCTTCTTGAGTTTGCATGGTTTTTTTCCCTTTCTTTACTTTTTCTTTTGCCCTATCTTCACTTTCAAGTTTTTCCCTTTTCCCTCTATCTTTGTCTTTACTCTGTTCTCTATCTCAGCTTCTAGATTTCGATTTGGCCCTTTTTTCTCGTTCTCTGCTTTTACTTTGTTCACAACTTTTAGACTTCATTTTGGCCTGATTTCACCTCTTTACCATTACTCTGCTCTGGATCACATGTGCTGGATTTTGACGTGACCTATTTCTCTGACTCTTTACCATTAGTCTGCTCTTGCGCGACTTTGCGTGCTCCAGTTTTTGTTTTGGGTAATGGTCCTATACAATCCACTAATACCTGACTAGATGGTTCTTCAAAAAATGGTATGGGTATTAAAGGTACTGGTTTGATTACATGTTGAGGTTTACCTACTACCTGACATGTATGACAAATAGAAATGTAGAAACATAGAAAATAGGAGCAGGAGTAGGCTGTTCAGCTCTTCGAGCCTGCTCCACTATTCATTATGATCAGGACTAATCATCCAACTCAATAGCCTGCTCCCGCTTTCTCTCCATATCCTTGGACTCCTTTTGTCCCAAGAGCTATATCCACCTCCTTCTTGAAAACATACAATGTTTTGGCCTTGACTACTTTCTGTGGTAGCGAATTCAACAGGCTCACCACTCTCTGGGTGAAGAAATTTCTCCTCATATGTGCACTAAGAACCTCTCTTGGTTAAGTCTTGAAGGCCCCTTCACGCGTGCAGGAGAGTGCTGGTCACCATTTGGACGGCCAGTGTGCAGTGCGCTTCATGGCTGTCCAAAACCCCACCCACCTCCAATTGACAGCAGCTTCAGCCACTGGACTACATGCCATGCTCTTAGCTCAGGCACAGGCATTCTCCTAACCTGCACTGCAAGACTGCATTGTTAGCTTGAACCATAATGGATACTGGTCCAAACGTTAATAAAGACATTGCAAGGGGCTGTGAGCACCTCCATCAGTGACTGTGCCATGGCCACCTTTCGCAAGGGGATTCTACAACTTGCCCAGCTGGCCCGTTGTCCTATTGTTCTGCTGCCCCCTAAAACACACATTAATTTGCAGTCTTTGCCCGAGGGTATAATGTTCTGAAGTATTTGGTGGCACTTTCATGCTTTTGCGTTGCTTGAATGGGCAGAAAATCTTCAGAGGCCTGACTCCAACCATGTCAATGGAGCTGCTGCTGACAAGCTTCTCTAAGTGCATACCGCTTCCCTCAACCCCTCTCCCCAGCACCATCCCTGACCACACAGCATAGGCTTAAGTACTACCTTCAGTCTGTGCTGCCTTGCACAGGCCCTCACCCCCGCCATGCCCCTGGCCTGGCCCGTACTGAACTTGCCTGTGCCCCTCCTGAATGCACAGCATCTCTTCCTTGATGTCATACAGGCGATGCTTGTGAACGCTGTGCAAGGTTGTGTGCACTAACCTCCAAGTTCCCCTCGAAGTTCAACTTACCAGGTGCATTTTTAAAGGCAGTCATGAAGCATGCCATTCTGAAGTCACACCGATTTGGGTAGTAAATATGAGGTTGGGGGATGATTCCGGTGAGCAGGGCTTATTATGAGATTCTAAAGTATTGAAATTAGGTTCCTGACATGCAACAGTGAGAAACACGGTCTGCCATTGATGGCTGGAATGGACAATTGCAAACTGGTTTCACAATGTCATGAAACCGATTTTTGGTCTTCTCGCCATATTGGCCCCCCTGCCTGCCATGATGCTTGCTGCAACGGGACCAGGCAATTTTGCCCACAGAATTCCCAATCTCTGAGTTGCTCCTGAAGTCACAGTGTTTATATGGCTTTTCCGGTTAAGTTTCCCATCGATCGTATTCCCCAAGATGCTGATGGTGGGGAATTCAGCAATGATAATGCACTTCAATGTCAATGACACTTGCCACTTAGCAGCCTAAGCCTGGATGGTATCTAGAAGTCTTGTTGCATGCAGGCACAAGCCGCTTCCATGTCTGAGGAGTTGTGAATGGTACTGAACACCGTACAATCATCAGTGAACATCCCCACTTCTGACTTTATGTTGGCGGAAAGGTCATTAATGAAGCAGCTGAAGATGGTTAGGCCTCAGAAACTACCCTGAGGAGCTCCTGCATTGATGTCCATGGACAAGTATAGCTAATGAAAGTTCATTTTCCAATTCAAATGTTCTGTATCAACAAAAAATGCACATCTAATTAATCAATCAGTAATATAGTATTTGATAGTTCAAAAGTAGAACGAATTGGGTCAAATTGGTATCAGCTGTGTGTTATCAAACATTTCCTTTTCCCGACATTCCTTTGGTCATATCTTTCCAGTTCAAAGGAATTTAATGAATATTAGTAAGTGAAAATCTGTGCCCAAATTCTTGTGGTGAAGCTCTTCATTGAGACAGCAAACTCAAAATAATTCCACAAAATGAGGCTGGCCTCCATAGGCAGTTTTCTGTTATCAAGCTCCCCCAGCTGCACCAGTAAGTCATGTTCTTGGAGTGGCTACAAGGTCCTAAATGAAGGAAAATAGCAAACTAAATTAAACAGCAAATCAAATGGAAAACCCACACCGGTATTAGCACTTCAATGCAGCTATCTGATCAAAACACATTTCCCTACTATTTCATCATATCTTTTAATATTTTACATGTGTTTATATCATTCCTTTTCAAATATAATGATTGACTCAGCCTCAATAGACAAGTGATATTTCAATCTGTTATTCTAAAAAATTCTTAGAATGAGAAGTTTCTTCTAAACTCCCCTTTAAACTTTTAACACTAATCCGAAATCTGAATCTCCTTTTTTTCATTCATTCACGGGGTGTGGGCTTCGCTGGCTGGGCCAGCATTTATTGCCCATCCCTAGTTTCCCTTGAGAAGGTGGTGGTGAGGTGCCTTCTTGAACTGCTGCAGTCCATGTGGTGTAGGTACATCCACAGCGCTGTTAGGAAGCGAGTTCCGGGATTTTGACCCAGCGACAGTGAAGGAATGGTGATATATTTCCAAGTCAGGATGGTGAGTGACTTGGAGGGGAGCTTCCAGGCGTTGGTGTTCCCATCTATCCGCTGCCTTGTCTTTCTAGGTTGTAGTGGTGGTGGGTTTGGAAGGTGCTGTCTAAGGAACCTTGGTGAATTTCTGCAGTGCATCTTGTAGGTCGTACACACTGCTGCTACTGTGTGTCAGTGGTGGAGAGAGTGAATGATTGTGGATGTGGTGCCAATCAAACAGACTGCTTTGTCCTGGATGGTGTCAAGCTTCTTGAGTGTTGTAGGAGCTGCACTCATCCAGGCAAGTGGGGAGTATTCCATCACACTCCTGATTTGTATCTTGTAGATAGTGGACAGGCTTTGGGGAGTCAGGAGGTGAGTTACTTGTCACATGATTCCTAGCCTCTGACCTGCTCTTGTAGCCACGATATTTAGATGGCTAGTCCAGTTCAGCTTCTGGTCAATGGTAACCCCCAGGATATTGATAGTAGGGGATTCAGTGATGGTAACGCTATTGAACATCAAGGGGCAATGGTTGGATTCTCTCTTGTTGGAGATGGTCATTGCCTGACACTTGTGTGGCGCGAATGTTACTTGCCACTTGTCAGCCCACCCTGGATACTGTCCAGGTCTTGCTTTATTTGGACATGGACTGCTTCAGTATCTGAGGAGTTGCGAATGGTGCTGAACATTGTGCAATCATCAACGAACATCCCCACTTCTGACCTGATGATGGAAGGAAGGTCATTGATGAAGCAGCTGAAGATGGTTTGGCTGAGGACACTACCCTGAGGAACTCCTGCAGTGATGTCCTGGAACTGAGATGACTGACCTCTAACAACCACAACCATCTTCCTTTGTGCTAGCTATGACTCCAACCAGCGGAGAGTTTTCCCCCTGATTCCCATTGACTCCAGTTTTGCGAGGGCTCCTTGATGTCACACTCAGTCAAATGCTGCCTTGATGTCAAGGGCAGTCACTCCCACCTCACCTCGGGAGTTCAGCTCTTTTGTCCACGTTTGAACCAAGACTGTAACGAGGTCTGGAGTTGAGTGGTCCTGGCGGAACCCAAACTGGGCATCAGTGAGCAGGTTATTGCTAAGCAAGTGCTGCTTGATAGCACTGTTGATGACCCCTTCCGTTACTTTACTGAAATTGGAGAGTAGACTGATGGAGTGGTAATTGGCCAGGTTGGATTTGTCCTGCTTTTTGTGCACAGGACATACCTGGGCAATTTTCCACATAGCCGGGTAGATGCCAATGTTGTAGCTGTGCTGGAACAGCTTGGCTTGGAGAGCAGCAAGTTCTGGAGCACAATTCTTCCAGAAGTACTATTGCTGGAATGTTGTCAGGATCCATAGACTTTGCAGCATCCAGTGCCTTCAGCCATTTCTTGATATCTTGTGGAGTGGATCGACTTGGCTGAAGACTGGCATCCGTGATGCTGGGGGCCTCCGGAGGAGGCCGAGATGGATCATCCACTCGGCACTTCTGGATGAAGGTTGTTGCGAATGCTTCAGCCTTATCTTTTGCACTACTGTGCTGGGCTCTTCCATCGTTGAGGATGGGGATATTTGTGAAACCACCTTCTCCAGTGGGTTGTTTAATTGTCCACCACCATTCATGACTGGATATGGCAGGAGTGCAGAGCTTAGATCTGATCCATTGGTTGTGGGACCGCTTAGCTCTGCCTATCACTTGCTGCTTATGCTGTTTGGCACAGATGTAATCCCATGTTATAGCTTCGACAGGTTGACACCTCATTTTTAGGTATGCTTTGTGCTGCTCCTGGCATGCCCTCCTGCTTTCTTCATTGAACCAGGGTTGATCCCCTGGCTTGATGGTAATGGTCGAGTGGTGGACATGCTGGGCCACCTATTGTGTTTGAGTACAATTCTGCTGCTGCTGATGGCCCACAGCATCTCATGGATGCCCAGTCTTGAGTTTCTAGGTCTTCTCGAAATCTATCCCATTTAGTATGGTGGTCATGCCACACAGCACGATGGAGGAATCCTCAATGTGAAGGCGGGACTTTGTCTCCACAATGATTGTGCGGTGGTCACTCCTACTGATACTGTCATGGACAGGTGCATCTGCGGCAGGGAGGTTGGTGAGGATGAGGTCAAGTATGTTTTTCCCTCTCATTGGTTCCCCCGCCACCTGCTGCAGACCCAGTCTCACAGCTATGTCAGTTAGGACTCAGCCAATAGTGTTGCTACCGAGCCACTCTTGGTGATGGACATTGAAGTCCCCCACCCAGAGAACATTCTGCACCCTTGCCACCCTCAGTGCCTCCTCCAAGTGATGTTCAACATAGAGGAGTACTGATTCATCAGCTGAGGGAGGGCGGTACATGGTAATTATGTTTGACCTGATGCCATGAGACTTCATGGGGTCCAGAGTCGATGTTGAGGACTTCCAGGGCAACTCCCTCCCGACTGTATACCACTGTGCTGATGGTGATGCTGGAGTCTGGGACATTATCTATAATGTACGATTCCATGAGGATGACCATATCAGGCTGCTTGACTAATCTGTGAGACAGCTCTCCCACTAGCCCCAGATGTTAGTAAGGAGAACTTTGCAGGGTCGACAGGGGCTGCAATTGCCATTGCAGTTGTCATTTCCGGAGCCTAGGTCAATGCTGGTTTCATTCCTTTTGTGTCTTTGTAGCTGTTTGTTACAGCTGAGCTAGGCCATTTCAGATGGCATTTAAGAGTCAACCACATTGCTGTGTGTCTGGAGTCACATGTAGGCCAGGTAAGGATGGCAGATTTCCTTCCCTAAAGGGCATTAGTGAGCCAAATGGGATTTTACAACAATCAACAATGGTTTCATGGTCATCATTAGACTTTTAATTCCAGATTTTTTAATTGAATTCAAATTCCCACATCTGCCATGGCAGGATTTGAACCCAGGTCCTCAGATCATTACCTTGGGTCTACTGGATTACTAGTCCAGTGACGATACCACTATTCCATCACCTCCCCATCACCTCACATTCTATTTCCAAGCGAATGAAATTATGGTGGAAGAGAAGAGGCATGTGATCCTCTTATCTACATGTGGGAATAAAGGCTATGGCTTAATTCAAAGTTTGATGGCACCCAGTGCTCCAGGTTTGAAAAATTTTGATGAATTGGTGGGCCTCATGAAGGATCATTACCAGCCAAAGCCCTCGGTAATGATGCCATGTTTCAAATTTAATTCAAGGAATAGAGCACCGGGGGAGGCAGCTGTTTATTATGTGACAAGTTTGAAACAGTTAACAGAATATTGCAAGTTTGGTACATCTTTAAATGATATGCTCAGAGATTGTTTAATGTGCGGTGTGAATGAGGACATGATCCAGAAGAGATTACTGTCCAAAACAAATTTGGATTTTAAGAAGGTGCTAGAGATAGCACTGGCTATGGAAAGTGCAGTGAGGGATTCAAAAGCCATACAGGAAGCACAACATGGCGCCGTCCTCCACGTTGGCTTTAACTACAACTAAGGGTCTGGAGGTAAACACTGTTCTGAATGCAGGTGCAGTGAAAAAGGCAGATGAGAGATATGAAGGGTTTTTTGTCTAAAGGGAAGATAACCCCTTTTTCATCAAATGATGCAGCCACACCCATAACTATTTTAAGGGACACAGACACTGCTCAAACTCTTTCACTGAAGAAAAACTTAGTCTTCCCTCCAGAGAGTTCAATGAAAGCTAATGTATTGGTAAATGGGATAAATGGAGAGTATATCTCGGTTCCACTGTACAAAGTGCAATTGGAATGTGATTTGTTGGGTGGGAAACCCAAACCAAAAAGGAAGCGAAAATGCAAGACTCTGCTGAGAAGTGGGAAACAGCTACAACTAGCAGAAAAAATAAAAAGAAATGACTTATCAGCAAAAACAAGGAATAATTGCAGCAGAGGTGGAAACAAGCAGTCTTATAACAGATGTTTTTATTGTAATCGAAATGGACACACAATGAGGCAGTGCAAGGAAAGAATCAGGCAGATCTTCAAACAAAAGAGAAAACCCTGTGAGATTTACAGTGTAGAAAAGCCTGAGGCAACAAATTCAGATATTTATTCGTTATTTAATTTGAAGTTTGGAAAGACAGAACCAATATATGTAACAGTGAAGATAAATGGCAGACCTGTTAAGATGGAAGTGGACACAGGAGCTTCCACTACAGTAATTGGTGAACACACCTTCAAATATCTGAATTATGGTGAACATAAATTAAATTTGGAAGAAACGGATGCCAAATTAAGAACTTACATGGGTGAAAACATCCAAGTCAAAGGCATAAGCAGAGTTACTGTCCATTATGGAAGCCAATCAGCAAAGCTAAAAGTGTTGGTATTGAGAGGCAGAGCACCAAGGCTCCTAGGGTGAAACTGGCTAAGGGAAATCAGCCTTGAGTGGCCACTGAGATTCCAAAAGGAAGCTAGAAGTGTTCCTATTTTGGAATAGGAGCGTGTAAGGACTCAACAACCTGAAGAGAAGCGGGCTATCTTAAGTCAAAATATGGTAGAACAGCAAAAGGAACTCAAAGAGACCGTGCTCAATGACAGGGTTCGAGTTAAGGTGAGTAACCTTAGAAAGGAAAAAGAAAATCTGCTGACGGAACTTCACACACTACAAGATTCCCTCAGGTCTAAGTTTGTACCATTGGAAAAGTATAAAAAGAAGTAGAAATAATTCAGCACTTCTCTGAATAAACTGAAGAATGAGTTGGCAGAGAAGACACAACAATGCTTAATTTTCCAGGAGGCAGCAAACAAATACAAAAGAGAGATGGAAGAGCCGAAGAATCAACTACATGAAGTCAAAAAAGCTTTGGAGACAAAAGTTGCAGAATTTTCTAAGAAGCAGAGATGATGAAATTCTGGGAGACTCAACCATTGAATTCGCTCAAGTCGAGCTTGCATCTGAGAGTAGTCTGGTCAGTATGGAAGTCAAAAAGAAGGCCGAGATTAAAGTTATTTTTAAAAAGAAGAAGGCCCATCAAAAGAAGACACTGAAATGCAAATAAGACCCTGATCCTTGCAGCATACGAGTATACTTTTATACATAGGCCTGGAAAGCAAATTTCAAACGGTGATGCACTTAGTTATTTGCCTTTACAAGAAAATGATGAAGATGTCAGAGTTCTACAAGAACTTGTGTTATTGTTAAATTTCTTGGATTCATCACCAGTATGTGCTAGACAGGTCAGAGACTGGACAAGTAGGGACCCAGTCCTATCTCAAGTACGAGAACAAGTGCTTCATGGTTGGTCACAAGAGCCTGTATCTGATTAAACAAAACCGTACTTCAATAGAAGATATGAAATAACCAGCCAAGATGGTAGCTTATTGTGGGGAGCATGAGTGATAGTTCCTCCAAAAGGAAGAAAGCCATTGATAATTGAACTACATAGTGCACATCCAGGAATTTCCTGAATGAAGACCATGGCATGCAGCTATCTATGGTGGCCTGGGATAAATGGAGAAATAGAGAGTTTAGTAAAGCGCTGTGTGCAATGTCAGCAATTGCAAAAGTTATCTTTAACATCTCTGTTACACCATTGGGAGTGGTCAGGAAGACGATGGGTATGATTACACATTGACTATGTGGGACCTTTCATGGGACTAATATTTCTGCTCATTGCTGATGCCCACTCAAAATGGATGGACATATATGAGGTGAAGTCACCAACGTCTTCTGCTACAATTGAGAAACTACGTCAAAGTTTTGCAATTAATGGACTAGCAGAAGTAGTAATTTCTGAAAACGGCACAGCATTTACAAGTGTTGAATTTCAACAATTTATCAGCCTCAATGGTATCAGTCATGTAGAAACTTCACCATACCACCCTTCCTCAAATGGACTGGCTAAAAGGGCGGTTGAAATGTTCAAGTCAGGCATGAAAATGTTAACTGGAGATTCCCTAGCAACCACTATATTACAGTTATTATAATATTATAACTATATTATAGTTATTATAGGACCACCCCTCACACAGCAACATGTGTCACACCTACGGAATTATTGATGAAATGCTATCTCAGGATGAGATTGAGCTTAATAATGCCGAATTTAGGGGGTAAGGTGGAAAGGAGCTAGGGAAGTCAGAAAACTAGACACGACTGGTATAGTCGTGAGAGGAAATTTACCGTGGGAGAGACGGTATACGTGAAGAACTTTGGGAGATAAGTGAAGTGACTGGACCTCTATCTTACCACGTGAAGGTGGAAGCAGAGTCTTACAGAGATATGTGGACTATCTAAGGAAAAGAGAAACAAATCACCAAGAATTCATTCCACCAGTGTTCACGACCGGATCAATGTTCCTGTTGAGAGAACTCAGCCTAGTACAAATGTGTCTGATGTGTCTGTTGTAACTGCAAGAGTTGAGGAAACAGATTTGCAGGTACCCGCCGAAGAACCCGATGTTCAGACAACTCCAGAAAACAAAGTTCCTAACAAGGCATCTAAAGTCGTGGAGCTGAGACGTTCTACATGCCAAAGGAAACCCCCAGAAAGACTGAATTTATAAATTACTTATCTACGTGAATAATTTGCTATTTTGAGAAAATTGTAAATGTAAAATGTGTTTCCAAGTAAAGGGGGAGGGATGTGGTAATTATGGTTTTATGTAATGTGTAGTATACCCTTAAGAAGGACGTTATAAAGGAAGATCACATGATCTTGTGTAACCAATAGAAGAGTAGTGTGGGCTACCTCTGTAGTCAGTAGTCTGTAGTTAGGGAAGAAGTATGGAGATAAGGTTTGATGTGAAAGTACACACGTGTAGCTGCTGTGTACCTTGTAAATAAATAGAACGTGTTCTGCCTAATAAGTGTCTGCTATTCCACTCTATCTATAGTACAACTTGACCATCCCACAACAAAGTGTGCAGCTGGGATTCACAAGCTCCGACACAAGTGCACTGTGGCTTATCATAGTCTGTGGCTTCTGATGCCATTTTGGGTAAAACAAATACTTTGGGTAGAAGCCATTTTTACACACCACATGGGGAAGCGGTGGCATAGTAGTATTGTCATTGGACTAGAAATCCAGAGACCCAGGGTAATGCTCTGGGAAACTGGGTTGGAAATTTTAATTCAATAAAAAACTGGAATAAAAAGCCATGATGACCATGAAACCAATGTCGTAAATACCCATCTGGTTCACTAATGTCCCTTTAGGGAAGGAAATCTGCTGACCTACACGTGACTACAGATTCACAGCAGTGTGGTTTACTCTTAAATGCCCTCTGAAATGGCCTAGCAAGTCACTCAATTGTATCGCAATCACTAGAAAATCAAAAAGGAGTGAAATTGGATGGACCACCCGGCATTGACTTAGACATCGGAAACGACAACACCGAACTCAGCCCTGTTGACACTGCAAAGTCCTCCTTACTAACATCTGGGGTCCAGTGCCAAAATTAGGAGAGCTGTCTCACAGACTGGTCAAGCAACAGTCTGAGATTGTCATCCTCATGGGGCAGAATTTTGCCGTTGGTGAGCAGGGGGTGGGGCCCACTCGCCAACGCGTAAAATGATGCGGGATGATGTCGGGCGAAACCCCCAACGTCATCCCGCCCCATTTAAATTTTCAGGAAGGCGGGGGCACAGCAAAATCTGCTATGCGCCCGCTGACCTGTCAATGGCCAATTGAGGCCATTGACAGGATCATTTAACCAATTAAAGGACCTTCCCATCCAACCTTAAGGTTGGCGGGCAGGCCAGGAGCCCCGGCGGGGAATAGAGAAAACATGAAACCTCATCCAGCGGCGGGATGAGGTTTCATGCAGGGTTTTAAAAAGTTTAATAAAGTTATGGTGTAAATTATGAACATGTCCCATCTCATGTGACATTGTCACATGAGGGGGACATGTTAGAGATTTTTGTTTTCTATTTTTAATCTTTTTCAAAGTGGAAGCGATCTCCCTGAGGCAGCACTTAGCCTCAGGGAGATGTGCGATTTTTTTTTGTGCGCATGCTCTCGCTTTTGGGGAATCCCCCCGGCTCGCACAGGGAGCGCATAGCGCTTCCCACCGGACCTCATGCCAAATGTCACGTAAAATGGCGGCGTGGCCCGCTTCTCCGGCGGGGATCTGCTCCCCACCCACTAGAGATTGGGTCGGACCCGTCTGCCTGACAGGCAGAAAATTCTGCCCATGGAATCATACTTTACAGACAATGTCCCAGATTCCACCATGACCATTCCTAGGTATGTCCTGTCCCAATTGCAGGACAGAGCCAGCAGGCGTGACAGCTTGTGATAGACAGTCGGGAGGGAATTGCCCTCGGAGTCCTCAACATTAACTCCAGACCCCATGAGATCTCATGGCATCAGGTCAGACATGCGCAAGGAAGCCTCCTGCTGATTACCAGATATTGCCACCCCCACCCCCTGCTGTTGAACAGCATTTGGAGGAAGTACTGAGGATGACAAAGGTGCAGAATGTACTCTGGGTGGGGGACTTCAATGTCCATCACTAAGAGTGGCTCGGTAGCACCACCACAGACCAAGCTGGTCGGGTCCTAAAGGACATGGCCGCTAGACTGGGTCTGGGGCAGATGGTGAGGGAATCAACAAGAGGGAAAGACATTCTTTATCTCATCTTCACCAACCTGCCTTCTGTATTTGTCTATGAAAGTATCGATAGGAGTAACCACCACACAGTCCTTGTGGAGACGAAGTCCCATCTTCACATTGAGGATACCCTCCATCATGTTCTGTGGCCCTACCAATGTGCTATATGGAATAGATTTTGAACAGATCTAGCAACTCAAGACTGGGCAACCATGAGATGCTGTGGACCATCAGCAGCAGCAGAACTGTACTTAACCACAATCTGTAACCTCATGGCCCAGCATATGCCCCACTCATTACCACTAAGCCAGGGGATCAACCCTGATTCAATGAACAATGCAGGAGGGCATACCAGGAGCAGCACCAGGCATATTTAAAAATGAGGTGTCAACCTGGTGAAGCTACAACACAGGAATACTTGCATGCCAAACAGCATAAGCAGCAAATGATAGGCAGAGCTAAGTGATTCCACAACCAATGGATCAGGTGCAAGTTCTGCAGTCCTGCCACATCCAGTCATGGATGGTGGTGGACAATTAAACAACACACTGGAGGAGGAGGCTCTACAAATATTCCCATCCTCAATGATGGCAGAGCCTAGCACATCAGTGCAAAAGATAAGGCTGAAGCATATGCAACAATTTTTAGCCAGAAGTGCCGAGTGGGTGTTCCGTTTCAGCCTCCTCTGGAGGTCCCCAGCACAGATGCCAATCTTCAGCCAATTCGAATCACTGCCGTGATATCATGGAACAGCTGAAGGCACTGGAGACTGAAAAGGCTATGGGCCCTGACAATATTCTGGCACTAGTACTGAAGACTTGTGCTCCAGAATCTGCCACATCCATTAGCCGAGATGTTCCAGTACAGTTACAACACTGGCATCTACCCGGCTATGTGGCAAATTGCCCAGGTATGTCCTGAACACAAAAAGCAGGACAAATCCAACCCAGCCAATTACCGCCCCATCAGTCTACTCTCAATCATCAATAAAGTGATGGAAGGGGTCATCAACAGTGCTCTCTAGTGGCACTTGCTCAGTAATAACCTGCTCACTGATGCTGGGCTTGGGTTCCACCAGGGCCACTCAGCTGCTGACCTCATTACCGTCTTAGTTCAAACAAGGACAAAAGAGCTGAACTCCAGAGGTGAGGGGAGAGTGATTGCCTTTGACATCAAGGAAGCATTTGACCGAGTGCAGCATCAAGGAGCCTTGGCAAAACTGGAGTCAATAGGAATCAAGCCAAAAACTCTCCGCTGGTTGGAGTCATACTTAGCACAATGGAAGATGGTTGTGGTTGTTGAAGGTCAGTCATCTCAGCTTCAGGTCACCTTTGCAGGAGTTCCTCAGGGTAGTGTCCTAGGCCCAACCACTTTCAGCTGCTTCATCGATGACCTTCCTTCCATCATAAGATCAGAAGTAGGGATGTTAGCAGATTATTGCACAGTGTTCAGCACCATTTGTGACTCCTCAGACGCTAACTCAGTCCATGTCCAAATGCAGCAAGACCTGGACAATATCCAGGCTTGGACTGATAAGTGCCAAGTAACATTCGCGCCACACAAGTGTCGGGCAATGATCATCTCCAAGAAGAGAGAATCTAATAATCGCCCCTTGACGTGCAATGGCATTAACATCGCTGAATCCCCCACTATCAACATCCTGGGGTTGCCATTGACCAGAAACTAAACTGGACTAGCCATATAAATACCGTGCCTACAAGAGCAGGTCAGAGTGAATCGTGTGATGAGTAACTCACCATCTGATTCCCCAAAGCCTGTCCACCATCTACAAGGCACAAGTCAAGAGTGTGGTAGAATACTCACCACTTGCCTGGATGAGTGCAGTTCCAGCAACACTCAAGAAGCTTGACAGCATCCAAACAGCCTGCAAACATCCACAATCATCCACTTGCTCCACCACTGATGCACGGTAGCAGCAGTGTGTACCATCTACAAGATGCACGGCAGGAACTTACCAAGCCATCTGAGACAGCGCCTTCCAAACCCACGACCACTACCATTTGGAACAAGGGCAGCAGACAGATGGGAACACCACTAACTGGAAGTTCCCCTCCAAGCCACTCACCATCCTGACTTGGAAATGTATTGCCGTTCCTTCACTGTCACTGGGTCAAAATCCTGGAACTCCCTTCCTAACAGCACTGTGCGTGTGTACCTACAGCACATGGACTGCAGCAGTTCAAGAAGGCACCTCACCACCACCACCTTCTCAAGGTGGGTAATAAATGCTGGCCAAGCCAGCAACACCCAAATTCCATGAATGAATTAAAAAAATGGAAATGGTGTCAGGATTGTGCAGCTGAATTTGAATGGATTTTGATTTTCATGCATCAAACATAACCAGTTGCATTTGCATCTAGAGCATTAAAACAAACTGAATGATGCTACCCAAAGATTGAGAGAGAGTGCTTGCCCATTGTCTTTGCTTGTGCGCATTTCAATCAATACCTGTTTTGGAGAGAGAAAGTGATGGTAGAGTCTGACCACAAGCCACTTTAAAGCATCTTTCTCAAACTGTTTCTAACTGCTGCAAAGCAAAGGACTCTACTTTGCTTGCAGAGATGTCATTTGGAAGTGAAGTACAAGCAGGGAAAGCAGATGTACATCATTAACATGCTGTTGAGAGCTGCATTTCCTCTGAAGAAAGTTGATGATGCTGGTACAGAGTGTGATATCGTCCAGATTCAATGACAAGCAACAGCATGACATGGTCTGGAATTTATCAACCCAGCAGAGACATTGAATCTAACAGATAAACGTCTTGCTCAGATCATGCAAACTACACAAAATGCAGCTCTTCAAGTGCTACAGGAAGTAGTGATAAAAGAATGGCCTGAAACCCTCACAGACACACCAGTTCCTAAAAGAGAGTATTGGTTATATAGAGATAAAATGATTGCCCATGGTGGCATCTTGTACAAAGGAACTAGTGTCATTATCCCTAAGGAGACTGAGAAGAGAGATGCTGAAACACATCCATGCAAGCCATCAAGGAGTTGAGTCGAGCCTGAGGAAGGCTCCACTGAACAATATGAGCAATGAGGTTGTGGACCATGTCAGCCCCTGCAATGCTTATAATGAACATCAAGCTAAGCAAGCTAAAGAGTCATTCATGACATCACAGAACAGACTAGAAAGAACTAACAGTTTTTGTTCATGCTTGATGATTTTCTGTATGTGAGTAACTTGCAACTGCAAATGATATGGTGCAAAAGAAAAGGGAGATGTTCGGAGAAATGCCTTTGTGCACTGCTGCCTCTTGTGTACTGTGACTCGCTATAGTGATATGACCTCCAATGTCATCTTGAGTAAAACAAAGGCTTTGAAGAAGCCTTTTTTGCACACTACATGAACAGATACAACAAAGCCTTTCAATACCTTGTCCAAGTGGCCATTCCTTATGCAAATAGGTGAACTGAGTGGTGGAAGGTTTTTAAACCGCAGAAGTCCAGATTTGAGCCTGATAGATCATCACCCAACATGCATCCTTTCTAGCGGAGATCAGTGGATATTGATCGGAAGTGAGTGATCTGGCTGATTTTTCCTTCCCGAATTCAATTCCTCTGATTATACAAGAAAATTGTGAGATCGCCACCCAGTGGAAAATACAGGCAGACACAGCTCATTAACTGAAAAAAAGCATGAGCTATTTGTTGGGCAATTGCATTTTCTTTTGTTCCTGAAAAACAAAGATGCAAATGGGTACTTACAAAAGAAGACTGTTGACTACATCTCAGTCTTCTTAATGAGAATTCCATGCTAAACTGCAATAGTGATAACAATAAGTAATATATTACATAGTCACCATTGCACATATTCCTTCAGAAACTGCTTTTCTTGATTTAATTTGAAGTGTAATTACTGAGTATATCTATTAACTAGCGTTCCAAAACAAAACATATCATTTTGGACAATTTATATCACTTTTTTTTTAATTCATGGGATGTGGGCATTGCTGGCTAGGCCAGCACTTATTGCCCATCCCTAACTGCCCATCCCTAATTGCCCTTGTTCAGAGGGCATTTAAGAGTCAATCACATGGCTGTGAGTCACATGTAGGCCCGACCAGGTAAGGACAGCAGATTTCCTTCCCTAAGGGACATTAATGAACCAGATGGGTTTTTACAACAATCAATGTCATCAGGCTTTTAATTCCAGATTTTTAAAAATTGAATTCACAAGGCAGGTTTCAAATCCACATCCCCCAGAGCTTTACCCTGGGTCTCTGGATTATTAAGTCCAGTAACAATACTACTACGCCACCACCTCCCCTTAAATTTCAAGGGAAGAAGTTTTGTACCATACTTTGCATTGAGATCCAGACCCTTGCATTGTGGAATCTATTCCATTTACATCACACAGCAGACTCTGCAGTAATGTGGTGACACCCAAATGAAACATTCTAGCCTTTTCAAGGTCATTATACATTACTCTGTTTTCTGGCCCATTGTGCCATTACTGAAAAAAAACAGGAAGCACCCTATATGCAGAGCAGTTAATCAGCAGGACAAAGGCAGATTTAACACTTTGAGTGTGACCCTCCATCAAAAAACTTGGCAAAGTCTGTCCAGGACATTGCTAACTTGTAGTCCATCCTTAGCCCACATGGGCAGCTGCTGCCAATGAGGGCAATGCTTATAACAGCTTCTGGCTCCAGAACTTGAGAAAGCTTCCTTGTTATCTCGTTGTCTGGAGGTAACCACACCACTTTGTTTACATAACAGTGCTAAAGCTGAAATCAAAGCTGTCACTCAGGGCAGTACTATAACCCATTCACCAAGTCACAGGACAATTATGTGTATGTGTTATTAATTATTGATCAATTCACAAAGTGCATTGAGGCCTTTCTTACTCGTGATAATAAGGCATGCACTGTAATCCGAATTTTATTGAGTGAGGTGTTCTGCAGGTGGGGATTACCCATACAGTGGACAGTGATCAGGGTCTACATTTTATGGGTGTAATTTTCTCTGCCTTGTTTAAGAGATTCCATTACTGTCTGCCCTTACAACAGTCCTTGGATTCCAGGAATTCTGAGAACAAATTGCACATGGCACGGGGTTTGGCACAACCTCAGATTAATTTGTTTATTGTTTACAAAATTCCCCCAGTACAAACCCCTCAATGATTTGCACAGAATTAACAACAATACCTCACAATATAAACGCCGATATGAGGTTGACTGAAATTTACAAAGTGCCTCACAACACAAACCCCTCGACGATTTGGCTGAAATTTACAATCACCCACACAGCTGGTCATTCCCTGTGTTGATTGTAGACCTGGATCTGGAGATGACTGATCTCCGGCCTTCTTCTCCAGACTGCAGTGTCTGCTCTCCGATGTCGTCCTCTTTATAATGATTCATATCACACTATCACAGGAACAGATCCTGTTATCATTCCTCTGAGTCTTCTGGCACTTAGAACCTTTTTACCTTGGTTTATTCCATGCCTTGGTCTAGACAGGACTGTATGAACATGGTCAATTCTTCAGTTGTTTACACAACAGAAAACAATGTGATACCCTCACTGAATCCCTCATTATCAACATCCTAGGGGTTACCATTGACCAGAAACTGAACTGGACTAGCCATATAAATACTGTGGCTACAAGATCAGGTCAGAGGCTAGGAATCGTGCGATGAGTAACTCACCTCCTGATTCCCCAAAGCCTGTCCACCATCTACAAGGCACAAGTCAGGAGTGTGATGGAATACTCTCTACTTGCCTGGATGAGTACAGCTCCCACAACACTCAAGAAGCTGGACACCATCCAGGACAAAGCAGCCTGCTTGATTGGCACCACATCCACAAACATTCACTCCCTCCACCACCGAAGCACAGTAGCAACAGTGTGTACCATCTACAAGATGCACTGCAGGAATTCACCAAGGCTCCTTAGACAGCACCTTCCAAACCCACCACCACTACCAACTAGAAGGACAAGGGCAGCAGATAGATGTGAACACCACTGCCTGGAAGTTCCCCTCCAAATCACTCACCACCCTGACTTGGAAATATACCACCGTTCCTTCACTGTCACTGGATCAAAATCCTGGAACTCAGGCAGCTCACCACCACCTTCTCAAGAGCAATTAGGGATGGGCAATAAATGCTGGCCCAGCCAGTGAAGCCCACATCCCGTGAATGAATTTAAAAAAACCCTCCCCATGGCGAGGGAGGTTCCAAGGTTGACTGAGGTGCGAATGTTCCTTTCATTCCTGGCAGTAACTAATCGTGCTATGTAGTGGCAGTTGTCCTGTACGATTGTTCATGATAATGGCACTCTTAGTCTCTTAGTGAACCAGAGTTTCAGTTAGCTCAGGGTAGCCCAAAGGAGTGTCTCCCCCTTAACTGTGTGTTATGGTTAACTACTTAATGTCTGTACAGTTCACCTCTGTATGTAATTTTGAGCTTTAACTATTTTATATTCTTACAGCTCGAGGGTCATGCCCTTCACTTGCAACAATTATTGCAGATCTGACATAAATCGCACATTGCACATGATCCCCAGTCATCTGGTATCATTGAAAGAGAAAACTGAATTCTCAAGACAATGTTAAACAAACGATGTACAGAACACCCCTCTCAAAGGGATGCCCCTGTGCCTGATGGCCATTCTATCCAACCCACATTGAACATCAGGGGTCTTGTCCTATGAAGAAATGACTGGTCAACAGATGTGAATATCTGGGCATTTAACTTTGGGGGGCAACACTCTACTCACATTACAACCATGTAGTCAAAAGTGGCTGCAAACTCTGACAGACTACATGACTAAAGTTGACAAATTAGTGGCCAGAAACACGGGAAAGTCACGGAATCAGATTAAGAACTATTTTGATAAAAGGGTTAATCCTTTTGAATATGGGGTAGGAAATCAGATTTTTGCACCAAAAAAGAATTCATTTGATGTAAAATGGATGGGAACTTATACAATCATTGACAAGCTTAACAAGGTACTGTACTTTCTGCAGGTCCTTTATGGGCCTATAGGAGAACCGAAATTGAAATGGTTCCACATCAATCAGTTAAAAAGTGTGAAGGATAAACTTGGTCTCTTTGTCACAGGATAACTAAGGACCAATCATGAGGGCCTTGATGATCATCGCAATCACCTTGTTGGTAGTAAAAGCTGCAGCAAACCAAATCATCATCACCTGGAAGGAAGGAACAGAAACAACGAGCAAAAGACCAGGCCTGACTACAAGACGATTTCATTACTACATGCCCTATAGCGTTTGTAATATTTCAGTCAGTTATCACACTTGCTTTAGCACCAATAGAACTTAGACTGTCTCAAAGGGAGGAGATATCAAGTTACAGGCACATTGTAGAAACAAGATATCAAAAGCTATATGGATCAGGGTGAGGGACTCCGGGGATGATAGTTGGTGCATACAACAATCACAACAGATGGTGGGCTGTAACCCATTTATGTATGGGGGCTATGTTGAATTTTCCTCAGTTTAGTAACATCTTGCAGTGTATGTAGTGTCCTCATTATCAGGATCTAAACTAACGTACTATGAAGACGATTTAGTGTTCAATCGGGCAGGACAGAAAAACCAGAGGACAGACCAATGTCAAGGTAGCTATAACCTTCTTAACTAGGTTGATGATAATATGGCACAGTGCACGACAGGGAGCAGGCTATTCTGTATTTGGTTTTATGTAATGAGATGGGATTAATTAATGATCTCATAGTAAAAGATCCTCCTGGGAAGAGTGATCATAGCATGATAGAATTTCAAGTTCAGTTTGAGAGCGAGAAACTTGAGCCCCACACTACTGTTCTGGAATTAAACAAAAGTAACTACATAGGTATGAGGGCAGATTTGGCCCTAGTAGACTGGGCAGGAAGACTACAAGGTAGGACAGTTGATGACCAATGGCAGATATTTAAGGAGATATTCAATTCCTCCCAAGTAAAATATATCCCAATGAGGAAGAAAGATGGTAAGAGGGGGAAAAGGCATCCATAGCTAAGCAAGGAAGGTAAAGATAACTTAAAGGCAAAAAGTAAGGCATACTAAATTGCAAAGGTCAGTGGCAGGCTGGCAGATTGGGAAACTTTTAAAGATCAACAAAGGGTTACTAAAAAACTAATAAAAAGAGCAAAGGAAAATTATGAAAGAAAACTAGCGCAAAATGTAAAAAGTGATAGCAAAAGATTCTACAAGTATATGAAAGAGAGTAGCTAAAGTGAATGTTGGTCCCTTGGGGGATGAGACTGGGGAGTTAATAGTGGGGAACGCAGAAATGGCAGTGATGCTTAATCAATATTTTGCCTCAGTTTTCACAGTGGAGGACACTAGTACGGCCCCAATAGTAACAGGTAGTGCAGAGGATATCGAGAAGGAGGAACTTAGAACAATCACCATTGCTAGAGAAAAAGTACTGAGCAAACTATTGGGATTAAAGAATGACAAGTCCCCAGGACCTGATGGCCTTCAGCCCAGGGTCTTAAAGGAAGTGGCAGCAGAGATAGTGGATGCATTGGCTATAATATTCCAAAATTCCCTGGATTCTGGAAAGGTTCCAGTGGATTGGAAAAATGCTAGTATAATGCCCTTATTCAAAAAGGGGGGGAGGCAGAAAGTAGGAAACTATAGACCAGTTAGTTTAACGTCTATCGTTGGGAAATTGTTGGAATCCATTATTAAAGAAGTAGTAATGGGGCATTTGGAAAGTCAAAATGCAATCCATCAGAGTCAGCATGGTTTTATGAAGAGTAAATCGTAGTTGACTAATTTGTTAGAGTTCTTTGAAGATGTGACAAGCAAAGTGGATAATGGGGATCCTGTAAACGTAGTATATATGGACTTCCAGAAGGCCTTTGATAAGGTGCAGCACAAAAGATTAATACACAAGATTAGATCACACGGAGTTAGGGGTAATATATTAGCTTGAATAGAGGATTCACTAACCAACAGAAAGCAGAGAGTCGGGATAAATGGGTCTTTTTCTGGATGGCAAGCTGTAACTAGTGTGGTACCACAGGGTTCGGCCCTTGGGCCCCAACTATTGACAATCTATATTAACAACTTGGATTCAGGGATAGGAGGTACTATAGCTAAATTTGCAGATGACACCAAAATAGGTGGGAAAGTAAGTTGCAATGAAGAAATAAGAAATTTACAAATGGAAATGGACAGGTTAGGTGAATGGGCCAAAATTTGACAGATGGAGTTTAACGTGGATAAGTGTGAGGTTATCCATTTTGGTTGGAAGAATAAAAAGGTGACTTATTATTTAAATGGAGAGAAACTTCAGAACACTTCAGTGCAGAGGGATTTGGATGTCCTCGTGCATGAATTACTGAAAGCTCGTATGCAGGTACAGCATGGAATTTTGGCATTTATTACTAAAGGAATAGAGTATAAAAATAGGGAAGTGTTGTTGCAATTGTACAAGGCATTGATGAGACAACACCTGGGGTACTGTGCATGGTTTTGGTCCGCTTACTTGAGAAAGGATCTAGTTACACTGGAGGCGGTTCAGAGGAGGTTCACTAGATTGATTCCAGAGATGCGGGGCTTGTCTTATGAGGAGAGATTGAGCAGTTTAGGCCTATACTCGCTAGAGTTTAAGAGGATGAAAGGAGATCTAATTGAGGTATGTAAGATGCTAAAGGGGATAGGCAAAGTAGACATGGAGCGGATGTTTCCCCTTCTGGGGCATTCTAGAATGAGAGGCCATAGTTTTAGGCTAAGGGGTGGTGGATTTAAATCAGAAATGAGGAGGAATTACTTTTCTCAAAGGGTCATGAATCTGTGGAATTCACTACCTCAGAGTCCAGTCGATGCCGGGCCACTGAATAAATTTAAGCAGGAGATAGACAAATTTTGAATTAGTAAGGAGTTGAAAGGCTATGGGAAGAGGGTGGGAAATTGGAGTTGAGGCTGAAATGAGATCAGCCATGATCGTAATGAATGGCGGGGCAGGTTCGAGGGGCTGAATTGCCTACTCCTGCTCCTAGTTTTTTTTATGTTTTTATGTTCTTATGTTATCTTATGCTATGATAAATCTATGGGACATCCACATCTCAAAGGTAACAATGATCAGCCTCAGTCTGAAAGCAGCAAGGATTATCCAAAGTTAGAGGACAGCCCTACAAATCGTTTAGTCCTGAGCAAATTGCTAACGTGCTTGTTTAACAAAGTGTCTTTTGAAATGATACCAGTTAACCTAAATTGGTCTAGGATTGTGATGACAGTCCAGAAAGACTTAAGAATGTGCGCTTGAATGATACAGGGGAGAAAGCAATAAATAGTACAGGAAGAAGGTGCAGAAGAGACTTGGGATGGCTTGGAATAGGAGCAGCCATGGGAACCACGGTGATAAATACATTAGACATGGAAAATACGTGGGAGCATAGTGAGGCAATGAGAAGACAGTTGCAGGACATACTGAAGACAGGGAATGGAGTCCAGCAGCAACTTGTGGGGATAATGTATGGAATGTTAGGAATCACTATAAAAGATCTCAGCCTTTTTAAGTAGGTAGAAGACTGGACAAGGAACTTAACGGATTGGTAAAGGGGATATGATTACAACATCACCAAGCTATTATGTAGGAGGATACATGTTTCAGAAAACAGGCAAAATGCTAGAGCTAGAGCTTCAGCTAGAGTTGAAAAGGGACAATTGTCATCTGTAATTATAAAGGAGAGATTGTCAGCATGGTTAGGGATGGAAGCCAACCCCATAGTATATAATTTGAGCGCCATTTGTTATTTAAGTTCAGAACCACCCCCCCCCCGGCAAAGTATATGAGAAGTTGATACAAATCATAGTAAGAGTACCTTTAATTCAGAAAGATGAAGGTTGAGAACTGCATTCAATATAATCAGTTGGAATAAATGATGGAGTTTACATGTTGAACATAAAGAACATCCAACCCACCTTGTGAATGAAGATTCCACGTAGGTATTGAGTGATTTGGATTGCTGCAGAAGTATACATGTGCAGGTGTGACATTACACAAGAACAGAATAAAGGATACGGTTCCACCATTGATCCTGATCCCCACAATGTAAAATGGTAATTTACAGATAGGGATCAAATGAACCTAATATAGCATATCAAGGCAAGGGCACCTATTGTATGACCACATCTACAAAGGCTTTGAAGATGGGAAATGTCCAAGGTCCTATTAGACAGAGCTCATTTTGTTTTAAACCTAAATATTGAACTCAGGTAGGATCTGAATGGGTTAATCTGATACTTCAACATAATATAAGGGAGTTGCGGATTAATTTTAGCATGCGATCTGACGGCAAGTAAGCAGTGACTAGCCTGGGACACACATTCCTCCTTTATCATTAAATTTAAAAGTGATTTTAGAGAAAACCAATGTGTCTATAGAACAAAAACAGAAAATGCTGGAAAAACTCAGCAGGTCTGACAGCATCTGTGGAGAGAGAAACAGAGTTAACATTTTGAATCTGTATGACCCTTCTTCAGAGCTCTGTTTTAAAATTCGAGTTCACCTTTACGCGACAGAGATGAGGAGAAATATTTTATCTCAGAGGTCTGTGCAACTTTGGAACTCTGTCTCAGAAGGCAGAGGTAGATAGATTCTTGTTAGGCAAGAGGATAAAATGTTATCGGGGTAGATGGGAATGTAGAACTCGAAACACAAACAGATCAGCTATGATCTTATTGAATGGCGGAGCAGGCTGGAGGGGCCGAATGGCCTACTTCTGCTCATATTTTGTATGTTCGTATGTGGTCCACATCCAATAGGAGAATCCAAATAATCTGTAAGCAATACAATGCATAGGAGCAACTCACGGGTGGGAAATGACTTATAACACAGGACAACATCCTTGGTATGGAACAATATCAATGTTACCGATCCAAATTTTGATCACTGTAGTTTTAATATTTGAAGATAACGATTAGTTGGATGGTGCATTGAATGAAGTAATTAGGAAATCTAGAGCTCCAACAACAGCAATTAAAAGGTTAAAATGTTTTTGAGGGATCAGCTTCAATTCACCCTCAAGGTGGGGAATTGTTGAGTAGCTGAAAAAACATGTTACATAAGCTTATTTGGGGTATAAACGATAAGGTTGAGTCACAATGTATGATTGTTAATTTGAATCATTCTGTAATATTCTTCTTGTGCTTACCTTGTTTTAAGTCTTTTGTGGTACCTTAATTATTTTGTTTGATTATTAATGGTTCAGAATATGTTAATTAAAGATTTCTTTTATAATGTAGAGTGTACCTGCATGGCATGACAGTTAAGCTTGGCTAAAAGTTATAAGATGTAGTAAGTTGATCTGTAAGCTGTTACTATCAGATGTGAAATCATAAGCTGCATGTGCAGGCCTGGGCCAACAACCAGAAATACTTGTATGAGAAATACCTGCCAAAAAGACATGAGGACTGTGCAGGCCTGTGGATGGACAATTAAGTAATTTAACCCAATTATTTTGCTTGAACATGAGTTTTATCTAACAGGACAACACCGAGCCAAGGAGCAAGGGACCAGTCACATAGGCAATAACCAAATAAGGTAAAGGAAGGTAGGGAAGAAAACACAAATCGGGGCTTCCGAGAACATTTGGCACACAGCTTTGGAAGAAGATGACATGAGACCAACCATCAAGATCTTCAGGTAAGTACATCGCAATGTTAAAGATTATAAAAAGATGGAAAGCATAACTTTAGATCTCATGTAGAATCCAGAAGACCATAAGGCGTAGGAGCAGAAGTAGGCCATTTGGTCCATCGAGTCTGCTCGTCATTCAATGAGATCATGGCTGATCTGTTAATCCTCAACTCCACTTTCCTGCCTTTTCCTCATAACCCTTGATTCCCTTACTGATTAAAAATCTGTCTGTCTCAGCCTTGAATATACTTAACAACCCAGCCTCTACAGCCCTCTGTGGTAAAGAATTCCACAGATTAACAACCCTCTGAGAGAAGAAATTCCTCCTCATCTCTGTGTTAACTCAGAGATTATGCCCTCTGGTCCTAGACTCTCCCACAAGGGGAAACCACCTCCCAGCATCTACCTTGTCAAGCCCCCTAAGAATCTTATATGTTTCAATAAGGTGGCCTCTCATTCTTCCAAACTCCAATGAGTACAGGCCCAACCTACTCAACCTCTCCTCATAAGAAAATCCCTCTTACCCAGGATCAACCTAGTGAACCTTCTCTGGACTGCCTCTAATGCCAGTACATCTTTCCTTAGGTAAGGGGATCAAGAAAGTTCACAGTATTCTATGTGGTCTGACTAATGCCTTGTACAGTTCTAACAAGACTTCCCTATTTTTATACTCCATTTCCTTTGAAATAAAGGCCAACATTCTTTTTGCCTTTCCTATTACCTGCTGAACTTGTATGCTAGCTTTTTGGGATTCACGCATGAGGACCGCTAAATCCCTCTGTGCTATAGCTTTCTGCAGTCTTTCTCCATTTAAGTAATATTCAGCTCCTCTATTTTTCCTGCCAAAGTGCATAACCTCATATTTTCCTACATTATATTCCATCTGCCAAGTTTTTGCCCACTCACTTCACCTGTCTATATCCCTCTGTGGACTCTTTGTGTCACCCTCACCACTTGCCTTCCCACCTATTTTGTGTCATCTGCAAACTTGGTGATAGTACATTCATTTCCCTCATCCAAGTCACTAATATGTATTGTAAATAATTGTGGCTGCAGCACTAATCCTTGTGGCACTCCATTAGTTACAGGTTGCCATCCTGAAAACTCCCTTCATATCCCAACTCTCTGTCTTCTATTAGTTAGCCAACCCTCTATCCATGTTAATATACTACCCCCCACAACTTGGGCTCTTATCTTATTAAGTAGCCTTATGTGCGGTACCTTATCAAACACTTGTTGGAAATCTAAATATATTACATCTACTGGTTCCCCTTTATCTATCCTGCTTATTACCTCCTCAAAGAATTCTAATAAATTTGTCGGGCATGATTTCTCCTTCATGAAGCCATGCTGACTCTGCTTGATTGTATTATGCATTTCCAAATGCTCTGCTATTATATCCTTTATAATAGGCTCTAACATTTTCCCAATGATGGATGTTAAGCTAACTGGCCTATAGTTACCTTTTTTTTTTCTCCCTCTCTTTTCGAATAAGGGTGTGACATTGGCAGTTTTCTAATATTCTGGGACTTTTCCAGAATCTAAGGATTCTTGGAAGATTACTACCAGTGCATCCACAATCTCTGCAGCTAGTTCCTTCAATATCCTAGGATACAACCCATCAGGTCCAGGTGACTTATCGGTTTTTAGCCCCATTTGTTTCCCTAGCACTTTTTTTCTAGTGATAGTTATTATATTTATTTCCTCCCCCCACCTTTTGCCCCTTGATTATTTAGTATTTTTGGAATGCTATTAGCATCTTCTACCATGAAGACTGAAGTATAGTACTTATTCAACTCCTCTGCCATGTCCTGGTTCCCCAATATTATTATCCCAGCCTCATTCTCTAAGGGCCTTTATTGACTTTGGCCTCTCTCTTCCTTTTTATATACATAAAGAAGCTCTTACTGTTCATTTTTATATTACTTGCTAGTTTATCCTTAAAGTTTATTTTCTCCTTCTATTATTTTTTTAGTTATCTTCTGTTGGTTTTTAAAATTTTCCCAAGCCTCTGGCTTACCACTAATCTTTGCCACATTTTACGTTTTTCCTTTCAATTTGATACTATCCTTAACTTTCTTGGTTAACCACGGTTAGTTTATTCGCTTCCTACAATCCTTCTTCCTTACTGGGATATATCTTTGTTGAAAGTCATGGATGTCTGCCATTGTTCATCAACCATCTTTTCTGCTAAACTCCTTTCCCAGTCCACTCCAGCCAACTTTAGCACAGTTGTTTCTGATCCAAGTTTCTCCCTCTCAAACTGAATGCCACATTCCACCATATTATGGTCACTGTTTCCTAGGGGATCTTTTACTCTGAGATCATTTATTAAACTTGCCTCATTACACGTCACAAGATCCAAAATAGCCTGATCCCTGGTTGGATCCACAACATATTGCTCTCGGAAACTGTCCAGAATACACTCTATGAATTTTTGCTCATGGCTACCTCTGCCAATTTTATTTTCCCAATCTACATGTAGGTTAAAGTCACCCATGATTGATATACTGCCTTTTTTACATGCCCTCATTATTTCTTGATTTATTCTCTGTCCTACAGCATAGCTACGGTTAGGGGGCCTAAAGACTACTCCAACCAGTGTCTTCTTCCCCTTGTTATTTCTTACCTCCACCCATATGGATTCCACATCTTCTGAGCCAAGATCATTTCGTGCTATTGTACTTATTCCATCTTGTACTAACAAAGCTACCCCACCACTCTTTCCTTCCTGCCTTTCCTTTCAAAAAGTCACATACCCCTGAATGTTTAGTTCCCAGCTTTGATCTCCTTGTAACCATGTCTCCGCAATGGTGAGAAGATCATACCCATTAACCTCTATTTGTGCCATTAATTTATTTATTTTGTTCCAAATACTATGTGCATTTAAGTAAAGAGCCACTAATTTTGCCTTTTTACCATTTTTCCCCTTTTGACCCTATTTGTTGCTGTTTTTTCATGTTTGTACACTCTGTCCCTTCCTGTCACACTCTGGGTAACATTACCTAAATAGCTGCCCTGCAATGCTGCTATGTCCTCTTGCTCTGTAAGGCTATGTATCCCCTCTCCAGAACCCTCCCCTCCTCTATTTAGTTTAAAGCCCTCTTTGTAGCCCTAGTTATTCGATTCGCCAGAACACTGGTCCCAGCATGGTTCAAGTGAAGCCCGTCCCACCGGAACAGCTCCCTTCTACCCCAGTACTGGTGCCAGTGCCCCATGAACTGAAACCCATTGCTCCGACACCAATCTTTGAGCCACGCATTTTAGCTCCTTGACTTTATTTACCCTCTGTCAGTTTGCCCCTGGCTCAGGTAGTAACCCTGAAATTATTACCTTGGAGGTTCTGCTTTTTAATTTAGCTCCTAACTGTACAAATTCTTTCAGCAGAACCTCCTTTCTAGTCCTATCAACATCATTGGTACCAACATGGACAACTACAACTGGATCCCTCCCCTCCCACTCCAAGTTCCTCTCCAGCCCTGAGGAGATGTCCTTAATCCTGGCACCAGGCAGGCAACACAGCCTTCGGGACTCACGCTCATAGCTGCAGAGAACAGTATCTATCCCCCTAATTATACTGTCCCCTACCACTACTGCATTCCAATTTCCTCCCCCACTTGAATGACTCCCTGTACCACGGTGCTATGGTCAGTTCGCTCATCCTCCCTGCAGTCCCTGTTCTTGTCCACACAGCTTGCAAGAACCTCAAAACATTTGAACAATGGCGAGGGTTGAGGCTCCTTGAACGCTACCCCCTGGGTCCCCATACCTGCCTCACCTGCAGTCACACCCTCTTGATCCTGATTACAGACCAAATTTGAATTACCTAATCTGTGGGGTGTGATTGCCTCCTGGAGCAAAGTGTCCAGGTAACTTTCCGCCTCCCTGATGTGGAGCAATGTCTGCAGCTTGGACTTTCACTCCTAACTCATATCCGAAGCTGCTTGAGCTGCGAACACTTACTACAGATGTGTTCGCTCTGGATCACCTTGGTGTCTAGCAGAACCCATATGCTGCAGCAGCAACACATCACCCCTCCTGCCATTGGTATCGTATTTTATTTAATTTATTAATTAATTACTCTAGTGTCCCTGCTCTTTACACTTGAAGCATCCCTGCTCTCTACACTTTATTATAATTATTTTTTTACACCAGTGTCAATCTTATACTTAACAAGTTATTTTTAAGAAAGAGAAAATAAAGACTAGAGACCTAAAGACAAACTATAGACCTTAATTTTATTTTAAAGACTAGAAATACATACCAATCAAACTCACCAATCAACTGCTCTCCGAGTTCTTTTTAAATGAATCCTGCTCTCTAAGTTATTACAATGCTACAGTGCAAACTATCTTAGAATAGCCATCAAATATTTGAAGTAAACTGTTACCCTAAATCCCCAAGTGGTTTAGCTGTCTGACTAGCAGGGCACCAAACTTCCCCATTAAAGACCATAAGACCATAAGACATAGGAGCAGAAATTAGGCCATTCAGCCCATCGAGTCTGCTCCGCCATTCAATCATGGCTGACAAGTTTCTCAACCCCATTCTCCCGCCTTCTCCTCATAACCTTTGATCCCCATACCAATCAAGAACCTATCTATCTCGGTCTTAAATACACTCAATGACCTGGCCTCCACAGCCTTCTGTGGCAATGAATTCTATAGATTCACCACTCTCTGGCTAAAGAAGCTTCTCCTCATCTCTGTTCTAAAAGGTCTTCGCTTTACTCTGAGGCTGTGCCCTCGGGTCCTAGTCTCTCCTACTAATGGAAACATCTTCTCCACGTCCACTCTATCAGTACGCCTTTCAGTATTCTATAAGTTTCAATCAGATCCCCCCTCATCCTTCTAAACTCCATCGAGTATAGACCCAGATTCCTCAAATGTTCCTCATATGTTAAGCCTTTCATTCCTAGATTCGTTCTCGTGAACCTCCTCTGGACCCCCTCCAG
The DNA here is from genome assembly GCF_964194155.1 of Cetorhinus maximus. Lineage (NCBI taxonomy): Eukaryota > Metazoa > Chordata > Chondrichthyes > Lamniformes > Cetorhinidae > Cetorhinus > Cetorhinus maximus. The sequence continues at coordinate 86,292,173 of NC_135881.1, forward strand.
GGCCAACACATCCTTCCTGAGATATGGGGCCCAAAATTGCTCACAATATTCTAAATGTGGTCTGACCAGAGCCTTATAAAGCCTCAGCAGCACATCCCTGCTTTTATATTCTAGTCCTCTCAAAATAAATGCCAACATTGCATTTGCCTCCCTAACTACCGACTCAAACTGCAAGTTAACCTTAAGAGAATCCTGGACTAGGACTCCCAAGTCCCTTTGCACTCCAGATTTATGAATTCTCTCCCCATTTAGAAAATAGTCTATGCCTCTATTCTTCCTACCAAAATGCATGACCTCACACTTCCCCACATTGTATTCCATCTGCCACTTCTTTGCCCATTCTCCTAACCTGTCCAAATCCTTCTGCCGCCTCCCTGCCTCCTCAATACTACCTGTCTCTCCACCTATCTTTGTATCATCTGCAAACTTAGCCAGGATGCCCTCAGTTCCTTCATCTAGATCATTAATGTATAAAGTGAAAAGTTGTGGTCCCAACACTGACCGCTGCGGAACTCCACTTGTCACCGGCTGCCATCCTGAGAAGGACCCCCTTATCCCCACTCTCTGCCTCCTGCCAGACAGTCAATCTTCTATCCATGCTAGTACCTTGCCTCTAACACCATGGGCTCTTAACTTTCTGAGCAGCCTCCTGTGCAGCACCTTGTCAAAGGCCTTCTGGAAGTCCAAGTAGATAACATCCATTGGCTCTCCTTTGTCTAACCTACTCATTACCTCTTCAAAGAATTCTAACAGATTTGTCTGGCATGACCTCCCCTTGATGAAACCATGCTGACTTTGCCTGATTTTACTATGCACTTCCAAATATTCTGAAATCAAGTGTCCAGCTCTCAGCCAGCTTGGGAAGCATTGATTTGAGATTTTTTTCAATGGTTCTAAGTTTTCAAATGATAAAGTTTCCATCTTCATACAGTTTCTAATTGATTAGATCATCTTTACCAAATGTGGGTACTGCTGCTATATGGAAACTCCTCCCCTCTTTAATCGATCTTATAAGGTATATCATTCTTTATGATTGGTCAATTATTTAATTGTTGAGGATTGTTTTATTATGTGAGCATTGTGAGAGTTTATCTGGTCGATAGATGTTTGTAATGTATTCTAATAGCAATCCTAATTTCACTTGTTGCTCACTTTCATAACCTGTATTTCTATAAAATAGTTATTAAAATTTAACACAGAATGGTAATTTGAATTTTTTTTTCATTTAGGTCATTCTGCCACCACCTTTTTTATGGTTCAACTAAGGTCGGTTCTTGTAAGAGTGATGGAAAATATTCCATTTAAGTTGATTGATGATTTTAAATCAATTGATAATAGTTCAGGAAGTGTTTGCACCATCTAGAGCTAGCTTTCAGTGAATCTTTCTTCTTAAAATAAAAAAAAATCAATGTCTGTCATTTAGAATTATGAAATAGATAGAATCTAAATGCTCTGTTTTCCTTGAGGCACCCCGTACCTGGCAACAGTGTCCAAAAAAGGCTTCTAGCAAATTCCAGTGGATTCTATGAACATAATGTTCCAAATGGTATAAGTCAAATTCAGAAATGTCCGTGAGAGAGAGTGTGTGTATGTGTTTTAACCCTTTTCTGCTTGTTAATAAAAAGTAACCATTTATTCGATTCTAAAGTATAATGTCCTAATTATATATGAATTCTATTTATTATCCATATTTCACCTAGTTAAACTATATTTTGTTACAAAGGAACTGAGGTTCCTTGTCTGTTAAAAGGAATATTTGTTCATGTAACAAAAGTATTATTCTAATATAAAAGCAAAATACTGTGGATGCTGGAAATCTGAAACAAAAACAAAAATAGTTGGAAAAACTCAGCAGGTCTGACAGCATCTGAGGAGAGGAATACAGTTAACGTTTCGGGTCTGTATGACTCTTCATCAGAACTAAGGAAAAATAGAAATGTGGTGAAATATAAGCTGGCTGAGGGGGGTGGGACTGGTAGAGCTGGATAGAGGGCCAGTGATAGGTGGAGGCAAAGAAGAGATTGCCAAAGATGTCATAGACAAAAGGTCAAAGGGGTGTTGACGGTGGTGATAAAAGTATTATTCTGTTTGAAATGCAAGTTATCATGAAGCTATTATGTATATAATATTTTGGAAAATATTTTTCTTTTAAAATAGAGGTTTACTCTGCAGGTGTGTCTTAATTGGATTAAAGCCAGCTAGTCTGGGTGCTTTGATATGTACTAGTTTTGATATGTAGAGGAGATAGCTTGCATTTGCATTTTTTGAATAGGGTATTCAAGAAGTGGGGTGAAAACTTGTCGCCTTTCTAACAGCTACTAAGCCATATGTTTATATTACTAATAAAATTTGTACTATGAAAGGGGTTTCATTGTTAAAAGAAAGTTCAAAGAAACTGGTGAGACAATGAGAATTTAAATTCAATCAGTGGTGGTACGTATAACTTCAGTAGTTGTCAGGTGTGCAGGCAGTAGCAATATAAGATCAAAAGGAAGCTGCAAGCCTCCGACAGCGGAAAGAACCTCATTTTGAATTCGTAAGATGGAAATACTTTACCTGGGGAAGGATTTTCGGGGGTGGGGCCTGCTCGCTGACATGTAAAATGACGTGCAGTGACGTCGGGCGTGCGTCCCGATGTCACCACGCGCCATTTAGATTGTCGAGTCGGCTGCACGCCCGCCAAACTGTCAAAGGCCATTAAGAAAGTAATTAAAGTTGTTAAGAATGCTGCCCGTCCAACCTTAAGGTTGGTGGGCAGGCGAAGAGCCCAGGCGGTCTTCACATTTTTCATGAAACCTCATCCACGTGTGGGATGAGGTTTCATGAAGGGTTTATTAATTAAATTTAAAAATTTGAAAAAAATTAATGGACATGTCCCAGCTCATGTGACAGTTTCATATGAGGGGACAGGTCCGTAAAATTTTTTTTTTTTTACTTTTGTTCAATGTTTCATAAGTGAAAGTAATCTCCCTAAGGCACACAAAAGAGCGCAGGCCCCAGCTCAGGGAATCTCCCCTCACCAGCACAGGGAGTGCTCAGTGCTTCATGCTGTGAAAAAATAAATTTTACAATGTCTGTAGCATTAATCCTTTTTAACTGGAACATGATAATGAGGAGTCCAGTATTTTTCAGATCACAGCTTATTACAATATTGAAGTTCATGGAGCATGTCACGCTGGGAGGGTCTTAATTTCCGATTGGGTTTGCACCTGCCCCCGCACAACCCCCCCCGATGGGGAGAAATTTCTGCCCCTGGTGTCTGGTTAAGTCTATGGATTGCGGTTGCCTTAATGGAGATTAGTTTGGGAATTTGTTAAAAGTTATGACAGTAGTAATTTGTAGCCATATGTACATACATTTTAACCTAGTTTAATGTAAAACATCAAGAACTAGTAGTCTGATTCCTGAGTTTAGAGTCGCATCTCAAATATAACACTTAAAATTATTGGTTATGACAGTTGTTTAAAGATTCCCTCTGGGATTTTTTAAAAAATAACTCTGCTTTACCGACTGCATCAGTCATAACAAAGTAAATAAATCAATTCAGAAACATTTTGTCGCTTTTGTGTTGAAGAAAAAATAAATTTTACAATGTCTTTAGCATTAATCCTTTTTAACTGGAACATGATAATGAGGAGTCCAGTATTTTTCAGATCACAGCTTATTACAATATTGAAGTTCATGGAGCTGTTTGCTTTTCCCTTGTGCCAAATGCATCTCACACCACTGAAATACTAATTAATAGCAGCTGCATATAGCTGTCAAGGTCCAGGGTATAATTGTATTGATGGGATAAAGTGCCTTGTCAATTATTATAATTTTTTAAATAGGTCTTGGTTGGTAACAAGGTCACTGAGAGCAGCTTCACTTGTTGTTTTCTTGGGTTGAGACCAATGATATACAGAAAAATATTAAATGAAACTAAATAATTAAGAGTATAATATAGTTCAATATTTTCTACAACTAAAGCAAGCTACATATCCCTGCAGAATTAACCTATTAGTATTTGTTACTGTCATGTAGAAGATTTAAAAAAAACATTTTAGAAATACTTTAAGGCATATTGCAGAGGAGATTATGCTGTCGTGTAATGTCACTGGACTAGTAATCCACAGGGCCAGGCTATACTCTGGGGACAAGGATTGAAGGAGTTTGAATTCAATTAATCCAATATGGAATAATTGAAAGCTAGTTTCAGCAATGGTGGCCATGAAACTATCAATGATTGTTGTAAAAAACCATCTTGTTCACTAATGTCCCTTAGGGAAAGATATCAACTGCCCTTACCTGTTTGGCATGCATGTGCTTCCAGATTCCCAGCAAAGTGGTTGACTCTTAACTGCCCTCTGAAATGCAAGCCACTGAGTTCATGGGCAATTAGGGATGGTCAACAAATGCTGGTCTTGCCAGTGATGCCTCTACCCCATGAAAGAATAAAATAAATACTTTTCTTAGAAAAAGTATTTGCCACTTTTAGTAATATTACTTTAATCCATAAGATAAATGGTGGTTCTACTAGAAAGCCTTAAAGACAGATGTTATTTTTCCATAGGGAGCAGAGCCCTGCAATTTCGCGATGACTATGTGCATATAAGAATGAGAAAGCTCTGCCATCACTACATGATCTTCAATGGTACCGCCATTTCTGAGTTTCCTACCATCAACATTGTGAACTGGACCAGCACACCAATACCATGATTCTAAGAGCAGGTCATTGGCTGGATACTGTACAACAAATAGGTCACTTCTTGATCCATCAATACTTTGCCACTGGTGAAGGTTCAGTCAGTAGGGGATGGAATAATGCAGTTCAACAATAGTCAAGAATGTTTGAAACTAGCCAGAACTGTGCAGTTTGCTTGAAGGGTGCCCCTGTCAGTGCCCTCAGTAGCCAAACCCTGACCATTGATGCACTTTGGCTGTAATAGATACAATGTAAAGGATGCCCAGTAGCAATTCACCAACGTTAGAATCATATCTTTTAAAACTATATTTTCTTTTAACATATTGAAAGACATTGCATTATCTGGACATTTGGATGCTGCCCTGGATTTTTTTTTTTAAAAGGTCACAAGTTCACCTTGGAACTGTCAACAAGGATGCCTTTTCCAAGAAATCACCTGACCAGCATGGTACTTGAAGGGGAAGAGCTGTTTGTTTGTTTTGAACTGCAATCACTTTAATTGATGGGGCAAAAAACTGGTAAAGGCAAAGGCAAGTGATTTACTGGAGATCACACGGTAGAGACAAGTTTTAAGTTTTGAACCTGTTGATTGTGAACTCAGTCTGTTAGGAAATAAGCTTAAGAAGGAAGACCACCCTAACTGGCTCTCTCCTTGCCTTGCTGAAATTCCGTATGTGGTTATCAACCCACAACCAAAAAATTCTCACCTGTGTGTAACTTGTTTGCATTTGAAACTGAAAGGCTCGGACAGGAAAGACTGGTCCAGCCCTATTTACGTTCACGCCATGGTTCCTTTGGAAGGAATGTCCCGACAACTATGGTGACCAGTGAGCAGTCTTCACACAAGGGGGCACCAGATTGACAGCATCAAAACCCTGTGAACTTTATCCCCATAAGGTTTTTTTCCAACCGCCCATCCTGTGGAATAGAGCTTTAGTCAGCTAAATCGTCTAATGGGTTAAATGGTCTAAACATGATTATATTGAAGTAAGGAATGATGAAAACTAATCAAGCAGTGTAAACTAATCATGCAGTGTAAACTAATCATGCAAAGTATCTTTGAAAAATTTGTAGTTACAACTGCATCCTGTTATGTGCTAGACGAAACAATGGTGCCCTGATTAAATCTGCTGATATGGTAATTTATGTAATCTTTATCTACATAGTTATAGTTAAACTGTCTCCTGTCTTATTGTGAAGTGTACCATCTGCCTGTAATTGTATTACTGCATTCGCCCTTTGAACGTGCTAACCATGACATAACAGTGATTTCCTGATGTACAAACCTTATATGGTATGAATTTCCTGTTATGAGCGGTATAAACGATGCTGGATTCTCTGTTCAGAGTGTTAGGCTGACTAGGAACCACGTGTGGTGTCCTGAGCAGCCGACTCCCAAGCATGCTTGAATAAATATAGTTTTGCTTCTAACAAGTCAGTGTTCTCGTAGTTGTGTCGCGATTCGACAATCCCTGCAGAGACGACTTGTGTGTCTTTTGTTTGTCTGTGTGTGTGTCAGTGTGTGCTGGGAAATTTTTTGAAGGGATAGATAGTTATACTTCCCGATTACAATTGTGTGTTTACCAGTTCTTGCAACTTGTTAAAAAAGTTTTGTTTTATAATAAATCAATCATATTGAAAGAAGCTTGGTTAAAGTCTCTTTTATTCTGGGTAACAGTAGCAAAGGTAAATAACTGGCCATTTTGATGAGTGAATTAAACTTTTAAGCTAATGGTACGGCCTGTGGAGTAGTGGGGCTAGATAAACTGCGTACTCCTCCTTCCTGATTGTAACACCAAGGTTACTTAAACAACACCTACCTCCACTGCAACCTCTACTACCAAGAAGAATAAAGGCAAGACAGTTTTAGAACATCATCACCTCCATTCTGACTTGGACATGGTGGCTGGGTCAGAATCATGGAATCACTACCTAGCAGCATTGCAGGAGCATTACAAAGAAGGGTCATCGCCATCTTCTCAAGGCCTCAAGGAATTTGCAATAAATGCAACCTTGACTGAATGCCCCCCACTGAAGAACAAATATAACAATATATCCATACAACATATGAATTAGGAACAGAAGTAGGTCACTCAGCCCTGGAGCCATTCAATAAGATCATGGCTGATCTGACTGTAACCTCAACTCCACAGTCCCACCTACTCCCAATAACCTTTCACCCCCTAGCTTATCAATAATCTATCTAGCTCTGGTTTAAAATATTCAAAGATACGGCAAATTAACATTATTAATATCGAAGCTTAAAAAATATTTAGTGGAATCTCTGCACTATTTTTGTTTTGTCTATTTTTGTCTTTTCTTTTTACATGATGGCTTCACCTTCCTGTGTCTTTATAAAACCGTAGAGCTTTTTTCCCATTGTTTTGATTGCCACACTTCTGCATTGCTTTGCTTTTCCTTTCTCACTATTTACTTCTTTATTTCTATGATTCTAAGATTTTTTTTTAGATCAAGATGAACTTCTACAGCTCTATCTCCCACTTTTACTGGTGCTCGGCCGGATCAAACTGTAACACTTATCTCCTTAGTGCCAGTCCTGATGTTTATAGCTGTGATTGTATGTCTGTGTACTGGACATGGAAACTTCTGTTCTCTCAAGAATTTTCAACCATAGTGTAGAGTGTTTGGTATCATCATTTGAAATATTGAAGCAAAGTGGGGAATCCAGTCAAATTAATTTCTAGACTTTGGAAGCAGGGTAGCCACTGGGATACCGTAGGAACTAGTGAGGTTTGGGGTCATGAGTAGAATCATGAATGATTAGGAAATAGGGGTGGGAATGATGTCCACGTTGATCCAGTCCACGCTAACTTTCGTCCACAAACGTTGATGAATTGATTATTCCCCACATCTGAAAACACTGACTCACAGGCTGGCTGAGACTGAGTGATGCTTTGCAGAACACCTTCGCTCTGTCCACAAACATGACCCTGACCTTCTGTCACTTGCTTTTTCAACTCACCATCTTGCTCTCATGCTCACATTTCTGTTCTTGGCCTGCTACAATGTTCCGGTGAAGCCCAGTGCAAGCTGAAGGAACAGCACCTCATCTTCCAATTATGCGCTTTACAGCCTTCTGGACTCAACATCAAACTTTTTCCTTCAAGTGCCAGTCTATATCCTGTTCTCATGTTTTTACTTTCAGATGGCGCTGATCTTTATTGTGCTATTCAAACTACTCTGGACCTCTGTTCCTTTAATACTATCATTACCACTCCCTTTGCCTTTGGTCAATGACATCTTTGTCATTTAATCTCCCCTGCCCTCTAACCTATCCCTTATCTCGTTTGCTCCACTTGCCCCTCCCCCCTTTTTTCAATAGTATAAAACATTTCTACTTTTCTTCAGTTCCAAAGAAGAGTCATATTGGACTTGAAACATTAACTCTGTTTCTCTCTTCACAGAGTCTGCCAGACCTGCTGAGTTTTTCCAGCACCTTCTGTTTTCAATGTCACTGTGTTGGTGTTTGTTTCGCTATTTTTTCATTAATAATCTAGACATCAAATTTGCTGATAACATTAAAATAAGCAAAACAGTTGAGATAGAGAATGCAATAAAACATGTGCAGATGGATTTTGATTGGTTTGGCAACTGAGCAGACAACACATGGATAATCCAAAGTACTATATTACATATTGGCTGTAAAATGTGGATCATAATTTAAATCTTAAAGAGGAAAGGGAGGTCTGGAAGTGTATCTGGGAATGAGATTAGATTCAACAGTTTCAATGTGGACAATGTGGCGAAGGAGCTATAAAAACACATTGGAATACAGAACAAGATCAACAGGGCAGAGGACTATGGAATTTATGCTGGTGCTTTCTTTGCTGCCTTGGTTGATAATAGCTAACTTAAACAAGGGGACATGGATATAAAATTAAATATGAGAGATTTAGAACAGAGAGCAGGAGAAATGTATTTTGCTAGAGGATCGAAGGCTGTGGAATGCAGTACTGGAGTTAGTGATTGAGGTAGAGACCATGGTGTTGAAATTGGTCTTTGGCAGTAGTATGAAATAGGTAACAGCAAATCTGACATCAATGGATAGGAAAATTGAGTGTGGTGTAAAGTGGGTTGTCAATATTCTATCACCCTTTCTGCAGTATTGTCAAAGAGCAATTTTACCCACAAGTAAAAGCTTAAACATAGGTTAGATAGATGATTGAAGGATAAGAAGTAAAGGGATATAGGTACAGTGTGGGCTGATAGCATTAAGACTATTACTCACATGGAGGAAAAATACCATATTGGACTGGGTGGGCCTAGGGGCTGTGTCTGTGTTGTAATTTCTATGTGGTTCTATGTAAAAGTGCAGACCAAGTATTAAACCATATGTTCTGAATCCCTGAGGACAACATCAGGCAGTGTGTGGTTTTCCATGAGACCAAAGGTGTCCAGATGAGTCCATGGACCACATTTCCATCCTGGACATTCAGTTTAGTTGAGTTTCGTTTCCTCTCTGCTTTTTCATGTTGGAATGATTTTGTGCTGGAAGACTGTTGCTTCAGTGAACAAATCTGCAGCTAGTGTCAATGTAGATTAATGGGAACATTAACTTAAATATTGAACATACAGAACATCAAAGCAACCCATTCTCCGGGCGCCAGTTCAATAAATATCACGTTGAACCAGCTCCTCTTCTCCACCAAGCACTTCACAGCTCATTCTATATATTTTCCTATGTAATTGATTATGTTCTAATTTCTTTTTAAATGTTGTTAATATAATTTGTAATATTTCCTAGTCCCGAGGAAGGGTTTACAGGACTTGGATCCACATCTACCAGCAACCCACTCCCATTCAGGAGCCCGAGCGCTAACCCGAGTTTCAGCCACCAGGTGGCGCTGGATACTCAGCGACACCCATCTTCCCCATTACTCGGTGATCTTTGGCAGCAGCGCGAGCTTCAATCCATTGATGGCTGAAGAAGCTCTGAATCCAAGCTGGAGAATCAGGTCAAAGGTAAGTGGGAAGTATTGGAGGGGCGGGTCGGGGTATCGCGCGCTGCGTCAGGGTGACGGGGGGAGGGTGTATCGCGTACTGGGTTAAGGTGACAGTTGAAGGCCAGGGGGGTGAGTATCGCGCGCTGGGGTGACGCTCGGGAGGTACCGCGCGCTGACTTAGGGTGAGGGGGGGGGGGGGGGCGGAATGTCGCGCGCTGGGTCAGGGTGACGTTTGGGGGTAATGTGCGCTAGTTGACGGTTGTGGTGTATCGCGCGCTGGGTGAGGGTTGGGAGGGTGTCGCGCACTGGCTCAGGAGGCGCTGAGCCGACCAACTGTCTCGAAATATGGGAATGCTGCCAACTGAACTGAAGAAAATATGTAAAGACAGCCTATTTTATTTTTTGGCTGGTTTTGACCAAGTCATTTATCCCCTGATATCGCAAGCTAAAAATATTGATATTAAAAATGTTTTCAACTGCGGTTAATGGAGTTTGTATTCCAGCGAGTTTAGTAAAGAGAGTTGCTGCTAAATTAATTAACGGCAAATAAAAACCATTTAAAATTCTGCTTTCTTTTACATAGGTTTGGTAAAATGCAGTCTTTTGATGCACTACACCTCAGTGAATGGCAGAAACATTATTTCAATATAATCTCCAATGATTGCACACCTGAACAGAGGGCCGATGCTTATCGTGGACAAATTTTGCAGTTGCAGTATGCATGGGCAAACTCTGATATCTCTTGGGACTGTGCTGCCAGCTCATTCAGGAGATGCACTGAAAAATATTCAGCCATTATTGACTCGGACAGTGCAGAGGTTGGGTTGAATAATTATGCTGACAGCGTTCTGAGTTTGTCAAGATGTCAAAAGAATGAAAGCAATCAGTGGCAGTCGTCGTTGACTGAAGACAGTATTTTCAAATTAAAAAGTGTGCAGGCGATGTTTAAATCTGGCAAAAAAGCTAGAGACTTGCTGGTATCAGCAGCTGATGTTTCGACAGTAGTCGGGAAAGCCAATTACATGACAAACTTAGACTGTCATAAAGTGGAAACTGCATCTGTCAGTAATACAGAAGCTTCAGTTCCTAAAATTAAAACGTTAACATTTCTTGAAGGCACATCAGTGGACAAAGTCAATGTAAACTATTCTTCAGACAAGTCCTCCACAATTAATGCCTTTACATGTCCGAAAATAGCGCAAAATCTGTCAACTGCTAAGCCAGTGACTGATGAGACTAGTGCCTTGGGTTCTACAGATAAATTTTCATCGGCACCTTCGAAAAGCCTCTCTGGTGGCCCTTTGTTTGGATTGAGCAAAGTGGCAAGTTGTACTGTACCTCAGACAAGTCAACTAGGAACTGTATCTGGACAGTGTATGCCTATTAATAATAATCTGGCTCTTGTGGCACCTGGTAGCACATCAAAGAGGAAATCTTCCTGGGCATCGGGAGATGGCGGCAGTGATTCATATAATAACATGAGTTATGGACACTTTCAAAACCGAAACTGGACTAATTCTAATCAAAAGAGTTTTGATAATGTGACCAGAAATATGAAATGTGATGGTGGCGCTGCTGATGAAGGTTTTATAATGAATTTTAAAACTGCTAATGAGCAACTGCATGTTGATCAACAGAAAAAGTTTGGGAATCAGTCTCGACCTCAGCGACTACCTGTAACAACGCCATATAATTGTTCAAAAAAGTCGTTGGGCACAGTCAGGTCTCGTGGTTTATTTGGCAAATTTGTTTCTCCGGTATCAAAACAGGATAATGGTGATGAAAATGGCGGACTGTCTTCAGTGCCTTATGAGAACAGTTCTTCTGAACCCACTCTACCAGTGGATGAATGTTTGAAGAATCTTGAGCCAAAGATGATTCAACTCATTATGAGTGAGATCATGGACCATGGTCCCCCAGTGAACTGGGATGATATAGCTGGGCTGGAGTTTGCTAAAACAACAATTAAGGAGATAGTGGTTTGGCCAATGCTTAGACCAGATATCTTTACTGGACTCCGTGGTCCACCCAAAGGAATTCTCTTATTTGGCCCTCCTGGAACAGGTAAAACTCTAATTGGCAAGTGCATTGCATGCCAGTCAGGTGCTACTTTTTTCAGCATCAGTGCTTCATCACTAACATCCAAGTGGGTTGGAGAAGGTGAAAAAATGGTACGTGCGATGTTTGCTGTAGCACGCTGCCACCAGCCTGCAGTTATCTTCATTGATGAAATTGATTCTCTCTTGTCTCAAAGAGTCGATGGAGAACATGACTCTTCTCGAAGAATAAAAACTGAGTTTTTAGTGCAGTTAGATGGTGCTACTACTTCAGCAGATGATCGTATTCTTGTGGTTGGAGCCACAAACCGACCCCAAGAAATAGATGAGGCAGCTCGTAGACGTCTGGTCAAAAGACTGTACATCCCTTTACCTGAAGTATCAGCAAGGAGGCAGATAGTGGTGAAGTTGATGTCTCATGAAAACTGTTCTTTGAGTCCAGAGGAATTGGAGTTGATCATTGAACAATCTGAAGGATTTTCAGGGGCTGACATGACTCAACTTTGTCGTGAGGCAGCCTTGGGGCCAATCCGCAGCATTCAGATAGCGGACATCGCCACTATCACTCCTGACCAAGTACGGCCTATTGCATTCATAGACTTTAAAAATGCTTTTGTAAATGTGAGGCCAAGTGTGTCTCCGAAAGACCTTGAGCTGTATGAGGAATGGAATAAAACATTTGGCTGTGGCAGATGACTGACAAAATTGCATAGGAATGTAGGAGCATACAGAATTGACATCTTTCAAAATAATTTTATAGAGATACTTTTGTGGTGTTGGATGTTTGTTCTGTCAAGCATGTGTACTAAAGTTATCTTTTACAAAAAGAATGCTTTCAGTAAAATAATTATATTCAAATCAGCTTAAATTGCTTTGTTCCATGTTGACAGCATATTGTGATAATTCAGGCTGCAGAAGCCTTTATTATTCCTGTCAAACGAGGTCTTCCATAAAAGTAGCCAATTTTTTGTTTCATTTTGAACTTAAAAAGAAAATCACCAGTTAGGAAATCTGGCCATAAAGAACTGGCTTGTCACAGATCCAACTGTTACCAGCAGTTTTGTCCCTGTGTTTGACTTACATTGTAAAATTTCAATGGAATGTTATGTATATTCAATCTGATCACCCAAATGAATGTGACTGACCAATTAATACTACTTCTGGATTTGAAGACAGCTGAATTTACAGAAATGGTTGAAGATTTGAAATAAGTACATCTGATATCCTCTTTAGCAGGGATATCACTAATACAAATGAACAATGGGAAAACTTTAAAGCTATTCTAAGGCAAAAAGAAAATATGTAAATCCCTAGCGTCAAAAGAAGGGGAGATAAGGTTTTGTTTTATTAAGTGGCTAGCTCAAGATATGCAAGAACTTAGACTTAAACCAAAATGCTTTTATTTATTAAATGGAAATCCTAGGAGAACAATGATAGACACTGGACCCCTTTAAGCTTCCATTAGGCCTTTCAATGCATTCATTAGAGCAGCCAGAAGATTAGTTGAAAGAAGATTTTAGATAACTTAGTAAGAGCAGCATCTTTATGAGCTATGTTGGTTGTAAGAAGACAATTAAAACAAACACAGGGTTATTGAAGGACATTGCACAGTAAACTGGTGGACTTAAAAAAAAAATGGCAGAGATTTTAAATAGTTACTTCGCATCAGTCTAGTAGGTGATGCGCAGTTGCCGTTAATATAATGTGCTGTTAGCACTAACACAATAATGTCAAAGTAGATGCAGATAAAATCTATGATAGGATAAGGGCTCTTATCTAATAGGGCTACTAGATTTTTTCAGCATTCACCTCTGGGTGCTAACGGAGAATAAAGATGGGTTGTTTATATTGGGTTATGTATATGATTTATATGTATTTAAGTCTCACTAAAGATGGGAATTATTCCCATGGATGGAAGGAGGTTAATGTACCAATATTTTAAAAGGACAGCAAGTCAGAATTGGGCAGCTGGGAACCTTATCTTCAGTTCTTGGATAGTTATTAGAAGGGATCATTAGAGATATCCTGTATGACCACCTGGACAGAGTAGGTGTTATTTGAGGCTTGCCTTCCTGAAAATGAAGTCACATCCTACCAAGCTGATGGCCTTTTTTGAAGAGGTAACTAGTTTGGTGAATGGAGCTCTTAATCATGTATTTGGATTTTTAGAAAACTTTTCACAAGGTGCTCCACAACAAGTTACTTCACATACTTCACAAGATAGAAAGTCCTGTGGGATAGGATGGAAGATCCTGGATTGATTGAACACAAAGTGAGTATTAATGCGTAAGTGCTGCTTGGTAGCACTGTTGACAACACCCTCCATCACATTGCTAATGATTGAGAGTAGACAAATGGGGAGGTAATTGGCAGGATTGGATTTGCCTTGCTTTTTGTGGGAGGATAAACATGGTTAATTTTCTACTTCGTCAGTTGGATGGCACTGTTGTAGCTGTACTGGAACAGCTTGGCTAGAGGTATGTGAAGTTCTGGAGCACAAGTCTTCAGCACCACAGCTGAAATGTGGATCTGGAGTCACATGTAGACCAGACCAGGTAAGGATGGCAGGCTTCTTCCCCTAAAGGAAATTAGTGAATTGGATGAGTTTTATGAAAATCTGATAGTTTCATAGCTTCTTTTTCCAATTGATTTAACTAACAGAATATAAATTCTCCAGCTGCCATGGGTGGATTTGTTCAAGACTATGGGTAACTAGTCCAGTAACAAACCCACAAAGCTATTTCCCTAGGTGGATAAGTTAGGGAAAACTTTTTAATTTAATGCATTTAAAGAAGTATCAAATTAGGTTACATATTAGGCTTTTCTTTGCTTAGCACTCATGCTAATGCCTTCTCTTAACCTGGCACAGTTGAACATGCGTTCAGCAGCAGGAAGGAACACCCCAGCATTATTTAAAGGGATCATCAGCTACTCACAATTTAGTTGCTAATTGATTTTTGATTGTTCCTGTAATTGTAAAAGTGTTTTCTTTTTCTAGAGTTGTTTTAAGTTGCTAATGTCTACAGAGAGTGGTGTGGCACATGCTGAAAAACTTTGTCCTGACTTCAAAGATTATGCATAAACCACTTGCTCTTAGACATGGATGCTGGAGTATGCATATCCCTTAGTGTGACAGCAAGACAATATGCTGAAAGGGAGAGAATAACAACCAGAGTTTTCTGAGAGTGATCTCCACCTGAATCTGTGAGAATGGAAGATATCTCTGCTTCACTAAGGGTATCCTTGCTGAAATCTGCCACTTGCTGCAGCCCCAACCGCAGCCTCAGGGAATGGCAAGGATGACATTGCCAGTGGCTGTGAAGATGACCATAGCAATGAAATTTTATGCAGCTGGTTCCTTCCTGACTGGAGCAGGCGATATCACAGTTTACCATCCACTGTTGCATTGAGTAGGTCACTGTGGCTCAATGCAAAGAGCTGAATACATTTCATTCTTTCCTGCCAGAGAGAAGAAGGCAGAGTGAGCTTGCAGCTTTGCGAGGATTACAGATTTCCCCATGGTCCAGGGTACCATTGACTGCATGCATATTGTATTGCATGTGCTGCATGTCAACTGAGATGCAGTTCAACCAAGAGGAATTCCACACTTGCATCACCCAGTTGATATGTGATTAGTATGCAGGTCAGTGCCCAGTATTGTGGCAGCAGACATGCTGCTTTCATTCTGTGACCGTCTGCTGTGCCATCTGCTTTTGAGCCACCATGAAAAACCAAAAGTTGGCTACTAGGTGACTAGGGCCATCCTTTGACAACGTGGCCCAGGACCCTGGTGCACAACCCATGCAAAGATGGCAGCATACATATAATGAAAGCAATGCTGCCACACAAATTTTGATACAGTAGACTGTTGGGAACTTTGCAAGCTTATGCTGCATGGACCAATCAGGGGAAGACTATAAGACATAGGAGCAGAAGTAGGCCATTCGTTCAATCAAGTCTGCTCTGCCATTCAGTGAGATCATGGCTGATCTGATACCATCAGCTGCACTTTCCTGCCTTTTCCCCATAACCTTTGATTCCCGTATTGATTAATAATCTGTCTATCTCAGCCTTGAATATACGTAAGGAGCAGTCTCTGCAGCCCTCTGCAGTAAAGAATTCCAAAGATTGACTACCTTCTGAGAGATGAAATTCCTTCTCATCTCTGTTTTAAATGGGCACCCCATTACTCTGAGATTATGCCCTCTGGCCCTAGACTCTCCCACGAGGGAAAATAACCTTTCAGCATCTACCCTGTCAAGCCCCCTAAGAATCTTATATGTTTCAAAAAGGTAGCCTTTCATTCTTCTAAACTCCAATAGTACAGGCCCAACCCATTCAACCTCTCCTCATAAGAAAATCCCTCCATACCCAGGATCAATCTAGTGAACTTTCTCTGAACTGTCATCAATGCCAGTATATCTTTCCTTATATAAGGGGACCAAAATTGTTCACAGTAATCTAGGGGTGGTCTAACTCATGCCTTGTATAGTTTTAACAAGACTTCCCTATTTTTATACTCCATTCCCTTTGAAATAAAGGCCAACACTCCATTTGCCTTCCCTATTACCTGTTGAACTTGTATGTTAGCTTTTTGGGATTCATGCACAAGGACTCCCAAATCCCTCTGTGCTGCAGCCTTCTGCAGTCTTTCTCCATTTAAATAATATTCAGCTCCTCTACCTTAAAGCCAAAGTGCATAACTACACATTTTCCCACATTATACTCCATCTGCCAAGTTTTTGCCCACTCATTTAACCTGTCGATATCCCTCTGTAGATTCTGTGTGTCATCCTCACCACTTGCCTTCCCACCTATTTTTGTGTCATCCACAAACTTGGCGACAGTACATTCACCTCCCTCATCTAAGTCATTAATGTATATTGTAAATTATTGAGGTCCCACACTGGTCCCTGTGGCACTCCACGAGTTACAGGTTGCCATCCTGAAAACACCTCCTTATCCCAACTCTCTGTCTTCTATTAGTTAGCCATTCCTCTATCCATGCTAATAAACTACCCCCAACACCATGGGCTCTTATTAAGTAGCCTTATGTCTGGTACCTTATCAAATGCCTTTTGGAAATCCAAATATATTACATCTACTGGTTCCCCTTTATCTATCCTGTTTGTTAACTCCTCAAAGAATTCTAATAAATTTGTTAGGCATGATTTCCCCTTTGTGAAGCCATGCTGACTGTGCTTGATTAGATTATGTATTTCTAAATGCTCTGCTATTACATCCTTTACAATAGACTCCAACATTTTCCCAATGACGGATGCTAAGCTAACTGGCCCATAGTTACAGAATTACCTGGAAAAACTCAGCAGGTCTGGCAGCATCGGCAGAGAAGAAAAGAATCGACGTGTTTTTGTTTTGGATTTCCAGCATCCGCAGTAGTTTTTTGTTTTTATTTTTGGCCCATAGTTACCTATTTTTTGACTCCCTTTTTGAATAAGGGTTTTACATTGGCCGTTCTCCAATCCTCTGGGACTTTTCCAGAATCTAAGGATTCTTGGAAGATTACTACCAGTGCATCCACTATCTCTGTAGCTACTTCCATTAATATCCTAGGATGCAACCCATCAGGCCCAGGTGACTTATTGGCCTTTAGCCCCATTATTACCCTAGTACTTTTTCTCTAGTGATAGTTATTGTATTTATTTCCGCCACCCCCCCCCCCCCCCCCCCACCCCCCTTGCCCCATGATTACTTAGTATTTTTGGAATGCTATTAGTATCTTCTACCGTGAAGACTGAAGTATAGTAATTATTCAACTCCTCTGCCATTTCTTGGTTCCCCATTATTATTTCCCAAGCTCCATTCTATAAGGGGCCTGTGTTCACTTTGGCCTCTCTCTTCCTGTTTATATATTTAAAGAAGCTCTTACTGTCCATTTTTATATTGTTCGTTATTTTCCCTTCAAAGTTTATTTTCTCCCTCTATTTTCATAGTCATCTTTGTTGAGTATTAAGACTTTCCCAATCCTCTGGCTTACCACTAACCTTTGCCACATTGTTTTTTCTTTCAATTTGATACTGCCCTTAACTTCCTTGGTTAACCATAGCTGGTTTATCCCCTTCCTTGAATTCTTCTTCCTCACCTGGGATATATCTTTGTTGATAGTCCTGAACTATTTTCTTAAAACTCTGCCATTGTTCATTAACCGTCTTTTCTGCTAAACTCCTTTCCCAGTCCACTCCAGCCGACTCTGCCCTCATTCCATTATAATTACTCTTATTTAAGTTTAGCACAGTTGTTTCCAACCCAAGTTTCTCACTTTCAAACTGAATGCTGTATTTCACCATAGAAAGGTCACTGTTTTTAGGGGATCCTTTACTGACATCATTTATTAAACCTGCCTCATTACACATTACCATTTCCAAAATAGCCTGACCCCTGGTTGGATTCATGACATAATGTTTTAGGAAACTGTCCCAAATACACTGTGAATTCTTGCTTGTTTCTACCTCTGCCAACTTTATTTTCCTAATCCACATGAAGATTAAAGTCACCCATTATTAATATACTGCCTTTTTTACACACCTTCATTATTTCCTGATTTATCCTCTGTCCTACAGCATAGCTACGGTTTCGGGCCTATAGACTACTCCCACCAGTGTCGTCTTCCCCTTGTTATTTCTCACCTCCACCTATATGGATTCTACACCTTCCGGTTCAAGATCCTTTCTTGCTATCGTACTTATTCCATCTCGTACTAACAAAGCTACCCCACTACTCTTTCCTTCCTGCCTGCCCCTTTGAAAAGTCACTTACCCCTGAATATTTAGTTCCCAGCTTTGATCTCCTTGTAACCACGCCTCCGTAATGGCTAGAAGATCATACCCATTAACCTCTATTTGTGCCATTAATTCATTTATTTTGTTCCGAATACTACATGCATTTAAGTAAAGAGCCATTAATTTTGCCTTTTTACCATTTTTTCCCCATTTGACCCTATTTGCTGCTGTTTTTTTATGTTTGTACACACTGTCCCTTCCTGTCACACTCTGGGTATCATTACCTAAATAGCTGCCATATGCTTTTGCTTTGTAAGCCTACGTAAACCCTCCCCCTATTTAGTTTGAAGCCCTCTCTACAGCCCTAGTTATTCGATTCGCCAGGTTCAAGTGAAGCCCATTCCACTGGAGCCCTACAGTGCTCAGCAGAGTGGGCGCAAAGGTTTGTGGTGGTCTTATATAATCTGCAGAACCTTGTCACCATGCCCTTGCCACCAGCTATATGTTGACCAGCTGAGGAAATGCAGTAGGATGAAGGAAGGAGGCAACCAATACAACCCCGTCTGGTCAAGCTTTGTCTGATTGGCAATTCTGACTGAGTAACAACCCTAATTTCTCATTCATCAACTGTCACACACCTTATCTTCCATTTACTACTGGCGATCATTCTTTTTTTCATTTTGAGTGTGGGCATCACTGACTAGGCCAGCATTTATTGCTCCATCCCATTGCCTGTTCAGAGGGCATTTAAGAGTCAACCACATTGCTGGGTTTGGAGTCACGTGTAGGCCAGACCAGATAAGGAAGTAGATGGTTTCTTTTTTTTTCCCCCAGATTTTTATTGAATTCAAATTCCACCATGATGGTGGCTTTCGAACCCGGGTCCCCAGAGCATTACACTGGGTCTCTGGATTACTAGCCTAGCAACAATATCACTACGCCATTGCCTCCCTGTGATGGGGAGGGAGTTCCAGGATTTTGACCCAGCGACAGTGAAGGAACAGCGATATATTTTCAAGGATTGTGAGTGGCTTGGAGGGGAACTTCCAGGTGGTGGTGTTCCCATGTGTCTGCTGCCTTTGTCCTTCTAAATGGTAGTGGCTGTGGGTTTGAAAGATGCTGGTGAGTCCTGAAATACATCTTGTAGATGGTACACACTGCTGCCACTGTGCGTCAGTGGTGGAGGGAGTGAATGTTTGTGGATGGGGTGCTAATCAAGTGGGCTGTTTTGTCCTGGATGGTGTCAAGCTACTTGAGTGTTGTTGGAACTGCACTCATTCGGGCAATTGGAGAGTATTGTATCTTACTCCTGAGCTGTGTCTTGTAGATGGTGGACAGGCTTTGGCAAGTCAGAGGGTGAGTTACTTGCCACAGGATTCTTAGTCTCTGACCTGATCTTGTAGCTACAGTATATATATGGCTAGTCCAGTTTAGTTTCTGGTCAATGGTAAACTCCAGGATGTTGCTAGTGGGGTATTCAACAATGGTAGTGTCATTAAATGACAGGGGGCAATGGGAAAATCTAATTCTCCCTTGTTGGAGAGGGTCATTGCCTGGCACTTGTGTGGCTTGAATGTTACTTGCCACTTGTCATCCCAAGACTGGATATTGTCCAGTTCTTGCTGCATTTGGACCTGAAGTGCTTCAGCATCTGAGGGGTTATGAACGGTGCTGGATATTGTTAAATCATCAGCGAATAACCCCACTTCTGATCTTATGATGGAAGGAAGGTCATTGATGATGGTTGGGTCTAGGACACTACGCCGCGTAATTCCTGCATTGATGTCATGGACCTAAGATGATTGACCAATAACCACAACTATTTTCCTTTGTGCAAGGTATCAATCCAACCAGCAGAGTTTTCCCCCAATCCCCATTGACTCCAGTTTTGCTAGGGTGTCTTGATGCCTCAGTTGGCCAAATGCTACCTTGATGTCAAGGACAGTCACACTCACCTCACCTCATAGCATATGTTTGGCCACAATGCAAAAACAAAAGTCACAACAAAATAAACCACCCAAAACCAAACCAAATTTATAAATCAACAATACCATATTACATTCAAAAGTCAATCAATCACCCTTGTGCATTTCCTTAGTGCCTGTTTTCTGTGTGACTTTTGCCTGTCCTAATGCCCCCGGCAGCAAAACTCCAGTGGACGCAGCACGGCTGATGAAAGGATCCTGTTGTGTATACATTGCTAGGCTGCTGTCAAAACCTGCAATCCCTTTTGAACACTGATATTTACAACCATGATGATGTCAAGCTCAACTTGTGTGAGATTACAAGGCACCTGGTTGAGATTGCATGACTTTAGTCTGAGCTTCCATTCGAGCATCGATGGCTGCTGCTTGTACTGCAATAGCTGAGACACCAGCCATTAAATGCTGCCTCATGGTTGGATCATTGCTGCAGGAGTTTCTCAGGATAGCACCCAGGACAAAGTAGCCCACTTGATTGGCACAGTTGAACATGTGCCACCTTAAACATTCACCACCTTAAAGATTCACTCACTGCACTCCCAGCCAACAGTGTGTACAGTCTACAAGATGCGCTGCACCAACTCACCAAAGCTCCTTCAGCATCTTCCAAAGCAACAGCATCTGCCACTAACAAGGACAAGGGCAGCAGATACATGGAAACAATACCACCTGCAAGTTCATCTTCAAGTCACAAGCCATCCTCACTTGGAAATATATCACCATTCCTTCACTGTCCCTGGGTCAAAATCCTAGAACTCTCTTCCTAATTGTACTGTGGCTGTACCTGCAGCACATGGATTCCAGCGGTTAAAGAAGGCAGCTCACCACCACCCTCTTGAAGGAAATTAGGGATGGTGTTATGACTGATGCAGCTGGTACAGCTGAGTTATTTAAAAATTCCAGAGGGAAACTTTAAACAACTGTCATGACCTATAATTTTAAGTGTTATGTTTGAGATGTGACTGTAATTCAGGAATCAGGCCACCAGTTCTCGAGGTTTTACATTAAACGAAGTTAAATATTTTATTAATTTACGTAGGTTAAAATATATATACACATGGCTACAAATTACTATCATAACTTGTAACAAATTCCCAAACTAATCTCTATTAAGGCAACAGCAACCCTTAGACTTAACCAGACACCAGACAAAACATTTTCACCTTACGAATTCAAAATGAGGTTCTTTTCACTTTGACCCCTGTGGAGACAGTTGGAGGCTTACAGCTGCCATTTAATCTCACATTGCCTCTGCTCTGCACACCTGAAAACTACAGAAGTTACATCTACCACTGCCCATTGAATGTAAATTTTCATTGCATCACCAGCCTCTTCTAACAATAAAGCCCCTTTCATAGTACCAATTTTATTAGTAATATAAACATATTGCTTGGTGTCTGCTAGATAGGTGTCAATTTTCACCCCACTTTTTGAATGCTCTATTCAAAAAATGCAAATACTCACCATTTCTCTTACATATCAAAACTAGTAAACATCAAAGCACCCAGACTAGCTGGCTTTAATCCAATTAAGACCCACCCACAGACTAAACCTCTATTTTAAAAGAAAAATATTTTCCAATAATATATACATTAGTAGCTTCATGACAGATGGGCACAAATGCTGACCTTACCTGTGACACTCACATCCCAAGAGTGAATATATAAGGTGATAATGGATTTGGCTACAACCTGCACATTGGAAAGGATGGGGCCAAGCTCAATGCAAAGCTGGGTGCCAGGTTGGTGCCGAAATTCATACTGCTTGATGTTGACCTTCAACTTTCTGTCAGGCTTGTTAATACAACAGGCATTTAACTGCACATATCCATCAGCATTAGTCCTCATCTAAGTCTTCTGCAGCAGAACCTGTGCGTGACATCGCTGTTTGGTACTATTCTTGTCCCTGTCCTGGCTGCAGGCCACTTGTGCCTGGTGTCTCATTATCTGCAGACCCCACTTCTAAGCTATCCTGTAAAATATCTGAGCTGCTGGATGATAGTTTGAGAGCAAGTGATGGTGTTTCTTCTTCACTGTCTTCCTGTTTTTCCAACTCTACTCTTCCACCACTCCTTGGCCATGTTGCAGTTCTTCGATTTGTTAAAAGGAAAAAAGGCACAGGGATAGCACTATGAGGGGAAGGGGGGAAACCAAGAGGTGTTTGCTTATGACATCAGCTTGTAAATCAGAAGAAATTGTGGAATGGAGGGGGGGAAGTGGGGAAGTAGGATAAGAGAAGGAGGATTAGGTATGAGGATACAGTCATTTTCAAATGTCCTCAGCCATGGTTGTTTCAATGACAGCAACACTGTCTCCTTCACCAGGGTACGGTTGTGCAGCTGTGACTGTCCCCCACCATTTAGGTGCTGCTACCTCTGATTATACACCACATTGCCCTGTAAGAATAGGGGAGTGTTTCAGTGAGCGATGTAATCTGTTTGCATCATGTGGCTGTTATGGTTGAATAGCCAACAAGCTGTGAAATATGGGTTTGTGATGTAGTAGTTCCAAGTGTGTGAGGGGGAGGCGAAGCTATGAATATGAGATATGAATTGTGATTGATAGAGATTGCTGGTGATGGAGGTGTACTGCATTGAGCCATGTGTGAGGCCAATGATGCATTTAGTGATAAATGCTTTTGTGAGGCCTTTGAACTTATGTGGCACCACATCCAGGTCCTTGGGCCCAGAATCCTGGCATTGACCTCCAAAGCTATCTGCTCCCATTGTTTTTTGAGATTGCCTAGAGTATCTTCTGCCCCCATGGATTGAGGACCACTTCTCCACCTCCTGCATTAATGTGACATCATAAAATCTTGGAGGTTGTTCCATTGTTGAGCATTCGCCACATCATAATCACTTTGAGAATGACTTCCATCACCTGATCAAACCCACGGTTCAAAATACATGGGGGCGGCGAGCGAATTAGCCCTCAAAAGCTCCCAAAATCCCAAGAAAATTCAAGAGTAGCAAAGGTAGGAGACCGAGGGCCCAGGATCGGAGGAGAAAATTTATCTTAAAAAAAACATTGAAAGCACCTTTTGTGCACAAATTCTTCAATCAGCAGGTAAAATGTCCTTAATTTATATTTCTCATTCCATACTTCCTCATTCAGTCCATTGTTCTTCATGACCTCCTGTATGCGCCGTCCCTTGTGGGAGAATCTAGAACTAGGGATCACTGTTTAAAACTAAAGGGTCACTCATTTAAGACAGAGAGATGAGGAGAATTTTTTCTCTGAGGGTTGAGTTTTTTTGGAACTCTCTTCCTCAAAAGGCGGTGGAAGCAGAGTATTTGAATATTTTTAAGGCAGAGCTAGATAGATTCTTGATTCACAAGGGGGTGAAAGGTTATCAGGGGTTGGCAGAAATGTGGGGTTGAGGTTACATTCAGATCAGCCATGATTTTATTGAATGGCGGAGCAGGCTCGAGGGGTCGAGTGGCCTACTGCCCCTAATTCATATGGTCACTTGTCCCTGACTCCCTGGCCTGCTCTTCTCAGGGGCCCCGGGGCCCGGCTGGACCATGACTCATTCTGCACTGGGCTAATGGCACTCGCAGTAAGAAAGGAGGCTTCACCTCCTCCTGGATCTGGACTTGAACCCCTGCTTCACTCCCATTGGGAGTAACACATGGCAGGATTTTCTGAGCTCTGCAGCAATTTCCCCCATTTCTATCTTAATTGCCTCTCAGCCCTAAGTCCCAAGCGAAGGAATTGACTATGGGAGTGATTGCAACAGTTTTGCAATCACCAGAAGCCCAGTAGTATAGTGTGCCTACAGCAACTTTACACCCCAGCAGAACTCTCACTTCCCATAAATGGAGCGTGCAATTTTTAATCTTAATAATAGTTGGATCCAAAGTGAGCCAGTTTTAAAAGAGATCCCCATTCTTTTACTGGTGCATTTCCAATGGGAACAAAATGCATAAGCATAAAACATTACACCACACAGGAAGCTGGATATTTTATATTTGCTATTACGTTCAAATTATGGATCATGCCATTGCCCTTTTGCTACCTCAGATCAAGATCTGTAATGGTAGATCATGCTAACCTAGTTAAAAGGTAAAGCGGGAGAAGGGCAACCTTCTGTGGATGGAAAAGTTACTGAGTGAAGCACCCCAGAAATTTATGCCAGAGCCTGATCTACACAAATAACCTGGACTGAGTATTAGTGCTAGTGAACTAAGTTTAAAGATGGGGGAACACAAGGAGTTAAAAGGCCTTAAAGACTTAGATAGTGATATTTAGATCTTAGTAAATAAAGTCCAATACAGTAACTTAAATTTATATAGCACTTTTAACATAATGAAATGTACCAAGGTGCTTTACAGGAACATTATAAAACAGACTATGACACCAAGCCACATAGGGAGATAATAGGTCAAATAACCAAAAGCTTGGTGAAAGAGGTAGGTTTTAATGAGCATCTTAAAGGAGGAAAGTGAGGTAGAGAAGTGGAGAGGTGTGGGGAGTGTATTCCAGAACTTGAGGCCCAGGGAACTGAAGGCATGGCCACCAGTGGTGGAGCAATGAAAATTGGGAATGCAGAGGAGGCCAGAATTAGATACCTTGGAGGGTTGCGGAGCTGGAGGATATTGCAGAGATAAGGAGGGGTGAGGCCATTGGAGGGACTTAAGAACATGGATAAGAATCTTAAAATCACAACATTGCTTGATTGGGAGCTAATGTAGGTCAGTAAGTACAGACATGATAGTGGAATGGAGCTTGCTGCGAGTTAAGACACGGGCAGCAGAGTTTTGGATGACCTCAAGACTAAGGAGGGTTAAATGTGCAGCCAGGAGTGTGTCGGACTAGTGAAGTCTAGAAGTAATGAAGGCATAAATGAGGATTTCAGCAGATTCCAAGTTAGAAGATTTGTTATATATAGTCTTTGGTCTATGTACAACCTTATCTTTCTAAAAGAAGAAACCCTAATTAGGCATTACCTAATATAGGAGTCGGTGAGAATGAAAAAGGAGCCTCCCAAAAATGAAAAGTGACCCTCGAGAAAACGTCAAGAAAAGCCCTTGAAAAAAATACATTTTTACCCCTGGCTCCAACCAGAATACAACTCCCCTTTAAGAAGTATAGGCTGATTTTAAGTCATGCTGGTTAGTTTGAACACGGGCTAGCCTCATGATTTTGCACCCGATCAGGTGTGTAGCCACTCACTTGTGCATTTAGCACTGACTGTATGCTACAAAGTTTGTATGCAAACTACATTGGAAGCAATGAGCATGGGGTAAGCCTGCATCACGATAACTGTGCCCATTTTTGAGCCTGTCCAATTTTGTAGCCAAAGGTTTCGTTAGTCATTTTCAGTGGCTCTTAAGGATTCCTAATAATTATTATTAAATGTGTTGTCACCTTCCAAATCCATGCCCATCTTTCCCAGAACTCCATGTTAAACCACCCCTCCCCCACCCCCAGTTAGGTTTCGGCACCTGCCACAGTACTGTTATCAAAGTCACAAATGACATCCTGTATGACTGTTACAAAGGCGAACCATCCCTCCTCGCCCTTCTGGACCTGTTTGCCACCTGTTGGCCTTGTTGACCAGACCATCTCCCTCTGTCTTTCCACCATTGTCCAGTCGGTGGCACTGCTCTCACCTGATTCCATTCATACCTATCTAATTGTAGCTAAAGAATCACCTGAAATGGCTTCCTGCTCCTGCACCATTACCTCTGGTATCCCCCAGGGAACTATCTTTGACCACCTCCTATTTCTCATCTACGTGCTGCCCCTTGGTGATATCATCCAAAAGCACAGCATCAGTTTCCACATGTACACTGACGACATCCAACTCTACCTCACTTACACTTCTCTCTGTTGTCTCTAAATTGTCAGCCTGCTTGTCCAAAGTCCAGTACTGAATGAGCAGGAGTTTCTTCCAATTAAATACTGGGAAGACAATTGTTCTCGTTCCCTATGACAAATCCGTTCCCTCTACCTAGTCACCAGCTCTACCTTGATGTCATGTTTGATCTGAGATGTGCTTTCAAACATGTATCTGTGCCATCATTAAGAATGCCTGTTTCCACTTCCATAATATCTCCTGATTCTGACCATCCCTCAGCTCACCTGCTGTTGAAACCCTCATCCAAGACTTTGTTACCTATAGACTTGACCATTTAAATGAACTCATGGTTCGAAATAGGGTGTGGGAGCTGAGGGACCTGGTGGTATGTTTGCACAAAGCGTTGAAGGTGGCAGGACAGATAAATAAGGCATATGGGCTCCTGGGCTCTATAATTGAAAGCATAGAGTACAAAAGCAAGGAACTTATGGTGAATCTTTATAATACTGTTTTGGCCTCAAACGGAGTATTGCGTCCAATTATGGGTACCAGAATTGGACACAATAGAGGGATGTGAAGGTATTGGAGAGGATGCAGAGAAGATTTACGAGAATAATAATATTGGTATTTTATTTAAGAAACATGTTCACAGCCTGAAGGCTGAATTGTAACTTACATTGAGACATTGGAAAAATCATATATAGACTGAGCAATCAGGTTAAGAACATGCAAGCATGTAACTATCATGTAGTAACAAAAATAGATAAGCAAATTCAGCAAGTAACAGGGAAGTGGAGGACAGAATATTAAAAGAAGGATAATGCTGAATTAAAATTATATTAAAATTGCGGAACAGTACACCATTCCTACATTACAGGCACTGAGGTACATATAAATGTCATCATTTATGTACTTAATTGAGGACCTGAACCAGAAAGGAATAGGGCTACAACAGCACCTTTCTGTCCTGCATCTTATGGGGTTGAATTTAGTCAAATTTCTGAGTCACCTTGATTGTTCTGGGTGTGGTGGGAGTAACCAGTTCTGAAATTGGGCAGATTGGGATTTTCCAAATGTAGTACAAATATTAACACTTCTTTTTTGTTGATTCCAGGGATTGAATACTTTTTTTTTCTTTATTCTTTCATGGGATGTGGGTGTCACTGGGAAGGCTAACATTTGTTGCCCATTCCTAATTGCCCTTGAACTGAGTGGCTTGCTAGACCATTTCAGAGGGCAGTTAAGTGTCAATCACAATTCTGTGGGCCTGGAGTCACAAGTAGGCCAGACCAGGTAAGGATGGCAAATTTCCTTCCCTAAAAGGAATTAGTGGACCAGATGGGTTTTACAACAATCAATAATAGTTGTCATGATCACATTACTGAGACTAGCTTTATATTCCAGATTTATTAATTGAATTTAAATTCCACCAGCTGTCATAGTGGGATTTGAACCCATGTCCCCAGAGCATTAGCCTGGATTTCTGGATAACCAGTCTCGTGACACTACTTCAATGCCTCCATCGCTCCACAACTTTTATTATGAGGGTAGATTAGAGAAGCTGGAGTTGTTCTCCTTGGAGATCGAGCAAAGGTTGAGAAGACATTTGATAAAGATAGTCAAAATCATGGGTCTGGGCAAGGTGGATAGAGGGAAACTTCCAATTGGTGGAACAATGACGGGGTTAGGTTCTGGAATGTACTGCCAGAGAGTGCATGGGCGCAAATTCAATCATGGATTTTAAAAAGGGAATTGGATGATTATCTGAAGAGGAAGACTTTTCACAGCTACAGCAAAAAGGTAGGGGAATGGGATTAACTGAGTTGCTCTCGCCGAGAACTGACCTGGACATGATGGGTTGATGACCTCAGTCTGTGTTGTTACCATTCAATGATATGGTCAGTCTACCATGTTCTACCCTCCATAAACTTCAGGTCATCCAAAATTCTGCTGCCATATCCTAATTCACACCAAGTACCTCAGAGAGCTTGGTGTCAAACTTTAGCTTCTTAACACTCCTTGGAATGCTTTATTACCTTATAGGATACATGTTGTTGTTATCATCCTGGGAGAGATATAAAAAC
Organism: Cetorhinus maximus; assembly: GCF_964194155.1. Classification (NCBI taxonomy): domain Eukaryota; kingdom Metazoa; phylum Chordata; class Chondrichthyes; order Lamniformes; family Cetorhinidae; genus Cetorhinus; species Cetorhinus maximus. The sequence goes on from NC_135881.1 coordinate 86,320,486, forward strand.
CAACAAATAGATACAAAGAAAATTATGAGGTGCAAGAATGGCATATGGAAAATAACTTACAAGGAAAATCAAACCTAACAGCAACTGCTTTTATAAATTTTTTCAAAGAAACAAAGAACTTGCATTTACATGGCAGGTTTCATGACCTCAGATCCTCCCACAGTGCTTTATAGCCAATGAAGTACTTTTAAAGTAGTAATGTAGGAAATGCGACAGCTGGTTTTCTCGCAGTAAGGTCCACAAACAGCAATGTCAAAGGTGTTTTTCAGCAATATTGGTTAAGAGATGAAAATTGGCCATGAAACGTGGAAAATCTCCCCCATTTTTCTTTAAAATAGTGCCACGGATCTCCAATGTCTACCTGACAGGGCCTCAGTTTAACGACTTACCTGAAAGACATGTTGGGGGCTGCTGCCTTGCCGATTAGACCTTGGACCTGCAATTTAATGTTGATGGCAGGATGCATACTGTTTTGAGCTATTCCAAATGATCAGCCAGTATTGTAATGCCAGATCCGGTGTCAATTTTGAAGTCAGTATTAAAGCCTTTAACTTCCACAGTGACTGGCCAAAAGTCTTGTTTGTGATCCTTTACTTTTCCTAGGAACTCTAATCTCATTTCTTTTGTTATTTCCAATTTCTTGAATTGTCTGCACTTCATAGACATTCTCATGCGTTCTTCCTTTAATGATATTTTTAGATTTATAGAACTGCTTGAAGTGCCCAATCTTTCAGCGTTGGAAACACTCTGTTTCCCTTGCTGAGCAATCTTGCTTTCTGTGTTGCTTTTTAGCGTCGCAGTGTAAACACCTCAAGATGGCTGCTATAGGGTTTCCCACCCTTTTGCCTGTTTTGAAGGGCTTTTGAGTGGACGCAGCTGCCGCTCTTGGGCCTAACCCAACTAACAAACTCATCCGAAGCCTCAGTATCTTGATGGATCACAGCCTGATTTAGCTCCCTAAGTTTGGCCTGCCTAACATATTGAACCACTTGATCAAGTGTTAGGTTGTCTTGTGCCTGTAAAAAATCTTACAGCTTTTTGCTGCAGATTCTGATGACAATGTGGTCGCGAATAAGCTCATCTTTCAACTTACTTTACCAGCAAGAACTGGCTAGCCTATATGGATCTGTGAGAAACAATTCAACGGATACCCCTGGCCTTTGAGACCTTTGATTGAATTGCGCTCACTCAATTACAATGTTCGGTTTTGTAGCTGAAAAATACATCAAACACTTTTAAGGCAATTTCGAAGTTGGCAGAGATCTCTTCTAGCCCTTGTCTCAGGAGGACATCGTCGGTGACATGCCCTACTGCATAGAGAAATAACCTGGTGATTCTGCTCTTTGGCAAGTAAACCTGACACCTTAGGAAGTGTTTTTTCCACAACTCCCAATGTGGACCTTTAAGGTTTTCGAACGGCTGCGGAAAGGGCAAAGGCTGCTTGACTGGTGCTGACATCATTACCAATTCTCAGTGTGCCTCTCACCAAGGTAAGTCTTCAGATACTTTCTTTGAAGAAGTCTTCTTCCAATTTCTCACTGTGGTATTCTGTCAATGGCACCAAATCTTTGTTAGATTGGTGTCACCACCACTGCCACCATGTTTTGTGGGTTATCTTATGGCCTAATCTATATTGGGAAGGTTTCCCTCTACTCGTGAGTAACTTAGGCCTGACTCAAATAGATTACTTCAAAGCTACTTTATTTACACTATACATGATAAGCTGCTAGGTAAGTATATCTCTCATGCAGACTATTCCATGTTCTCTACAGAGTCTCTAGCGCATGACTGCTAATGTCATTGTTACATCATAATACACATCACTATCTCATTGCCATAACTATTAACCCATTACGCTACAGATACACCTTCCACCTGCTCAGTCAGCCTCATTCTCTAAAACTAAGTCGAGAATTGCTCCTTCTCTTGTTGGGATTGCTATGTTCTGTCTTAAAAGTTCTGCTGAATGCATTTTAAGAATTCTCCACCCACTATATCTTTTACACCAATTTTATCCCAGTTAATTATTAGGGTACTTGAAATCCCCCACTATTACTTATTGTTTCTGTATTTCTCAGAGATTTGCCTATATATTTTCTCTTCCATCTCTCTCTGGCTGTTTGGGGTCTATAGTACACTTCCAGCAATGTGATGGCCCTTTTTTTGTTCTTCAGTTAACCCATTAGGCCCAATTTGAGGATCATACTAGCACATCTCTCCACACAGCTGTAATTGTTCCTTTGACTAATATTCTGATCCCCTCCTTTCTTACCCCCCTCTATCTCATCTGAAAACCATGTGTTATAGACAGGAGAGAGAGGCAAGCCTGAACTCCTTTATTCTCTTACTGTCTATCCGTAAGCAGAGATGTTTTTTGTTTTAAAAATACGCTGTGATGCTTATTCCAAAAACCTTTGTATAGTCAATTTTTAAAGAAACTCACAGCAAACTCTCTTAGGTTTAAATCGGAAGTTTAGTTTACTCACATGTTCAAACCCGGCCTGAGGGATGATCACAACTCTCTCTCACACTCACACTCACTCACACACTCTCTCTCTCTCTCTCTCACACACACACACACACACACACACGTATACAGTAAAGGGATAGGAAAGAAGGATTTTACAACTATGAATAACTTAACAGTAAATGGAACCATGGAAATAGATATAAATTCACATGATTCCCGGAGTCCAGAAAGTTCAAATCCAGAGGGGGTTCCCTCATTGGAGAAGTTCCAATTCAGGTGGGTTCCTGGCTGAAGGTTGAAGTACAAAATTGCTTTAAAGATGATGGTGGCATAGTGAGATGAGGTTGATATTCAGAGATTTGGTCTGCTTGGCTGGTGGTGACCAGTGGCTTCCAGGCAAGCAAGCTTCAATGAGGGTCAGAATTGTAGCAGGCTGCTTTGTCAACCTGGAGTTCTGTTTTTTGATATTTGCAAGTTGGAGTTAAATCAGCAGACTGTTGTGTGAGGCTAGAAATGTAATATTAAAAAGCTGCCCAAAGGCTAGGAGCTTGGGTCATGTGATGCTGCCCATTAATGAGTTAATTGCATCTTCATAAGCAGTTCCTGTGTTTCTGGCCAAAAATCATTGTTCCCCTTTGGAGTGAGATGGTGGCTGTTAGCGCCTCTGCAAGTATAATGAGTTTTTATGTCTCTCCCCTTCTTATGGTCTAGGCTGGGGGAGCCATAATGTCTGTTATTCCTCTGGTTTATACTGTGGATTATAGTGTGTTCTTACAATGAGGTGTGAGATTCCACAAGGATGAGGATATGACTCTTTTGTCCTTGTAACTGCTGTTGAAAATTTCCAGAAACTGTAGTCAATATAGTGAATCAAGTGACCTGTAGCAGCCATCTTTTGGTTCAGCAAAGTCCATTTTTAAATAAGCAAGAGAAAGGTTTCATTTACACATTTATGATCCAATTCATATCTTAGGGACATGCCACCTGTAACCAAGAATGTTGAGCTGCCTTTCCTGACCTTTAAGCCACATTTCAGTTATAGCTATGGTATCATATGCCTTCCTTACTCTTACTTAATAATTTTCTGGCTAATATTTCCAGCATTAGTTCTCTCACTTCTGAATCTAAGCTCAGGTTCCCAACCCCAGCAAGCTAATTTAAGGCCTCATCAACAGCACTAGCTGTTTCCATGGTTCTTTTTACTGTTAAGTTATTCATAGTTGTAAGATCCTTCTTTTCTATTCCTTTACTGTATACGCACGTGTGTGTGTATGTATGTGTGCGTGTGAGAGAGAAGTTGTGATCATCCCCCAGGCAAGGTTTGAACGTGTGAGTAAACTAAACTTCTGATTTAATCCAAAGAGAGTTTGCTGTGAGTTACTTTGAAAATTGACTATGCAAACAAAAGGTTTTTGGAAATAAGCGCCATAGTCTCCCTATGATGATTTTCTTCCTGGCTCTGTTGAGGTGCAACCCATCTGCTTTCTACATGTTTCACCTCCCCCAGAACAGGTCCCAATGCACCAGGAATCTAAAACCCTCTCTCCTACACCATTTCTCCAGCCATGTATTCATCTGCTCTATCCTCCTATTTCTGTACTCATTAGTGTGTGGCACTGGGATTAATCCACAGTTTATTATATTTGAGATCCTGCTTATCAATATCTTCCTGGTTCTCTAAAATCTTCCTGCAGGACCTAATATATTATTCCCAACCCCACGAGCCATTATCTTGTCTATTAACCTTTTATGTGTAACCTTATTGAATGCCATTTGGAAATCCAAGTATGCTACATCTACTGGTTCCCCTTTATCTACCCTACTTGTTGCATGCTCAAAAAACTAATAAATTTGCTAAACATGATTTCCCTTACATAAAACCATATTGACTTTGTCTGATCAGATTATTATTTTCTAAGTGCATTGCTAAGACTTCCTTATAGAATACTGCACTTTCCAACAACTGATGAGAGGCTAACTGGTCTTTAGTTTTGTTGGGCTGAATTTTCCCAGAATTGCACTAAGTGTGGTAGCGGGTGGATAAAATGGAGTCCTACCCACCAATGAAAATGGTGGGTTTTCATGCTGTATCTTCCTGAGCCCGCCTCATTATATATTCACTCCCGCGAAACACGCCGTTTCCATGGCGGGCAGGCTCTCATTCGCCTGCTTGCCATCACCCCGCTGTTGCATCATGTCAGCCGCCATCTTTAAAATGTGGCCACCATCTTTAAAAGGCAACCGCCAGCAAAGCGCTCATCACCACCAGCTCACCACCACTGCCTGGGAGACATGGCCAGCAAAGGCAAAAAGACTGCAGCATCCCACTTCAACGACGGTTCCCTCAAGTGACTGCTGGATGCCATGGAGGCCTGCCGGGATGTGCTCTACCCCAGCTCTGGCCTCAGAATGGATAGCAATGTCACCAACCCAGCTGGGGAGATGGTGGCAGCAGTGGCCAGCGCAAATGCCCTACAGAGGAGGACAACCACCCAGTGCCGCAAAAGATGAATGATGATCTCCTTTCTGCCAGGGTATCACAGAGTCACAGTGCAGAAGAGGCCCTTTGGCCCATCGAGTCTGCACTGACACGTGAGAAACACCTGACCTACCTACCTAATCCCATTTACCAGCACTTGGCCCATAGCCTTGAATGTTATGACGTGCCAAGTGATCATCCAGATACTTTTTAAAGGACGTGAGGCAACCCGCCTCCACCACCCTCCCAGGCAGCGCATTCCAGACTGTCACCACCCTCTGGGTAAAAAAGTTTTTCCTCACATCTCCCCTAAAACTCCTGCCCCTCACCTTGAACTATGCCCCATTGTGACTGACCCTTCAACTAAGGGGAACAGCTGCTCCCTATCCATCCTGTCCATGCCCCTCATAATCTTGTACACCTCGATCAGGTTACCCCTCAGTTTTCTTTGCTCCAATGAAAACAAACCAAGTCCATCCAACCTCTCTTCATAACTTAAATATTTCATCCCAGGCAAAATCCTGGTGAATCTCCTCTGCAACCCCTCCAGTGCAATCACATCCTTCCTATAATGTGGCGACCAGAACTGCACACAGTACTCCAGCTGTGGCCTCACCAATGTTCTATACAACTCCAATATGATCTCCCTACTTTTGTAATCTATGCCTCGATTGATAAAGGCAAGTGTCCCTTATGCCTTTTTTCACCACCCCACTAATATGCCCCTCTGCCTTCAGAGATCTATGGACACACACGCCAAGGTCCCTTTGTTCCTCAGAACTTCCTAGTGCCATGCCGTTCATTGAATACTTCCTTGTCAAATTACTCCTTCCAAAGTGTATCACCTCACACTTTGCAGGATAAATTCCATCTGCCACTTATCTGCCCATTTGACCATCCCGTCTATATCTTTCTGTAGCCCAAGACACTCAGCCTCACTATTAACCACCCAGCCAATCTTTGTGTCATCCGCAAATTTACTAATCCTACCCCCTACATAGTCATCTATGTCGTTTATATAAATGACAAATAATAGGGGACCAAGCACAGATCCCTGTGGTATGCCACTGGACACTGGCTTCCAGTCACTAAAGCATCCTTCTGTCATCACCCTCTGCCTCCTACAACTAAGCCAATTTTGAATCCACCTTATCAAATTACCCTGTATCCCATGTGCATTTGCCCTCTTTATAAGCTCCCATGTGGGATCTTGTCAAAGGCTTTGCTGAAATCCATATAAACTACATCAACTGCACTACCCTCATCTACACACCTGGTCACCTCCTCAAAAAATTCAATCAAATTTGTTTGGCATGACCTCCCTCTGACAAAGCCACGCTGACTATCCTTGATTAAATCTTGCCTCTCCAAGTGGAAATAGATTCTCTCCTTCAGAAATTTCTCCCTACCACTGATGTGAGACTCACTAGCCTTCCCTGGCTTATCTCCACAACCCCTCTTATGGCGGAACCACATTAGATGTTCTCCAGTCCCCTGGCACCTCCCCCGTGGCCAGAGAGGAATTAAAAATTCGGGTCAGAGCCCCTGCGATCTCCTCCCTTGCCTCCTTAATTTAACAGGGTAAGTCACTCATTTTTAATCACTCCCAACTCTCACACCCTCAGAGCCCTCATTCACTGCCAGTGCAAGGGACATCATCATTCACTCTTTCAGACACACCGTCATTGTCCTCATCCTGTCCATGGGATCACTTAGCACCCACACAGGCCAGGCATATTATCATCTGGCCCGGCAGGCGTCCTGATACACTCCGCAACTCTATCCTTGCAGGACAAACTGGCTCACAATAGGAGGGAAAGGTCGCAGGCAGGTGGAGGGATGCCGGAATTCAAAGTTCTGACAGAATTCAAAAACAGAGCCATCCAGCTGGCCGGCCACAATCTGGACCGGTCCTGTACTAATGGTGAAGTTAGCACTGCTCTACAAAGTGAGGATCCAGCAGTGCAACATCCATCAGACAACCATTCTGTGAGTGATGTGTCCTCTTTCACAGGCCACAGCCATGCACGAATTATATCCCCTTGCTTTCGCAGGCACATCTGGGAAGAAGCCAACGGAGTCCAGAGCCTCCAAGCAAGCTCCGAAGAAACCTCTGAAGAGGAATCTGAAGGCACCCTCCCTGAAGTCCCGTCACAGCGCTTACCCACATCCTCTACCAGTGGGGAGAGACACACACCTCGGTGGGACCTAGCTTTAGAGTAGCCTCAGGATCACAATCTGGTGAGCAGATTGCACTTTCTGATCCACAGCAGGTGGAGGCAGGGTCTTCTCAGGTCCCCGACACTTGGAGGATTGTTGGAGGCCAGAATGTTGCTGAGTCCGAGTCAGATGACGAGTATCTGGACTCGGTCATGTCACAGTTGCTGGAGCAGCAAAGGCAAGCGAGGGAACAACAGAAAGGGATGTCTGTTGCACTTCTCAGATTGTAAGGCACGATGGAGGAGTCCGTCTGTCTTCAGGCTGAGGTGATAGCACCAGCATTGCAATGCACCGAGGTGAACACTGGCAGGATGGCGGCTGCCACGGAGACCTCGGTCCAGGACATCACTCCTGCACTGCTGCGTGGGCTTAACTCCATCGCTGATGCCATAGTTGGCCATAGGGAGGAGTGCTGGGCAGCTTGATCTCACTCCAGCTACCACTTCCACTTATGGAGTCAGCCAGGGACCCTCAGGCACCCATAGGGAGGAGGATCAGCAGGTGCACGCTCCACCCAGGTGACTCTGGGAGTAACCGGCCCACCTGACTCTACTCTTCCTGTGACCTCCGCAGATCCAGCTTCACAGGCCAAGGAGGGTGCCTCTGTCATACAGCAGGACCCTGAAAGTAGGCCGGGGCTCGCCAAGTCTTGGCCCTCCAGAGGACGCCCGCAAAAGTCATCACAGACAGGGCATCACAGTCAGCAAGCTGCCTCCACCTCCGCTGTTAATGTCCGGGGAGCACCAAGACGTAGCAGCTGGGTTAGGAAAGTTAAGGAGAATTAGTTGCACAGCCTGGGCATGGGTGTTAATCACTTGTACATAATGTTCAGTATTGTCAATAAACTCCCAAGAAGTCCCTGCCTATGGCTCCTTGTTCTGATGAGCTGTATTCTTGTCAATCAGATGTGAAACCTTTCTGCACAAGATAAACGGCAGGTGCCTCAGTCCAGGCCTCTTCCCTGTGCTCTGTGCAGCCTTCAGACCACAGTGATGGTCCAGCCTCACACTCCCTGGAAACATTACTGATGCGTGCACCTTGAGAGTGCTGGTCATTGCTGCTAGAATGTAGTGGGCAGGTGCCACAGAGTTCTCTCATACTCTCTGTGTGCTCTCAGCACTTTTAAGGTGGGGCTGGTCCCCATCACACCAGCATCTGCGACCAGTGATGCTGTGCACCAGTTCCTGAAGGGCTGAGGTGCTGAAGGCGGACACAGCATCTGATGTGTCTGAAGTTTCATGGCTGCATCTCTGAGATGATCTTGATCATGGAGCGCAAGCGAGCTGCCCTTGGCCAGACAGGAGTCAGACATTCTCAATGGCCATGTGAGGATCTATGGAGTGTCCTCACTGCATGTTGTCGTCATCCTCCTGCGCTCGAGTGACTATTAGGGCCTCCACTGCATCTCCATGACAAGAGCATCCTCACAGAGGGTATTGGCGCTGAGATAAGCCAGGCTGGAGTCAAACGTTCACAACTGCGACGTGATTATCTACGGGGACACCTCACTGCATGTTGTCATCATCATCCATGAATTTGGCAGCTATGAGGGCCTCCCGAGTGCGAGAGCCTCATCTCCGTTGTCATCATCGCCAAGGATCCCCTTATCCTCATCCCTGCCAGCGTCCCCCTCATCGGAGGAGGCATGCAGTTCCACCATCTCCTCCTCCGTCAGCTCCTCACTCCGTTGCAGCACCAGGTTGTAAAAGGTGCAGCAGACCCTCTGTGGACTGTATTGCTGGGCTCCACCAGACTGGCCCAGGCACCAGAACTACATCTTCAGCATCCTGATGGTCTGCTCCACCAAGTTGCGAACTGCTGCATGAGCCTCATTATAGCGTTACTCTGCTGCAGTCTGAGACTGCCGCATGTGGCCATCAGCCACGGCCTCTGCAGGTAGCCCTTGTCCCCGAGGAGCCAACCCTGCAGCCTCTGTGGACCCTGGAAGCCTGCAGGGATCTATGAACGACTTGGGATGTAGGCCTTGTGCACTATCCCTGGAAACCGTGCGCACACCTGCAGGGTGTGTTTCTGGTGGTCGCATACCAACTGCACACCCAGTGAGTGGAAGCCCTTGCGGCTGATGAGCTCCACTGAGTATAGCGATGGAGACCTGAGCATCACATGAGTGCAGTCAATCGCACCCTTCACCTGTGAGAATTGCAAGATCAGGGCGAATCCATTGGCCCTTGCATCCTGGTTATCCCAGTCCTGGGCGAAATGCAAAGTTGTGTGCCATGCATCTGTCACCTCATGGGTGCATTTGTGGGTGGCGGATTGTGAAATCCCACAGAGGTCACCTGTGGAGCCCTGAAAGGAGCCAATGGAATAGAAATTGAGCACCGTGGTTGCTTTCATAGCCACTGGCAGTGGATGCCCTCCATGTCCCCTTGGCGACGTCCTGCAGTAAGAGGCAGATGTGAGCCACCAGGTCCGTTGATACGTGCAATCATCGGCGACACTGGTTCTCAGTCATCTGCAGGAATGGCAGGTAGCGTCTACAGAACCTGGGTGTCGCTATGCGCCAACCAGCCACGGCTCGCTGTCGCTCCTGGGAAGCGTGTGCGGGAGCCCCTGCTGCCCCTTCTTCACGAGGTTGCTGCCCCTGCCTTTGCACAGCCAGGTGCCTCAGTCGCTCTCTCCTCTGTCTTCTATGGTCTCTGTAGGCCGTCAGGCATACAGCTAGGTCACCAGGATCCATGATCCTGACGTAGTCCTCCTGCAGCATGAAAGAGAGAGAGAGAGAGATGTGGTTATCGTGACTGTCCTTATCGCCTTTCCTGCCCCTGTGTGACCGTCCCTTAATGTTTCCCAGAAAGTGCTGGCCACCCCTCGGATGGCCAGAGATGAGTGCACTGCTTGGCTGCCCTGTCAGCCTGCGACATGGGGAACACTGGTCCAAACCAGGATGCTGAGATTGCAAGGGGCTGTGAGCGCCTCCAGCAGTGACTGCCAAATGGCCAGCGTTGGTGAGGAGATTGTACAACGTGTGCACTACAACTGCTCCACGGTCCAATAAAGTGGTGGCAGACTCGAAGTCTGTGCTGGGGGGGTGGGGGGTGCCAGGGTAAGGTACATAGTGCTTGGTTGCTCTTCGGTGCCTCCGCGTTGCTTGCATGGGCGGGCAAGCTAGAAGCCTGACCTCAATCATATCACTGCGGCTGCGCCTGATCTGTCTTAGTTGCAGAGTCATGGTTAGTTTCTACAGATACCCCTAATGCGTGGCCACTTCCCTCGCATACCCTGCCCCCCCACCTGCGCGGGATGCAGTGCCAGGGCAGCATTTGACCCCCCTCACCGTCATCAGTCACCTCTGAGACTGGCCAGCACTTGTGCCCAGACAACCACCCCCCGAACCCTTCAGCAGTCACCTCCGAGGCTGTCCAGCACTTGCCCCTGGGCACCCCCACCCCTCAGCAGTCGCCTGCGGGGCCAGGAATCAGTTTCCTCTGCCCCCGGGGGCCCCTGAGGCCTGTAAACAATGGACAAGCTGTGGAGAACGCTACGGCTCACTCACCTCAGTTCCCCCAAAGTGAAGGTTGCCAAGTGCACGTTGCCTGTGTGCTGTTGTGAAACATGTTCTTTCCTGCTAACATGGCGGATGATACGGTGGGGGTTCCAAGAGCCTGGTGGGATGGCCTTTTAATTATATGCTAATGCATTACAATTAGCTCCCCGCCAACTGATGGCAGGAAACGCTGCCCTCCGTTGGTGGGCTGAGCGGAAGATCACGACCTGCCTTCATGCTGTCATGAGGTGGGTCCCATCATATTTTCCATGCACGCCACCTATCAAGCCCGCCGCCAGCGGGCTCGGAAAATTCCACCCCTTGTTTTCTCTCTCCCTCCTTTCTTGAATAGTGGTGTCACATTTGCTAACTCCCAATCTGCTGGGACTGTTCCAGAATCTAGGGAATTTTGGAAAATCATAACCAGCGCATCCACTATCTCTGCAGCTATCTCTTTTAGAACCCTAGGAGGTAGGCAACCAGGTCCTGGGTATTTGTCGGATTTTACTCCCTCAAGTTTCTCCAGTGCCTTTTCTCTGCTGATATGAATTCCCTTAATTTCCTCACTTTTTAGCACTTAGGCTACTATTTCTGGTACGCAACATATGTCTTCTACTGTGAACAGACTCAAAATTTTGTTCAACATCTTTGCCATTTTCTCATTCCCCATAATAATTTCTTCTATCTCTGCTTTGAGGGGATCGACATTTACTTTACCTGCTCTCTTCCTTTTTAAATAATTGTACGAGCTCTCAGAAATTGTTTTCACATTCCTGGCTAGTTCACTCTCATACTCTATTTTCCCCTTTTTATAAACTTTTTGATGGCTCTTTGCTGGTTTCTAAAACATTCCCAATCCTCAGCTATTCCTTGCAACATTACAAGCCTCTCTTTTTAATCTAATCCTGTTCTTGACTTCCTGAATAAATTACGGATGGATCTTTCTTGCTGAATCCTTGTTTTTCATTGGAATGTATTTTTGTTCAACATTTGAATTGATTCTTTGAATGTTTCCCATCGTTTATTTATGACCATAACTTTTAGTTTATTTACTCCACCAAGTTTAGCTAGTTGTTCACTCGTACCTATGTAATTAGCTCTGTTTAAGTTTCTTGTTTGTGATTGGAGTATGCTGCTTTGGAGAATTGCGTGTCAATAATGTTAATGGATGGAGAAAATGTAATTAACTAGAGGAGTAAGTTACATTGAAGAGCTGGTTGCTGGCTGGCTGTTGGTGCCACACAGGGAGGTTTAAGATTGCAATGCACCATATTGCAAAATTCAGTTATCATTGGGTATGTCAGTATGTACACTGCATGACTTTGGGAATGAAAACATGTCAAGTTTAGAAATAATACATTGCAATAAGCCATGGACATTGAATTCAGTTGTTTAATAAAAATAAAATATAATATTTGATAGAGATATTTAAAATTATGAGGGGTCCGGACAGAGGAGATAGGGTGAAGCTGTTCCATTGGTGCAAGATTTGAGAATCAGAGGACACTGATTTAAGCTGATTGGCAAAAGAGGCAAAGAGGACATGAGGAAAATCTTTTTCACACAGCGAGTGGTTAGGATTCGAATGCTCTACCTGTGAGTGTGGTGGAAGCGGGTTGAATCATGACTTTCAAAAGTGAATTGGATCATTATTTGAAGAGCAAAAAAATTGCGGGGCTATATGGAATAAGTGGGAGAGTGGCGCTAGTTGAATTGTGCTTGAAGAGAGCCAGCACAGACAAGATGGGTTGAATGGCCTCCTGTGCAGTAACCATTATATGATTCTAAAAGTGTGAGCACCGCACTGAACTAATACATCAAAAACAATTTGTGTTTATATAGTGTCTTTAAAGTAGTAAAACGTCCAAAGCTGCTTAACATGAGTGTTGTCAATAAAATATTTTGACTGAGTCATGAAAAGAGATATCAGAACATTTGACCGCTAGCTTGGTCAAAAAGGAGTATCTTAAAGGAGGAGATAGGGTTAGGGAGGCAGAGCTTTAGGGAGAGAAATGTTATAACCAATGTTTACTTTTCCTGTTATTTTTTAATTATAAATATTTTAAGTATACGAAATTAACTGAGTGACAGGAAACAGAGAGTAGTGGTTAATGGATGTTTTTCGGGGCCGAGGAAGGTTTGTAGTGGAGTTCCCCAGGGGTCAGTGTTGGGACCTTTGCTTTTCATGATATATATTAGTGACCTAGACCTTGGTGTATAGGTGGCATAATTTCAAAATTTACAGATGGTATGAAACTTGGAGGCATTGTAAACTGTGAGGAGGGTAATGTAGAATTTCAAAAGGACATAGACAAGTTGGTGGAATGGGTGAACAGGTGGCAGATGAAGTTCAATGCGGAGAAATGTGAAGTAATTCATTTTGGTAGGAAGACCATGGGCAGACAATATAAAATAAAGGGTACAACTCTAAAGTGGGTGCAGGAGCAGAGACACCTGGGTGGATATGTGCATAAGTCATTAAAGATGGCAGGACAGGTGTAACCAGACAGGTGTAAAGTGCAGTTAATAAAGCATACGGTGTCCTAAGCTTTATTGGTAGGGGCATGGAGTACAAGAACAAGGAAGTTATGTTGAACTTGTATAAGACACTAGTTCAGCCCCAGCTGTAGTAATACGTCCAGTTCTGGGCACTGCACTTTAGGAAGGATGTGAAGGCATTAGCGAAAGTGCAGAAAAGATTCACGATAATGGTTCCAGGGATGAAGAACTTCAGTTACGAAGATAGGCTGGAGAAGTTAGGACTGTTTTCCTTGGAGAAGAGAAGGCTGAGAGGAGATCTGATAGAGGTATTCAAGATCATAATGGGTCTGAACAGAGTAGATAGGGAGAAACTGTTCCCACTTGTGAAAGGATAGCGAATGATAGAGCACAGGTTTAAAGTAATTAGTAAAAGAAGCAAAAGTGATATGAAAAAAAATAATTCATGTAGTGAGTGGTTAAGGTCTAGAATGCACTACCTGAGAGTGTAGTGGAGGCAGGTTCAATTGAGTCATTCAAAAGGGAATTAGGCTGTTATCTGAAAAGGAACAATGTGCACGATTACAAGGAGAAGGCAGGAGAATGGCACTAAATGAATTGCTCATTCGGAGAGCTGGTGCAGACATGATGGGCCGAATGGTCTCCTTCTGCACTGTAACAATTCTGTGATTCAACATTAACTATTTCAGAGTGAAAAGGAAAGTAACAAACATACTACTCAGGCAATATTTAAAGTCTTCATACAGGGATTAAAAGTGGACACTTTTCATGTACGATGAAACTTATTTCTTCAAAGAATTCATGGTAAAATGCATTGTGTCTATTTACCAAAAGGTGGAGCTATTCACAACATAATGAATGCTACTATTCCCATAAACTCAGAAAATTTTAAACAGCCACTTTAAGGCCCTTCAGACAGTCATGCCACAATAAATATATACAGGTATCCCTTGGCCATGAGGCTTTCTGGTGGTAAATTAAGACATCCAAATGGATGTTAGTTAAAATCATTCAAATTTGCTGTTAGAATTGAGGTAGTTACCCTGTGTGCTATTGAATATGACTGGTAGCAAGAGGACAGAAAATAAATACCAGAATGTCTCTTGGAAGTTAAACTTTAAAGCCCGTAACTTCTGTTCTTAGGAGGTTCGTATCTGGGGGGCGGGGGGGGGGCAGGGCGGGGGGGGATACCACAAAAATGCACTGGGGGAGCCCCCTGATAATGCCCAAGTAAGGATTGCATAGCAATTAACCCCAGAAGTTCAAACTTTGATTGGGCAATTGCCCTGCAATGGAAATCATTTGATATCCCAATAAAATTGCAATCGTTGGATGGTTCCGACTGTCTTACATGGATAGTTACCCAGGAAAAGTTAGAAAAATTAAAACCAAGCAGCCTTTGCACTTTTTAGGAAATCTCATCCACGGGTGGGATGATGTTTCCTAAAGCAAATAAAAAAAAAATTTAAAAATTTAAATGTAATTAATAACATGACAGAGTCACATGAGGAGACATGTTTTATAGCATTTTTAATTTCTTTATTTTTTTAGAACTCTTCATCTCCCTGAGGCAGCTCTGTGCCTCAGGGAGATTATGAAGTGTGCACTCGTGCTCATGCGCGAAGGTTGTGCTTGCCCTGCTCGCCCTCCTCCCCCACAAGCAGCACTGAGCGCTGCCGCTCGCATTTCATGCTGGGTGGACCCTAATTGGCCCGCCAGCGTGAAATCGCCTTCCAGCCCCATTGCGGGAGGTGTTCAGCTTCCCGCTCACCCCCGCTGAGGTGGCCCGACAAGGGCAAGATTCTGCCCTTAATGTAACAATCAATGGCTAACGTCATATTGAATAATTGGGAATCTTCTAAAACATTCAATCTATTTTGAATATAATAATATTTTAATCTCCTCTTCATCCTGCAAATCCTGCCATGATTAAGAGTCTTGTTTTATGGCAGTTACAACAGAGAGCTTATTTCCCCTGTGCAAATATTCCCCTTGCATCCATTTCAATGCATTCGTTTAGAATAATGCAATAATATGAATTAAGTCAGCTGGTAGGAATAAAGGTCTGAATATGACTCAAACCACTGCTGTCATTTTGAATTCAAGGTATGAAGTGTGATGTAAGTTAATTGGATCCCCTCTATTTCACTACCCACTTCCACCCTCTCCAACCAGAACTACATAATTTACATTTATTTGGTCCACTGGCATGTTAATTTACATTGAATTAATTGAACTGCCATTAATACTGCCTCAAGTAGCTTAAACATATAGACTACCATCTACTGCAGCAAGTAGAAGTATCACATTGACAAATAGCCCTCAATATTCCAGGTACCATGAATGTTAATTTGTTGGAAAAATATGCTAGAAAGCTTTGGATTTCCAGAATCAGTTATTTTGTATTTAAACATTGGTATTAGTTTGTTCTCTTTCATTACATGTGGGTGATCATGGTTAGAAACATCATTAATGTTTCTTTGATACAACAATTTGTTCACTTTTTTTTTGTATTTCACTCAGCTCTCCTCTTATCAGTACAGCTGAAACCAGTTCAGCAAATGCTGAGATGATGGGAGAGTTAGATTTGGTACACTATATGTTATGAACAGCAGATGGGAGGTTGGCCAGGGGAACATTAGAATGTTAAGTTTGGAGGTGACGAAGACATGGATGATGGTTTCAGCAGCATATCAAAGTATGACATCACAGGAAAACACATAAGTAATTGGTTGGTGAATATTTTGCTCATTTAGCTTCAAAAATTGTATAATTTAATAGTGATTGTAAGGTTTTATTAGCTGTAGTAAGGTTTACTAGCAGTAGTAAAGGTTATTGGGAGTAGCAGTATTTATTAATTATGAATTAATTAAGAAAAATAAATTAATACATAATAAAGATGGAAGGGCAGATGATGTGTTGCGACTGCAGAATGTGAGAGCTCTTGGCCGCTGGTGTGATCCACATCTGCAGGAACTGTGTACAGCTCAAGGAGCTTCGGCTCAGAGTCATTAAGTTGGAGGCCGAGCTGCAGACACTACAATGCATCGGGGAGGGGGGAAAGTTACCTGGATACTTTATACCAGGAGACAGTCACACTGCTTAGGATATGGCCTTCTGAATTAGTCACTGGTCAGGGACAGGGACTGTGAGTGAGGCAGGTATGGAGACCTAGAAGGTAGATGTAGAGGAGCCTCGGCCTTTGTAATTGTCCAACAGGCTTGAGGTGTTTACAACCTGTATGGAAGAAAGTGGGGGCTGCAGGATGGATGAGCAAACTGACCATGGCAACATGGTACAGGAGACCATTCAAGCAGGAGGAGTAAATAGGAATGTAGTGGTAGTGTGGGACAATATGGCCAGGGGGTTAGATAAAGCTTTCTACAGCCAAGAACGAGAATCCAGAAGGCTGTGTTGTCTGCCCAGTGCCAGCACTCTGGACATTTGCTCTGGGCTGGAGAGAAACTGGGAGTGGGAGGATACAGTGATCGTGGTCCATGTAGGTGCCAACAACATGGGTAGGACTAGGA
Organism: Cetorhinus maximus; assembly: GCF_964194155.1. Lineage (NCBI taxonomy): Eukaryota > Metazoa > Chordata > Chondrichthyes > Lamniformes > Cetorhinidae > Cetorhinus > Cetorhinus maximus. The sequence continues at coordinate 86,337,192 of NC_135881.1, forward strand.
AAGTGGTTCTGCTTTGGGAATATGAGCATTTAGGGATTAAATTTAAAAAAAACAGAACCTCAAAGGTAATATTACTAGATTATACCTGAACCAGGAGAAAAATTGGCATAGGATACATAAGATTAGGGAGTTAAATGTATAGCTCAAAGATTGCTGTGGGAGAAATGAGTTTCAATTCTTGGGTCACTGACATCAGTACTGGAGAAAGTGCGAGTTGTAATGTTGGGATGGACTTCAGCTGAAACGTGATGGGACCAGTGATCTGGTAAGTTGTATAACTAGGTTGGCAGAGAGGGCTTTAAACTAAATAGTGGGGGCAAAGGATCAAGTGTGGGAAGATGTGATAAATTGAGAGAAGGCAAGGCAGCAAGATAGCAATAAGAGAAATGATAACTGGAGCATGGCAGGAAGGGACAGTGTATACAAACTTGAGTGCACCAGCAGATAATGCCAGTGATTGTAAAAATGGTAAAAATACGGAGTTAAAGGGGCTATATCTAACTGCATGTAGCATTAGCAACAAAACATATGAATTGACAGCTTCAATAGAAATAAATATGTATGATCTAATAGCCATTACAGAGACATGGCTGCAAGATGACAATGGCTTGGACCTGAATATCCAAGAGTTCATGACATTTTGGAAGGACAAGAAGCTAGTAAAAGGTAGAGGGGTAGCTCTGTTCATTAAGGATGACATTAGTACAATAGAGAGATAAATTACCTTAGTTCTAAAGATCAAGACTTGAATCAGTTTGTGTACAGAAAAGAAATGGTAAAGGCAGGAAGTCATTTATGGGGGTGGTTTATAGGTCCCCTAACAGCAACCACACTGTCAGATGGAGTATCCAGGAAGAAATAATGGGGGCTTGCAAGAAAGGTATGGCAATAATCATGGGTGATTTTAATCTACATATAGATTAGGCAAATCAGATTGCCAAAGATAGCCGGGAAGGTGAGTTCACAGAGTGTTTTTGGGACAAGTTATTAGAGCAGCACATGCTAGAGCCAACCAGAGAGCAGGCTATCCTGGATCTGGTAATGTGCAATGTGACGGGATGAATTAATGACCTCATAGTAATGGTGCCCCTAGGTAGCAGTGATCATAACATAATTGAATTTCACATTCAGTTCAAGGGACAGAAGAGTGGGTCTAAGACTAATGTTTTGAACTTAAATAAGGGCAATTGTGAGGGTGTGAAGATAGAACTGGCTAACATCAACTGGGGAATTAAGTTAAGTGATAAGTCAGTAGAGATAAAGTGGTAGATATTAAGGAGATATTTTGCAACACCAGGAAAAATACATTCCAGTGAGAAAGGCTCTAGTAGAAGGATGTGGCATCCGTGGCTAACTAAGGAAGTATGTTATCAAATTGAAAGACAAAGTATACAATTCTGTGAAGATTAGTGGCAGGTTAGAAGATTAGATAGATTATTAAAAAATGAGGGAGCAATTAGAGTATGAGAGAAAGCTAGCTAGAAATATAAAAACAAATGATAAGAGATTCTACAGGGATTTAAAAAACATCCCCTGCAGAGTGAGTCTGGGAAATTAATTATGAAAAATAAGGAAATGGTGGATGAATTGAACAGATATTTTGTCTGTTTTCACTGCAGATGGTACAAATAAGATCTGAGAAATAAGTGTGTATCAAGAGGTGAAAAGGAGGGAGAAACTTAATTACAATCGCCAGGGAAATATTACTGGGAACATTATTAGAACTAAAAGCTGACAAGTTCCCAGATCCTGATGGACTTCATCCTAGGGAATTAAAAGAAGTATCTGTTGAGACAGTAAATACATTGGTTTTAATTTTCCAAAATTCCCTAGATTCTGGAAATGTCCCGTCAGATTGGAAAATAGCGAATGTAACTCTATTCAAGATAGGAGTGAGACAGAAAGCAGAAAACTACAGGCCAGTTAGCTTAACAGCTGCCACAGGGAAAATGCTCGAATTGATTATTGAGGAGGTTGCAGTGGTGCACTTGGAAAATTGCAACGCAATCAGGCAGTCAACATGGTTTTGTGAAAGGGAAATCGTGTTTGACTAATTTATTAGAGTTCTTTGAGAAAGTAACAAGCAATGTGGATAATGGGGAACCTGTGGATTTAGTGTACTTAGATTTCCAGAAGGCGTTTGACAAGATTCCACGTTAAAGGTTACTGCACAAAGTGAGAGCTCATGGTGTAGGGGATAACATATTAGCATGGATAAAGGATTGGTTGGCTAACAGGAAGCAGAGAGTTGTGGTAAATGGATCATTTTGGGGTTGGCAAGATGTAATGAGTGGACTGCCACAGGAATCAGCGCTGGGGCCTCAAATATTTACAATCTAAATTAATGATTTGGATGAAGGGATTGATATATGCTTGCTAAATTTGCTGATGACACAAAGATAGGTAGGAAAGTAAGTTGTGAAGAGGACATAAAGAGGCTGCAAAGGGATATAGATAGGTTAAATGAGTGGTCAAAAATTTGGAAGATGGAGTATAATATATGAAAATGTGAACTTGTCTGCTTTGGCAGGAAGAATAAATAAAGTAACATATTATTTAAATGTGGAGAGATTACAGAACTCTGAGGTACAGAGATGTCAGAGATAGGGATCTAGATGTCCTGGTACATGAATCACAAAAAGTTAGTATGCAGGCACAGCAAGTGATTAGGAAGGCCAAATGGAATGTTGTTGTTTATTGCAAGGGGAATGAATTATAAAAGTAGGGATGTTTTGCTACAGTTGTATAGGGTATTGTTGAGACCACATCTTGAGTACTGTGTACAGTTTTGGTCTCCTTATTTAAGAAAGGGCATAATTGCATTAGAAGCAGTTTAGAGAAGGTTTACTCGATTGACGCCTGAAATGAGAGGATTGTCCTATGAGGAAAGGTTGGACTGGCTGGGCCTCTATCCATCGGAGTTCAGAAGAATGAGGGGCAACTTTAGTGAAATATATAAGATCCTGAGGGGACTTGACAGGGTGGATGATGAAAAGATGTTTCCCCTTGTGGGAGAGATGAGAACTAGGGCACACAGTTTAAAAATAAGGGGTCTCCCAATTAAGACGGAGATGAGGAGAATTTTTTCTCTCAGAGGATCGTGAGTCTTTGGAACTCTCTTCCCCAGAGACCAGTGGAGGCAGGGTCATTGAATATTTTTTAAGGCTGAATTAGATAGATTTTTGATTGACAAGGGAGTCAAAGGGTATAGGGGGTAGGAAGGAAAGCGGAGTTGAGGCCACAATTAGATGAGCCATGATTTTATTGAATTACAGAGCAGGCTTGAGGGGCTGAATGGCCTACTCCTTCTAATTCGTATGTTTGTATGTTCGTACATATGCTTGTATACCTTAAGTTACCAAGGAGGTAAAGAAATGGCCAAAATGGAGCCTTAGGCTTCAATGCTGGTTTACTCTAATTTTAGCACAAGAGGCCATCTTGGTGAAGGAGTTGAAGCCAGTGCCAGGAATGGACACCTGAATGGTTATTAAACAGTTGATTGTGGTTTAAAGTGTCTGCTCACGCTCATTAAAAGGCTGCATGGCATTTTGGTGGCTAGCACTTCAACGAATGCCCCCTGCTAATAGTGACCAGCTGTTTCGAAGTAAACATACTGTTGAAGGCAATTTCATATACTACTTAAAAGAATACTTACCATTTCATGTTCTTTGCTGTTGGAGCTGTGAAGAAGTTCTCTGAAAATCTTGGGAGAACTTTCTGGGATAATTCATAAAGACTTCATCAACACTCTAGCAGCTTTATTCCAGAAGTTCTCTGAAGACTTCATATAAAAAGAGTGCATGCTGTGCTATTCCCCCATAGAACCATAGGACAGAATTTTCCCGTTGGCGTGTGGGGTGGGCCCTGCACGCCGATGCGTAAAATGACGTGTGGTGACTTTGGACGTATGTTCTGATGTCACTGCGCGCCATCACGGTATTTGGGAAAGTGGGCGCGCTATAAGTTTGGATGCGTGCCTGTCATCAATTAACGGGCCAGTTAAGGCCTTGAGGCAGCAATTGAATACAATTTTTCACAGCCCATGTGATCTTCAGGATGTCACACAGGCGCAACCGGCAGGCAGGTAGGAGACATTTGTATAAACCTCATCCATGGGCGGGATAAGAGGGGTGAGTGGGATCGCGAATGTGATCTTTCAGGTATTTAAGTGTGAAAGTTACTTATACTTGTCTGTGTGAGCAGGAAGACTTCAAAACCCAGACCAGCTGCATGGACAGGAGTAAAAGCCTTGGTCAGGACTCTGCAGTAAAGATCATTTTCGGGGCCTGCAGCTTTCAGGAAGCCTTCCCTTAGCCTGGGAATGGGAGTTGTGCTCTCCATTGGAGGCACCTCCTCTGAGGAGGAAGGGAGGGCCAGAAGGGGGGAGGAGGCCAGGAGTCCACATTCAGCCTCCAGGGGAGCCACCTTTGGGAGGACAGGCGCAGGCACAAGGGGCACAGGGCCAACAGGAAGTGCAAGGCGGAAGGGGTCACATAAAACGCCAATTTCCTGCTGCCAGGGTTTACAGGCGGCGAAGCAGCTACCTCAATGTGTCTGAGGCCCAGTGCCGAAGGAAGCTCCGTCTCTCAAGGGAGACAGTCACCTCCATTTGTCAGATGATAGGCTCTGAGATCCCCGCAAACTGTATGGGTGGGCACTCCATGCCAGTGGCTCTAAAGGTCATAGCTGCCCTCAACTTCTATGCCTCCGGCTCTTTCCTGGGGTCGGTGGGCGATCTCTGCGGAGTCTCCCAATCAGCTGTCCACACTTGTGTCAAGCAGGTGACAGACGCTCTATTCAAGCATGCATTGACTTTCATCCACTACTGCTGGGACGAGGCCAGCCAGACAGAGCAAGCCAGAGGCTTTGCAGCAATTGCTGGCTTCCCCCGTGTCCAGGGTGCAATAGGCTGCACACACGTGGCCATCAAGGCACCAGCCCGGTGCTTTCGTCAACAGGAAGGGCTTCCACTCCATGAACGTGCAGATAGTGTGTGATCACAAGCTGCAGATTCTGCAAGTCTGTGCAAGGTACCCGGGCAGCTCCCACGACGCTTAAATACTCAGACACTCCCAGGTGCCGAGGCTCTTCAGTTCTCCAGCCCGGCTGGATGGATGGCTGCTGGGTGACAAGGGCTATCCCCTCAAAAGGTGGCTCATGACGCCTCCCTGCCATCCAATATCAGAAGCTGAGCAGCAGTACAATAGGAGCCACGCCTCCACAAGGGCTGTGGTGGAGAGAACTTCTTGGAGAGAACTTGAGAGGACTTCTCAAGATGCGCTTCCGATGCCTGGATTGCTCAGGGGGTGCACTCCAATACCCCCCAGATTGTGTGTCGCTGATAGTGGTTGCATGTTGCACTCTCCACAATCCGGCACTGGAAAGGGGTGACGCAGTGGACGAGAAAGATGTAGAAGCAGTTGCTCTGGATGCACACGATGAGTCCAGCAGTGAGTCCAAGAATGAGCACGCACAGGACAACGCTGATAGGGTAGACGCTGACCCGGGAATACCAAAGAACTTTCAGCTAGCCCACCACAGATGGACCTTCAACACACGCCAGGGCTGCAGGCTCCACACTCGATACCTAAGTGCTAAATCAGCCTGAATATTAACATTAACTAAGGCCATTGTCAATTAAGCTCAATGTCAAAGAACTCACTCAAAACATTATGGCTTCCCTGTCCACTTGCAGAAGTAAGGAATCACCCTGAGGCGCGGCAACATGTCAAAATGTATTGAGTGAACAAATGTCACTTCATAAAGCAAAACAAAAACGGTGTTGGACATCACACCAAGTCTTCCAGAAAGTACTATGGGTCAACATAAAAGCACCAGTGAGAAACCCGTGGTGTGTCTAAGGTGCCTTAAATTTATGCTTAAGGATGCCAAGTCTAGGTGCTGTCCCCTAGCTGGCACTGGCATTTGAGGCAGCCTGCTCACTCTGCTGTCCTGTTGGCCTCGACGACCTTGGTGAACGTCCTCTGGCCCGTGGAGCATTTGATGGCCCCGCCTGGGAGGGAGTGGCCAGTTCCACAGCTGGCATCTCCCCAGTCGCCGCAGCCTCATCAGCTGCCACGGTCCCTGGCAGAGGGGCAGAGGAGCTGCTGCCCTCATCCAGAGTGCCCTGAGAGGAGCCCACAGAGATGACAGGCAGCTGCTGCGCCGACGTGAGGTCGCTTCGGACCTCCCTGCTCACCTTAGATGGATAGGCACCGAGCTGGGATACTTGGTGCCCAAACCATCTCCCACACTGGCACTGACCAGCTGAGGCCAATGCCGCTGTGAGGGCTTGTAGGTCCGAGTGCAACCCCAGGAGGCCCTGATTTGTTTCCTGGAGGAGACTTGCCACGAGAGTCGCCACTCTCTCCATGGAGGAAGCATGGCGCTCAGTCATGAGGCTCATTGCATCGGTGATGCTCCGCGTGGACTCTCAAACACAAGCACAATGCAACGCATAGCCTCATGTATCTCCGCCAGACCATACCCTACTGCACTTCCAGCGTTTGCTGCCTCACGGATGACTCCAGAGACACATCACCAGACACCGAATGAGCATGTACCTGGTCTCCAGCAGTCTTCCGACTGGCGACGCCCTAGGCACTCTCTGTCTCTGCCCGCACCTCAAGCAAGTGTGAAGTGCCCTCACCACTGTGCTCCAGAACACTAGCTGAATATCTAATTCCCACCGAGGTGCAAGTATCTGTGCTGGTGCCTGCCAGGCTGAAATGGTGTGACGCTGGTGAATGGATTTGCTCTGGGGCTTCAGGGGTGAGAGGTGGACCCTCTGCCTCCTCCTCCCGGCCCTGCTCTGGTGATGTTGAAAGAAAGAAGAAGGACATTTGATTAGTTACAGTGCAGACAATGTCAATGTGCATGCCGCTCTCCTGGATCATTATGCGCTGATCCTTCCATAATCAATGGTCAACCCATGTTGCTAACTTCAATCACTGAGCATTCAACAGTGCCATGGCTTCTGTGACACGCATGGTGACCTGAGCGCTCACCAAACATATCTCCCCGTGGCACCCCAGCCTCACCGCCACCGGTGGACCTGAGGGCATGGCACCTCTCCAGATCCATGGCTTGCTGCTCGTAAGCTGTTAGGATAACCAACTGGGCTTGGCCTCCGCCAGTCTGTATCCGCTCTGCGGAATTGTGCGCAGTCTTCTCCTGAAAAGGAGAGAAGAGTATTGATCAGTCCAACCTGCACCTGAATTCCCATCGCATCCCTGCCAACCCAGCCAAAGTGGGACATTATTGCAGGGCTCCAGTTCTTCGTCACCCCACAGCTGCTGCACACTTACCCAAACAAGCCAGGACTGACCCCCCCACCCCCACCAAACCCCCCCCATTGCCCAAATGCTGCCTCTTTCACATGCGGCACCACAAGGTGTCACTTTGCTAATCAAGGAGGCACAAGCACGTGGAGCGCAAAGACCAACAGATGGATTGGTGCCCCGCCACCTGGAAGCTCCCCTCCCAGCATGTTAGCACCCTGACTTTGACATGCTTCCCAGTTCCAGCACTCTGCCTTGGTGCAGACCCTTGACTTCCACCCCCCACTCTATACTCTGGATGTCAGTGTCACACATGCTGCGGATGCAGAACGCATCCTAACTCAACCGTCTCAGGGTGAACTGGGCATGGGCAATATCTGCTGGCACACCCAGCGAGGGATTCATGCCATGAGGATTTCAATGCTGTTACTATACTCAGAGTTGCTAGGGGGGTGGTGTTGGGAGGGGAAAGGGTGACGGCTGTATTAAGTGACTTTAGGCAACACGGCATTCACCTTTCCCGAGCGCAGGAGATTGTTGAATCTTTTGCGGCACTGGACCCATGTGCGCCGCACCACATCATGGGAGCTCACACTCTCGGCCACCTCCTCCCACGCACATTTAGTCAGGTGGGGAGGCTGCTGCCTCCTGTCCCTTGGAAGAAGGACCTCCCGCCGCACTGCCGCCTCCTCCAGGAGGGCAGCTAGGCACTCATCGAGAAAACAAGGGGTACACTGCCCTGCTGGCCTACCCTCCGGCCTGGCCTGCCCTGATGGCCTATCCTCTGGCCTGGCCTGCCCTGATGGCCTACCCTCCGGCCTGGGCTGCCCTGATGGCCTACCCTCCGGACATGCACCAGGCACATTGCTCCTCTGATGTGCTCTTCTCCCAGCCATTGTGAGCAGCCTTGCAAAAGCTGCCAGGCCTTCATTTAAATAGGCTGCTGTGTCGCCATTGGACCTGGCGGTCTGAGTGCACCCGCCGCTGCCCGCCCACTCCCGCTATCCACCGGAGTTGTGAAGTGCGCTGGGTGGGCCTTAATTGGCCCGCCTGCACAAAATGGCGGTGCGGACCCGATCGTGGGCGGCGATTGGGTCCCCCCACGACCCGCCCAACATGGGAAAAATTCTCCCTTGGAAAAGTTACAGCACAGAAAGAGACCATTCAGCCTATTGTGCCTGTGCTAGCCGAAAAATAAAAAAAACTAGCTGCCAACTTTAACCCCACCTCCCAGCACCTGGCTCGTAGCCTTACTGGTTACAACACTTTAGGTGCAGATCCAGTTGCCTTTGAGATGAATTTAGGGTTTCTGCCTCCATCCTCAAACCAGGCAGTGAATTCCAAACATCCACTACCCTCTGGGTGAAGAAATGTTTCCTTATGTCCCTTCTAATCCTTCTACCACTCACCTTAAATCTGTGCCCCCTGATAATTGACCTCTCTGCTAGGGGAAACAGGACACCCTTGTCTACTCTATCTGGGCCCCTCATAATCTTGTACACCTCAATCAGGTCACCCCTCAGCCTCCTCAGTTCCAACGAAAACAAGCCCAGCTTATCCAATCTTTCCTCATTGCTGCAATTTTCAGGCCCTGGCAACATTCTTGTAAATCTCTGTACTCTCTCCAGAGCAAATTATGTCTTTCCTGTAATGTGGTGACCAAAATTGTACACAAAATTCCAGCTTGTGGCCTAACCAGTGCTTTATACAGTTTCATCATTACATCCCTGCTTTTTTATTCTATACCTTGCCCAATAAAGGAAAGCATTCCATCTGCTTTCTTTACCACCTTATCCATGACCTCACACTTCTCTGGATTAAATTCCATCTGCCACTTTTCCACCCACTCAACCGAACCATTGATATCATTCTGGAGACAACAGCTATTCTATTCACTGTCAACTACATGGCCAATTTTTGTGTCATCTGCAAATTTCCCAATTATGCCTCCCACATTTAAGTCTGAATCATTAATATATACAATGGACAGCAAGGGCCCCAACGCTGAACCCTGTGGAACACCATTTTCCATTCACAAAAACACATCCATCAACCATTACTCTTTGTTTTCTGTTGCTGAGCCAATTTTGAATCCAACTCACCACATTCCCTGGTTCCATGGGCTTTTATTTTTCTGACCAGCCTGCCATGTGGGACCTTGTCAAATGCCTTACTGAAATCCATGTAGACAACATTCACTGCACTACCCTCATCAATCCTCCTTGTTACTTCCTCAAAACATATGATTAAATTAGTAAGACATGACTTTTCCCTAACAAAACCATGCTGACTATCCCTGATTAATCCGCTCCTTTCTAAGTGACAGTTTATCCTGTCTCTCAGAATTGAGTCAAATAATTTGCCCACCAGGGAAGTCAGACTGACCGGTCTATAATTTTCTGGCTTACCCCTCACACCCTTTCTAAATAATGGTACAATGTTCGCAGACCTCCAATCCTCTGGTACCTCACCGGTATCAAGTGAGGATTGGAAAATGATCATCAGAGCATCCATTATTTCTTCCCTGGCTTCCTCAACAGCCTGGGATACAATCCATTTGGCTCTGGTGGCTTATCCACCTTCAAGGATGTCAGTCGCTCCAGTACATCCTCTCTCACTATGCTTATTGTATCTAATATTTCACACTCCTCCTCTTTAACTAGAATATCTGCTTCATCCCTCTCCTTAGTGAAGACCGAGACAAAGTACTCATTAAGAACCCTGCCCACATCTTTAGCATCAGAGCTGTCAGGAAAATATAATAATTTTCATAATGTTATTGGAATTTATTGTAAGGTAGGAATAGTGTGTGTCTGTGTCTGTGTGTGTGTGGGACTTAATTGAATTAAAGGCAGCTGGTCTGAAGGCTTTGATGTATCAGAAGATAAGCTAGGTTTGAAATGTTAAATAGGTAAACATGGGTGAAGTTTTAGAATGTGAGGTGTAAAAGGGTAAATTTGCATTTTTAGATAAACCAGAGTAATTTGAATTTCAAAAGAGGTGGTGAAATGTTACACTTAGCCAGAAGAAGCCAAACAGTGTGTTTATTTTTCCCAAAGCTTACTGATAAAATTGGTACGATGAAAGATTTTTATTATTAGAAAAGTAGAGTTGAAAAGACATATTGGGATAATGGGATTTACATTAAAAAGGGAGAAACCTTTATAAAGGAGATGAACTTATGTGTAAAAGAAGGAATTCTAAGAAGTATGAAAAGCCTCCAGCCTTAAGTCGCTGTCTACAAGAACTAAGTGAAGAAAACTCATTTTGAATTCGACTGTTCAGAGGATTGTGTTACTTTGCCTGGGTCTTTTATAATTTATGTGTTTTACTGTCACCTTAATGGAGGTGTATCTAGGAGTTAGATTAACTAGGGGAGCTAGGAGTTATCATAGTAGTAATTTGTAAAGCTATGTTTGTGCTTAAAATCATTTTTTTATTAATAAATCTTAATTTAGTTTTGTAAGAAACCTTTAAGATTTGGTGGTCTGATTACTACTGTATTCAAGGCACGCATCTTGAAATAAATACAAATTGTAAAATAATTGTGGCAGTTGTTTCAAGGTTGTTCAAGTTTCCCTCTGGGATTTGAACAGCTCAACACTTACCATCGGCAGTGCCATAACAAAATTGGGGGCTCTTTGCAGGATATATTTGAAATTCCTAGATTGGTTTAGAGTTGGTGAATCTTAAGGTTATGAGTATCAGAAGCACTTTGAATTCAGAAGTTGGTGTGAGGTTTTTTTTAAGTGGTGAGACTGCATAATGGCTTTGGCAGTTGCTAAGACTTGTCTAGGAGTTGAAGTTATATCTTTGGTTGGTTTACAAAAGGCAAATAAAGCTAAATTAATGGAATTGGCAGATAAGTTACAATTAGGATTACCTGCAGGGGTGAGGAAATCAGACGTAATTGAAGGTATAGTACAGCATTTGAAATTGGAAGGAATACTTGAGAGACCGAGTTCTCCAAGGGGTGGTTCATTGGAATGGGCTCAAATTCAGTTGCAAATGAAAAATAAATTGACCTAGCGGCAGCGGAAAAAGAAAAGGAAAGAGAGAAAGCAATTTAAAGGAAGTTAGAAATGGTGAGGTTAGACAGGCAGGAAAGAGAAAAAGAGAGAGTGAATTCTAGCTTAAAATGCTGGCAGTTAAGAAAGAGACACCAGAAGGTGAGGAAAGACTTATTTCCAGATCAGAACCTAGTGGGGAGATGTTTAAATATGTACAAGCTTTTCCAAAGTTTGAGGAAAGGGATGTGGAAGCATTCTTTATTTCATTTGAGAAGATAGCTAAATAGATGAAATAGCCACAGGAAAACTGGACATTGTTATTACAATCCAGGCTGGTGGGTAGAGCACATGAGGTTTATGCTTCACTGTCAGAAGAAATGTCAGTGAACTAAGATGTGGTTTAAAAAAAGGCTATTTTGAGTGCAAATAAGTTGGTTCCTGAGGCATATAGGCAGAAATTTAGGAATATGAGAAAACAGCCTGGGCAAACTTATATTGAGTTTGAGAGAGTAAAACAAAGCTATTTTGACTGGTGAATACGGGCATTAAAGATGGAGATGACATATGCAACTCTTAGAGAGGTAATTCTTTTGGAAAATTTTAATGATTCAATTCCTTTGGTAGTGAGAACTCATATGGAGGAGCAGAGGGTTGAAACTGTGAGACAAGCAGCAGAAATAGGTGATTATTATGAGTTAGTTCATAGAGCTAAACCTTTTGTTCATCACCATTTTATATCAGGGAAGGATAGAAAGTAGGAAGGTGGGTAGTCAGGGAAAAGAAGGAGTAGGTGGAAATTCCCAGGAAATTTTTTCTCAGACTAAAAAGGAAGGTGCTGAAGGTAGAAGTGACATTTGAAAATTGAGGCGTTTTCATTGTAATAAAGTTGGACACACAAAGACAGTGTGTTGGAAATTACAGGGAAAATCTGCTGGGATTATTGGGTTGCAGAAAAGTTCTGGAAGTAAAAGTATTGTGGGTTATGAGGTTCAGGCACAGGCAAAAACAGTGGTTTGTGTACAGGTAAAACAGCAAGAATCAGTGATAGGTAAAGAATTGGGAATGTGTTCACAATTTATCCAAGAGAATTCTGAGGAGCAGGCTGCAGAAATGTTTAAATATTTTGGGCGGAATTTTCCATACCTGCTGGCGGCGGGCGCGATAGGTGGGGTGAGTGGACAATATGGTACGATCGGTTTCACGATGGCGGGAAGGCAGGTTGTGATTGTCAACTCAGCCCGCCGATGGCGGACCACATTTCCCGCCATCGCTCGTCGGGAAGCTCATTGTGATACATCAGCATGTCATTATCAGGCCATCCTGCCAGGCACTTGCAACAGCGCTGGATCGTCCGCCCATGGCAGTGGGAAAGCACGCTGATGTGTTTCACAATGGCATAGAGGCGATGTGCACTTGGCGGCCTACACTTTGGGTGAACTGGAGGTGAATGCACTGCAACATTCTGCAGAACTTGCCAGTTGCTTTGCAAGTTTCAGAGGAGCTGGGAGGTCGGGGTTAAATGCCGTCCTGCCTCGGAGGTGACTTTTGAGGGTGAGGGGGAGCGGGGGCGGGGTGGGCAAGTGCAGCCCTGCCTCTGAGGCAATTTTTGAGGGTGAGGGGGAGCGGGAGGGCAGGTGCAGCCTTGCCGGTGAGGTGACTGGTGACAGGGTGGGATTGGTGGTTAAGGGCAGCCCTGCCTCTGAGGTGACTGGTGGTGGGGAACGTGGGTGTAAGGGCAGTCCTTCCGTTGACTATAGTGCACAAGCATTCGGGGTGGGCGAGGAAGGTGGCCACACATTCAGGAAACCTGTAGAAAGTGACCATTCCTCTGCAACTGAGACAGTTCAGGCGCAGCCACATTGATATAATTGGGGTCAGGCTCCTAGCTTATTTGCCCACTTAAGCAATGCAGAGGCATCAAAGTACCACCACGTTCTCCATGGCTCCCGCACCCCCCCCAACGCCCCCCCCCCCCCCCCCACCCCACCCCAGCACAGACTGCAAATTCAAGAGCACTTTAGTGGACTGCAGAGCAGTTGGACTGCACATGTTGTACAATCTCCTTGCTAATGTAGCAGTCACTGCTGGAGGCATTCACAATCCTTTGCAATGTCAACACCCCAGTTTGGACCAGTCTCCCCCATGGTTCAAGCCAACAGGGCAGCCATGCAGCGCACTAATCTCTGACCATCCAAGTGGTGGCCAGCACTCTTCGGGAAGCATTAAGGGGCCATCAGACTTAACCAGGACAGGTTCTTAGTCTACCCATGCTAACCACATGTCTCTCTCTTTCATCCTGCAGGAGTACAACATCAGGATCATGGAAGCTGGTGAATGAGGTATATGCCTGATGGCCTACAGAACGTGAAGAAGATGGAGGAGAGAGTGACTGAGGCTCCTGGCTGTGCAGAGGCAGGAGCAGCAACCTCAGGAAGAAGGGGCGGCTGGGGCTCCCGCACACATTGCCCAAGAGCCACAGCGAGCTGTCGCAGGCCAGCGGCTAGCGACATCCAGGGTCTACAAACACCGCCTTTCATTCCTGCAGATGACTGAGAACCAGTGTCGCTGACGACTGCGAATGTCGAGGGAACTGGTCGCTCAATTTTGCCAGTTACTGCAGGATTTGGTGCCACAGGGACAAGGAGGGCACTCACTGCCAGTGGCTGTGAAAATGACCACGGTGCCCAATTTCTATGCCAGTGGCTCATTTCAGGGCTCCACAGGTGACCTCTGTGGGATCTCACAAGCCTCCACCCACAAAGACATCCATAAGGTCACGGATGCCATCTTTGCAAGGACACACAACTTTGTGCATTTCGCTTGGGACCAGGACAGCCAGGATGCAAGAGCGATTGGATTCGCCCAAATGTCAGGTTTCCCACAAGTGCAGGGTGAGATTGACTGCACTCTTGTGGCGCTCAGATCTGTGTCGTAATACACGGTGGACTACATCAACTGCAAGGGCTTCCATTCGCTGAATGTGCTGCTGATGTGCAACCACCAGAAACACATCCTGCAGGTGTGCGCACATTTCCAGGGAGTGTGCATGATGCCTACATCCTCAGTCGTTCACAGATCCCTGGAGTCTTCCAGGGTCCACAGAGGCTGCAGGGTTGGCTCCTTGGAGACAAGGGCTACCCGCGGAGGTCATGACTGATGACACCCCTGTGGTGGCCTCCGGCTGCAGCAGAGCGATGCTATAATGAGGCTCATGCCACAGCTCACACCTTGGTGGAGCAGACCATCGGGATGCTGAAGATGAGGTTTCGGTGGCTGGACTGGCCTGTTGGAGCCCTGCAATACAGTCCACAGAGAGTGTCACACGTCATCATCATCTGCTGCACCCTTTACAACCTGGCGCTGCAAGAGGGAGATGAGCTGGCTGAGGAGGAGATGGAGGAGCTGCTCATCTCCTCCGATGAGGGGATGAGGCTGAGGAGGTCCTCGGAGGCGATGATGATGGTGATGAGGCTCTTGCACAGGCTAGATAAGGCAGGTTGAAGGGTCATTCGGACTCGAAACGTTAACTGTGCTCCTCTCCACAGATGCTGCCAGACCTGCTGAGTTTTTCCAGGTATTTTTGTTTTTGTTTTGGATTTCCAGCATCCGCAGTTTTTTGCTTTTATCTAGATGAGGCAGGTGCGCTTGGGAGGCTCTCATGGCTGCTTGATTTGTGGACGATGATGACAACGTGCAGTAAGGAGACGCCATAGTTCCTCATTGCATTTGTGAACGTTTGATAGCAGCCTGGCTTATGGCAGTGTGAATACTCTCTGTGACATTGCTGCCATGGAGAAGTGGTGGAGGCCTGAATAGTCACTCAGTTGCAGGAGGATGATGATGACAAACATTGAGGACACTCCATAAATCTTCACTCAGCATCTGAGAATATCTGACCCCTGTCTAGCCGAGGGCAGCTCGCTTGCACTCCATGATCAGGGTCATATCATAGTGACGCAGCCATGAAACTTTAGAAGCATCGGATCCTTTGTCCGCCTTCAGCACCTGAGCCCTTCAGGAACTGGAGCACAGCATCAGTGGTCACAGATGCTGAAGAGATGGGGCCAGCCCCTCATTAAAGGTGCTGAGAGTACATCAAGAGGATGAGAGAACTCTGTGGTGCCTGCCCATTACATTCTGGCAGCAATGACAAGCACCACCAAGGTGCAGGCATCAGTGATGTCTCACAGGAGTGTGAGTCCGGACCATCACTTTGGTCTGAAAGTTGCACAAAGCACAGGGAAGAGGCCCTGGACTGAGACACATGCCTTTATCTTCTGCTGAAAGGTGTCACATCTGAGTGACAAGAATACTGCTCATCAGAAGTTGAGTTTTATGCCTCAGAGATATGCAGAGATGATACACTCCAGGCTTTGTATGCCCAGGAACATCATTTACAATGCTCTAAAATGTCTGCTCCCATGCTTATAGCAGCTAACCTCAGTTCAGTCTCTCCCCCCCTCTCTCTCTCCACTAAGTGACCACACCCAGGCTAAACTAATCACAGTGAGCAGCGAAGGGTTAACGGACACACATACTCAAACCCCGAATAATTGAACACTACACACGTTTCTTTCCTCCTTTAAGATGCTCCTAAACACTACCTCTTTGACCAAGCTTTGACACAATTTTGGTCCTAATTGCTCATTACCATAATTAGAACTTGCCTAGATATGCTAAACAGGCAACTGCAGGTTTAACACTCAAGTGCTAATTCAACATGAAGAAGTATATGTGGACTCCTCAGACTTCTCATAATTGCTCATTACCATCTGGTCTGGCAGACGCTACACTTGTTCCATCTCTATTCATGCAGGACAAACTGGCACACAACAACAGGGAGAGTTCGCAGACTGGTGGAGGAATGCCTGAAATCATGGTCATCACAGACTTTGAAAACAGAGCCATCCAGCTGGCCTATGAGGATCTGGACCGTTCCTGTGCTGACGGTGAGGACGGCTGTGTGACCAAGTGAGGGTCCAGAAGTGCAACATCCAACAGACAACCATGCTGTGAGTGATGTGTCCTGTTTCACAGGTCACTACCATGCACTAATTATCTCTCCTTGCTTCCGCAGGCACATCTGGGGAAGAGCCGACGGAGCCCATGACCCAGGGCCTCCAATCAAGCCCTGAAGAAACCTCTGAAAATGAACCTGGAGGCAGCCTCCTTGAAGCCCCGTCACAGCGCTCACCCACACCCTCCATCTGCGCAGAGACACACACCCTGGTGGGACCTAGCTTTAAAATAGCCTCGGGATCACAATCTAGTGAGCACATTGCACTGTCTGATCCACAGCAGGTGGCAGCAGGGAGTTCCCAGGTGTCAGGCACTCGGAGGACTGCTGGAGGCCAGAAATTTGCTGAGTCTGAGTCAGATGACACGCCTCTGGTTTCGGTCATGTCACAGTTGCTGAAGCTGCAAGAGGCAAGCTTGGGAACATCAGGAAGGGAGGTCTGCCACACTCCTCAGGTTGCAAAGCACGATGGAGGAGTCCGTCCACTCTGAGGTGATAGCACTGGCATGCCAACACACCAAAGTCAACATTGGTAGCATGGCAGCTGCCATGGAGACCTTGGTCCAGGATTTGGCTCCTGCACTGCCTCGCGGGCTCAACTCCATTGCTGATGACATAGTTGGCCCCCAACAGTGTGTACGCATGAGGGGTGTGGGGCAGCTTGATCTCACTCCAGCTACCCCTTCTCAAGGAGTCAGCCTGGAGCCCTTGGGCACCCACAGGGAGGAGGATCAGCAAGTGCACAGCCCGGGGCCATCCATTCAGGTGACTGCAGGAGTGTCTGGCTCATCCTGATCCCCTCATTCTCTGACCTCAGCTTCACAGACCGAGGAGGATGCCACTGCCACACAGCAGGACCCTGAAAGCCGGCCAGTGCCATCCAGGTCTCGGCCCTCCAGAGGACATCACAGACAGGGCGTAGCTGTCAGCAGGCTGCCTCTACCTCCGCTGTGGATGTCAGGGGAGCACCAAGATGTCGCGGCAGGGTTAGGAAAGTTAAGAAAAATTAGGTGCACAGCCTGGGCATGTTAACAACTTGTACATACTGTTCTCTATTGTCAATGAACTCCCAAGAATTTCTCCCTGCCTATGACTCCTTGTTTTGATGAGCAGTGTATGTGTTACTCAGATGTAAGGCTTTCTGCACGAGACAAATGTAGGTGTCTCAGTCCAGGGCCTCTTCCCTGTGCTTTGTGCAGACTTCAGACCAAAGTGATGGTCCGGCCTCACACTCCCTGGACATATTACTGATGCCTGCATCTCGATGATGCTTGTCATTGCTGCCAGAATGTCGTGGACAGGCGTCACAGAGTTCCGCCATTCTCTCTGTGTCTCAGCACCTTTAAGGTGGGGTTGGCCTCATCTCTTCAGCATCTGTGACCAGTGATGCTGTGCTCCTGAAGGGCCCAGGTGCTGAAGGTGGACAAAGGATCAGATGCTTCTAAATTTTCATGGCTGCGTCTCCATGATGTGATCTATGGGGTCTCCTCACTGCATGTCGTCACCATCCTTCACAAATCTAGCAGCTACGAGGCCTTCCTTAGCGCGCCTGGCTTGTCTAGCCATGCAAGGACGTTATCCCAGTCATCGTCGCCTTTGAGGGCTTCCTCATCCGCCTCCCCGTCGGCGGCGTCCTCATCGGAGGAGACCTCCAGCTCCTCCATCTGCGCCTCAGCCAGCTCCTCTCCTCATTATAGCGCCAGGTTGTAAAGGGTGCAGGAGACGATGATGATGCATGACACCCTCTGTGGACTATATTGCAGGCTCCACCAGACCGGTCTAGGCACTGGAACCTCATTTTCAGCATCCCGATGGTTTGCTCCACCAAGTTGCAGGTTGTTGCATGAGCCTCATTGTACCTTCCCTCTGCTGCAGTCTGAGGCTCCCGCATGGGCATCATCATCTACAGCCTCTGCAGGTAGTCCTTGTCACCGAGGAGCCAACCCTGCAGAATTTGTGAACCCTAGAAGACTTCAGGAATCTGTGACCGACTGAGGATGTACGAGTCGTGCACACTCCCTAGAAACCGTGCGCACACCTGCAGGATGCGTTTCTGGTGGTTGCACACCAGTTGCACATTCAGCGAATAGAATTCCTTGCGGTTGATGTATTTGACTGTGTTGTGATGGAGACCTGAGCTGACTGTGAGTGCAGTCGATCGCACCCTGCACCTGTGGGAAACCCGAGATCTGGGGGAATCCAATCGCTCTTGCATCCTGGCTATCCTGGCCCCGAGTGGAGTGCACAAAGTTGTGTTCCCTCACAAAGATGTCATCCGTGACCTCTTGGATGTATTTGTGGGTGGAGGCTTGTGAGATCCCACAGAGGTCAACTGTGGAGCCCTGAAAGGAGCCACTGGTGTAGAAATTGAGCACCGTGGTCACTTTCACGGCCACTGGTAGCAGATGCCCTCCATGTACCTGTAGTGCCAAATCCTGCAGCAGGTGGCAGATGTGACTGACCAGTTCCCTAAACATAGGCAGTCTTCGGCGACACTGGTTCTCGGAATGAAAGGCGACGTCTATAGACCCTGAGTGTCGCTTGGCGCCGACTGGCGACTGCTCGCTGTGGCTGTTCAGCGGCGTATGCCAGAGCCTCAGCCGCCCCTTCTTCCAGAGGGTGTTGCTCTTCCCACTGTGCAGCCAGAAGCCTCAGTCACTCTCTCCTCTGTCATCTTTGCTCTCTGTAGACCATCAGGCATATAGCTAATTGTACCATTACTGACTGAGCTGGCCGAGTCCTAAATGACATAGCTGCTAGACTGGGTCTGTGGCAGGTGGCGAGGGAACCAACAAGACGGAAAAACATACTTGACCTCATCCTCACCAACCTGCCTACTGCAGATGCGTCTGTCCATGACAGTATCGGTAGGAGTGACCACCGCACAGTCAATGTAGAGACGAAGTCCTGCCTTCACATTGAAGATACCCTTAATCATGTTGTGTGGCACTGCCACTGTGCTAAATGGAATAGATTTCGAACAGATCTAGCAACTCAAGGCTGGGCATCCATGAGGCGCTGTGGGCCATCGGCAGCAGCAGAATTGTACTTGAACACAATCTTTAACCTCATAACCTGGCATTTCCCCACTCTACCACTACCATCAAACCAGGGGAACAACCATGGTTCAATGAAGAGTGCAGGAGGGCATGCCAGGAACAGCACCGGGCATACCTAGAAATGAGGTGTCAACCTGGTGAAGCTATAACACAGGATTACTTGCATGCCAAACGGCATAAGCAGCAAGTGATAGACAGAGCTAAGTGATCCCACAACCAACGGATCAGATCTAAGCTCTGCAGAATTGCCACATCCAGTTGTGAATGGTGGTGGACAATTAAACAACTCACTGGAGGAGGAGGCTCCACAAATATCCTCATCCTCAATAATGGAGGAGCCAAGCACATCAGTGCAAAAGATAAGGCTGAAGCATTTGCAACAATCTTCAGCCAGAAGTGCCGAGTGGATGATCCATCTCTGCCTCCTCTGGAGCTCCCAGCATTACAGATGCCGATCTTCAGCCAATTTGATCCACTCCGCGTGATATCAAGAAACGGCTGAGGCCACTGAATACTGCAAAGACTATGGGGCCTGACAATATTCCGGCAATAGTACTGAAGACTTGTGCTCCAGAACTTGCTGCGCCTCCAGCCAAGTTGTTCCAGTACAGCTACAACGCTGGCATCTACCCAGCTATGTGGAAAATGTGCCCTGTACCAAAAGCAGGACAAATCCAGCCAGGCCAATTACTACCCCATCAGTCTACTCTCCATCATCAATAAAGTGATGGAAAGGGTCATCAACAGTGCTATCAAGCGGCACTTGCTTAGCACTAACTTGCTCACTGATACCCAGTTTGGGTTCCACCAGGGACACTCAGCTCCTGACCTCATTACAGTCTTGGTTCAAACATGGATAAAAGAGCTGAACTCCCGAGGTGAGGTGAGAGTGACTGTCCTTGACATCAAGGCTGCATTTGACAGAGTGTGGCATCAAGGAGCCCCAGTAAAGCTGGAGTCAATGGGAATCAAGGGAATAACTCTCCACTGATTGGAGTCATACCTAGCACAAAGGAAGATGATTACGGTTGTTGGAGGTCAGTCATCTCAGCTTCAGGATATCATTGAATAAGTTCCTCAGGGTAATAGAAACTAGGAGCAGGAGCCATTCGGCCCTTCGAGCCTGCTCCACCAATCATTATGATCATGGCTGATCATCCAACTCAAAAGCCTGCTTCCGCTTTCTCCCCATACCCTTCGATCCCTTTCGCCCCAAGAGCTATATCTAACTCCTTCTTGAAAACATACAATGTTTTGGTCTCAACTACTTTCTGTGGTAAGTGTTCTCAGCTCAACCATCATCAGCTGCTTCATCAATGACCTTCTTTCCATCATAAGGCCAGAAGTGCGGATGTTCGCTGATGACTGCATGATGTTCAGCATCATTCGCGACTCCTCAGATACTGAAGCAGCCCATGTCCAAATGCAGCAAGACCTGGACAATATCCAGGCTTGGGCTGACAAGTGGCAAGTAACATTCACGCCACACAAGTGTCAGGCAATGACCATCTCCAACAAGAGAGAATCTAACCATCGCCCCTTGCGTTCAATGGCATCACCATCACTGGATCCCCCACTTTCAACATCCTGGGCATTACCATTAACCAGAAACTGAACTCGACTAACCATATAAGTACTGCAGCTACAACAGCAGGTCAGAGGCTAGGAATCATGCGACGAGTAACCCACCTCCTGACTCCCCAAAACCTGTCCACCATCTCCAAGGCACAATTCAGGAGTGTGATGGAATACTCCCCACTTACTTGGATGAGTACAGCTCCCACAACACTCAAGAAGCTTGACACCGTCCAGGACAAAGCAGCCCGCATGATTAGCACCACATCCACAAATCTTCACTCCCTCCCCTACTGATGCACAGTAGCAACAGTGTGTACCATCTACAAGATGAACTCGAGGGATTCACCAAGGTTCCTACAACAGCACCTTCCAAACCCACAACCACTACCATCTAGAAGGACAAGAGCAGCAGATGGGAACACCACCTGGAAGTTCCCCTCCAAGTCACTCACCATCCTGACTTGGAGATATATCGCCATTCCTTCACTGTTGCTGGGTCAAAATCCTGGAACTTCCTAACAGCACTGTGAGTGCTGTTACATAGAAAATAGGAGCAGGGGTAGACCATTCGACCCTTCAAGCCTGCTCTGCCATTCATTATGATCATGGCTGATCATCCAACTCAATAGCCTGATCCCGCTTTCTCCCCATATCCTTTGATCCCTTTCACCCCAAGGGCTATATCTAACTCCTTCTTGAAAACGTACAATGTTTTGGCCTCAACTACTTTTTGTGGTAGCGAATTCCACAGGCTCAGCACTCTCTAGGTGAAGAAATTTCTCCTCATCTCAGTCTTAAATGGTCTACCCCGTATCCTCAGGCTGTGACCCCTGGTTCTGGACTCCCCCACCATCCGGAACATCCTGCATCTACGCTGTCTAGTCCTGTTAGAATTTTATATGTTTCTATGAGATCCCCCCTAATTCTTCTGAACTCCAGTGAATATAATCCTAACTGACTCAATCTCTCCTCATATGTCAGTCCTGCCATCCCAGGAATCAGTCTGGTAAACCTTCGCTGCACTCCCTCTATAGCAAGAACATCCTTCCTCAGATAAGGAGACCAAAACTGCACACAGTATTGCAGGTGTGGTCTCACCAAGATCCTGTGTAATTGCAACAAGACATCCCTGCTCCTGTACTCGAATCCTCTCGCTATGGAGTACAACATACCTTTTGCCTTCTTTACCGCCTGCTGCACCTGCATGCTTACCTTCAGCGACTGGTGTACGAGGACAACCAGGTCTCATTGCACGTTCCCCTCTCTCAAGTTATAGCCATTCAGATAACCTTCCTTCTTGTTTTTGCTACCAAAGTGGATAACCTCACATTTATCCACATTATACTGCATTTGCCCACTCATTCAGCTTGTCCAAATCACACTAAAGCATCTCTGCATCCTCCTCACAGCTCATCTTCCCACCCAGCTTTGTGTCATCTGCAAATTTGGAGATATTACATTTAGTTCCCTCATCTAAATCATTAATATGTATTGTGAATAGCTGTGGTCCTAACACTGATCTCTGCGGTACCCCACTAGTCACTGCCTGCCATTCGGAAAAATACCCGTTTATTCCTACTCTTTCTTTCCTGTCTGCCAACCAGTTTTTTACCCATCTCAATACACTACCCCATGCGCTTTAATTTTACACGCCAATCTCTTATGTGGAACTTTGTCGAAAGCCTTCTGAAAGTCCAAATAAACCACATTCACCGGCTCCCCCTCATCAACTCTACTAGTTATATTCACTCAAAATTCTAGTAGATTTGTCAAGCATGATTTCCCTTTCGTAAATCCATGCTGACTCTGTCCGATTCTGCCACTGTTTTCCAAGTGCTCAGCTATTAAATCTTTTATAATGGACTCTAGAATTTTCCCCACTACCGACGACAGGCTGACTGATCTATAATTCCCTGTTTTCTCTCTATCTCCCTTTTTAAATAGTGGGGTTGCGTTAGCTACCCTCCAATCTGTGGGAACTGTTCCAGAGTCTATGGAATCTCGGAAGATGACCACCAATGCATCCACTATTTCTAGGACCACTTCCTTAAGTACCCTGGGATGTAGATTATCAGGCCCTGGGGATTTATCAGCCTTCAATTCCATCAATTTCCCCAACACCATTTTCCTACTAATACTGATTTCTTTCAGTTCCTCCCTCTCACTAAACCCTGTGTTCCCCAACATTTCTAGTATGTTATTTATATCCTCCTTTGTGAAGACAGAACCAAAGTATGTATTTAGTTGGTCAGCCATTTCTTTGTTCCCCATTATAAATTCCCTTGTTTCTGACTGTAAGGGACCTACATTTGTCTTCATCAATATTTTTCTCTTCACATACCTATAGAAACTTTTACGGTAAGTTTTTATGTTCCCCGCAAGCTTCCTCTTGTACTCTATTTTCCCCTTCTTAATCAATCTCTTGGTCCTCCTTTACTGAATTCTAAAGTGCTCCCAATCCTCAGGTCTCTTGTTTTTTCTGGCCAATTTGTATGCCTATTCCTTGCATCCAATACTATCTCTAATTTCCCTTGTAAGCCATGGTTTGGCCACCTTTCCTATTTTACTTTTGCGCCAGACAGGAATAGACAATTGCTGCAGTTCACTCATGCACTTTTTGAATGTTTGCCATTGCCTATCCACCGTCGTCTCTTTAAGTAACATTTCCCAAACAATCATAGCCAACTTGCGCCTCATACCATCGTAGTTTCCTTTATTAAGATTCAGGACCTTAGCCTCAGAATCAACTACGTCACTCTCCATCTTGATGAAGAATTCTATCATATTGTGGTCGCTCATCCCCAAGGGGCCTCGCACAACTAGATTGCCAATTATTCCTTTCTCATTACACAATACCCAGTCTAGGATGGCATGTTTTCTAGTTGGTTCCTCAAAATATTGGTCAAGAAAACCATTCTGTGTACACTCCAGGAATTCCTCCTCTACAGTATTGTTACTAATTTGATTTGCCCAATCTGTATGCAGATTAAAGTCACCCATAATTACAGATGTTCCTTTATTGCATGCGTCTCTAATTTCCTGTTTAATCCCATTCCCAACATCACCACTACAGTTTGGGGGTCTATATACAACCCCCACTAATGTTTTTTGCCCCTAGTGTTTCTCAGCTCTACACATACAGATTCCACATCATCAGAGCTAATATCTTTCCTCATTATTGCGTTAATTTCCTCTTTAACCAGCAATCCAACTCCACCGCCTTTTCCTTCTTGCCTGTCCTTCCCAAATATTGAATACCCCTGGATGTTCAGTTTCCATCCCTGATCACCCTGCAGCCATGTCTCCATAATCCGGACTATATCATACCTGTTTATATCTATTTGTGCGGTTAATTCATCCACTTTATTGCGAATGCTCCTCGCCTTAAGGCACAAAGCCTCAAGGCTTGTCTTTTTAACATTACTAGTCCCGTTCCCATTATTTTTCACTGAGGCCCTGTTTGAATCTTGCCCTTGGTTTCTCTGCCTATCACTTTTCTTATTCCCCTTTCTGTCTTTTGTTCTTGTCCTCGTTTCCTCCTCCTCTGACTCCTAGCATAGGTTCCCATCTCCCTGCCATTTTAGTTCATCGACTGTAGCCGTTCAAGAAGGCAGCTCACCACCACTTTCTCAAGGGCAGCTATGGATGGGCAATAAAATGCCAGCGAAGGCCACACCCTGTGAATGAATAAAAAAAAAAATCACCAGGCTCCATGCTCCTGAGATAAAAACAAGAAACTGCAGATGCTGGAAATCCAAAACAAAAACAGAAATACTTGGAAAAACTCAGCAGGTCTGGCAGCATCGGCAGAGAAGAGCAAAGTTGATGTTTCGAGTCCTCATGACCCTTCAACAGTTCTGTGATGCTGCCAGACCTACTGAGTTTTTCCAGGTATTTCTGTTTTTGTTTTCCATGTTCCTGATATTGTACTCCTGCAGGATGAAAGAGATTGACACTTGGGTCAGCATGGCTGTTCTAAGAACCTGCCCTGCTTAAGCCTGAACACCCCTTAACACTTCCTGGAGAGTGTTGGGCATCAATTAGATGGCAAGAGATTAGTGTGTGGCATAGCTGCCTGAAACACCACTACCTCCACCCCACTCCACCCTACCGATTGGCTGCAGCTTTGCCCATTGCATTGCATGCTGTGCTCTCAGTTTAGGCACAGACATTCTCCTAACCCTCACTGTAAAGCTGCACTGTTAGCTTGAACCATCGAGGAGACTGGTCCAAACCGGAATGCTGACATTGCAAGGGGCTGTAAGCGCCTCCACCAGTGACTGTTCCATGGCCAGCTTTAGCAAGGGGATTGTACAATGTGTGCAGTCGTACAACTGTTCTGCAGTCCACTAAAATGCTCATGACTTTGCAGTCTGTGCCGGGTGAAAAGCTCTGGAGCACTTGTTGGCACTTTGACGCCTCTGCGTTGCTTGAATGGGCAGATAAGCTCGAAGCCTGGCTCCAATTTTATCAATGGTTGCGCTTGAACTGTCTCAATTGCAGAGAAATAGTCTCTATATAAGGTGCCCCTAATATGTGGCTGCTTCCCTCGCCCGCCGCACCCCGAATGCTGGTGTGCTATATTCAACGGCAAAGCAGCCCTTGCCCACCGCCCCCCCCCCCCCCCCCCACCCCCCCCGAATCGCGCCTTAAGCTTGAAGTCCCAACTCGCGCCTCTGGTGAACACTGCACATTGTTGCTGCATACTCACATCTGAGTTCCCCTCAAAGTGCAGCCTGCCAAGTGCATGCCTTTTACATGCTGCTGTGAAACATGTCAGTGTGCTTTCCCACCGACGTGAACGGACGATCTAGCTGAGGGGGTGGGGAGAAGATCCGGCGGGCTGGCCTAATAATGATATGCAGATGTTTACAATCGGGTTCCCAACATCCGATGGCGGGGAATGTGGCCCACTGTCGGTGGGCTGAGTGGACAATCACAAACTGGTTTTACGCTGTTGTGAAACCAATCACGCCATATTGTCCACACATGCCATCGACCATGCCTGGCATCGGCAGGCACGGAAAATCACGGCCAAAGGCTTTGCTCTCCCCAATGCCTAACTGAAGCAAATTTCTGCCTATTCAATACTGAGTGTCAGACAAAGGCCGGGATTTTCCAGCCCCGTCGCAGGCGGGACCCGCCATGGGCGAGGCGGCGCTCAGCCAGAAGTCCATTGACTTGCGGTGGGACTGGAAGATTACGGCGGCAGGTGCAGAAAATCCTGCTGAAAGAATCTGACAAGGTGGAGGTATCTAGAAAGGTGTTGGTGAAACAGAGCTGGGTGTCATCAGCGCACATGTGGAAACAAGGTCATAAGAAACAGGAGCAGGAGTAGGCCATTCGGCGATAAGATCATGGCTGAACAGATTGTGGCTTTAACTCCACTTTCCTGCCTGTCCCCCATAGCCCTGAACTCCCTTGTCAATCAAAAATCTAGCTAACTCAGCCTTGAATATTTCCAATGACCCAGCCTCCATTACTCACTGGGGAAGAGAATTCCAATGACTAATGACGATCTGAGAAAAGAAACTCCACCTCATCTCTGTTTTAAGTGGGAGACCCCCTCATTTTTAAACTGTGTCCCCTAGTTCTAGATTCCCCATGAAAGGAAACATCCTCGCAGCATCTACCTTGTCAAGCCCCCTCAGAATCATATACATTTCAATAAGACCACCTCTCATTCTCCTAAATTCCAATGACTATACGGCTAACCTGCTCAACCTTTCCTCATAAGACAAGCTCATCATCCTAGGAATCAACCTAGTGAACCTTTTCTGAACTGCTTTCAATGCAAGTATATCCCTCCTTAGTACGGAGACTAAAGCTGAATGCAGTAATCTAGGTGTGGTCTCACCAATGCCATGTATAGCTGTAGCGAGACTTCCCTACTTTTATACTTCATCTCCCTTGCAATGAAGGCCAGCACAATCACAATGGGCCAAGCAGCCTCTTTCTTTGCCATAAACTTTTTATGATCCTATGATTCTATACCATTTGCCTTGCTAATTACTTGCTGTACCTGCATGCCAACCATTTGTGATTCTTGTACAAGGGCACTCAGATTCCTCTGTACCGCAGCATGCTGCAGCCTCTTTCCATTTAAATAATATTCTGCTTTTCTATTCTTCCTGTCAAAGTGGACAACCTCACACTTTCCCACATTGTACTCCATCTGCCAAATTTTTACCCACTCACTTAACCTACTGTATCTACTTGAAGACTCTTTGTATCCTCTTCACAACTTGCTTTCCTATCTTTGTAACATCAGCAAATTTGGCCACAAGTAGTCTGTCCCTTTTCCCAAGTCATGAATATAGATTGTAAATAGTTGAGGCCTTAGCACTGATCCCTGCAACATTCCACTGGTTACCCTTTGCCAACCTGAAAATGATGCATTTATCCCAATTCTCTGTTTCCTATTAGTTAACTCATCCTCTAGCCATGCTAATATATCATCCCCATCACGATGAACTCTTATCTTGTGCAGTAAACTTTCATGTGGCACCTTATTGAATCCCTGTTAGTAATGCAAATACTTTACATATACTGGTTGACCTTTATCCACCCTGTTTATTACATCCTCAAAGAACTCTAATAAATTTGTCAAACACAATTTCCCTTTCGCAAAGCCATGTTGACTCTGCCTGATTGTATTGATTTTCTAAATGTCCTGCTATTACCTCTTTAATAATGGATTCTAGCATTTTCTCAATGCCAGATATTAGAATAACTGGCCTATAGTTCCAGATTTCTGTCTCCATCCTTTCATGAATAGTCATGTTACATCTGTGGTTTTCCAATCTGCTGGGACCTTTCCAGAATCTCGGGAACTTTTGGAATATTACAACCAACGCAGCCATTATCTCTGCAGTCACTTTCTTTAAGATCCTATGATGCAGGCCAGCAGGTCCAAGGGATTTGTCAGCCTTTAGTCCCATTAGTTTTCCTAGTAGTTTTTTCCAGTGATTGTGATTGTTTAAAGTTCCTCCCTCCCTTTTGCTTCTTGATTTGTAACTATTCTTGGGATTCTTCCTGTGTCTTCTACTGTGAAGATAAAAACATTCAAAATTTCTGCCATTTCCTTGTTTCCTTTTATTAATCCTCCTGTCCCACCGTCTAAAGAACCAATGCTTACTTTAACTACTCTCTTCCTTTTTATACACTTGTAGAAACTAGTTTCAGACTCACATTTTTCACCCTCAAAATGAATGTGAAATTCCATCATGTTATGATCACTCTTACCTAGAGATCCTTTAATATAAGGTCATTAGTTAATCATGTCTCATTACACATTACCAGAATTAAATTAACCTGTTCCCTGGTTGGTTCCAGAATGTATTTTTCTATGAAACTGCCCCAATACACTCTATGAACTTATCCCCTAGGCTACTTTTGTCAATTTTATTTGTCCAATCTATTGTGATGATATGTGTATATTTTTATATTTCTGGGTGTATGTATATATCCTGTGCAGGTAAAGATAAGCTGTGTCTGTAGGTGTGTCCAGGGTTAGTTGTTGGTAAGGGTAATGTAAGGTTGTTGGAGCTAGTTTGTCTGTAGAAAGTAAGAAAGTAATGGATGAAAGTCTAAAGGTGTTATCTTGCATTTGTAATGAGGCCTTATGGTGGGTTTTAACTTACAATTAAACAGAGTAGATTTCAAATTTGCATTTGAGGATAAATTTTGAAATTGATTTGTAACTTGAAAGGGGTGAAAAGAGTATTTATGAAAACAAGGTTTCAGCTGTAGTGAGTTGTTATTTGGCAAGTCCCATTGAAGGCCAATTCCTGTGTGTTTCGAGTGTGTTGGAAAAGCTGTGAAAGTCTTTTAATTGAAGAAAAGCAACTCAAGTTTTGGGCTAGGAGAATATTTGTCTTGAGAAACAGTTTGTTTCAAATCTCCCTTTGAAAAAACTATATCAGCATGGAGTTGTTCTGGGAAGTCGTGGATTGTACTTCTGTTTAAAGTGAAAGCAATTTCTCAGTTGGGTAATATTTCCTGGATTTTATGGTTAAGAATTTATAAGGGCTCTTGCCAAAAAAATAGTTTTATTGTGTACCTTTGATAAAGCATTTTGGGGTTTACTTTTGTAAGATTTTTCTAACCATGTATCTTTTATCTTGTGAGTGTTTAAATTTTCTCTTTTCTCTTCTATCTTTGGATAAACATTCTAATTATTCAAAGTTTAAAAGTTATCACTGAAGTCCTGTGCTTTTGTGTTCTATTGAGTAGCTATTCCTCCTTGTTTTTACAATACAATGAAAGAAAGATTACAATCAGACGAGGTGGGTTTCAATCTGAGACCTGGCTTGTTCAGCATTAACATCACCTGAGGTTGTCACACCATATGAAGATTAAAATCTCTCATGATTATTGCAGTACCTTTCTTTCAAGGCCCCATTATTTCTTGATTTATATTCTGTCTAACAGTTTAGGTAATTTCAGAGGGCCAATAACTACTCCCACCAGTGACTTCCTTTCCTTTGCTATTTCTTATATCCACCCAAACTGATTCTACATTTTGATCCTCTGAACCAAGATCATTTCTCACCACTGTACTGATCTAATCCATTATTAACAGAGCTACCTCACCTTTTCCTTTTCTCCAGTCCTTCTAAAATGTCAAATTCCCTTGATTATTCATGTCCCAGCAATGGTCACCTTGAAACCCTCTCTCTGTAATGGCTATCATATACTAATTTATTTCTCTTTGTGTTACCAATTCATCCATCTTGTTATGAATATTGCATGCACTCAGATAAAGAGCTTTTAATTCTGTCTACTAAACATTGTTCCCTACTCTGACCTTATTTGCTGGAAGGAGGATGGTGGCATAGTGGTAACATCACTAGACTAGTAATCCAGAGGCTTAGGCTAATGTTTGGGTGGGGGGGGGCAAGGGTTCAAGTCCCACCAAGGCAGCTGGTGGAATTTAAATTCGATTAATAACCTGGAATTGAAAAGCTAGTCTCAGTAATGGTGAGCATGAAACCAGTGTCAATTGTTGTTAAAAGCTCACCTGGTTCACTAGTCCCTTTTAGGGAAGGAAATCTGCCATCCTTACCTGGTCTGGCCTACATGTGACCCCAGACCTACAACAATGTGGTTGACTCTTAACTGCTCTCTCAAATGCTCTAGCAAGCCACTTAGTTTAAGGGCAATTAGTGATGGGCAACAAATGCTGGCCTTGCTAGAGACACCAACACCCTATGAAAGAATTAAAAAAAGAATTATGGGCTGGATTTTGCCCTTGCTGGGCAGGCCTGGGAGCGGCCGCAAAACCAACCACCACCCGCCATCGGGTCCTGATGTGCTGGCGGGTCAAGAATGAAACACAGCTTGTCACTGGCTGGGAAGGGACCAAGTTGGGGCGGGGGCCTGTTATGCTGCCAGGTCCAATGGCAGTATAAAGAAGACCCAGACTGCCAGGGAAGGACGTCTGGTTGCCATTCTGATGATGCACTCGAGTGCGGCAGCAGAGACCAAGCAGGAGGGCAGGTTGGGTGGGCACTCGGCACCCCCCCCCCCCGCCCCCCCTGCTTTTGGGATGAGTGCCTCGCAGCCTTGCTAGAGGAGGTGACTACCAGAAAGGACACCCTTGTCCCAAAGATGGCTGGAGGAGGCCACCACATCTCACCAAGAGGGCATGGGAAGAGGTGGCAACCCAGGTGTGCAGCCATGACATGGTGCGGCGCACCTGGGTGCAGTGCCACTCAGGAAGGGTGAGTACTATGTTGGCATGGGTTGTGTGCAGAAGTGTTAAGGTGTGGTCGTCCCCGTGTGGACCTCAGGGCTGCTAGAGTCTGAGTGCCAACTGTCAATCATGCCGGAGCTGGCCAAGGGCTGAGCCCTGGCTGCTTGGGCTGAGTGCCTTGCGGCTCGTAGGCCATGACTCGGATGTGCCCTGCGAGGTGGTCCTCAGGTAGTGTTGGCCAGGCTGCAATGGCACTGCAGGTAGAGAGTGCCCTTTCAGGAGAAGGTAAGCCATAACCAAGCCGAGAGGACACATACAGCTGATGCTCTCTCGGTTGAGCAAGAAACCCTGGAGCTGGAGAGCCGGCATGCTCCCCGTGCAACTGGGTGTGGAAAGGCAGCAGTGCCTGACGAAGGTAGTAGCACATTGCACAGAGGTGAGACTTTCAGATTGTGCAACTCTCATGTGGTGGTCTCATTGATGTGAGCCTCGAACCTGGAGTGCCCATTAATCATTGGAAAACGATAGCACCTTGATGCAGATCTCCATAGTTTCGACTGGGCACCTGGCATGCACAGTGACAGTGTGATAAATTTAACTAATGACATGTTCTACTTCTCCCTTTTAGGTTCACCAGCAGGCATCACATCTACAGACCCTGAAGGTCCACCCCTGATGCTAGAGGACCACCGGGCATCATTGTCACCTGCGTCACACCCGCTCTCTGAAGCAGGCACCAGCACAGATACCAACACTTCAGTGGCTAGTATCTCAGTGCACATTTGTGAGGGCAATTCACACTCGCTTGAGGTGCAGTGGATGGATGAGGCAACCAGTATCCCAGCTAGGTGCCGTCCATCAGTGGTGTGCAGGGGGGTCCACAGTAACCTCACGTTGATGCACGACCTGCTTGTCATCACTGAGGGCTCCTCGCAGGGCATTCCAGATGATGGCAGCAGCTGCTCTGCCCCTCCGCCAGTGACCGTGGCATCTGATGAGGCTGTGGCAATGGGGGAGATACCAGTCATAGCATTGGCTGCTCACTCCCAGGCGGGGCCATCACAGGCTCCACTGGCCAGAGGATGACCGCCAAGGTCATCAAGGCCAACAAGACAGCAGAGTCAGCAGGTTGTCTCCAATGCTGGTGCCAATGAGGGGAGGACACCTTTATGTAGCACTTGCAAGCGTATGTTAAAGACACCATGTGCACAAGAAGGACAGTTCGCTGATGATTTCATGTTTAATTAATGCATACTGGCCTGGGACTTAAGACCAGAGAAATTAATGTAAATAGTCTGTAATTGTCAAAATGATATAAATTTTGCTTTTGTCTCATGGCCTGAGTATGATTCACCTTTTTATTTTTGTGGTGCAAGGTGCGCCAATATGTAATGCTGGACGTATGTGGCTCTGAACGTTATTGCACAGGTACTGAGTGTTCTTTGTATTCAAATTAAAGTGTCCTTTCAGACACCTGGGATGGAGGACGCAGCCCTGGCATGTATTTGAAGCCGATCTTTGGTAACCTAGCTGAAGGAGCGTTGGACCAAGGTGTCCCTGGTGTCTCTGCCTCCCTGGAGGTTACCGAGATCTGGCTCCATGCCCTCAGTGTTCTCCTCACCGTGCTCATCTTTGGACTCACTACTGGACTCATCATCTGTGGCCTGTGGAGCTGTATCAAGATTCTCTTCCTCCAGTGGGTCCCCCCTTGCCAGTGCCAGATTATGGAGAGCGCAGCATGTAACCACTATCAGTGACACCCGCTCTGGGGGGGTATTGTAGTGCTCCCACTGAAGGGTCCAGGCATCAGAAACGGATCTTGAGAAAACCTATGGTCCTCTCTACCACCACCCTTGTGGAGGAATGACTCATATTGTAACACTTCTCTGCCTCTGTTCTTGGGTGGCAGAGAGGCGTCTTGAGCCACCCCTTCAACGGATAGTCCTTGTCACACAGCAGCCATCCATCCAGGTGGGTTGGAGCACTGAAGAGCCTCAGCATCTTGGAGTGTCTCAGGATGTACCCGTCATGGGACCTGCCAGGGTATCTTGCATAGACTTGTAGAATCTGCATCCTGTGGTCACACACTATCTGCACATTCATCAAGTGGAACCCCTTCCTGTTGATGAAGGCACCCGGCTGACCTGCTGGCGCCTTGATGGCCACATGTGTGCTGTCATTGGCACCCTGGACGCGGAGGAACCCAGCAATCGCTGCAAAGCCTCTGGCTCACTCAGCTGGCTCGCCTCGTCCATACGGTAAAGAATAAAAGTCAGTGCCTGCCTGAACAGAGTTTCTGTCACCAGCTTGATACAACTTTGGAAAGCTGATTGGGAGACTCCAAACAGATCCCCCACTGACCCTTAGAAAGAGCCAGAGACATAGAAGTTGAGGGCCACTGTGACCTTCAGAGCCACTGGCACAGGGTGTCCACCCACACAGGCAGAGCTGATCTCAGGCTCAATCACCTGACAAATGGAGGTCATGCTCTCCCTTGACAGGCAGAGCCTCCTTCGGCATTGCACCTCAGACAAATTGAGGTAGCAGCATCGCCGCCTGTAAATCCTGTCAGCAGGATAGTAGTGTCTTCTGCGGCCCCTTCTGCCTTGGACTTTCTGCTGGCCCTGAGCTCCTTGTGCCTGCGCCTCTCCTCCCACAGGCCCCTCCCCCTGGAAGCTGCATAGAGATACCTGGCCTCCTCTCCCTTCTACCCCTCTCTTCCTCCTCAGAGGAGGTGCCTCCAGTGGAGACCACAATCCCCATTACCAGGGTAAGGGAAGGCTGTCTGATACCTGGAAGGGTCCACACTGTCTGAATCCTCCGGGGGCCTGGCAGACAGCAATGGGCCCTGAAGTGAGGCCTGGAAATGCTAAGAATGAAGCCCTGAACAGAGAAGAAGCTGCCAAGTACCAATAAGCAAGCAGTTGCAAACTATCTCCAAAACTCACTACTCACACAGGCAATGCTACTGACCCTTTTTATCCCACCCTTAGATGAGGTTTGAAAAATTGTTGGCTGGCTACCTGCCCTTTATGCCTGTGCGACGAACAGAAAATCGCACGGGCAACAAAAAAAATCACAGATAATTGGATTGTAAGTGGTCTTAAGTGGCCTGTTAATTAATGGTGGGCGCCGCTCCAGCACGCGTGCGTCCCCGCTGAGTGAAATATTGCGCGAGTGCACGATGGCGTCAGGATGCTCACCCGACGCCATTGTGCACTATTTTACTCCCTTTCAAGTCGGGCAGGTACCTGCCCACAGGACTAAAAATTCAGCCTATGTTTTTACGCTCTGTACCTTCCTGCCACACTCTGATTTTCAATAACAGCGTTGTTACTCTGCACTATCTTTAATTATCCAAATCTCCACACATTTGAAATCTTCCTCCCCAGTGTTTAGTTTAAAGCCCTCTCTACAGCCCCAGTTATATCATTACCCAGTACATTGGTCCCAGTGTGTTTCAGATTAAGGCCAGCACAACAGTACAGCTCCCTCTTTCCCAGCACTGGTGTCAGTGCTCCATGAATCAAAACTCATTTCAGCCACACCAATCTTTGAGCCACACATTCAACTCTCGAATCTTATTTACTCTTTGCCAATTTGCTCATGGCTCAGGTAGTAATCCAGAGATTATAACCTTTGTGGTTCTGCTTTTTAATTTAGTCCTTAGCTGTTCATACTCCCTCAACAGAAACTCTTCCTTAGCCCTAAATATGTCGTTGGTATGCACATGAACCATGACAACTGAATCCTTCCCCTGCCACTCCAAATTCCCCTCTAGCCCTGAGGAAATGTGGCTATTCAGGACTCATGCTCATGGCTGTAGAGCATAGTATCTATCCCCCTAACTTTACTTTCCCCTAATACAACATTCTTACCCCCTCCACTTGAATGGCTCCCTGCACATGGTGCTGTGGTCAGTTTTCTTATCAAGAACCTTGAATTTGTTGGACAATTACAAGGGCTGAGGCTCCTCCATGGATACCTTCTGGCTCCCTATACCTACCTGACTCATGGTCACACCCTCCTGTCCCTGACTGTAGCGATCCACCCCAGGTAAGGTTCCCCAAAGTTGTTGACGCTGGCGAGACCCATCAATTTGTCACTGTCTGGCTGGCGGTGACTGCTTCAAGTCAGTTCTCACATCGCTCTCGTTCAGTAGACTGTCACTCCCAGAGCGAGTCCATACAGAGGGCACCGCGGACCTTTGCAGAGATTATGGCCTGGCAAATCGTAAGGCCAGAAGTTGCAAGTATGAATGCTGGGCTTATTATTGATGCAAATGGTTGGACTTCCCTGAGTTGAAAGGGAATTGCATTGAGGGTTAGTAGAACTGTGGCCATCTCCCCTTGCATTCACTTTACTCCTTCTGGAACCTGTCAGCGATTAAAGTGTCACGGGTACATCTCCCATGTCTTGCTTCCTCCATGGTGTTGTTGCATTCAAATTGACCCTTATCACCCTCTTGAGGTTCCTGGGCCTCCAGATCTTCACCCTCCGATGGGCTCTCATTCTTCTCCATTTCACCCTCTGGCAAGGAATCACCTCTTTGCATTGCTAGATTGTGAAGAGCGCAACACACTGTGATGATGTGTGAAATCCTATTAGGAGTGTACCTGAGTGATCAAAGCATCTGATGCACATCTTCAGAATCTTTTCTATAAGGGAGCGTGTGGAGCTGTGAGCAGCGTTGTATCTCTCCTTGAAACGACTGAGAGTGACGCACCAGTGTCATCAGTCAGCGTTTTAGTGGGTGCCCCTTATCCCCAAGCAGCCATCTCTGCAAATGTTCAGGCCCTTCAAAAATCTCAGGCACCTGGGAGTGACTCAGGATGTAGGAATAATAGCAACTCCCAGGGTACCTGGCACAAATGTGCAGCATGTGCTTCCGATGAGCACACACCAGTTGCACATTGATGGAATGGTAACCTTTGTGGTTTATAAACATTAGGGATTCATGGCATGGAGGCCTCAAAACCACATGAGTACTGTCAATTGCACCCTGCACTCTTGGGAAGCCTGAGATGGCGATGAAGCTGGTGAATCTCACAGCCTGGCTATCCTGGTCCAGAGCAAACCTTCCTGTCAAGGACATCTGTGACTTCCTTTGCATCTTTGTGTTGCGGACTGAGATGCCACAGAGGTCTCCTGTTGATCCCTGGAAAGACCCACAGACAAGGAAATTGAACATGATAATCACCTTTGAAGCCACTGGCAGGGGATAGCCTCCAACTCCACAGGCATATGTGATCTATCAGAGCTTGGGACAAGTACAGACGTACTCAGCATTGTCTCTCACTGATTTGTAAATAGGAGAGTTTTCTTCAGTATACCCTTGGTCTGGTGATTTGCCTTGGTTGTCTGGGTCTCTCCTCTTGACCCTCTTGTTCTTGCTCTGGTTCCTCTTGACCCTGGACATCAGGGGAGGCCCCCTGTTGGAACTGCACCTTGTGTCGCCTCTCCCTCCTTTGCCTCCTCCATTGCATTCGGACCGTCAGAAAGGCAGCATTGAGCCCTGAACTCATTTCTACTTTAACTTCTATCTGAAATGCAACATTGAAGACATTAATGTGGAATGGTTTTACATAGTGAAGCTCACAATCTGCTACCAATAGGAACAGTAATGGTCTACATTTATTTCAGCTCAACTAGCATTGTTGCTGATGCTGCCTTACCTTTGAGGCACTACACCCACACTGAGGTGACCAAGATGCCATCCCAGGAATGTGACATTTGAATCCCTGATTGGTATGAGATGGTTTGAATGACAAGCACTATCCAACCTGGCTCAGTGCTCCAATCTATGATCTGGCATTCCAATTAATAATGAATTGCTTCTGATTAATAACTGGATGCCCTTTGGCCCATCAGGAATGCCAATTCTGGAGAGCACCTGACTGGCCTCCATAAATAGAATGCACCTGTGCCTCCTCCCTGAGTGCCTGAATTCACAAATTATACATTCAGATGTCTTAATGCTGATATGCAGCGAATGTAATGTGATGCCATTGAGTTATGAATATCCCTCTTTCAGCGCTGATAAGTGCATTGGCTTTTAATGGCTTTCTGCATGAGGAGGACTTCGTCCTTTCTGTGGAATAAGACTCCGGGTCACTCTTGCAGCAAGTTAGAGAGTGACCCCAGAAAGGGCCCCTCAGTGCTGCAGTGTGCTCCTCCCACACAGACTCACACCCCTCCCATTCAGAATCGCTTCCACTTTTGAATTAAAAGTGCACAATAACTCCAGTACAGCAGGATGGTGGTTCTGCACTTCTATCATGAAATGAGCTTCAACGCTCCCTTTCTGGCTGTCTGTGTACCCGGTATTTACCTGGAACCTCATCATGTGAAGGTAGAGCTCCCTCCTGTTATTCTTCAGCCTCCCCCAATAATACTGTATCCCAAAGTTGTTGTGGGGGACATTCCTACACTCCTAACTGAGCCCATCTCTATTGAAGTGTCCATGACACATGTGGCCCTCTACCCTCCTCACCTGGAGGCTGTGTGCCTGGTCACCTACCAAGGTGAACACCCCCAGGACAGCTTTGCATACCACCCCCTTTATTATGTGTTCCCCAAATAAAGGCTGCAGATGCCTCCCATTACAATCACCATACCATCTGCAGCCACGTACAGAGACAGACAAGCCCATGGGCAGTGACTGTGAGCCAGCCCTGTACACCAAGTTGTACATTATTCCTACAGAGCACAGATCTCTTGCCCCTCCCTGGAGCTCCCAATTATTACTCCTGCAGTGTACCCCCTGCATCCCACGACTGTCTCCACTGTTTGACTGTTGACTGTGAGGTTTACAAAGCCCAAGGCATGTCTCTGCTCTCTGACCGCTTTCCACTAAGCCCCGAGGGTGCCTGTACTCTCTGACTTCTGACTGCAAGCCCCAGAACAAGGACTTTGACTTTCACATCGTTGCCCATTGCCTAATGACTGAAGACTACACTGTCTCCCTTCCCAACACCACTCCCCCTTATCACAGAATTGTTACGGCACAGAATGAGGCCATTCGGCCCATTGTATCTGCACCAGCTCTCCGAATGAGAATTTTGACTCAGTGCCATTCTCCTGCCTTTTCCCCGTAACCCTGCACATTGTTTCTATTTAAATAATCATCTAATGCCCTCATGAATGCCTCAATTGAACCTACCTCCACCACACTTCCAGACAGTGCAGTCCATACTCAAACCACTCACTGTGTGAATTTTTTTTCTCACATCGCATTTGCTTCTTTTACAAACCACATTAAACCTGTGCCCTCTTGTTCTTGATCCTTTTACAAGTGGGAACAGTTTCTCCCTATCTAGCCCCTGTCCAGACCACTCATGATTTTGAACACCTCTATCAAATCTCCTCTTAGTCTTCTCCTCTCCAAGAAGAACAGTTCCAACTTCTCCAATCTATCCTCATAACTGAAGTTTCTCATCCCTGGAACTATTTTTGTAAACCTCTTCTGCGCACTCTCTAATGCGTTCACACCCTTCCCAAAGTGTGGCGCCCAGAACTGTACACAGTACTCCAGCTGAGATCTAACTAGTGTCCTACACAAGTTCAGCATAACCTCCTTGCTCTTGTACTCTTTTCCCCTATTGATAAAGCCTAGGATACGGTAAGTTTTATTAACTCCTCTCTCCGCCTGTCCTGTCACCTTTAATGACATATGCACATATACAGTCAGGTCCCTCTGCTGCTGCACACCCTTTAGAGTTGTTTTATATTGTCTCTCCATGTTCTTTCTACCAAAATGAATCACCTCACACTTCTCTGCATTGAACTTCATTTTCCACCTATCTGCTCACTCCACCAACTTGCCTATGTTCTTTTGAAGTTCTACACTGTCTCCCTCACAGTTTAAAATGCTTCCAAGTTTTGTATCAGATGCAAAATTTGAAACTGTCCCATGCACACCAAGATCTAGATTATTAATAGCAGGAAAAGCAAGGGCCCCAATACTGACACCTGGGGAACTCCCCTACAAACCTTCCAGCCTGATAAATATCTATTAACCATTGCTCACTGTTTCCTATTAGCCAATTTTGTATCCATGTTGCTACTGTCCCTTTTATTCCATGAACTATAACTTTTCTCTGTTGTGCAGCACTGTATCGAATGCCATTTGGAAGTCCATGTACATCACATCAACAGCATTACCTTCATCAAACCTGTTACCTCTTCAAAAAACTCCAGCAAGTTAGCGAGACATGATTTTCCCTTAAGAAATCCATGCTGGATCTTTCTAATCAACACACATTTTGCCATGTGAATAATTGTTTCTAGAAGCTTTCGCGCCACCAAAGTTAAACTGACTGGTCTGTAATTGCTGGGCTTATCCTTACAACCTTTTTTGAACAAGGGCATAATATTTGCAATTCTCCAGTCCTCTGGCAACCTCCCTGAGTCTAGGGAAGACTGAAAGATTATGGACAGTGCCCCTGCAATTTCCACTCTCACTTCCTTCAATATCCTTGGATGCATCTCATCAGGTCCCGGTGCCTTGTCAACCTTAAGTACCAATAGTTTATCCAACACCACCTTATCAATTTTAAATTCTTCTAGTAACACAATTTCCTCCTCTGTCACCATGGCCTGGATAGCATCTGCTTCCTTGGTAAAGACAGATGCAAAGTATTCGTTTAACACCTCAGCCATGCCCCTGCCTCTATGTGTAAATCTCCTTTTTGGCTCCTAATCGGCCCTACTCCTCCTTTTACCACCCTTTTACTATTTATGAGCTGATAGAAGACTTTGGGATTCCTCTTTATGTTGGCTGCCAGTCTTTTCTCATAATCTTTCTTTGCTTCTCTTATTTGTTTCTTCACTTCTTCTCTGAACCTTCTGTATTCAACTTAGTTCTCAGTTGTATTTTCTACCTGACACCTGTCATAAGCACATTTTTTCTTCTTTATCTTAATTTCTATCTCCTTCATCCAGGGAGCTTTGGATTTGTTTGCCCTAACTTTCCCTTTTGAGGGAACATATCTTGACTGTGCCTGAACCATTTATTCTTTGAGGGCAGCCCATTGTCCAGCTACAGTTTTTCCTACCAACCTTTGGTTCCAGTCTATCCAGTCCAGCTCCATTCTTGCCCCATTGAAGTTGGGTCTCCCCCAGTTAATTATTCTTACTCTCAATTGCCCATTGTCCTTTTCTACCATCATTGTAAACCTTATCATACAAAAAAATCAGGAATGATATTAAGTGTAGTTGGCAGGATGAGTTTGCGTGTAACCCATCGCTCTAACAACTCCAACTTTTTCTATTTGAGAATCTGTGTTCATCCCCTCCTGTTCATAGATGTTGGATCCCTTTCACTTCTTTGTTTGTTAGCGTCTCAGTTACCCTTGTCAGTGTCCAGATTCCCACCCTTCAGACTGCCCTCTGCCTCCCATCATTCCCCCTCCTCCTCCACCAACTTGTAAAGCCTTCCTGCCCCTCTGCCTTCCATCATGTCCACTCCCCTCTCCCCAACTCTTTGCCTAGACTTCCTTCCCTATTTGCCCCACTTGTGTTCACCCTTCCCCACCATACGCCTTTCCCCAAACCCCTTCCCTGTTTGACATGCTGGTTTCTGAATGCTCAGCCCTGCCTGAGTACCACTGTACAGTGGTGTCCTTCTGGACAATGGTAGCACCCACTTGGAGCAGACCACCTCAAAGCCATGACCTCCCTTACCTGCTCCCCCAAATGTCCACTGTTGGTCGCAATCCTGGTCAGTGTCTGAAAGTTGAGCCCTGCCTGAGTACCACTGCACAGTAACCACAGAGGCAAGCACCAAGAGGAGAGCAACCCTCCAGCCCCAGCAGTATGGTGTTCCCATGGCATCGCAATAAGAGCAGTGCAGCGTTATGGAAGGTAGGCTACTTGTGTTGCACTCATCTTGAAGTCGCGAGTGAAGTGAGGTTCAACATGTGCATGCCACCCTTTATCAAATAAGATTGAGGCCAACATGATTTCCCGCTGGCGTGACGCAAGATTGAAAGGCGGCACGTGATTCCGGTGAGAAGCTAATTTAATGAGCATTCATGAGATGGTAATGAATGCAAATTGCCATTTAACCCACCATTGGGAGAATCACAAACTATTTATATGCTGGCGGGTTTCCAATTTTTTACCCGCTGCTGGATTCTCCGTTCCCACCCGCCATGGATGGGACGGGAAAATTGCACTATGTTTTTTTCAGAAGGTGTCAGGAGATTTTTAGAAGGGGTCGGTACCTGAGGTGAGCGAACTGTTCAGAATACCAGTTAACATGGGAGCCAGGGAGGGAGTTTGTTTTGTCAGCAGTTTAGT
The DNA here is from genome assembly GCF_964194155.1 of Cetorhinus maximus. Lineage (NCBI taxonomy): Eukaryota > Metazoa > Chordata > Chondrichthyes > Lamniformes > Cetorhinidae > Cetorhinus > Cetorhinus maximus. The sequence goes on from NC_135881.1 coordinate 86,378,135, forward strand.
GGAAATAGGGACAAGGGAGCAGGAGATGGGTCTCATGAATAAAATGAGTTCAGAGGGCATGAGGAGAGATGGGAGAGAAACTAGGGGAAGAATTTTGAGGTCGCTGGGCGGGCACTGTTGGGCCCGGGAGCGGCCGGGGAATGGGTTGCCACCTGCGGACGGTCCCCAACCGCGATTTCATGCTGGTGGGCCAATTAAGGCTCGCCAAGTGTGAGCGGCAGCTCTCCAATGGTTGGCAAGAGGAGGGCAGGGGCCTGTTGGCTGCCGGGTCCAATGGCAACCTGGCACAGTCAGGCCCTGGGAGGCGGCTGGCAACTAGGACAACTCCAGTGTTGTCAGCAGGCGTGTAGAAATTATGGAGAGTAATGCGGCTGCAGACAATAGGCGAGAGGGCAGGTTGGGTGGGCAGCCGGCTTCCCGGTTTTCTGATGAGTGCCTCGCAGCCCTCCTGGAGCAGCTGGCTGCCAGGAGGGGCACCCTTGTCCCCAGGGATGGAAGGAGGAGGCTGCTGCACCTAACGAAAAGAGCTTGGGAGACGTGCTGGTCAGCAGCCATGATGTGGTGCGGTGCAACCTCTTGCGGTGCCGCCAGAGGTTTAACGACCTGCTGCGCTCAGGAAGGGTGAGTACCACTTTGGCATGGATCAGTGTGCAGAAGTGTTAAGGTCTGGCTGACCCCCCGTGGAGCTCAGGGGTGTTAGAGTTTGAGTGCCAACTGTCAATGACGCCTGAGCTGGTCAAGGGGGTGAGCCCTGGCTGCATGGGCTGAGTGCCTTGCGGCTCGAGGACCTCGACTCAGATGTGCCCTGCAAGATGCTCCTCAGCTGGGGTTGGCTAGGCTACAATGGTGCTGCAGGTACAGAGTGAACTAATCAATGCTCCTCTGTCAGGAGAAGACAACCCATAACGAGATTGAAAGGTCGCGGACCGGCGGGGGCCCAGCTAACCACCTAATCCTTTCCAGATATGAGCAGGCCTTGGACCTGGAGAGGCGCCAAGCACCTCAGTCAACTGGCCGCGGAGAGGCTGGGGTGTCGGATGAAGGTAAGCATGCAATGCACAGAAGTGAGAGTTTCAGATGCTGCAAACATCTGTTGATGGGAGCTTCAAAACTGGATTCTCCATCGATCATTGAAAGATGATGGCACCATGATGCAGATTTCCATGGTCTCAGCAGGGTGCCTGGCATGCACAGTGACAGTGTGATGACTTAAACTAATGACATGTTATTGTTCTCCCTTAGGTTTACTACCACGTACCCAATTGCAGGACCCCAAAGATCCACCCCTGATGCCAGAGGGCCGCCAGGCTCCAGATGCACCTGCATCACACCCTCCCTTTGAACCAGGCACCAGCATAGATACCAGCACCTCGGTGGGCATTAGATCTTCAGCCAGAATGTTGGTGCACAGCGATTAAGTCACTTCACACTCGCTTGAGGTGCAGGCCGAGGCAGAGAGTGCCCGGGTGCCGGCATTCGGAGGACTGCTGGAGACCAGGACAATGCTCAGTCGAAGGCAGATGATGAGCCTCTGGAGTCATCCATTAGGCGGCAGATGCTGGATGTCCAGTGAGATGTCTGGGAGGCCCTGGCAGAGATGCATGAGGGTATGTGTGCCACGGTCACCGTTATGGAGGAGCCCATGTGGAGCATGAGGACTGCGGTAGCCCTCATGGCTGAGCACACTGCCTCCTCCATTGAAAGAGTGGCGACTCTCATGGAGAGGCAGCTCCAGGAACAGAATCAGGGGTCCCTGCAGTTGTTGCAGTCCCTGCAAGTCCTCACACAGGCAATGAGCTCAGGTGGTGAGTGTCCATTTGGGAGATGGATGAGGCACCTAGTATCCCAGCTAGGATACTGGGTGCCTCATCCATCAATGGTGAGCAGGGAGGTCCGGAGCGACCACACGTTGGCTCACGAACTGCTTGTCATCTCTGCGGGCTACTCTCAGGGCACCCCGGATGATGGCTGCAGCTCCTCCGCCCCTCCGCCAGTGATCGTGGCATCTGATGAGGCTGTAGCGATTGGGCAGATGCCAGCCGTGGCACTGGCCGCTCCCTCCCAGACGGGGCCAGCACAGGCTCCACTGGCCAGAGGATGACCGCCATGGTCATCAAGGCCAACAGGACAGCAGAGCCTGTCTCCAATAAGCAGGCTGTCTCCAGTGCCGGTGCCAGTGAGGGGTAAGCACCAAGACGTAACACTCGCAAACGTGAGTTTAAGGCACCATGAGCACAAGAGGGATTGGTTATGGGTAATTTTCTGTTGTGCAATATTTTGTTTATTTTAACTGGTCTGAGATTGACGAGAGAAGGTTCTGTTAATTTGTTTCGACTGTCAACATGAGATAAATTTTCTTTTGTTGCAATGGCCTGAGTATGCTTCACCTTTTTTATTTAATGTGGTGCAGGGTACGCCGGTGTATAAAGCTGGAGATTGGTGGTGTGAAACTTTATTGTACAGGCACTGAGTGGACTTTGGTTGCAAATGAAAGGATCATTTCAGACATCTGGGATGGAGACGGCACCCCTGGCATGAGGTGGAAGCAGATCTTTGGCAGCCTAGCTGAAAGGCCATTGGATTAAGGTGTCCCTGCCTCCCTGGAGGTTACTGAGGTCTGTCTCCATGCCCTCAGTGTTCTCCTCACCATGCTCCTCTTCTGACTCACTACTGGACTCATCATCTATGGCCTGTGGAGCTGCGTCAAGATCCTCTTCCTCCAGTGGGTCCCCCCTTGCCAGTGCCAGATTGTGCAGAGTGCAGCATGTAACCACTAACAGTGACACCCGCTCTGGGAGGTATTGTAGTGCACCGCCTGAATGGTCCAGGCATCGGAAGCGCATCTTGAGAAGACCTATGGCCCTCTCTACCACCGCCACTGTGGAGGCATGACTCGTATTGTAATGTTTCTCTGCCTCTGTTCTTGGATGGCGGAGAAGCGTCATGAGCCACCTCTTCATTGGATAGCCCTTGTCACCCAGCAACCATCCATCCAGTCGGGCTGGAGCAATGAAGAGCCTCAGCACCTGGGAGTGTCTGAAAATGTACATGGCATGGGAGCTGCCAGGGTACCTTGCACAGACTTGCAGAATCTGAAGCTTGTGATCACACACTATCTGCATGTTCATCAAGTGTAATCCCTTCCTGTTGACGAAGGCACCCAGCTGACCCACTGGTGCCTTGATGGCCACCTGTGCAGTCGATTGCACCCTGGATGCGGGGGAACCCAGCAATCGCTGCAAAGCCTCTGGCTCGCTTAGTCTGGCTGGCCTCGTCCATATGGTAAAGAATAAATGTCATTACCTACCTGAACAGATCTTCTGTCACTAGCTTGATGCAACTATGGACAGCTGATTGGGAGACTCCACAAAGATCCCCCACTGACCCCTGGAAAGAGCCGGAGGCATAGACATTGCAGGCTGCTGTGACCTTCAGAGCCACTGGCATGGGGTGACCACCCACGCAGTTGGAGCTGATCTCAGCCCCAATCATCTGGCAAATGAAGGTCATGAGCTTCCTTGAGAGGCAAAGCCTCCTTCAGACATATCGAGGCAGCTGCATCACCGCCTGCAAACCCTGGCAGCAGGATAGTGGCATCTTCTACGGTCTCTTCTGCCTTGGACTTCCTGCTGACCCTGTGTCTGCACATCTTCTCCCACAGGTCCCTCCCCTGGAAGCTGCATAGGGACACCTGGCCTCCTCTACCTTCTGCCCCTCTCTTCGTCCTCAGAGGAAGTGCCACCAGAGGAGAGCACAATCCCCATTACCAGGGTAAGGGAAGTCTGTCTGATACCTAGAAGGGTCCACATGGTCTGAATCCTCCAGGTCCTTTGGAGACACGAATGAATCCTGAAATGAAGCCTGGAAATGCTAACCATGAAGCCCCAAACAGAGATGAAGCTGCCAAGTACCAATAAGTCACCAGCAGCAAACTATGTACCAAACTCTCCATTACTGATACTTGCAATGCTGCTCATCCCTTTTATATCACCCTTGAATGAGGTTTTTGAAATTTTCAACAGGCCGCCTGCCCATTTTGCTCGTGCGACGATGACAATGAAAAATTGACATCAATTGGCTTTTAATAGCCTTAAGTGGCCTCTTAATTAATGGCGGGCACAGCTGTGCCGACCAAAATATCGCGTGAGTGTGTGATGACATCGGGATGTACGCCCGACGTCATCGTGTGCTATTTTATGCCTGATCGGGTAGGTAATGCGCCCGCCCGCAGGATGTTCAATTCTGCCCTGGAGAAAGCTGTGAGTTCGAGGCGAGGGCAAGAGGGACCTTTAGAGGATGTTTGGTCCAGTGGGCTAATGGAAAGAGAGGGAACTGTTGTAGACAGCTGATCAGATTTTCTCAATATTAATGACAAAGGTAAGCCCATGAGTTCCTAGCTCTTATTGTTGAAAGTGAGGGTGGAAGAATAAAAATAAAAATAAATTAAAGAAGCTGCAATCTGGGTTTCATTATCTATTTTCTGAATAAACCTACCCTTATATTTTAAATGGTAAAAGCTTGATGCATTTGAAGACTGACAGTTCAAAAATAATAAAGTTATAAACCTGAGATTAGTAATAAAGATGTTACAAATATCAGAGTGAACCTTACTGAACCACTGGTGCCTGACTAAGAGAAGGCAGTTAGGCTGGAAGGTGCTTCCTTCAAATAATACCAATGGCAGCTGCTTGTGACTCCTTTAAGGCAAAGATTATTAGTCAGTGAGCACAATTCCATTCATACTTTTGGGTGTCAGCGTGTTACGCCGTGGGGTTTTTCCTCATTGTGATTTTCTTTATGGCAATAGTTTGAGATTATACTGCCACTCTCCAGTGCTGTAGTACATATGGGCCTTATATTCACCATCCTCACCAGCCTCTTCACCCTTGGGTAATTCTCGTCTTAAATTATTAAGGCCACCCATGTTCTGAGGAAACCTTTCATTAACGGTGGATAAAACTGTAAAAGATTGCACCAAACACCCTACATTTTTGTTTTTGGAGACATCAAATGACTGACAGCATAGCAATAGGGAGGCTCTTGAAACAGCCAATAATTCAGCTAACAAACAGCTAACAATTGGAAGGAAAAGAGGACCCAACTGAAAGACCTACAATGTTAACTCTGTTTCTCTCTCCACAGATGCTGCCAGATCTGCTTAGCATTTCCAGCATTTTCTGTTTTTATTTCAGGTTTTCAGCACCTGCAGTATTTTTCTTTCGTATTGGAACAACTACCTCTGCACTGTTTCGGCATGTAAGGTGCCATACAATTACACCTTTACTTTGTGGTTAGTTTACTCACCTGATACCTTGCGTGCTCCAGAATGCATGGAAGAAGCCAAGTAGGTGGATAGAATTTGTCATTAAATATATTGTTTAGTCTCCAACCTGTGCCATTTTCCAACCAGTTCTTTGGAATTACTGAAATTATTATCCAGTTACATTTTAGGTACCGGTATTGCGCACAATATGCAAAATGATTAGAGATTTTGTGAAATTGAAAATGAGAACAAGTGAGCTAGATTCCAGACTTATTTTAATAAGTGTAATACTGTAAATACAAAGGAAATGAGGCAAGCATTTTTGGGAACAAAAAGAAGAAGCAAAAGGAAAACATTCTTCCTTTTTTCTCCAGAAAAAAAAACGAGATCCAGCAAAAGGACACGAATCGGGTGTAACATGTCCTTCCCCATTTCTGGAAACTATGCTGTGTCTTGGTTTGTATTTTCAGTATTTCTTCAGCAGGCCTGCATTTCAAGTGCTTGTCTAACAGTAGAAAATAATTCAAACTGAAACCAGCACCAGAAACTGTGAATGATTGATTAAAAAGTTTACTCCAGTATCCTTCATATGCAAACACACACATACATGTTAAAAAAGCAGTCAAAAAATTGAAGCATGGGCAGAAATGTTGAACAAACAAGAAGTGAAAGCAACTAATTTTGTTTAGATCCATGCAGAACATGAAAGGGACAATTTGTGTACTAGATTATCCCCTTTATGCAAATGTTCTTACTGACTGGTTTGTTTCCAGTTATGCACTGAGAGAAGCAGTGGTGCATCTGCTTCCCGTTCTCTCAAGTGAAAAGTCTGACCATCTGCTTGGCCTCATCCCGACTGGCCTATTTAGTACAGATCAACTTCCTCAGGCTGCCACCTTAGGTTCCAGTGCCTGTTGTAACCAATATTTTTTTACTCCATTGGTCACAAACCAGAACCTTCTATTCAGCCCAAAGAGACAGGAAGGTGCTGCTATGTGTAACTTCCAGTTAGTGACAGCAGTATTGTAGAACTGACTCTTACTTATCATGTGTGGTGTTGCTAGATAAATCTGGGAAATATTCAATTTTTTTCACATTATTCTAGAATATAAATACTACTTTTCTGTCTCTGGGTTTGAATTATGTAAAAGAAAAAAATGAACAAGTTTCTTAACTCTAAACAACATAGGAGCTATTTTATATCTAACCCGTTCTATACAGGAATCAGATGAACAATACAGTATCTGTAAATCCTTCACACGTGGTTTAGCTGTGAAGTCCGACAAATGCATATTTTGAATAGCTTGTCCTATATTTTTGAGAGCCGTAATGCATATTTTAAAATTGCCGCCAGTCTAGAATTCTCCCATGAGCCCTATTTGCTTGGCAAGTGTTGATTGAGAATCCAAAATCTACAATTTTTCCAGTTCAAAGTGGGCCATTTCAAGTTGTGAAAATTAATTTCTTTGCATCTGAGAAAACCTTTGTAATGAGGGTTACCATCCATCTGTTTTTTGGCTGGACAGTTCATTTTTTGATGAAATTTCATCAATACGTTTTTCTGCGTCCACCGATACTGTCTGGCCTGCTGAGTGTTGCGAGCATTTTCTGTTTTCAGTGCATTTCATGTTAACCAAGCAGGCAGTAGTCTAGCTATTTTGGGGCTTTAGCTTACATTGCTTTGGTTTTTTTTAGCAGATTTTTCTACCTACTACTGCAGAATTTACAAACCAAAATATCAGAGTATAAAAAAAGCAATCAATTCCAACAAGTTCTATTAAACCAACAGGGCCTTAAATGAAGTTCCTTGTCATTCACAGGGAGAGAAGCAGCCAGCCCAGGCTATGAAAATATAAAAATTGCAAACAGAGAAACTGTGTGCACTTTCACTGGGGACCAGGAATGTTTCTAAATATGTGCAGAAAACAATACAAAAGTGGGCTCAAAAACCAATAGGAAAGATGGTCTTAGTATTGGATTCCTCAAGCAAAGAGCTGGCACAAACATGATGGGAGAAATGGTCTCCTATGCTGTATGTAAACTTCTTTGGTTCTATATGATACAAATACAAAACAACAAACAGCTAGTATGAGTCCATTTAAATCTACAGCATTGAAAATAATTGACAAATAGGAAAGAGCCAGGAAATCCCGCCACAACAGAAAGAAAGGCTGCACTGAAATAGTGGTACTTTACAAAATCAGATGAATGTTGAGGTTTTAATGCATTTTTTGAAAAGATTATCTTTACTAATCATTACCTTGCCCATTGTACATCTAATGTTCAAATTGGCTGCTCTCTCCCTAGCTCTGACTGAGGATAAAATCTGCCTTGTGCAGTGTCAATAGTCTTTTCGGTACACTTATTGGGAAAAGAAATAGCTATAGGCCTCTGAGCTCTAACAAAACAAACTCACCAGTAGAATGAAGTGAACCTGTCTGTCCCAGCACTGGGCGTTGTCCCACACTACAAAATCAACCACCACTGAACACAAACTGGCACCCTAATTGACATGGCCTATGGTATCATAGGCTTGTTTGAGGTTAAATTAAAGGCAAAGGCATATTGTTGGAAGAGATTAGAAATAAGAAAGCTGAAAAATATAGAGCAGTACAGCTCTTACAAGAAAATGAGCAACTAGATTCAGTTTGGATCATCAATGCAAGTAGTGTAATTGCTTTTCCATAATACTTAGAACGGATCTAATTAAATGAATGTGGATAAAATAATTAAATTAAATAATACTTAAAATAATTAAATTTCAATCAACACACTTTTAAGAGTAATATTTTCTATTTGGTCAACACTTCACACCATCCTGATCCTTCACATGTTACAAAGGATCAGACAGTACAAGCTTATTTAGCAACTCCTTCTGGGAAACTCTTAGAAAGACACAGAAACTGAAATTCCGCAGGGGTTCTACTCATCATCAGAGTTATGGCAAGAGACTGGTGGACCTCCCGGTAGAACTTCGGTTGCTTACAGAGCTCTATTTACCTGCTATATGTAACAGAGAAAGGACAATAGCAATATGACAATGACCAGATAATCTGTATTTTAGTGATTGAAGGATAAATATTGGCCGTGACACAGCAGAGAATTGCCCAGCTGTCCTTCCAATAATGCAGTAGAATCTTTTGCATCCACCTGAATCGGGACTCAGTTTAAAGACACATCCAAAGGATAGCACCTTTGACAGTGCAGCACTTCCTCAGTTCTGCACTAGGGTGTCAGATGAGATTTAGTGCTCAAGTCTCAGGAGTGGGATTCAAACCCACAACCTTTTGACTCAGGAAGTGAGGGTGTTACCCACCGAGCCACAGTTGGCACCATCTAAAGTGCAATGATGAATGGAAATGATGAGCACTGGAAGATTCTTGGCTTAAGCAATTTCTTAGAAGAGTTCAGGAAACCAAATGGTAACTGTCTTAACTGCAAGATGGCCTGCTTATTTTAACAACTGACAGCAATCAAAAATATAATTTGCATCTGGCCCATCATATCCTGAGGGATGCAAGTAACAGATCCTGTAGATATGAGAGTTTAGTGAAGTGTCTAGTAGCACACAATTCAGTTTCCAATAAAGGTATATAAAAAAACAGCCCTTTTTTTGTTGTGCATACTTGTTCATTTGAATGCTCGGTACCTTAAAATTTTATTTGCACAGCTAGGCACAGGGATTGGGTGGGGGTGGGGGGTACTTTAAAGAGGACAATTTGTGAGTGGCTTGCACAGTACTTCTGGGAACACTGGCTAAGACCCTAGAATCCCTGGGTGCTAGTTCTGACAGTGCAAGTGTTTCAAAGCAGAAGTTCCATCAGCTAGCTAGCTCTGAGCTGGGGATCTCATCTGACACCCCGCGGATGGGGTCATTTCCATTGCTCAAGTGGGTGCATTCTCGCTGCAAGGGCGTGCTTGCTTGAAAGTAAGAGTGGTGCACAGATCTGCCTGAGATGTCCCAGGCCCATCTGGGCTGAAGAAGAAAACAAATCATCAAAGAATGTCTTTGCTCTATTGTGTCTCAATTACTCTATTTGTAGTGAAGGTTTTTGGCATTTATTAGGCCCAGAACAGAATATATGGCAGAAGTTCCATTGAGACATACAGAGGCACACTGGGCACAATTTCCTGGAGAAACCTGGGAAATTTTCAAACATGCTCCTTTGACACCAGGGGCAGAAGTCAGACTTTCTGTCTTCAAGACCAAAGACTTTCTGGACTTTAGAATTCATTTTACAGCTGAGTCATTGCCACTTCCAAAACATGTAGGGCCAAAGATCTATATGCTTACCATGAGAAGAATTCCCGGTGAAGGTTAACTATAAAGCCTCACAATAACACCAGAATTTTTTTAAAAAATGTTTTCAATCACGGGATGTGGGCTTCGCTGGTTGGGCCAGCATTTATTGCCCATCTCTAATTGCCCTTGAGAAGGTGGTGGTGAGCTTCCTTTTGAACTGCTGCAGTCCATGTGGTGTAGGTACACCCACAGTGCTGTTAGGAAGGGAGTTCCAGGATTTTGACCCAGCGACAGTGAAGGAACGACAATATATTTCCAAGTCAGGATGGTGACTGACTTGGAAGGGAACTTCCAGGTGATGGTGCTCCCATCTATCTGCTGCCCTTGTCCTTCTAGAAGGTAGTGGTGGTGGGTTTGAAAGTTGCTGCCGAAGGAGCCTTGGTGAATTCATGCAGTGCATCTTGTAGATGGTAACACTGCTGCTACTGTGCGTTGATGGTGGAGGGAGCGAATGTTTATGGATGTGATGCCAATCAAGTGGGCTGCTTTGTCCTGGATGGTGTCAAGCTTCTTGAGTGTTGTGGGAGCTGCACTCATCCAGGCAATTGGGGAGTACTCCATCGCACTCCTGACTTGTATCTTGTAGATGGTGGACAGGCTTTGGGGAGTCAGGTGGTGAGTTACTCATCGCACAATTCCTAGCCTCTGACCTGCTCTTGTAGCCACGGTGTTTATATGGCTTGTCCAGTTCAGTTTCTGGTCAATGGTAACCCCCAGGATGTTGATAGTGGGGACTTCAGTGATGGTGATGCCATTGAACATCAAGGGGCGATGGTTGGATTCTCTCTTGTTGGAGATGGTCATTGCCTGACACTTGTGTGGTGCGAATGTTACTTGCCACTTGACAGGGTATTGTCCCGGTCTTGCTGCATTTGGATATGGACTGTTTCAGTATCGGAGAAGTCACAAATGGTGCTGAACATTGTGCAATCATCAGCGAACATCCTCACTTCTGACCTTATGATGGAGGGAAGGCCATTGAAGAAGCAGCTGAAGATGGTTGGGCCGAGGACACTACCCTGAGGAACTCCTGTAGTGATGTCCTGGAGCTGAGATGACTGACATCCAACGACCACAACCATCTTCCTTTGCGCTAGGTATGACTCCAACCAGGGGAGAGTTTTCCCCCTGATTCCCAGGGCTAGGGTTTCTTGATGCCACACACAGTCAAATGCAGCCTTGATGTCAAGGGAAGTCACTCTCACCTTACCTCAGGAGTTCAGCTCTTTGTCCATGTTTGAACCAAGGCTGTAATGAGATCAGGAGCTGAGTGGCCCTGGCAGAGCCCAAACTGGGCATCAGTGAGCAGGTTATTGCTAAGCAAGTGCTGCTTGATAGCACTGTTGATGACCCCTTCCATTACTTTACTGATGATGAACAGTAGACTGATGTTGCAGTAGTTGGCCAGGTTGGATTTGTCCTGCATTTTGTGCACAGGACATATCTGGGTAATTTTCCACATAGCCAGGTAGATGCCAGTGTCGTAGCTGTACTGGAACAGCTTGGCTAGGGGCACAGCAAGTTCTGGAGCACAAGTCTTCAGTACTATTGCCAGAATGTTGTCAGGGTCCATAGCCTTTGCAGTATCCAGTGCCTTCAGCCGTTTCTTGATACCCCGTGGAATGAATCAAATTGCCTGAAGAGTGGCATCTGTGATGCTGGGGACCTCTGGAGGAGGCCGAGATGGATCATCCACTTGGCACTTCTGGCTGAAGATTGTTGCAAATGATTCAGCCTTATCTTTTGCACTGCTATGCTGGGCTCCTCCATCATTGAGGATGGGGTATTTGTGGAGACTCCTCCTCCAGTGAGCTGTTTAATTGTCCACCACCATTCATTACTGGATGTCGCAGGACTGCAGAGCTTAGATCTGATCCGTTAGTTGTGGGATCGCTTAGCTCTATCTATCACTTGCTGCTTATGCTGTTTGGCGTGCAAGTAGTCCAGTGTTATAGCTTCACCAGGTTGACACCTCATTTCTAGGTATGCCCGGTGCTGCTCCTGGCATGCCCCCCTGCACTCTTCATTGAACCAGGGTTGATTCCCTGGCTTGATGGTAATGGTAGAGTGGGAGATATGCCAGGCCATGAGGTTACAGATTGTGGTTGAGTACAATTCTGCTGCTGCTGATGGTCCACAGCGCCTCACGGATGCCCTGGCTTAAGTTGCTAGATCTGTTCAAAATCTATTCCATTTAGCACGGTGGCAGTACCACACAACACGATGGAGGATATCCTCAATGTGAAGGCGGGACTTCGCCTCCACAACAACTGTGCGGTGGTCACTTCTACCGATACTGTCATGGACAAATGCATCTGTGGCAGACAGGTTGGTGAGGATGAGGTCAAGTATGTTTTTCCCTCTTGTTGGTTCCCTCACCACCTGCTGCAGACCCAGTCTAGCAGTGTAGCAGCTAGGTATTGGCCTCCTCTGGAGGTCCCCAGCATCACAGATGCCAGTCTTCAGCTAATTTAATTCACTGCACATGATATCAAGAAACAGCTGAAGTCACTGGATACTGCAGAAGCTATGGGCCCTGACAATATTCCAGCAATAGTGCTGAAGGCTTGTGCTCCAGTACTTGCAGCGCCCCAAGCCAAGCTGTTCCAGTACAGCTACAACACTGGCATCTACCTGGCTATGTGGAAAATTGCCCAGGTAGGTCCTGTACACAAAAAGCAGGACAAATTCAACCCTCATTGCAGCCTTGGTTCAAACAAGGACAAAAGAGCTGAACTCCTGAGGTGGTGTGAGATTGACTTCCCTTGATACCAAGGCCGCATTTGACTGAGTGAGGCATCAAGGAGCCCTAGCAAAACGGGACTCAATGGGAATCAGGGGGAAAATTCTCCACTGGTTGGAGTCATACCTAGCACAAAGGAAAATGGTTGTGGTTGTTGGAGCTCAGTCATCTCTGATCCAGGACATCACCGCAGGAGTTCCTCAGGGTAGTGTCCTCGGCCCAACCATCTTCAGCTGCTTCATCAATGGCCTTCCTTCCATCATAAGGTCAGAAGCGGGGATGATTGCACAATGTTCAGCACCATTTGCGACTCTTCAGATACTGAAGCAGTCCATGTGCAAATGCAGCAAGATCTGAACAATATCCAGGCTTGGGCTGACGAGTGGCAAGTAACATTTATACCACACAAGTGCCAGGTAATGACAATCTCCAACAACAGAGAATCTAACCAGCGCCCCTTGACATTCAATGGCATTACCATCACTGAAGCCCCCATTATCAACATCCTGGGGGTTACCTTGACCAGAAACTGAATTAGACTAGCCATATAAATACTGTGGCTCCAAAAGCAGGTCAGATGCTAGGAATCCTGCAATGAGAAACTCACTTCCTAACTCCCCAAAGCCTGTCCACCATCTACAAGGCACAAGTCAGGAATGTGATGGAATACTCCCCACTTGTCTGGATGAGTGCAGCTCCCACAACACTCAAGGAGCTTGACACCATCCAGGACAAAGCAGTCCGCTTGATTGGCATCACATCCACAAACACTCACTCACTCCACCATCGACGCACAGTGGCAGCAGTGTGCAACAACTACAAGATGCACTGCAGGAATTCACCAAACCCACCACCAATACCATCTATAAGGACAAGGGCAGCAGATAAATGGGAACACCACCACCTGGAAGTTCCTGTCCAAATCATTCACCATCCTGACTTGGAAATATACCGTCACTCTTTCACTGTCACTTGGTCAAAATCCAGGAACTCGCCCCCCCAACTCCTAACAGCACTGTGGGTGTACCTACACCACAGTGACTTCAGCGATTCAAGAAGGCAGCTCACCACCACCTTCTCAAGGGCAATGAGGGATGGGCAATAAACGCTGGCCCAGCCAACGAAGCCCACATCCCATGAATGAATAAAAAACAATGTTCTGCTGCTGCCATATTGGGGGAGCATGGACACTATCAATTAGCTTTGTGAAAAAGTGATTCTGCTCTTGATAAGATTTGAGATCACTGTTTGCAAGATTTTTTGTGGCTGCTAAACAACTGGAGACATTTGGAAGTCAGTGCTTTAGCACTTGGCACTGGCACACGACTGATGTGTTGTGTTATGTGGATTCATGTTTCTGTCTATTACTGACCAGAGCCATTTGATGATGTTTGTCCTTTCCACTCATTTTGTCCTCATATTTTTGCTGGTCTGTTTGTTTGGAAGCATCAAATGATGTCCAACCTTTATTAGACCATTTGATAGACCTGCATTAGCTTGCTTGTTCTCGGTCCCCCTCTAAATAATCAATGGTTCTGATTCATCAAACTAGACTCCAAATAGTAACTTTGATCTGGTGGACATGTTCCAGTATGGTGACCATTTTGGCAACAGTGCAGCGACAGCACAGGGACAGTGAGCAAATTTAATTTTAAAAATCTCTAAAGGCGTAGCGGACTCATTACTTCTGAATTCAGTGCACAAATCTTCTCGTAATAAATACAAATTGCAAAACCGTTGTGATAGCATGGCCAAGTTTCCCTTGTGGATTTGGTCCACCTGGCACATATCACCTGCCACATCATAACAAGGAAAAGATTGGCCTATACCCAGTTTAATTCTAATGCCTGTCAATTAGCCAATTGCCTCCCTTGAGATCCCTTTCTGAGCTCTAGAACAGTCATTAGAGAGAGAAAGCCAAGTGAAAACTAAATTTTATGGCAACTAATACTGGTTGCAAATTAATTCACTGCTAGTTTTACCATTGCCCTATTACCTTCAACTGTAAGTCCAATCCACTGTCAATTGTAATATTTATCTATGTCGATGAACAATCCAAAGGATAAAAGTTCACGGTTGACTAAGTTTTATCTTGCCTTTAACAATCTTTTCATATTTCAGTCAAATCACAGACTTTTAATGAATATATATGACAGTAATTTTCAAAGAAGGCCAGCCTCTATTTTAAAGATACACCAAGAATAAATCCCAAGCTTATTAAGCATGTTACAAATTTTGGGGATTTATTTTATATAGGCAAATAAAATCAAATAAGCTTTTGGTAATAAGAGTACATTTTAAAGCACTTTTATAAACAAATTTTTAAATATAGATTTGTAGTATTGTTATTATAATAGCATTTTCTTGTTCTATCTTTTCCCTTTCTGGAAACATAAAATTAGATTATTTGAGTAATAATTCCTTTTTCTATAATTAGACCTGTGAACCTAAACTGCTGCAATTCCAAGGATAAATGAACAACAGATTCAGCTTTTTAATTAGGAGGAACACTGGCTGCTCATGCAAGGAACTAGAAAACTGAAAGGAGTAAATCCTAGCAGGAATAAAAGTCTGACTCAATCTTGCATTCAGGGATATACTTATGGATCCCTCCGTCCTTAAAGATGGGTTTGTTCGTAACCTGTCTATTACTAAAGATCATCCATTAATCCAAACAGCAGCCACCAGAATGGTGGTTTTGTGAGTAAAAAGTACTCAAAAACAAAAATGGTCACTTTCCATTTCAGGTACATGAGGTTAAGTTCAAAGATCAAATTAATTTAAATCTGAATTACAGAGATAAAACAAATAAGCACGATGAAGGCTGCCCGATGGAAATGACTGTGAACCCTTTATCTTGGACACATCTGATTTTTTCATGAAAAGATGGCTTTCTGCATTGAGCCAAATTAAATTATGCTCATCCCAAACCCCATCACTCACCCCACCAACCCTCATTATCCGCCAGTCCAAGGAATCCATTGACCAAATAAAAAAGAGTTCTATACTTGTAAGATTGAGTTTGTAACTGAGTTTGCATTGAATTTTACAATGAAAATGTTTTGTTGGGAGTACATCTGGCTAGGATCTTTGAAGATATCAGGGGGGAGAATTTTCCCCCCATCAGGGGGGGTTGTGCGGGGGTGGGCGGAGGCGGGCGCAGACCCAATTGGCGCCACCGATTGGGCCCGTGCCGCTATTTTACGTGGGCGGGCGGGTGTGATGCGCACCCGGAAACGCTGAGCGCTCCCTGTGCAGGTGGGGTGGTGGGGGAGTTCCCTGAGTCAGGGCCTGCGCTCTTTCACACATACGCGTGAAAGAGCGTCGAAATCTCCCTGAAGCACAGAGTGCCTCAGGGAGATTAGTTTAAGTTTTAAATGTCTAAATAAAGAAAATTTTAAAAATTAAGACGTCCACTCATGTGACAGTGTCACATGAGCTCAGACATATCAATTAATTTTTTAAAACAACTTTATTCAATTTTTAAACACTTCATGAAACCTCATCCTGCCCGTGGATGAGGTTCCATGAAAAGTGCGAAGGCCGCCTGGGTTTTCGCCTGCCCGCCAACCTTAAGGTTGGACGGGCAGCCCAGTTTATTAGTTTAATTAGTTTTTAAATGGCCTGAACAGGCCTTTGACAGTTCGGCAGGTGCGCATCCGACTTGGCTGCGTACCCACCGAACTGAAAAATCTAAATGATGCGCGGTGACGTCAAGATGCATGCCTGACATCACCCTGTGTCATTTTATGCTTTGGCGAGCAGGCCTCACTCCTGCTCGCCAAGCTGAAAATTCTGGCCCAGGGTTATATTGGCATTGATTTTAAATGAACAACTGATTCAGTTTTCTTATTAGGTGGGGCACTGGATACTTATGCAAGGAACTGGAAAAATGAAAGGAGTAACTCCTACAGGAATAAAAGTCTGATTTGATCCTGGTCTTAGGGATCCCCCTGTCCTTAAAGGCCAGGTTGTATGTAATTTGCCTATTTCTAAGTCACTCATTGATGTAAGCAGATGGGTGGGATGGGGGTGGGGGTAGGGGTTGGTTAAAATATTGGAAATGAGAAACTGGACCCCCATTCCAGGCCACTGCAATGTTTATGGCAGCGATTCAGGCCTTGGATGAAGCTCCCACCAAAAGCACATAGGAGCTTACTTGACAAGTTGTAGCCCGCTAATGTCATTAACACCATGACTTATTTTTAACATCAGCACAGGGAGTCCCACACTGTTTGCTGCCTGGCAAGCAAAGTACGTTTTAGAAATCTCTCTGGTTTTTAAGCTGTTGGTTGGCCAAAGGAAACAGGAGTTCTCCGCCTAGGCTTCACACAGAAGCCTTCAACCTCCCCAGTCTTGACCTCCTGCTTTCCCAAGTACTGCCTTAATCAGGCTTTCCCACCGTCCTGATCAATTCCATCAGCAGATTATCCCTCTCCACTCAAATCAAACAACTGATTCCCCCCACCTGATCAATTCCATCTCCAGGCACATCCCCCCCTCCCTCAACGCCCCCCCAGAATGATTCCATCAACAGGCACCCCCTCCTGTTCAATTCCATCAGCAAATTCTCCTCACCCAATCAAATCCATCAGCAGATTCCCCCCTCCCAATTTATTCCACCAACAGGCTCCTCCTCCTCGACGGTGACCATCAGTAGGCTCTGTCCTCTGAATTGTAGATGACTCTTTCCTCTCGCAACCTGATCACACCACCTGCCAATTACAGCCTGAGACTTCCCTCTCCACTCCCTTAAATGGCTTCCTGCTGCTAAATTACTGGCCAGTCAATCTGGCTAGCTGTATGGAATTATATAGATAAGATCCTTCCATTAAGATCAGTTGGATCTCCATACCCCTGGCTATGCTGAGTTCACACACTATTGGGCTCCTCTGTGCCTTTCCCGTCTCCCCATTAACATTGATGCCGTTATCTCTTTCCCTGGCAATATTTTATCAACCACTAGGGATGGACAATAAATGCTGGCCCAGTCAGTGAAGCCTATATCCTGTAGATGAATAAAAAAAACACTATATCACAGTAGCAGGACTACTAAGTAGGACTGGAGGCCCAGAAGAGGCAGCACATCATGGGGGCTATATTGGAGAGCCTTTGAAAATGGGCAGGGGTTCACTATGAGCAATTAACCTGCATCCGTTTGACATGATGCAAGCAGCATGGCATTTGGCGCTGCTTATATTATCATGAGTTCTGCATGCAGCCAACACTAACCAGGCTGTTCACTGGCTGCGCGCATCAGCAGGCGGCCCAAAATTGTTATTTGCTAGCACTATTTAACAATAACTTGCATTGCTTAAAGCTAGTCTGCAGCTCTTAAAGGGAATATACATTGTGGCTACTGAAGGTGTTGACATTATTTGGAATATTGCTGTGCAACAAAAAAACAATGGTTGACTATGGGGACTTGCACCAATGTTTTCCAACCTTGCACTGGAGGTCCTGGTGTAGGAGGTGGAGAAGAGGGATGTCCTGTATCTGCAGGGAGGCAGGAGGCCCTCCAGACACATAGTGAGAAGGTAGTAGGATCAGTCATGGAGGTCAATACTGTGGGTGCAGCACCAAGAACCTGGATGTGGTGCTGGAAGAATTTCAACGATCTCACAAGTGGTCAAGGTCAGTGAATGTATTTTCAAATTCCACATCCCACGAACTGCACCAGAAGCCTCAGATGTTGTCCAAAAATCATCACACCTCTATCACCCATCCACCAACAACCTCGAACAATCAGGACTCATGCCTAACATTCATATTCTTCACCTTACCTCACATGCTTAGCACATGCTGCAAGCCTCACACCCCACATCTAAGAGAGTACATCCACTGCCAGTTATTCAACCATGTCTCATCATGCAAAAATACTACACAACAGTCATTGGCACACTTCCCACTTTCTTCCAGGAGAAGGTAGCGCACCATCGGAGGCACAGAAACTAACCGGTGGGAAGGAGAGGTGCGCCTATATGGAGGAGACAGTGCTGGTCATTATTGGAAGGGCCATTGCTGAGACTGTGGCCAATGGCTTGGATGAATTCTTGAAGATGACAGTATCCTCAAACATTACCTTCCTTCTCACATCCCACTTTCCTCTCATCCCAGACTCTCTTCTGACTTAAAGGTGGCAGATGGTGTAAGCATACACTTCTAACTTTTCCCCCTCCCTCACCACAACCGTACCCTTGTGTCTCATTATTCTCAAGTAAACAAGAAGTGCTACCTGACCAGACTGTGGACGAAGATCAAAGAGAGATTGATGATTGGTTCATTTTATAGGCTCTGGCACCAGCTCAGATATTGACACAATGGGTAGGATTTTCCCCTCGTCGGGCGGGCGGGCGGGCCCAGGAGCAGCCATGAAAAGGTCTGCCACCCACAATCAGACCCTGACCACGATTTCATGCTGGCTGGCCAATTAATGGGCAGCCAGCATGAAACGTGCACTGATAACCTTAGCGCTGCCGGGTGGGGGTGGGAGGAGTGCGAGCGCTGAAGTGTGCGCAAGCGCGGGGGTGCGCTCAGTGAAAGCTCCCTGAAGTCACAGAGCTGCCTCAGGGAACTGAAGATTTTTAACATGAAAAATAAAGATTTCAAAAATAAGGAAAACATGTCCCCACATGTGACTCTGTCACATGAACAGGGACATGAGAAAAATGAGTTATAAACATTTTTATTTTATTTTAGTCACTATTGGAAACCTCATCCCACCTGTGGATGAGGTTTTGCAAAAAACGCAAGGGCTGCCTGGCCTTTTCGCCCACCCGCCAACCATAAGGTTGGACCGGCAGCGAAAAATTAAATTCAATTAATTGATTAATGGGCTTAATAGCCCTCTTAATTGTCGGCGGGCCGCTGCCACCTCTTGTGCGTGCCTGCTGACTGAAATATCGCGCGAGTGTGCAATGACGTTGGGATGCTTGCCCGATGTCATTGCGCACTATTTCATGCTCGTGCGTGTCAGGCGCGCACCCGCATGCCAAGCTGAAAATCCTGCCCTATGAGTAAATTTGAGAATAGCATAGAAATATGATCTGCATGTGTGATTTGCAGGGTACAACTGCATTGCAACCAGGGTGGGAGCAAGGATAGCACAAGTGCCAGCTCACCAGAGGGTGAAGTCGCATACAAGTTCTGCTACGGAGGTCTCAAATGTGGACTTTGATTGACCAGGCTATAGAAGAAGCTGATGGATGTAAAGAAGAAAAGCTTGGTGTGCTGAAGGAGATAGAATGGGGGAATGGGGTCATGTGCACAGCAGGGCATCGGCTAACCTGCCACTGTATTCACCTTCCTGACCTGCTTAGATTAATAACGTGTGTTGTGCACCGAATCCAGGAGTTTGGCACCACACTTCCTCCTCTGCTACCTGCAACTACTTCTTGGTCTGCACTGCAGGTTTCTTCCTCCTGTTGGTAGAAGAATCTCTCACTCTCCGACTCCTCACAGCTCCCAGTAACATATCCAAGGAGATGCTACTGAAATGAAGCATAGCCTTTGGCAATCCGGACTTCATTCTGATACTTGCTTCTGTTTGGTTCCCAACTCCAAACTCCTTCAAATCGCATATTCACATACCGCAGTAAAGATTGCATCATGCAAATTCACATCATGCTCGCTGTCACTGATTGGACTGGAAACCTCAAAGTAAAATCATAATCATGTGTTAAAAAGCCACTGACAGAAGTGCACTTACTTCCATGCTTCTAGCATATCACGGAATTAAAATTGGGGGCCTGTGGGTCTAAGACTGCACCATGGAGCAAGGTGGTTTTATTCTGATCTGATTTTTTTCTCAAATGTGGGAATGAATGGCAGTGGTGTAAACAATAAATCAAGACTGTGACAAGATTGCCCATTCTCTAGTAATTTGTGACTCAAAACATTAAAGCAGCAATAAATTTCCTATTGATGTAATATTTTCAAATTTATTACATGGTTATAATTATTGTGTAACTGTTGCACCATCTTATTTCAGTGAGTTTGAGACGTAAACCAATACTTTTCAGCATTTGAAAAATCATCTTAATATACACTTGGTGGCCAGACTGAGGTGACTCTTTCAGTAGAGTCTAACAATGTTTTATAAAGCTGATGACCCTGTTAATACAGTGAACATCATATCAGGTTAGGGTTACTCATAAATATATCACATAATTTGTTGCATTTAGATCCATAGGCCATGATTTTCAATTTCCCGTGAGGGCGAGAACAGAAGCAGGAATGCTTTGAAAATAACGCTTCCAGATGGGATATCAGCGTCCCGCTGCTTCCTCCTGGAATTTTCAAAGCGAGGGAGGGGAAAGTCAGGAGCCCGCTTATTTCCACTTAACAACCTGTTAAGTTCCTTGACAAGCTTGTTAACAGGCCAGGGAGGTCCAGAAGGCAATTTTCAATTGGTAAGTCATCAAACCCAAACAGTCTAGTGCTGTTGGGTTCAATGCAGGGAACAATTAAATGACTTTTCTTTCGTTATTCAAAGTTTTTGGCACAAGGATATTTTGTTCCTGATTACGTGCAGTACCTTTCAGTTGGCCTTTTGGCCACTTTCGTTTATATTGAGGCTGCTAGCCCTCTGAGGTGCTTCCTCTGCTCCTCTGCAAGACAGCAGCAGGCCCCATCATGGCTACTGTCTGCCTTGGCTGCTTGTACTCTGGAAATGCTTGGTGTCACTAATTGGGAGCTGAACTTGCCTCCAACCCAATTAGGGCATTTACATTTGAAGATTGTGGCTGGGGTCGGGACTGGGAAGTTTTCCAGACACTAGGTTCCTGATCACGGATTGAAAATCATGCCCACAAGGTTGGATTCTCCTCCTCTTGGTGTCGATCGGGCAGGGAGGGGCATTTGTTGTTGTGACCCCATTATAACCCCAGCCAATTTTTCTAAGTTGGGAGTCATCCATTACGCAGGGTGAGCTTCCTAACCACAAGTGGAGGCCCACTGCTGCAAGACTATGAGTGCAACACCAGAAGGTGTAACTAGACATTTAAAGGTGTGTGTGTGTTGGCTGGGGTAGTGGGGGGGCGCGGGGCGGGGGTTGCATTGAAGAGCCCCAAAGGAATAATTTTTTTTTAGGTTTTGGTTGATTCCTGGAACCCACTACCAGGTCTCCTCTGCCATTTTTATGTTTGCTTTTCAGTTCCATTACTTTAGGGAGTCTTTTCCTTCTCTAGCTGGAGGGCACTGAGGCCAAATGTAGCACTTCAATCACTACCCCAACTGAGATCAGCTATCTCAGCATGAATCAAGGATCAAACTTGAAGCAATTCCTGACCATTCATGCATTTATTCACTGAGTTAACAGGAAGCTTAGTGAGTGGGGATTGTCTGAAATGCTATCTTTATTTTACTCAGAGGAACCTGGTATTAAAGCCATGTATAATGTTCCCAAAAATAATTACCTTGTCTTATTAACATAGATGCATTTTGCAAATGGATGCATTTTGGGAACACACATTTATTGCAGCTACTTTTCACAATAAATATCAAAATGTTTTACAGTGCAATGAAAATAAAGCATGATTTTTATTCGGGCTGTGAATCCAATAGGGCCCAAGGTGCAAGTAAACCATCATGACCTCTGCAGCATATGACCCAGTTGTTACTTGTGCCCGGGTTCAAATGCATGCCCATGGTCAGTTGCCCAAACAAAATAAGTAGGAAGTGGCAGGTGTCCAGTCACCCAAGGAATAACCCACAACTTAGAGAGTTGTGGGGAGGGGATTTAGGAAGGGCCTTGCAATCAGGGGAGGGAAACATAGTGCAGGGGAGACCTTATTTTGTGGGACCCAGAGAAGTTGTTCCTTGAGGCTCCAAAAGAAAAAGAAAAAATAACTCTTCTTCCTGCTCGGCTGTCCTGGTGGGGAGACCACAAGAGCTTGCTTGCTGGGACCACTGGTTAAAGTGTCAGCTGGGCCTTGATGATAGCATTGGAGTCCAATCTACATATTTAACTGGCTGGTTTCTGACAGGTGTACTTCCTGCCTGCTCAGGAGGGTAGATTAAAATGTAAGACTGTGAAAAGGGAGCATATCATCTGTCGCTAAGTCTCCTGGAAAATTTTAACTGGGTAAAAATTGATCTTTCACCTTATATTCAAGATGACATTGGCTATTTTCCAAAATTTACAAAAATGTACATCTATTTGCACAAATAAAAATTGATTGTCCACATAAAAATATAGCTGCAAGTTTTCTCAGGCGTCTTAGTACTTTCAATAGACAATAGACATTTTGAAGAGTTTATATTTTTTAATTATTTTCCTTGTAGCAAGCATAGTCTATTTTTTTCCAGAGATAAAGGTGACCAATATAATACAACTTCTAAAGGAAAAAAATTGAAACACAAAGCATCACTTTGTCAATCTTATCTGATAAATGTGACTAACAAAATGTATAAGCATGAAGACATTACATTTTAAAATGTGAATATTAAATATGTTACAAATTACAAAAACATTTTCCACATTAGGAATGTTGTGTCTTCTCTCAAAGAACAAATGAAGATTACACATTAGATCAAGTGTCTCTGTGCTTTCTCTCTCTCCAACCAAGGTGTAGTTTCATGCTAGTATAGTTGATGTTTCTTTTTAAATGTAATACGAAATCTTGTAAAGTTCTACAAAATTTAAGACACCGATAACAAAATTTAAAACTTCATGTGTTAAAAGTTGATGCATTACATTTGAAAGACAAATTTCGGAAAAGGAACATAGGAACAGGAGAAGGTCATTTAGCCCCTTTAGCCTGTTCTGCCATTCAGTTAAGATCATGGTTAATCTGTATTTTTACATTATACACATCTTGATTTTGTCTTAAAAAACTGAGCTTTACATTTCTGATAATAGTTTAAACTGAATATTATGCAATGATTTTTACATTCTAATTACATACTGTAACAGTTTTCTGGCCAAAAGCTTTTGTACAAGATATACACAGATTTTAATTCAACTACTAGGGGTGGAATATAATTTAGAAATTCTTAAATGTAGTTACAATTTTCTGTATCTTTCCACAATGTGCCAAATAATGGATAACACTGCAATATTGTGAGTGAGTTAAATGGGAAGCTCTTAGTACAATTGAAAGCTAGCTTTTATGTAGTAGTAGATTGAAATTTTAGAGTTAAGTAGTAAAATAAAAAGGGAAGCAGAACTTCAGGATTACTTTGTAAACTTAATAGATTGGACAGATAGATGCTGGATGCAATTTAATTTGCAGAGGTATGAGGCAAAACATTTTGGAAAGAAGAATAGGAGAGAACATGTCCACTGGACAGTAAAACTTCAAACTGAGTAGGCAAGTAGAGAGGTTTAGAGGTTCAGAGACAAAAATCTTCTAAAGTGGGAAGGCAAATTGATAAAACTAAAAAAAAACATGCGGGATCTTAAGTTTTAGGGTACAAAAGCAAACAGGAAATGCCAAATTGAGATAAATCATTGGTTACATTGCAGTTAGAAAATTGTGTTCAGCTTGTGGTGGTTTTATTAAGGAAAGATGCCAAGGACATGGAGAGAGTGTAGCAGAAATTCACTACGCTTATACCACTGACAAGAGGCTTTAGAGAAGAGACCAACCAAATTGGGGTTCTTATCAATATAACAAAGAGTAAAAGAATGTCTTCTAAAGGTGTTCCAAATTAGGAAAGATTTCATCATATTTTATTTTAGAGTGCCTCTGTAAAGCACCTTGAGAAGTTGTACTATGTTAAAGATGCTACATAAATACAAGTTGTTGTTGTGAAGATAAATAGAGAAAATCTATTTTTGGTTGTCAACTAGAGGACATAAAACACAAGATCACCAAAAGAACAGCAGCAAGGTTTGGAGAAATTTATTCAAGGAGACAGTTATTAAAGTATGAAATTTACTGCCAGAATAGTGGTACTCAGAATCAGAATGCAGAAGAGGCCCTTCGGCCCATCAGGTCTGCATCGACATGTGAGAAACACCTGACCTACCTACCTAATCCCATTTACCAGCACTTGGCCCACAGCCTTGTATGTTATGATGTGCCAAGTGCTCATCCAGGTACTTTTTAAAGGATGTGAGGCAACCCGCCTCCACCACCCTCCCAGGCAGCGCATTCCAAACCGTCACCACCCTCTGGGTAAAAAAGTTTTTCTTTACATCCCCCCTAAACCTCCTGCCCCTCACCTTAAAACTTATGACCCCTCATGACTGACCCTTCAATTAAGGGGAACAGCTGCTCCCTATCCACAATGTCCATGCCCCTCATAATCTTGTACACCTCTATCAGGTTGCCCCTCAGTCTTCTCTGCTCCAATGAAAACAACCCAAGTCTATCCAACCTCTCTTCATAACTTAA
This sequence comes from Cetorhinus maximus, assembly GCF_964194155.1. Lineage (NCBI taxonomy): Eukaryota > Metazoa > Chordata > Chondrichthyes > Lamniformes > Cetorhinidae > Cetorhinus > Cetorhinus maximus. The sequence continues at coordinate 86,402,785 of NC_135881.1, forward strand.
ATGTTTCATCCCAGGCAACATCCTGGTGAATCTCCTCTGCACCCCCTTCAGTGCAATCACGTCCTTCCTATAATGTGGCAACCAGAACTGCACACAGTACTCCAGCTATGGCATCACCAAAGTTCTATACAACTCCAACATGATCTTCCTACTTTTGTAATCTATGCCTCGATTGATAAAGGCAAGTGTCCCAAATGCCTTTTTCACCACCCCACAAATATGCCCCTCATGCCTTCAGAAATCTATGGACACACACGCCAAGGTCCCTTTGTTCCTCAGAACCTCCTAGTGTCATGCCATTCATTGAATACTTCTTTGTCAAATTACTCCTTCCAAAGTGTATCACCTCACACTTTTCAGGGTTAAAGTCCATCTGCCACTTATCTGCCCATTTGACCATCCCATCTATATCTTCCTGTAGCCCAAGACACTCAACCTCACTGTTAACCACCCGGCCAATCTTTGTGCCATCTGAAAACTTACTAATTCTACCCCCCACATAGTCATCTATGTCGTTTATATAAATGACGAATAATAGGGGACCCAGCACAGATCCCTGTGGTACGCCACTGGTCACTGGCTTCCAGTCACTAAAGCATCCTTCTGTCAACTGTAATATCTTCTAAAAGTGGATAAATGTTCAAAAGAGAAAAAAAAGGAATGGAGAATGGGCATGGAAATAGGATGAAGTGGATAGTTCTTTCAGGTAGTTAAATACATGCATGATGGGGCCAAATGTCATCTTATGTGGTACCAAATTCTATGATTGTAATTTAATATGAGCCACAGAATAGATACATTTTTGGTTATCCAAAGTTCTTACATATTCACTATACATTGCCACCCCTTTTAAACGAGTCTGGAGGCTGAGACATTGTAACTTGAATTTAAATGTATATATATATAATATATATATATATAAAACTTTTTGTGCCATAGAAATAACAACTACCCATCAATATTTCATTTAGAAATGTGAAGGTGATTAATCCAGTTTAAAATGTAACAATTAATGTAATAAATAAAGCAAACCTTGTTGGATTTGAAATATAGATAAACATTAGAAAACACCTATACAGTTTTTGAACTAATGTTTTTTTTTGTCAGAAAACTGTTTCCATAATGTAACCAACATATTAGGCACAATTTCTGTGTAAACGATGAACCTCAATACATTATATAGATACTGCTGCATTTTAACAGGTCAAATGCAAATAGTATCTTAATGAAGCTCCCGAGTTTTAGCTGGTAATTTAGTACAAAAAGGCACACAGCCAAAGAAACAAGACCATACAGTGTGCCCAATTCTACAATTTACAACACTAAATCACTCACATCTATCAATGCTTTTTATAAAAGATGCTAGACTAAAAAGCTTTAAATTGTTTAAAAATTCTAGTACCGCTTGTTGCAAACTACAGTAATAAAAATGCAAGATGTTAACTACCCACTAATTTCAGGTTTGTAATGAACTGTTCACATTTACATTTTCAGTTTGGTCATATACATTAAGCAAATAATTTAAGTGCCAAATATGATTAAATACAATCTCAAGGAACACTCCTTCAGATGAATTAATTCTGAGAGGTATGATGATACTGTCCGGTATATAAAACCCTGCCTGCCCTTCACAGTAAACAGTACAAGCTATAGGAATAAATGAAAATTATACAAAACAAGTTAACTAACAATTTTGTTCTTTTCTCTGTATTTTTGTGCTAATTATAATCAATCGCACAAAATGGAAAACAATGTCAAAATGCTAAAATGGGACTAGTTCACTAGTTCATGTGAAAACGGTGTTCTCCTCTTGTTATGTGTGAAGAGAATTCGTATCTATCCTGGCTTCGGTACCCACACATGTTGCATTCAAAAGGGTCACGGAATCCATGGCAACCCATGTGTATTGTAAACATTACATGATCCAGGAAAAGTACCCTGCAGTGCTCACATTTATAAACCTTCACATGTTCTCCATCACCACTGATCACTTTGAAGATTTCTTGATTAGGTTCCATGCCTGCTCTCAGCATGTCATAAGATCTATGGTCTTCTTTTACTAAAGGCAAGCCATTTCTTGCCTGTGGAGCTACATGATTTGTTAGGTAAATCAGGTTATTCCGTTCTTCATTATTGCTCTCTGTATCTGTGGAGTCTGGGCAGCTGTTGCTTGGAGATGGTTCTCTTTCTGATGACTGTGATTTTGTTTTTGAAATAAGCACTACATTTTCTACTGCACCGTCTTGGCTTGTGGCACTGTTAGCATGACTCTGTGTGTCTGAATTGGTTTTATGCATGGTGTACATGTTGCTTATTACTGGTATCACTTCAGAGGTTCCAGCAGGAGTTTGGACAAGTGGACGCAAGGATTCAGCCCCTAGATAATTGATAGCATTGTTAATTGCTTGATCCAAAACATGAGTCTGCATCATCTCATTCTCCTTTTCATAATTTGAATTAGCGTCATACTGAAGCTCTGAAATACCAAGCTGCAGCTTCTTTTCACCTGTGTAATTAGCATATGAACAACCAATACAATATTACTTTACAGAGATTGGATAAATAACAGACTTCCTGTTATAAAAATAAAGGATCCTGCAGCTGTAACACATGCATAAACCTTAAAAAAATATTTGCTTAGTCTGAAAAAAGTAATCAAAAAGATTAAACTGTTCCTTTAGTACTGATAATAGGTAAGTGGTATAGAGATATAATGAGATCTAGATGTTTACACTTAATAAGATTGACTTGCATTTTAAGGTTGGTAGCAGAAGTATAAGATCTAATGATACATTTACCAGTAGAAGTGCCTATTAGTTTGCTTTATATACGAGTAAATATATATGTAAATAAACCAAATTAGTACCAATGTTCTCACAGAGAGGCATCACAGCAATGGAGAAAGATTTAAGAAAATCTAGCAGGAGAGATGGATCATACAGCATATGAATGAATGGTTAAGAATAGGTTCAGTGAAGAGGCAAAATAATCTAAAATACTATATTAGTGGGTAGATGTGAAGAATCCCACCTTAGGCAGGCAGAAAAGGTTAAGTAAAATGAAAATGAAAGACAGAATATGAAAAAGGGAAAGGGAATTAAGTAGAATGTGTTTTGGGTTTCAGAATTTATATGCCAATGTGGAAAGCATTAAAAATAATTTGAGGGATTGGAGCCAATTGGAAATCGTCAGCAGGGATTTTTAAAGGGAAGGTTGTGCTTGATGAATTTAGATTAATCCTTTGTGGAAATCCAAGAATGCATAAATAAAGAAGACATATTGGTTGTGGTACATTATATTTTCGGACGACTTTTTATCAGATGTCCCATAGAAGAAGTGTTAACAAAATTAAGACAAATGGTATCACAGAAACCACAAGTGGTATTGATATAGTGAACTTAAGGGACTAGAAAGCAAAGTGTAGCAGCAATATTTTTTCAGAGTTGTGGCACCGGTCTTGGTACTTATTCTGTTCTTCACTTTTTAAAATGATTTGGACATAGTCAGCAGATAAATTATATTTTGATGATACTAATTAGGGGGCATGGTAAACTTTGAGGAAGAATGTAGAAAGACAAAGACATGTTGGTAAAGTGGGCAAACAGGTGCTGGATGCAGCTCAATTCAGAGAAATATGAAGTAAATTTTAGAAAAAAGAACATTGAAAGAGAGCATATCTTAAGTGGTAAGATTCTTAACAGAGTGAAGGAATGTAGAAAGCAAGAGGATTCTTAGATCTTTGAAGGAATGGGTAGAAAAGGCCAAAAAAGGACAAATGGGTTTCTAGGGTTTACAGACAGGAACATAGAATATAAAACAAGGAAGTGATTTTGATTTTTTACAAGTCATTTGCTAGGCAATAGTTACTATATTGTGAGAAGTTCTAACCCCATTATACGGAGGATGTTAGAGCCATGAAAGAGAATAGTCAAGATTCATTACAATGAGAGGATCTATTAATTAAGAAAGGCTCAAAAAGTGGATCTTCTTGGCACTGGAACAGAGAAAGCTACAGGGGAAATCTACTGGAGGCTTACAAATTATAAAAGGTTTTGAGAGGATAAATAGTGAAAGACTACTTCTAGTGGCTGATTCATCATTAGTATTAGCTGACTGAAGGGTAAGTTAGAGAAAATAGTTTTCAGACAGGGAGTTATTAGAACCTAGAAGGCTATAACACAACTGGCTATTAGAAAATGAAATATATATAAAAGGACATGGGGAAACAACAAGGAAATGGGATTAGAGTAAAGTGCCCTAGTTGAAGTGCTGGACTTGGCAGAGGCACAGTGGGTTGAATGTCTGGTGTGTGATTTCTATGATTTCTGAATCCTTATAGGAAGATCAAAATCAGTAATTCAAAAATCTCGAGGGTTTTCATCCATTGTTATTCCCATTTTAGATTAGGTTTATGCTCAGTAAGATAGGAATGACAATACACTGGAGTGACATGTGTTTCTAAAGTTCTGTACCAGATTATCAACATCAAACTGCTACTTCAGCAATACATGTATAAAATAAAAGTAATCTTTACAATAGGGGACTTGTGGCACAAGCCCTTTAATGAACAGAGATTTATGTGGCTGTAGATTGGTATGCAAACCTCCACACTCAAATTCCGAATATGTGCTTGAACCCTGAAGTTTTGCAACAGAAGCACAAAATTTTAAAGTTTAACCCACTGCACCTTCGTACTTAAATTGTCCTGGTAACAAATGTTATTGTATCAGTATAAATTCTTTTGTCCATTCTAATGAAGGAAAATCTATTTATTTTAAACAGCTTAATGCCTTTGTTAAAATAGCTGAAACAACAATTCCATATAACTGTACTTCTGTAATCGGACAGTGTAATTTCAACTGACATGTATTTCAGCCTTAAATTCAGAAAGCATCCTGGGTAATACAAACAAGAAATTTCATCTCAATATCTTAGGGCAAAGGACAGAATTCTAGCCCCTTTGCACCACCCAGGTCCCAACTTCTACATTTATAAATATCAAGAAATCTAGAGAGCAAAAATGACTAATTCTAATATATAATTCCCTGTGTGAAATGTCTCAAGTCATCTGACACCATACTAAAGTCCTAAATACATGCAAGCATTTATTTTCCCTCTCTAAATTCACAGGCAAGATATATTATAATGACGTTATGTCATATTTCTCAATCCAATATAATTGTAAAATTTCTTGTGGATCCCATTTCATTCAAATGAGGAGAACATAAGAACATAAGAACTAGGAGCAGAAGTAGGCAATTCAGCCCCTCGAGCCTGCCCCACCATTCAATATGATCATTTCGGCCTCAACTCCAATTTCCCGCCCTCTCCCCATAACCTTTCAACCCATTACTAATCAAAAATCTGTCTATCTCCTCCTTAAATTTATTCAGTGTCCCGGCATCCACTGCACTTTGAGGTAGTGAATTCCACAGGTTCACGACCCTTTGAGAAAAGTAATTCCTCCTCATCTCTGATTTAAATCTACCACCCCTTAGCCTAAAACTATGGCCTCTCATTCTAGAATGCCCCAGAAGGGGAAACATCCGCTCCACGTCTACTTTGTCTATCCCCTTTAGCATCTTATTAGACCTCCTTTCATCCTTCTAAACTCTAGTGAGTATAGGCCTAAACTGCTCAATCTCTCCTCATAAGACAAGGAAGAAACACTTTAGCCTAATGTTTTACAAGTAAATCATGGGAGGAATGAACAAGACCATTGATTACGCATTGTAAGATCAGAACAATGCAGGAATCACCTTTAGCCATTCAGTCCATCTAGCTCATCGTGACACCCTGAATACTTTTTCAATCTTGAACTATATATTCAATGTATTCCAGTTTTTATAGTTGTTTGAATACAAGATATTTAATTTACCTTGTATTTTTGTTTTTTTATTGTGAATTACCTCAAACACATGAATTTCTTTAAAGCTGTCTGTTGTATCTGGTATATATCACCTTTCTCTGGAGGTTCATTTTTGATATTTTTCTTAATTAGATATTAAATATTAAATTATTTGAGTCTTTTTAGCTATGGCGCAATGTTTCAACAACTATGGCCATGCAGAAATAAAAAGCACAAATCCTCCTGTGCCCCTAATCATTTCATCAACACTTCTTATTGAACAAAAATGTAAAAACTTATTAAAATGAACATATAAAAAAAAAATGATATTAAAATTTTAATCATGATTCTTTGTTAATGTCTGAATTTTTTCAAATGGTGAAGCTGGTGAGTCTTTCTCTTCAAAAATATTCCACTTTATGGGGAGAATTTTCTCCCTGTCGTGCGGGCTGGGCGGGAGTGGGCACTCAGCCAATCGCTGCCCGCAATCAGCTGCGCACTGCCATTTTACGTGGGCGGGCCAATTAAGGCCCGCCTAGCATGACGTGCACCCGGAAGCGCTGAGCGGTCCCTGTGCGGGCGGGGGCAGGAGGGAGAGTCGGAACGTGCGCTCTTTAGAGCGCAGAACTCTGCCTGAAGTACGGAGCTGCCTCAGGGAGATTATTTTCATTATTAAAACTTCAAAAAAAAATAGAAAATTTTATTCAGACATGTCCCCTCATGTGACAGTGTCACATGAGCTGGGACATGTCAATGAATTTTAATAAAAAATTTTATTTGATTTATAAACACTTAATGAAACCTCATCCCGCCCGTGGATGAGGTTTCATGAGAAATGCGAAGGCCGCCTGGGCTCTTCACCTGCCCGCCAACCTTAAGGTTGGACAGGCAGCCCCGAGAATCAGTTAAAATTAGTTAATTAATGGCCTTAATAGGCCTTTGACAATTTGGCAGTCGCGCAGCCGACTCCGGTGCGCGCCTGCCGAACTGAGGATCAGAATGATGCGCCGTGACATCGGGATGCACGGCCGACATCACCGTCGAGGCCCACCTCAAATGCCGACCAGAAGATTCAGGCCTATGCGATTGTGTTTTCTCATCTCCAATTATTTCCTAACTTATCCCCTCCCCCATTATAATTTATACACTGCTCTCCATTTGTTAACACCTTTCACTAAACCCTTTTCCAGCAGGGCTCCCTAATTCAGAAAATGTTTAGTAAACTCAATGTTAACATAACTTACTTCTAATGTCATGTAAATAAAGGGCTCAAAATACTTGAACCTTGTGTCACTATTTTAGTGAATTGAATGATAGCCACATTCGGGCCATGAATCAAGTGGGTAAACCAAAAAAAGGAATTTCAAATTTAAATATCAAAAATAGCTGATAGCAAACAGTAAACCAATGCTCATTGGTGTGCAGCTTATATGACACAAGTAGTAAATGAAAGAGTACTGTAACCAAAAATTCTATGCTTACCAACAAACTTTTGTGGCATTGAACTTTTGCGCTTTGCAACATTACTTGCAAGTCTGTCCAGTACCATAGCTCTTTCTGATCCCATCTTGCACACTCCTTCAGTTAGTTCATGTGATTTGCTTTCTTCTTTCACTACGAAACAAAGAAAAAGAAAAATGCAAATCCATTTATAAATGAACAAGCAAAGCTTGCAGTTTCACCAGGTTTTGAGTGTCATCTTTAATATTAATTACTTTTATTAATTAGTTAATTGGCTCTTCTAGCCTTTTAAACTAAAGTACTGTTTCAGAATGTTTTCTGGGAATCAGTAGATACCTTGCACTGTCAAATGAATTGGGAAATGGAAACAATGAAAGCACAGCAGTGGTTGAGAACAAGTCAAGCACAATGCCAAAAATAAATGCAAAGGTAATTTGCATGTTTCTGGTACATTCTTGCACTGGCATTTTAGCAAGCTATCGGGAAGACATTGCCTCACTCTGCAATACTACAAACACATTTCCCCGTGTTTGGAAAAATAGGGAAGAAAAAATGAACCACTCCTTTATAGAATATTTTGCAGCTCAGGTCGGGACCTGACTTATCCAAATCCTAGACTATTTTCTGGCTGTTTCACTCATGACAGACAGACACGTGCCAAAGATTTCTAGCCCCACTGTTTCAATATGAGATATTCGACAAGTTAATACTGAATCGTACTGTCAACATGTTCTAATCTCCTGCTATATATTTCTCTGCCATGAACACACAGCCAATCCAAATAACAACATGCAAGGGTCAATATCACAGGGATTACTATAGCCTCTAATTGCCTGTCGATCAATTTAACTTAGGTAATGTGCACCAAAACATATGTGACAGCTGGGTTCAGCTGTACTTCAGAGATATAATAGCTGAAGGTGTAAGCCATGAATTCTAGGGGGTTCTCCTAGTCCTTCTGCAGTATTCCAGTTAAACCAGATACCAGGCCTTTTTGGGGGTTCATCAGTCTCCTGCCAACATTATGTAAGGTGACTGAAAAAGCCCCTACAGAATTTCAAAGCCAGAGTTCTCAAACCGTGATGCATTGATGAAAGGAAAGGAAAAAATAACTTGCATTTATAAAGCCCCTTTAATGTCCTCAGAATATCACATTCAATGAAGTATTTTTGAAGTGTAGTCACTACTGTTGTATAAAGAAAAAAAGAGACTTTAAATTATATTGCATTTTTCATGACTGCTGGACATCTGAATGTGCTTTTACAGCCAATTAAATACTTTTGAAGTTGTGGACATTGCTATAATGTAGGAAACATGGCAGCAATGTGAAATTGTCCAATTAAACTATTTCTGTGATGTTGATTGAGAGATAAATATTGGCCAGGACACTGTGGATAATGCCTCTGCTCTCCTTTGAAATTTAGAAAGCTATGGTCTGATAAGGGCAGGTCAGCATGGATTTGTTAACAGCAAGTCATGTTTAGCTAACTTGATTAAATTATTTGATGAAATTATGGAGAAAGCTGGTGAGGGTGGTGCAGTTGATGTTGCTTATATGGACTTCCAAAGGGCATTTGCCACATAGTAGACTCCCTGGCAGGATGAAGCCCATGGCATTAAAGGGGCAGTGGCAGCAAGGATACAAGTTTGACTGGGGAACAGAGCACAGAGAGTAGTGGTGAATAGTTGTTCTTCAGACTGGAGAGAAGTGTGCAGTGGTGTTCCTCAGGGGTCAGTATTAAGACCACTGCTCTCCTTGATATACATTAATGGGTTAAAAGCAAAATACTGCAGATGCTGGAAACCTGAAACAGAAAATGTTGGAAAAACTCAGCAGGTCTAACAGCATCTGTGGAGAGAAAGACAGAGTTAACGTTTTGAGTCCATATGACTCTTCTTCAGAGCGATGCCCCCATCCCAGCATGACTTCTTCACTGTTATGAAGAAGAGTCATACGGACTCAAAACGTCAACTCTGTCTTTCTCTCCACAGATGCTGTTAGATCTGCTGAGCTTTTCCAGCATTTTCTGTTTTTGTTATACATTAATGGGCTTGGGTACACAGGGCATAAATTCAGGGTTTGCTGATAACAAAATTCAGAAATGTAGTGAACAATGAGGAAGAAAGTACCAGACTACAGGAGAACACAGAAATAGGCAGGCACGTGACAGATGGAAATTTAACATCGTGACAAGTGAAATGGTACATTTTGGTAGAAAGAATGAGGAGGGGTAACATTAACTAAATGTTATGATTTTAAAGAGGGTGCAGGGCAGAGAAAGGGGGAGTATGTACACAGATCTTTGAACCTGGCAGGGAAAGCTGAGAAGCCTGTTAAAAAAAAAATGGGATCCTGGGCTTTGCTAATAGAGGCCTGGAGCACAGAGGTGAGGAAGTTATGTTAAAACCTTATAAAACCACTGGGCTTCAACTGGAGTATTTTCTTCACTTTGGGCACCACACTTTGGGATCAATGTCAAGGTCTCAGAGAGATGGTGCAGAAGAAATTTATTTGAATGGTGCCAGGAATGAGGGAATTTAGTTATGCAGAGGGCCTGGAGAAGCTGGGATTTTTTCCATGGAGTAGAGAAGGTAAGAGGTTTGATAGAGGTGTTCAAAATCATGAATGGCTTTGATAGAGTAAATAAGGAGAAACTGCTTCCAGCAGCTGAAAGGTTAGTAACCAGAGGACATAGATTTAATATGATTGGCAAAAGAACCAGAAGCAACATGCAATACCTGAAAGGGTGGTGGAAGCAGATTCAATAGTAACATTCAAAAGTCAATAGGCCTGGATTTTTGCCGGGACAATTTGGGAACCCTTTAAAAATGGCAGGCAGGACCCCAATTCCTATTTCTGGTAATTTTTGATGGAACAGGAGAAGGGTGCATATAGCCTGCCCACATGCAGCACTCCTGCCCTTGCTGGCTCCATTGCGGGACTGGGAAATTTAAGTGCCCCCGCAATCTTAGTGGAGTCAGGCCCCTTCAGTGAGTAGATGTGGTCACAGCCTCTCAGGATGGGGAACTGAAAACGAAGTCACCCTGCTCCTGGAATTCTTTCATTGACAGGCCTTGCAATACAAAAAAAATGTTCTTTCAGTTTCAATAGTTTGATGCAGTATTGTAAGTTAGATGCAGTGTTGTAATTTGATGCAGTATGGTAAGTTAGATGTCAGTTTACGGCAGTGATTATGGTCTGTAGTGTAATAATCTGAAGTATTTTAAATGCCCAAAGTCCTTTTAAATTGAAAGAAAACCTTCAATCGCTGTCAAAAGACTCCAGTTGCTCTTGGACTGCTTTGATTGACAGGATATCTATTACAGCTTAGGGGAAAAGAAAGGTTTTTCAGTTTAAATAGACTCCATTGTTTACATTTCCCAGGGTTTGTTATTATAGCTGAGCCCATGTTTGGCTGAGTTTCAAAAGGCCCAGAACAGTTATCTCAGGAGGAGGCTGTGTTCACATTTTGATTGACAGTGTTAAGAATCTATTAAAGGACTAGCTGTCTTTGATGTGGCTGGTGAAATTGATGCTTGTCTGTTTTTACAACAGATTGACCACTTGAGGGGATTTACATTTTTTGAATGTAAATCCCCTCAAGTACAAACAATGTCCTGTCAATCAAAGCAGTCCAAGAGCAGGTGGAGTCTTTTGACCGCTGCTGAAGGTTTTTTTTTAATTTTAAAAGGACTTTGGGCATTCAAATCACCTCAGATTATTACACTCGCAAAATGACATCTAACTTACAAAACTGCATGACTGAGAGATTTTTTTAAGCATCAAGTGTGTTTTGGTGAGGGCTCTATTAAATTGTTAGAAGTTTATTTTTTTTATTTCCACATGGTTTCTGGGGTCCACCCATGGTGGATACTGGGTGAATGGCAGTGGAGGATGGGGAGGCATGGAGGTGGCCTGGGGAGCATGGAGATGGCATGGGGATATCGAGCGGTATGGGGGGCATGGACCGGGAATGTGGGTGGGTGAAGTGTGAGGGGTGAGGGCTTGACATTCATTGTTAAAATTGGGCTGATATCCCAGTAAACGGAGGCAGGCATTCCAGCCTTTTGGCCTGACAACCCGCTAGCCTCCACTGTTGCCTCAGACCTGCTTCTGGAGGCGGCGGGCCCGAATCCACTGCACCCCCACCTCCAAAAATATGGTGGGCAGGGGCCTTTTTAAAGGAGACAAGTCTTCTGGGTTGGGAGTTTCCTGACTCAACCTTCCCACCTCCTCCATGAATATCTGCCCCATGGAGTCATTATAGCCCAGAAAGATGCCATCCAGATTATTGAGAACACGCTGACTCTCTGTAGAGCAACCTCATCAGTCCCATTGCCCCACTCTATCCCCATAGCTGTGCATGTTTATTTCCTTCAAGTGACCATCCAATTTCCTTTTGAAATTGTTGTAATATGCCTTTAAGGGATAATATGCCATCACTAGAACGGAAGTGTGTCATGTGATCCAGCCTCAGTTCCATTTTGGCCTTTGAGAAGAACACAGCACACACACAGCTCTGCTGCTGGTGTCTCTAAACTTTCTATCATTGTATGTGTGTTTTCATGTGCCTAGTTTAAATAACTGAGTGCACAACGTGCTTACACAATCCCTTATGAATGACTGTTGCCTTTATATCATTATGAAAACACAACATGGTGTTCAGCGGTGGAAAAACAGCCTGGCAGCAAGATTAAGTTCAAGTATGACATGGTGAACAGCCTTAGATTGTGCTACATGGCATGAGACGACCCTTGACATTTTGGTCAGATCGCAATGAGTGTGGAAATCAGTGTGGTGACTGCACAGAAAAACTTTGAAGACACGGGCCAGGATAGTGATCAAATTAAGAGCTGGCAAGCAGATGGATCCCTTGTGGTGAGATTGCAGTGCATAGTCTGTCAGTTCCATGAGTGGGACAGTGCATCCAGAGGACCAGCACTCGGTTAGCTCAGTTGGGAAAGGTGATTGACCTGGTTGTGGGCTGGAAGAAGGTCAAAGAAATATTGCCAGAATATCCAGAAAATTCCCCAGTTTGAATTGGGATGCAGCTGGCCTACTATCTAAATTCAAAACGTTTAAACAGTGTATAGAGCTATGGTTTCTTGATTCAGGTATATCTGAACCAGACAAGCAAGCCATAAAAATTCACCTTGCAATTGGGAATGAAGGTTTACATAGGCTGAACGCATCAAGGTTAACAGCAGAAGAGCTTAAAAATCCCTAAAAGATATGGACTACACTGGAAGACTGGTTCAGAATCAGGTTAAACTTCCATATTTATCGACGAGAGTTCATGTCATTTTGACAACAGCCTACAGAATCCAGAGACCACTTCGCCAGCAGTTGCAAAGAAAAGGGTACGTACTGCAGTTTTTCAAACGCAGATATAGCAGATAGAATTACTGAGTTGATGACTACATCCATACCCATGGAAGCATTCCAGAAAGATCTGTTCGACAAGCCCAAAACGCATAGCATCGAAGAGCTACTCAAGGACGGATGTAAGTATGAAGTGATTCTTGTAGGGACAAAGCTTACAGGTCCTAAGTACAACCCCAATTATTGACGTACTCACTAGAACACCCAAACTTAGCGAGACATGTCAAGGTGTGACCTTCTATATGCACCAAGGAAATGCTTTCCAGCAATCCTGCAAAGGCATGTGGCTGAAGGAGCCATTGGCAGTGGCAGTGCACTGGAGCAAAGGCTGATGAAGCTACAAAGAGCCGTGCACTGATCCAAACAGACTTTACACAACAAACAGGTACCTTCAAAATAAGAATGACCATCCAGTATCCCATCAGAAACAAAGGGCATGAGGTGATTGACAAACCAGAAAATGATGATGATATGCATGTGATGAGACGAAGAGCAGTGAACACATGTTTCACGCCGTCAATCTCGTGGAAAACATAGATACCGTCACACCATTTGAAGTTTTTTCCAAGATTCAAATTATCTGCCCTAAGAAAGTTGGTAACTACTCATCATTGTCCAATATTGACCAGCGACATGTGCCAATATACTACCCCTGCAAATTCTAAAAGACATGTATCCACAGACATGGAAGGCCATGGCAAAACCAACAACTGTGCAACTTTCAGCATACAACAGTTCACTAATTCTATGTACAGGATCCACAGTCCTGGAGTGCAAATACAATCAATCCTCCTGGGTATCACAGATGTTCGACATCATGGAGACTAAAGGCTCAGCGATTGTTGGTCTACTGGCATGCCATGACCTCGCACTGGTAACAATCCATGGAAAGAGTCGGACATCATATGGCAGATCAACCTCAGTAACTACGCCTATTGCCTCAGTTCATGATCTAACATTGAAATATCGAGAATGTTTCAACAAAATTGGAAGTTTCAAGGGAGCTGCAACATTACACTCGCAGGAGAATGCAAGTCCATCAACTGATCTAGTACATTTTGCACAATTCAAATGCCAGCAGCTACAAGAAAGAAGGGCAAAAGATTCTGCATTATAGAAAACTGTCATTGAATAATGGCATGATTCAATTCAGCATATCCACGAACATGTGAGACCATTTTCGCCTAATTGGGATGAGCTAGGCATCTCCTACGGACTCATTTTTAAAGGCAGGCTGGTCATCATATTCAAGTCTTTGTGACCTGATCTTCTTCAACAGCTTCATCACATACACATGGGCATAGATTGGACAAGAAGATTCGCAAGAGAGGCAGTCTACTGGCCGGATATGAATTACATTGAAGTTATTGTCAAGAAGTACGAGGCATGCAAGAGCACATGCCAAGTCAGTACAAAGAGCCACTGATTCCACATGAAGTTCCTACCCATCCTTGGTCCAAAATCACATCCAACCTCATGTCCATGGCACTGAATTCACCGTTGCCATCGACTACCTTATCAAGTGCCCCATTATTCGACAATTGTGCAATACATCAAGCACAGCTGTCGTGCACACCTCAAGTACTATTTTCAGTTTATTTGGTATGCCTAGAGAGATCATTACGGATGACAGTCCACAATTTATTGGTAAGCCATTTCAGTATATGTGTGAGAAGTGGGATTTCGATCACATACTTGTTCTCTTCATTACCCTATATCTAGCAGCCTAGCTGAATGGTTGATTCACACAGTGAAATCCCTAGTTCTCGAATGTAGACGGGCCAAGCAAGATCTACACATTGCAATGTTACATCTGAGAGTGACATCTTTAAGTGTAACAATTCCATCACTGACAGAACTCATGTTTGGCAGACCAGGGCATACCAATTTTACTACTCTTACCCATTCTACTCTCTCAAACACTAGAGAGCAACTTTTAAAACTGCAAGAGAAGCTGATCAACACGCACGATAAAAGTGCAGGTACAGAACTGCCAAGTTTAGAGTTGGGACTACAAGTCCACATTCAGGATTTGCACAAAAGGAACATGGCAACTAGCAAGATAACCTAATTTGCTCGGAACTAAGTTCCTGTGAAGTCATTACACACAAAGGGCAATGGTGAGGTGCAACAGAACAAATCAGATCTGCTCCAGCTCCTCAACCACCATACAGTCATATTGCATCTAGGACAAGATTCCAAATGCAACTAGGAACAGCATGCAAGAATGACAATCCCACAGATCACTGTGAGTAATTAAAGGAACTTCCAGACAACGTTACCATGACATATCTGGAGCAGATTACCTCTACACTTCAGAGACTCATAGATTCACCAGTCCCATACACTTCTGTAATGGTAACTAAACATGAACATGTATTGTAAAAAAATTCTACTTTTTTGGAAGGGGGGGAAAGTGTCTTTTAAAAGAAAGTGCAATGCTATAATACACCTTTAAGGGATAGCAGCATGACATCACTGGAAAGAAAGTGTGTCATGTGATCCAGCATCAGTTTCACTTTGGCCTATGAGCAGAACACAGCGCACAGAGCTCTGCTGCTGATGTCTCCAAGCTTTCTATCCACGTATATATGTTCTCATGTGCCTAGTTTAAATAAATGAACCAACAACATGTTTATACAAGCTCTTATGAGTGATTGATGCCTTTATATCACCATAAAAACGCAACAGAAATCATTCATCATCTCCGCTTCTACCACCCTGCTAGGTAACAAGTTCCAGGTCATTACCATTAGTTATGTAAAAAAGCACATGCTCACATCCCCTGTGCATCTTTTGCCCAAAACCTTGGGCTGGATTTTATGGCGTATCATGGCCCCATCTGCCCAGCTAAAAAGTTGGTGAACAGCCTGCCCAGGTGAAGAACGGCAGCCCCGCTGTCATTTAACGGTCAATTGGCTGTTAATAGGCTGGAGGCTGCCAGCCAATTCAATGGCTCGTAGCTCTTTGCCCCAGGTGTCAGCAGTGGCTACTGCTGGGACTACAGTTAGTCCCAAATGGAAATCGTCACTGGAACCGGATATCAAGGTAAGTTGGGTGGGACTTTGCTGGGGTCAGGCTGGCAGGGTCTGACAAAGGGGTGAGGGGAGTGGGGGGGGGGGGGGGGGGCGGTAACCATGTTTGAGACGACTGGGGAGGGGAGGGTAAAAGGGGAGTTGCGATCATGGGGGTCCTCTCTGATGGGCACAGGGGATCCACAAAGGAGAAGCCCCTGTTTCCCCACCCCCTTTCCCCACATCAGCCTGCCCAACTAAAGCTGCTGGGCTTCCCACACGGTGTGGGCCTCCCCCTGCTATGGGTAAAATACTGGTGGGGGTGGGATGAGATCTTTAAGTGGCCACATAACGGCCTCAATATACCCAAGGGTGGGCAGGCCACCCAATGCCTTCACTGCTCCGCTGTAAAGTTTCGAGACAGGTGGGTAGGTGGCATGAAGTCCATGTCCTGGATTTTCCTAGCCATCTCCTTCAAACCTGCCCTTTACATTTGTGTTGTCAATTCCTTGTACAATAAGCCAATGGGAACAGCTTTTCTTTGTCTATCCTATTCAAACATAATATAATCTGGTACAACTCTTTCAAATCTCCCTGCAATCTCCTTAGCTCCAGCTTCTCAAAACTTACTTCCCTGCTTTTGTACTCAATACCTCTATTTATGAAGCCCAAGATCCCATATGATTTGCTAATTACTCTTTCAATATCAAGTGTCATTGACCTGAAATGCTACTTTCCACAGATGTTGCCTCACCTGCTACGACTTTCCAGCATTCTCTATTTTTACTCTCTCAATGTGCCCTACTACCTTCAAAGGCTTATAGACATGAACCATCATGCCCCTCTGTTTTGGCACACTCTTTAGAACTGTGCTATTAGGTCTATATAGCCTCACCCTATCTCTTCTGACAAAATGCATCATCTCACATTTCTCTGTATTAAATTCCATCTGCCACTTTTCTGCCCATTCTGTTGCCTATGTCCTGTTGTAGTCGATTGGTATCATCCTTACTGTTAGCCACATCTTCAAGTTTGGTATCTTCAGCAAATTTTGAAATTTTGTATCCAATATCCAAGTTATTTTTGTATATTTATCAAAAAAAGTGGTCCTAGCAGTGAACCTTGGGGAGCTGTCTACCATCGTCCAGTCAGAAAAACAACCATGTACCACAACTCGTCGTTTTCTATCCTTAACCAATTCTTTTATCCAAGTTGGTACTTTGTCAAAAGTTTTCTTACAATCTAAAAAGCAAACCAAGCACTAGGCTTTATTTCTAGAGGGATAGAATTGAAAAGTAAGAAAATTATGCTAAATCTGTATTGAACTTCGGTTAGACTACACTTAAGAGTATTGTGTGCAGTTCTGCTCACCATATTGTATTAAAAAAGGCACTATAAGGGTGCAGAAAAGATTTACAAGGATGATACCAGAAATGTGTGGTTATACATATCAGGAAGAATTGACAGGTTGGGTCTCTTCCCTATTGAAAAAAAGGCTGAGGCGTGATCAAATAGAATTCTTTAAAATTGTGAAAGGTTTTGATAGAGTGGCCATAGAGACAATTTTTCTGTTGTGGGAAGAGCCTAACTAGAGGCCATCAATATAAGATAGTCACCAAGAACGCGAATAGGGAATTAGAAGAAACTTTTTTACCCAAAGAGTATTAACAATGTGAAACTATCACAGGGAGTGGCTGAAGCGAATAGTATAGATGCATTTAAGGGGAACCTAGATTATTATTAGAGCGAGAGGGGAATAGATGGTTAAGATGGGAGATTTAGATGAGAGGCTCGGGTGGAGCATAAACACCAACTTGGACTGGTTGGGCCGAATAGCCTGTTTCTTTGCTGTATATCCTATGTAATCATGAAATAGTATTTTTTTTTACCTGAATAAATACCACTATGCAGTCCCATGGTTTGCAAATAATTGTGGCAACGTTCTTTGTGTTCTTCAAGTGAGCTGCGTTGCTTGTAGCTTCTCCCACAATAGCTACATTTGTGAGGCTTTCCAACTACACACAAAAAGGAAGAGGTCTTATAAGAATATAGAATGGGCTTCATATTTTATAACTTGTTATCAATATTTGTGTTTTATGAGAATGTGCACTTCCATCTGCTTCATGCAATATTTAAGCCATCACTGAACTGTATTAGATATACATCTATTGATCCTGTGGTCTGTCTGATGAAATAACTCATATCATAAACACTGGGTTCCCGAGCTACCAACCAGTTATCATAAAAAAGCAAAACATTGCTGGTGCTGAAAATTTGAAATAAAAATGAGAAATACTGGAAATACTCAGCAAGCCTGGCAGCATCTGTGGAGAGAGAAACAGAGTTAATGTTTCAAGTTAATGACCTTTTGCCAGAACTGAAAAAAGTTAGGGACGTAACAAATTTTAAGCAAGTATAGAAGCAGAGAAAGGCAGGCTAAAGAACAAAGGAGAATGTCTGTGATAGGGTGGAAGGCCAGAGAAATTACATAACAAAAGGGATGATGGTGCAAAGTCTCGATTATCATCTTCTTTCACCTTGTACTATCATCCTTATTGCCATTTTCATGAATTGGATCAGGTTCAATGAGATACTAAGGAAATTGTCTTTGGTCCCTGCTACAAAATCTATTCCCTTTAGCTATTAGCTCCGCCTCTCTCCTTGGCAACTCTCTGAGGCTGTTTCCAACTGTGGTGTCATTATTGACCCCACGATTAGATTTTGATGACATATCCAGACCATTATTAAGTCTGCCCATTTTCACTTGCATAACATTTCCCAACTCTCAGCTCATCTGTTGCTGAAACGCTCATTCAAGCCTGTGTTCTTTCTAGTTCTGTGCAACCAATGCCTCTATGCTCACTGACTTCCATTGTTAAGCAAAACCTCGAGTATAAAATTCCCAAATCCTTGTTTTCAAATTCTTCCACAGCTGCTCGCCTCCCTATCGCCATAATTCCTCCAGCCCCACAACCCTCTGAGATATCTGTGCTTATCTAGTTCTGGCCTCTTGAATATCTCTGATTTTACTTGCTCCACCAATGGTGGAAATGCCTTTAGCTGCGGCCCTAAGCTCTGAAGTCCCCTCCTAAAACACCCTGCCTCTTTTCCTCTCTTTTCTCCTTTAAGACACCCATTAAAAGTTACCTCTTTGACCAATCTTTTGACCATCTGACTTCATACCTCCTTATGTGGCTTGGTGTCAAATTTGCTTCATAATGAGCCCGTGAAGCACCTTGGGATGTTCTATTATGTTAAAAGTGCTATATAATTACAAGTTGTTGTTGTTAAAAGTAAAAATAAAGTTAAAGCATACAAATGAGTAAGAAATAATCTAAAGTAATTGTCAAAATAGAGAAAGCCTATAAAAGTTAGATTTGGAAGTAAAGAAAATATGGGAAAAATGGACAAGAGGCAAACCAAAAGTGAAGTTATGAAACCTTAAATTTTGATTTAAATATTTTAAAGCATTTAAATTGGTAGTATAAAGTTAATACTGCAGTATTAAAGTTATTCCTGACAATTTAGTACAATTAATGATATAACATGTTAGAATTTGTTGAACAATCTTTGTATGTATGAGCTAGATCAAAAAATCACCCAAAAACTGACCAGACCCCGGGGAACCTAAAATCCAATAATATCAATGAAGAACACTGTGTGGGTCGCACCTGTAGCAGCCTGTGGTGCTGTATGCCCCAGGGGAGTCTAAGTAAATCTGCATTGCACCACTTTCTCCCCTACAGTTTTCTACATTCCTTAATTAATCTGTGTTTCACAAGTATGGAACAAAAAACACTACCTACAAACTACAACATTATACTAAACTTGTTAGAATTTCAATGCTGAAGGCTATAGAGGAGCAGATATTGAAGAATACAACAGAGGCTGTGCAATCTTATTAGTAACATGTTCTATTTAAGAAAAATCAGAATGAAAACCAAATATCAGTCTTAATTGAAACCTGCAACATAACTCAGGCAACACATTACTTCTTTGGAAAGGAAAACAATAACATTTATATCGAGTCGTTCATATCCAGAGAATACATTTTGAGCTGACGTTATTGTTGTTATACAGGGAAATGCAACAATTGATTTGAATACTGGAATATCTCATATGGAACAAGCAAAATGATGACTAGTTGATAGACTAAAAATTAATTTCCTCCTGCTTTTGCGTGTGAGGTCACGATTTACGATTTTCCTACACCTGGTCCTATTGAGGCAGGCAGCACATAACATCATCTGTCTTCTAAGAACTAATAGGGAAAAAAAATACTCTATATTACCCACTACCTCAATATCACTGTCCATCTTGAAAATGTACACTTACCTCAACTATGCACTTTGCCTCTCCAAATCCAATACAAGCTTTTAACTTCCCAACTGCAAGCTACCCCAATCTGTCAAATACTCACTGTCCATAATATTTCCTACCTTAAACTAGTTATTATCCATTCCAAATGCTACCTGCTTAACACTAAACTGTAAAAGTCTATACCCGCCCTATACATTCTTTCCTCCTCTAACTGTACCACACAGTCTCCCATATGGTCACAAAACTATTGTAACCTCCCAAACACCTCCCATTGTCAACATCACAATACAACCACTTACAGATTGAAGACCATATTCTCCAATTTATCACAATCTGATGGGAGATACTCCAGAGTACATCTTTCATATTTCAGACATTGTAATCCACCTGCAATTTTGATCTGATGGTGATCCCTCCTGAATTTAGATTGTGCAGTTAATTACTAGGCTTTATGTTTATGATGATTCTATTGGGCATGGATGATTGATATACATGCTGAATTATAGCTTTAAATATAAAATAAAATTAAAGTTAGCTTTCCAGAATTCTTTTTGTTTTAAATCTCCAATTGGTAAGTGCACAGATGACTGTGGAACTGAGTTACAAAGGTCAGGAAGCTCTTCGGCTCAAGATCTCTGTCTGTGTTGAGCTATCTGGCCTCAACTGGGATTGTCCAACTGATCTAATTGAATGGCACCAGAAATTTGGAGAAGACAAAGAGAAAACTACATAAATAATAGTCGCACTCAATGAATACCTTACAAGCCTAGGACTTACTGTTAGTGGCATTTGTGGATGCCTGTTTATATGACATTTGTTTACCTGCTATTTTAATGGCAGGTATTCCCTCTGTTAAAATGATGATCAAAAGAATGTGGTGTGAACATGCTAATCATTCCTCTGCTAGCATTAGCAACACTAGTTTCTGGTTTTCATTTTATGAGTCTGTTATTTGGTGAGTAACTTGGTGCACACATTGTTAAAATATATACCCACCAGAATGAGTCCGCAGATGACCTGTGAGTGCATCTCGACGGCGGCAGGCGTAGCTGCAAAGATGGCACTTGAATGGCTTCTCACCAGAGTGCAACTTAATGTGGCGAAGTAGATTGCCTTTCTGAGTAAAAGATGCGCCGCACTGACTGCATTGGAAGGGGCGCTCCCCTGCAAGACAGAGTATATTTGTTAGCAAAAAAACAATATATTAAGCATGGAATTTCAGAAAAAGATGTATCTTTGTTACTGTTCTCTAATTTCTGCCAGCTGTAGTTTTGATATAACATGAGGCATTCAGACTAAACCTGCCAGTTTCTCAACGCTTCAGTGACTGGGTCAATTTGATCTGAAAAATCTAATTTTTTTTTAAATCGAAATGGCACATCACAATGAAGATTCAAACTCATTTAAATAGAGTGCCTGCATCATTGTGTGTTAAGAGCTACTCTTCCTGATCAGCAGTTTCAGAATAAACAGATTTGATTCTGAATGTTGTGGCATTTTGTTTTTTAATGTGGCTTTTCAGTAGTTCTTAAAAAAAAAGAAATGGCAATGAATAAGAAAAAAAAGGAAACTTATTAAAAATGCATTTCAGGATCTCGTTTAATCTCTGCATCACATTCTCATTTTAAATGTGAAGCACTTTGCTATTCCAGTTATGATTTTTTTTTTGGAAATGGCATGCAAAAATGCGGCATAGTAAAATCCAAATGAAATGATGAAGGTAAAAAACAGAAAAAAGCGGTGCCTGTTTTTACCAGTGTGGCTACGTTTGTGCACCATGAGGACATTTGGGCCAATGCAAATTATTCCACAGATATCACACTTCAGCTTGCCATTTGGAAGTCGAATGCCACCAACTCCAGAAAATGCTTTGTTGCCTTGGCCATTGTGTGATCCGTTCAATTTAGTCCCAGAAGTATCTATCATTCGTAAGTCTTCAGCACACTCTTCACCATTTGTGTCACAGGCTCTCCCATTCTCTTCATCACTCGGAGTTTCTATTTTAATAGAATTTGCTGAAAGAAAATGAAACACAAAATATAACAGATGTGGACATGATACCAAAATAGTGACAATATAATAATTTTATATATGAAGGGGTGAGATGAGGAAACACAGGTTATCTATGGGAACAAGAACAGGCTATTCAGTTCCTTAAGCCTGTTCCAACATTGAATGAGATCATGGCTGAAGTGTGAACTAACTCCATGTAACCAGCTTTGCCTGTCTCGATATCTTTGGCTAACAAAAAAAAAAGATCAATCTCAGATGTAAAACTAACCTAGTATTAAAAGCCATTTGTGTAAGAGTTCCAAACATCTACTGTCCTTTATTGTGTAGGGGTGTTTCCTAATTTTACTTCTGAAAAGCCTGACTTTTAGGCTATGTCCCCTCATCTTACAATTTCCAACCCTGTTGTAATAGTTCTTCCTCTATCGACCCTATCAGCTCCCTTTAATATCTTGAAAACTTTGACCAAATTACATCTTAATCTTCTAACTTCCAGGAAATACAACCCTATTTTCTGCCATAACGTTTGTAATTTAGCCCTTGGAATCTAGGGGCCTTGCTGGAAAATCTATGTTGCACACTCTGAGGCCAATATAGCCTTCATAAGATGTGCTGTCCAGAACTGCTCACAGTACTCAAGGTAGCATAACTTCTACCCCCTTGTATTCTAGCCCTCTGGATATAAAGGCCAACTCAAGCTTATTTCTCTCCTGTTCAATGCTATGAAGAATGGATCAGTAATTTACTCATGACATCTGTATAATTGCCCTAGGTTGCTTGAAAGATTCCAATCTTAATTAAAAACCAATCCAATCAAATGTTGGACGACCTATTCTGAGATAGAAAACACAAGATACTACCTGAAACCTCATCCCGCCCATGGCACCCCTCCCATCACCCCACCCTGCAGAGGGGACAAGTAGGCCGCACTGCTTTACCTGTCATGTATGCTTGCATATTGACAGGCCTGCCCGCCAATGGGTTAATACCAGTGGTGGCGGGATGAGGCCCTTAAGTGGTCATTAATTGGCCACTTAAGGGCCTCACTAGATGACGTAATCAGAGGTTTCATTAATCAAATAGAAATTTTTATTAAAATTCATAAACATGTCCCAGCTCATGTGACACTGTCACATGAGGGAACATATCTGAATATTTTTTTTCTGTTTTTCACTGTTTCATAATGAAATTAATCTCTGTGCCTCAGGGAGATTGCTGCACTCACATGCGCGAAAGAGTGCAGGCCCCGACTCTCCCTCCTCCCCCTGCCCCCACAGGTAGCACTAAGCGCTTCCATGTGCACGTCACGCTGGGCGGGCCTTAATTGGCCCGCCCACATAATATGGCAGCGCGCAGCAAACGTTAGCGGCAATCGACTCCGCGCCAGCCAGTGCCCATTCCCGACCAGCCTACCCGACAGGGGGAAAATTCTCCCCCTGGAATTAGGGTCCTGGTGGGGGTGGGGAGTCTTGCCTACCATGAGTTGCTGGCCAATCAGAAGCTAGCAGCTGTTATGCTCAGCAGCACCGCAGGGTGGCTGCTGCAGGTAAAACACCTGCTGGAGTCCAAGGATCACAGAGCGACCCAGGTCATAGGTAAGTAATGTGAGGGGTGTGGGGGGTGTTCACGAGGTGGGGAACATGAGGAGAAGGGTGTAGGAGGGTTGACAGAAAGGGCAAGGGGTGGCTGTCAGTGGGCCCCATCCTTCCTGATTTTGAGTACCTGGATCAGACACTGAGTGGCTTTGATTGAGAGGCATCCCTCCCATCACCCCACCCTGCAGAGGGGACAAGCAGGCCACATCACTTTACCTGTCATTTACGTTGCATATTGACAGGCCTGCCCGCCAATGGGTTCATACCAGTGGTGGCAGGATGAGGCCCTTAAGTGGTCATTAATTGGCCACTTAAGGGTCTCACTAGGTAACGGGGTGCAAAAGTCAACCATGGGGTTTCCTACCCAGAACTTAATCCTGGCAGAGACGGGAAGGCAGTCAGGTTCCAGTATGCCACCACCCCATCTAATGATATACCCTCCCCGCCTCCAAGCTCGCTACCAGTGACAGCAGAAGATTCCGCCTCACTTAGGTAGCTACTCAATGGCTTTAATGAGTAAGTATTTGATTACACAAACTGGGTATTCCTTTTTATTCATGGGATGTGAGCACTGCTGATAAGGCCACCATTTATTGTCCATCCCCAACTGCCCTTGAGAAGGTGGTGATAAGCCACTTTCTTAACATAGAAACATAGAAAATAGGAACAGGAGTAGGCCATTTGGCCCTTCGAGCCTGATCCGCCATTCATTATGATCATGGCTGAACATCCAACTCAATAGCCTGCTCCTGCTTTCTCCCCATATCTTTTGATCCCTTTCACCCCAAGAGCTATATCTAACTCCTTCTTGAAAACATACAATGTTTTGGCCTCAACTACTTTCTGTGGTAGCAAATTCCACAGGCTCACCACTCTCTGGGTGAAGAAATTTCTCCTCATCTCAGTCCTAAATGGTCTACCCCGTATCCTCAGACTGTGACCCCTGGTTCTGGACTCCCTCACCATCCGGAACATCCTTCCTGCATCTACCCTGTCTAGTCCTGTTAGAATTTTATAGGTTTCTATGAGATCCCGCCTCATTCTTCTGAACTCCAGCGAATATAATCCTAACCGACTCAATCTCTCCTCGTATTTCAGTCCCACCATCCCAGGAATCAGTCTGGTAAACCTTCGCTGCACTCCCTCTATAGCAAGAACATCCTTCCTCAGATAAGGTGACGAAAACTGCACACAGTATTCCAGGTGTGGTCTCACCAAGGCCCTGTACATTTGCAGCAAGGCATCCCTGCTTCTGTACTCAAATCCTCTCACTATCTTGAATCACTGCAGTCCATGTGGTGTAGGTACACCGCAGTACTGTTAGGGAAGGAGTTCTAGGACTTTGCCCCAACAACAGCAAAGAAACTGTGATATAGTTCTAAGACAGGATTGTGTCTGGCTTGCAATGTAACTTGCAGATGGTGCTGTTCCCCTGCACCTGCTGCCCTTGTCCTTCTGGTTGACAGTGGTCATGGGTTTGGGAGTTGCTTTCAAAGGGGCCTTGGTGAGTTGCTGCAGTGCATCTTGTAGATGGTACACATTGCTGCCACTGTGTGTTGGTGATGAAGGAAGTGAATGTTTAAAGAGGTGAATGGGGTGTCAATAAAGCAAGCTGCTTTGTCCTGAATGTTGTTGAACTTCTTGAGTGTTGGAGCTGCACTCATCCAGGAAAGTGGAGAGTATTCCATCACATTTCTGACTTGTACCTTGCATATGGTGGACAGGCTTTGGAAATCAGGAGATGAATTACTCATTACAGAATTCACTGCCTCTGACCTGCTCTTGCAGTTACAGCATTTACATGGTTCATCCAGTTACGTACTGATCAATGGTGATCCCTAAGCTGTTGATAGTTGGGGATTTGAGAATGGCAATGTCATGAAATATCATGGGAATGTGGTTAGACTGTCTCTTGTTGGAGATAGTTATTG
Organism: Cetorhinus maximus; assembly: GCF_964194155.1. Classification (NCBI taxonomy): domain Eukaryota; kingdom Metazoa; phylum Chordata; class Chondrichthyes; order Lamniformes; family Cetorhinidae; genus Cetorhinus; species Cetorhinus maximus. The sequence goes on from NC_135881.1 coordinate 86,428,347, forward strand.
TCCAGCACTTGTGTGTTACTTGTTACCTATCAGCCGAAGCTTGGATATAACCCAGGTCGTGCTGCAAGCATACATGAACTGTTTCATTATCAGAGGAGTTGTGAATACAATTAAACACTGTGTAATCATCAGTAAACATCCCCACTACTGACTTTTAGATGAAGGGAAGGTCATTGATGAATCAGTTCAAGGTGGTTGGGCCTAGGAATTTACTCTGAGGAAATCCCTTCCGTGATATCTTGCAGCTGGAATAATTGCCCTTCCAACAACCACAATCATCTTCCTTTGTGCTTGGCATGACTCCAGCCAGTGGGGAATTTTCCCCTGATTCTCACTGAATTTAATTTTACTCGGGCTTTTTGACGCTAACTCAGTAAAATGCTGCCTTCATGCCAAGGGCAGTCACATTCACCTCACCTCTGGATTCCAGCTCCTTTGTCCATATTTGATCAAAAGCTAGAATGAGGTCTGGAGTCAGGTGTCATGGCTGAACCCAAACTTAGCAGCGGTGAACACTGGTGATAAGTGCTGTTTGATAGCACCATCAATGACCCCTTCCATCTCTTTGCTGATGATGGGAGTAAACTCACGGAATGGTGATTAGCAAGGTTGGACTTGCATTTTGCAGATAGGGCATTCATAGGTAATTTTCCACTTGTCGTAAGTGCCTGTGTTCTAGCTGTACTACAACAGTTTGGCTAGAGGCACGGTTAGTTCTGGAGCATGAGTTTTCAGCACGGCAGTCAGGATTCTATTGGGAGCTGTAACCTTTTCTGTATCCATTGCATTCAGCCATTTCTTGATATCACACGGAGCGAATTGAATTGGCTGAAGACTGGCATCTGTAATGTGGAGGACCTTCGGAGGAGGCTGAGATGAATCATCAACTCAGCACTTCTGAATGAAATGGTGGTGTCAACAGCACTGGATGTTTTTGTGAGTAAGGAACAGCCACAAAAGATTTTTTTTCCTTAAGTTGCAACCATGACACTTTTAAGTGAGCAACACAACTAATTTTGTAATCTTCTGCTCTTAGCATACTCTGCTGCTCCACTTATTCTACATGAAAAGGGCTGAGTTCAGCTAGTTTATCTGCAATTCCTGTTGGCATATCTTTGAAAAAGAATGCCTATGACTCCAGCTTGTTTTAGGTTGATGCTGCACTTAATAATAAAATGAATTAATAATGAAAACTTCATTATGAAAAATAATTGAAAATACACCAGTAATGATTACACTTTGAAACTAAGTTACATCAGCTTGTAAGCCCTGATGGAGATATAATACTTGAGAACAGGAGAAAAAAGGGTCTCTTCCGGGCAGCTGCGTTTAGCGTATTTAAAGATCTTTTTCCACAATTCATCAAGTCAGCTCCAGCTCTAAGTTATGCCACGATGTAGAGTACTTTATACATTTTATAAATGGAAAACAATTAATAAAGCTTTCAAACCATGGCTTTTGGACCACGTTTGTAGCCCCAGCGAAAGCATGTGCAATAGAAGATAGAACAACAACATTTTTACTGCCTTATCTTATTAAATCCTGCCATTCTTATGGTTTTGCATAATAGCCTTTCATCACACTGCTACCTGTTAAAATATTACCATCAGATTGACAGTCTTCAATTTGCATATCCAATCACATAAATTTAAACTCAGTTATTCGATTAATTTATACCCAGAATTTTAACCTATCTTTTGCCTTTACATACTGACTGATCCATGATGTCTTTACACTATGTTCTGCTTTATGTCACATTTCCAATGTTTAAGGATAATATGGCAAAAATTAATTTGTCTCTTTGAATAATTTAAACCCATAGATTGTTCACTGCTAAATGAAGCAAATACAAGTTAATTATGATTAAAATTGGATGTACAATGGAACCTAAATCAACTGTTTTTCACCACACCGATGGTAACATGCAGCATCCTTCCTGCAAGCAAACCTTAAATGAAACTTCAATTTAAACAAACTGCTATTACAAGTTTCCATTTTTTTCAGATTTTGGCTGAAGCTCTGTAAAGCCAGATTCAGGAACATCAGCATTACAACAACTTGTAGTTATATAGCACCTTTAATGTAATAAAACACCCCATGTGCTTCACTGGAGATATATGAAGTATAATTGGACAATGAGCTCATAAAGTGATAGATAATAGAGATGACCAAAAGCTTGGCCAAAGAGGTAGTTTTTAAGGAGAATCTTAAAAGAGGAAAGAGAGGTAGAGAGATGGAGGGGTTTAGGGTGGAAATTCCAGAGCTTAGGGCCTAGGCAACTGAAGGTATGGTTGGCAATGGTGGCACAATTAAAATCAGGGTTGCCCAAAATGCTAGAATTAGATGAGTGCAGATATCTCAAAGGGTAGTGGGGCCGGAAAAGATAACAGAGATAGGGAGGGCAAGGCCATGGAGAAACTTGAAAGCAAGGAAGAGAATTTTAAAATCAAGATTCTGCTTGGCAGGGAGAAAATGGAGCACAGAAATGATGGGTGAACAGGACTTGCATAAATAAGGACATGGGCAGCAGAGCTTTGGATGACCTCAGCTTACGGACCATGAAATATGGGATGCCAGCCAGGAATTAGTTAAAATAGTCAAGTCTAGAGGTAACAAAGGCATCGATGAGGGTTTCAGCAACAGATGAGCTGACGCAGGGGCAAAATTGGTCCATGTTACGGAGCTGGAAATAGACAATCCTGATGATAGCGCATGTATGTGGTTGGAAACTCATCTCAGGGTCAAATATGTCATTATGAACTTGAGCCTCAGGAAAAAAATTCTTGATAGCTTTCACACAACTGTAATAATGATGCCTGACTGAAATTTAGTTTAACTTGTGTGATAATTTTGGGAGGCTTTTTAAAGTAACGGCACCATGTCTTCGGAACTTTTTTTTAAACAGCTGAAAACTTCTGTCTACCCCTGAAAGACATTAATCAATTAATTTAAAAACTCTAGCATACTTCCACATCTGTACATTTGTGTGTTTGTGGAGGAAATGGCCTCACATGGTACAGTAATATTAAAGAGGCCATTTCCTCCTCGGTTTTGTAAAGCGGTTACAATATTAGTTTGATTAACAAGGTACTAAGGCTCTAAAAAAGAGTTGCACACATGCCAGACCTTAATAGGTCAAAGGTTTGTCAGTTACAAATAATGTGCTAGCTGTTATTTATCTCTACACTGCTCCTCAGTAATGTAATAGATAGCACTGTCATCCATGCAGGGACTCCACCCCAATAATTTAATTTACAAAGAGAAAGCTCTGTATGAAGAACCCTAGATTCCACAAAGAAAACTCCATTTTTTTTCTGTCACCACATCTACATGAATCAACACTGGTCAATTTTAAAGATGTGGGTTAATCAGCAGGGAGATCGCAGATTCACGACATGTCAATCATCTCTCTCCATCTGTATTCTAATAATCTTCAATCCCAACCAGATATTTATCCGGCTCTTTATTCTGACGGACTTCATTGGAACAAATCCTTTTTACTCAAAGTCTATTTTCAAAGATTGAATCATTAACATTTTATTAAATCACTCCATAGCACTGTTTGCATATTATCGGACTTAACATGTAGTTTCAGCAAGTATTCAGTTTTTGTTAAGCAGAGCAAGTGTTCAAAATCTGTAATGTCTCAACTGTATTGAGGGATTTATGACTATCACTGAATTTTTGGGCTCATTGTTTGAGACCAAATATCCAAGGACAAATAATCAAACCACTTCAGAATTCTTCGATCTGCTTGACATTTTGTTTTAGTAAAAACTGCCTGTTTAGATTTTTCATCAATTTACTATCAGGAAATAATGAAGAAAACACTGCTCACCCTAAAATAGATGATTTTTGTATGTTCATCAACATAAAATGTATTTTTATATCAGTGATTTACTGTTCCATTAAAAATAAACACACTGAAACATGCAGAACTTGTCAATAATAAATGGTCAACCAAACTGATGATCAGTTTTTGAGTGGTTAGCCAGTTATGTATCACATGGGGATCTATATATAATTAGTAACTATAAAAGTAGACTCGGAAGGGGTCACCCAAGACTGTTAATAAGCTGACAGCAGCTGTTCTATTTGCAGAATAGTGAGATTAGATGGTTATGGAGTTGCTAAAATGTCCTTTTGCTCAAAGTTCGTACAGGGAGAATTAGTGCAACACAAGATTAATAACTTATAAAATGACTGGCAAATATAACATGCTTTGGTAAGGAACAATTATACTTTGAAAGAATGTTATTGAAAACATATGTTGTGTCATTCATCCAGTATATAAATCATACTTTCAGGTTCTTGCAGGGACAAACATTCACAAAAAAAATAATTTTTGAGACGAAAGGGCAGAGATTTAACATCTAAATAATCCCTGATATACAGTGCTTTGAACATACTGATGCATATCAATATGTCCATCGGTTGAGTATTTGTGTGAGGCACAACATCAGACTGGGAAGTTATGTTGAGGCTTTAGACGTACGGGTGAGGGGTGGGGGGTGCAATCATCACTTAGAATACAGTGTGCAATTCTGGTGGTCACACTTCAAGAACCTTTAGGGAGAAGGCAGATAAGAATGGTTGGCCATCTGAAGATGAGGTCTGAGGAAAGATGAGAGAAACTTCAGAAACAATTTTACGAATGTGGATTATTAGTGGGAGTCTCACCCACTGGTAGTGCATACTTGGAAATGGCTGGGGGGGGTTGCCTATGATTTTCCAATGCACAAAGCTATCAGCCTAATAAAACTGACTCCTTATTTCACATAGTCTAGAGAAAATTCTCTCTCATTTAGACTGCCCTTTATTTCCAGTTAGGTGGAGCAAGGAGGAATCTTTAGACTATCCACCTCACACCCACTACCTCAACATGATGGGACATCTCTAGGTTCGTTCCAGGTTTTTGCAGCATATTATTCTTTTTACACCCACTCTCGGCTTAAGCGGAACTCACGCCAGCATAGAGGTCCATTTGCGCCACAGGGAGCAGAGATCCTTTGAAGAGGATTTTCTGTGCAGCCTTGCTGGGCCTCCTCTCCATCATACTGATATATCTTCTCTGGCATTGCAAAAGACACTATCAATGGTTTTTGGGACAGGGTATCCAGCTTAGGGCTAGGGTGGCTAAAGATTCCACTGTGTTGCATAGCAGACCACCAGGAATTTCAGCCTTAGTACGTATTAAAGGGAATTTCAAAGAAGTCTATAAGGCATTAAATGAAAGAATTAAATTAAATTCATTCAATGAATTTAAGTCAGAATATAATTTTAAGGTCAGTAGAAGAAGACATACATTTATGAAACACCAATTCAATTCCGATCTTGGAGAAACAAATCTTTAGTAAAAGAGTAATTAATAATGGTAATGCTCTCTCGGTGGAATCCAAGGCATTGGGAAGTTCATAATGTAATTCAATGCTAGTTTTGATGAGTTCAATGGGCTGAAAGACCTATTCTTTCTTTGACATCTTCTTACAATTCTGTGATGTGATTATCTAAAGACAGATTGGTATTTCAGCTGCTAATAAAATTCTTTCCATTTTGTAGATGTTCAACAAAAATAGCAATGTAGGTGCCGTGGATTATTTTCTTCATTGCTGCCTTTACTGCAGAAAAAAGTTGAAAAGCTTCTTATCCAAGGAAACTGCCAATTTCAACAACTCAATTTAGGACAACTATCACTACCACATAATTGGCTTTATTGCTTACTGCTTTATTCCCTTTGTTAATGCAGATGTGTAGACCTCTTCAGAGAGGTGTTATGTGATAGAGTACAAAATCAAATACATACATCTATATTGAATTTGACCTGCCATGAAAATATGGTGCAAATTATGACAGATACATTGATATTGCATACCAGGTACAGTGAAATCCTGTTACGTTCCTAGAAATTGTGAGTTTTAAAAGTTTCTTATGCTTTATCCAGAATATTTTCTAAACAGGGTGACTTTGAAACTTCACCCAAGCATATTTTTATCAAGCATTGCCAATAAGATTTCTGATATCATGGCTGTGTAACTTGACACTGCTGCATCTGGACTGTTTCATGTACTAAGTATAAATAGTACAGACTTGTAAATATCTGGTACTACTGAGGTAAAGGGTTTTAGTTTCGATCCTGCTGAATTCCTTTTAGAGAATATATTTGACAATCATCTAATATATGTATAAAAGAAAGCGGATTTTACAGACAGTGGGTGGAATTTAATGGTTGCAGTGGTGGGCCCATCCACTGGCTGACAAGCCAGTAGCAACCAGGCCGCATCCATTTCTGGGGACCCCAGTGGGATTAAGTCCCAAGTAGATAGCACACTGGCTGTTGTCAAGCTTCCCAGCTCCACCAGGCGCAATTTCCCACTCGGTTCCTTGGTGTGGGGCTGGATATCCAATTAGAGGCCAGCAGCTCTCCAGTTCTGGAAGCAGCTCTGGGAGTGGTGGCCACTGCCAGCACTGCAGTGGAGCCTACGGGAAGAATTGTGGCTCTAGCCCCTGGACCAAGGTGAGTGGGGAGGGGGGATCACTGGGGCCTGTCAGGTAGACCCTGGCGAGAAGGGTGGGGAGTGGGAGGGTCGTTTTCCTATGTTTCTATCATAGGTGCCTCTGTTTGGCACAGGGTGCTGGAGAAAGAGGAATTTCACCCCTCAGTAGGCTGTACGCTTACTCACCAGAGCTTAGCTCGCAGGTCGTCCACCTGACATGGTCCCCACCTGGTGCTGGCAGAATGCCAGTGGAGGCAGCATGATGCTCTTAAGTGTCAGTTAAGGGCCATATAAGAAAGCAATTAAGAAAGCAATTAGGAGAGCAAAGAGGGGATATAAGAAAGCTCTGGCTGGTAAAAATAGGGAAAATCCCAAGATATTTTATAAGTATATCAATAGGAAGAGGATAACCAGGGAAAGAGTCGGGCCCAACAGGGACCAAGGGGGCAATCTATGGGTGTTGAATGAATACTTCACGTCCGTCTTTACCCAAGAGAATGAGGATGAAGGTATCGAACTTGGGAGAGAGCCTGCGAGGTTCTTAAGCAAATTGATATAGGGAGTGACAAGGTATTGGAGGTGTTGGCAGGCTTAAAAGTGGACAAATCTCCAGGTCCGGATGATTTGTGTCCCAGACTGCTGAGGGAGGCAAGGGAGGAGATCGCAGGAGCTCTGACCCGAATTTTTAATTCCTCTCTGGCCATGGGGGAGGTGCCAGAGGACTGGAGGACAGCTAATGTGGTTCCACTATTTAAGAAGGGTTGTAGAGATAAGCCAGGGAACAACAGGCCAGTGAGTCTCACGTCACTGGTAGGGAAACTATTGGAGAAATTTCTGAAGGAGAGTATCTATCTCCACCTGGAGAGGCAAGGTTTGATCAGGGATAGTCAGCATGGCTTTGTCAGAGGGAGGTCATGCCTAACAAATTTGATTGAATTTTTTTGAGGAAGTGACCAGGTGTGTAGACGAGGGTAGTGCAGTTGATGTAGTTTATATGGATTTCAGCAAAGCCTTTGACAAGGTCTCACATGGGAGACTTATAAAGAAGGCAAATGCACATGGGATACAGGGCAATTTGATAAGGTGGACTCAAACTTGGCTTACTTGTAGGAAACAGAGGGTAATGACAGAAGGATGCTTTAGTGACTGGAAGCCAGTGTCCAGTGACGTACTACAGGGATCTGTGCTCGGTCCCCTATTATTTGCCATTTATATAAATGACATAGATGACTATGTGGGGGGTAGGATTAGTAAGTTTATGGAGGACACAAAGATTGGCTGGGTGGTTAACAGTGAGGTTGAGTGTCTTGGGCTACAGGAAGATATAGACGGGATGGTCAAATGGGCAGATAAGCGGCAGATGGAATTTAACCCTGAAAAGTGTGAGGTGATGCACTCTGGAAGGAGTAATTTGACAAGGAAGTATTCAGTGAACAGCATGGCACTAGGAAGTTCTGAGGAACAAAGGGACCTTGGCGTGTGTGTCCATAGATCTCTGAAGGCGGAGGGGCATGTTAGTGGGGTGGTGAAAAAGGCATATGAGACACTTGACTTTATCAATCGAGGCATAGATTACAAAAGTAGGGAGGTCATGTTGGAGTTGTATAGAACCTTGGTGAGGCCACAGCTGGAGTACTGTGCAGTTCTGATCACCACATTATAGGAAGGATGTGATTGCACTGGAGGGGGTGCAGAGAAGATTCACCAGGATGTTGCCTGGGATGAAACATTTAAGTTATGAAGAGAGGTTGGATAGACTTGGGTTGTTTTCGTTGGAGCAGAGAAGACTGAGGGGCGACCTGATAGAGGTGTACAAGATTATGAGGGGCATGGACAGAGTGGATAGGGAGCAGCTGTTCCCCTTAGTTGAAGGGTCAGTCACGAGGGGCATAAGTTCAAGGTGAGGGGCAGGAGGTTTGTGGGGGGTTGTGAGGTAAAACTTTTTTACCCAGAGGGTGGTGACGGTCTGGAATGCTCTGCCTGGGAGGGTGGTGGAGGCGGGTTGCCTCACATCCTTTATAAAGTACCTGGATGAGCACTTGGCACGTCATAACATTCAAGGCTATGGGTGGGCCAAGTGCTGGTAAATGGGATTAGTTAGGTAGGTCAGGTGTTTCTCACATGTTGGTGCAGACTCAATGGGCTGAAGGGCCTCTTCCGCACTGATTCTGTGATATAAGGGCCTTAACTAATTGGCCTTTGGGCAAAAAAGCCATCCTCGACCCATCCCAGCCAGGGCTTAATCAGGGAGAGAGGGGTGTTGAGAAAGTTACGGGATATCCATGCCACACCTTCCCATCCCATTATATGCTTCCACTGCCTCCCAGCCCACTTCTGGAGGTAGCATTGAATCCTGCTCAATATGATGTATGATCTCTCCCTTAGTGAGAAAGTCATAAGAAAATTTTATATTGAAATAGTTCAGGGCATATTTCATTGATTCATAGCTTTTTGTTATCCATGGATATTAAGGGATATGGGACAAAGGCGTGTGTATGGGGTTAGGTCACAGATCAACCATGATCTCACTGAATAGCAGAACAGGGCTGAGGGGCTAAATGGTGATTTAGCGATAGGAATGCCATTGAATGTCAAAAGGGAGAGGATCTAATCATCTTCTCTTAAGATAGTCATATTCCTACACTTTAATGACAAATAGCATTTGTGCCACACATCAGCCCAAGCCTGAATGATTTCCAGGTCTTGCTGCATGTGGCACAGGCTGCTACCTTATCTGAGGAGTTGCAAATGGAATTGGACACTAGGCTTTCAGCAACCATCAACATCCTCGAGGTTACCACTTACTGAAACATAACTGGACTAGCCATATAAATACTGTAACTACAAGAGCAGGTCAGAGGCTGGGAATTTTGCACTGAGTAACTCACCTCCCCTGTCCATTATCTACACAGCACTAGTCAGGAGTGTGATGGAGTACTCAACACTTGCTTGGATGAGTGCAGCTCCAACACCACTTAAGCTCAGCACTATCCAAGACTGTTTGATCGGTACCCCATTCATCACCTTAAGCATTCACTTTCTCCATCACTGACTCACAGTGGCAGCAGTGTATACCATCTACAAGATGCATTGCAGCAAGCTGATCAAGGCTCCTTGATCTCCTTGATCACAGCATCTTCCAGACCTGTGATCTCTGCTACTCAGAAGAAGGGTAGCAGACCCATGGGAACACAATGACCTGCATGGTCCCCTCAAAGCCACACACTGATCTTGACTTGGAACTCCAGAACTAGCTATGCCCCTAGTCGAGCTGTTCAGTACAGCAAAGGATGACAAAAAAACAATTAAAAGAGGGATAAATTAGAGGATGAGAGAAAACTAGCAAGAAATAAAAAACACAGACAGTGAAAGCTTCTACAAGTATATAAAAGGAGAAGAGTTAATAAAGTGAGCATTGGCCCCTTTGATGGTGGGATTGGGAAATTAATAATGGGAAACAAGGGAATGGCAGAGACTTTGAGCAAGTGTTTTGTATCTGCCTTCATGGCAGAAGACACAAAAAGCATCCCATGTACAGTAGAAAAGAAGGGGGCAAAAAGGAGGGAGGAACATAAAATAATCACTATCACTACAGAAAAATTACTAGGAAAACTAATGGGGCTAAAGACTGACAAGTCCCTTGGACCTGATGGCCTGCATCCTAGGGCCTTAAAAGAAGTGGCTGCAGAGATGGTGGATACATTGGTTATCATCTTCCAAAATTCCCATGATTCTGGAAAAGTACCAGTCAATTGGAAAACCGCAAACGGAATACCGCTATTCAAGAAAGGATGGAGGGAGAAAGCAAGAAGCTATAGGCCAGTTAGTCTAACATCTGTTAATGGGAAAATGCTAGAATCCATTGTTCAGGATGTAGTAGCAGAACATTTTGAAAATCACAATACAATCAGGCAGCGTCAACCTGGTTTTGTGAAAGGAAAACTGTGTTTCTTAAATGTATTACAGTTCTTTGCAGACAGAGGTCTTTAGGCACATTGGATAATGCCCCTGCCTCTGAGCCAGAAGCTCTGGGTTTGAGTCCACTCAAGGACTTGATGGGCACAGAAGGTGTATTCATAATGTGACCAAGCAGGGTGATTGTCAACCTTCTTCTAAAAGCCTATAGCAGGAGCAAGAGCAGGAGAGTCTCCTGGGCAGCCATGCTTGATCTGGAGTAACGGCTCTCATTCTAGTTTCTGGCAACTTGTTCCAGGACAACCTAGCTATGGAAACGGGCAGAAGCACACACTTTGTCTACCTCATGCATTAATAGACATGGGAAACTTCTAAGTCTGAGTCTTTGAGGATGTAACAAGCAGGGTGGATAAAGGGGAATCAGCAGATGTAGCAGAATCACTTAGACAAGTGCAGGATAATTAAGGAAAGCCAGCATGGATTCATTAAGGGAAAGTCATGTTTAACTAATTTGCTGGACTTTTTTGAGGGGGTAATATAGAAAGTTGATAAGGGCAATGCTTTAATGTGGTATATATGGATTTTCAAAAGGAATTTGATACCATGCCACACAACAGACTAGTGAGCAAAATTCTAGCTCATGGAGTAAAAGGGAAAGTAGGCACTTGGTTAAGAAATTGGCTGAGTGACAAGAAACAAGAGAGTAGTGATAAATGGTTGCTCTTCAGATTGGAGGAAGATCTGTGGTGGAGTTCCACAGGGGTAGGTGCTGTGACCCTTGCTCTTCCTGATATATAATAATGACCTAGACTATGGTGTTCAGGGCATGATTTCAAAATTTGCAGATGATACGAAGATTGGAAACATCAACTGTGATAAGGATAGTCCTGAATTTCAAAAGGACATAGACGTGTTGGTGGGTTGGGCAGACAAGCTGCAGATGATGTTCAATGCAGAGATGTGGGAGGTGGTTTATTTTGGCAGGAAGAATTGGAGAGGCAGTATAGGATAAAGGGAGAAACTCTATTGAGGTGCAAGGACAGAGGTACTTCAGTGTATAAGTACATAAGTTATTGCAGATGGCAAGACATGTTGAAAGAGCAGTTAATAAAGCATATAGTATCTTAGGCTTTATTAATAGAGGCATTGAGGACAAGGGTTTGGAGGTCATGTTGAACTTGTAAAAGACACTAGTTAGGCCCCATCTGGAGTACTGCATCCAGTTCTGGGTGCCATACTTGAGGAAGGATGTGAGGGCATTGGAGAGAGTACAGAGGAGATTCACAAGAATGATTCCAGGGATAAACAACTGTAGCTATGAGGATAGACTGGAGAAGTTGGGACTGTTTCCTTTGGAGTAGGAAGGCTGAGAGAAGACTTGATAGAGATATTCAAGATCCTGAGGGGTACGGGCAGGGTAAATAGTGAGTAACTGTTCCCACTCAGGACGAGTGGGCACAGGTTCAAACTGATTGGCAAAAGGAGTAAATGTGATGTAAGGAAAAGTTTTTACACTTGGGGATTGGTTGGAGTCTGGAACAAACTTCCTGAGAGGGTGGCGAAGATAGGTTTAACCGAGGTATTCAAAAGGGAATTGGATTGCTATCTAAAAAGAAAGAATGTGCAACGTTACAGGGATAAGGCAGGGGAGTAGGATTAGGTGGAAAGCTCTTTCAGAGAGCCAGCAGACTCGATGGGCCGAATGACCTCCTTCTGTACTGTAAAGATTCTGTGAAAGATTCTGTGACAGTGTATTTGGAATTCCAAAAGGCACAAAAGGCACAAGATAAGAGCTCATGGCATTGGGGATGATATGTCAGCATGAATAGAGGGTTAGTTAACTAACAGAAAACAGAGTCAGGATAAGTGGATAATTTTCAGGATGGCAAACTGTAACCAGTGGAGTGCCACAGGGGTCAATGCTGAGGACTCAATAATTTACTATCTAGTTAATGACTTGGATGAAGGGACAGACTGTAGTGTAGCCAAATGTGCTGATGATTCAGTTAGGTAGGAAAGCAAGTTGTGAGGAGGATATGAAGAGTCTGGAAAGGGATATGGATAGGTTAAGGGAGTGGGAAAATATCTGGCAGATGGAGTATAATGTGAGAAAATGTGAGGTTGCTCACTCTGACCAGAAGTGAGAAAAGCAGGATATAATTTAAATGTAGAGATACTGCAAAATGCTGCGGTACAAAGGAATCTGGGCATCTTTCTACATGAATCACTGAAAGCTAGCATGCAGGTACAGCAAGTGGTTCGGAAGGCAAATAGAGTGTTGGCCTTTATTGCAAGGGGAATAGACTATAAAAGTAGGGAAGTGTTGCCACAACTGTACAGGGCAATGGCGAGACCATACCTAGAGTACTGTGTACAGTTTTGGTTTTCTTACTTAAAAAGAAATATAATGCATTAGAGGCAGTTCAGAGATGGTTCACTAGGCTGGTTCCTGGGATGAAGGGCTGTCTGCCAAGGAAAGGTTCAGTAAATAGCCACTATGCTCATTGGAGTTTAGAAGAATGAGATGTGATCTTATTAAAAAATATGCGATTCTCAGGGCACTTGACAGGCTGGATGGATGCTGGGAAGATGTTTCCCCTTGTGGGATAATCTAGAACTTAGAGGACACAGATTAAAAGTTAATGGGTCTCCCATTTAAGATTGAATGATGAGGAATTTCTTCTCTCAAAGGATCAGTAATCTTTGGAGTTTTCTTCCACAGAGAGCAGTGCATTCAAAACTGAGTTAGGCAAGTTTTTGATCTACAATGAGTCAAGGGTTATGGGGGACAGGCAGAAAAGCAGAGTGAAAGGCACAATCAGATCAGCTATGATCTTATTGACTAGAGTAGAAGGCTCGATGGACCGAATGGCCTACTCGTTATTTCTTATGATCTTATGGGGATGTTCCATTAATTGTCCACTGCCGTTCACAACTGGATGTGGCAGAACAGCAGCTCTTTGGTCTGATCTATTGGCTGAGGGATCACTTCGCTCCCTCTGTGGTATGCTTGTTCCGCTGCTGAGTATGCATGCTGTGTAGCTTCACCAGGTTCGCAACCTCATTTTTATGTACACCAATCTGGTGCTATTCCTGGCAACATCGAGGACATTCTTCCTCAATGAACTCATGCTGATCCCCTGACTTTATGGATGAGGAATATGCCAGGCCATGAGGTTACACATTGTGGTTGTATCCAATTCTGCTACTGCTTATGGCCCACAGCACTACATGGATGCCCAGTTTTGAGCTACTAGATTTGATCTTAATCTGTCCTTTTTAGTACATTGGTCATGTTGTATGGCACTATGAAGATGGGACTCTGTCTCTGCAAGGATTGTGCAATGGTCACTCTTATGAATACTGTCATGGGCAGAGGCATCTGTAACAGGTAGACTGGTGAGAATTAAGCGTCATTATGTTATATTGACTCTTTCGCCACCTGTCACGGGCCCAGTCTGGCAGCTACATCCTTCAAGACTCTGTCAGTTTGCTCAATGCTACTGAACCCATTTTGGTGGTAGACATTGAAGTTCCCCTACCAAGAGTACATGCTGTGCCCTTGCTACCCTCAGTAATTCTGCCAAGTTGTTTTAACATGGAGTACTGGATTCAGGTAGAGGGCAGTTAGTGTTAATCAGCAGGCATTTTCCTTGCCCATTTTTGACCTGATGCCATGAGACTTCCCAGGGCCATTTCCTCCTGGCTGTATACCACTGTGCTATCACTTCTGGTGGGTCTGTCTTGTGGTGGGACAGGACATAACCAGGTATGGTGATGATAGTGTCTGGGACATTGTCTGTAATGTATGATTCAGTGAGTATGACTATGTCAGGATTTTGTTTGACTAACCTGTGGGGCAGCTCTCCCAAGAATAGCACAAGTCCTCAGATATTATTGAGGAGACCTTTGCTGGCTTGACAGGGGTGGGTGTGCCTTTGCTGTGTCTAGTGCCTCAGTTGATGCCAGATGATCTGTCCAGTTTTATTCTTATTGGACATTTTCATAGTGATTTGATAAAACTGAGTGGCTTGCTAAGCCATTTCAGAGGCATTAAGAGTCAACTACATTACTATCTGCAATTAAATGTAGGCCAGATCAGGTAAGGACAGTAGATTTCCTTCTCTAAAGGATATTAGTAAACCAGATGGTTCACCAGACAATCCGATAGATTCTAGCTTTTTAATTCCATATTTATACAGTTAGCAGAATTTAAATCCTCTAGTCAAAATAATAGCCCTCAGGGTTATCAAATCACTAGCACTAATCTTTGCTGCTGTGATATCACAAAAATGGCACAGCCAACATATAAGTCATAAATCAGTTACTAGAAATACAAACCCAGGGCAGAAAAAAACATATGTCTATATCCTGTAACAGTTATCAATGCTGCCAATTTGATGGAAGCTTTCTGCTACTATTGCAACTGGGATCACGGAACCAAAAATATTGATTTACAATTTAGCATCCACCAGAGGGAAGCTAGGTTTAAAGAGGCTAGGGAACTGAAATTTCATTCTGCAGCAAAACGTTCTTGAAAAGTTGGGAATTTTAGGGAAATGTACAGCACAATCTGTCACTGATGTAGGAATAGCAGTTACATCAATTTAGCAAGAAGTGTTTTAATCACCATTGAAATCTCTCATGTCAGTAAATGTTAAAAAAAAAGGTGGTTTTGTCTAAAGAAAGAGTCACAGAACAGTGTTAGCGTATTTCTTACAGATTAAAGGTTCATAATCTGAAATGCTCCAGTTTGCCATATACAAGGAATAAAGAAGTTTTGGTATGACAGAGCTTCCCTACCCATTAGGTAAATAAACAGAGACAAAGTAAGTTGTTTATCGGGGAAGAAAATTAACAGCTGCTGGAATTTTCCAGCCCCTCACGCCTACGGGATCTTCCGGTCCCAACAACGTGCACAGAGATTTCAATGGCTTGTTGCCCCGCCGTGGGGGAACACGATGCTGTGGGGCTGGAAGATTCCGGCCAGTGATTATGCACACACCATTGGCAGCATTTGTGCTGTGGTGGCCAACACTGTGTTAAGCATCGCCTGGTGTGGCTCAGAAACCCTACTCTGACATGGCAGTCTCTGCCACATTTGCTGCAGAGGAAGACAGTGGGCTGAGAAAGTGCAGGATTTGCTGGCCTCTGTTTTTCCTGGGCTCTCTTCTTGGCCAGCTGCGCTTTCTCCTTCTGCTTGTCTCTTCCAATGCCCTTCCAAGCAGTCAGCCTCCAGAATTTGCAGCCATTGGTGAATGTCTCCCAGTTATTGGTGTCAATGTCCACCATCTTTATATCTCGCTTGCAGGTGTCTTTGTGGTGAGGTATGGATGCCCAGGAGGCCGTGATAGTGGCTAGTTCACTGTATAGAAGCTTGGTATATGGCCATCATTCACTTGATGAATATGCCAGGGAGTCAACACAGTTGTTGTTGGCTTAGCAATGAGTGTATGTTGGTGCATGCACATCGCAAAGCATTCGTCCAAAACATAATACACACACAGCGCACATGCCTGCTTGTCTATACAAACACTGCAGGTATATAGTTTAGGGGGCTGGTGGAAATGAAGGTTAGTTTTAAGTGTATTAGCTGTTGGTTTCAAGCCAAAACAAACTGGCAGTGTGGCACAGGTCCTGGGCAAAAGTAGGAGACCAAGCACGGTACCACTACTTGCAGTGTCATAACAATATATTTGTAAGCATGCTCAGCACAAGAATGCATTTTGCAAGTTGACACTTCTGGCAGAGAACTTCAAGTGAAAGCAACATGCATCAGGAATTCAGGTGCTGAAGTCAGTGCCTCTGATTACAGCCATGCAATTTTGATCATAATTTTGATGTGATCTTAGATATTGAATTTCTGAAACTTCTGTAAATCACTTTTTTTTGGGAATTTGCCAATAAATTCAACACTTCAAAGTCTCTGCAAAGTTTTAATTCTGAACGATGCAAGATCGTCATGTATCACATCTAAAGAACGTGAATTACACCCCCAATTTATCACAGCACTCTTCTTGAATATTGAACTGTGCTTTGCATTGGAGGAAACTGTAACTAGTCCATTCAAGAATCTGAATTCAGTCAGAGGTATAAGATCAGAATATCCTCTCAAATTCAGCTTTGATAGTGTTTGACTCCATGTTATATTGCTGATTTCCCATGGAACTCACAGCTTAGTTCAGTAGCAATCATGCAATGGAAACCAAAGTTTCAGGCCTCCATTCTTGCCTCCAAAGGCCATGCCACTTTTGCCTGCTTTTAAACACAAGTGGTATTGCAAACAAAGACAGAGGGAAGAATCTTCCCGACAGAGAAAACAATCATGGCTCAGGACCATTTCTGGTTCCTGACTCCACTGCTGCCCGCACAGTGTCATGATCTTATGGAAGACGAAGTTCAATGTCCAATTAAGCATGTGACGTTAGAGGCTCAATGAGACAGCACTGAATGGCTGCAACCTGACTGGGAGAGTTTGGCGCTGTTGAGGCAGGTAGGTGACTGCCTCAGAATGGAGGTATTCTTGGATGGTTGTGGAACATTATATTAAAAAAAAGTCCAGAGGTGTTGGGATTAATATGAGGACGACACTGACCCACAGGAATGAATATGGCCATGGCTGTGGCCATTTCAGCCTTGCAGCTCCATCATACAGATTTGAACGGCCCTCAGACATGCTACCTGGAGGCCGCCTCTATAGTTGCTAGGCTCCAGACTCTGAAGTTGGGAAAGTTCGGTTAGCATTGGATAATGGCCCTTGATTGTGGCATTGCTTGGATTGATTGGCTACCCACCTCTGACTCTTGGGAAACTTGCCTGGAGGCAGGATAGCATCAGGAGCTGCCCTGACAGGGTTTTCTGATTCCTTCCCGGTACCATCTGCCTCCAAAGGGCCAGGAAGATTCCAGTCAGAGAGATGAAGAAAACACGTTTTCTGCCAGTCTGAGCATCTGAAGAACTCCTGTTCAATGTTGTATGGGGACAGAAGCAGTTTCAGCCTCAATCACTTCCACAAAACTTCCCCAGCCTTTGGAGAAGTTATGGGAGCTGAAGAAAATCATAGTTTAAGCTTTTTTTAAAAAAAAAGTGGTGTAAGCTACTTTTGCTTGAGTGCATGCAGTTATTTTAAAATCATTCATTTTAAATATTACTTCCTTTGACCTTTTTAAAAATTCATTCCCAGGATGTGGGCGTCACTGGCAAGGCAACATTTATTGCCCATCCCTAAGTGGTGTGATCAAATGACGGGCTTCCTAGAACACTTCTGAGGCCAATTAAGAGTCAACCACATTGGTGTGGGACTGGGATCACATATAGAACAAAATTGGTAAGGGCGTTAACTTTCTTTTCCTGAATGACGTTGCTGAACCAGTTGGTATTTTGCAGCAATTCGACCAGATCATGGTCACTTTTGCCAATATCAAATTTGATTAATAACTTACATTTGGTTAGTGAAGCTTGGTTAGTGAGTGACTCCCAAACAACTTCACTCCCTGCTCAAGGTCAAGCTGGAGCATTTCAATCTATCAGCTTGGGCGTGGCAAAGTTTTTGACATCTTGTTCAGCTAGTTGTTGTTAGCACAACCTTAGAATGTAAATATTGTGGCTTCACTGACAGGAATGGGGAGGGAAGTCAAGATCAGTCGAACCACTTCTCGAAGGTTCTTTAATATAACATGGATAATAATTGAGGTCTCATTGTACTTTGATCCTCATGCAACAAATCTGATGACTTGGTATAATCAACTAGGCCATAAAAGTATCAACATCTCTTATCCAGGAGGGTTGAGGTCAAGTGTATTGCCCCTGCTGCTGTCCCAGAGAAGAGAGAACAGTCTAGACTGACCTTCCTTGTCTGTATGACTTGACTAGTCATTGAAAAAACCTGTTCAGTCATTGGAGGAACCACAGATAAAGATAATTGAGTGTATTGGAAATGTTGAATTAATTGTGAAATGGATTTCAAGGATTTCAATTAAAACTCAAATGAAAGCTTCACACATCCAAGTATCAAAAAAACAATTCTGGAAGCACTGGGAATTGATTTTCAATTCAGGGTTGGGAACTAGATGCCCAGATAATTTCTGGCTCCCGGCCCTGCAATGCAATTGTCAAACATAAATGCCCTAATTAGCACTTGGCGAGCTCCGCACCCAATTAGTAGCAGAGTGTTTTTTTTATTCTTTCACAGGCTGTGTGCATTGCTGACTAGGCCAGCATTTTAAATGTCCGTACCTAATTGCCCTTGAGAAAGCTGCCTTCTTGAACCACTGCAGTCCATGTGGTGTAGGTACACCCACGGTGCTGTTAAGGAGGGAGTTCCAGGATTTTGACCCAGTGACAGTGAAGGAACGGCGATTTATTTCCAAGTCAGGGTGGTGAGTGGCTTGGAGGGGAAATTGCAGGTGGTGGTGTTCCCATCTATTTGCTGCCCTTGTCCTTCTAGATGGTGGAGGTCACAAGTTTAAGGAACCTTGGCGAGTTGCTGCAGTACATCTTGTAGATGGTACACACTGCTGCCACTGTGCATCAGTGTTGGAGGGAGTGAATGTTTGTGGATGGGGTGCCAGTCAGGTGGACTGCTTTGTCCTGGATGGCATCAAGCTTTTTGAGTGTTATTGGAGTTGCATTCATTCAGGAAAGTGGAGAGTATTCTACTGTACTCCTGACTTGTGCCTTGTAGCTGGTGGACAGGCTTTGGGGAGTCAGGCGGAGTTATTCTCCGCAGGATTCCTAGCCTCTGACCTGCTCTGCTAGCTACAACATCTGAATGGCTGGACCCATTCAGTTTCTGATGAATGGTAACACCCAGGATGTTGATAGTGGGGGATTCAGCGATGATAATGACATTGAATGTCAAGGGGAGATGGTTGGATTCTCTCTTATTGGAGATGGTCATTGCCTGACATTTGTGTGACATGAATGCTATTTGCCACTTCTCAGACCAAGCCTGAATGTTGTCCAGATCTTGCTGCATATGGAAATGGACTGCTTCAGTGACTGAGGAGTTGCGAATGGTGCTGAACATTGTACAATCATCAGCGAACATCTTCACTTTTGACCTTATGATGGAAGGAAGGTCATTGGTGAAGCAGCTGAAATTGGTTGGGCCTAGGACTCTACCCTGAGGAATTCCTGCAGTGATATCCTGGGATTGAGATGATTGACCTTCAACAACCACAACAATCTTCCTTTGTGCTAGGTATGGCTGCACTAGTTTCCCCTATCATTCCTGTTGACTCCAGTTTTGCTAGGGCTCCTTGATGCCACATGTGGTCAAATGCTGCCTTGATGTCAAGGGCAGTCACTTTCACCTCCCCTCTGAAGTTCAGCTCTTTTGTCTATGTTTGAACCAAGGCTGTAATGTGGTCAGGAGCTGAGTGGTCATGGTGAAACCCAAACTGAGCATCAGTGGGCAGGTTATTGCTGAGTAAGTGCTGCTTGATAGCACTGTCGACGACACCTTCCATCACTTTGCCGATAATCGAGAGTAGGCTGATGGGGTGGTAATTGGCTGGGTTGGATTTGTCCTGCTTTTTGTGGACAGGATATACCTGGGTAGTTTCCACATTGCCGGGTAGATGCCAGTGTTGTGGCTGTATTGGAACAGCTTGGCAAATGACATCTAGTTCTGGCGCACGAGTCTTCAGTACTAATGTTGGAATGTTGTCAAAGCCCATATCCTTTGCAGTATTCAGTGCCTTCAACCATTTCTTGATATCACGTAAATGTTATGCGGACTGAATCAAATTGGCTGAAGACTGGCATCTGTGTTGCTGGGGACCTCCAGAGGAGGTCGAGATGGATCATCCTCTGGATGCTTCTGGCTGAAGACTGTTGCAAATGCTACAGCCTTATCTTTTGCACCGATGTGCTGGGCTCCCCCATCATTGAGGATGGGGATATTTGTGGAGCCTCCCCCTCCAGTGAGTTGTTTAATTGTCCACCACCATTCACGACTGGATGTGGCAGGACTGCAGAGCTCAGATCTGATCTGTTGGTTGTGGGATCGCTTAGCTCTGTCTATCACATGCTATCACATGCTTCTTTCACTGTTTGGCATGGAAGTAGTCCTGTGTTATAGCTTCACCAGGTTGACACCTCATTTTTAGGTAAGTCTGGTGCTGCTCCTGGCATGACCTCCTGCACTCTTCATTGAATCAGGGTTGATCCCCTGTCTTGGTGAGAATGGTAGGGTGGGGGATATGCCGGCCATGAGATTACAGACTGTTGTGGTATACAATTCTGCTGCTGTGTATGGCCCACACCACCTCATGGATGCCCAGTTTTGAGTTGCTATATCTGTTCTAAGTCGATCCGATTAAGCACGGTGGTAGTGCCACATGACACGATGGAGGGTATCCTCAAAGGGAAGATGGGACTTTGTCTCCACAAGGACTGTGTAGTTGTCACTTCTACCAATACTATCATGGACAGATGCATCTGTGACAGGTGGATTGGTGAGGACGAGGTCAAGTAGATTTTTCCCTCTTGTAAGTTCCCTCACTACCTGCCACAGACGCAGTCTGGCAGCTATGTCGTCTCGGACTCGTCCAGCTTGTTCAGTAGTGGGGAACTCTTGGTGCTGGACATTGAAGTCCCCAAACAGGGTACATTCTGCGCCTTTGCCACTCTCAGCGCTTCCTCCATGAGGTGTTCAACATGGAGGAGTACTGATTCATCAGCTGAGGCCGGGGGCGGGGTGCATGGTGGCAGTGTGTGGTAATCAGCTGGAGGTTTCCTTGCCCATGTTTGACCTGGTGCCATGAGACTTTATGGGGTCCAGTGTCAATGTTGAGAACACTCAGGGCAATTCCTTCCTGACTGTATACCACTCTGGCGCCACCTCTGGTGGGTCTGTCCTGTTGGTGGGACTGAACATACCCAAGCATGGTGATGGTGGTGCCTGTTTCATGTTCAAAGACAGCAGTGCTTTCTCAATGAGAGTCTTTATTGAATTCATCTAAGATGTCTGCTTACAGAGAGACTGCCTCATGGCAGAGGTCACATGACTGCAGTAGGCCAGCTGGGACATGTATTACTGTTGCATTTCAAAACCTAAACATTTCCCTTTTCCTAATGAACAAAATACAAATTTACAAGCACAATCATGTGTAACTGAGTTACCCAAATTTCCCACCATATACCCACTGTTCTCATACATTAACAATTGTTTATTCTAGTAGAGAGTCTCTGTCCCTGTATTGCATATATATTCTTTAAATCATGCAGGTCTCTTTATAGTACACATGCACATTGTCATTGGCTGTTTGTGTGATGTTCCTTGTCCAGAGTGTGTTGTTCCCATGGCACTTGTTGCCGTGGCAACTTCTGTGGTTCTACTGATGTTATTTGGGACATGTGGACATCTGGGGTTAATAGTAGTTCTGCACTCAGTACAACTGGTGAGATCCCTTCTTCCTGACTGGCCGACTGTGGTGAAGGAACAACTTCGCTGGTTGATAGTATATGCCTGCAGTTGTGTCAGTATATTTGATCATTCACTTCCACCGCGTACGATCGAGGTGACAATTTCTCTACGCATGTCCCAAGTTTGCATGTGGGCTGACTCTTGTTGAGAGTGTTGAGGGTTTGTACCCTGACTGGCTCTCCAATGCTCAGCTCTGGCCATGGTTTGGCAGTATTGTCAAAATGAAATTTGGCTTTCTGCCGTTTCACCTTGTTTTTTTTCACTCACACCTGTTACTACTTCTGGTTTCAGTAGCTTTTGTGCTATTGGAAGAGTAGTTCGGGTGCAGTGTGACATTAGTCTTTGCACTGAACTACTTTCCATGCCTTCAGTCGGTGTGTTTCTCCACTCAAAAATTGCCTTGTGTACATTTGTGCTAGATTTGCTTGATTTCTTGATTTCTTGATTACTCCTTTGGCGACTGCCACCTCAGTCTTTGCATTCGCCTGGGGATAGTACAGAGATGATGTGTAGTGTTGAATTTCCCAATCCTTTGTGAAGCGGCTGAATTCTTCACTCGTGAACTGAGGGCCATTGTCACTCATCACAATGCCTGGAATGCCGTAACGACTGAAATGTGCTTTCAGGCATTCGACTATTTCACTTGTCATCGTTGAAGTCAGCTGGTCTAACTCCCACTAGTCAGAATAGTAGTCGATAGTGAAGATAATCAGTTCCTGCTATAGTAAAGTGGTCTACTACCAGCTTCATCCATGGTCTGTCTGGGATGTCCTGCGTCATCAACGGCTCTCTACCTTGTTTAGCTTGGTACTCATTACAAGCAGCACACTGGCCAATGTGGTCTTTAATTTCATTGCTCATGGTTTGCCAGTAGAGCACTTCTCATGCCTTTCTCAGACTTGATTCGATTCCTTGATAGCTTGCATGGATGTGCTTCAGCATCTCTCATGTCAACTCCTCAGGGACAATGACTCTATTTCCTTTATACAAGATTCCATCTTGGGCTCAATTCATCTTGGTAGGCCCAATATACTCTTGTGACCACAGATGTGTCCTTGATGCTTTCAGGCCATCCTTTCATCATCATCTTATAGCAACTGGGGAGTTGCATCATGTTGGGGAGTTTGCTTGATTTGAGTAAGGCATTTGTCTGTCAGATTCAATGTTTCTGGAGGGTTGATGACATCCAGATCATGTCAGGCTGCTGTTTCACATTGAATCTGGAAGATTTCACATTCTGTTGTAGCATCCTCAACTTTCTTCATGTGGACCACTGCTCTCAACAGTATGTCTTTGATGTACATCTGTTCCCCTTGCTTGTATGTCACACCCAGATGATACCTTTGTAAAATAAGTAACATTCTTTGCAGACGTCTTGGAGCAGACAGCAGTGGTTTGAGAAAAATGCTTTGAAGTGGCTTGTGGTTGGACTCCATTGTTACCTTATCTCTCCCAAGCAGGTATTCTTGAAAATACACAGAAGCAAAAACAATAGCCAGACTGTCTTTCTTGATTCGAGTGTAAGGTCATTCTGTTTGCATTAGTGCTCTGGATGTAAATGCAAATTGTCCTTGCTGCATTAGAGTTGCTCCAAGACTTTTCTCGCTGGCATCACACTGCAAGGTGACTTCATCATTGATGTCATAGTACTTCAGCGCTGGTGTTGTTGTCACGAGTTGTTTGATTTTAGCGAATGCTGCTTCTTATTCTGTGCCCCAATACATGTCCTTGGCAGTGCACTGGCATAATGGTTCACATACCAACGATAAATTGGGCAAAATATATGCTAAATCATTCACAAATCCAACAAATTGTTTCACTGCTTTCACATCTGTTGGTGGCTGCATTGTTGCTACAGCTCTCACCTTGTCAGGATCCAGGTGAAGATCTTTTGCTGTCAGTACATAACCTATGTACTTGACTTCATTCCTTTTTATTGACTTTGTGACAGTATGATACAACTGAGTGGCTTGCTAGGCCATTTCCGAGGGCATTAGGAGTCACGTTGCTGTGGGTCCAGAGTCATGTGTAGGCCAGACCAGGTAAGGATGGCAGATTTCCTTCCCTAAAGGACGTTAGTGAACCAGATGAGTTTTTATGACAATCGATAATGCTTTCATGGTCACTATTACTGAGACTAGCTTTTTAATTCCAGATTTTTTAACTGAACTTAAATTCCACCAGCTGTTGTGGTGCTTTTCACACGTGTCCCCAGAGCATTAGCTGGTCCAGTAACATTACCACTAGGTCACCACGTCCCCCGAGGGGAGAGTAGGCTGGAGCTGCCTGCAAAGCGCAAGCGGCAAAGGCAGATGGCAGCCATGACAGGGCCTGCCACTGCCTTGCAGAAGAGAGCAGGCAGCACCTTGGAGGGCCAGCAGCCTCAAATTGCACAAAAGTGGCTAAAAGGCAAAATGAAAGGTATTGCACCTGATTCAGCACAAAATCCCCCAGCTCCCAATAAGTTTCAGCATTAAAAAATAGGCTCATAACTTTTGCCTGCTGTGAGCCTGACAGCTGTGCACTAACATGCACTTGACTATTTTGCTTTGGCTATTTATAAATTGAAATTCACCTGCCGGCCTTCCCCAGCCCCTTACTGAGTTCAGGGAGCTTAACAGGCAGTTAATTCAAGGCGAGCGGTTCCTGACTCCTACCACCACCCGCCCCCACCCCACTTTGAAAATTCCAGCATGTACTGGAGGCATCAGGACACCAACTCGCCATCCAGGAGTGCTATTTTAAAAGTGTGCCCATTCCTGTTCTCATTCCCAAGGGCTATTGAAAATCCCAATCTTGGTCTCTAATGTTTTTAAACATTTATATTGGTAAGTTATGTGAAATAACACAAGATACAGTGACCATATAAACTTTTGCTAGCATTTTAGGGTCCAATTCCTGAAAAAGATTTGTGATCAAAATGGTGGCATCTGAATTTGAAATCAACTTAATTTATTTCTTGCACATTAATGTTTCTAAGTAAAATAATGAACAACTGCAACATTTTGCAGCAAATGTCACAAGTATATGCTTTAACTGTGCATATGACTATTGCAATAAAAAGGCAGCTGGAGCCTTTGCTTCCCATAGGAAGTGAAGTGAAGTCATTACGCTGGATCTCATATCTTTGTGTAACAGGTTGAGGGTAGAACCTCTGATCAGCAAAGCTCATGTACAAAACTCAGTAAGCTGATACTACAGTTTGTGCAATTTTACACAGATGTTTATCTGGGTTGATGCTTGCATAAAAATAAGACTGTATATAAGTGCTAGGTGTTCAGAAATGAACTTTAGCAATTGGACGTTCTCTCCTATGGGACTGAATTTTCACCACTGAGGTGGGAAAAAGGAGCCGTGTTTGTTTTCTGGTCAGAAGCTCGCCTCTGGGTGGAAGCTGACTAAAGTTAAGATTTTCACGTGGGTAAGCCCTTAATTGGTATGGAGACAGGTTTCCAGTCCAATCAAGGCTGCTGGACAGGCTCTCGAAGCTGGAGGGCCAGTCAGAGGTTTCCTAGCTTCAGAGGCACACCGAACCGCAGCACAAGGTATGTCCTCTCAGCTAATTTTTTTTTTACAACTTTAATTTAAAAGCAGAAAAAACAGCCGGCCACTACTGTTGGGGGAGGAACTCCTCTACAGCTTGGCTATGGCTCTACCTCCACCCAGGCACTGGCACTCCAGCCTGCCACTGGGTGCCTGCTTGCAAGCAGCTGATCTGCACGACCCACCGCACCCCACCTCAACCCCATTCATGATGGGAAACTAACCAGGTTCTTAATGAACTTAATTGCCTGCCCATCTTCTGAGGACAGGCAGCCTTCCTGGGCCCCAAATCCACCTGCCCTAAAATGGCTGGCACCAGGAACAGTGCCCTGGGCTGACAAACTGCCTGGCACTGGTATTTTTGTGCAGACCCCCACCTCTGCTTCTGAATTAAGGGGTGGGGGTGCCCAAAAATTCAGCTCATGGTGTTTAACAATTGCCTAAGGCATAATTTTTATTCAGAATATTTCTTAAAAGTTCTTCCTCCTTCACAGAATAAACCAAACAGACAAAAGATAATCCCAGGTTTGATGCCTGGTCCATATAGTGTTCATTAACCTCAGTCAAGAGAAGCACTGAAATGTTACCAGGCTCAGGTTCCTACACTTGATCAACATCCAGCAACCTTTGCTATTAGTGGAAGATTGGATTTAGTTCTGATGCTTCCATGCTCATCAAGCACAATACTTCATTAACTGCCTCATATTTGAGGATTGGGCACTTGGGGAAGATGTATGAAGCATGTGGAACTGTACTCATGTATTATTACAGGAAACTGTGCAGATTTTGGGTGGTCAGAAGGATGCCCATGACTGAGATACAAAGACAGATTTTCAATTTGTCACTTGGCTGTAAACCTACAATTGAGGATTGGCTGCCTGTCTGAGAAACAGCCAACTTTCATGAGCATTAATTTGATTGGGCCTCGGTCACAGACAGAAAGCCCCCTCTCCCTTTCTTATGATTTGCTGCCTTCAAGAAAGGCAGGGTAAAGCATGAAAGTCAAAGAACATTTGAGAAGGTGCTTCAAAACTATAAATTTAAACTAATAAACCTATTTCATTCTGGTGCTGTGATTGGGGCCAAACTTAAATATATTATATTGCTCTATCTTTCAAATATTAGGAATAAAGAAGCCTCAATGAAAAATACAAATTTATAACTTCAGTTGATACTGTTAAAATGGCGAGACTTCGTGGGAGAGAGGTTAAAACAGTGAGGCTTCGAGACTGAGATGTTAAAATGGTGAATAATCAGAACTGAGAGGTTAGAACAGCGAGACTTCAGGACCAAGAGGTTAAAATGGTGAGACTTCGGGACTGAGGGATTAAAACATCGAGACTTCAGGACTGAGAGGGAGTTTCAGTTGGAAAAAAGTGAACTGTGACATCACTGGAAAGCTGTAAATTGATTGGCTAGTGAGTAACTGCTCTTAGGGAATGTGTATAAATAGCTGGAAGGTGGAAAAATGTCAATTTTTAAATATTTCATTTTAAGTGGTAAAAATCTATTTTAGTACTAAGATTTAAATTAATACAACAAGTGGTGGTAAGGAGAGGTGTTAAGTAAAATAAAAAAGGGAAGTAAATAATTAAAATTAAATAATTAGTTAATTAAAACACATTAAGGAGGTTAGGGCAGGTGATGAGTTGCAATTGCAGAATGTGGGAGTTTCTGGATGCCAGTGTGATCTAGGACAAACACATCTGTGGTAGGTGTCTGTGGCTGGAGGAACTTTGATTCAAGAGGCATTGAGCTGGAGGATGAGCTACAGACAGTGATATATCAGGGAGGTGGAAAATAACCTGGATACTTTGTACCAGGAAGCGACCACATCCCTTAGGACAGTGTCTTCTGGTTTGGACAGTAGTGAGGCACAGGAGGGTGTGACTGCAAGTCACGCAGGCAAGGGGATCCAGAAGGCAGGAGTACAGGAGCCTCAGCCCTTGCAATTGTCCAACAGGTTTGAGGTTCGTTCAGCTTGTTTGGATGAGAGTGGGGGCTGCAGGGTAGTTGAACTAAATGATCAGGGTGCTGTGGTACGGGAAGCCATTCAAGCAGGGGGAGTAAATAGGAATGTAGTGGTAGTAGGGGATAGTATAGTCAGGGGGATAGACTCAGTTCTCTGCAGCCAAGTGAGAGTCCAGACAGCTGTGTTGCTTGCCTGGTGCCAGGGTTTGGGACATCTGCTCTGGGCTAGAGAGGAACTTGCAGTGCTGGGAGAGGGAAGATCCAGTTGTCATGGCCAACGATATAGGTGGGAATAGGAAAGAGGTTCTGCTGAGGGCGTATGAGCAACTCTGGGCTAAGTTAAAAAGCAGAACCTCAAGAGTAATAATCTCTGGATTATTACCTAAACCACAAGCAAATTGGCCCGGGGTTATTAGGATTTGAACAATGAGTGCGTGGCTCAAAGATTGGTGTGGGAGAAATGGGTTTCAATTCATGGGGCACTGATACCAGCTGTTCCGTGCTGAGTCCAGTGTTCTGGCGAATCGTATAACTAGGGCAGTAGAGAGGGCTTTATACTAAATAACGGGCGAAGGGATCACGTAGCAGGAAATGTAGTAAAGGAAACAACAAAAGTAATAGAGCAGGACAGCAATTTGGGTAATGATGACCAGAGAGTGACAGGAAGGGACAGAACATATGGTTGTAAGAGTGCGTCAGCAGATAAGGCCAGAGATTGCAAAAATGGTTAAAAAAAAAAAGTTTAAGGCCCGGTATCTGAATGCATGCAGCATTTGTAACAATAGGGATGAATTGTTAGCAAAGCTAGAGATAAATATGTATGACCTGACAGGCATTACAGAGACATAATTGAAAGGTGACCAAGGCTGGGACCAGAATGTTGAGGATATTTGAAATATCGGAATGACAGGAAGCAAGGAAAAGAAGGTAGGTAGCTCTGTTAATTAAGGATGGCATTAGTTCAGTACATTCAAGCTAAGCTTGAAAGATCAGGATATAGAATCAGTTTGGGTAGAGATAAGGGGCTGAATTTTCCCCTGTTGGGGGGGAAGTTGATGGGTGGGCGCGCACAGGCGCGCTTCCGATCAGCGGCGCAGCGCCATTTTACGTGGGCGGGCCACTATGCACTCCCTGTGTGGACAGGGGGAGAATTCCCAAAATTGAGAGTGCGCTCTTTCGCACATGTGCACAAAAAAGCACACTCATCTCCCTGAGGCCAAGTGCAGCCTCAGGGAGATCGGCTCAAAATGTACAAAATCTAAAAATAGAAAAGTACAATTTCCCTAACATGTCCCCTCATGTGACAATGTCACATGAGTTAGGACATGTCCATAATTGTCACAAAAACTTTATTAAAATTTTTAAAACCCTACATGAAACCTCATCCCGCCCGTGGATGAGGTTTCATGTTTTTCCTAGTTCCTGCCGGGGCTCCTGGCCTGCCTGCCAACCTTAAGGTTGGACGGGCAGGTCCTTTAATTACTTAATTTACTCCGTCAATGGTCTCAATTGGCCATTGATAGGTCAGCAGGCATGCAGCTGATTTCGCTGCGCCCCCACCTTCCTGCAAATTTAAATGGGGCGTGGTTATGTCGGGAGTTCCCCCTGACGTCACCGCGTGTCATTTTACGTGTCGGCAAGTGGGCCCCGCCCCCGTTCGCTGACACGTAAAATCCTGCCCAAGAAATTGTAAAGATAAGAGGTCACTTCTGGGGGTAGTTTATTAACCCTCTAACAGTAGCATACAGGAAGAAATAAATGGGGTGCATAAGAAAGGTACCACAATAATCATGGGTGACTTTAATCTGCATGTAGATTTGCAGAATCAGATCGGCAAAGGTAGCCTGGAAAATGAGTTCAATGAGTGTTTTCAGGACAATTTGTTAGAGCAGTATGTTCTACAGCCAACCAGGGAGCAGGCTATTCTAGACCTGGTAATGTGCAATGAGACAGTAATAATTGATAACATACGAACATACAAACTAGGAGGTGTAGGCCACTCGGCCCTTCAAGCCTGCTCCGCCATTGAGTAAGATCATGGCTGATCTGGTTGTATCCTCCTGCCTACTCCCGATAACCTTTCACTTCTTTGTTAATCAAGAATCTATCTAGCTCTGCCTTAAAAATATTCAAAGACACTGCTTCCACTGCCTTCTGAGGAAGAGAGTTTCCAAAGACTCATGACCCTCAGTGAAAAAATTTCTTCTCATCTTTGTCTTAAATGAGCGACCCCTTATTTTTAAACTGTGACCCTACTTCGAGATTCTCCCACAAGAGGAAACATCCTCTCCACATCCACTCTGTCAAGACCCTTCAGGATCTTAAAGGTTTCGATCAAGTCACCTCTTACTCTTCTAAACTCCAGTGGATACAGGCTTAACCTATCCAACCTTTCCTCATAAGACAACCAGTCCATTCCTGGTATTAGTCTAGTAAACCTTCTCTGAACTGCTTCTAACACATTTACATCCTTCCTTAAATAAGGAGACCAACACTGTACACAGTACTCCAGATGTGGTCTCACCAGTGTCCTGTGCAACTGAAGCATAACCTCCCTACTTTTGTAATCAATTCCCCTCACAATAAACAATAACATCTATTAGCTTTCCTAATTACTTGCTGTACCTGCATACTAGCCTTTTGTGATTCATGCACTAGGGACACCCAGATCCCTTAAAATCTCAGAGCTCTGCAATCTCTCACCATTTAGATAATAAGCTTAATTTTTGCTCTTCCTGCCTTATTTCACATTTACTCACATTATACTCCATTTGCCAGATCTTTGCCCACTTACTTAACCTACCTGTGCCACTTAGTGCCTCCTTACATCCTCTTCAAAATTTACTTTCCTACCTATCTTTGTGTCGTCAGCAAATTTAGCCACCATTCCTTCAGTCCCTTCATGCAAATCATTTATATAAATTGTAAAAAGTTTAGGCCCCAGCACTAGTCCCTGTGGCGCACCACTCGTTACATCCTGCCAACCAGAAAAATACCCATTTATGGCTACTTTCTGTTTCATGTTAGCTAGCCAATTTTTTATCCATGTCAATATGTTACCTACTACACCATGAGCTTTTATTTTCTGCAATAACCTTTGATGTGGTATTTTATCAAATCCCTTCTGGAAATCTAAGTATAGTAGATCCACTGGTTCACGTGTGACTCCTTCAAAGAACTCCAATAAATTGGTTAAACATGATTTCCCTCTCACAAAACCATGTTGACTCTGCCTGATTGCCTTAAACTTTTCTAAGTGCCCTGCTATAACATCTTTAATAACAGCTTTTAACATTTTCCCTTTGACAGATGTTAAGCTAATTGGCCTGTAGTTTCCTGATTTCTGTCTTTCTCCCTCTTTGAATAAAGGAATTAGATTTGCTATTTTCTAATCTAACGGAACCTTTCCTGAAGCTAGGGAATTTTGAAAAATTAAACTCGACACATCAACTATTTCACCAGCCTCTTCTTTCAAGACCCAGGATGAAGTCCATTAGGACCCAAGGATTTGCCAGCCAACAGCTCAAACAATTTGCTCAATACCACGTCTCTGGGGATTGTAATTTTCCTGAGTTCCTCCCTCCCCCCATCTCCTGGTTTACATCTATTTCTGGGAAGATACTCGTATCCTCTATAGTGAAAACCGATAAAAAATACTGGTTCAATTCATCAGCCATCTCCTTACTTTCCATGATTAATTCCCCAGACTCACTTTCTGTAGGACCAATGCTTACTTTGTTAACTCTTTTCCTATTTAAATATCTATAGAAACTCTTACTATCCATCTTTATATTTTCAGCTAGCTTTCTCTTGTACTCTAATTTTTCCCTCCTTATTAATCATTTACTCATTCTTTGCTGTTTTTTATATTCTGTCCAATCTGACCTGCCACCCATCTTTGTGCAATTATATGCTTTTTCTTTAAGTTTGATGCTGTCTTTAACTATTTTAGTTAACTACAGTTCTCCCCTTGGAAGTTTTCTTTCTCATCAGAATGTATCTATTCTGTGTATTTTGAAATATCCCTTTAAAGGTCTGCCACTACATCTCTATGAGCCTACCCCTTAACCACATTTGCCAGTTCACTCTAGCTAGTCTGCTTTCATGCCCTCATAACTGCCCTTATTTAAGTTTAAAATACGAGTCCTGGACCAACTCTTCTCTCCCTCAGATTGAATGTAAGGTTCTACCATATTAGTGTCGCTGCTACCCAGGGGGTGCCTTCACTATGAGGTTATCAATTAACCCCATCTGGTTGCACAGTACCAGGTCTAGCATAGCCTGCTCTCTGGTTGGCTCCAGAATGTGTTGTTCTAAGAAGCTGTCCTGAAAACATTCTATGAACTCCTCTTCTAGGCTACGTTTGTGTCAGGAAGATATAATAATTGTCATAATGTTATTGGAATTTATTGTTAAGTAGAGTAATAGTGGGGTCTGTGTCTATGTCTCTGTGTGTGATTTAATGGAATTAAAGGCAGCTGGTCTGAAGGCTTTGATGTATTAGAAGACAAGCTAGGTTTGAAATGTTAAGTAGGTAGACATAGGTGTAAGGGAACATTTGCATTTTTAAATATACCAGGCGAGATTGTTTTCAAAGGAGGGGTGAAATGTGTCACCTAGCCAGGTGAAGTTCAGAAACAATATGTTTATTTTTCCCAAAGATTACTGGTAAAATTAGTAATATGAGTATATTAGTAATATGCTTTTTATTATCAGAGAGGTAAAGTCCAAAGATACAGTGAAACAATGGGAATTTGCATTCAAAGGGGAAAATATGCATAAAGGAGCAAAGACTGTGTGTAACGGGAGGCATTTTAAGATCTAACAAGCGTGAAAAGCCTTCAGCATCTACGCCTCAAGCTGCTGTTTACAAAGAACTAAAGTTAAGAAAACTCACTTTGAATTGGATTGTTCAAGGCATCATGTTTCTTCAACTGGGTCTTTTAAAATCTGTGTGTTGTACTGTTGCCTTAATGAAAGTGTAACTGGGAGTTGGATTAATTAAGGGATTTAGAAGTTATCAGAGTAGTAATTTGTAGATCTATGTATGTATTTAAAATCATTTCTTTGATTAATAAAAGTTTACTCTAGTTTTCTAAGAAACCCATAAGACTTGGTGGTCTTATTACTACTGAATTCAAGACATGCACCTCGAAATTTATACAAATTGCAAAACAAGTTGTGGCAGTTATTTCAAGTTTGCCTCTGGGATTTGAGCGGCTTGGTGTTTACTATCGACTGTGCCATAACAGTTTACCCATCTGATTTTTCTACCTTACAGATCATGTCCTACTCAAGGAACCATACCTTACAGATAACGTCCCAGACTCCACCATCACCATACCTGGGTATGTCCTGTCCCACCGGCAGGACAGATCCAGCAGAGGTGGCGGCACAGTGGTATACAGTCGGGAGGGAGGTGCCCTGGGAGTCCTCAACATCGATTATGGGCCCCATGAGGACTCATGGCATCAGGTCAAACATGGGCAAGGAAACCTCCTGCTGATCATCATGTACCTCCCTCCTTCAGCTGATGAATCAGTGCTCCTCCATGTTGAACACCACTTGAAGGAAACACTGAGGGTGACAAGGGTGCAGAATGTACTCTGGGTGGGGTCTTCAATGTCCATCACCAAGAGTGGCTCGGTAGCACCACTACTGACCGAGCTGGCCGAGTCCTAAAGGACATAGCTGCTAGGCTGGGTCTGCGGCAGGTGGTGAGGTAACCAACAAGAGGGAAAAACATGCTGGACCTCATCTTCACCAACCTGCCTGCTGCAGATGCATCTGTCCATGGCAGTATTGGTAGGAGTGACCCCAGACAATCCTTGTGGAGGCGAAGTCCCGTCGCCACACTGAAGATACCCTCCATCGTGTTGTGTGGCACTACCACCATGCTAAATGGGATAGATTTCAAACAGATCTACCAACTCAAGACTGGGCATCCATGAGGCACTGTGGGCCATCAGCAGCAGCAGAATTGTACTCAACCACAATCTGTAACCTCATGGCCCGGCATATCCCCCACTCTACCATTACCATCAAGCCAGGGGATCAACCCTGGTTCAATGAAGAGTGCAGGAGGGCATGCCAGGAGCAGCACCAGGCATACAAAAGAATGTGGTGTCAACCTGGTGAAGCTACAACACAGGATTACTTCCATGACAAACAGCATAAGCAGGAAGAGATAGATAGAGCTAAGCGATTCCACAACCAACAGATCAAATCTAAGCTCTGCAGTCCTGCCACATACAGTTGTGAATGGTGGTGGACAATTAAACTACTCACTGGTATATCCCCATCCTCAATGATGGAGGAGCCCAGCACATCACTGCAAAAGATAAGGCTGAAGCATTCGCAACAATCTTCAGCCAGAGGTGCTGAGTGGATGATACATCTCAGCCTCCTCCGGAGGTCCCCAGCATCACAGATGCCAGTCTTCAGCCAATTCAATTCACTCCATGTGATATCATGAAAAGGCACTGGATACGGCAAAGGCTATGGGCCTAGAAAACATTCCGATATTAGTAATGAAGACTTGTGCTCCAGAACTAGCTGCGTCATTAGTCAGGCTGTTCCAGTGCAGCTACAACACTGGCATCTACCCGGCAATTTGGAAAGCTGTCCAGGTATTTCCAGGTACACAAAAAGCAGGACAAATCCAATCCGGCCAATTACCACCCCATCAGTCTTCTCTCCATCATCAGCAAAGTGATGGAAGGGGTCGTCGACTGTGCTATCAAGAGGCACTTGCTCAGCAATAAACTACTCACTGATGCTCAGTTTGGGTTCCACCAGGACCACACAGCTCCTGACCTAATCACAGCTCTGGTTCAAACATGGATAAAAGAGCTGAACTCCACAGGTGAGATGAGTGTGACTGCCCTTGACATCAAGGCAGCATTTGGCCGAGTGTGGCATCAAGGAGCCCTAGCAAAACTGGAGTCAATGGGGATCAGTGAGAAAACTCTCCACTGGTTGGAGTCATACCTAGCACAAAGGAAGATGAAGGCAAAATATTGCAGATGCTGGAAATCTGAAACAAAACCAAAAATTGCTGGAAAAACTCAGCAGGTCTGACAGCATCTGTGGAGAGAAAGACAGAGTTAATGTTTCGAGTCCATATGACTCTTCTTCAGAGCGTCGGTGGTGGAGGGATGGTTGTGGTTGGTTGTGATGGTTGTGGTTGTTCAAGGTCAATCTTCCCAGTTCAAGGACATCACTGCAGGAGTTCCTCAGGGTAGTGCCCTCAGCCCAACCATCTTCAGCTGCTTCATCAATGACTTTCCTTCCATCATAAGGTCAGATGATGATTGCACAACGTTCAGCATCATTTGATCCTCAGATACCGAAGCAGCTCATGTCCAAATGCAGCAAGGCCTGGAAAATATCCAGGCTTAGGCTGACAGTGGCAAGTAACATTCATGCCACATAAGTGCCAGGCAATGGCTATTTCCGACAAGAGAGAATCTAACCATCGCCCCTTAACATTCAATGGCATTACCATCATTTGTCTCCCACTCATAGCATCCTGGGGGCTTACCATTGATCAGGAACTGAATTGGACTAGCCATATAAATAGAGTGGTTACAAGAGCAGGTCAGAGGCTAGGAATTCCGCGGCGAGTAACTCATCGCCTGACTCCCCAAAGCCCATCCACCATCTACAAGGCACAAGTCAGGAGTGTGATGGAATACTCCCCGCTTGCCTGGATGACTGCAGCTCCCACATCATTCAAGAAGCTTGACACCATCCAGGACAAAGCAGCCCGCTTGATTGGCACCCCTTCCACAAACATTCACTCCCTCCACCACCAACGCACAGTGACAACAATGTGCACCATCTACAAGCTGCATTGCAGAAACTCCTGGAACTCCCTCCCTAACAGCACTGTGGGTGTACCTACACCACATTGACTGCAGTGGTTCAAGAAGGCAGCTCACCACCACCTTCTCAAGGGCAATTAGAGATGGGCAATAAATGCTGGCCCAGCCACTGACGCCCACATCCCGTAAGTGAATAAAAGAAAAATCCGTAGATTAAAATCCTCCATGATTATTGCTGTGCCATTCTGGCAAGCTCCCATTATTTCTTCCTTTATACTTTGTCCAACATTAGGGGGCTTGTACATGACTCCCACAAATTTCTTTTCGCTTTTATCGTTTCTCATCTCAGCCCAAACTGCTTCTACATTCTGGTTTAGCCTCATGTTAAGTGAACCTCTAAGTGACACAACATGATAGAATTTCATGTTCAGCTTGAAAGCGAGGAGTGTGGGTCCGTGTTTTAAACCTGAATAAAGGGTAAGTATGAGGGTATGAAAGCAGAGCTGGCTGAGATGAACTGGGAAACTGGGTTAAAAGCTAGGACAGTAGAGTTGCATTGGCAGACTTTTAAGGAGATATTTAATAACTCTCAGCAAAGATTTATCACTGTGGAAAAGAAAGGCTCTTTGAGAAGGATGCATCATCTGTGGCTAAATAAAGAAGTCAAGGATCGTATTAAATTGAAAGAAACACTGTAAAAATCCGCAAAGGTTAGCGGTAGACGAGAGGATTGGACAGACTTTATGAACCACCAAAGAATGACTAAAAAGATCATAAAGATGCAGGAAGCAGAGTATGAGAGAAATCTAGTGAGTAATATTAAAACACTAGTAAGGCCGGAATTTTCTGGCCCCTCCTGCCGGCAGGATCTTCTGCTCCCATCGAAGCCAATGGATGTTTGAATAGCTTGCCGCATCCGCCACAGCGGGGCCGGAAAATTCCAGTCTAAGTATTTCTCCAAGTATTTGAATAGGAAGAGAGTAACAAAAGCTAGTGTTGGTCCTCTAGAGATTGAGTCTGGGGAATTGATCATGGAAAACAAAGAAATGGCGGCGACGATGGAAAGGTATTTTGTGCGTGTCTTCACAGTAGGAGACTTAGGAAACTTTCCAAAGATAATTGAAAATCAAGATTTGATAGGAAGGGATGAACTTAACATAATCATTGTTGCCAGGTAAGGGGTGTTAGGAAAACTATTAGACCTAAAGGCTTACAAGTCCCCTGGACCAGATGACCTGCATCTTAGGGTCTTAAAAGAAGTGGCAGCGCAGATAGTAGATGCATTGGTTATAATCTTCTGAACTTCCTTCGATTCTGAAAGGATCCCAGTGGATTGGAAAATAGCTAATGTAACACCTTTATTCAAGAAAGGAGGGAGTCAGAAAGCAGAAAACTATAGGCCAGTTAATCTAACATCTGTCACAGGGAAAGTGCTAAAAGCCATAATTAAGGAGGTTATAGCAGGATACCTAGAAAATCACAATGTGATCAGGTACAGCCAGCATGGCTTTATGAAAGGGAAATCGTGTTTAATTAATCTCTTATAGAGTTTTTGACGAAATAACATGCAAGGTGGATAAAGGGGAACCTGTAGATGTGGTGAACTTGGATTTCCAAAAGGCACTTGATAAGGTGCTACATCAAAGATTACTACACAAGTTAGGAGCACATGGTGTACAGGAGTAACATACTAGCATGGATAAAGGATTGGTCAGCTAACAGGAAGCAGAGGATAAATGGGTCTTTTTCAGATTGGCAAACTGTAACTAGTGGAGTGCTACAGGTATTAGTGCTGGGTCTTCAACTATGTATAATCCACTTGGATGAAGGGGCAGAATGTACAATAGCTAAATTTGTGGATGACCTCAAGATAAGGAGGAAAGTAAGTTGTCAGGAGGAGGTAGGGAGTCTGCAGTAAGTGGGAAAAAAATTGTCAGATGGAGTGTGATGTGGGAAAATGTGAACTTGTCCACTTCGGCAAGAAGAATAGGAAAGCAGCATATTATTTAAAGGGGGAGAGAACACGCTGGTACACAGGGTCCTGTGTGTCCTGGTACATAAATCACAAAGTTAGTATGCAGGTACAGCAATTGATTAGGAAGACAAATGGAATTTTGGCATTTATTGTTAGGACAAACGGAATATAAAAGTGGGTAAGTTTTACAGCAGCTGTGCTGGGCCATTGTGAGACCACATCTGGAGGACTATGTACAGTTTTGGTCTCCTTAATTGAAATAGGAAATAATTGCTTTCAAGGCAGCTCAGAGAAGGTTCACTCAACTCATTCCTGGGATGAAGGGCGTTTCTTATGAAGAAACGTTGAACAGGTTGGGCCTGTACCCATTGGAGTTTAGAAGAATGAGAGGTGATCTTATTGAAACATATAAGATCCTGAGGGGAATTGACAGGGTGGATACTGGGGGAAATCTTTCCTGTTGTGCGGGAAACTACAACTTGGGGACATAGTTTAAGAATAAGAGGTCTCCCTTTTAAGATAGAGCAGAGGAGAATTTTTTCTCACAAAAGATTAATATACAAGATATGATCACATGGAGTTAGGGGTAATATATTAGCTAGGATAGAGGATTGGCTAACCAACAGAAGGCAGAGAGTTGGGATAAATGGGTCTTTTTCTGGATGGCAAGCTGTAACTAGTGAGGTGCCACAGGGTTTGGTCCTTGGGCCCCAGCTATTTACAATCTATATTAATGACTTGGATTCAGGGATAGAAGGTACTATAGCTAAATTTGCAGATGACACCAAAATAGGTGGGAAAATAAGCTGCAATGAAGAAATAAGAAATTTACAAATGGATATGGACAGGTTAGGTGAATGGGCCAAAATTTGGCAGATGGAGTTTAACGTGGATAAGTGTAAGGTTATCCATTTTGGTTGGAAGAATAAAAAGGCGACTTATTATTTAAATAGAGAGAAACTTCAGAATGCTTCAGTGCAGAGGGATCTGGGTGTCCTTGTGCATGAATTGCTGAAAGCTAGCATGCAGGTACAGCAGCTAATAAGGAAGGCAAATGGAATTTTGGAATTTATTGCTAAAGGAATAGAATATAAAAATAGGGAAGTGTTGTTGCAACTGTACAAGGCATTGGTGAGACCGCACCTGGAGTACTGTGCACAGTTTTGGTCCCCTTACTTGAGGAAGGATGTAGTTGCATTGGAGGTGGTTCAGAGGAGGTTCACTAGATTGATTCCAGAGATCCGGGGCTTGTCTTATGAGGAGAGATTAAGCAGTTTAGGCCTATACTCACTAGAGTTTAGAAGGATGAGAGGAGATCCAATTTAGGTATATAAGATGGTAAAGGAGATAGACAAAGTAGATGTGGAGTGGATGTTTCCCCTTCTGGGGCATTCTAGAACGAGAGGCCATAGTTTTAGGCTAAGGGGTGGTAGATTTAAATCAGAGATGAGGAGGAATTACTTTCCTCAAAGGGTCGTGAATCTGTGGAATTCACTACCTCAGAGTGCAGTGGATACCGGGATGCTGAATAAATAGGCAGGTGTTTAATTAGTAATAGGTTGAAAGGTTATGGGGAGAGGGCGGGAAATTGGAGTTGAGGCCGAAATGAGGTCAGCCATGATTGTATTGAATGGCGGGCCAGGCCCGAGGGGCTGAATTGCCTACTCCTGCTCCTAGTTCTTATGTTCTTATGTAACTGGTCATTAGAGTGTGGAAATCTCTTCCCTAGAAGGAGTGGAGGCTGGGACTTTAAATTTTCATTTGGTAGTACAGAACTTGAGTATTGCTGAAAAAAAGAGACATGTCTTGCACTTATCAGGATACTATGCAAGAATACCAATATAAGGGGAAAACAATAATTTATATTCTATGTGAAGAGAGTGCTGATTGGTTGGAAAGTGGGCTCTGGTAGAGGCGTTGCCATGGAGAATGCACCAGTGATGGTAACTGACAGTTAACTGTCAAGCATTGTTTGAAATTTAAACCAGGCAGCTTGACCCTGATTGGTCAAGGCATTGCTCTGAGGAATAAGTCGGGGAATGGCTGTCATTTCTGTTTTGTTTAGCTGAAACCGACACAATGTGTGTAAATGTTCTTTCTGTCTGCAAATAACAGGCCCTGTGTATTAATATATATAACTTCTAGTACATGGAAGTCCACCACACTGTGAGCCTGACTGACAATCTTAAATTGGTTGTCAGCATAATTTTGAGCACACTGAGGATTATTTAGCAAATGTTGTTCAATCGCGGAATCACATCTAATGTTGGACACTGTTTTGAGTTTTGCAAGCACGGGTTGGTTGGGTGTGGCTCGTACCTTGCCTGTTGCGAACAGTGGCTGTTACATACTGTTCGATACAATTCACCAGTCTTTGGGACGTATTGCCTAGTATCACACTAGCACTGAAATTCATATACCACATTACTCATTTGTGTGATAGGCAGCAGGTTTTTTTGGCTTGACGGCAACATCCTGTTAGTGTTGAATACCACTCGTGTTGCTACTGCATAGTAGCAGCGTGAAACAGCTAGCTTCACCTGTTGCTCAAATTTTTGAGATACCTTACCCTTCCAGGGTAATCTGAGGTAGACTGGGCACTTTTCAGGGCCGAAAGTGACGGCCTTAGGCCCGTTCATGAGTTGCGTGATATAAAATGATCTGATCAGGGTAGCCATTATCCTGCAGGATGCCTTTGATGTGCCCCATTTCAGCATCAAGCTTGCATGGTGAGTAAATGGCACGGACTCTATTTATAAGGCTGCCGAAAAGACCAATCTTATAGCGTGTGGAACTGTAAGAATCCCAACACTTATACTGACCAGTGAAGGTAGGCTTGTGTGGCCATGGTAGAGAATCCACTGGCAGATTTCTCAGCTAGTACGTCAAGGAAAGGGAGTTCATTTCACTGCTCCATTTCATAGGTGAATTTGAGTGCAGGATGGAGCCCATTAAGACATGTAAGGAAATTGTTACATGCAGCTGCGGATTTAAATATAGCAAACATATCATCCACATATCGGAAATATGCGAGGGATAGGAGGTTAGCTGTCATTCCATCAAAGGCACGTTTCTCATGGAACCCAACAAAGATGTTTGTGAGAGCTGGGCCTAGAGGGGATCCCGTGGCAACACCAACTATGTTGGCATATATGATATATTAAAACAGAACTCAACTGCGCGAGATGCCGAGTTCAAAAGTTCAATGAATACTGATTCACACAATGGTGGTGGGTCTAGATCGCCATGATATAGTACTGCAGCGCAAATATCTATGGCTTTCTTAGGTGGAACATTGGTGAGTTGGCTAGCAGAGTTAAATGAGCACATGGATACAGCATTGCTATCGATATACAAGTTCTGTTCGGCCTTCGCAAATGCTCATTTGACATTGCTCGCCTGGAAGGGCAAGCTACCTCAAAACTTTGAGCAACAAGTGAAGCTAGCTGTTTCACGCTGCTACTATGCAGTAGCAACACGAGTGGTATTCACCGCTAACAGGATGCTGCCGTCAAGCCAAAAAGACGTTCTGCCTATCACACAAATGAGGAATGTGGTATATGAATTTCAGAGCTAGTGTGATACTAGGTATGTAGGCCGTATGTCCCTAAGACTGATGGATTGTATCAAACAGCATGTCCCAGCTGCTGTTCACAATGGGCAGGGTACAGACTGTACCCAATTAGCCCGTGCTTGCAAAATTCAAAACAGTGTCCAACATTAGATGCGATTTCGTGATTTGATAACATCTGCTAAATAATCCTCAGTGTGCTAAGAATTACACTGACAGCCAATTTAAGATTGTCAGTTGGGCTTGCAGTGTGGCACATTTGTGTGTGCTGGAAGCTACATACATTAATACACAGGGCCTGTTCTTTGCAGACAGAAAGAACATATACATACATTGTGCCTGTTTCAGCTAAACAAAATAAGTGACAGCCATTCCCTGACTCATTCCTCAGAGCAATGCCTTGACCAATCAGGGTAAAGCTGCCTGGTATAAATTTCAAACAATGCTTGACAGTTAACTGTCACCATCACTGGTGCATTCTCCATGGCAACACCTTGACCCAAGTCCACTTGCCAACCAATCACCACTCTCTTC
This sequence comes from Cetorhinus maximus, assembly GCF_964194155.1. NCBI lineage: Eukaryota > Metazoa > Chordata > Chondrichthyes > Lamniformes > Cetorhinidae > Cetorhinus > Cetorhinus maximus. The sequence goes on from NC_135881.1 coordinate 86,469,607, forward strand.
ATATACAGTATAAATTGTTGTTTTCCCCTTATATTGGTATTCTTGCGAAGTGTCTTGATGAATGCAAGGCAAAAAGCTTAGACATGTCTCTTTTTTCAGCAATAGTCTTTAAATTTATTCAAGACTGAATCAGATAGATCTTTGATGGACAAAGGAGTCATGGGTTATGGGGTGCAAACAGGAAAGTGCGGCTGAAATCACAACCAGATCAGCCATGATGTTATTGACTGGTGGAGCAGCATTTAAGGGCCAAATGGCCTACTCCTGCTCCTAACTCCTATGTTTCTATGTTCTTGCCTCTAGGTCCATTGATGCGTGTTTACCCATTATGTTTCCTCTCTTAGCTGAGAGGACACAACAGTTTGGTCCATGGATAGTTGCACATGATTCAGGCAAACCATTACAGGCAGCCAACAGGAGGTATGCTTACTAGTCTACAGGCCATCCAGGTTTTCCTCGCTCTATCGTGAAATATTTTATTTAGTAATTCAGATAAGAACTTGTGAAGTATGTGCAGAGTATAGCTGAGGTCAAACAGTCAAAGCTGAGGTTTAAATTCAAGCTAAACACTACCTGAAGAGCTACTAGACCATCTTTGTTGTTTAGTTTTATTCTTTCTCATTAAAGAACATGCATCCATGTATTAAAAAACTACACTACTCTTTAATGCAATGTCAAATATTGGTTTCCAGCATTGCCTTAATTAAGCACATGACAAGAAATATTTTCCACTGCTAAATGTGTTAGAATTTTCAATGTTCTATTTTTAATTTGATAGGAAGCACCCAATTTATAAAAATAAGACCGGTCAGTTTGTTTCTACTAATGGCTACATGTTTGATAAATACACCTAAAAGTCATTATCTAAATGGAGATTTAAAGAGTTTTAAAGAGTTGTGATGTTTTAAGGCCATTTGTGACTCCCAAATGAGTCATAATTTGTCTTTTTCTGCTTATTTTCATGTTAAGAAATCTGTGTTCTGAGGTTTGAAAGATTTTTGAAAAGCAGACAGTGATGCATTGAATACTCATAATTTTTGCCACTTTGCAACTTTCTATGGCAGTAATTGTGACTCCCTCTGAATACTGGAAACCTGTTATAAGGCACAGCAAAATTGTCTTTTTTCACACAAAAACAATGTTGGGGAAGAATGTACATGGTCTATCAGTGTGTGATGGAGAAGGGAAATGTGGAAATTTTTACAACTCTGAACTGGAACTGCATCTCCCCTTGTGTCAAAATTTGTCTCAGGGTTGCCCTTCAACAAATTTGACAGAATTCAAAGTTCCTTTAAATATTAAGCAATTTGAGTGACATCCTGTGAAACTTCCAAAGTTTAAGCAATCTACACTACATCCTGTGGAACTTCCAAATATGTCACATATATAATGAAAATAACACATTCGTGACTGTTTAGAAATTAGTCGGATATATGGGTTCTTCAGGAGGTTTAGGGGGGATGTGAGGAAAAACTTTTTTACCCAGAGGGTGGTGACAGTCTGGAATGTGCTGCCTGGGAGGGTGGTGGAGGTGGGTTGCCTCACATCCTTTAAAAAGTACCTGGATGAGCACTTGGCACGTCATAACATTCAAGGCTATGGGCCAAGTGCTGGTAAATGAGATTAGGTAGGTGGGTCAGGTGTTTCTCACGTGTAGGTGCAGACTCAATAGGCCGAAGGGCCTCTTCTGCACTGTGTGATTCTTGAAAATTGGGCAAAATGTCAAATTTTTGGAATAGTTATCTCTTTAGATTGTTTTATTTGTAAATGCTGAAAAATATAACCATTATAATTGAAATCACAAACAAAGACAATTAAGGTGATGGGCTGAATTTTATGGGGGTGGGTTGGGGTTGGGGTCGGGGGGTGGACAGCTTGTCTACCTTGCCCCACCCCCTCACCCCGAAGAAAAACTTTCAAAACCTGCCTTCCTGCCCTGAAGTGACAACAAACTTGGACAGGCTAAACAGGCTGAGGGTTAGACTTCCACTCCTCAGTGGACAGGATGTTCCACCCTTGATTAGCCTGCAGCTCTAACAGTCCCGACAAGGCTGCAGCTCAGTAGTGGGCGCTACTGGGACTGCGAGGAAGCACAAAAAGAGGAATGATGGCCATTGGCGAGAGCAAAATCCTGTTTTAGACCAGTGAGAGACCGCAGAGCCTAGGGAAGAGGGGAAGAGGTGGGTGGGGACGGGGTCTTTGAGGGCAGGCAGGGAGAAATGAAGGGGTGTAACATCTTGCGGGGGGGGGTGCCTCCAATGAGCACAGTGCACCGACCCCTTCCTTGTCACCTTTACAAAGAAGCCCTTTCAAAAACAGCCTCCATACTTTGGCCAACCTGCCACTGCCCAGCGTTTTAAGGCAGTGGAGGCAGATTGAGGCCCTTAATTTCCAATTAATTCAGCTGTTAAGTACCTCAATCGGCTAAGGGCAGGTTGCCTAGTGAGTGAGTCCCCCCACCCCCCAACCATATTATGGGGAACAGGTCAGGTGTGGGTGGGAAGGAGGTGACTGAGTACCCGACATATTTTACATGTCACCATTACCCCCCAACGCCCCCCCCAGAAAACCCACCCACTTGGCAGGCGACTGTAAAATCCAGCCCAATAGGTGTTAATGAAAGGGTGGATCTACAATGCACACTATGGCAGTAAGGCATGGGAGCACTAGTGGAAGGCCAATTTAAAATTAATGTTACAAAGTTCTTCAGACAAAGAATGATCAATATCTGGAATTAACTTCTGGTTAGGGTAGAAGGAATGGGAATTTCAGAATTGTTTGCAGAAAAGTGCAAGGCTAGGAATCGGAGACTACATGGGTTTATTGTTAGGTGAGCCATGTTGGGCCAAATAGCTATTGCCATGTACACTGTACAAAAACTGTGTGATGCCCAACTGACTGGGAGGGTAATTTGCCTTCCTATTGCAGAGCTCAAGCTGTTTTCAGTAGTGAGACATATTTTTGAGATAATGTACGTTCTAACAAGAACGCCTGCACATTGTGGTCTTTAAATTGCACCATGTGGATAACCATTTGTGCAGGAAGTGTCGTCAGTTGCGGCAGCTTGAGCTCTGGGTTTTAGAACTTGAGCAGCAGCTGGCATCACTACACTGCATCCGTGAGGTTGAGGGCTTTGTGGGTAGCATGTCTATAGATGTGGTGGTCCCACAGTTTAAAAGCATTCAGGAGAGAGGGGATGGGTGACTACCATAAAGTTAAGAAGAAACAGGCAGGTAGTGCAGGGTCCCCTGAGTGCATCTCACTTTCCAACCAGTGTTCAGTTCTGAATACTGATCAGAGCAATGGTTCATTTAGTGCAGCCAGAGCCAAGTTCAAGGCACCATGGGTGGCTCAGTTGTACAGGAGGGCACGAAAGAGACTGGAAGAGCAATGGTGATTGGAGATTCAATAGTTAGGGGAACAGACAGGCGTTTCTGCAGCTGCAGACGTGAATCCAGGATGGCCTGTTGCCTCCCTGGTACCAGGGTCAAAGCTGTTATTGAACGGCTGCAGAGTACCCTGAGGGTGGAGGGTGAACAGCCAGTGGTCATGGTCCATGTTGGTATGCACGACACAGGCAGAAAGAAGGATGTGGCCCTGCAGTCCGAATTTAGGGAGCTAGATAGGAAATTAGCGAACAGGACCTCAAAAGTAGTAATCTCTAGATTACTCCCAGTACAACATGCAAGTGAGTACAGAAAAAGGAGGATAAAGCAGATGAATGAGTCACTGGAAAGATGGTACAGGAGGGAGGGCTTTAGATTCCTGGGAAATTGGAACGAGCACTGAGGGAGGTGGGACCTGTACAGGCCAGGCGGGTTGCACCTAAATAGGGCTGGGACAGAGTTCCTTGTGGGGCGATTTGCTACTGTTAATGGGGCGGGGGGGCGGGGGGAGTGGATTTAAAATAACTTGAGGGGGATGTGGGAACCAGGAAGTAATGAATATATCTGTTAAAACAGATCAAGAGCATGCTAAGTACATGTAATTACAAGGCCTATGACTTCCAAAACTCTGAATTTGGTGAGGAAACAAGCTAGAAAAACAGAAAAATACCAAAATGTATATTTCACATCACCAACATTAGATAAACACCAGCTTGTGTCTATTATAGTCTGTTTTTTTCAGTTTGCTAGGTAAATTTCGAGGTAGAATGCTCTGTTTTTCTTTTCAAAATATTCAATGCACAATCACCTCCTGGACTTCTTAATTCTTCACTGGTTTAGTACAAAAGTTCAACGTTTTTCATCCTGTCTCAACAATAGTTAAATGCATAAAGTCCAGATAGAACGGCAAAGTTACTGAAGTGCACAGAAGCGAGCCACTCAATGACACAGTAATCTTTGCACCAGAAACTGAAAGTATTGAAAGCTCAAATCACCATCCAGTAGTCTGTATATCAGGCTTTAAAACTAAAATAACCTGAGGTTAGTAACCTGCTGCCACCAGTTCTTTTTCATGCACTTAAAAAATTCCACTGCCTGAGCTCTGCATGCCTGAGCTCTGTTGCAGTCACCGTTAGATCCTGCAAGATAATTTAGCTCTCCCAAGAGATGGGTTTGATCTGAGCAGAAGATATGCACTTCTCTGATAAAAACAACTTCCTTTTACTGCAGATTAGATCAGTAAGAACAGTATCTGAGCTGAAGCCACATAGCAAAGTGCTTCTCCTCTCAAGCAGACTTTGAGTTTATCACTTCTTGTGGCCTTAATTATTCTGTCATAAATAACACACGCTTGTACCTTTTCTGCTCACCACTGACATTTAACAGCTGACACCTGCACTGCTATTGGTAATGCTTCAGTAACCAATGTATACTCATTAAAACAACATTAATTCTGTAAATACTACACCTCTGAAAGAGAGAACACTGTCAGACTTCGCACGGTCACATAACACCAATCATAAAAATTAGGTTTCTGCTTCAGATTCATCTTAGAATAGCAGTCTCATTCAAGTCTTCAGGTCTTTCCCAGCATAGAATTAATCCTTTGAGGACTGCAATAGCAGTCTGCACAAACACAAAAAATTATCAAGGTTACAATGTCTAGTTTATTTCAAGAATTCTGTGTATCAATATATTTTCTGCCATTTGGTAGCAATTTTTTTCCAATTCTACTTAACCGTACATTTGCAGAAATTAACTTTGCAAGTGTTTTTTTCAGTTTAAAAAATAAGTATTCTTAATTTAATACTAAACATTGAAGAGCATTTTCCTTTCAAGAAAATTTTTATGGAAGTAATGAATTTGTTCTTTGTAAGTTTATTAGCTAGGCCCAGCTATCTTCAGCTGCTTCATCAATTACCTTCCCTCTGCCATAAGCTCAGAAATGGGGGTGTTCGGTGATTGCAAAGCGTTCAATTTCATTCGTAACTCCTCAGATAATGAAAGAGTTTGTGTCCACATGCAGTAAGACCTGGACAATATTTAGGTTTGGACTGATAATTGGCAAATAACATCTGCGCCGCACAAATGCCAGGCAATGACCATATCCAATCAGAGAGATTCTAACCATCTCCTCTTGGCATTCAATGGCACTACCGTCACTGAATCCTCCATCACTAGCGACATAAATACTGTAGCTACAAGGGCAGGCCAGAAGTTGGGAATTCAGCAGCGAATTACTCAACTCCTGTCCCCTCAAAGTCTGTCAAGGCACAAGTCAGCACTGTGATGGAATACTCTGCACTTGCATGGATGCTCCAACAACACTTAACACCATCAAAGACAAAACAGCTGACTTGATTGGCATCCCAACCATCACCTTAAACATTCACTCCTTTCATCACTGGTGCATGGTGGTAGCAGTGTACATAAAAAATGCACTGCAGCAACTCATCAAGGCTCCTTCGACACCAGCTTCCAAATGCATGACCTCTATGACCTAGAAGAGTATGGACAACAGATGCTTGGGAATGCCACCACCTACAAGTTCCCCTCCAAGTCGCACACCATCCTGACTTGATCCCCAATACTTCAATGTCAAGGGGTCTAAATCCTGAAAGTCTCTCTCTAACAGAACAATGGGTGGTATTGACAGCAGATGGACGTTCATGAAGGTAGCTCACTCCCACTTTCTCAAGGTCATTTACGGATGATCAAAAATGCCAGCCTTGCCAGTGATGCCCATATCCCATGAATGAATAAAAAAAAATTAAAATTCAAAATTATTTCTTACGGTAAAAGCAAAAGCCAAAAATTGCTCACCCCAGCCTTTGTTGTTTTTATTTTTTTATCTCAATGGAGCTGAAAATTGATCATGGTGTAAACTGCCTGCCCGCCCAGAATGTATTATTTATTTATTTATTATTAAACTACCTATAATAGGCACAATGTTGGAATTCAATTAGTAAATCTGCTCTCCTCCAAATAATGTTGCATTGTAGTAAGTTATTTACCAAAAACATACTTTTTTTGCTTTTAAAATCAGAAACCACTACAGCTTGAAGTACAATAAATTAAACACAAACAATAGAACTGCAAAAGCTGGAGTGATAAATTGTACAACTTAGCTGGGAAACAAGTAATAATAGATGTCAATTATATCAACTATATACTGTCATTTTAAATGTTACAGCTGAACTGTATTCAATCTGGCACTCAAGAGAAATCAAATATAATCTAAGCTTTAAAATAAGGAAATGGCTAGTGTAAATGACAATAAGGGGAACAGTTTTAAGAAATGTTGTTTAAAATAGTGCAATGGCAAAAAGCAATGAAACTGACTATCAACATCATAAGAAGGTTCACCAACGAACACTATTTAGCTGCAACATGGATCATTTTATTTTTGTGTAACTTTTTGTTTTCTTTTGTGCACAGAACAAGACATTCCCTTAACAGCCAGGTTGCTTCACAGTATTTGAGAAGACTAGATATTATAGTGTATCCAACCCATAAAATATCAGTGAGGACGGAAATTATAACAGTCTACCAGTCTTCCTCCTGTCAAGTCAATCATAGGAGACAGTAGGGAAATTGCCTGATTTACTTAAAATAACAAAAATGCATATAATCTATAGTAGGCAAAGAACAATAACATTTCTGGTTAGAGTCAAAGCCGAAGGGAAACACCCTGTCATTATAATTCTGTGACATTCTATTCTTTATTCATATTTCTTAAAAATGTTATGATATGCAAAAACAGCAATCCTCAAATTTAGGGCATAAGACATAAGAAGCCCTGGAACAAGAAAAGGCCATATGCCCCATTCACTTCAAAATTCCATGTACAACTACACTGTCATAGCCCCACCTAACGTGTTCTAAAATTTCTAAACAAGATGATTTAACCTAAATGAACTTCCAAACACAACTAACTTTCAACAAATATATTTGCTATGCCATGCACTGAAAACCATTCTTTAAGTTTCCCTTAACTATTTAATCTTTTCTTACAACTTCAAGGTCAATGACTTTTTAACGGAGCTCAGTGAATTAGTACCAACAAATTCTGATGGAGTTCCATTGTATGTATTGATTACTTTGAGAATAAACATTTGTACAGTAGTTGGCATCACATGATACTTGCCTATCTTCAATCTATGCCATAATTAAATTCAAAAGAGACTACATCTGGGACATTCATTCTTTTCATCATTTTAAAGATTTGAAACATATGGCCTCTCAATCTTCTTTTTTCTAATGAAACAAATTATGTTTCTTCAGTATATCCTTCTTTATGAGTTTTATTTTCATTATTGCATTGTCATTCTTCTCTGTACCCTCAACAGTGTAGCCACATCTTTTTGAAGGTGACCAAAAACTGGGCACATAATTCCAAATATGGGCTCACAAATACGTAACAATAGTTTTTTTTAAAAAAGCCTTCTTCAATTTGTAACAAAATACCATGTATATTCACATTAGACCTAAATTGGTTTGTTAACAACTATTTCATATTGATGCATGCTACCATCGGACAATTGATACTAATAACTAAACATTTCTACTTTTTAATACAAATCCACACACCACATACATGTAATTCCAGTTTCTGGTACTAATATGTGCTGCCTTATATTTCTGTACAATAAATTTAATTTGTCATTCCTACGCTGTTTCTCCAGGTCTGTTGCATATTTCCCATTTTTCCATATTGGCTACATTGTTATATAAGTCAAGGTCGTTGACAAATTATGAGTAGTACACACTTCCACAGAGTTTAGGAGCAGTATAAAGAAAACAAATTGAAAATATAGTAATGTGTAACACAACTAATCTCTGGGCACCACCCCAAGCCAGAGCCCTTTTCATTCAGCACCATCATCTTATTGTTACTTAGTCAATTTGTTATCCATCTAGCCATTTAACCTCATATTTTATGAAAACCCCAAATGCTAAACTTTAGCAAATGTCTTCCAGGTTCAATGACTATCATTCAAGCTTAGTCAAACTCTCAGAATTCCAGTGAACTTTTCTATAGTTGCTATTTTCAAGCAAAAAGTGAAAATTAATATAAAGTACTGCTGCCTGCTTTATATTCATAATTAACTTTTTAACCTAAAGTTATAAACAGAGACATATATACCCATTTTAGTCACCTAGAATCATAGAACAGGATAACACAGGAGGAGGCCATTTGGTCCATTCATGCTAGCTCTTTTGGACAGCAATGCACTTAGCCCCACTTTCCTGTTCTTTCCCAAAAACCTGCATTTTTTCCTCCTTCAACTTTTTACTCAATTTACTTTTGAAAGCTGTATCCACCACCTTATCAGGCAGTGCATTCCAAATCTTGACCACAAGTTGCACAAACATGTTGTTCCTCATGTCCCCTTTTGCTAAACACTTTAAATGTGCGCACTCTCATTATCAATTGTTCAACCATTGGAAACAGTTGTTCTTTATTTACTTTACTGAACTGTTCAAGATTCTAAAAACCTCTATCAAATCTCCTCTTAGCCTGCTTTACTCCAAAGAGAATAAAAACTTGGTTTGCTTGTCTATCCATGTAACTGTAATCTCTCATCCTTGGAACTATGTTAGTAATCTCTTATATACTCTTTCCAAAGCAATAAAGTCCTTCCTAAATGTGGTGCCCAGAATTGGATGCAATACTCCAGCTGGGGTCATACTAGTTTTTAAAAATATATAGATTTAACAAAGCTTCTTGGCTTTTGTACTCTTATGGGCTGAATTTTAACTTTCAGATCCACTTGCAGTTGGTGGGGGTGGGGGTTGGGGGGAAGCTGGAGGCTCCAGCAGCACATTGGTCAGTGACTTTTTAAAGCAGTCCCTATATTTGCATCTGACTTCCTGGTTTTGAGACCAATTAGAACGAACGGGTGTAATAACGTCTCTTTCAACTCCACTATTTAAAGAGACCCAGCAAGAATCGGAGTTGAAGGATTATACAGGTGTGCGGAGAGAGCCAAAACCTGCAGGAATGTGGCAAGGCTGCACTACCCTTCGACAGTAAGTCTCTGGAGATATTGTTGCTGGCTGTAAGGGCTTGCTTGGAGATTCTGTTCCCAATGGGAAAAAGAAAGGCTTCACTGGAAACAAGGTGGCATGGTTGGAGGTGGCTGAAGAGGTCAGCAGCAGGAGCATGGCGCCTCGCTCCTGGAAACAAGAGAGTCAATGACCTAATCAGGGTAGGAAAGGTGAATGGCATGGCACATCCATGTACAACCCCAACCAAACCTCCCCCACCCACCACTGCAAGTCCAACTTTCCAAGCCTTCTTCTGAAAATCATTTCTCAGATCAATATATCTTGCAGGTTTACCCATCCCTCACTCTCTCAAGACACCATCGCACATCCCTATCTGACCATCACCACTGACACTCACCCTTACCCATTCTCACAGTGACCCTCCACAAATGTCCTTCCATTTTCTCAGCACATTGCACTTCACACATTCACAGATCTCTTCTTTCTCTCTTTGCAGGGAAAGAGAGCACCAAACACCAAAGAGGAGCAGAAAACTTGAGCTGGGCCTCCAGTCATCTCTAACTTGATAGCCACTGAGGAGGTGCTTGAGATCAGGTTATCTCAGCACGCCTGACCATTGGTTATGGTGAGATAGGAATCACCCAGCTACATGGTTACAGAATTAAACATCACATGGCAAGCAATACTCGCTCATGTTGACTTGATATCAGAAACTACTGACATATATGAACTATACAATGATGACTTAGAAACCTCTCATCTTGTCAGTAATAATTCAGGTCTTTCATCTCCCACAGTTCCTTCAAGCGTCCCTCAGGAGCTGGTGCAGGAGGAGGACAAAGACTCCACAGAGGGGGTTGCACACTGAGGAAGCACCATCACAGGACTCATATGCACCCTTTAGCAGCTCAGTAACATCATCTTGGTGGGACCACAAGAACAGGAACAAGTGTGGGAGACAGGTACAGGAGGGGAGAGTCCCTCTCAGAGGGCAAAGCACTGCTGAGTTGGATGTAGAGATTGAGCCTCGGGCCATTTCTGAAGAGGACTATTCTGAGGCAGCACCAGAAAATGTGTGAATTTTTCAGCTGCAGTGTGGGCAAATGGAGAGAAAGAGGGATTGAGGGCGGAGGGGAAGGGGAACACCTCTAGCGTGACTGTCTCGGGCTTTTGCAATGTTGTCTCATCCATGGAAAGAGTGACATCTACATGGAACATTAGATATGATGGACCACGTTGAGGGAATGCTGGCATCACCAATGGCCTGCATACTCAGTCTGCCAGTTTAAATAGGATGGAGGAAAGCCTTGCCTTGATCATTCACTGGAGTGCAGGAAAATGCTCTCAGCTCTTGGCTAGCAGGGAAGTGTGAGTGGGCTAAGACAGGGAAAGTGGAGAAAGGGAACATGGAGGTGAGGACTCTGCTCACCTTCCACTTGTGAGGCCTTGCCTAACTCTTCCCCTTTTCAGAGCCCTGCATGCCGCCTCCTATCCAGAAGGCTGTCTATCCCTGCTCAGATGCAAATGAGCCAGTTTTGGCAGGGCCCTCCCAGCCTCCAAACCCAGAGACATTTGCCACAAATATCTGAGCAGTCAGAGCAGGGATGTGAGCAACCTGCCTCTAGCTCTGCTGAAGCTACAGGAGTAGCATCACATAGGAATAGGAGAAAAGGGAAGACAGAGGATTTATAGTTGCGCAAAGGTATTCAATCTGTGTTTAACACACTGTTACATTGTCACATTACTGAGTAATGTTTACGCACCAATACATTTATTTCACTGCTCCATTGTCCCATCTTGTTTATTTTTGTCTGTTGCCTGCTGTGGCCTTCTACCTTGTAAAAATGTCAAGCAAGAGTTAAGGACAAGCAATGAGCATCTGTGACTGGGATGAATTATCTATCGGACTTCTTTGTGCTGGGAGCACAGCAGGCTCTGATTTTGTTTGCTGAATGGTTGCACTCCCTCAGTTTAACTGAAGAGTGCCAAACCTGGCAGTCTCAGGAATCCCTGGCAGCAAAGGGTGTGGCTGCTGATACCCTCACCACATCACATTGCTCCTCACATTCTGCTGCTCTTCATCCTCCTCCTGTAGAGATACAGAGCGTTTATCATCTTCTTCCTCTTGAACCTCCAGTTTTCGCTGCAGTGCGATGTTTTGCAAAGCACAGCAGACCACTACCCTTCTGGAAACCTTCGCAGATGCTTCCGGGTACCTGAATTGCATCTTTAGCATTCCGACTGCTTGCTCAATGACAACTCTGGCGGTGATGTGGCTTCTACTGAAACTTTCCTGGGAGTCATTGTTTAGGCTCCTGACAGGTGTCACCGATGTCTTCAGATGGTAGCCTTTGTCTCCAAGGAGTCATTCGCGGATTCTGCTTTGAGGTCTGAAGGTCTTTGGTAGACTTAACTGGAGCACAATGAGCACATCATGACAGCTCCCTGCATCTCGAATAGAAATGCATGGTGATCTTTCAGTGATTGCAGACCAGCTGAACATTGATGGGTCAGATAAAAGCAAAATACTGCAGATGCTAGAATCTGAAATAAAAACAGAAAATGCAGGAAAAACTCAGCAGGTCTGGCAGCATCTGTGAAGAGAGAAACAGAGTTAATGTTTCGAGTCTGGAGAACTCTTAAATTAGAAGCCCTTTTGGTTGGTGAATATTCCTGGATGATCTGGGGTTGCCTTGGTTGCCACATGTGCACAATCGAGGACTTCATGAAACTGAGAGCCCAGCACAGCAGCAAATCTAAGTGCCCTCTCATTCTGACCAGCCTTGTCAGCAGCAAAGTGCATACTAAGTACCAGCCCTGACATACATGGCATCAGTCACATATGACAAGCACCATGGGCAGCAGAAAGTGAAGTTTGACAAATATCACCAGCAGATCCTTGGAAAGAGCTGGACAGGAAGAAATTCCAGGCTGTGATGGCATTGACTGTCACTGGCAATGTGTACACACCTGATCTACTTGGAAGGAGGGCTTTTTCCAGGAAGCTGCAAATGTCAGAAACCACCTGACAGGAAACTTGGAGCCTCTTGAGGTACTGGTGCTCAGTCATGTACAGGAAACTTATCCTCTGCCTGTATACCCTGTGTTAGGGTATTTCCTGCTGCAAGCTAGTGCCCTGTGCTCATCTCTTGTGTCCTGTGGAGCTGCTGGTTGAGGATAAGGCTGCTGCTGATCCTCTTGTTTCCCATCTGTAGTTCAAGGTAGAGATGCAGTAACTGCTCCCATTGCTGATTCAAAGGTTGACAGCTGGGAAGTGCAGATCAAAGGCAAAATAATTCCAAGGTAGTAGAAATGACCTCCATAGTACTGGAAGTCACCTTCAAAGTAATGAAGGCACATTCTCAGAACAAGTATTGTGAGCAAAAACTTTTCACCTAGACAAGAAAGCAGGTATCAGATCCCAGCAGTTCAAGCATTTCTTGCCTGTCAATTGCTCAGCCCCGTCAGCCCCCACTGTCATCTCACCTTGTTTTCCCTGGTGAGCCCCAAAAAGCTTGGGAAACCTGTGCACACACTGTTAAATCCAGAATCATGGGTTAAAAGAGCAGCTAATGAGCATTTTACATAATTAAATGGCAGAACTGCCTGTCCCACCAGGGGTTTCCCTGCACTGTAGAATACACTCAGAGTATAGCTGGAAGTTAGCAGGTTCTTGCCAGCTTCCAGACTCACAGGCAGCTACAGCTGTTTTAACTGTTACCTTCACAGAAACCCACCCATGTTAACAGTTAAACCCCCACCTCCCATATCTGTATTTATAAAGCCCAGGTTCCCATAAGCTTTATTAACTGCTTTGATAACCTATCCTGCAACTTTCAGAGGTTTGTGCACAAACACCCCCAAGTCTCTCTGTTCTTGCAATCCCTTCTAGAATTATACAACTTAGCATGCGGTGTCTTTGCTCATTCTTCCTGCTAAAGTGACTCACCTCCCATTTTTCCACATTGAATTTCGTCAGTCAAATACATTGTGCAGTGATATCTATAACATCTAAAACCCAATGTATAGTCATTTCTATGCTATTATACACCCATAGATCTTTCATGCCAACCATTCTTCAACTGTTTGATCAATTTATTCTGACATGACACATAGGGCAGAATTTCACAATCTCATGCAGGCGGTGGGGAGGGGGGGCCTGTATAATTCCATGGGCACCTTTCCAACCTCCTACCTGGCCTGGTTGCTATTTGACAGCTGTCAAGCGAGGCCTTGGGCAGCCCACCCTCATGCCAATTGAGGCCCTTAAGTGGCCAATTAACGGCTATTAAAGATGTACTTCCTGCCCGGTTGTAATTTTTTTGGCTAGTCGGAGGAGTTTGGTGACGAATGGGAAGCTCAGCAGGTTAGCTTGGGCTTAGGGCGTGTGGGGGATGCCTCCTTCTCAGGCCCTCTTTCTGATTGGATGCCCCCTCAGGTCTGCCCCCACTTTGGTTGCTTCCGTCCTGTGCACCCAGGCCTTCCACTTCCCATCATCCCAGGTCCTCCACTCTTGGTCCCACCAACAGCCCCCCTCCGATTTAGCCGTTATCCAGCTCCTTGCTCTTCTTCGCTGGGACTGGAAGCATTCCCAGCAGTGGCCACTGCTTCCGGTGGCACTGCCAGGACCAAAGAGTTTCCAGCCAAGCAGATTGGCTAGCAGTGCTTGAAAATGGGACTTCCTTCCCAGATGGGGCAAAAGTCTCGTCATCCTGAGGCACGTAACGCTCCACTGAGCGCTAAATGGCTGTAAGGCAGCCTCTCAGAGTGGGGACAGGTTTCACCCCCAGTTTTTCAGCAGCGGGATGGTAGGCTCTGCTGCCTGTGAAATCCTGTCCATAGTAAAAAATATTCTTTTGTGGCTTAGACAATGCATTTTCTCAAGTAATAGACTGTAAAAGGTTTTGCAAATTTACAAATTTTGATGCACATTTTGTCTTCAAAATCACAATTATATAATACATTTGGGTGTTATAATTTTTGTTCACATTTTTAAGTGTTTTTATGATGCCCATTGTTACACAGAGGCTACATGGTTGATGTGCTGATTCCATTTGCAATGTAGTCGATCAGAATTTCAGAGGTCAGTGCTGCTGAGACCCAATGGTCACATCAAGCAGCTCCGCATAATTAAACCACAATGGAGAGCAGCATATGGAAGATAAGCCAGGGAAGATAAATAGAGCAAATAGATTAACAAGAACAGACCAGAATGTAAATGCACGCAAAAGTGGAACAGCCAAAGGGGGAAAAAAATAGCTACTGGAAAGCAGCAGCCTAAAAAGGAAAGGGAATGGAAACATTGCTGATATTTGCCTGCTGTTTGTCTCATTCCTTGACAAGATTAGGGCAGCACGGTGTGAACATTTCTGAGATTCACACCCTGTCAGGATCTAAAGAGGCCAGCATGTTTCAATTTAAAGGCAGGGCCTTTAAACTGGCATACAATGCTCCTGCCCGACACCAGCAGTAAATTTATTTAAATCAGGGCACTATGACCACTGTAGGATGCTGAGGTCATTTTCATGGGCCAATGAGCGAGGCATGTGCAATTTGCCAACTGGTTGCTGGCATAGAAGAGTTTAACTAGGGGTTCTTAAACGGCTCACAGCAGGCCAATCCAAAAATAGACAAAATCTTTGTACTTTTATTTTTGTGGGACAAGGTAAAGCAGGAGAACATGACCACTGCAAGCCAAAAGTGACCACAAAGTAAAACTGCAAGGTAATGCTGCAGTATCCCTGTGCACATATAACCTCTACACAAATAAAAACAGAAAATGCTGGAAAAACTCAGCAGGTCTGGCAGCATCTGTGGAGGGAGAAACAAAGTTACCATTTCAGTTCCATATGAGTCTTCTTCAGAGTTTTAACCTCTCTACATTTGTTTTGTCAACAAAGTGATTGCAGCACCATCAGAGACACTGGCTGGCATTTTCCAGCCACCCCGGTGGTGAGTTCCCCTACAGTGGGGCCAGCAAGCTATTGAAATCTCCATTCGCATCGGTGGGATCGGAAGATCCCGCCAACGTGAGGGGCTGGAAAATTCCGGCCACTAAGGGTGGAGCCTTGTACCTACTTGAATAGAGCTGGAAGCTCGGGGCCATGTTTGTGGATTGAATAGAGGTGTTCCACTAAGCAGTTACCCAATCTGTGTTTGGTCTCACCATTATAGAGGAGACCACATTGTGAGCAGCGAATACTTATTTCAATTTAGTCTACTGTATATGTAAACTGTAGCTTCACCTGAAAGGAGAATTTGAGGCCTTGGATGGTGAGGACCATTCCCTCCGTGATACCCTGGTTCATTCCTCAATCACCATCAACCCTCCGCCCCCTTCCCACAGCGCTTTTCCATGCAAACACAAGAGATGTAACACCCTGTTCTTCTACCTCCCCTCTCCAAGCTTCCAATGGTCTGTCATTTTAATTCTCCATCTTGCTCTCACGCTGACATCTCTGTCCTCAGTCTGCTGCACTGTTTCAGTGAAGCTCAATGGAAGTTTGAGGAACAGTTCCTCATCTTTCGATTAGGCACTTTGCAGCCCTACAGACAACACTGAGTTCAACAATTTCAGACCCTAAATTCTGTCCACCCATTTTGTTTCCTTCTCATTGCATTTTTTGGTTTTACTTTTATTTTTGCTTTTAGACAGCAGGACACCAGCTCCGGGCATTTTCTATGTTTATTTTCCTGCCCCATCACCATCCCTTATGACCCTGGTGGACTAACTCTCTTGCCATTCAATCTCCATCTTCCATCCCTTCATAGACCTTCCTTTTGTCCTTCTCCAACCCACCCCTTGCTCAAAACCTTTAAACATTTCGAACTTTCCCAGTCTTGATGAAAGGCCATCGACCTGAAACGCTGGCCAGAATTTTTAGCTCAGTGGGCAGGCGCACGCCTGACCCAGCCGAGCATAAAATGATGCACAATGACGTAAGGCGAGCGTCCCAACGTCATTGCGTGGTCCTGCGATATTTTGTTCGGCGGGTACGCACCGGAGTCAGAAGCGCGCCTGCCGACAATTAAAAGGCCATTAAATTCAAATTTATGCTGTCTGTCCAAACTTACGGTTGGCGGGCAGGCGAAAACGCCAAGCAGCCTTTGCACTTTTTAGGAAACCTCATTCGCGGACGGGGTGAGGTTTCCTAAAGCAAACAAAAATAAAACAAAAATTTTACACTTGAATTAAAAACATGTCCCTGCTCATGTGATAGAGTCACATGAGGGGATATGTTTTATGACATTTCTATTTTCTTCATTAAATAACGCTTCACCTCCCTGAGGCAGTTCCATGCCTCAGGGAGATTGAAGCATTCTCTTGCACGCATGCGTGAAGTTCGCGCTCGGCCTGCTCGCCCTCCTCCCCCCACCCGCACAGACAGCGCTCAGCTCTGCCGCTCGCGTTTCACACTGGGTGGGTCTTAATTGGCCCGCCAGCATGAAATCGCGGTGTGGTGCCAATCGAGGACGGCGGTCGCCTTCCCAGCCGCCCTCGCATGCCCTAGCCGAGCCCAGACGACAAGGGCAAAATTCTGCCCATTAACTGTTTCTCTCTCCACAGATGCTGCCTGACCTGCTGGCTATTTCCAGCATTTTCTGTTTTTATTACATATTTCCAGCATCCACATTATTCTGCTTTTTGATCCTGCATATAGAGTTGTCCATTGTTAATGTATGTTAATAGTATGAGCTGAAGCAGTGTGATCGTATAAATGGGGAAACAAGGGTCATAAGTGATGAAGTGCTAAGTTCGAAGCCTATTACAAAGGTGATGTGATGACAAAATAGTACTTTGGGACTTGAAATAAAGAATTGATTTTGTTTGCAGCACACATGGGAAAGTTCTAGCAATAAATGCACCATTCCTCAAAAGTCATTTGTAAGCATGCGCAATTGAATCAATGAAGGCTTGAAGAAGTCACCAATCGGGGTGCAAGCCTTTGCTCAGCAGGGATAGTTTTGCTTCTATAATAAAGACAGAAAATGCTGGAACAACTCAGCAGGTCTGACAACATCTGTGGAGAGAGATACAGAGTTCACGTTTCAAGTCCATATGACGCTTCTTCAGAGCTTTGCTTCTGTTCCATGGGGCTAGATTTTATGCTCCTCTGTCGGGTGGGGTCTGAAAGTTAGGTGTGGGAGCATAGTAAATACAGTGGGTGCCCTTCCCACCACTGTCCTATGCACCATCCCACCCCTGGCCCGGCTGAAATTTTACAGGGGTGGTTGAGGTGTCTGTCTTCCTGCCGTCCTTAGCCCTACGGAAGCCGTTAAGTGGCCAATTAATGGCCGCTTAAGGGCCTCATCTGACCCCCACCAGTATTTTATCTGTGGCAGGGCAAGCCCATGCCATACGGGAAGCCTGTGAGATTTAGCTATCTGGGTTGGTGTCAGGCATGGTGGGGTGGACCTCCTTTGCGGGCCCCCTG
Organism: Cetorhinus maximus; assembly: GCF_964194155.1. Lineage (NCBI taxonomy): Eukaryota > Metazoa > Chordata > Chondrichthyes > Lamniformes > Cetorhinidae > Cetorhinus > Cetorhinus maximus. The sequence goes on from NC_135881.1 coordinate 86,487,440, forward strand.
GGCTCATCAGCAGCACCCCACCCTCTTCCATCCCTTTAACCCACCCTCTGGCCGTTTGAACTCAGTTCTCCCATTCCCTCACCCACCTCACTGAGATCTCTGACCCCGGACTTGCTGGGTTCCTCAACATGGTGGGGCTGCTTGCAGTCCCAGCAGTGGCCACTGCTCCCAGCTGGTATTGCTGGGACTACCAGCCTCACAGCCATTTCTGCAATTACCATAAATTAACTAAACAAGTTTAAGTAACTAGATTTAACTAATTCAAGCATAGAATGATAGAATGATGCAGCACAAAGGGAGGGCGCTTGGCCCATCATCCTTGTGCCAACTCTTTGAAAGCGCTATCCAGTTAATCCCAAATCCCTGCTCTTTCTCCATAGCCCTGCAAACTTTTCCATTTGGAGCACTTATCCAATTCCCTCGTGAAAGATTACTATTGCATCTACACCACCCTTTCAGGTAGGGCATTCCAGGTCACAACAACTTGCTGCATCAAAACATGTTTCTGCATGTCTCCTCTGGTTCTTTTGCTAATCATCTAAAATCTGCGTCCTTTTGCCCTTTCACTTACTTACGGCAGCAAAATAATTTCAAATCGTCAAATCTCCCTTGAACTTATCAGCTCTGAGAAAAACAACCCCAGCTTCTCCAGTCTGCTCACGCACATAACTGAAGTCCCTCATCTCTGATACCATTCTAATAAATCTCTTCTGCACCCTCTCTAAGGCCTTATTATCCTTGCTAAAGTGTGCTGAATACAATACTCCAGCTGAGGCCTAACTGGCGATTCATAAAGGTCAGCATAACTTCCTTGCTTTTGGTCTCTATGCTATTAATAAAGTCAATGAGCTTGTGTGCCTTTCTCGCAGACTTCAAAACATGTCCTGCCACTTGGACAGTCATCAACAGCAGTAAGATGTCATCACACCAGTCTCCCACATTAATGAAGGCGAGCAGGTATGGGAAACAGCAGCCTGCCCGCCATTTTGAAAGTACTAATTAACAAGTTACCAAATTTGTTAACAACCCAATTGTCTTCAATTTTCATTGCTGCCGCACTTTTTGGGAGTCGGCCGTGAAACAGCTTGCGAGTGTTTTATGGCAGCTATGACGAGGTGGCACAAGGATGTAAAAAGGGCCTGTCACCAGCAGCATGGTTGAATGTAGCAACAGAACCTACTGGGGAAGGTGGCAGAATCTGTATGTTTTTAAAATCATTTAAAAAACTTTTTTGAGCCTTCAATAAAAAATAAAGCTTGATTCTGAGAGCAAGAGGCCTTAACAATTCTAGCCGCGATTGACTTCCTTTTTGCGGCATTACCCCTCTACCACATAATCTCCCATCCTACAGTGCCGAATGGGCGCAGAGCCCCTTTGATCCTCTGATTAGCCTCCTTCCTGCCGGACTGCCACCAACTGGCCATTCTATTCTTGGCTGAACGATTAGAGATAGCAGTAGCGGGAGTAAGGGAACCACTCAGATTCCGTTCGCGTTCCTTGTTCCACTGAAAAATGTAAGAACCAGCTCTGTATCATTTAGTTCATATTGACTCCCTTCACCATTGACGCACAGTAGCAGCAGTGTGTACTATCTACAAGGTGCACTGCAGCATCTCTCCAAGGCTCCTTTGACAGCACCTTCTAAACTCCTGACCTCTACCACCTAGAAGGACAAGGGCAGCAGATAGATGGGAACACCACCACCTGGAAGTTCCCCTCCAAGCCACACAGTCCTGACTTGGAAATATATCACTGTTCCTTCACTGTCGCTGGGTCAAAATCCTGGAATTCCTTCCCTAACAGCACTATGGGTGTAGCTATACCACACGGACTGCAGCGGTTCAAGAAGGCAGCTCGCCATCACCTTCTCAAGGGCAATTAGGGATGGGCAATATGCCCAAATCACATAAATGAATAAATAAAATTGCGTCTCCTCATTCTTCCTACAAAATGAATCACTTCATTCTTCTCTACATTGAATTTCATTTGGCTTATGTCTTCCTATTTCACCAGTCTGTTTATTTCCTCCAAAAGCCTGTTACAATCCTCTTTGTCGTTTACTACGTTTCCAATTTTCTTATTTGCAAACTTTGAATTTATGCGCTAGATGCCCAAGTCCAGGTTATTGATATTTATAGAAAAGAGCAGTGATCCCAATACCAACTCCTGTGAACAGCAGTACGAAATAAAAACATGCTCACCATTACTCTCTGCTTTCTGTCCCTCAGCTAATTTCATATCAATGTTGCAAGGACTTTAATTTTGCTAACAAATATGTGGTACTTCAAGAAATGCCTTTTGAAAGTTCATACATACATCAATTACATAATCCTCATCAGCCTTCTCCATTACTTCAAAAAACGTAATCAGATTAGTCAAGTTGACAAATCCGTGTTCATTTTAATTTATTATCCCATAATTTTACAAATGCCAATTAACTTTGTCCTGGATTATTGTCTCTAAAGTTTTCCCACCACCAAAGTTGGCTGATTGATCCAGAATTGCTGGGTTTATCCTTCTTCCCATTTTCATCAGGGGTGTAACATTTACAATCGCCCAACCCTTTGGCACCTCTTCCATATTGGAGGTTTGGAAAATTGTGTCCAGAGCCTCCAGAATGTCCAGCCTAATTTCTCTCAAGGATGCATTCTATCAGAACTGGTTAACTTTTTTTACTTTGACGCTGCCTACCTTTTAAGTACTCCATCATTATCTATTTTAATCCTATATTTTATTAAATTTTGCTTCTCTACCTCTTCCTTTCTTGTGACATTGTCAACATTCTGTTTGCCAGTGAAGGCAGATGCAAATTACTCATTTAACCATGCACACTTACCTACATAATAACATCTAATTGGTCCCACTCTTCCTTTCATTATCCTTTAACTACTTAAATGTTTATAAAACACTTTTGGGTTCCCTATCATGTCAGCTGCAAATCTGTTCTCATGCTCTCACTTTGCCCCTCTTATTCCCGTTTTAAAAATCTCCTTTCTATATTCAGTTTGATTTATGATACAGTAATGAACCATACATTTGCCATAAGCCTCATTTTTCTATTTTAATCTATATGGGGAGAAATTTGTTTGAGTGGCACCAGACCTCAATCAATACCCCAACGGGAGGCTAAAGGAATTCCTCCCACTGGCCATCCAGGGAGTTCTAGCTTTGGGTGCCCTTCCATTCCCTCTTGAGACAATGTGTTGACATCTGTTCTTTGAAGGTCTTCAATTGTTCAATCACTGTTTTGTCCTTTTCCATAACCATCCTAAACCTAGTGATATTATGAACACTATTCCAAAATGCACCTCCCCCACCCCACCACTGAAAAATGCTAAACTTGCCACATTTCACTTCCCAGAAGTAGATCCAGCGCTGCTTTTGTTTTCATTGGGCTGGAACCCCACTGCATAGGATAATTCACTTGCACATATTTAAGAACATAAGAAGTAGGACAGAATCAGACTATATGGCACCTCAAGCCTGCTTCACTTTGAATAAGACCATAGCTGATCTTCTGGCTCAACTCCACAGCAAGTGTTTGTGGTTTGAGGAACTTCGGCTCAGAGTCAGTGAGCTGGAGGCTGAGCTGCAGACTCTGTGACACATCAGAGAGGGGGAAAGTTACCTGGATGCTTTATACCAGGAGGCAGTCACACCACTTAGCAGTGTTCTAGTGAGCCACATAACTAGGTGGTAAATCAAAAAGTAGAGAGAAGGCAATGGGAAAGGTATGCACATGGGAAAGGATAATCAGATTGACAGGAAGGGGCAGAGAGTACAAATCTATGAGTAAATCAGCAGATAAGGCGAGAGGTTACAAAAATAATAAAAAGACAAAACTAAAGGCTCTGTATCTGAATGCATGTAGCATTTGAAACAAAACAGATGAACTAATAATGAAAATAGAAATAATAAGTACCATCTGATAGCTATTGCAGAGAAATGGCTACAGATGACAGTTTGGGACCTAAATAATGCATAGGTAGACATGACATTTAGAAAAGACAGGAAGCTAGGAAAAGGTGGAGGTGTGGTTTTGTTAATTAATGATGGCATTAGCACAATAGAGAGGGATGATCCATGTTCAGGAAACCAGGATGTAGAAGCGGTTTGGGTATAGATGAGAAATGATAAAGGCAAGAAGTTACCTATGGGAATGGTATACAGGCCCGGGAGCAGTAGCCACACGGTAGTACGGGGTATAAAGGAAGAAATAATATGAGCTTGTCAGAAAGGTACGGCGATAATCATGGGGCATTTTAATCTACATATAGACTGGAAAAATCAGGTGGGCAAAGGTAGCCCAGATGAGGAATTCATAGAATATTTTCACAGTAGTTTCTTAGAACAGCACGTTCTAAATCAACCAGACAGCAGGCTATACTAGACCTGGTGTTGTGCAATGAGAAAGGATTAATTAATGACCTCATAGTGAAGGTACCCCTAGCTAGCAGCGATCATACTATGCTTGAATTTTTAATTCAGTTTGAGGGAGAGAAGAGTGGGTCTAAGACTAGTATTTTAAATTTAAATATGGAGCACGAAAGTAGAGCTATCTAAAGTGAACTGGCAAATTAGGTTAAGGTATAAGTCAATAGAGGTGCAGTGGTAGATATTTATGGGGATATTTCAAAGTGCACAGCATAAACACATTCCAACAAGAAAGAAAAATTCCAAGGGGTTAAAGATAGCATCAAACTTAAATAAAAAGCACAAAGTTGGTGCAAAGATGTGTGGCAGATCAGAAGATTGAACATAGTAAATGACTAAATAGTAAATGACTAAATGACTAAAAGATTAATAACAGGGGAAAAATTAGAATACAGGTGAAAGCTAGAAATATAAAGACAGATAGTTTCTGTAGATATTTAAAAAAGAAGAGTTGACAAAGTGAGAGTTAGTCCTATTTAAAGTGAGTCTGGGGAATTACTAATGGAATATAAGGAGGTAGCAGATGACTTGAACAGGTGTTATGCATCAAGTCTTCACTATAGAGGATACATGTAACATCCCAGAAATAGTTGTAAATCAGGAAATGGAAGAGAGGGAGGAACTCAAGGAAATTACAATCACCAGGTAAATGATGCTGAGTAAAGTGCTGGAGCTGTGGGATGACAAGTCCCCAGGTCCTAATGGACTTCATCCTAGGGTTTTAAAAGAAGTTGCAAGTGAGATAGTTGGTTTTCATTTTCCAAAATTCCCTAGATTCAGGGAAGGTTACATTTGATTGGAAAATAGCTAATGTAACTCCTTCATTCAAAAAGGGAGGGAGATAGAAAGCAGGACACTACAAGCCAGTAATCTTATCATCTGTCATAGGGAAAATGTTGGAAGCTATCATTAAACATGTTATAGCAGGGCACTTGGATACATTAAAGGTAATCAAGCAGAGTCAACCTGGTTTTGTGGAAGCGTAATCATGTTTAATCAATTTATTGGAGTTCTTTGAAGTAGTAACATGTGCTGTAGATAAAGGGGAACCAGTGAATGTACTGTACTTAGGTTTCCAGAAAGCATTTGATATGGTGCCACATCAAAGGTTATTGCGGAAAATAAAAGCTCGTGGCGTAATGGGTAACATGCTGGCATGGAAAGAAAATTGGCTAGCTAACAGGGTATAGAGAGTTGGGCACTGGTGAGACCACATCTGTAGTTCTGTTTACAGTATTGATCTCCTTAAGGAAGGATATAAATGCATTGGAATCACTTCAGGGAAAGTTTACTAGACTAATACCTGGAATGGGCAGGTTGTCTTCTGAGGAAAGATTGGACGGGCTAGGCTTGTATCCAATGGAGTTTAGAAGAGTAACAGGTGACTTGATTGAAACATATAAGATCCTGTTGGGTCTTGACAGGGTGGGTGTAGAAAGGATTTTCCTCTTGTTAGAGAATCTAGAACTAAGGGTCACTGTTTAAAAATAAGGGGCCATTCATTTAAGACAGATGAGAAGAATTTTTTTCTTTCAGAAGTCCTGAGCCTTTGAAACTCTCTTCTTTAAAAGGGATGGAGACAGAATCTTTGAATATTTTTAAGGCAGAGGTAGATAGATTCTTGATAAGCAAGGGGGTGCAAGGTTATCGGGGTGGTGGGAATGTGGAGTTGAGGTTTCAAGCAGATCAGCCATGATCTTATTGAATGGTGGAGCAGGCTCGAGGGGCGAGTGGCCTACTCTTGTTTCTAATTCGCATGTTCGTATGCATTAGACTGGGCCTCTGGATTATTAGTCCGGTGATATTATCACTACACCCCCGTTTCCTCCCGCCTCAGCTATTTACAATCTATATCAATGACTTGGAGAAAGAAACCAAGAGTAACATATCTAAGTTTGCTAATGATGCAAAGTTAGGTTGGAACGGAAGCTGTGAGGACGACACAGAGAAGCTGCAAAGAGATATAGACAGGTGGGTGAGCAACAAGGTGGCAGATGAAATATAATGGTGGCGGGGGTGGGGGTGGTGGGGTGAGTGCGAGGTTATTCACTTTAAAATCAATGAAACTTGGAAATGTTAATGTCCAGAAGGACTTGGGTATACTTGTACAAGAAACACAGAAATTTAGCATGTAGGTACAGCAAACAATTACAAAATGGCATGTTGGCCTTTTTTGCGAGGGGGTTGGAGTACAAGAATAAGGAAGCCTTGCTACAATTACGTACTTACATACTTACGAATTAGGAGCAGGAGTAGTCCATTTGGCCCCTCGAGCCTGCTCTGCCATTCAATAAGATCATGGCTGATTTGAATGTAACCTCAACCCTACATTCGCATCTACCCCCGATAACCTTTCGCCCCCCTTGTTAATCAAGAATCTATCTAGCTCTGCCTTAAAAATATTCAAAGACACTGCTTCCACCACCTTTTGAGGAAGAGACTCATAGCCCTCAGAGAAAAAATTTCTCCTCATCTCTGTCTTAAATGAGTGAACACTTATTTAAACAGTGACCCCCTAGTTCTAGATTCTTCCACAAGAGGAAGCATCCTCTCCACATCGACCCTGTCAAGACCACTCAGGATCTTAAAGGTTTCAATTAAGTCGCCTCTCACTCTTCTAAATTCCAGTGGATACAAGCCTTTTCTCATAAGACAACTTGCCCATTCCTGGACTAGTCTAGTAAACTCTGAACTGTTTCTAATGCCTTTACATCTTTCTTTAAATAAGGAGACCAGTACTGTACACAATACTCCAGATGTGGTCTCACTAATAACTGTACAACTGAAGCATAACCTCCCTACTTTTGTAATCAATTCTCCTCACAATAAATGATGACATTCTATTAGCTTTTCTAATTACCTGCTCTTCCTGCATACTAGCCTTTTGTGCTCCATGCACTAGGACACCCAGATCCCTCTAAATCAGAGCTTTGCAATCCCTTGCCATTTAGATAATAAGCTTCATTTTTATTCTTCCTGCCAAAACGAACAATTTCACATTTGCCCACATTATACTCCATTTGCCAGATTTTTGCCCACTCACTTAACCTATCTATACCTTTTTGTAGCCTCCTTATGTCCTCTTCACAATTTACTTTCCTACCTATCTTTGTGTCGTCAGTAACTTTAGCAACCATTCCTTCAGTCCCATCATCCAAGTCATTTATATAAATAGAAAAGTTGAGGCCCCAGCACTGATCCCTGTGGCACACTACTCGTTACACCCTGCCAACTAGAAAAAGATCAATTTATGCCAACTCTCTGCTTCTTGTTAGTCAGCCAATCTTCTATCAATGCCAATATGTTACCCCCTACACCATGAGCTTTTATTTTCTGCTACAACCTTTGATGTGGCACTTTATCAAATGCCTTCTGGAAATCTAACAGTACATCCATCGGTTCCCCTTTATCTACAGCACATGTGACTCCTTCAAAGAACTCCAATAAATTGGTTAAACATGATTTCCCTTTTACAAAACCACGTTGACTGTGCCTGATTGCCTTGAATTTTTCTAAGTGCCCTGCTATAACATCTTTAATAATAACTTCTAGCATTTTCTCTATGACAGATGTTAAGCTAACTGCTTTATGTCTCCTTTCCTTTTTGATTATCGGAGTTATATTTGCTATTTTCCAATCTAATGCAACCTTTCCCGAATCTCGGGAATTTTGGAAAATTAAAGCAAGTGCATCAACTATCTCACTAGCCACTTCTTTCAAGACCTTAGGGTGAAGTCCATCTGGACCTGGGGATTTGTCAGCCCTCAGCCCTAACAATTTGCTCAATACCACTTCCCTGGTGATTGTAATTTTCCCGAATTTCTCCGTCCCACTTCCTGATTTACAGTTGTTTCCGGGATGTTACTTGCGTCCTCTATAGTGAAGACCGAAGCAAAATACCTGTTTAATTCATCCGCTATCTCCCTACTTTCCATTATCAATTCACCAGATGCACTTTCTAGAGGACCAACGCTCACATTGTTAACCCTTTTATTATTTAAGTATCTATAGAAACTCTTACTATCTGCCTTTATATTACTAGCTAGCTTTCTCTCATACTCTAATTTTTCCCTCTTTATTAATCTTTTAGTCAGTCTTTGTTGATCTTTATATTTTTTCCAATCTTCTGACCTGTCACCAGTCTTTGTGTAATTATATGCCTTTTCTTTAATTTTGATACTGTCTTTAACCTTTTTAGTTAACCACAGGTGGGGGCCCTTCCCTTGGAATTTTTCTTTCTCATTGGAATGTATCTATTCTGTGTATTCTGAAATATCCCTTTAAATGTCTGCCACTGAATTTCTATTGATATATCCCTTAACGTCATTTGCCAGTTCACTTTAGCTAGCTCTGCTTTCATGCCCTCGTAGTTACCCTTATTTAAATTTGAAATACTAGTCTTAGATGCACTCGTTTCTCCCTCAAAATGAATACAAAATTTAACCATATTATGATCGCTGCTACCTAGGGGTGCATTCACTAGGAGGTTATCAATTAATCCTATCTCATTGCTCAACACCAGGTCTAGTAAAGCCTACTCTCTGGTTGGCTCCAGAATGTGCTGTTCTAAGAAACTATCCTGAAAACATTCTATGAACTCCTCATCTATGCTACCTTTTCCCATCTGATTTTTCCAGTCTATATGTAGATTAAAATCCTCCATGATTATTACTGTACCTTTCTGGCTAGCTATCATTTTCTCTTCTCTTATACTCTGTCCTACAGTGTAGTTACAATTAGGAGGCCTATACATCACCCCCACAAGTGACTTCTTGCCTTTATCATTCCTCATCTCAACCATTTGTACATCCTGGTTTCCTGAACTTAGGTCATGCCTCTCTAATGTGCTAATACCATCATTAATTAAGAGAGCCACCCCTCCACCTTTTCCTAACTTCCTGTCATTTATAAATGTCACATATCCTTCAATATTCAGGTCCCAATCTATGTCATCCTGTAGCCATGTCTCTATAATGGCTATCAGATCGTATTTATTGATTTCTATTGGAACAATCAGTTCATCTGTTTCATTTTGAATGCTACTTGTGTTTAGATACAGAGCCTTTAGTTTTGTCCTTTTAATATTTTTGTAGTGTCTAGCCTTATCTGCTGATTTACTCTTAGGGCAGGATTTTGCCCTTGATGGGCGGTCTGGCCTGACCGACTCGGCGGTGGGCGGGCAGTCGATCGCCGCCGTCGAAACGGGCCCCGCTGCCATTTTTGTCGCCCGACGGGAAGCACTATGCACTTCCTGTGCGGGCGGGGGGGATTCCCCAACTGCGAGCGTGCACTCTTTCGCGCATGCCTGTGAAAGAGCGCACACTTCCCTGAGGCTAAGTGCTGCCTCAGGGAGATCGCTGAAAGGTGGTGAAAGTTCAAAACTAGAAAAATAAAAACATCATTAACATGTTCCCCTCATATGAAAATGTCACACGAGATGGGACATGTTAATGAAGTACACAAAAACTTTAGTCAACCTTTTTAAAACCGAAATCAAACCTCATCCCGCCACTGGATGAGGTTTGTTCAAAATTCATTTACCTGCCTGCTCGTTGGGCCCGTGCGAGCTGAAGTTCGCACGGACCCCTCAAAATCCTCGTCAATTGGTGACTTAATGGCCTTAACAAGCCTTTAATTAATGGCGGGCGCGTGTCGCGCTGCACAGCACGCCCGCTGACCGAAACATTGCGATGCCGTGCACTGACGTCGGGACACTCAGCGCGCGACATTTTAAGCGCTGGCGTGCGGACTCCGCCACCCGCACGCCAACCAGAATATTCAGCCCTTAGATTTGTGCTCTCTGTCCCTTCCTGAAGTAGTCGGTTTATCATTTCCCATATTAATACCTTTCTCTCTTGCCTTGTCTCTACTATTTGGTTTACCAAATCATCCCAGATTTGATCCCTTGCCCCCACTATTCAGTTTAAAACCCTCTCTACTTCCCTAGATAGGTGGCTCGTAAGGACACCATCCTCAGCATGGCTTAGGTGTAGACCGTCCCAACGGTACAGATCCCACTTTCCCCAATATTGGTGCCAGTGCCAAAAACCGGAACCCACTTCTCCCACACCAGTCTTTCAGCTGTGCATTCATTTCTCTAACCTTATTTGTCCTGTGTCAATTTGCCTGTGGCTCAGGTAATAATCCAGAAGTTATTACCTTTGAGGTTCTGCTTCTTACTTTGGTGCCTAGCTCATCATACTGACTATGCAGAGCTTCCTTCCTCATCTTGCAAGTTCCTCTCCAGCCCTGAGCAGATATCTCGAACCCTGGCACCGAGCAGGCAACACAGCCATCTGGACTCGCACTCTTGACTGCAGAGAATAGTATCTATCCCCCTGACTATGCTATTTCCTATCACTACTGCATTCCTCTTCATTCCGCCCACTTGAATGGCATCCTTCAGCAAGGTGCCATGGTCAGCCTGTTCATCCACTTTGCAGTCCTTCTCATCCACTCAGGCAGCAAGCACCTCGTACCTGTTGGACAAAGTCAGGGACTGAAGCTCCTCTATCACTACATGCTGGGTCCCCTTACCTGCCTGACTCGCAGCATCATCCTCCTGTCCCTGATCATTGACCAATTCTAAAGTTCTGCCTAACTTAAGTGGAGTGACTGCCTCCTGTAACAAAGTGTCCAGGTAACTCTCCCCCCTCCCTAACGACTCACAATGTCCTCAACTCCAACTTCAGATCAGCAACTTAGAGCCGAAATTGCCTAAGCTAGGGATACTTTTTGCAGATATGGCTGTCCGGATTGCACTGCATTCCACAGATTCCCACATGCTGCAGTCACAACACACCACCAGTCCTGCCACTTCTGTCCAACCTTATTTATTTACCTAGTCAATTAGCTAATAATTTATACAGATAAAGTAATAGGAAGTTGCGCTCACCCGGCCTTTGAGACAAGGAAGAAAACTTACTAACCACTGGAGGCTGAAAAAAATTAGAAAAAGGAGCAGTTCTTTCCGCTTCTGTCCCTAATTCCCACCTGAACCAAATTCGCAACTCCTCACTCAATCTACATCTCACTCAGGCATAGTCTCATGTCTGCGCGCCCTTTTCTGCTCTGGGTTATGGGTTCAAATCCCCCATGGTGGCTGGTGGAATTCAAATTCAATTAATAAGCCTGGAATTAAAAACTAGCCTCAGCAATTGTGACCATGAAACTATCATCGATTGTCATAAGAACCCACCTGGTTCACTAGTGCCCTTTAGGGAAGGAAATCTGCTGTCCTTACTTGGTCTGGCCTACATATGACTCCAGACCCACAGCAATGTGGTTGACTCTTATCTGCCTTCTGAAATGGCCTAGCAAGCCACTCAGTTCAAGGGCAATTAGGGATGGACAACAAATGCTGGCTTTACTTGCGATGCCCACATCTTATGAAAGAATAAAAGGCAGCCCCAGCACTGATCCTTTCAGAACTCCACTGGTTACAGCCTGCCAGCTTGAAAATGCCCCACTTACCCCTACTGTCTGTTTCCTATATGTTAACCAATCCTCCATCCATGCTAATATATTACCCTCAACTCCATGAGCTCTTATTTTGCATGGCACTTTTTGTATGGCACCTTATCAATTTTGGAGAATCATAACCACTACATTCACTATCTCTGCAGCTACCTCTTTTAGAAGTCAAGGGTGTAGGCCAACAGATCCTGGCTTTTAGTCCCCTAAGTTTCTCTAATACTTTTTCTTTGCCAATATTAATTACTATATGTTCTTCACTCTTATCATCCTCTTGGTTATGCTCTATTTCTGGTATGTAATTTGTGTATTCTACTGTAAGGACAGACTCAAAATATTTGTTTAACTTCCCAGCCATTTCCTCATTTCCCATGATAATTTCACCTGTCTCTGTCTCTAAGGGACCAATATTTACTTTAGCTACTTTTCTCTTTTTATAATCCGGAAAAACTCTTGCGATTTGTTTGTATATTCTTAGCTAATTTATTTTTATATATTTTTTTTTCCTTTTTACCAAATTTTGGTCACCCTTTGTTAGTTTCTAAAATTTTTCCAAACCTCAGACTTACTACTACTCTTTGCAATATTATAAGGCTCTTCTTTTAACCTAATGCTATCCTTAAATTCACCAGTAAGCCATGGATAGATCTTTCCCACTGAATTTTTGTTTTTTAATGGAATAAATTTTGTTGAACAATTTGAATCATTTCTTTATGTTTACCACTGTTTATTTAGCACCATACATTTTAGCTTATTTACCCAATCAACATTAGCTTGCTGTGCCCTCATACCTATATAATTGGCTTTGTTTAAAATTAATGGTTTGGACTGGAGTATGTCGCTCTCAAACTTAATATGAAGTTCAAGTGCATAACCCATTTTTCCCCAAGGATTTTTTACGATAAGATTCGTAATTAAACAACTTTTAACAGAGGTAATACATTTTCAGATTACAGTTAGCATCCCACTGCATACCATAGAAAAATGACATCATAAGCATTTCCATGGGATTCTCTTATTTATCCACTGTTAGTTATAACAGACAACTGGGAGACCCCCGATGGATATTCACCCTCTTAGTTTATAAATACTGTAATCAACATAGTTTTAAAGTGTGTTAAAGACTTCTTTAGGTGAATAATATGACTTAATGCTTGCAGGCAACGAGAATGCACAGTTAGAATTTGGATGCGGATATAAGTGCATCTATTTTAATTAGTGGAAAATCCCATGACTCGCTGACATCTCTATCTGAATACATGATATGTGCTTCCATTCTGGAAATCATGAAAGTATAAACCCTTGAGACAACAAAGGAGTACTGCAGCAATTCCAATCACTGTATAAAGATGATGTTCAAGTTGGGTGTCAAGTTACAGATAAGAAAATGTTTTGTCACTATTCAAGGTTGTTGTGCAACCTGTTTTGCCTGTTTAGTTTTTTCTTGCTACTTTTTGCAGGTATTGCATTGATTTTATAAGCCATGTACCAGACCAATGAAGCTTGCTGTATAAATTATATGGGGATATGAGGCACAATTTAAGGTCAAATGTCTGTCATCTTTGCCAAAGTCAATTGGCACATCTTTATTTTGGACTGCCAACATGTGTTAAGATTTATTACTGATTATTTGGATAATTTTGTGAAATTGCATTCCCAGTAGGGAACCTCTCCCACCAGCAGCGTGCCAGCAATGTGGGGATCCATCCCTAAGATTTTCCATTCAGTAATTTTAATAGATAAAAAAATCTTGGAGTGTATGTACTTGAATTCTCAATACACACACATGGTTGGCAATGCTTAGAGCACAATTTCATAAAATTACTCTTCACATGTGATGGGTTGCTCCAAAATATACTGAAGGGTTTTCTTTAGTAAATTAAGAGTGGAAATTCCATGCACATGAAAGTTTAATTTGTTGTGTTATATCCTGCACTGGTATTCATTATTTTTAAATAGGCATTGACTCATCCACAATAAATAGGTTAACACCTGTGTAAAAATCAGTGCTTACAGAAATGTTGTATGTGTATTTGTACAAAAGATTTGCCGATTAGAACTTCTACGCTATAAGATTCTGAAGAATGAAAAATTAAAGAATTTTAGGGCAAATGCTTTTCTCAACAAGGTGTTCGAAAAAGGAATTTCTATACTTGTAGCCAAAAGCAAAATACTGCAGATGCTGCAAATCTGTAACAAAAACCAAAAAACAATACAGACACTCAGCAGATCAGGCAGCATCTATCAAGAAAACATGAGTCAGTTGGCAATTCAGTTGGCCATGAAAGATATTGAAGGGAACATTTAAGAGGGAATAGATCAACTTAGGGGAGAAAAATCATACACAATGGCATAGCATGCATTCTACATACAAAACAATTCTTCCTCTGCTAATTCCACAATAATGTTTCTTCACCTTAAGCTAGAAAAGAAACTCTATTGCCCAACCACGATATTTCCATTTCCTGCAGAAGTTCTCCTTTGAAGTTCTCTGTGAATTTGGCAATCTAGTGACAACATCAATTTAAACATTGCAATTAGCTATAGATTTGAGATGACATGAAAATTGAGTGTGATTTCTGAAATTCATTTTAGTCAGTGCCCTTATATTTGTAGAAAGGAAATCCAATCATTCTAGTCAAAATTGGACTATAGGTTGTAAGGCTAATTACAGGATTCTAACTGTGTTCCCAATAGCCTAAATTTTGAAGCATTTACTTGTTTTATGACATATTTACTTCAGTCCCAACACACAAGGGGTAGGTTTATGTTGAACAAATAAATAGAATTCCCTTCTTATTAAATGGGACTCTAACATTTTTTTCTGTGTTTTGGTGATCATATTCCACGATTTAGTCCATTTTTCTATGAAAACCTCAAACCAGTGGTATTGCCAATAAGGCATAAAAACATATTTATTTGTAGCTCCTCAAAGTATTTGAATGTACCTTCAGTTTTCTGTTTTGTACTGCTACAAAAATACTATAACCACAAGAGTCTTGTACATAAGATTAACTGAATACCGTGGATTGGAAACTAAAAGTACACAGCAGATTTGCAATCACAAGCAAAAATGTGATTGCTCTTCCCCATCCTTGTGTTGTTGAATCAGCCTGCCGTGTACAAGTGGCCAGGAATTGGGGCCAGCAACTGACCTGACATATTTGGTATGATTCCAAGCCCCAAGCAGGGCTGAGAATGGAGGCGGGTGGGAGTTAAAAATAGCCCCACTGGCTGGCATGCTGTTTCCCCATCTCCATCCTGCCTCCAGGCCATTTTTGAGGAAGCGGGGTGGGGGAACGACAGGGCTACCCACCTGCATGTGGCAGGTAACCAACATGGCTCATGAAGGGCCACTTAAAACCCTAAAAAAATTAAATGACTGGGATTTTTCAGTCGGCTTCAGGCCTAGAGGACCTCCCCTGCCTGCCTTGCTGCTACAGCTGCTGCAGGCTGCCCTGTAGAGGAGTTCCCCCCATCCTCAACCCCCACCCCCCCATATGGTGTTCTACCTGCAAAAGCCAATTTTTTTTTTAATTTTAAAACAATGGAGAGAAGAGGACCTCCGTTTGGAAGCATCCTGTCCTCTCATTGCAGTCTGCTGCTCCTTTCAAGCTGTAAGGCCCTTGATTGGTGCTCTAGTTTTGAGAGCCCGCCCACCACAATTGGACGGTGAGTCTGCCCTCTGGCTATTAATTGGACGCCCTGGGGAAAATCACAAAGAATGACCATTTCCCACACAGTGTGAGCTTCAGACTCATGGCCTGATTTTTTCCTGCGTCGGGCGGGCTCGGCGGGAGCGGGAGCGGAGGCCTGCCCAGCGTAATATGTGAGTGCTACTGCTCAATGCTACCTGTCCGGGGGCGGGGGGAGGAGGAGGGAGAGTTGGGTCTAATGTGCAGTTCGCGCATGCGCGCGACAGAGCACTTCAATCCCCCTGAGGCATGGAGCTGCCTCAGGGAGATTGAAGCGCTTTTAAAAACAATAAATAAATTGAATAAAAATTTAATGAAACATGACCCCTCATGTGACTTGCCCTTTTTGCCTGTCCGCCAACCGTTAGGTTGGACGGGCAGCGTAAATTTGAAATTAATTACTTTGTGAATGGCCTTAATAGGCCTTTTAATTTTCGGTAGGTGCCTAGCTGACTCTGGCGTGCGCCCGCTGAATGAAACATCACGATGACGTTGGGACTTACGCCTGATGTCATCGCGCATCATTTTACATGCCGGCATGTCGGGCCCGCCCCCACTTGCCACTGTCAAATCCTGGCCAAATTTCAGCCTGTCAGTGGGGTTCAGAAACCTACAGAGAAAATCTCACCCATTGCCTCTCATCACGGGTAAAGCATAAAAATGTTTCAAGAAGTAGGAGTTTATAAAAAAATCTTTAGTGAAGATAATAGATGAAAAGTTTTGATATTGCCCTTAATTAAGGTTCTTCAAATATATCAGCAATAATAAAACATGTAATCATAATGATGATGATCTTGTTCACACAGCAAGTTGGCAATTCAATATAAAAACAAAATACTGCGGATGCTGGAAATCTGAAACAAAAATAAAAATAGCTGGAAACACTCAGCAGGTCTGACAGCATCTGCGGAGAGGAATACAGTTAACGTTTCGAGTCCGTATGACTCTTCAACAGAACTGAGGAAATATAGAAAAGAGTTGAAATACAAGCTGGTTTAAGGGGGGGTGGGACAGGTAGAGCTGGATAGAGGGCCAGTGATAGGTGGAGATTGCCAAAGATGTCATAGACAAAAGAACAAAGGGGTGTTGACAGTCGTGATATTAGCTAAGGTATGTGCTAATGGTGACATTGAGGGTAGAAAGCAGGATGATCAATTAACAGAGGGCCCTAGTGGGGGTGGGGTGGGGGGCAAGGGATCGAAATAGGCTAAAAGGTGGAGATGAAACAATGGATGGAAATACATTTAAAAATAATGGAAATAGGTAGGAAAAGAAAAATATATTTAAAAAATATAAATAATTAGAAAAAGGGGGATCGGAAAGGGGGTGGGGATGGAGGGGAGAGTTCATGATCTGAAATTATTGAACTCAATATTCAGTCTGTAAGGCTGTAAAATGCCTAGTCGGAAGATGAGGTGCTGTTTCTCCAGTTTGCATTGAGCTTCACTGGAACATTGCAGCAGGCCAAGGACGGACATGTGGGCATGAGAGCAGGGTGGAGTGTTGAAATGGCAAGCGACAGGAAGGTCTGGGTCATGCTTGCAGACAGACTGAAGGTGTTCTGCAAAGCGGTCACCCAGTCTGCGTTTGGTCCCTCCAATGTAGAGGAGACCGCAGTGGGAGCAGCGAATGCAGTAGACTAAATTGAGGGAAGTGCAAGTGAAATTCTGCTTCACTTGAAATGAGTGCTTGGGCCCTTAGACGGTGAAGAGAGGGGAAGTAAAGGGACAGGTGTTGCACCTTCTGCGATTGCATGGGAAGGTGCCGTGGGAGGGGGTTGAGGTGTAGGGGGTGATGGAGGAGTGGACCAGGGTGTCCCGGAGGGAACGATCCCTGCGGAATGCTGCCAGAGTGGGTGAAGGGAAGTTGTGTTTGGTGGTGGCATCATGCTGGAGTTGGCGGAAATGGCGGAGGATGATCCTTTGAATGCGAAGGCTGGTGGGATGATAAGTGAGGACAAGGGGGACCCTATCATGGTTCTGGGAGGGAGAGGAAGGTGTGAGGGCGGATGCATGGGAGATGGGCCGGACACGGTTGAGGGCCCTATTAGCCACCGTGGGTGGAAAACCTCGGTTAAGGAAGAAGGAAGACATGTCAGAGGAACTGTTTTGGAAAGCGGCATCATCAGAACAGATGCGATGGAGGCGAAGGAACTGAGAGAATGGGATGGAGTCCTTACAGGACGATAGTAATTTGCCTTGTCAAAGTGCATTTTGCCCTACAAGCACAATTAAGGAGAGTTAAAATACTATGAAAAATAAGAATGTGTTTTAAAATTACTTTGAGTACATACAGATGGCTGAATAATTTGTCCGCCATTTTTTAGGGTGCAACTGTCCCATTTCTGACAGACAAAGGCTACAAAATCTAGCTCTTCTTACACAATCTGCTTTTTCAAAAACCTGTAATGGTTTTTCGACAAAAAATCTATTCATTAACCTGATAGACAAATCTCCAGGGCCTGATGATTCCTACCCCAGGGTGTTAAAAGAAACAGGGCAGGAAAATGCAGATGCAATTTTCCAAAGCTCCTTTAATTTTGGAATTGTGCCTTTGGATTGGAAAATTGCAAATGACACTTCATTATTGAAGGAGGGAGAAAGCAGGAAACTACAGATCTTTCTGTTTCACATCAGTTGTGGGCAAGTTACTAAGATCTATCATCAGAGACAGCATGACTGAGCACTTGGATAAGGAAGAGCTGATCAAAGAAAGCCAGCATGGAGCTATGAAGGGTAGGTCATGTCTGATTAACCTGTTTGAATTTTTTGAAGCTGTCGCTCATATGGGGAACTATGGGTGTTGCCTATATGGATTTCCAGAAGGCATTTGATAAGGCTCTGCACAAGAGATTATTAGCAAAAAAAAAATACATGGAATTAGAGTTAGCCTTGTGTCATTCAAAACCTAACCTCCAGAAACATTAGTCCCAAGAGTAACACTCCCATCCCCCATACATCAAGCAGCAGAGTCAAGAAGAGGTTAAAATTTTAATTTAATTCATTGCCTGTGGTGAGTTAATTAATAATAAAACAGCGAGTGCACCTCCAAATTGCCACATACATGCCTGTCACCATGTTTGTATCAGTGGGTAGAGTAAGTGTCCCATCTCTTCGTCAAGATATTTAAATCAGACTCCCACAGTACAATTATGATTAGGTCCTTGTTTTAAACTTGTAAGGTCCTTCACATTCCAGCCTTGTTGGGTTTTGATCGTGCTACCACACTCCTCACAATCTCTCTGAAAATATTAGGCCATTATTTCAGTAATCGAGTGGTAAATCTATTTTAAAAATATGGTGAAAGCAGTAGTGCAGATTTGTTCAAATGCAAATTGGATTGATTTCTTTCAGAAAATGATATTTTGGAATGCAATAATTGTGTGTTTTAAAAAATGGCGTATGACAAGTGTAGCATGCTGAGAAGGAACAGGCATGGATTAACTGGTTGGGAGGTAGGAGACAGAGTCAGAATAAAGGGAGTGTACTTTGATTGGCAGGATGTAATAATTAGTGGTGTTACCTAGAGATTACAACTGGGGTCCTTTTTTTTCAGCACACTCATCAATGACTAAGTGAAGAATTGAGTTGTGTGTCCATGTTGGTAGATGACACTACGTTAGGAGGCACAGAAGGTTGTGTAATGGGTGGGGGGACAAGAAGACATGGATTGTGGTAAATGGAGATTCAAGGAAAACAAATTGGCATATTCTCTTAATTTATTCTTTCATGGAACATGGGTGTCACTGGCTGGGCAGAACTTGTTGCCCGTCCCTAAATGCTCTTGAACTGAGTGGCTTTCCAGGCCATTTCAGAGGGCGAGTTGCGAGTCAACCACATTGCTGTGGGTCTGGAGTCGCATACAGGCCAGACCAGGTAAGGACAGCAGATTTCCTTCCCTAAAGGACATTAGTGAACCAGATGGGTTTTTACAACAAGAAAAATGCGCGCATGCAGGAAAGAGCACACTTTGACAGATGGGGAATCCATCCCCATCCCCGTACAGGAAGCGCATAGCGCTTCTCATCGGGGATGCCGCTGGGCGGGCCTTAATTGGCCCGCCTACTTAAAATGGCGGCGGGCCCCGTGTCAGTGGTGGGGGTCGGCTGCCCGCCCACCGCCAAACCGGTGGGGCCCGCCCGCCATCCAAGGGCAAGATTCTGCCCATTGTGTTCAATTTTGGGCATTGCATCTCAGGAATCATATTACTGGTTTTGGAGGGGTGCAGCACAAATTCACCAGAATGATACCAGGGCTCATCATAGAGCACAGGAGGAGGCAATTCAGCCCATCATGCTTGCGCTGGTTCTCTGAAAGATATATCCAATTATTCTTATTGATCTTCTTGTTCCCTGTGGCTCTGCAACTTTTTCCAATTTCAAGTATATATCCAATCCCTATTCAAAGGGCTTAAGTAGAAGAACAGGTCACATACATTAGGCTTGTATTCCCTTGTGTCTATTAAGATGACAGGTGATCAATCGAGATGCTTAAAAATATAAATGGATTTGGCAGGATAGACAAAGGGAAACAGAGGCAGAAATAACACATTTCACAGGACTATGATCTGCACTCCAAGGATTCCTGAATGACATCCAAAAGCATTTTGGGTCAGACAATTTTTCAGCCATCCTTGTTGGCACCTAAAGCAGGATTTATATTAATGAGGGGTTAATCTCTGCTAATCATTCTAGAATGTGGCTGCTCCAAGTGCAGAACGTGACTTTTCACCTCAGGCAACATCCCAGCTGAACTTAACCCTATCCTTATTTGCCTACACAAGCTCTCTAGCAAGAATCACCACTTAGTGTAAACCCTGCTGAGCTTTTTCCTTCCTAGTCAAAGGATGTCAATTGTAGAGCCCTTATCGCAACCCCCAACAGAAATCAGCATATTCAGCACAAACCAGAATCAGAACTAGCACCTTCCTCACTACCTGGACTGGATTTAATGGATAGGCCCTCACACCTCTTTTAGGGAAAGCCTGCTGAATTAAGTGCCACTCAGGCTCTTAACTGGACAGTAGCGGGGCTTTCCCAGGATCAAAGACCCCAGGGCAGAAGTCCTGCCCACAGAAGATTGTCAGCCAATCAGAGGCTGTCAACTCTATTGAATGGCACCGCCACCAAGGAGGTGGTGGCTGCTGCTGGTAGAACACCAACCCAACACCAACGCTGGCTCCCAGGCCACAGGTGGCAGAATGGGGGGTCACAGGCAGTGGTGTAGTGTCAGATTTTGAGGTGCAGGAGCTCTAAGGAAATGTGTCAGCCATATCATTTCAAAGTCTACTATAACGTTGTTTTCATATGTATTAATCATTTGAGTCACCAAACGTCTGTAAAACTATGCTTTTAAAGTGAAAAATATTAGTGTCAGTAGGCATTTTATTTCAAACCATAGGGTACTTTGAATCATAGTCCTTAGCATAGGTAGAATTTCATTAGCAACAGTTTAATTATTTACTTCACGCCTATCAAAAACGTGAATTACAGAAAACTTCCTTTACTTCTGACTGGGGGATGGTATATAGAGAGGTCCCTGCTTTTCTTGATTTTCATCAATAATCTAGACCTGCGTGTACAGGGCACAATTTTAAAATCTGAAGATGATGCAAGACTTTAAAGTATTGTGAGCAGTGAGGAGGATAGTGATAAACTTCAAGAGGATATAGACAGGCTGGTGGAATGGGCAGACACGTGGCAGATGAAATTTAATGTAGAGAAGTGTGAAGTGATACATTTTGGACAGAAGAATGAGAAGAGATGATATAAAATAAAGGGTACAATTCTAAAGGAAATGTAGCAGCAGCGGGACCTGGGTATATATGTACATAAGTCATTGAAGGTGGAAGGGCAAGTTGAGAAAGCAGTTAATAAATTATACTGAATCCTGGATTTTATAGAGAGGGGAACAGAGTAGAAAAGCAAGTAAGTTATGAACCTTCATAAAACACTGGTTCAGCCTCATTGAGAAGGATGTGAAGGTTTTAGAAAGGGTGCAGAAAAGGTTTACGAGGACGGTTCCGAGGATGAGAGCCTTCAGTTATGTGGATAGACTGGCGAAGATGGGGCTGTTCTCCTTGGGGAGCAGAAAGTTGAGAGGAGATTTGTTAGACACGTTCAAAATCATGAGGGATCTAGATATTGTAAATGTGGATAAACTGTTCCCATTGACAGAATGTCAAGAACCCTCAGGTGATCAACAAAAGAACCAGAGGCAACATGAGGGAAAACTTCTTTATGCAACAAGTGGTTTGGATCTGGAATGTACTACCTGAGTGTGTGGCAGAGAGAGATTCAATTGCAGTTTTCAAAAGGGAACTGGATAATTATCTTAAGAGAAAAGATTTTGCAGGGCTATAGGGAAAAAATGGAGGAGTGAGATTAGTTGAGTTTCTGTTCCAGAGAACTGACACAAAGACACTGTGCTAAATGGCCTCCTCCTGTACTGTAACCATTCTATGATACTAGTATAGGTTCATTCAAGGAACTCGATAAATATATGAGGAAGAAACAAGCTGAAGGTTACCCTGATAGTGTGATCAAAAAGGTTGGGAAGAGACTTTAAATGCAAAGGGAGAAAGACGATCCTCACTCACCTATACACAGTGATTGCAGTTTACCCGTCTTAATACAGGACTCCGAACCCATGAAAGAAAGTGGTAAATCCTTGTTCTTGCTGCAAAGCCTTACCCGAACAAGGTTTTCCTATTAATCACTCATTGCTTTGATGGTGGTGTTAGGAGGGAAAGTGAAACAGTTCCATTGAACTGTTATTCTTTCTGTCATTAAACAGTCAAGTAAGTTATTTTTTAAATAAAAAAAAACAAAATGCTTCTGATTAAAGTTGCTTGAGAACTTCCTGAATTTGAAACACTGAAAAGTGGGGAGTGGGGTTCATTTTCTTTGCCCTGCTTGACTGACTCCTCCCCTGTGAAACTTCTTAGCCAATCAGGACACTTGCAAAAACTTTTTCTGGGCAATCCCAGAGTGCCTGTAACTTTCAGACCATGGTATAAAATTGGCGAGGGAAAGAGCATGCAAAAAATATAAGGACACTGGTTTAAACATTAGGTTAAGTAGCTGCATCCTCCTCTCACCACCTTCAGGACACATACAAATTGTTTTATACTTGGCACCATAGTCTATATGTATATTTTGGTAATTTCCTAATTGCTTTAAAAATGTAATTTGCAACCAGGTCCTTGATCACTGACATTTGTACCTCTTGATGTTCATTTTGAGCGGTTACACATTCTAATTGTCATAGCGACCCCCAACCACTCCCCGCCCCCGGTTTGGATATTGCTCGATTAACACATTACTGCTGCACGAAAGTGTGCCAAGACATCAGAACAAGTACAAAGGGATTTCTCAAAGCATGACATGCCACAGGAGAAGACATGGCAGTGGGTGCAGGAATTGTTTTTCATCCAGATGCTCATTTGATTTATATTAATAAACTTTGTATGTATAATGACAGAAAATCCCAGCCTCAGCAGCAAACTAAATTAACAAATCAAGGGAGTCGGGGCAGGGGGCAGGTACCACAACCTTACTCCAAAAAATCTTTACAGTTTCCCATTTTCCCGAAGATAGCAGAAAACTCTGAGTATGCTCAAGATATTTCATGTAAGATCAGGCTGGATTTATTCTGAAGCCCACTTGCACATTAAAAAATTACATTCTATTTTGTAGAATGTACTTCATTAAGTGTTTACATGTATGAAACCATTTTTTATTTTGCAAAGTGCTTATGGCAACCATAGAATATTTTCCAGCCAAACTGTAGTTAATATGAATGACTTGCATTATTTTGAAGAGGTTCAAATGATACTTTGTTATTCTGAAGAAGCATTCATTTTAATAGCTAGCATAATACCTAATACGGGAGTAATATTAAGTACACTGAAGGGGAAGGTAGATAAACACTTGAAGAGAAAGGAACAGAAGTTTAAGTTGATAGTGTTAGATGAAGCAGAGCGGGGAGAGACTCATGTGGAGCATACACACCAGCACAGACCAGTTGGGCCAAATAGCCTGTTCTGTGCTGTACATTCTATGTAAATATTCTGAAGTTATTGCACTTACCAATGACCCTCCCACTCTGTGGGTTGTTCTGGCCACCTGAACTGGTGGACAGGTCTTCTGGGACAGGCATCTGTTCTAATTGTTCTGGTTGATCACTTACAGAAAGAGCTTCCTTACTCCCTATGTAAAAAGGGACATGGTTAAAATAACCAAGCACTAATAATGACAAATTTATCTATTTAAGAGAGGAGAATATATTTTTGGATTAACCGTAATTTTTCTCTATTTCTCTATTTTTCTGTATTTTTAATGGCACATTAAATGCAGCATGAATGTTCTGAACATTTTCAAGGAGAAATTGCCTCCTAACATGTTGAAGTAACAAGGATCCCAGGTGGACAACTGCAAGGAAACCCGGATTAATGTTTTGATTTTTGTTACACATTTCTACAAGAATTGAACTGCTTAAGCCATAAATTTACTATGGCCTGAATTGTACGCTTGTCAGGCGCGCACAACTGGCAGGCCCAGACGCGGACACGATATGCGTTTCCGGCTGCAATTGACCCCCGACTGCGATTTCACACCAACTGGCCGGTTAACTGGCAGCCAGCATGATACGCACGCTGAGAGAGGCTCAGCACTGCCGGGGGGGGTGGGGGGGGGGGGTGGAGAAGAGGTGCAGTATGAGAAGTAAGGGTGCGGGTGGGTGCTCCCTGAAGGCTGACGGCTGCTGTTGAGCTGCCTCAGGGAGCTGCAGCCCTGTAAAAATGAAATGAGCTCAATAAAATGCTGCAAACTGTGTCAATACTGCAAATTCAAGCGCCTGACAACAGATCACATAGCGCCTCATCCCTCAAAACATCTCTTGTTTTACTTAACCCCGGACATTTTATCCTGCCCTGGATGGAATTTGTAGCAAAAGCGTGAAAGCCGTGTGGCCATTTGGCCCATCCGCCAAACATAAAAGTGGATGGGCCACGTAAAATCATTGGCAAGTGGCTCCTTAATGGGCTTAATTGCCCACTTAGAAACATAGAAAATAGAAGCAGGAGTAGGTCATTTGGCCCTTTGAGCCTGCTTCACCATTCAATATGACCATGGCTGATCCTCTATCTCAATACCATAATCTCGCTCTCTCCCCATACCCTTTGACACCTTTAGAGTCCAGAAATCTATCTATTTCCTTCTTAAATATATTCAGTGGCTTGGCATCCACAGCCCTCTGTGATAGAGAATTCCACAGGTTCACCACCCTCTGAGTGAAGAAATTAATTTAAATCCACTTGTCGGTGGGCAGACATCTGACCCCGCACACACCCACCAGCCGTAATGTTGCGGCGAGCGTGATGATGTCGGGATGCGTGCCCGACATCTTCTCGTGCGATTTCACAATCTTCCAGGTCAGGCACGCGCCCGCATGCTCGATGTAAACCTCTGGCCTATGAGAAAAATATGGGTGAAATGTAGTGAAGCTCCCGGAAATGGGAAACGAGCCGGACAGAGGCACTTAATTGTGCAGGAGGCGAAATGTCAGATTCCGAATGGAGGGATGAAAGTTGGAGAGTAAGCTGGCAGCAGAGGGAAGCAGCAGGAACCTATTTTTAATGTATTAGCATGTCATGCAAACTCGTTAAAACACATGGTCGCCAGATTAAACTATACCCTTGCGATTAAGTCAGCAGCAAACCAGAAACAAGTGCCTTCAGATTCACAAATGGTTAAAGGTGGCAGGCAGCAGGTAAGGTAGTTTTCCTGGTGGATCTGGGGTGAACGGGAGCTTCATTGGACAAGAGGAGGGGAGGCTGTGCTGTTGCATTAAGCTCGAGTGGTTGCTGTCCAGGGAGGTTGGGCATGGCTGTGCAAGGGAGGGAGGTTGGATCATGGCAGCTCGAAGAAGGGTCATGAGGACAGAGGGAGGAAGCTGGACGACAGAAGGGAGGTCAATCTCTGATGAAGGCAGAGGGTTCCAAGTGTGGCAGGTAGGGAGAGGGTGGCAGCTGTTCAAGTTCAAAATCTTGCTCTCAGACAGGTAGAATTATGCTGCTGGCTTGCAGGGAGTGGGTGTCTGTCCAGATACCATTTAGATATGGTGCGCAGGCCTTCTGCCACTGTGAAGTAATGGGGGGATTGGTGACTTCCCGCCCGCCCCCTCCACACAATTGGCCACGTCCCTCAACTGTGCATAGCCAGTTGGCTTGCCGCTGCGTGATTGTGCATGGCCAGTCATCCTGCTCATTTTCCTCTTGTTGTCAGGGCACTCGCCCCTGCAAAAAGATTCTGCCTAATGTGCTCAAAACGTTTGAATTGATTTATACCAAATATTCTTTGACAGATGCAAAGGTTCCATGGAATGATTTTAGGTTTGATTATTATTTAATTAAAATAAATGTAATATAGAAGTAAAACAGACAATGGAAACTGTATGGAAGACAGAGACCTAAAGTTTCTTTTTATTCATTCACATGACATGAGCATAACTGGCAAGGCCAGCATTTATTGGAACATACAAAATAGGAGCAGGAGTAGGTCATTTGGTCCCTTGCGCCTGTTCTGCCATTTGATATGATCACAGCTGATCTGACTATAGCCTCAACTTCACTTTTCTGCCTGTTCCCCTTAACCTTGTAGATCAAATCTGTAAAATCTGTCTATCTCAGCCCTGAATATTTTTAATGACTCAACCTCCACTAATCTCTGGGGTAGGGAGTTCCAAAGACTCCTTCCTGGAGTTCTACTTTTGAATCCCTCCTTTCAGATTCCATTCTGACCTATCTATCCCATTGTATCTGTTCCTACTCCTTCACTGGCTGTCTCTCTTGTCCCCCAAAGCTTAACGTTGGCCCCCACCTATTTCTGTTGCTAAATTATCAGGCTACTTACTTACCTGACATCCAGTACTGGATAAGCAGAAACTTCCTCCAATCCTAAATTGGGAAGACTGAATTGATTGTTTTTGGTTCTTCTTCCAAATTCATTCCTCTGCCTAGCAACTGTCTGAGCCTGAACTGGGCTGTTCACAACCTTGGTGACATATCTGATCCTGCAATGAGCTTTCGACCATATAGCCACACTATCATTAAGAATGCCTATTTCCACTGCCTAACATTGCCTAACAGCGTCCATCTCAGCTCATCTGCTGCTGAGACCCTCATTCATGCCTTTGCTATCTCTAAACTTGACTATTCCAACACACTTACGGCTGACCACCCATATCCCACCCTCCGAAATTTGAGGTTACCCAAAACTCTGCTGCCTGTTTCCTTACTCATGTGCTCTATGACCTACATTGGTTCCTGGTCAAGCAATGCTTTGATTTTAAAATTTTCATCCTCGTTTTCAAATCCTGCCATGGCCTCAGCCTTCCCTATTTCTGCAACATTCTCCAGCCCCCACAACATTCAGATGTCTACACTCATCTAATTCTAGCTTGTTGTGCATCCCTGATTTTGCTCCACCATAGGTGGCCATGCCTTCAGCTGCCTAGGCCCTAAGCTGTGGAATTCCCTTCCTAAATCTCTCTGACTCTCTTTCTTAATTTAAGATGCAGCTTTAAACCTGTCTTTGACCAAACCTTTGGCCATCGACCTTATATGGCTGGGTGTCTAATTTTGCTTTATAACACTCCTGTGAAGCTTTGAAGTGTTTCATTATGTTAAAGGTGCTATATAGATATAATTTGCTGTTATATTAAATCTTCCAATTAGTGAATAAACGTACATGGTTTGTATAGGGCATATATAAAATGTAATAAAGGGATCTTAAGGCTTACTATTGATATTCCAAATAATAGCTAGGATCAACAGACAAACTTAAAGAGGCTTCAAGATCTTAGACATGACATTCACTCACTTATTTTAAAGTGGGGAACAGACTAAATGTAGTAGGAGGCTGTAACAGTCTCCTTTTAATGCAGGGATCTGGACTTGAATCCAGTGCTGACTGATGGGATGAAGCTCTCTCCACTCTGCTAACTGCAAGATCCAAGTTATAACATGGACAGTTTCAACCTGAGTACTAGTTGGACTGAGCGCACAGGATACTCCTGTATATTATGTAGCACAAACTGTCAACATCATGGAGAGTTCAATAAAGTTAAAACGTGTGATAAGTTGCACACTCACACTGATTTAGTAGAGGTGCTCCACTGAACCTGGAGTTAAGACATATTAGGCGAGGATTACCTCTGTGCCATTAAGGGTAACAAAATTGTAAACACTTACTAAAAGGTTATAAGGTTATTTATCATTTTGCAATGTATAATGCACAGGAGAAATCTCTATCCATTATTAGGACACTAGTTAAATCTTTATCCTGTAACTATGCTGTTTTACATTCGACATGAGAATTACTACCGATGATACAAGTTGGTACTCCTAGGTCATTAGTTTCACCTTGATGGATACAAACATTTGTTAAAAACACACTGGAGAGGCTATGAAAGTAATCTCAATCCAATTAAGAAACTTTTAAAATCTACATTTTGTAAATTAATTTAATCAGGGCAACTACATTATTTTGGACATGATTTATCATAACTTATTAATGAGAAACTAAGAGCTGGGGTTTCAGTTGCTGGCAGGGACAGGATTGGGTGCGGGTGTGATTTAAAAATTAAGTGAGCAGGCTCTCATTCGCCCGCCCACCATCACCCACTGCTGCATCATACCGGGCGCCATGTTTAAAGTCCAACCGCAAGCACACATCACAGTGATTCCAGACCACCACTGATGCATGGAAGATATGGTCCTGAAACTGAAGAAGACTGCAGCCCCCAGGATCAGCAACACATCCTTTGAGTGCATTTTGGATGCTGTGGAGGCCCATGGGATGTCCTCTGGCTACAGGATGGGCAGCAACAACACTAACCCAGCTTAGGAGGCAGCGGTGGTCAGCACCAATGCCCTTCAAAAGAGGACAGCCGCAAGAGAATGAATGATCTCCTCCGTTCCACCAGGGTAAGTCACTCTTCTCTTCGCTTTCAATTCACACACTCAAACCCATCACACATCCAGAGTGCCAAGCAGCTGACAGAGTCCAGGAGCCAGGGCCTCCAATCAAGCCCCAAAGAAACCTCTGAAGAGGAAACTGGAGGCACCGTCCATGAAATCCCGTCACATCGTTCATCCACACCCTTCAACGGTGCGGAGACACACATCTCGGTTAGACCTAGCTTTAGAACAGCCCTGGGATCACACTCTGGTGAGCACATTGCACCATCTGATCTAAAGCAGGTGGAGGCAGGGACTTCCCAGGTTTCTGGCACTCGCAGGACTGCTGGGGGCCAGAAATTTGCTGAGTCCGAGTCGGATGATGAGCTTCTGGACTTGGTCATGTCACAGCTGCTGGAGCTGCAAAGGCAAGCTCGGGAACATCAGGAAGTGATGTCCACTGCACTCCTCAGATTGTAAACGATGGAGGAGTCTGTCCAGCTTCAGGCTGAGGTGATAGCGCCGGCATGCCAACACACCGAGGTCAACACTGGTAGGATGGCAGCCACCATGGAGACCTTGGTCCAGGACTTCGCTCCTGTACTGCTGTGTGGGCTCAACTCCATCACTGACAACATAGCTGACCTCCAACAGTGTGTACACGAAAGCTTGATCTCACTCCAGCTACCCATCTCCTCAAGTAGTCAGCCAGGGCCCCTGGGCACCCATAGGGAGGAGGATCAGCAGGTGCACACTCCAGGGTCATCCACCTAGCTGAATCCGAGAGTCCCCGACCCATTCAACTCCACTCTTCTTGTGACCTCAGCAGTTCCAGTTCCACAGGCCAAGGAGGGTGCCACTGCCACACAGTAGAACCCTGAAAGCAGGCCGGGACCCTCCAAGACTCGGCCCTCCAGAGGACGCCTGCCAAGGTCATCACAGACAGGCCACCGCAGTCAGCAGGCTGCCTCCACCTCCGCTATGGATGTCTGGGGAGCACCAAGACGTAGCAACAGGGTTAGGAAAGTTAAGGAGAATTAGTTACGCAGCCTGGGCACGGGGATTAATCACTTGTACATACTGTTCACTTTTGTCAATAAACTTCCAAGAATGTCTTCCTGCCTATGGCTCCTTGTTCTGATGAGCAGTGTTCTGGTCGCCCAGATGTGAAAACTTTCTACACAAGATAAATGCAGGTGTCTCAGTCCAGGGCCTCTTCCCTGTGCTCTGTGCAACCTTCAGGCGAAAGTGATGGCCCAGCCTCACACTCCCTGAAAACATTACTGATGCCTCCACCTCGGCAGTGCTGGTCATTGCTGCCCGAATGTAGTGGGCAGGCGCCACAGAGCTCTCTCATTCTCTCTGTGTGCTCTCAGCACCTTTAAGGTGGGGCTGGCCCCTATCTCTTCAGCATCTGTGACCAGTGACGCTGTGCTCCTGAAGGGCTCAGGTGCTGAAGGTGGACAAAAGATCAGATGTTTCTAACGTTTCATAGCTGCGTCTCTATGATATGACCCTGATCACAGAAGCGAGATGCCCTCAGACAAACAGGAATCAGACCTTCTCAGAGGCTATGTGAAGATCTATGGAGTGTCCTCACTGCATGTCATCATCATCCTCCTGCAATTGAGCGACTGTTAGGGCCTCCACTGCATCTCCATGGCAGGGGCATTATCACAGCGGATATTCGGCTGCCATAAGCCAGGCTGGAGTCAAACACTCACTGATGTAATGTGAGGATCTATGGGGTCTCTTCACTGCATGTTGTCATAATCCTCCACAAAACTGGCAGCTATGAGGGCCTCCCGAGTGCACCTGTCTCGTCTGGCCAGTGTGAGGGCCTCATCACAGTCATTGTTGCCTCCGAGGACCTCCTCTCATTTCCGTTGGCGTTCTTCTCATCAGAGAAGACCTCCAGCTCCTCCATCTCCTCCTCAGCCAGCTCCTCTCCCTGTTGCAGCGCCAGGCTGTAAAGGGCGCAGCTGATGACGACAATGCATGACACCCTCTGTGGGCTGTATTGCAGGGCTCCAATGGACCAGTCCAGGCACCGGAATTGCATCTTCAGCATCCCGATGGTCTGCTCCACCAAGTTGTGAGCTGCAGCATGAGCCTCATTATAGCATCACTCTGCTGCAGCCTGAGGCTGCCGCACGGGTGTCATCAGCCACGTCCTCTGCGGGTAGCCCTTGTCCTCAAGGAGCCAACCCTGCAGCTTCTGTGGACCCTGGAAGACTCCAGGGATCTGTGACCAACTGAGGATATAGAAGTCGTGGACACTCTCTGGAAACTGTGCACACCTACAGGATGCGTTTGTGGTGGTCGCACACCAACTGCACATTCAGCGAATGGAATCCCTTGCGGTTGATGTGGTTCACCACATGTTGCAACGGAGACCTAAGCGCCACATGAATGCAGTCGATTGCACCCTGCACCTGTGGGAAACGCGGGATCTGGGCGAATCCAATTGCTCTTGCATCCTGGCTGTCCTGGTCCCGGGCGAAACGCACAAAGCTGTGTGCCCTTGCAAAGATGGCATCCGTGACCTTATGGATGCATTTGTGGGTGGAGGCTTGTGAGATCCCACAGAGGTCACTTTTGGAGCCCTGAAAGGAGCCACTGGCATAGAAATTTAGCGCCACAGTCACTTTCACAGCCACTGGCAGTGGATGCCCTCCATGTCCCCATGGTGTCAAATCCTGCAGTAAGTGGCAGATGTGAGCCACCAGGTCGCTAGACATTCACAGTCTTCGGCGACACTGGTTCTCGATCACCTGCAGGAATGAAAGGCGGTATCTATACACCCTGAGTATAGCTAGGCGCTGACCAGCGATGGCTTGCTGTGGCTTTTGAGCAGCATGTGCGGGAGTCCCAGCCGCCCCTTCTTACTAAGGTTGCTGGTCCTGCCTCTGCACAGCCAGGTGCCTCAGTTGCTCTCTCCTTCATCGTCTTCGCACTCTGTAGGCCATCAGGCATGCACCTAGTTCACCAGGCTCCAGGATCTTGATGTACTCCCCCTCAGGATGGAAAAGAGAGACACGTGGTTAGCATGGGTGTACTAAAAACCTGTCCTGGTTAAGTGTGCCGGCCCCTTAACAATTCCCAGAGAGTCCTGGCCACCACTTAGACAGCCAGAGATTAGTGCGCTGCATGGCTATCGAAACCCCACCACCTCCGCCCCA
This sequence comes from Cetorhinus maximus, assembly GCF_964194155.1. Classification (NCBI taxonomy): domain Eukaryota; kingdom Metazoa; phylum Chordata; class Chondrichthyes; order Lamniformes; family Cetorhinidae; genus Cetorhinus; species Cetorhinus maximus. The sequence continues at coordinate 86,519,184 of NC_135881.1, forward strand.
GTCCACCCAACCGATTGACGGCACATTTGCCCACTGCACTGCATGCTGTGCTCTCAGCTCAAGCGCAGACATTCTCCTAACCCACACTGCAAGGCTGCATTGTTAGCTTGAACCATGGGGGAGACTGGTCCAAGCTGGGATGCTAACAGTGCATGGGGCAGTGACTGCTCCAAGGCCAGCTTTAGTAAGGAGACTGTGCAACGTGTGCAATCATCCCACTGTTCTGCAGTTTGCTAAAATACCCATGACTTTGCAGTCTGTGCCAGCGTAGTGAAAAGCTTTGGAGCACTTGGTGGCACTTTAATGCCTCTGCATTGCATTAGTGGGCAGATAAGCTGGAAGCCCCACTCCAATCATATCAATGTGGCTGCACCTGAATTGTCTGAGTTGTAGAGGGATGGTCACTTTCTAGGTTTCCCTAATGCATGGCCACTTCCCTCACCCACCCTACCACCCACCACCCCCCCGAATGCTTGCGCACTATATTCAACAGCAGGCCCTTGGTGCCCCCCTCTCCACAGGTCACCTCAACGACATGGCTGGCTTGCCCCGCCACCTCAACGTCACTTCAACAGTAGAGCTGCGCTTGCCCTGCCCCCCTCACAAGTCGCCTCAACGGCAAGGCTGCCTGTAAACCCGACCCCCCCAGTGCCCCTAAAACTTGAAGTCCAACAGGCGAGCCAGGCGACGCGGTGCAACGTTACCGTGTACTCACTTCCGAGTTCCCCTCAAAGTGAAGGCCGCCAAGTGCACGTCGCTTAGGTGCTGTTGTGAAACACATCGGCATGTTTTCCCGCCGACATGGATGGACGATCCAGCAAGTGGGGGCGGGGGGGGGAGTGATTCCGGTGGGTTGGCCTGATAATGATATGCTGATGTATTACAATGAGGTTCCCGATGATGTCCGATGGCAGGAAGCACAGCCTGCCGATGGCGGGCTGAGTGGACAATCGCGAATTGATTTCATGCTGTCGTGATCATGTCGTATTGTCCACTCACGCCACTGATCACGCCTGATGCCAGGGGGCACAGAGAATTCCGCCCAGTGTCTCTGGATTCTGACACTTTCAGGGCACACCACAACTTTTAGAGAAGACAGGAGGGGTCAAATGGGAATCCATTCGCCTCCAATTAGTGGCTCATTAAGCTCCCGAAGGAGCTTTTCAAGCTGGGAAGGGGAGGATACAAATTTTCAATGGTGAATTCAGTGAACACGAACAGTCTGGTGCATGTTAGTGCACAGCTGTTGGGTACAAGTATGGGAGAAGTCGAAGTTTATTTCTAAATGATGAAAAGTGTCTGGACCTGGGGGATTTGCGCTGGATTGTGCGCATTACCTTGCATTTGTTGCATGGCCATATTTGTTGACATTAATGCTGCAGGCTCTCTGAGGTGCTGCTGCCTACTATCTTCAGCAAGGCAGCGACAGGCCCCATCTTGGCTGCTGTCTGCCTCTGCCACTCGTGCTCTGCTGGCAGCTCCTGGTAACCCTCGATGCCACTAACCTGGAGGCATGCTCTCCTACTGCCCCATGAGAAATCACCATTTTGAAATAGCATTGCGTGAGCGATGCAGAGGTGGCGTGGGGTCGGGACCTGGAAATTCTTCCGGCACGGGTTCCCAACATCAATTTGAAAACCCGGCCCTAAATGTTTCAGCTAAAAATCCCACACTTTACGATAGCAAAAATATACTTTCAGTAAGTCATTACCAATATTTCATAACTTTTTGCCCTTCACTTAATTCAAAACAATTAGGATTATCATCAAGTTTGTTTTGTCCTAAAGGATACATGACAGAGGACAGATTAGGCCATGGGATGAGAATACCACCTAATCTTACGTTTGTTCAATAAGTCATGTAACTTCATTGTTCAATCCAATTAAGCCTGACAACTAAATTCCAAAAGGTCAGTTTCAAACTTTCTAAAACACAGTTGATATTGCTTCATAAGAAGGCCATCTGATTTCAGTGATGAGCAATAAGTGTTGATCTTGTCTGTGAAGCTCTTGTTCCATGAATAATTTAAAAAAAAAATCAGTCTCTGTTTTTCCTGAAACAGTGGCAAAAGTCATGTGTCATGTGTGTGAACAAATATGTCCTTTTTCCAGTCTAAAGTAACAGGGCATCGGTAATCATAAAACTCTTTGTGACACAGAGTGCTGCAGGGTTATTCTGTGGGTTGGAGGCACCACCGCCGAAAGTACAAGCCAGCTCCTTTATACCACTATATATAAAGTAGACAATTTTATGTACTTACTAATTTTAAATGTAGAATTTTCTCCTTTCAAATTGCTTTTCTTAGGAATTCCAATTACACGTAATTTTTTTTTATTATTAACATCATGCTTTGTTGTTGACCCAGGAAGCACTTACTCCCAGATGCTTTCAACAGATTTTTTTTAAACCTGAATTAGAGTAAAAATAAAAATCTGAAATGTCTACCTATGAATCAACACTAATAGTAGCTCTAAATAAGTATAGAGTTCCATACTAATACAAAAGCAAAAAACTGTGAATGCTGGAAATGTGAAACAAAAATAGAAAATGCTGGAAATAATCAGCAAGTCAGTAGGACATTCGCCTAACCTGCTGAGTATTTCCAACATTATCTGTTTTTATTATAGAGTTCCATACTGTCTTGTTTACCTTCCCTTATCACACCTTTACCTCGTACCAAAGTGTGTATGATGCACCATCAGGCTTTAGGTGACATTTCTTCTCTTAGGAGTGAGTTGAATCAAAACTTTAAATACAGTCAAGAAGAACATTCATCTAAAACTAATTAATGAGATGTGAAAACTGTAACACATATTTCACAACAAAAGTGCAATAACTGAGGTAAACAAAATAATTTGTATCTAAGCACCTTCCATGTTCTTAGAGCATCCTAAAGCACTTTACAGCCAATGTTTTGAAGTGTAGTGTCTGTTGTTTTGTAGTTAATCTGAGATTGATGGTGTTGGTTGAGGGATGAATGTTGGCCAGGACAATGGGAGAAGAGCTATGCTCTTCCTTGAATAGTGCCATGGGATTTTTCTTGTAATCTGACCAGGGAGTTCAGGGCAAGGACAATGCCTATTCTTCAACACTTCTTCACCTTTATATTCGTATTATTTTATATTTATATCATATTTGAGGTTGATAACAGTGGCCCAGAACTTCTGGTTTCCAGATCGTAAGAGGTCCTGATGTGTGGTCCTATGTGGGAATTGCCGGTAAGTTTAAATTTCTAATAGGCAAATCCCCCGCTGCCTGGGACCCTCCACAAACGTCTCCAACTCTGAGCTAGAGTCAGAAGCTTGAGATGGACCCACGAGACTTACCTCAACAGTTATCCAGGAAATGTTAGACAGGTTAAAACCTGGTCTAACACCTGGATAACTCCGCAACCTACCTCCCTAAAAAATCCCCTGACCGCCTGACTAGCTCCAAACAGGCTACCCCTCTGACCCAGCCTGATTACCACCCTCCAACCCGGCCCGACTACCCCCTGACCACTCCAATCTGATGGGGCCTGATAACTCCTCCAACTACCTGACAACCCTGCTGAGTCAACTATCCCCCTAATCACTCCCCTACCTGACCCGACTAACACCCGACCCGATTACCCCCAAACCACCTGACTCAAGCCAACAACCCTGCTGAGCCAACTGTCCCCTGACCACTCCACTAACCTCACCTGAATATCCCCCAACCCCTAACACAATTACTCCCAAACCACACCGCTCAAACCAACCACCCTGCTGAGCTACCTACCCCCCAACCACCCGACTAAATCCAAAACACCTGACTACTGCCCCTCCGAACTGGACTGTCTACCTGACAACCTTGCTGAGTCACCTACCCACCCCCAATCCCCCTGACTAACCCCTGACTACCTCCCCCCCACCAGCCTGATCAAACTACCCCCCACTCCCGACCAACTGACTACCGACCCCCCAACCTGATCCAACTACCCTCCTCCCCGGCCTGATCTGACAACCCCCCCTGATCGCCTAACTACTGTCCCCCAACCACCTACTGGCCCCTGACCTGATACAACTACCCCCTAACCATCTGACTGCAGCCCCCTACCCCCCACCCCCCCCATCCCAGGGGCTAGGAATCCTGTGATGAGTAACTCACCTCCTGACTCCCCAAAGCCTGTCCACCATCTACAAGGTACAAGTCAGGAGTGTGATAGAATAGTTCCCACTTGCCTGGATGAGTGCAGCTCCCACAACACTCAAGAAGCTTGACACCATCCAGGACAAAGCAGCCCGCTTGATTGGCACCACATCCACAAACATTCACTCCCTCCACCGCCAACGCACAGTCGCAGAAGCGTGCACCACCTACAAGATGCACTGCACGAATTCACCAAGGCTCCTTCAACAGCACCTTCCAAACCCACGATCACTACCATCTAGAAGAACAAGGGCAGCAGATAGATGGGAACACCACCACTTGGAAGTTCCCCCCCAAGTCACTCACCATCCTGGCTTGGAAATATATCACTGTTCCTTCACTGTCGCTGGGTCAAAATCCTGGAACTCCCTCCCTAACAGTACCTACACCACATGGACTGCAGCAGTTCAAAAGGAAGCTCACCACCACCTTCTCAAGGGAAACTGGGGATGGGCAATAAATGCTGGCCCAGCCAGTAAAGCCCACAACCCCTGAATGAATTTTAAAAAATCACCTACCCATTCACTAATATTCATTAAAAGATTGGACCTTTAAATTAACAGAACACGGCCACTTGTGCCGTAAAAAGGGGGGTGTATCCTGTCTTCCCCCAACTCTAGTCCGCTCCGCTGGAGTTCCCCGTGGGATGCTGTGCTGCGCATTTCTCTGACAGCCGGGATTGGAAGATCCCAGGGGAATTGCACAGCAGCACGGATCGGGAGAATCTTCTTGCACAACGGTAATGCACCCAGGATTGCCACTGTTCAGAAAATTCAGGTCAATCTTTTTAAACTGACTGACTTAGTTAATGGCTTGTGCTGTTTACCACAAGACATTTATTTTAGTTATGGGGCGTAAAGGATAGTTTACACCACAGTTTCAACATATCCAGAATTCAAAGCTGAAAGGCAAAAGCAATGACAATTTTTAAAAACATCTTCATAGTACAGTAGTTCAGAATATGTGGAGAAATATTTAAGGGTAAAATTCCTTCTTTTACAGTGGAAATATCCTGGCCTCTGCCTGCTTACATTTCTGGTATCGATTCCATACTGGAAATTTTACTCTTTAGTTTCTGAAAAGTTCCCTTCTAACTGTACCCAGCAGAAAACATATGTTAGATATATTGTTATATGAAAGTGTACACTTGAATCATATCTTCCTTTCTTTGTATCAATTTATTATCAAAGCTGAATTTCTAATGCAATACAACTAATGAAACTGATCACTGCAACAGTTAGCTCAGTTGGCCGGATGGCCGGTTTGTGATACAGTGACACTAACAGCATGGGTTCAATTCCTATACCAGTTGAGGTCATTTGTGAAGGCCTTGCCTTCTCAAACTTATCCCTTGCCTGAGGTGTAGTGACCCTCAGGTTAAACTCACCACCAGTTGTCTCTCTCTAATGAGAGAGCAGCCTACTGAAGCAATGGGCTGCTTTTTTCTGTGATAATAACTTTGAAGCTAGTGGTAAATTGTACAGCAACTTCCAATAAGTACATAAAAGCAAAATACTGCAGATGCTGGAAATCTGAAATAAAAGCAGAAAATGCTGGAAAAACCCAGCAGGTCTGACAGCATCTGTGGAGAGAGAAACAGAGTTAACCTTTCCAGTCCAATATGACTCTTCTTTGGAACATGCGCAGTTACACACAAATCCCCCAAAAGCTGTTGTTGAAGGTACTCTTCTGCCCTGTATGCTGTGCAGAAATGTCATCTTGACATCGTACTCTCATTCAAATGGTATAAAACAGCATAAACTTCCTGTCCTGATGCTGTAGACATGGACTAAACTCACCACAAAAAGCTCCGACCTGTTCATTTCAGTCTAAGTACCTTTTCAATGATGTGGTAAGCCTTAATTATGGCCAAACAACCTCTCTGGCACTGGAAATTAACTTTTTCAAGAGTGAAGGCACCTTCCTTCAATTTTTAAAATTATACTTAGGAGACATTTTTTAAACAAAAGCTTTTTTTAAAAAAAACTTTTCCTGTCTTTTGCCTCTTGCCCTTTTAATCCAAATTTTCCTTTCCCGACTTTTAAATAAAACTCTCTGCACCTGATTAAGCATTAAATTCTAACTTACACTTTCTGGTTTGGACCATGCGCTGCTCGTTATTCTTCAGTCCGACTGGTTAAGGAGAGATACAGTCACTAAGGGCATCACGCCTTGCCTTGCAAAATCCCATAGGACCTCTAGGTACAAGTGGAAGTCAAATAAACAGTGGGTGCCATTCATTTGCCACTCAAAATCTGGCTCTATATCTTTGCTAACAGCATATATTTTAATTTTTGCAGCAATGAATGCTAATTTTAAAACATCTTGGGGCTATGGAAGGTGCTATATTAATGCAAGTTTTTCTTTATTTACAAATTGTGTAGGCCAGAAGGGGAAAAAAGAACTATAGACTGAAGACAAAATATGTACTTGCTGAAGAACAACACTGAACAAGTGTCACGAAAAATACTCAAGCACCTTGCCCTTAGGGGTAGTCAAGGCTATTGGCCAAGTTTAATATTCTAGTCTTCAATGAGAACAGGCTGATGTTCTGTTTGTTAAAAAAATGACTTTTATTTTAAATTGGTTATTAGATCTTGTATCATATTTTCTTCCAGTCATCTACTTCTATAACGAGGAAGCAAAACAGAAATGTTTTAGTGATGCAACAAAATAAAGGACAGTTTTCAAAGTTCACTCCAGTGAGAGATTGCATCATTGGGATGTAACCATCATTGGAATGCAGAATGTTGTTCCTGAAAAACTGCACGGCATCACGGAGGAGCAGGTCCTGAAAAGACCTGGAGCAGGAAAGGAGTGCCTGTTTCAAAGGACATAGACAGGGAGACGAGCAGCTGGCAACAAGATCTGGACCAGAAGATAAGCAGCTGCTGGGAGGAACCAGGACTTAGCAGAATAACTGATGCATGGGAAGTGAGACAGGCTCCTGAGCAGCACTTACAGCAGTTCGACATTTTTTTTCTTTAAAAGTAACTAGTTTTAAAAAGTGAACTGTTTTGTAATTTTTCTGATGTTTCCAATATTTTACCTTTAGAGCTGCAAATGATATTTTAACACTCGCAAATTGAGATTGTGGCATTTGTGTGGGACAATGTATTTGTATGGGACAATGTGTATGAGGACTTTAGTACACAAGCAGCTCAATGGCTAATGTGGAATAGAGTTGCAGGTTGTGTGGTCTGCTTATGGGGGAGGATGTGTGAAACTAATAATTGTACTAAATGTCTCACATTCATACCACGTTTGTGAAAAACATATACCAGGGCTGTTGAGAAATAAGCCTCAGCCAGCAGGAACTAAATGGGTAATATTCCGTTGCGTATGATTGAATAAAGTTTATTAACTGAGTATACTTAAAGTTTAAGGATTGTGTTTCAAATAATTTCTTGATCAAATTAAGCATGAATGCTAATAAAACTAACTTGGAGTTCGGCACATGAAAATCGCTAGGAAATATATACCTTCCTTGTTGACTGATTTTTCTTATTATGAAAGTAGAAATAGGACAAAAGTAAGGCTGGATTGAAATATAGAAATAAAAAGGAGGAATTATGTTTTGTTCTGTATAATGCAGTCAATTCCAGGAGCCATTCCCTCAAGTTCCTCAATCCATCATGTACCATTTTTATCTTTATTACTAATATGAAAATCTTTTTAATCAACTTCATTCTTTGATTAATACTTTGAATAGAATTTACTCAGGTTTGACCATGGATCCAAAAAATTTTATCGAAAAAGAAAAGTTTCCTACGGGCATGTATACTCTGCACCCTTATTATAACAGTTCACGAGAGTTCATCTAGCATGTGTGTTATAATGGAAAGTTTGTATGGTCAACTTCCTATAATACCACGCAAAACATTAAAAACAAAAATATCAGGAGCAAGTGTGTCTTAATGTATAAAAGAGAGCTGAATAATAATATGGTGTAAATACATAAATGCTATTTACCTGTCTCACCTGACAGCTGGGAAATATCCTGTGCCTCTTCAGTTTCCATATTCTGCTTGTGCTCTACAATGTTGGGGAAAGGAATCATGTAGCAAGTTACTGGATGGATGATAATGAAACTACTTACCATTCTAACTCACTATCTGCTATAGAATAATATGCCCTTCTTCCTTCAGATCCAAATACTCTTGAAAAAATAACTATACATTACTATCTGACAAGGAGACCCTGATCTTTCATAGATTACAAAGATTTATAGAAATTTCATTACAGGCAGAGGTTGACAAAATTTGTTATTTATTGTTAATTTCCCACTCCATAATAACCCAAAAATGCAAACTGACTGCAACAAAATTAAGCAGAAAATTAAATGGCCCTGGGTCATTGTATGTGAAGAGAAGCACAGAATTCATTCTCTGGTTGATCTATAGTTATGTTCGCTCTAATTTACTGAGCATGCATCGATGAACCTTGAGTCAGCTTTGTGACACTTGTACAATCAGCAATCAAAAATGAAGCAATTTGCAGAAGAATGTCTCATTTACCCAAGCAGGACTGCATATTTGAGCAGCACAGCTCTGCTTCGATTAATAATGAATACACCTCATATAGCAGCAGATGGGCAGAACAGCAGTTTTAGACTCTGTCCCTCACTTCAAAAAGTCACAGTAACCAATTTCTTCAGTTAGCTCCTACATAGGGAGAAGTGAATCTCCCTAAAATAGCGAAACAAGCCCAGGAGAGAAAGGGAACCCATGTCTTCCTGTTTTACTGACAGATGGCTCCACAGATTTGGAACGAATGGTGGGAAGCTGCTACTCTTTTGCTGTAACACTTTATGTTCTAAACACTGGTTTTGAAGCAACTGCAAACACCAGGGAGTAGACGGTTGAGATTTTGTGGGGTACAAGTTATTTTTTTTTACAGTTTTTGCTAGGATTGCAGATTACCAGTGATTGGTTTCTGGCAGTGTCTGTGAAAAATTGGTGCACTTTAATATTCAACAATTATGAAACTAGATCTTGCAAAACCAGTAATTTAATTAATTATGAAGATCACCAAGTAACAATTTTAAAGGTCTAGCATTTACTAACTTCACTGGTAGTTGCTAACAGAAATGGCATCATATTTACAAGAACGTGTTAAAACAAATTACTAATGTGCCCAAATCCTAAAATGACCAATATTTCTACATTACTGCCCCCCACCCCGAAATGTTCTGTACATACAAAATTATTTTATGCAAATACCTGAATACTAATTTGGCTAATAGCAAGCCTTGAAAATAAACGAGTTCCTCCTACAGCACTGCCCTACACTGTATAATTACAGAATGACTAATTTAGCAGAACATTTTCAATTTTCAAATTCTGGGTAGGAACGAAATAATTCGCGCATCTTCTTTCATTGGAGCATTTGCCCAATTTGTCTGAAAATCTGTACCAACGACACGTGCCCGCAAAGTTATAAGTCACAATTTATTTAAATGAGTGAAGTTCTCTATATCACAACGGCAAACAGAAGTTGTTTAAAACGACTTCCCCAAAATAGTTCAACTAACCTTCCTCATTCTCTTGACCATGCATGTGGGAGATTCTAATGGGAAAAAAATTCTCCAGAATTGCCTTTTTCGAAACTTTTCAGTGTCGCAAGACGCTCCACAGAAAAGTATACCACTGTAATATGCAAATTCTCAACCAGAGCTAGAAAATGAAAAACCTTACGAGTCACTTTCTGAACAAAATTAATAAATGATTTTGTCACCCAATGGTTTTTCACTATGCAATGATTTTAATAAATTGTAGCGGTACAGAATTCAGATTATTTCTACTGTTGCCACTAAACTACAGAGAAAAAAAAACTATTGTTCCTCAATAGTTTTTGACAGTCGCATTAATGTGCTCCGACTTCCGCAGCCCCGCAAAATAACATGCACAACGCACTCCCAAAACTTTGGATATACGCTATATTTCTAACTATATATGGGTAGAGGTATATTCAGAGTTTTGCAGATGAGCACCCGAAATTATTTCGGCCACAGACTGAACTTCATGCAGCGATGGCAGGAACGCATTGTAGCCGAGGTAACAGGTGCCTCCTCCAAACCAGAAGGCAAACATAATCATGATTTGACTTTCCATATTTTTTGTTTTGCTCTGACAATCTCATACCAGTGCAAGTCCTCAGTGTGTGTGTGTGTGTGTGTGTCGGCTGTACGATATTAAGCGACAATAAGGGTCAAGTTGCATGAGTTGGCTGGCAGTTCTTTCCTACCTGTATCCCTCCTCGCTGGCGGTACACACAGCCCGGCAGTTCCTGCTCCATGTGCAGCCTACACTTGGACTCCCTGCGGTTGTACATCTCTCCCCGCTCGACTTCCTCCTTCCAATGCGCCGACCGTGCGCACACACCCTCGTGCTGGGATTGGTGGAAGAGCCCAGGGCTCTGCTTAGCTCGTTTACAGCCAAATGCCCTGTGTGTTGAGCGGTGGCACTGGGTGTCAGGAGCCTCTGCTGCACCGCAATGTCTGTGCTGAACGACAGCAGGGGATGGGAGCACAACGTGTTCGTATACATGCTAATAAAGGAAGGTGGGGGGGGGGGGGGGGTACAATCTTACAGAAGGGAAAGTGGAAAGTGTGGATTACACACATTCCAAGAATGAGGAACATCAAAGTAACCACAGGCTACACTGGCAGCCATGTCACATTGTAGTTGTGCCAATATCCAGAGGGAAAAATGTTAAAGACTTGCTTGCCATCTCTATTTTTAAAAAGCCAACTTTTGCTCCCTCCCTCCCCCAATCGGGTACAAAATCATAAACTGCACCAAATCACTGGCATGGGGTTTGAAATTTAGACAGCGCTCCCTTGCCTCTACCCCATGTTAGGAAGCTCTGTTGGTTGTGCAGGAATCAACTGCAAGGATAAACATCCCAAATAGAGCAATGGCCAAGAGTGAGGGCTCCCAGGATTTCCTATTCACGCTGGAGGCTTTATGAGGTCGAAAGGAGCAAAAAAACAATGTTTTTGGAGAGGGCAGGAGGCCAGCAAAGCAAACTCCAAGAAGGGAATGGGAGCAGCTGGCCAGGAATGTCTCACACGTGGTCAAATTCGGCAAATGTATGTTCAAAGGATGCCTCTTACCAATAACACCACTAACCCCTCACAGTGTTCAATGTACCACACCAACATCACTCACCCATCAGCAATCTCTAGCAATCAGGATACAGGCCTACATTCAGACAAGCCACCTCACCCTCACAAACCTGCCAGCCTCACACTCATCTCTTGCTGCTTCCACATACCTCCAGCTACTTAACCTTAGCATGCACATCACCCATGCACAATCACTGACATTCTTCCTTCTCCCAAGGCAGCTCACAAAAGAAGGGAACAGAACCAAATGGAGACAGGTGTGCCAGAACACTTGGGCCCTCCTGAGGAGACCATGCTCTGCATCAGGGTACAGCTACATCAGAGGCCATTGCTTCCTGCATTGCTGAGAACATTCAAGATGATGATGTCCCTGCCTTGTACTCATTCTCAACTCCCACTTCAGCCTCATCCTGCTATCTGATGTGAAAGCTGCAGATGGTGTGACCAAGGACAGCTTGCTTTCCACATGAATCTCCTTCCCTCACCACCACCCTCCCTTTCTACTTTTATGCTCTCAAATACCCAATAAGTTGTCTCTGGGCAGCCACTGCTGCCCCATGAAGAAGGGTGAGAGCCAATATTGAACTCTAAGAAAGAAGCACTGTTACTTGAATCGAGTATAAAAGTAGGGAAGTGCTGCTACAGCTATACAGGGGCTTAGTGAGACCACATCTGGAGTACTGTGTACAGTTTTGGTCTCCTTACTCAAGAAAGGATATAATTGCATTTGAAACAGTTCAGAGAGGGTTCACTTGACTGATTCCTGGGATGTTTATCTTATGAGGAAAGGTTGAGCAGTTTGGGTCAATATCCATTGGAATTTAGAAGAATAAGAGGTGATCTTATTGAAACATGTAAGATCCTGAGGGAGCTTGACAGGTTAGATGCTGAGAAAGTATTTCCCCTTGTGAGAGGATCTAAAGCAAACAAGAGTAGAACAATCTGCGCAATTGTTGCCTAGCAACAGGGGTCCAGAGAGGGAGGCCCCACCCACACTTACACACAGAGAGAGGGTGGAATTTTCCATGTTTGTTGACTTGAGTGGACAATATGGTGAGAAGGCCAGAAATTGGTTTCACGATATCTTGAACCCAGTTTGCGATCATCCGCTCAGCCCGTCAATGGTGGGCCGTGTTTCCCGCCATCGGACGTTCAGAACCACATTGCAATACATCTGCATATGATTATAAAGTCAGCCCACCAGAATCATCCCCCCGCTGCTGGATTGTGATTGCACACTGATGTCTTTCAAAACAGCGTATATAAGGCGTGCACCTGAGGCTGCACTTTGAGGGGAAATTGGAGGTGAGTGCACAGTAACATTGAGGAGCGCTCGCCTAGGCCGCCTGTTAGACTTCAAGGTTGAGGCACATTGAAGGTGTGGGGGCAAGGGCTGCCCTGCGGTTGATGGTAGTGCACGAGCATGTGTGGGATGTGGGGAAGGGAAGTGGCCACGCATTAGGGAAACCGTGTATAAACCGTGTACAATTTTTCACTTTATACATTAATGATCTAGATGAAGGAACTGAGGGCATCCTGGCTAAGTTTGCAGATGATACAAAGATAGGTGGAGGGACAGGTAGTATTGAGGAGGCGGGGAGGCTGCAGAAGGATTTGGACAGGTTAGGAGAATGGGCAAAGAAGTGGCAGATGGAATACATTGTGGGGAAGTGTGAGGTCATGCACTTTGGCAGGAAGAATAGAGGCATAGACTATTTTCTAAATGGGGAGAGAATTCATAAATCTGGAGTGCAAAGGGACTTGGGAGTCCTAGTCCAGGATTCTCTTAAGGTTAACTTGCAGGCTGAGTCAGTAGTTAGGAAGGCAAATGCAATATTGGCATTTATTTCGAGAGGACTAGAATATTAAAGCAGGGATGTGCTGCTGAGGCTTTATAAGGCTCTGGTCGGACCATATTTAGAATATTGTGAGCAATCTTGGACCCCGTATCTCAGGAAGGATGTTCTGTCCCTGGAGAGGATCCAGAGGAGGTTCACGAGAATGATCCCAGGAATGAAAGGCTTAACATAAGAGGAACGTTTGAGGACTCTGGGTCTACACTCGATGGAGTATAGAAGGATGAGGGGGGACCTGATTGAAATTTACAGAATACTGAAAGGCCTGGATAGAGTGGATGTAGGGAAGATGTTTCCATTAGTAGGAGAGACTAGGACCTGAGGGTACAGCCTCAGAGTAAAGGGAAGACCTTTTAGAACAGAGATGAGGAGAAACTTCTTTAGCCAGAGAGTGGTGAATCTATAGAATTCATTGCCACAGAAGGCTGTGGAGGCCAGGTCATTAAGTGTATTTAAGACCGAGATAGATAGGTTCTTGATTGGTAAGGGGATCAAAGGTTATGGGGAGAAGGCTGGAGAATGGGATGAGAAACTTATCAGCCATGATTGAATGGTGGAGCAGACTCGATGGGCCGAATGGCCTAATTTCTGCTCCTATGTCTTATGGTCTTATGGACTTATAAAGTAACCATTCCTCTGCAGCTGAGACAGTTCAGATGCAGTCACATTGACATGTGTGGAGTTGGGCCTCGAGCTTATCTGCCCACTCAGGAAACACAGGGGCCTGAAAATGCCACCAAATGCTCCAGGGTTTTTCACCCCTCAGGCACAGACTGCAAACTAATGAGCATTTTAGTGGACTGCAGAACAGTTGGATGACTGGCCACGTTGTACAATCTCCTTCCTAAATCTGGCCATGGAGCAGTCACTGGTGGAAGCGCTCACAGCCTCTTGTAATGTCAGCATCCTGGTTTGAACCAGTTTTCCCCATGGTTCAAGCTAACAGTGCAGCCTGGCAGCGTGGGTTAGGAGAATGCCTGTGCCTGAGCTGAGAGCACAGCATGCAGTCCAATGGGCAAAGCTGTCGCCAATCGGTCAGGTGGAGTGGGGCAGAAGTGGCTGGTGTTTCAGGCAGCCATGCAGCGTACTAAACTCTGGCCATCCAAGTGGTGGCCAACACTCTCCAGGATGCATTAAATGGCCTTCAGACTTAACCAAGAGAGGTTCTTAGTACACGTAAGCTAACTCACGCATCTCTAAAATTCATATTGCAGGAGGAATACATCAGGAGCATGAAGCCTGGTGAATGAGCTGTATGCCCCGTGGCGTACAGAGAGCAGAGATGATGGAGAAGAGAGCGATGAAGGTGCCTGGTTGCAAGGGAGGGGAAGCACCCTCAGGAAGAAGGGGTGACTGGGCCTCCCACACACGCTGCTGAAAAGCGACAGCGAGCAGTTGCTGGTTGGCGCCTAGCTAGACCCTAGCAGGATCTATAGACAACGCCTTTCATTCCTGCAGATGACCAACAAACCAGTTCCGCTGAAGGCTGTGCGTGTCTAGGGAACTGGTCAGTCGCATCTGCCAGCTACTGCAGGATCTGGTGCCATGGGGACATGGAGGGCATCCACTGCCAGTGGCCATGAAATAGATCAGTGCACTCAATTTTTATGCCAGTGGCTCCTTTCAGGGCTCCACAGGTGGCCTCTGTGGGATATCACAAGCCTCCACCCACAAATACATCCATGAAGTCACGGATGCCATCTTCACAAGGGCACACAACTTTGTGCATTTCACCTGGGACCAGGACAGCCATGATGCAAGAGCGATTCAATACGCCCAGATCTCGGGTTTCCCACAGGTGCAGGGTGTGATCGACTGCACTCACATGGTGCTCAGATCTCTGTTGCAATAAGGGGTCAACTATGTCAACCACAAGGGATTCCATTTGCTGAATGTGCAACCACCACAAATGCATCCTGCAGGTCTGCACATGGTTTCCAGGGAGTGTCCATGACTCCTACATTCTCAGTTGGTCACAGGCCCCTGACATCTTCCAGGGTCCACAGAAGCTGTAGGATTGGCTCCTCAGGGACAAGGGAGTGGCTGATGACACCCGTGCGGCAGCCTCAGGCTGCAGCAGAGCGACGCTATAATGAGGCTCATGCTGCAACTCACAATTTGGTGGGGCAGACTTCGGGATGCTGAAAATGAGGTCCTGGTGTCTGGACCGGTCTGGTGGAGACCTGCAATACAGTCCACAGAGGGTGCGACACATTATTGTCACCTGCTGCACCCTTTACAACCTGGTGCTGCAATGGGGAGATGGGTTGGCTGAGGAAGAGATGCAGGAGCTGGAGGTGTCCTCCGATGAGGAGGACATTGAAGGTGATGAGGGTGAGGAGGTCCTCAAAGGCGACAATGACAGTGATGAGACCATCGCACTGCAGGATGCTGATGACATGTAGTGAGGAGACACAATAGATCCTCACATTGCACCTATGAATGTTTGACTCCTGTCTGGCTTATGTCAGTGCACATACCCTCTGTGATAAGGCTCCTGTCATGGAGACACAGCGGAGGCCCTAATAGTTGCTCAATTGCAGGAGGATGATGATAACATGTAGTGAGGACGCTCCATAGATCTTCACATAGCCTCTGAGAATGTCTGACTCCTGTCTGGCCAAGGGCAGCTTGCTTGCGCTCTGTGATCAGGGTCATATCATAGAGACACAACCATGAAACTTTAGAAGCATCTAATCCTTTTTCTGCCTTCAGCACCTGAGCCCTTCAGGAGCACAGCGTCACTGGTCACAGATGCTGAAGAGATGGGGGCCAGCCCCACCTCAAAGGTGTTGAGAGCACACACAGAGAATGACGGAACTCGGTGATGTCTGCCCATGACATTCTGGCAGCAATGACCAGCACCGTCCAGGTGGAGGCATCAGTAATATGTCCAGGGAGTGTGAGGCCGGACCATCAAATTGGTCTGAAGGCTGCACAGAGCACAGGGAAGAGGCCCTAGACTAAGACACCTACCTTTATCTTGTGCAGAAAGGTTTCACATCTGAGTGACACGAACACCACATCTGAGTGACATGAACACTGCTCATCAGAGCAAGGACACATAGGCAGGGAGTCATTCTTGGGAGTTTATTTACAATAGTGAACATTATGTACAAGTAATTAACATTGTGCCCAGGCTGTGCAACTACATCTTCTTAACTTTCACTGCATCTTGGTGCTCCCTGGACATCCACAGCAGAGGTGGAGGCAGCCTGTTGACTGCTACGCCCGGTTGTCTGTGATGACCTTGGTGGGCGTCCTCTGGAGGTTTGAGACATGGAGGGCCCCAGCCTACTTTCAGGGTCCTGCTGTATGGCAGTGGAACACTCCTCGGCTTGTGGAGCTGGAGCTGCTGAGGTCACAGGAAGAGGGGATGCAGATGGGCTGGACACTCCTGGAGTCACCTGGATGGATGGCTCCGGTTGGGTACACCTGCTGATCCTCTTCCCTATGGGTGCCCCCATCCCCTGGCTGACTCATTGAGGAGAAGCTGTAGCTGGAGTGAGATTGGGCTATCCCGCATCACTCTTGCATACACACTGTTGGAAGGCAACTATGGCATCAGAGATGGACATCAGCCCATACAGCAGTGCAGGAGCGACATTCTGGACCCAGGTCTCCATGGCGGCTGCCATCCTGCCAGTGTTGACGTTGGTGCATTGGCATGCTGGCACTATGACCTCAGCCTGAAGGTAGACAGACTTCTCCATTGTGCCCTGCAATCTGAGGAGTGCAGCAGACATCTCTTCCTGGTGTTCCCGAGCTTGCCTTTGCAGCTCCAGCAACTGTGACATGACCGAGTCCAGAGGCTCATCATCTGACTCAGACTCAGCAAATTTCTGGCCTCCAGCAGTCCTCCGAGTGCCGGGGACCTGGCAAGTCCCTGCCTCTGCCTGCTGTGGATCAGAAAGTGCGATGTGATCCTGAGGCTACTCTAAAGCTAGGTCCCACCGAGGTGTGTGTCTCTGCAATGCTGGAGGGTGTGGGTGAGCGCTGTGACGGGACTTCAAGGAGGGTTTCAGCGGATTCCTCTTCTGCGCTTCCTTGGGGCTTGATTGGAGGCCCTGGGTTGCGGACTCTCTTGGTTGTTTCCCAGATGTGCCTGAGAAAACAAGGAGAAATAATCAGTGCATGGCAGTGGCCTGTGAAACATTGTTCTCGGCATGGTTGTCTGATGGATGTTGCACTGTTGGATCCTCACTTGGTAGAACACCGCCGACCTCGCCAATAGCACATGAACGGCCCAGATCCTCACCGGTCAGCTGGATGGCTCTGTTTTCAAAGTCCTTGAGGACCTTGAAGTCAGGCATTCCTCCACCAGTCTGCAACTCTCCCTGTTGTTGTGTGCCAGCTTGTCCTGGATGAATAGAGATGGAGAGAGTGTAAGCAGGATGCCTGCCAGGCCAGATGATAAGGATGCCTGGCGTGTATGGGTCCCATGGACGGGATGAGGACAATGAAGGTGTGTGTGAGAGAATGAGTGGTGATGTCCCTTAAACTGGCAGTGAGTGAGGGCCCTGTGGATGTGTGATGGGTTTGTGAGTGTGTGAGTTGACAGTGATGAGAAGAGTGACTTACCCTGGCAGAACAAAGGAGATCCTTCATCCTGTTGCGGCACTGGGTGTCTGTCCTCTTTTGCAGGATGTTGGCATTGACCACAGCTGCCTCCGCCTCCCAAGCCTGATTGGTGATGTTGCTGTCCCTCCTGCGGCCAGAGCACAGATAGAGGACATCACGGTGGTCCTCCACTGCGTCCAAAAGGTGCTCAAGTGACGTATCATTGAACTTGTCTTCTTGCCTATTGGGGCCATGTCTTCCATGAAGCAGTCCTGGGCTGGAAGCACTGAGAGGTGTGCACGCGAATGCACGTCAAGTATGGTGCCCAGTGTGATGAAGCGGTGAGGTGATGGTGTGGCAGACGAATAAGAGCCTGGCCACCATGGAAACAGCGTGTTTCCCAGGAATGCATAATTAATGCAGCGGGATTGGGGCGATATGGTGTGATAAGCTGCCATTGCAGCCAACGGGTAAAATACCATTTTACCCACCCGCTACCACACTTAGTGCAAATCTGGGATGATTCCACCCAGAGAAACCAAAATCAGTTTGAGTTCAGTTGGTCATTATGCTCTCAGTTGATGGGAGCAGTTTAAATCCCTCTCTTGCTGACATACTAGCAGACTGCTGACATTTTAGATGAGTTGCTGTAAAGTTAATGCAACAGTGAATGTCAAATGAGTTCTGGATCTCAAGGGAGATACCAAGTTGTCAGCAGTCTACTGGGAGAGGGAACTGCAGAGAGAGTAGATTCCCCAAAGGAACTGAAAGGTCCCAAAGCCAAGGAGTGAGACAGAAAGGAAGTGTCCCAAGAAGACCTTCTAGTCAAGGGAAGAACAGGACTCCGGAAAAAATCCCGTTCTGTGGAAGTGAAAGTAAGGAGCAGAGAGGAAGGCTCCAAGCTTCAAACTTAAAGAGAAGCAAGCTGCAGGACGCAGATTTAAAGCAGTGTAGGCTTGGGAGAAGCTGGATGATCCAAGGTAACAACCAAAGGTCTCTAACTCTTTACTATGGGCATGTTCTGTTGACGGCTGAGTCAGTTAGCCAGAATGCATGGAAGAAAGCATGAATGCACGTGGTAATCCAGGGGAGAGGAACATCAGAAGGAGAGTTTGAAACCCTGGAGGTGGACCTTTGTGGAAGGCATCTGAGAGAAAGTGGCGGTTTGGGAGGCGATTCCAAAGCAAGTTCTTGGAGGGTGGAGATTGGAAACCCTCTTGTGAACGACAGAGTTCAGTGAGACCGGTTGGCTCACGGTGTGACAAGCGTCTGGGGGGGAGTTGAGGAGAGATCCATAACATTTGTTTGCGGTGGCATCAGTCACTTGGCTTCAGAGTGTGGTGTGTCTGACCACAGGTCGCCTGTTGGTTTACATGGTCTGTGTACTTACTGTGAATATTAGAGTATGAGAAAGCATTTGTAACTTGTGTAATCCTTACAAATCTGTATATACCTGTAAAGGTATAGCTGTGGGTGAAGAAGTATTATAATATAGTTGATATTTGCTTGTTTAATAAATGCTTTATTCTTTTGTTAAAAGTTCATCAGCCAACTCCTGTGACTCTGTTCAGTGGCCATTCTCCATGTATCTAAACAAAAAAATAGAAGTTAGGGTCTTTCAAGCTGGGTTCCACCTTGAGATCAGGCTTGTCCTGGGATCATAACAAAAAGCTTACCTGAAAGTCGCATGCTGACCCCTTTAAATAGTGCTACTGGGGGTTACCCTCATGCAGCTGAACACTGGTTCAGCTGGGAGTGTTTAAGAGATGGCATTAACAGGACCTGCAAAGTCCAAAATGGCATGTCAGAGGACAAAACAGCATTGGACACCGAATGACATCACAATCTCCCTGCTCACAGCATATCCATGCTAGTGCACTTGCAAGCATGGTACACCATGTGAGCTGCATTGGAAGTGGTTGGAAATGGGTCTGCTGCCAATTTTAGTGTCTCTCGGCCTCTAAGAATGCCTGTTTATATACTAATTATTGACAAACTGGATTGCTAATGACCAAATTTTTGCCTTCAGTTTTCCTTTTAGAGCTCTTTTTAATTTATCCCTAAAAACATTGGAGAGAGCTACCTGACAAACTTGATTGGGTTTTTTGATGGAGTAACTGAGGGGGTTGATGAGCGTGGTGCAGTTGATATTGAGTGTATGGACTTTTAAAAGGCATGTGATACACCACATTATAGCTAATAGCAGAATTGAAAATCCTGCAATTAAACCGTGACAACATAGATAAAATATTGGTTCAGAGGCAGAAAGCAGAGAGTAGTGGTGAACATAAGTTATTTAGAGGGGAAGAAAGTATAAAGTGATATCCCCTGAGGTCAGTATTAGGACCACTGCTCTCTCTCTCTCTCTCTAGATCAATATTGGGACAATATTAGGGCCACTGCTGTATATATATTGTAATTTCAAGATTTTAAGATTGCACAGTGCTCAGTAATTTTCCCTGCCCGCTGGTGCTGGGCATGTTTGATGGCGTGAGCAGACAATATAGCAAGAAGGCCAAAAATCATTTTTGCAATCAGTTTGCAATCATCCGTTCTGTCTGTCAATGGCGGGCCGCGTTTTCCGCTGTCGGACATCAGGAACCTCATTATAAAGCCAGCCCACCAGACTCATTCCCCGCGCTGGATCATCCTCCCATGTCAATGGGAAAACACGCCGGTGCAGAACACATCTTGACAAGTGTGATGTGCAGAAGTCAAGACTTAACGTCAGGGCCTTGCTCACATTGCAGACATACAAGGAGCAGAAGATGCTGGAGCCTGATAGCAACAGGGCTCCGGAGGAATGCTCATGGTCTGCTGGGTGGATTCTTATGGACATGGCTCCGCTGTGAAGCAGCTAAAAGAAGGGGGTAAGTCACCCTTTGAGGGCCTGCGTTGCCACTGCAGGAACTCACCCATGGCTATCGCGATGGAGTGCATGTCTGCACACATCTCCGCATTCTACTGGACCAAGGTCTCCATGGCATCCACCATCCTGCTTGTGGAGACTTCAACACATGCACATGTGGGCACCACTTCATCAGAGAGCAGGGGACACATCCCTCCGACTCACGTGCCACTCTGTTGAGGGCTTCTAACAGCTCTGCCTGATGTGCCCCCGCCTTCTACCGACTCTCCAGGATAGTTGGAAGGCCAAATCCAGAGGCTCATCATCTGACCCAGACCTCACAGATGCCTCTACCCCAGCTGTCCTCCAGGTGCCAGGGAGCTTGGCTGAACCTGCCTCCTCCTGCTGCGGACATGTGTCCATGCGGTGACCACCAGATTGTGAACCCGAGCCTGCTCTAGATCTAGGTTCCACCAATAGAGGTGTGTGTCTCTACACTGATGGGGGGTGTGGGTAAGCGCTGTGATGGGTCTTCCAGGCTGCTTATTTCCAGCTCTTCAATGGAGGAGGTGTCTGTCCTCTTGGCTGGAGGTGAGCACGTGGATGGACTGAGGGATGACCAATGCAGCTTGGTAAAGTTATTTACTGTCCCATCTCAAACGTACATTAAAACACCTGGTTCCGATAACATGAAGACATAAAATTAAAATTGGTTTATAGATGGCTAATAAAATAAACAAGCATTCTTATATCTTTCTTTCTCTGAGCCAAAAGTGTAGCACCGGAGCAATTTGTCCCCAAATTCATAATGCAGTAATTGTCATTATTCTCAGGGAATAGCCATGGTACCCTCAGGTATCCATTACAAATGTGATAACTCAGTAATATTGCAGCTTATCTTCTTAAATTCGATTAATAGGCTGATTTGCACATTAAATGAAGGAAAAAGATAGCATGTAACTTTTCAAAGACTGATGTAAAAGAGCTCCTTGCCTAACTTAGAGAATAGAGAATGCAATTGTTGAAGCAGCAGGGCAGACATTGTCAGTTACAGCAGATTGGTTCATATGGTAGGAAGTGCTTTTGACTGTAAGTTTGAAATTAGGATCACAAGGAACTCATTGTGGTGTTGGAAGAGATGTTCAATGGCCTCACTAAGTCAGCAAAGGACAATGTGTTTTCAGATGAATAGCAGGAAAGCTAACTGAGTTGTAGAGAAACACATGGCCACTCTCTGATATAATAGTAAAGCATTGCACTTTAGGGTATCATATGGCACCATGTCCCTTGACCCAGAAGCAAAGTCAGTAGGCAACATCCATGTCAAGTGTCTCATATTCTGTAATACTTACATGGAGTCACACAATCTAGGCACTCACTCCTTTACGCTATGTATACTACCATCCATTGCATGATTCCCAACTGATCGGACTGCATGATTTGAAAACTTCAGCAGCCAATTAATAACTTTCAGAAGATGACAGCACATAATGCTAGGCCTTTGGAGGATGGTGTGCCGTTAGCCAACATTTAACATCCAATGAAGAGGAAGCAATGGCCATAATTGACTTCAATTTTGGCCGGGCAGTTCAGTGGAGATGTGGGAGCCTTTGTGCCTTCAGTGTGTTTGTGAGAATGTATACCTTTTCTTGCTTGATGGCTACAATCTTGTTGGTTATTCAATCTCTTACCAGCTACCACTTTCCTCATAAGAAATCTACAAGGTAGCTGATTAAGATAGCATGCAGCTCAAGTACATCAAAGTTAACAGTACAGTTTACCTTTCCTTTTTTAAAATTCTTTCGTGGGATGTGGACATCACTGACTAGGCCAGCATTTATCCCCTCGAAAAGGTGATGGTTAGTTGCTGTCTTGAACCACTGCAGTCCGTGTGGTGTAGGTAGACCCACAGTGCTGTTAGGAAGGGAGATCCAGGATTTTGATCCAGTGATAGTGAAGGGATGGAGATATAGTGAGTGGCTTGGAGGGGAAATTGAAGGTGGATGTTTTCTCATACATCTGCTGCCCTTGTCCTTCTGGTGGTAGAGGATGTGGGTTTGGAAGGTACTTTCCAAGGAGTCGTGGTGAGCTCTGCAGTGCATCTTGTAGACACGCTGCTGTCACTGTGCATCAGTGATGGAGGGAGTGAATGTTGAAGGTGGTGTATGAGGGCCTGATCAGATGGGCTGCTTTTTCCTGGATGGTGTTGAGTTTCTTGAGTGTTTTTGGAGTTGCACTTATCCAGGCAAGTGGAGAGTATTCCATCACATTCCTGACTTGTGCCTTGTAGATGGTGGACAGGCTTTGGGGAGTCAGGAGGTGAGTTACTATCTTCAGAATTCTCAGCATCTGACCTGTTCTTGTAGCCACAGGGTTTATATGGCTGGTCCAGTTCAATTTCTGGTCGATGGTAACCCCAGGATGTAGATTGTGGGGGATTCAGTGATGGTAATGTCATTGAATGTCAAGGGAGATGGTTGGATTCTCTCCTCTGGAGGCTGCAAGTCTGGAGACAGTGGAGAATATTGCTGAAGAGGAAGACCTTGTGTTCCATGGTATCTCTGGCAACACGAGTACCCACTTACGAGCACACCTTATAATCGGAAGTTTGGAGACACCCACTGATGGGATTCAGATAGTATAGCTGATGAAATAACACATGGTGAGATACAACAACAACAACTTGTATTTTTCTAGTATCTTTAATATAGCAAACTATACCAATGGGCCGCACAGGAGCTTTAACAAAGATAATTTCACACCAAGCCATGTAAGGGGATATTAGGGCAGATGACCAAAAACCTGGTCAAAGATGAAGGAGCATCTTAAAGGTGGAAAGAGAGATAGAGAGATTTAGAGGAGGAATTCCAGAGTTTAGGCAACTAAAGGTTGCCAGTGGTGGAGGGATTAAAATCGGTGTGCTCAAGAGGTCAGAATTGGAGGAGTGCAGATGGGGAGGGGCAAGACCACACCATGGTGGGATTTGAAAACAAAGGATAATGATTTTAACATTGAGAGCCAATGTAGATCAACTAGCACAAGAATGATGGGGGAGTGGGACTTGATATGAGTCAGGACACTGGTATAGAGTTTTGGATAACCTGAAGTACACTGAGGGTAGAATTTGGGTAGGCAGCTGGGAGTGCATTGCAACTGCCAAGGGTCAAGATAACAAAGGCATGTGTGAGGGTTTGAGTAGCAAAGAAACTGAGGCTGGGGTGGGTGAGACGATGTAACAGACATGGGACTAGGTGGTTTTACTGATGGTGAGGATATGAGGTCAGAAGTCCGCCTTGGGGTCAAATATGACATTAAGGTTTCTCACAGTCTCGTCCCGCTTCAGACAGTTGCCAGGGTGATAGTTGGAGTTGATGGAGAGGGAGTGGAGTTTGTGGTGAGATCTGAAGGCAAAGACTTCAAACTTCCCGATATTCATTTGGAAGAAATTTCTGCTTATCCAATACTGGATATCGGGCAAGCAGTCTGACAATTTAGAAAATGTTAACAACACAGGTAATAATAGAACCAGAGGATGCCTGATATGGCTGAGTGGAGGCCCCTGGCTGCATGATGATCTCAGGGGTTCCATCATGAAGAGAAGGATGCCAGAAATGCATTAAACGTACATGAACATTATATATAATCTTTCCCAAAATGTGTGGCAAATTCCTGGGATAATGGCGGAGTCCACTGTAGTGCCCTGTGCCAACATGCAGGAGGGTTTCAACACATTCCAAAGAAAACTGGAGAAAGTAATAGCTACAGCAGCATCTGTAAACTTTCCCCACTTAAGAACAATTTAGGTAATTTAGTCAACCTAATCTGGAGGTTTTGAATGAAGGTCTTGAGCAGAATGCCTGGAAAGATCAATGTTAACTGGGTAGCAAAGTACACAACCTCTTTGAGGTACTGAAGGATATCTTTCTCAAACTTTAAAGATCTTTCTGATTCCGTGAAGTTTATTCTCCCACATATCACTTATAACCAGAATCCCATTCATAGCACCAGCTAATGTGTGTGTGTTAACCTTTGATTTTCCTCACAGCAGCAATATGAAGTATTCCACAGATGCCTTCACCTTTGGAGGACCATAGCAAAGAATCAATTATCCTGTGTCATCTGACAGTATGGAGGTCCCAAGAAATGGGGCAATGTCATATTAAGTGGCTTATAATATTTTGCAGCAGTACTCTACATCTCAGCTGGCTGGTACATATAAAAATGTTACATATGAACAAACATACAAATTAGGAGCAGTAATAGGCCACTCAGCCCTTTGAGCCTGCTCTGCCATTTATTAAGATCATGTCTGATCTGATTTTAACTTCACCTCGACATTACTGCCTTCCTCCAATAACCTTTCACCTCTCTTCTTATCAAGAACCTATCTACCTCTGCCTTAAAAATAATCAAAGATTCTGCATCCACTGCCTTTTGAGGAAGAGAGCTCCAAAGACTCATGACCCTCTGAGAGAAAAAAAATTCTCCTCATCTATGCCTTAAATGGATGCCCCTTATTTTTAAACAGTGATCCCCTAGTTCTAGATTCTCCCACAAGAAGAAACACCCAGTCCACATCCACCCTGTCAAGTTAGAATTAGGGGGTGGGTTGGGGTGAAGAAAAGCTTGGATAATCTCAAGAGTGTGGACAGTGACAGAAATAAATGATATAAAAAGTTGTAATAAGTCACAGGAATATTAATGCAAAGTCTGAATTGGGTTTTATTCTCTTGTCTGATAATAGGGAGTTGGTACTATACTGATGTTAAGATGTGATAAACAGCTGTGAGGGTTGAGGATTTTATTTGGACCATTGAGGAAATGGTCAGAGGAAGCAGATCTTTGATGGGTAGGGGTTTTCAAATAATACTGTTCATCAATGCATGTGTCTCAAAAGAGTCTGTAACTCAGCTGTCTAGCAATAATTGTATTGCACCTGCTTCCCGTTATTCACAGGCTGTGTCTACAGCATCAGCAATGTTATTATCAGGCACTCACAATTTATGAGATTGTGCTGCATGTATGGCAAGGTATCCTGAGACCTATCTAAACACTGGAACCTTCTTTTGAGCATTCCTATGGCTTGCTTAATTCGTAACCATGTTTTCATGTGTCAATCACTGTTCCTCTCCTGACTAGCATTGGTGGGTCTTTGGAAAGGCATTATCAAACATGGGAGTAGCAAATCCAAATAAGGTGTAAGAGACACAATGAGAAAACCTCACCTTTGTGACCACAACCAGGTCAAAGCTGTGATGAGGTCTGGAACTGAATGGTTCGAGAAGAATCTGAACTGGAAAAAGCATTTTTGGTGAGTCTTTGATTATTAGGAATCGTTTGATGGAATTATTTATCATTGCAAGATAAAGAGGAAGAAACAATCAAGAACGGAAACAAATAGAAAGAGGTGGAGGCACCAGGAATTTGAGAATGGAAGTCAAGCAGAGACACCTGGCTGGATTTTAAGGCTGCAAATCGGGCAGACCACCCCTCCTCATGTGTATGTAAAATACAGAGTGATGGCTTCAGGACGGCAATATGACATCATCAGAGCAGTCTCATGTTACAAGGCAAAAGGCTGTGGAAATCAGACGCCTGCCCGCCGTTTTCAAATAATCAATTAAAAAGCTATTGAGCTTGTTAAAGAGCCAATGCATGCAATTTTTTGTTACCTGCTGAATCTTTCAGGTGTCAGACAGGAAAAAGTCTGGGAGTGCTTTGCAGCAGGGAGGAGGCCCACAGGGGTAGAAGAAAAGGCCTGCCACCGGGACGATGGCTGCATGTAGCAGCAGAGTATGCTGGTGACAGAGACAGCATCTGTACGGTTTTTTCAATTCATTTCATCACTGTTTTGAGCCTGACATAAGAAGTAAGGAGAGGCTGAGAGGGCAGGGGGCCTTTAATTTTGTAGTCATGACCGACTTCCTGTTCATGGCATTGCCCCTCTCCTGCATGATTTCCTGGCCTAGACTCCCAATTAGGCATGGAGCCGCCCTTCATACCGCCAATTGAACATAAGAACTAGGAGCAGGAGTAGGCAATTCAGCCCCTCGAGCCTGCCCCACAATTCAATACGATCATGGCTGATCTCATTTCGGCCTCAGCTCCAATTTCCCGCCTTCTCCTCATAGCCTTTCAACCCGTTACTAATTAAAAATCTGTCTATCTCCTGCTTAAATTTATTCAGCATCCCAACATCCACTGCACTCTGAGGTAGTGAATTCCACAGATTCAAGACTCTTTGAGTAAAGTAATTCCTCCTCATCTCTGATTTAAATCTACCACCCCTTAGCCTAAAACTATGGCCTCTCGTTCTAGAATGGCCCACAAGGGGAATCATCCACTCCACGTCTACTTTATCTATCCCCATAAGCATCTTATATACCTCAATTAGATCTCCTCTCATCCTTCTAGACTCTAGTGAGTATAGGCCTAAACTGCTCAATCTCTCCTCATAAGACAAGCTCCGCATCTCTGGAATCAATTTAGTGAACCTCCTCTGAACCGCCTCCAGTGCAACTACATCCTTCCTCAAATAAGGGGACCAAACCTCTGCACAGTACTCCAGGTGCAGTCTCACCAATGCCTTGCACAGTTGCAACAACACTTCCCTATTTTTATACTCTATTCCTTTAGCAATAAATGCCAAAATTCCATTTGCCTTGCTTATTACCTGCTGTACCTGCATGTTGGCTTTCAGCGATTCATGCATGAGGACACCCAGTCCCTCTGCATTGAAGCATTCTGAAGTTCCTCTCCATTTAAATAATAAGTATTGGCCGCCATTCCTCCGGGCGGCCACTAATTGGCCTTCCGAAGCTTGATTCACCATACTGAGACGATGGAGGCGGGAGCAGGCGGACCATTCACTTTCCATTCTGCTTCCCTCACCTTGCCAAAAACCGGAAAATCAAGCCCACAATTACAGAAAGAGAGGCATTTGCTTGCTCATGATCACCGACATGGGATATCAGGTTTTGGTTATTCCTTGGACATTTTAATATTGTTTGGAGCATTTGACATTGGAGCGTTCTGATAGAAGTTTCTATTGTTGATGAAAAGCACACTTTGAAAACTTAAGAAGTTACAGTATTATTGTCAAGATTGATGCAACATTTAATTCTGTCACCATCTTGGGTAGGGTTCTGGTGAAATCGTGTATTGTTTTATATTGCTGTAAGCATAATATATGTCATCCTCTTTAATGAAATGGAATCACCCATGAAATATTTTCTACTATTTATGTATGACATAATTCTATTAGCAGAAGAAGAATAGATAGTAGGCATATACAGATGATTGCATGATTGGGCAGACTTCATTATCCACAATTTATTAAGTCACAATGGATTATTAAAAAATCATAATTGCAAAAATGATAGAGATATTAAAATAATATTTTGCTTTGATTTTCACAGAAATGCGTGGTAGTGGGAATAAATACACAACAGCAGGAGATGGACCAATTAAGGTAACTATTGATAAGGAAGTAGTGTAGAAAGAAATAAAGGTGAAAGAGACCCTGGAATCTGATTGCATTCATTTCAGAATGCTGAGAGAAGTCAGAGAGCAAATAACAGGCTCTGAACATAATCTTTCAAGCATCCTTAGAAAAGGAAGTTGTTAAAGAATAGGGCAGTTTCTAATATTACACATCTGTTCAAAAAGGGAGAAAGTATAAATCAGCCAACTAGTGATCTGTTAGATTAATATTGGTAGTAATTAAGCTTCTAGAAAACATAATACAGGATTACATTAATAATAACCTAGACCATCAGGAACTAATTATTGTTGGTACACCGATTGAGACAATCAGACATTGTTGAAAGAATTACCTTTTCTGTTCAATCTTTTTAGGTTTGCTTCTTAGGATTTTCAATGCACATAAACACTAATAATTTTGGCTTTAATCTCAACACTATGCAGAAGTCTTCTTTTTGCATGCATTTAGAATTTGATATTGGTAGCCAACGGTTAAAATTTTCCCATGAAACCAGTCTCATTTCAGATTTCAATTTTCATCGGATTGTCACTGTACTCTCTGGAGAAACATCTGATCAGAAACTAAAAATGTGCAAAGCAACAGGGATGAATTTCAGCCTTGGTGACATATTTGACCCCGAGATGAGCTTCTGACTACATATCAGCACCATCACTAAGACTGTCTACTTCCACCTCCGTAATTTTTTTATTCATTTATGGGATGTGGGCTTCGCTGGTTAGGTTATCATTTATTTCCCATCCCTAATGGCCCTTGAGAAGGCAGTGGTGAGCTGCCTTCTTGAACCGCTGCAGTCCATGTGGTGTGGGTACACCCACAGTGCTGTTAGGAAGGGAGTTCCAGGATTTTGACCCAGTGACAGTGAAGGAACGGTGATATATTTTTAAGTTAGTGTGGTGAGTGGCTTGGAAGGGAACTTGCAGGTGGTGTTGTTCCCTTCTGTCTGCTACCTTTGCCCTTCTAGATGGTAGTGGTTGTGGGTTTGGAAGGTGCTGCCCAAGGACACCTGGTGAGTTCCTGCAGTGCATCTTGTAGATGGCAGACACTGCTGCCACTGTTCATTGGTGGTGGAGGGGGTGAATGTTTGTGGAAGTGGTGCCAATCAAGTGGGCTGCTTTGTCCTGGATGGTGTCGAGCTTCTTGAGCATTGGAGCTTCCCTCATCCAGGCA
Source organism: Cetorhinus maximus (assembly GCF_964194155.1). NCBI lineage: Eukaryota > Metazoa > Chordata > Chondrichthyes > Lamniformes > Cetorhinidae > Cetorhinus > Cetorhinus maximus. The sequence goes on from NC_135881.1 coordinate 86,548,418, forward strand.
AGTGGAGAGTACTCCATTGCACTCCTGACTTGTGCCTTGTAGATTGTGGACAGACTCTGAGGAGGCAGGAGGTGAGTTACTCGCCACAGGATTCCTAACCTCTGACCTGTTCTTGTAGCCACAGTATTTATATGGCTAGTCCAGTTCAGTTTCTGGTCAATGGTAACCACCAGGATGTTGATAATGGGGGACTCAGTGATGGTAATGCCATTGAATGTCATGGGGCGATGGTTAGATTCTCTCTTGCTGGAGATGGCCATTGCCTGGTACTTGTGTGGCGTGAATGTTTCTTGTCACTTGTCAGCCCAAGCCTGGATATTGTCCAGGTCTTGCTGCATTTGGGCATAGACTACTTCAGTATCTGAGGAATTGCGAATGGTGCTGAACATTGTAAAATCATCAGAAAACTCTTCTGACCTTATGATGGAAGGAAGGTCATTGATGAAGCAGCTGAAGATGGTTGGGCCTAACACATTACCCTGAGGAACTCCTGCAGTGATGTCCTGGAAATGAGATGCTTGACCTCCAACAACCACAATCATTTCCCTTTGTGCTGGGTATGACTCCAACCAGCGGAGAGTTTTCCCCCTGATTCCCATTGACTCCAGTTTTGCTAGGGCTTCTTGATGCCACACTCGGTCAAATGCTGCCTTGATGTCAAGGGCAGTCACTCTCACCTCACCTTCATCCCACTTCAGCTCATCTGCTGCTGAAACCCTCACTCATGCCTTTATTACCACTAGACTTAACTATTCCAATGCACTCCTGGCAGGTTTCCCACATTCTGTCCTCTATAAACTTGAAATCATCTAAAACTCTGCTGCCTTACAGATATCAAGTCCTGTTCCCCTATCACCCCCTGTGCTCCGGCCTCCCAGTCAAACAATACCTCAATTTTAAAATACTTATTCTTGATTTCAAATCCCTCCATGGTCTCTCCCCTTTCTATCCCTGTAATCTCTTCCCACATCACAATACTCTGGGATGTCTGTGCTCATCCAATTCTGGCTCCTTAAGCATCCCCAATTTTAATTTCTCCATTATTACTGACCATGTTTTCACATCTAGGCCCCAGTATTCCATCCCTAAAACTTTCTGCCTCCTGGCCTCTCTTTCTTCCTTTAAGACTCTCCTTAAAACCTACCTCTTTGACCAAGCTTTCAACCATCTGCTCTAATGTGGTTCGATTTCTAATTTTTCTTTATAACGCTCTTGTGAAGTACCTTGTGACAATTTATTCTGTTACAGGCGATAATGATGCCAAATGTCACTGCTGCAACCAGTCCTTAAAGATCAATGGTTTGTTATGGTATAAGGAGCATTTTCATTTTCAAACTGGGAAATATTTTAAGCTTGAAATCTTGACGATCTTGAGACAGTAAATTTATCAATGAGTAACTTAGTTAACTCAAAAAATACAATTTAAATTGCACTAGACAGCCAATTAATAAAAATATTATTATTTTTAATGATATATGTTGAGTAAAACATAATCAGATATGTTTATTTCATAGATTTGCTACCCAAATTGATTCCTTATTCATGTTGGGCACTTGACATTCTACCAAATTATCCTTTTAGACCCAACCAGGCTTAAGTCTTCTGAGAGTGGGCTTAAGCCCTATGAACCCAAAATGGGATCTGTGATGCTTGAAGAGAAAGAAAAGCTCTTGTCCCATTTTCTTCACATCAACATGAGTTCTGCTTTGCGTTTCACTTCTCCAGTGTTATGTTCTTACAGGTGCACATGATCATCTACATTAAATAAAAGACCCCTTAATGAGGCACGGTAGTGTGAAAGTATGGGCCAGAAGCTCTGCCCAGTTGTATTTCTGATGGTGATATTATGCTGCTAAAATTTTTATCCCATGTGCCTTGATTTATGGATCAGGCTGCTCTGTAAATCATCAATCCTATTCTACAAAGGCAGTCCACAAGACGAATCCCTTTGCTGTAGCCCACTCTTCATGAATCCATAGCTTACAAACTTGTGGTCACTAGCAATAATTCCATGTGGGCTCCATTATGAACTCCAAGGTTAAGGTTTTATCTATTTAACCACATTCTCAACATTTTACCTCCTGGCATTAATAAATCTAGTTATTATGTACAAAAGTTCTGACAGCTTTCGTCACAGCCCAAACTTCACACTTGCATAAAACACTGCCTTTAAAATGTATATTTAAAAAAACTCAGTAATTTATGTTTTTTTTATCGAGATAGCCCGAAGAGGGTTGAGATAACAAGAACAGAACCAAGCAGATGTCTGTCTAGAGAAACTCTGGACATCAATAATTAGCACCTAATTGACCTCAGGATCTACTTACACCGCAGGGATTGTCTAGGTATTTGTCTTAAAGGGACAGGACAAGTTAGCACGTAGCCATTGTAACTCTGCTCCAACTGCAAATTATGTGTGAACAGTGGTATGGAGACCAGCCGGTAGGTAGTAACATAAATGTTTTGAAAAGACACTGAATGTGAATCTGGAGAAAGATAGGGCAGATGAAAATGGCAAGAAATTGGGGAGCTGCTTAAAATTTGGCAGGCTTGTTAGATAAAACAAACCTTTTCTTGTCCCTATGTGACTGTGTGACTGAAGTAATGAACACCCGTTACCACACATTAAGATTTAAATATGCCTCAATCATTGTAAAAACCTTTGCTTCCTCCACACTTAGTTGTGGAAGAGACATTCTGAATGCCTGCTATCATTGAGGAACCTGCTGCCCACTGGCACATATCAAAAAACTGCAGCACACAATTCAATTTCTAATATGTGCTTCCAATAGGTTAGACTCCCTGCTTAGAAGGCAGCAGATACTAAGAGCTGTCACTCATTCCTTTCTACATCTTCATGAACAATAAGTTGATAGTCTCAGAGTATCAGCTCCAGGAATTTCTAAAATCATTGTGGTGCTTTGATTTGAAAATGATGTTGTGTAGCTAGCAAACATGTTTGAGCAATCCAGTGCAATACCATTTTGAACAATTACCAGAAGTGTTGTATATGTTGCCTGTCAGTGCAGTATCATTGCTCTCTTTGGCTTAAAGGAGTCTTCAAAGGTATTATTGAAAAATAAAAGGGACACCTGTATTGATTGTTTCTTCATATCATATGCCAACTTCAGCTTGAACATAAAACTTCAGGACCATGCTGAGTCCTGTGGTCTTTCTCATCATTCATAATACATTGCAAAGTCCCAATAACACTAAATTTGTGCCTTTCATGTATTGTAGCTCCCGGGTCAGCAACAGGTCAGCAACCGTGTCCAATGTCGAAGAGGAATTGTGGTGCAGATTGGTGGCAAAAATAGGAAATGATTGCAGGGACAGAGGGTTATAGGCTATGCTAACTTATGACTCAGTATTCTGGAAGGAAGAAACAGCACATTGCAAGCTGCCCGCTACAGCTTCTTGTACCACATTAAAAATAGATATCTGTCATGTAGCTGATGGTGAAATTCCAAAGTTTTGGATGATGTTTGCTAGAGGGCATTAACCAGAAGTAAGCTATGACAACACGTGCTCACATATCTAATGTTTAGTGCCTATCATAATTGACTATGAGGTATAATGTATGTCCATGCTGTTGTCAGGAGGATAGTGACAGCAGGCTCAAGATTTTACAGCATATCTCAAGAGAAAAGTTCTTGGATTGCTGGTTGCCAAGTGAAGGTTCAGACCTGTGTCTAAGGACCATCCAGTGATCATTTGTCTTGGAAGGAAGTTTCTAAAATTGTATTTGAATTCAGGTTGGCTCCAAAATAACATATTGCTAATGGGAGATTGGAATTGAGACTATCATCGGTGGAAGACTTGTCACTCCAATATGTCGCCAAGTTGACCTGTGCTGCACTTGGGACTTGTTGATGATTGATCAATCAGCCTGGTTTATTGTTGGGGCCTATAAAGGGTGGCCTAGTCTTTGGAAATTAAGGACTGGATTTTCATTTTCAAGCTGGAAGAGGACCAGTATGATTGCCCTCCTAAAGTGTGTTGCGGATAACAATATTTAAAGCTTAATGTAAACATAAAAGTTCTGATAAAAACTTGTAAACAATAGATTTGATTAAATAATGGAAGTTGTAGTCTGCCTGCAAATCTTACAGAAGAAAAGATGGCTCAAGATTACTACTGTGGAATATTTGAAATTGCCAGGGTGCTTTCCGTGGCACAACAATATAGCAAATCTAAGATTTGGACAGTAAAGAGAGGGGAACAGAATATATGGTAAAAAGTATGTTGGAAAGTGGCATATATACCATACCTCTCCCTTGACTGGTTACATTTAGTGAATGTGGGTTTGTACTGTATTTCTCTTCACATAAGGACATAAGCATGTCAGAAATTGCAACACGATGGATCATATGACTCCTCAAGCCTGCCTGGTCAATCAATACGATCATGGCTGATCTCCTGTTTTAACTCCACTTTCCCACCCAGTAGCCATATTCCTTGACCAAAATTTTGTCCATCTCAGCCTTAAATATATTCAATGATGGAGCACACAAAACCCTTCTGTGCAGAGAATTCCACAGGTTCTCAATCCTCTGAGTAAAGAAATTTCTCCTCATCTTAGTGCTAAATGATTGCACCCCTGCCCAGCCCACCCAGCCCTTATTTTGAAGCTGTGCTTTGATGTTCTCGATTTCCCAAAGGAAACATCCTCTCAGAATCTACCCTGTCAAACGCCTTCAGAATCCTGTATGTTTCAATGAGATCACTCCTCATTCTTCTAAACTCCAGAAAGTAGAGAACCAATTTACTCAGCCTCTCATCATAGGACGACCCTTTCATCCCAGGAACAAATCTAATTAAACTTCGCTTTACGACTTCCAAGGCAAGTTCCTTCCTTCCTTAGAAATAATATTCTGCTTTTCTATTCTTAGTACCAAAGTGAATAAGTTCATACTTTCCCACATTATACCCCATCTGCCACCTTGTTGTCCACTCACATAATCTGTCTATATCTTTGTGTCCTTCTCACAGCTTACATTCCCTTAGCTTTGTATCATCAGCAAACTTGGATACATTACTCTCAGTAACTTTGTTAAGTCATTATTATAGGTTGTAAACAGCTGACGCTCCAATACTGATCCTTGCAACATCCCACTAGCCACAGCCTGCCAACTTGAAAACATGCCCCGTTTATTCCTACTCTCTGCTTCTTATCCACTACCCCCAATCCTTCATCTATGCTAATATATTATCCCCAACACTATGAGCCCTTATATTGCATATTAACTTTTTCTATGGCACCTTATTGTATGCCTTTTTGGGAAATCCAAGTATAATACATCCCTTTATCCACCTGATTAGTTATGTCTAAAAAAACCTAATAAATTTGTCATGACATGATTTCCCTTCTGTAAAATCAAGTTTCCTGATGATACTATGACTTTATAATGCATAGTTAAGACTTTCTAAATAATAGATTCCAACATTTTGACTGATGACTGATATCAGGTGAACTGTAGTTCCCTGTTTTCTCTCTCCCTCCTTTATTGACCAGCGGTGTCACATTTGCTAACTTCCAATGTGCTGGAACTGTTCCAGAATCTAGGAACTTTGGAAAATCATACCCCAGTGCATCCCCTATATCTGGAGCTAGCCTCTTTTAGAACCGCAGGATATAGGCCATCTGGTCCTGGTGAATGTCAGCTTTAAGTCCCTAAATTTTTCCTAATACTTTGGGTGGGATTTTCCTGTCCCACCCACGACGATGCCACTGCTGATGGGACTGAAAAATCCCAGCCTTCATCTCTGTTGGTATTAATTATTTCAAGTTCTTCACTCGTATTATCTCTTGGTTGCCCTCTATTTCTGGTATGAAACTTTTGTCTTCCACTGTGAAGACAAACACAAATTATTTGCTCAACTTTTCTACCACTTCTTCATTCCCCATGATAATTTCCCCTGTCTCTGCCTAAGGGACCAACATTTACTTTAGTTACTCTCCTCCTTCTTATATACCTGTATAAGATCTTACAATCCATTTTTCTATTTTTGGTTAGTTTACTGTTATATTCTATTTTTTCCTTTTTTTTCAATCAATGTTTTGGTTGCTCTTTGTCGATTTATAAAACCCTCAGACATATTACTATTCTTCCCAACGTTTCAATATAATGAAGTCTGCAATGGGTACTTAAAACTTAATTCCATAGAACTATATTTTATCTCATCTATGCATGGGTCCTGAGATCTGCCCATGGTGGATACTAGGTGAGTTTGCTTGGTAGGTGTATAGGTAAAGGGTGGTGGGTGGGGGATATAGGATGGCATAGCGGCTAAAAAGGGCCATGTGGGCTGGGCAGAAGGACATAGGTTGACATAAGGGCTATAAAGGGCCATGGGGTGTGGATAGAGGTGCATAGGATGGCACAGGGGATATAAAGGGCCATGGGGTGTGGATAGAGGTGCATAGGATGGCATAGGGGATATAAAGGGCCATGGGAGGTGGGTGGAGGGGCATAGGTTGACATGGAAGGTATGAGGTATTATGGGGTGGGTTGGGGGCATGGGAAGTGTGTGGGGGTGTGAGGGGGGTGGTGAGTGGCAATGGCTGGAGGGGTGTTTCATGTTTTAATCTTTATTTTTAAACTTTGGACACAGTGCTGGAGCCCCGAGGCAGGCCCTTTGCCCAGCCCACCTCTGCACTTTGCATCCTCTTCAGTTCCTATCGGGTCGCCCAGTTTGACTTCTAATCCAGCCCACAGCAACCCCTCCCCTGCCCTCCCCACCCCCACCACCACAGGCTGAAAATCTGATGTCCGGGCAGCCAATTTTTAAAGACCAGGTTCGCGGATCTGGGAATTCTTCTGTCTCTGTGCACCCAACCCCAGAGCGAAAACCTGGGCCTTTGTGTTTTAATAGTCTAAAATGGGTGATTACAAATAATCAGGTCATTTTACGTCTTTCGCAATTTTTATTTCAATTAAAATCAATGGAAGTTAAAATTGGATGAGATTTAAACAGGCTGCAGACTTACCAGCACCCCTTGAACATTATTACACAAAGTAAAGATCTACCGAGACCACTATTTGGAGTTGAAAGATTGAATCGAGAGAAACTGTGGTTTAGAGTATGATGGAAGGTCTCCTTGAGTGATTCTAGCCTTAAACAGAGCACGTACACTAGTAAATTTGTTATATGTAGATGTAGAATTAAGACACTACAGTATTTGTATCATGCAAATTTGGAAGAGCACACTCGTTTGAAGCTGTCTGTTTCTGCGCAGAAACTTGCTTTATCGCAGAATGTTCAACAAATTCCAATCAAACATTTTCTAAGGGCAGAGTTTTACATTCCACAGGTGGGCGCGTGCCTGATCCAATCGGGAATAAAATAGTGTGCGGTGATGTTGGGCGAGTGACCCAACGTCATTGCGAACTCGCACGATATTTTGCTCGGCGTGCAAGAGTCGGCAGTGCGCCCGCTGACAATTAAGAGGCCTATTAAGGCCATTAAACTAGCGATTGGTTTGTATTATTCGCTGCCCGTCCAATTGTTCGGTTGGCAGGCGGGCAAATGGGCCAGGCAGCCTTTGCACTTTTTAGGAAACCTCATCCGTGGGTGGGATGAGGTTTCCAACAGCAATTTTTAAAAAAAATTTTAAACATCATTTTTAATATGTTCCTGTTTATATGACTGAGTCACATACGTAGGGACATGTTTTCCTTATTTTTAACACCTTTATTTTTGACTTTAAGATTCTTCAGCTCCCTGAGGCAGCTGTGTGCCTTGAGGGAGCTTTCAGTGAGTGCATCCCTGTGCATGCGCACACTTCAGTGCTCGTGCTCTTCCCGCCCCCACCCCCACCCCCGCAGCGCTGAGGTTCTCCACGGCATTTCACGCTGGCTGGTAGTTAATTAGCTAGCCAGCGTGAAATTGTGGTTGGGGTCCGATCGCGGGCGGTGGATCGTTTCTTGGCCACTCCCGAGCCCGCCCGCCACGCCCACCCAACGAAGGGAAAATCCTGCCCTAAGAGCTTACAATATCCAATGGATGCACATACTGTAGGATTGGAGCTTTCATTGCATTGAAAGTTGAGAAGAAAGATTGAGCAATTATTTGGAAGGCAGTTGCTTTCCTATCACCCATCAGGAGACAGATACTGGATTAGGAAGAAAATTGAGAGTAAGTTTTCTTTTCCTGGTATTGAAAACTGGAGTGTGGTGATCACTAACATTGTGTTTGGCCTACCTCACAGGATTCCTGCAGTTGGCCTCAATTAGCCATGCATGGCGAGTAGCCAGATTGGACTGCTGCTGAAAACTTACCAAAGGCAAGAAATTATGGCTATCATCACAACTTAAACAACTGCAGGCAACATTTAACTTCAAAGAAAATGGCTGTACATGGGGACAAAAATTGTTTCAGCCTTTCCAAAGTTTTTCTTGTTTTATATTTTCTGCTGGTCCATGCCAAGCTCTCACACAACCATACAGATACTTCACCGATTGTCAAGTACACCCATACCCCAGCAGGCAAACATTCAAGCTGACACCTAGATTCAAATGTATTGGCACATCATCTTATTACAACACAACCTCAATGTAAAAGTCATGATTGACACACAGGAAATTCTGCTGGGGGTTGAGTTCATGTTTATAACTATGTATGTGCTCCTCCAGCTTTGAACATTTAAACACCGCTGCTCTGCTGGTAGGACAAGGGACCATTTCCTCCACTAGTGCAGCCAACAGGATAAGTCGCAGCAGCTTGCCAGTTGTGGATAGGCAGGAAATCAGCCAATTCCTATGCTGTGTTGTGATATGGCAGCTGATATATGGCAGGTGATATTTGCCAGGCTGACCAAATCCCAGACGGAAAGTTGGCCACACTATCACAATGATTTTGCAGTTTGTATTTAGAAAGTTTGTGCACTGGTCAGAAGTAATGAGTCCACTACCACCTTTAGAGATTTTAAAGATTAAATTAAAACACTTATTATCAAAGAAAAGAAAAAAATTAAACACAAACAAGATTACAATTACACAGTTACTTAGGGCAGGGTTTTCGGGTTGTCGGCCTGGCGTACTGGATGGGCCTGGGAGTGGCTGGGAAATGGTCCACTGCCGACCGCGATTTCACGCTGGTTGGCCAATTATCGGGCTGGGGGCGGGAGGAGTGTGAGCGCAAAAGTCCGCACACGCATGGGGGAGCGCGCACTGAAAACTCCCTGAAGGCAGGGAGCTGAACAATTTTAAAATCAAAAATAAAGATTTTTAAAATATGAAAAAAATGTCTTGACATGAGACTTACACAATATCAGCAGAATAAAAATTTTGCCCAAAAATTTATACTTATTTTTTATTTAACTGTGGAAACCTCATTCCGACCGTGGATGAGGTTTGCTAAAAAATCAAAAGGCCGCCTGGCCGATTTGCCCGCCTGCCAACCATAAGGTTGGATGGGCAGTGAAAAATAGCTTTAAATTAATTGATTAAGGGCCTTAATAGGTCACTTAATTGTCGGAAGGCATGCTACCGACTCTCGTGTGCGCTCACCGACCGAATGATCAGAGACAAGTTGCCAAAATGAGTGAATTCATCATCAAATGATCATATCCTACCAGCTTCACCATTAGCCTTCTCCAGTGCTCAATTCATTACATCCACCTATCAACAGTATCTATTAATCAGGATTCATAACTAACATTCATATGCTTTACTTCACCCTCATAGTTAACAGTATTGCAAGCCTCACACCCACACCTCATAGCTCACACACATTGGAATCTGTTCAATCATGACAGCCAGATCACCCAACCATATTGATATACTTGCCTCTTTCTTACAGAAGGTAGAGTACTGAAGGCAGCCAGAGAGAATTAGAGGAGAACGAGTGTGCCTGCGTGTTTTAATCCCCATAGAGGAGACAGTGTTGATAATCCTGGTAAGGAGACCACTGAGGTCGTAACCAGTAGCGGAACTATAGAGATTGATGCTCAGGCTATCTGCTTACATAATCCTTCTTATCTCATCCCACTGCTCCCTCATCCCACAATCTCTCCTGCCTCACAAGCTGCAGGTGGTGTAAGCATCTGCTTTTTACTTTATTCTCTTCCCTCACCACAACCTAACCCTTGATCCTTTTATATTTCAGATGCCCAAAAATGGAAACCTTCCCAGTCAGAGGAGGAAGAGGAAGGGGACAGTGAAGATGAAGGGTGGAATCGTCCCAGGTTTGTACTAAGTGCAGTAGTGGGCGGGTAAAACGACGTTTAACCTGCCGGCCACGATGGTGCATTTTCACGCCGTATCATCACAAACCCGCCGCATTACTTATGCATTCCCGGGAAACATGCCGTTTCCATGGCAGGCGGGCTCTCATTCACCCGCCACGCTGGGCGCCATATTTAAAGTCCAGCCGCGCACACGCATCTCAGTGCTTCCAGCCCACGACTACTGCAGGGAAGATGTCCACAAAAGGCAAAAAGACGGCAGCCACAGGTTTAATCACGCGTCGCTGGAATGCCACTTGGTTGCCGTAGAGACCCGCTGGGATGTCTTCTACCCCTATTCTGGCTGCAGGATGGGCAGTGGCATCACTAATCCAGCATGGCAGGTGGTGGCAGCGATGGTCAGTGCCAATACTGCACAGAAGAGGTTGGCCATCCAATGTAGATAGAGGATGAATGATCTCATCCGTGCAGCCAGGCTATGACAAGCATCTCATCACTCTAAACTCACACACTCAAGCCTATCACACATTCAGTGCCAGTTCACTCACTGCCAGCTCAAGGGATATCACCACCCATACTCACACACATACCCTCACATGTCCATCTGGCCTCATCTCCTCTGGAGACTGTGTCCTCAGCCCTCACCATCTTGAGGCCACTTGCACAGATCAACATGTGCCCCACACACATCCTGGAATACCCACCTTTCCCCATTCAACTATCGTCCTGCAGCCTCTTCCCTTGCCTGAGGCCATGTCTCCCCCTTCCCCAAGCAAGACCTAGCCCGGCAGCCATTGAAAATCCACCCACATATGGCTGATCTGGTAGGTAGGCACCTGCCCATGAGCTCCCCTAAAGGTGACGTGGTTGGTGCTGTCTGTGAAGCCTGGCGCTGATGACTGCGAATGCTGCCTGAAGCAAGGTAGGCAAACAAACCTTGAAGTCCTGAGTGAAATGCAGCCCGCCAGGTGCATGTCACTTATGCGCTGTTGCGAAACACGTCGGATGATCCACCGGGGGTGGGTGAGTCTGGCGGGCTGACCTTACAATAATATGCTAGGTTCCTGATGTCCGATGGCAGGGAATGCGGCCCGCCATCAGTGGGCTGAGCAGACGATTACAAACTGGTTTCACACCGTTGTGAAACTGATGGCACCATATTGTCTGCTCGCCACTGAACATGCCCAATGCCAGCGGGCATGGAAAATCCCAGCCGAAGAGTCATTGTGACTCAAATCTCCACTCAGAGTCACCAGCTCAAGAGGCTGACAATGCTTGTATTTTAGAGGCTAGGGTAGAGGGATCTGCATGTGGTGAGACACCAGGCACAAGTGTGCAGGAGCCAGGGTGGGTTTAGGGTGGGGTGGGGGTGTTGCCAATGGCAGGAGAGGAAAGGATAGCGCAGATGCTAGCTCAATGGATGGTGAGGTCATACACTGGTTCTCCTTCAGAGGGGTCAGAACATGCATACATTCAAATTAGAAGAAGGAGTAGGCTATTCTGCCCCTCAAGCCTGCTCCACTATTCAATAAGATCATGGCTGATCTGATTGTGGCCTCTCAACACAGCATTCCTATCTGCCTCCAATTACCTTTGACTCCCTTGTTAGTTAAGAATCTATCTACCTCTGCCTGAAAAATATTCATTGACCCACCCTCCATCACTCTCTGGGGAAGAGAGCTCCATACTATTACGACCCTCTAAGGGAAAGATGTTCTCCTCGTCTCTGTCTTAAATGGGAGACCCCTTATTTTTAAACTGTGTCTCCTAGTTCAGGTCTCACCCACAAGGGGAAACATGCTCTCAGCATTCAGTCTGACAAGTCCCCTCAGGATCTTATATGTTTCAATAAGATTGTCTCTTTTTCTTCTAAATTCCGATGGATACACGCCCAACCTGTCCAACCTTTCCTCATAAAATAACTCCTTCATCCCAGGAATCAGTCGAGTGAATTTTCTCTGAAATGTTTCAAATGCAATTATGTCCTTTCTTAAGTTCAGATGCGGACTTTGATGACCAAGCTATAGAAGAAGGCTGATGGGTGTCCATAACCAAATGTTTGAAGCGCTAGAAAGCTTGAGCTCATTTTCAAGGAGCATGGATGAGTCCAGTGCCAACTTGGCACAGAGCTTTGAGAAGATCTTGGAGCCACTGCTTTCCGGTATGAAAGGGTGGCCACCTCCAAGCACACTTGTGAAACCCACCTTGATGTAGCACCTGATGGCCAACTTCACAACTTCCATTGCAGTACAAATAGCTTCCATCAAAGGTCTGAGAGCTGCAGTGGAAATTCAGGCTGCTGTTAGCATGGCTCCAGATACCAATGTTTAAAGGGGCTTGCAAGATATCAAAGCTATCCAGAAATCTGTTTTCTGATAGGTCACTATAGTTGCTGCCTCAGGAGGGTGCCAGTGGCTCCATGAAGCATGAACCTGCTAAAGGCTCTCAGGGTGACAGCATTCTGGCTTCCATCCTAGAATCTGCAAGTTCTCATGCTGTTGCCTGTCAACTAGCTATCCCAGGCAGTTGCTGTCAGTATTGAAAATTGCATTGAGCATTTTGCCCACTTAAGGCTACCATACAGATATACCAGCAGAGGGAGTCTGGAAAGGGGATTAAAGGAATCCATGTTTTAACAGCACATGTAGTTTTGATTCTGAATGCTTCTTACTGAATATTACTGTTTCTTCCCAAGAACGTCACAATGTCAATGAGGTTAGTGAGAAATAAAAAACATTGCTTTCAAGTATTGAAGCTTTTGGAAGGCGTTTGTGTAGTTTCTGCGGACAGCATTTTAAGTCAGAGATTTAGGGAACACATTGAGGCTGGGTTAGACTCACACAGGAGGCACTCCAGTTTGGGACTAGCAACAGGAAAGCCTGCACAGTGCACACGCACGCGTGTACACACACACAAACACGCACATACATACACACACACACACATACATACACACACACTGATCTTGCCAAAATAACCATTCAGTAAAAAAAAAATCTCAGACCATTACAAAGAAGTTTTTATTTGAAAGGAACATGATAGTGGATCCTTAATCATGCACTACCACTGCACTACTGATCGTAGTCTATACCCAATCTATCACTTTTTGATGTTCATTTGGAGCCACCACCTGCCCATGTTTCCAAAAGTGGCTGTGACATTTCAAAGGTGCGATGGGAGGCTTCTGGTGACAAAAGAAAAAAGGCCTTAATTCTTCACTGTGGATGTGAAAGAAGAATCCTGCTTTGGACACCATGAAGTAGACTTCACAGTCTGGAGTTAATGGCAAATCTTTATTAACAACTCATAACTACATACATGTTTACAGTGGAAGGTGCAGGTAAGGGGTTGACCTCATTCTAGGTCTTAACCCAACTGTATCCATCTCCAGAGTCACCCATGGCTCTGGGTCAGATGTCCTCTTACATCACTGTGTGGGCAGTACTGTACTCAGTCCCGTATTAACCCTTTATTGTACCAGACCCTTCTACTACAGTGATGAATCAGAATTGAGACCCTTACGCATGAGCAAAATGACTACAACTCAGCATAAATGTACTAACAACCTATTTCACCCCCAAGAAAAATATAATATACGAACAATTGTCTTCTGATGCACTGAGCAAGAACTTCACACCATCCAGGGTGGGACAATGCAATCTGAAGCTGGGCCCACTAAACTCAGAGCTGCTTGTGGTCATCCTCCATCTGCAGTCTCCCCAGTTGAAGGTCATCAGCCTTCCACTAGGGCAGGTAAAGGCAGAAAAAGCTGGAAATACTCAGCGCACCTGGCAGTATCTGTGGAGAGTTAACAGGCAGGATTGTGCCAAATCTGTCGGGATCCTGTCAACTGGGAAAGTGTGTCAGCAATATGCATAGCTGGATGGCAAGACTTCCCCCTCAATTCTACGGGCTTAATTAAGTAGCTGTCACTAGAGTTGCTTTCCTGTTCAGGATGGCTGCCCGCACCCAAGAGCTTCTGGCCCAATCAAAAGGCCAGAAGCTCAGGAGCCTCAGCAGTGCCACCGAGAATGGTGGCCGCTCTAAGGAGGTTTGGCGACCTGCTGTCTAGAGCAGATAGGCTGAAGAAATTGTAAAAACAAATGCCATTGAGGGAAGCCCCTGTGTGGATATCACTGGGTTGCGCATACTGCCTTCTCTGCCCTTGGCTCCCTCCTTAATTAGAAAATCAATCCCCCCTGGGTTACTGCTGGGAGGCTACCTTTATTCATCTGGCACCACCCCACATGGCGGGGGTGGGGGTATCAATGTTGGTGCCCACCCAAGATCCTGACAGCTGGCCTGGAGCCACTTAATGCTGGCAGCAGCATTAGTTGACTGGAGGTGGGACTTTCTGTAGTCCCAGCAGCGCCACTTGGAGCATTGGTTGCTGCTGGAACCTCAGGCAGTCCCACCGCACCATTGGAACCCAGGCTGAGAGGTAAGTCCGGGGTCTTGCCAGAACCAAATAGACAGGACGGGCTGAGGGGGATGGGGTAGGGTGTGAATGGAGTGGGGATTCAGACTCAAGAGGCTGGGTGGGTGGGCGCAGGGTTAACGGGGGTAATGGCCCTGGTGGGGGTAAAGACCTGATGGCCCATGAGCCCATAAAGAATGCACCTGCCCTCCTTTCCCAACACCAGCCCACACAGCTAATGCTGCTGGCCTTCCAGTTTGGCATGGGCCTCCCATTGCAGTGGGTATAAGTTTCCCCTGTCCGCCTGTTCCAGGTTTAATTGCAGTGGGGGCGGAGGGTGGTAGGTGGCGGGCATGGTGCCTGCTGGCTTTTATGTGACCTCCCACCTTCAAACATGCCTATGGGGGAGCGTATAACCCAGCCCAAAGGAAAGTTAAAAATAAACACATACAATTGCACCATCAGCCAAACAAAATAATCCAGCAACTCATAATCACTTTGAATAGTAGTGGTGCAGGTCCTTCATTCCATTTAAGGTTGTGTGTAGCTGTGTAAAGTTAAGTCAGTGTGTTGGCTGGAA
Organism: Cetorhinus maximus; assembly: GCF_964194155.1. Lineage (NCBI taxonomy): Eukaryota > Metazoa > Chordata > Chondrichthyes > Lamniformes > Cetorhinidae > Cetorhinus > Cetorhinus maximus. The sequence continues at coordinate 86,563,604 of NC_135881.1, forward strand.
TGTGGAGTTCCAACGTGATAGTGTTGATGTCAAATCAGCGTTGCACAGCAATTGGTGGAAGGCATTGAAATTATAGGCTAGTTAAGGCACAAGGGAGTTTGGCAAGGTTGGATGGTATTTATTTTAATTCAAGGAGTCTGACGAATAAGGCAGATGAGTTGAGGGCACAAATTAACACATGGAGGTATGGTGTCATTGCTGTCACAGAGACTTGGTTGAGAGAGGGGCAGGATTGGTAGCTCAATATTCCAGCATAAAGGGGTTTCAGGTGAGACAGGGAAGGAGGTAAAAGAGGAGGGACTATTGCAATATTGATCAGGGAATCAATTACAGCAGTAAGGAGGGATGACATTTTAGAAGGCTCCTCAAATGAAGCCATATAGGTAGAATTGAAAAACAAAAAAAGAGCAATCACATTGCTAGGAGTGTACTGTCGGCCCCCAAACAGTCAAAGAGAAATAGAAGAGCAAATATGAAGGCAAATTTCAGAGAAGTGTATAAATTATAGGGTAGTAATAGTGGGGGATTTCAACTTCCCTAACATTAACTGGGTTAGTCATAGTGTGACAGGTTTAGAGGGAGCGTAATTCTTAAAGTGCATCTAGGAGAGCTTTCTAAGCCAGTACATAGAAGGTACTGCAAGAGAGGGGGCGGTCCTGGACATAATTTTAGGGAATGAAGCTGGGAAAGTGGTAGAGGTATCAGTGGGGGAGCATTTTGAAGATAGTGATCATAACTCCATTAGATTCAAGGTTGTTATGGAAAAGGACAAGGATGGGCCAGAAATCAGAGTTCTAAATTGAGGGAAGGCCGATTTTAATAAGATCAGATATGATTTGGCCAGAGTGGACTGGGAGCAGCTACTTTTAGGTAAATCTGCGTCAGAGCAGTGGGACTCATTCAAGAAGGAAACTGGGAGATTACAGAGCCAACATATTCCAGTAAAGACAAAGGGTGGGACCAACAAATCCCAGGGAACCCTGGATGTTGAGGAATATACAGGATTGGATAAAGAGAAAAAGGGAGGCTTATGGCAGATACCGAGGGCTCAAAACTGCGGAAGCCCTAGAGGAGTATAGAATGTGTAGGGGGGAACTTAAAAAGGAAATTTGGAGAGCAAAAAGGGGTCTTGAAAAAACATTGGCAGTTAAAATAAAGGAAAATCCAAAGTTATTTTACAAGTACATTAAGAGTAAGAGGATAACTAGGGAAAGAGTAGGGCCCATTAAGGATCATAATGGTAATTTGTGTGTGGAGCCGGAAGATGTAGGTAGGGTTCTAATTGAATATTTTGTGTCGGTTTTCACAAGTGAGAGGGACGACATGAGTATGGAAATCAGGCAGAAGGACTGTGATATAATTAAAGAAATTAGCATATAAAGGGAGGAAGTTCTAAGTAGTCTGGCAGGCTTAAAAGTAGATAAATCTCCAGGCCTGGATGAAATGTATCCCAGGTGGTTGAGTGCAGCAAGGGAGGAGATAGCAGGGGCGCTGGCAATGATTTTCAATATGTCTCTGGCCACAGGACAGGTTCCAGAGGACTGCAGCAGAGCCAATGTGGTACCGTTATTCAAGAAGGGGGGAAGGGATAAACCAGGGAATCACAGGCCAGTCAGCCTAACCTCAGTGGTGGGGAAACTATTGGAAGCAATTCTGAGGGTCAGAATTAATCTGCACTTGGAGAGGCAGGGATCAATCAAGAACAGTCAGCATGGTTTTGTTCAGGGGAGGTCAGGTCTGACTAATTTGATTGAATTTTTCGAAGGGGTAACCAGGTGTGTAGATGAGGGCAATGCATTTGATGTAGTCTACTTGGACTTTGGCAAGGCTTTTGATAAACTCCTGCATGGGAGACTGATAACGAAGGTAAGAGCCCATGGGATCCAAGGCAATTTGGCAAAGTGGATCCAGAATTGGCTGAGTGGCAGGAAGCAGAGGGTGATGGTCGAGGGGTGTTTTTGTGACTGTATGCCTGTGTCCAGTGGGGTTGGGTCCTTTGCTGTTTGTGGTATATATAAACGACTTAGACTTGAATGTAAGAAGGTTGATCAATAAGTTCGCGGATGACACGAAAATTGATGGGGTGGTAAATAGTGAAGAGGATAGCCTTAGATTACAGGAGGATGTAGACAGGCTGGTCAGATGGGCTGATCAGTGGCAAATGGAATTTAATCCGGATAAATGTGAGGTGATGCACTTGGGCAGGACAAACAAGGCACGGGAATACACGATGAATGGTAGGACCCTGGGAAGCACTGAAGAACAGAGCGACCTTGGTGTGCATGTCCACAGGTCCCTTAAGATAGTGGGACAGGTAGATAAGGTGGTTAAGGAGGCATATGGGATACTTGCCTTTATTAACTGGGGCACAGAATATGAGAGCAGGGAGGTTATGCTGGAACTGTATAAAATGCTGGTTAGGCCACAGCTAGAGTATTGTGTACAGTTCTGGAATCTGCATTATAGGAAGGATGTGATTGCACTAGAGTGCAGAGGAGATTTACTAGGGTGTTGCCTGGGCTGGAGAGTTTCAGTTATGAGGAGAGATTGGATAGACTGGGGTTATTTTCCCTGGAGCAGAGGAGATTGAGGGGGGACATGATTGAGGTGTATAAAATTATGAGGGGCATAGATAGGGTAGGCAGGAAGGAAGTTTTCCCCTTGGTAGAGGGATCAATAACCAGAGGGGATAGATTTAAGGTAAGGGGCAGGAGGTTTAGATGGGATGTGAGGAAGAATTTTTTCACTCAGAGGGTGGTGGGAATCTGGAACTCACTGCCTGAAAGGGTGGTAGAGGCAGAAACCCTCATAACATTTAAGAAATATTTGGATCTGCACTTGCGATGCCATGACATACAAGGCTATGGGCCTAGTCCTGGAAAATGGGATTAGAATAGTTAGGTACTTGTTTGACTGGCGCAGACTCAGTGGGCTGAAGGGCCTTTTTCTGTGCTGTAGATCGCTGTGACTCTATGTCATAATCTGCCTGGCTGCACTGCCATTGGAAGTGTGCATATGCATGCACAAACCCCTTTATCAATTTGGCATTCAGTGTACTTCCGGTTGGAAGTGTACATGTACATTTTGAATCCCATTTTCAAGCATTATGGAACTGCACAAGTGCCTAAAAAACGGACACTACACAGTCTAGTTTTGCCCCAGAATGTCCAGGGGAAGATTCCCAGGAAAGATTTATCGGTCACTGAGCATTAGACAATTTTTTTTATGTACGTAGTTTTAGTTGCTTTTTTCCCAAATCAAGTACTGGTGTAGGTGTCAGCTGTCGCTTAATTGGTAGCACTCTCGTCTGACTCAGGAGGTTGTTGGTTCAAGTCCCACTACCAGATTTGAGCACAAAAATCAAGGCTGACACCCCAGTGCCGTGGGAGTGCTACATTGTTGCAGATGTTGCCTTTTGGATGAGACATTAAAGTGAGGCACTATCTACAACTCTCAGGAGGATGCAAAAGTTCCTATGGTACTACACGAAGAAGAGCTGGGGAGTTAACTTAGGTGTCATACCCAATATTTATCCATTAATCAGCATCACAAAGACAGGTTACCTGATTATTATCAAATTACTATTTGTGGGAGTTTGCTATGGGCAGGCTGCCCTGTTTTCTACATTACAACAGTGACTACTTCAAGAGCTTTTCATTTGTAAAATGCTTTGAGACATCCAGTGATTGTGAAAGGTGCTATATAAATGCAAATCTTTCATTCTTTGTAAAGATTTAGAAGTAAACAACCACTGAAAAATGCCGTTAGAAAAGAATAACATACAACTTACATGTTTAGTGGGTGGATTCCACAGGAAAGCCCATTGCTATGGTAAAACGTTGGCTTGGAATGACACATATAGCTGTCAAAAGGCCACCAATTGCTGCTGGCACATGAACTAGAGTCAGCATGCTTTGAGAGACAGCCAGAAGTATCATTAAAGCACATCTAATTAGTATAATATAGTTGGCCAAACTTTGTTAATAAGAATATGGGTTTTTTGAGGGCTTTTTCCATCTCTATAACTTCTGCATTGCTGCAGGTGCTGTGGACATGGTTCTTGATCTACAACCTTAAAGGACAGGGCGCAGTGGTTTTCCCAGTAGGGATTCCTTTGTACCTGTGTTATGAAGAGGACAAAGAAGAAAGTGAAAAAGGATAATCAAGTGGCCAGGGAACAGTAATTATGCTTCAGGGAAAGGTCAGTCAGAAGAATCTGTTGCCATTTACCAGGTTTCAGCTGATATAGCTCATAAGGGATACCTCTCCCTAAATAAGGAGCATGCCAACTGAAAAATCAGTCCTGCCATCGAGCTCCCCTTTAGAAATTTATATCTGTATCTCGCTTCCAAAATGACCAAAGTTCCCATCTGGGAGCCTTTCTTTCTCACAGGTATTCCACCATCTTGCCCCACATTGTTTCACACTTCTCCTTGAGTGATATGAACATTTGAATAAAAGCAAACTTGTTTCCTTTCCTATTGTTTCTACCACCATGGCGTCTACAATTGGGTGCCATTTGGTGGCGGTGGATTTTTGATGTGACTGACTGACACTTCCCAGCACATGCCTTGAGTGACAGAGGTGACATTTCCTTTCATTTATTTGTGGGCCATTTTCTCCTTTAAGAAGCAAATAGAGAGTGTATGTACTCCATTTGCCAGTATGTGGAATGCAACCATATTTCGGGAAACTCTCCTTAATGGATGTGATCGCAGATGCAGGAGGTGAGTACTGTGAGCCATAGAGTCATTTATGGCACAGAAGGAAGCAATTGAGCCCATCAAGCCCTTGCTGGCTCCCTGCAGAACAATCCAGTCAGTCCCACTCCACCCCTCTATCCTCATAGCCCTGCAAGTTTAGCTCCTTCAAGAGCTCATTCAATATCCTTTTGAAATCATTGACAGTTTCCGCTTCCACCACCCTTGTGGGCAGCAAATTCTAGGTCATCACCACTCGCTGTGTAAAAATGTTCTTCCTCCCATTCTACCTACCCCTCTTGCTCAAAATCTTAAATCTGTGTCCCTTAGTCCTTTCACCATCAGCTAACGGGGAAAAAATTTCCTGGTCTTAATAGAAGTGTCTAGTGAGATAGCTGATGCATTGGTTTTAATTTTTCAAAATTCCCTAGATTTGGGGAAGGTTCTATTTGATTGAAAGGTAGCAAATGTAACTCCATTATTCAAAATGGGAGGGAGACAGAAAGCAGGAAATTACAGGCCAGTTATCTTAATGTCTGTCGTAGGCAAAATGTTAGAGCTATTATTAAAGAAGTTATAGCAGGGCACTTGGATAAGTTCAAGGTTATCAGGCAGAGTCAACATGGCTTTGTGAAAGGGAAATCGTGTTTAATTAACTTATTGGAGTTTTTTGAGGAAGTAACATTTGCCGTGGATAAAGGGGAACCAGTGGATGTTCTGTACTTAGATTTCCAGAAGGGTAAAGTGCCACATCAAAGGTTATTGCAGAAAATAAAAGCTCCAGGTATAGGGGCTAACATACTGGCATGGATAGAAGATTGACTGGCTAACAGGAAGCACAGAGTAGGAAAAAATGGATCTTTTTCAGGTTGGTAAGATGTAATGAGTAGCATGCCACAGGGATCAGGGCTGGGATATCAACTGTTTACAATTTATATAAATGGCTTGGATGAAGGGATGGATGGGATGGTTGCCAAATTTGCTGATGACACAAACATAGGTAGGAAAGTAAGTTGTGAAGGAGGCTTCAGTTGTACAGGGCATTGGTGAGACCACATTTGGAGTACTGTGTACAGTATTGGTCACCTTATTTAAGGAAGGATGTAAATGCATTGAAAGCAGTTCAGAGAAGGTTTACGAGACTAATACCTGGAATGGGTGGGTTGTCTTATGAGGACAGGTTGGACAGGCTAGGCTTGTATCCGCTGGAGTTTAGAAGAGTAAGGGGTGACTTGATTGTAACATATAAGGTCCTGAGGGGTCTTAACAGGGTGGATGTGAAGAGGATGTTCTCGCTTGTGGGAGAACCTAGAACTAGGGGTTACTGTTTAAAAATAAGGGGTGTCCCATTTAAAACAGAGATGAGGCGAATTTATTTCACTCAGGGTGTCATGAGTCTTTGGAACTCTCTTTCTGAGAGAGTTCTGAGGTGGAAGTAGATTCTTTGAACATTTTTAAGTCAGAGGTGGATAGATTTTTGGTAATCAAGGGGGTGATAAGTTATCGGCGGTAGGTGGGATGTAGATTTCAGATTACTATCAGATCAGCCATGATCTTATTAAGTGGCAGAGCAGGCTTGAGGGGCTGAATGGCCTACTCCTGCTCCCTGCTCGTATGCTTGTATATCTACCTAATCTAAGCAACTTTGTAAACCTCTATCAAATCTCCCCTCAATCTCTTTTGCTCCTATCTCTATTTATGAAATCAAAATCCCATGTAACAGCTCACCACCCTCTCACTATATTCTGCCACCTTGAAAGACTGACGTAGATGCACCCCAGGTCTCTCTGCCTCTGCACACTCTTAAGAACAGTGCCATTTAGTCTATATTGCCTTTCCCTATCCCTTCTGCCAAAAATGCACTACCTCAAACTTCTCTATATTAAATTCCATTTGCCCCTTGTCTGCCCATCCTGCTAGCCTATCTATGTCCTGTTGCAGGCACTTTAGTATCGTCTTCGCTGTTTGCCACTTCTCCAAGTTTTGTATCAATGCCAAACGATAGACAGCACCTTCCAAACCACTACCACCTAGAAAGACAAGTGCAGCAGATAGATGGGAACACCACCACCTGGAAGCTCCCTTCCAAGCCACTCACCATTCTGACTTGGAAAAAATTGCCGTTCCTTCACTGTCACTGGGTCAAAATCCTGAAACTTCCTCCCTAACAGCACTGTGGATGTACCTACACCACATGGGCTGCAGCGGTTCAAGAAGGCAGCTCACCACCACCTATTCAAGAGCAATTAAGGATGGGCAATAAATGCTGGTCTAGCCAGTGATGCCCACATCCCGTGAGTGAATGAAAAAAATGAAATTTTACCCTGTATTCCAACAGGTTATTTATATGTATATTTATAAAACAAAAAATGGTCCTATCACTGATCCTTGAAGAACACCACTGTCTACCACCCTCCATTCTACAAATACAAACATCTCACTGCTTTCTGTTCTTAAGCCAACTTCTCATCAAATTGGACACTCACCCTTCTATTCCATAAGCCACAGTTTTGTTAATCATCTTTTTTATGTGGTACCTTGCCAAATGTCTTCTTAAAATCCATTTTGACAACATCAATTGGATTCCTTTCATCAAACTTCATTGTTATTTCATCAAAAAAATGTAATTAGATTAGTCAGGCATGATCTGCCTTTTACAAATCCATTCTGGCTATCCTTAATTAACTCAAACCTCTCCAAGTGTCTGTTGATTTTTTCCCTGATTATGGATTCCAAAACCTTACCTACCACTTGCGATAACTAGCTGGTGTCTAATTGCTAGGACTGTTTTAACATCCTTTCTTGAAGGCCGTCACATTTGCCACTCTCCAATCCTCTGGTACCTCCCCCATAATTAGGGATGATTGAAAGATTCAGGCGAGCCATTCCACCATCACCACCACCTTCTCAAGGGCAATTAGAGATGGACATTAAATGCTGGTCTAGCCAGCGAGGCCCACATTCCGTAAATGAATAAAAAACAATTTGAAATCATCCGTTTTCGAATTTAGACGTTCCATATCAGACTGTTCCTCACCCTTCTCCATTACTAATGTAAACCTTATAATACAATGATCACTCTTACCCAAATGTTCCCCACAGGCTCCTGATCCACTTGGCCCACCTCATTTCTCAGCACCAGATCCAGAAATGCCTCCTTTCCAGTTGAACCAAGAAACATACTAATCAAGGAAGTTCTCCCGAACACATTTCAGAAATTCCTTACCTCCTTAATCCTTACTCTAACATTATCCCAATTGATATTTGGGTAACTAAAGGCCCCCAATATCACCACTCTATAGCTTTTGCATATCTTTCTGATTTCGCTGTAGATTTGTCCCTTGATCTCTCTCCCACTATTTGGAGGCCGATAGAATAACTCAAGCTGTGTGATCTTACCTTTTTTGCATCTTAACTCTAACCAAATGGAGCCTGTCTTTGCCTCCTCAAGGACAGCTCATCTTTCCAATACTGCGAAGTGTTGCCTGAACAACTGCCACCCCACCTCCCCTATTTCCTTCTCTATCTTTTCTGAACGTGTTATGTTTTTGTATATTAAGTGCTCAGCCCTCAACATTTTTAAGCCACATTTTGTTATTGCAACATCATATTCTCAGACTGCTATTAGTGCTTATAACTCACCAACTTTATTCACTAAGTTTTGTGAATTTATGTACGTGCATTGTAATCCTCTCTTTGCATTCCTCTTAGTCCGCTCCTACCTAATATGGTACCACTTTCTTTCCTAATACTGTCCAATACCCTCACTTTATGCACATATTTCCTCTTTTCTACATCTATATGCTGGTGTCCATCCCCTTTCCAATGTAGTTAAAATCCTCCCCAACCACACTAGTGAACCTCCCTATGAGGGCACAGGTCCTAGTCCTGTTGAGGGGCAACCTGTTGCTTTTGAATACATGTTTCTGTCCCAGAACTGGTCCCAATGCTTCAAGAATTTGAACCCCCCCCTCCCCACCCCCATTCCTGCACCATGCTTCAAACTAATCATTGATCATCTCTCTCTTCCTATTTCTACTCAAGCGAGTGCGTGTCACTAGCGGTAATCCAGAGGTCCTACTTTTTAATTTCCTTCCTATCTCCTGAAAATCTGACCTGAGAGCCTCAGTATATTTGCAGGTAAATTAGGGAATCCGAATGATTTTATTGTACCTCTAGTATAATGGTGACAGTGACACAGATTCTAAGCCCCTTGGTTGTACGAACATATGAATTAGGAGCAGGAGTTGGCCACACGGCCCCTCGAGCCTGCTCCACCATTCAATAAGATCGTAGCTGATCTGATTGTAACCTCAACTCCACATTCCCACTTAAACCCGATAACCTTTCATTCCTTTGCTTATCAAGAATATACCTACCTTTGCCTTAAAAATATTAAAGGACTCTGCTTCCACGGCCTTTTGAGGAAGAAATTCCAAAGATTCACTACCCTCTGAGAGAAAACATTCTTTCTCATTTTGGCATGATCCCTTATTTATAAATAGTGAACCTTAGTTCTAGATTCTCTCACAAGAGGAAACATCCTTTCCACATTTGCCCTGTCAAGACCCCTCAGGATCTTATATGTTTTAATCAAGTCACCTCTTACTCTTTTAAACTCCAGCAGACACAAGCCTGGCTTGTCCAACCTTTCCTCATAAGACAACCAGCCCATTCCAGGTATTAGCCTAATAAACCTTCTCTGAACTGCTTCCAATGCATGTATAGCCTTCCTTAAATAAGGAAACCAATACTCTGCACAGTACTCCAGTCGTGGTCTCACCAATGCCCGGTATAGCTGAAGAGTAACCTCTCTATTTTTGTATTCAATTCCCTTGCAAAAAACAATAACATTCTATTAGCTTTCCTAATCACTTGCTGTACCTGCACACTAACATTTTGCAATTCATGCATGAGAACACCCAGGTCCTCCTGCATCTCAGAGCTCCTCAATCTCTCACCATTTAGATAATATGCTTCTTTTATATTCTTCCTGCCAAAGTGGACAATTTCACATTTTCCCACATTTCTCCATTTGCCAAATCTTTTCCCACTCATTTAACCTGTCCAAGTCCCTTTGTTGCCTCCTTATATCCTCTTCACAACTTACTTTCCTACCTATCTTTGTGTCATCAGTAAACTTAACAACCATACCTTCAGTCCCTTCATAAAAGTCATTTATATAAATTGCAACAAGTGAGGCCCCAGCACTGATCCATGTGGCACACCATACATTATACTTTGCCAACCAGAAAATGACCCATTTATGCCTTCTCTGTCTCCTGTTTGCTAGCCAATCTTCTATCCATGCCAATATGTTACCCCCTACATCATGAACTTTTATTTTCTGCAATAACCTTTGATGTGGCACCTTATCAAATGCCTTCTGGAAATCTAAGTACAGTACATCCACTGGTTCCCAGTTATCCACAGCACATGTTACTGCTTTAGAGAATTCCGATAAATTGGTTAACCATGTTTTCCCTCTCACAAAACCATGTTGACTCTGCCTGATTATCTTGAATTTATCTAAGTGCCTTGATATAACATCTTTAATAATAGCTTCAAACATTTTCCCTATGACAAATGGTAAGCTAACCCGCCAGTAGTTTCCTGCTTTCTGCCTCATTTCCTTTTGAATAAAGGAGTTACATTTGTTATTTTCCAATCTAATGGAACCTTCCCCAAATCCAGGGAATTTTGGAAAATTAAAACCAACGTATCAACTATCTCATTGGCCACTTCATTTAAGACCTTAGGATGAAGTCCATCAGGACACGGAACTTGTCAGCTTGCAGCTCCAACAATTTTCTGAGTACCACTTCCCTGGTGATTGTAATTTTCTTGAGTTCCTCCCTCTCATTTCCTGATTTACAGCTATTTCTGGGATGTTACTTGTGTCCCCTATAGTGAAGGCCGATGAAAAATACCTGTTCAATTCACCTGTCATCAACTTATTTTCTGTTATTAATTCCCCAGACGCACTTTCTAAAGGACCAACACTTGCTTTGTTAACTCTTTACTTTTATAAATATCTATAGGAACTCTTACTAAGTTTAAAAAAAATTTTTCAGCTAGCTTTCTCTTTTTTTCTAATTTTTCCCTCCTTATTAATTTTTTTGTCATCCTTTGCTGCTTTTATATCCTGTCCAAACTTCTGACCTTCTACCCAACTTTGTGCAATTATATACTTTTTAAAAAAGTTTGATACTATCTTCAGCTTTTTTAGTTAACCACCGATGGCAGGTCCTCCTCTTGGGACTTTTCTTAACCATTAGAATGTATCCATTCTGTGTATTCTGAAATATCCCCTTAAATGCCTGCCACTGCTTTTCTATTGACCTGTGCTAGCTCACTTTGGCTAGCTCTGCTTTCATGGCTTCATAATTGCCCTTACTTAAGTTTAAAATACCCAATCTTCTGTCCCCTAAACTGAATGTAACATTCAATCATATTATGATCACTGCTACCTATGGGTGCCTTCACTATGAGGTCATTTCTTTAATCCTATCACATTGCACAATACCAATACAGATATAGCCTGCTCTCTGGTTGGCTCCAGAATGTGCTGTTCAAATGAACTATGCTGAAAACATTCTATGAACTCCTCACCTAGGCTACCTCTGCCCATCTGATTTTTCCAGTCTATATGTAGATTAAAGTCCCCCATGATTGCTTCCATACCTTTCTGACAACCTCCCATTATTTCTTCCATTATACTCCATCCTACCATGATTGTACTGTTAGGGGGCCTGTACACAACTGCCATAAGTGATTTCTTGCCTTTATCATTTCTCATCTCTACCCAAACCACTTCTGCATCCTGGTTTCCTGAACTTAGGTCATCCCTCTCTGTTGTGCTAATACCATCATGAATTAACAGAGCCACCCTTCCACCTTTTTCTAATTTCCTGTCCTTCCTAAATGTCATACACCCTTCAATGTTCAGCTCCAAAACTCTGTAATCCTGCAACCATGTCTCTGTAATGGCTATCAGATGGTACTTATTGATTTCGATTTGCACTCTCAATTTATCTGTTTTTTTTTAAATGTTACGTGCATTTGGGTACAGAGCCGTTAGTTTTGTCCTTATAATATTTTTGTAACCTCTAGCCTTATCTGCTGATGTACCCTTAGATTTGTACTCTCTGTCCCTCCTTTTACGGTTTGTTTATCATTTCCCATATCAGTACCTTTCTCTCTTGCCTTGTGTCTATTCTGGGGAGATGGTGGCGTACTGGTATTATCACTAGACTGATAATCCAGAGACCCAGGGGAGTGCTCTGGGGACCTGGGTTTGAATCCCCACCACAGCAAATGGTGGAATTTGAATGCAATAAAAATCTGGAATTAAAAGTCTGATGATGACCATGAAACCATTACTGATTGTTGTAAAAACCCATCTGGGCTGTAAACCCATCTGGGTAATAATCCAAAGAATATTAACTTAATTTGATGCCTAGCACCTCATACTGACTATGAGAACCTCTTTCCTTGTCCTGCCTATGTTGCTGGTATCTACATGGACCATGATGACTGATCCTGCCCTCCCACTACAAGTTCCTCTCCAGCCCTGAGCAGATGTCCCAAACCCTGGCATTGGACAGGCAACACAGCCTTCTGGACTCTTGATGTTTGCTGCAGAGAACAGTGTCAATCCCCCTCGCTATACTGTTCCCTACAACCACTACATTCCTTTCTGCTTCCCCAACTTTAATGGCTTCCTGTACCATGGTGTAATGGTCAGTCAGCTCATCCAACCTGCAGTCCCCACTCTCATCCAAGCAAGCTGAAAGAAAGTGAAACCTGTTGGTCAATTGCCAAGGCTGCACTCCTGCCCTCTGGGTCCCCTTACCTGCCTCACTTGCAGTCACATCCCACTGTTCCTGATCACTGACCAAATCAGAAGACCCGATACTAAGGGGTGTTACCGGCAGCAGTCAAGTTGAGTCAAAGCCAATGGTCACACGTGGCAGAATCAGCTGCAGGTGGAGGTGGCGTCATTGAATATTTTTAAGACAGTGGTAGTTGAATTTTTAAAAAATTCATTCATGGCATGTGGGCTTCACTGGCTGGGCCAGCATTTATTGCCCATCCCTAGTTGCCCTTGAGAAGGTGGTGGTGAGCTGCCTTCTTGAACTGTTGCAGTCCATGTAGTGTAGATACACCCACAGTGCTGTAAGGAAGGGAGTTCCAGGGTTTTGACCCAGTGACAGTGAAGGAACAGTGATATATTTTCAAGTCAGGATGGTGAGTGACTTGGAGGGGAACTTCTAGGTGGTGGCTTTCCCATCTATCTGCTGCCCTTGTCCTTCTAGATGGGTTTGGAAGGTGCTGTCGATGGAGCCTTGGTGAATTCCTGCAGTGCATCTTGTAGATGGTACACACTGTTACTACAGTGCGTTGGTGGTAGAGGGAGTGAACGTTTGTAGATGTGGTGCCAATTAAGTGGGCTGCTTTGTCTTGGATGGTGTCAAGCTTCTTGAGTGTTGTGGGAGCTGCACTCATCCAGGCAAGTGGGGAGTATTCCATCACTCTCCTGACTTGTGTGTTGTAGATGGTGGACAGGCTTTGGGGAGACAGGAGGTGGGTTACTCGTCACACTATTCCTAGCCTCTGACCTGCTCTTGGAGCCACAGTATTTATATGGCTAGTCTAGTTCAGTTTATGGTCAATGGTAATCCCCAGGATGATGATAGTGGGGGATTCAGTGATGGTGATGCCATTGAATGTCAAGGGGTGATGGTTGGATTCTCTCTTGTTGAAGATGGCCTGATGGCGTAGTGCAAATGTAACTTGCCACTTGTCAGCCCAAGCCTGGATATTGTCCAGGTCTTGCTGCATTTAGACATGGACTGCTTCAGTATCTCAGGAGTCGCGAATGGTGCTGAACATTGTGCAATCATCAGCGAACATTCTCACTTCTGATCTTATGATGGAAGGAAGGTCATTGATGAAGCAGCTGAAGACAGTTGGGCTGAGGACACTAGCCTGAAGAACTCCTGCAGTGATGTCCTGGTGCTGAGATGACTGACCTCCAACATCCACAACCATTTTCCTTTGTGTTAAGTATGGCTCCAAACAGCAGAGAGTTTTCCCCCTGATTCCAATTGACTCCAGTTTTGCTAGGGCTCCTTGATGCCACACCCTGTCAAATGCTGCCTTGATGTCAAGGGCAGTCATTCTCACCTCACCCCGGGAGTTCCGCTCTTTTGTCCATGTTTGAACCAAGGCTGTAATGAGGTCAGGAGCTGAGTGGCTCTGACGGAACCCAAACTGGGCGTCAGTGAACAGGTTATTGCTAAGCAAGTGCTGCTTGATAGCACTGTTGATGACGCCTTCCATTACTTTACTGATGATTGAGAGCAGACTGATGGGGTGGTAATTGGATTTGTCCTGCTTTTTGTCTAAAGGAGATACCTGGGCAATTCTTCACATAGCCGGGTAGATGCCAGTGTTGTAGCTGTACTGGAATGGCTTGGCTAGGGGCGCGGCAAGTTCTGGAGCACATGTCTTCAGTACTATTGCTGGAATATTGTCAGGGTCCATAGCCTTTGCAGTATCCAGTGCCTTTGGCCGTTTCTTGATATCACGTGGGGTGAATCAAATTGGCTGAAGAGTGATATCTCAGATGCTGGGAATCTCCGGAGGATCATCCACTCGGCACTTCTGGCTGAAGATTGTTGCGAATGCTTTAGCCTTATCTTTTGCACTGATGTGCTGGGCTCTTCCATCATTGAGGATGGGGATATTTGTGGAGCCTCCTCCTCCAATGAGTTGTTTAATTGTCCACCACCATTCATGACTGGATGTGGCAGGACTGCAGAGCTTGGATCTGATCCATTGGTTGTGGGATCGCTTAGCCCTGTCTATCACTTGCTGCTTTGCTGTTTGGTATGCAAGTAGTCCTGTGTTATAGCTTCACCAGGTTGACACCTCATTTTTAGGTATGCCTGGTACTGCTCCTGGCATGCCCCCCTGCACTCTTCATTGAACCAGGGTTGATCCCCTGGCTTGATGGTAATGGTAGAGTGGGGGATATGCTGGGGCATGAGGTTACAGATTGTGTTAGAGTACAATTTTGCTGCTACTGGTGGCCCACAGTGCCTCATAGATGCCCGCTCCTGAGTTGCTAGATCTGTTTGAAATCTATCTCATTTAGCACGGTGGTAGTGCCATACAATACGATGAGGGTATCCTCAATGTGAAGGCGGCATTTCGTCTCCACAATGACTGTGCGGTGGTCACTCCTACTGACACCATCATCGACAGATGCACCTGCGGCAGGCAGGTTGGTGAGGATGAGGTCAAGTATGTTTTTCCCTCTCGTTGCTTGCCTCACCACCTGCTGCAGACCCAGTCCAGCAGTTATGTCCTTTAGGGCTTGGCCTGCTCGGTCAGTAGTGGTGCCACCGAACCAATCTTGGTGATGGACATTGAATCGAATCCCCCACCCAGAATATATTCGCCCTTGCCACCCTCAGTGCTTCTTCCAAGTGGTGTTCAACATGGAGGAGTACAGATTTATCAGCTGAGGGAGGGCGGTACATGGTAATCAGCAGGAGGTTTTCTTGCCCATGTTTGACCTGATGCCATGAGCATTCATGGGGTCCAGAGTTGATGTTGAGGAGTCCCAGGGCAACTCCCTCCCGACTGTATACCACTATGCCGCCACCCCTACTGGGCCGGTGGGACAGGACATACCCAGGGATGGTGATGGTGGTGTCTGGGACATTACCTATCAGGTATGATTCCGTGAGGATGACTATGTCAAGCTATTGCTTGACTATTCTATGAGACAGCTTTTCCAATTTTGGTATTAGCCCCCAGATGTTAGTAAGGAGAACTTTGCAGGGACAACAGGGCTGTGATTGCCGTTGTCGTTTCTGGTGCCTAGGTCCTTTTTGGTGACTTTGTAACAACTGAGTAGCTTGCTAGGCCATTTCAGAGGACATTTAAGAGTCAGCCACATTGCTGTGGGTCTGGAGTCATGTGTTGGCCAGACCAGGACATTAGTGAACCAGATGGGTTTTTAAAACAATCAACAATGGTTTCATGTTCATCATTAAACTTTTAATTTCAGAGTTTTATTGAATTCAAATTCCACCCTCTGCTGTGGTGGGATTCAAACCCAGGTCCACAGAGCATTATCCTGGGTCTCTGGATTAGTAATCCAGCGACAATACTACTACACCATCGCCTCCCCCATTCTTGTTAGCCAAGGGAATCAAAGGTTATTGGGAGTAGATGGGAATGTGGAATTCAAAACGCAAACAGATCGGCCATGATCTTATTGAATGCTCGAGGGGCCAAATGGCCTATTTCTGCTCCTATCTCATATGTTAATGCTCATAGGATCATTTCAAGGACATAGTTGGCAACTGTCTTCAGTATGTCAAGATGGCCAGCATTTCATGGTCTAATTTTAGTTGTTGGTCCTGTGGTCAGCAAATCAGTTGAAGTCATTGGACTCACATTACAATGCACCTCAATTCACCTCCTCTATATGCTCCATTTCAATGCATGCAGAGAAAAGGTAAGTCATGGTGCATTGTAAGGTGAGTTCATAAATAGCTGAATTTTCCGCTGAAGTGAATTATATGACTCAGGGTTGGAATAGTGGCAGGCATGACTAACTGTGTGTGAAAAATAAACGGCATATAAACCAGTGAGCTCCTGAGAGTTGTGTTGGAGGAAATATCCAGTCACTAATTGTAGGAAACTTTCAAGAAAATATTATTTAACATTTATTAATTGAGATATCCTGGAGAATGAATTAAATGCTCAGATCCTATCACGGATTGTAGTAAACTATCTTCGAAATTTTTACAAGTTCTGGAAATTAAATATAAAATCATACCAAAAATTTTATAAAACTGTTGCAAGTTAATTAAAAATAATGTTGCAGAAATTTCCTTTGGGGCTCTCTCTATCGGTTCTGGGGGAAGCCACAGATAGAAATATTGCCGGGGTTTCTGACAATCTTCCAGTCACCATGGGGAACCCCAAAGGAAATTCCCAGCATCAGCATTTTTATTTCACTGTTAAAGTATCTCTCATGGTCTCTTGTTTCTCCGCTGCAGGGATGCTTGCATTTGCCTTTGGGTAAAGCTATAGGCCAGTAAATTCCTCAGAGTTGCTTCTGTTCTGTGGACATTTCTTCATTGGAAACAAGGTTTCCCCTGGTGAAGCAATGCTAGTGGATCAGGAACAGTGCAGAGGAATTTACTAGAGGATACAGGTTTGAAATAAATCATGAAGGAAAATGTGGAGAACTGTTTCTTCAAGTTGTCACAATCTGGAATGCACTACCTGAAAGGAAGCAGGTTCAGCGAAGACTTTCAAAAGAGAATTGGATAAATACTTGAAAGAGCACCCGAGGGGCCAGACCTTGTGGGGGTTATGGAGGTGTGTGGGGGGGGGTGCACCTGAGGTTGAAAGTAGCCTGCTGATGAAGGCGCACCCGCTCCGCCTCCTGAGGGAGGCCTGAGCGCTGTCACTTTTCAGGATTTCCCCCCTGTCCCTGAACTCCCCCAACAGCCTGAAAATTGAGGCTGGGTGGGAAACTGCCCTCAAGTGGTCATTGATTGGCCATTTAAGGGCCTCAATTGGGACAAGGGGTGGGGACCCAGCATGGGCCTCTCCCATCCCACAGTAAAATTATGGAGAGGGTGGGGTGGGTGCGAGCCCAGTGGGAAGCCCATTTGAAGAATTTTACGCCCACCCCCAGCCTACAAACCTGCCGGTGGGGGTACATAAAACTCTGCCCAGTGTGATTTCCATCATTTCCACCCCAGTAATACAGGGTGTCAAAGACCCCTGAGCTTCCCTGCATCCAGTGTGGGTTTAAAAAAAAAATCATGGGATGTGGGTGTCGCTGGCTGGGCCAGCATTTATTGTCCATCCCTAATCGCCCCTGAGAAGGTGGTGGTGGTCTTCTTGAACCGCTATAGTCCATGTGTTATAGCAACACCCCATTGTGCTGCTACAAAGGGGTTACGGGGCTTGGGGCTGGTTTCCAATGTTAGATAGCTGATTCCTGTAGCACAATTGATCACAGGACTAAACTTCAGAACTTGTGAGCTGGTGAAGTCGGCAAATGCAAAATCACACACTTCTTCCAAAATTGCGCTCCCTTCTGTGACCAATAGCAAGTTGCTAAAATGAATTAAAACAAAACCTGTAGATTGTGGGCTGACATTAGGAAAATGACCAGAAAAGCTGCTGGATTGTTGTGAAAATATGACTGGTTCACCCTAGAAACATCGAAAATTTACAGCACAGAAGAACGCCATTCAGCCCATTGTGTCTGCAACAATCGATAAAGAGCGATTCAACCTAATCCCATCTTCCAGTTCTTGGCTGTAACCCCGTAGGTTACAGCATTTCAAATTCATATCCAAGTATTTTTTAAATGTGCTGAGGGTTTCTGCCTCTACCAGTGTTGTAGGGTGGCCGAGTTGTACTATTAATGATAGAGTTGATCTGCAGACACTTTTGGGTGGAAACATTAAGTTTATTTATAATATACTCAGCAGAAACCACACGTGTGCTTTCAACTCTGACTCAATCTCTACACTGACTGCTGAGGTAGCCCAAGCTACTCTCCTAGTGGTTACTACAGATCATGTGATCTTGCCTAATAAGTTTCATTCTTAAAGCTACATTATACACTAAATAAAACCATAATTACTACATTCCTCCTCCTTTAACTTGGCTATACATATTATATTTACAAGTACATATTTTTCAAGACAACATAATATTTACACTGGATAAGGAACTTACAAGTTCAGACTTTAGGGGGTTTCCTTGCCTCTCTGGAACATCTCAGCTCCACAACTTCAGATTATTTGTCAGGAACCTCCTTTTCTGGAGTTGCCTGAACATCAGGTGCTTCGGTGGGCACTTGCAGTTCTGTATCCTCAACACTTTCAGGAACATCAGACATGTCTGTCCTGGGATGAGTATCCTCAACAGGAAACGCAGACCCGGTCATGATCACTGGTGAAACCAAATCTTGGTGATTTGTCTCTCTCTTCCTTAAATGGTCCACATGTTTACAAATGATCCAGCCTTCCACCTCCACGTGGTAAGACAGAGGTCCAGTCACTGCACTTATTTCACCCGGTAACTGCTTTGGTCCTTCCCCTAAGTTCTTCACGTATACTAGCTCTCCCACGGTAAATTTCCTCTCGCGACTATGCCAGTCATGTCTAGCTTTCTGACTTCCCTGACTCCTATCCACCTTACCCTCTAAATTTGGCATTAATAAGCTCAATCTTGTCCTGAGATGATGCTTCAACAATAACTCCACAGGTGTGACACCAGTTGATGTGTGCGGTGGTGCATGCCTGTAATCCGGCGAATCGGAGGCTGTGGCTATCAGGTTGCTTGAGGCCAGGAGTTGTGGGCTGCTGAGGACTATCCCGATCAGTTGTCCTCACTAAGCTGGGCATCGATATGGCGTTCCCTAGAGGAATCCAGGATCACTAGGTCGTGTAAAGAGGGTGAATCGGCCTAGGTTGGAAACGGAGCAGGTCAAAGCCCCTGTGCCCATCAGTAGTCAGATCGTACCTGTGAATAGACATTGCAGTGCAACCTGGTTGACACAGTGAAACATAGTCCTGTAATGAAAAAGAAAGCGTGCTAGCTTGGTCGCCAAAGAATCACCAGTTAGCTTTCTCATGCCTGTCTTGAACGTTTGAACAGCCCTTGAGACCAGTCCATTTGAGGAAGGGTGATACGGTACAGTTTTCACATGAGTGAAACTGTTGAGGCTGATAAACCATTGAAACTCAGCACTTGTAAATGCCGTGCCATTATTGGAAATGATTACTTCTGGTATTCTGTGAATGGCAAAACTCTGACGTAGTTTCGCAATTGTAGTTGCCGACGTTGGTGAGTTCACCTCATATACGTCCAACCATTTTGAATGCGCATCGACAATTAGCAGAAACATTGTTCCCAGGAAAGGTCCAACGCAGTCAATGTGTAACTGCACCCAGGGCCTACCTGGCCATTCCCATGGGTGTAACAGAGCTGTCACTGGCAGCTTTTGCTGTTGCTGATTTTGCACACAGTGCTTTACTAAACTCTCTATTTCACCATCCATCCTAGGCCACCATAGATATATGCATGCTTTGTCTTCATTTGGGAAATTCCTGGATGTGCACTGTGTAGTGCAATTAAAAGTGGCTCCCTTCTCCTTGGAGTAATTATCACTTGTGCTCCCCACAAGAAGATGCCATCCTGACTGGTTATTTCATGTCTTCTGTTGAAATATGGTTTCATTTAATCAGATATGGGATCCTGTGACCAACTATGTAGCGCTTGTTCTCGTCCCTGAGATAGGACTGGGTCCCAACTTGTCCAGTCTCTGATCAGTTGAGCACATACTGGCAAGAAATCTAAGAAATTTAACAGTAGACCAAGTTCCTGTGGAATTGGGATGTGCTCATCATTTTCTTGTAAAGGCAAAAGACTAAGGGCATTGGCATTTGCGATTTGATTGCCAGGCCTATGTACAAAAGTGTATTCGTATGCTGCCAGAATTAAGGCCCATCATTGTATTCTTGCTGAGGTTATGGGTGGTATAGCCTTATCCTCACTAAACAAACTCAGCAATGGTTTGTGGTCTGAAATGATTGTAAAATAACATCCATGAACATACTGGTGAAATTTCTTGACACCAAAGATGATGGACAGGCCTTCTTTTTCTATCTGTGAGGATCCCTTTTCTGCTGTAGTGAGTATTCTTGATATGTAACCTATTGGCTGTTCTGTGCCATCATCCATCCGATGAGAGAACATTGCTCCCACTCCATAGGGAGATGCATCACATGTCAGCACCAATTCTTCTGCCTGGTCACAATGCACTAATAGATTGGATGAGTGCAACAATTGTTTCACCTTTATGAAAGCTTCTTTCTGGGGCGCCTCCCAAGACCAACGTTTGTTCTTTTTGAGTAGAGAATGCAGGGGTCCAGCACTGTAGACAAATTGGGTAAGAACCACCCATAATGCTTCATCATTCCTAGGAATGATTTGAGATCTGAGACGTTCTTTGGCGCAGGTGCCTCTCTTATGTTTCTCACTTGCTCCTCAACCAGGTGGAGGCCCTCTGAATCTACCCAGTGACCCAAATAGATTACCTCCTTTGCATGGAATGTGCACTTTTCTTTTTTTAAATGCTTTCCAGCCTGCAAGGAACATTTTAAGGTGTTTCTTCTAAGGAATCTGCAAGGGGATATAGATAGGTTGAGTGAGCGGGCAAAAACTTGGCTGATGGAGTTTAATGTAGGCAAGTGTGATGTCATGCACTTTGGTAAGAAGAATCAAGAGACAGATTATTATTTAAATGGAGAGAGACTCAGTGCAGCACAGAGGGATCTGGATGTTCTTGTGCATGAAATACAGAAAGTTAGCATGCAGGTGCAGCAAGTAATTAAAAAGGCAAATGGAATTTTGACCTGTATTGCTAGGGGGTTGGAGTTTAAAAATAGGGAAGTCTTGTTACAACTGTACAGGGTATTGGTGAGGCCGCACCTGGAGTACTGAGTATAGTTTTAGTCCCCCTATTTAAGAAAGGATATACTAGCATTGGGGGCAGTTCAAAAGAGATTCACTAGGCTGATTCCTGGAATGAAGGATTTGACTTATCAAAAGCGGCTAAACAGGTTAGGCCTTTATTCATTAGAGTTTAGAAGAATGAGGGGTGATCTTATTGAAATGTACAAGACCCTGAGGGGGCTTGACAGGGTAGATGCTGAGAAGATGTTTCCACTACTGGGGGAGTCTCGAACTAGGGAACGTAGTTACAGAATAATGGGACACTCATTTAAAGCTGAGATGCGAAGGATTTTCTTCTCTCAGAGGGTAGTGAATGTCTGGAATTCTGCTTCCCGGAGAGTTGTGGAGGCTAGGTCACTGAAAGTATTTAAAGAGGAGGTAGATAGATTTTTGAAATATCAGGGAGTTGAGGGCTGTGAGGAGCTGGCATGAAAGAGGAGTTGGGCCTGGGCAGATCAGCCATGATCTTATTGAATGGTGGGGCAGGCTTGAGCGGCCGAATGGCCTACTCCTGCTCCTACTTCTTATGTTCTTCTAAGGCCTTGATGTCAAGGGCAGTCATCCTCACCTCACCTCAGGAATTCAGCTTTTTTTTGTATGTTTGAACTAAATGAGGTCAGGAGCTGAGTGACCCTGACAGAACCCAAACTAGGCATCAGTGAGCAGGTTATTGCCAAGCAAGTGCCGCTTGATAGCACTATTGATGACCCCTTCCATTACTTTACTGATGATCGAGAGTAGACTGATGGGGCGGTAATTGGCCAGGTTGGATTTGTCCTCTTTTTTATGTACAGGACATACCTGGGCAATTTTCCACATAGCCGGGTAGATGCCAGTGTTGCAGCTGTACTGGAACAGCTTGGCTAGGTTCTTGTATACATGGTGCGCACAAACGGGTGGGTTGTGCACCGGAGTCATCAGCCATGTCATCAGCAAATAGCCATTGTCACCCAGTAACCACCTTCTGGCTTGTTGTGGTGGCTCAAATGCAGCTGGCACAGCAAACTGCTGAAAATGAAGGGAGTATGACTGCTGACAGGATATTGGCCATTGACCTGCATGATACACTGACTGAGGTCATACACCACCTGGATGTTGAAGGACTGGAATCCTTTTTGGCTTTAATATAGGGCAGGGTTGTTATGTGGCACACGGAAGGCAGTGTGCATGCAGTCACTGGCAACCTGCGCCTTGGGGAAGCTTGCAATCCTATACTGAAGCTGCATGCTTGTCCCGCCTGCTTGTCTCTGGCAAAAAGAATGAAATCTAGTTAGTTCTGATTGAGTACGGTGCCTCAGTGACCTCTCCTATGTAACAGTGGGTGGCAAATTGCGAGATGTTGCAAATATCTCCAGCTTCATTCTGGATGGAGCCAGATATGTAAAAGCTCATTATCACAGTCTCTTTCACAGTAACTGGCAAGGCAGTCCATGCCGCATTCTGAGATTGCAGTTGTGGCTCAAGCAGGTGTTTTTGCAGTGAGAACATTATTACTGAAGCACAAATGTTTCACACATTGCTCCTTGTTAAGGTTTAGGTAGGAGGATTGTTCCCTGCAAGCATCTGGTCCAATATGATACCCCGCTCACCAAACCGCAGCCCCCCCCCCCACCCCGCCACCCACTGCCGAGAGCCCTTTTCCCTCTCCTCTTTCCTCTTCCCCTCTCTCCCATATAAAAAGCCAATAGAAAAAGTGATCCAACCATGGCTGACAAGAAAATCTAAGGATTCCATCAGATAAAAGGAAGAGGCATATAAAATTGCTGAAAAATGTACTAAGAATGAGGATTGGGAGCATTTTAAAATTCAACAAAAGAGAACCAAGAAATTGATAAAGAAAGAGAAAATAGAATATAAAAGTAAACTAACAAAGGACATAAAAACAGACTGTAAAAGTTTCAATAGCCATGTAAAAAGGAAAAGGTTGGTAAAGACAGATGTGGGCACAACAGACAGAAAATCGAGAATTTATAATGGGAGAGTGGCAGAGAAGTTAAACAAATACTTTGGCTGGAATTTTCCAGCCCCGCTGCAGGGGCTTCCCCCATGGTAGATACAGTGAGCCAATCAAACGTCCATTGGCTTTGGCGGGAGAAGAAGCTCCCGTCCGCTGTTGGGGCTGGAAAATTATGACCTTTGTGTCTCTCTTCATGGAGGAAGATACAAAAAAAATACCCTGAAATATTGAGGAGCCAAGAGACTAGTGAGATTGAGGTTCTGATAGAGATTAGTATGAACAAAAAAGTATTGCAGGAGAAATTAATGGGACTGAAAGTTAATAAATCCACTGGACCTGATGATCTCCATCCTAGAGCATTGAAAGAGGTGGCTAAGAGATAGTGAATGCATTGGTGATCATCTTTCAAAATTCTATAGATTCTGGAATGGTGCCTGCAGATTGGAAGGTAGCAGATATAACCCCACTATTTAAGGGAGGAGGGAGAGGGAAAATAGGGAACTATGGACCTGTTAACCTGATATCAGTAGTTACGAAAATGCTCAAATCTATTCTAAAGGATGTGCTAACTGGGCATTTAGAAAATAATGGTAGGGTTCGACAAAGTCATCATGGATTTATGAAAGGGAAAGCATGTTTGACAAACCTGTTGAAGTTTTTTGAGGATGTTACTAGCAGAATAGATAAGGGAGAACCAGTGGATGTGGTGTAATTGGATTTTCAGAAGGCTTTTGATAAGGTGCACCACAGGAGGTTAGAAAGCAAAATTAGAGCTCATGGTATTGGGGAAAATATACTGGCATGGATTGAGAATTGGTTAATGAACAGAAAACAGAGTAGGGATAAGCAGATCATCCTTAGGTTGGCAGGCTATGACTAGTGTGGTACTACAAGGATCAGTACTTGGGCCCCAACTATTCACAATCTATATCAATGATTTGGATGTGGGGACCGAATGTAATATTTCCAAGTTTGCTGATGACAGAAAGCTTGGTGGGAATGTGTGTGAGAATGGATTTTTAAAAAATATTTTGGGGAACATTGTGTTATTCTGTAAAGAATGCTGGATGTCTGTGTCTGTGAGTGTGTGGTTTAATTAAGCTGGGCAGAGTTGATAGATATCAGGTTGTTTGGGGGTTTGGAAATATGAAAAGGATAAAGGTGTTATGTTTGAGGTACAAGTAAATAGGTTAGATCTAACATTCTACGGATTTAGACAGACTAAGTGAGTGGGCAAGAACATGGCAGATGGAATATAATGTGGAAAAATGTGAAATTATCCACTTTTGTAAGAAAAATATACATGCAGAATATTTCTAAAATGCCGAGAAATTGGGATGTGTTGATGCCCAAAGAGACCTGGCTGTTTTTGTTCATAAGTCACTGAAAGCTAACATGCAGGTGCAACAAGCAATTAGGAAGGTAACTGGCATGCTAGCCTTTATTGCAAGGGGATTTGAGTACAGGAGTAAGGAAGTCCTGCTGCAATTGCATAGAATCTTGCTGAGACCGGGGTGGGGGGGGAGGGGCTGTAAAATACAGTGAGCCATTCAAAACTCCATTGACTTCGGTGAGACTGTAAAATCCCATCAGTGTAAAATTCCACCCCTGGGCAGAATTTTCTGTCTGTTGGGCAGGCAGGCAGGCGGGCAGGAGCGAGCACAGGTGGGTGCAGACCTGATCGCTGCCCAGCGTGAAACCCAGCTCTTGAGGACAGCAGGAGTGGGCAGGCGGCGGCGGGACTACTATGACCACCGTTTCCAATGGTGACCCAGCGGCCTGTTTAAAAGAGCTCCTGCAGCCTTGCAAAGGCTGTCAAACATGGCCAGTTGTAGGGCTCTCCAGAGTGTTGCCGGTGAGCAGGTCAGGCAGGAGGGCAATGTGCCCCTCATTTTTCAGATGATTGCCTTGCTGCCCTGCTCAAGCGGGTGACAGCGAGGCGGGAGGTCCTCATTCCCAGGGATGGGAGGAGGAGGCCCCCCCACATGGCCAAACGTGCCTAGGAGGAAATGGCGGAGATAATGAGTTCTCGCGATGTGGTGCAACGCACTTGGATCCAGTGCCACAAGCGTTTCAACAGTCTCTTGCGCTCGGGAAGGGTGAGTACCATGTTGGCATTGGTCACTTAACCCAGCAGGAAGGCTTTAACCTCCCTGGCCCCACCCCCACCCCCACCCCCCTCCACATCTGAGTGCAGTTACTGCATTGAATCATTGATGGCATGTGTCTTTGAGTGAGTGTTCAGCAACAGCGGGGTGAGGAGGCACTGGAGCCCTGCAATGTCCCACTCTGGTTGGGGTGGGACGACAGCGAAGAGATTCCAGGTACAAGTTGCACTAATCAATGCTCTTCTCTCCTTTTCAGGAGAAGAATGAGGACTGGCGGAGGGCCGGCCCAGTTGGCCATCATTACCAGGTTCAAGCAGGAGGCCCATGATCTGGAGAGGCACCATGCGCCCAGGTCCACCGGTGTCGGTGAGGCTGGGGTGCCACAGGCAGGTATGTTTGCCCAGCAGTGAGGTCACCATTTGTGTCCCAGCAGCCATGGCAGTGCTGAATGTTCAGTGATTGAAGTTTGCAACATGGCTTGACCATTGCTTATGGAAAGATAAGCACATAATGAACCGGGGGACAGGGGTGCACATTGACATTGTTCCCACGTTAACTAATCAAATGTCCTTATTCTTCCTTTCAGCATCAGCGGAGCAGGCCCAGGAGGAGGAGCAGCAGGGACCCCCTCACACCTGAGAGCCCTGAAGTCTCTGATCCACCAGCGTCACATTACCTCTGCTAGGTAGGCACCAGCGCAGATACTAGCACCTCGGTGGGAATTAGATCATTGGCTAGTATCCTGGGGCACAGTGGTGAGGGCACTTCATAGTCGCTGCAGGGGCTGGTGGAGACAGGGAGTGCACATGGTGCCAGCAGTCGGAGGACTGCAGGGGACCAGGCACATGCTCAGTCGGTGGCTGATGATGTGCCTCTGGAGTCGATCATGAGGCAGCAAACGCTGGAAGTCCAGCAGGGTATGCGGGAGGATCTGGCGGAGATACATGAGGCTATGTTTGGCTTGGTCTCTGTGGTGGAGGAGTGCACGTGGACCATCGCTAATTCAATGAGCCTCATGGCCGAGCGCCATGTGCCCTCCATGGAGAGAGTGGTGAGTCTCGTGGAGAGGCTCCTCCAGGAGACCAATCAGTGCTTCCTGGGGATGCGCTCGGACCAGCAAGCCCTCACATCAGCATTGACCTCAGCTGGTCAGTGCCAGTGTGGGAGATGGTCTGGGCACCAAGTTTCCCAGCTAGGCGCCCATCCATCCACGGTGAGCAGGGAGGTCTGAAGCGACCTCACATTGGTGCAGCAGCTTCCTGTCATCTCTACGGGCTCCTCTCAGGGCGCTCCGGATGAGGGCAGCAGCTCCTCCGCCCCTCTGCCAGTGACTGTGGCATCAGGTGAGGCTGTGATGACTGGGGGGATTCCAGCTGTTGAACTGGCAGCTCCCTCCCAGGCGGGGCCAGCACAGGCTCCACAGGCCAGAGGACGATCGCCAAGGTCAACAGGACAGCAGAGTGAGCAGGCTGTCTCAGATGTCACTCCCAGCGAGGGGTCAGCACCAAGACGTAGCACCCGAAAGCGTAAATTTAAGGCACCTTAGGCACACCACGGGTTTTTCACTGGTGCTTTTGTGTTGCTCCGCAATGAGGTCATGATTAGTTGGTGTGGTGTTTAACACCTTTGTCATTTTGTTTCCTTAAGTTCATTTTGTTATATCATTACATTTAGACATGTGACCATGGCTGAGGGTGACTCTTCCTCTGCAGGTGGATGTTTACCCATGATGTTATGAGTGGGTTGTGTCACATTGAGCTTTATTGACAAGGCCCATAGTTAATGTTCCTATCCAGGCAGATTTAGCACTCAGGTGTTGAGTATGGAGCCTGCAGCACAGGCTTTTGTTGGAGGTTCATCTGTGGTGTTCTAGCTGAAGGTTCATTGGATTAAAGCCTCCCGGGTGTCCCTGCCTCCCTGGAGTATGCCCGGGTCAGCGTCTACCCCCTCAGCATTTCCCTGTGCATGCCCATCCTCGGACTCACTGCTGGACTCATCATGTGCAGCCACAGCCACTGCGTCGCCGTCTTCATCATCCACTGCGCCCCCCCTTTCCAGTGCAAGATTGTGGAGAGCGCAGCATGCAACCACTATTACCGAGACACACAATCTGGGGGGTATTGGAGTGCGCCCCTGAACGGTCCAGGCTTCGGAAGCGCATCTTGAGGAGACTGATGGTTCTCTCCACCACCGCCCTTGTGGAGACATGGCTCCTATTGTACCGCTGCGGAGAGGTGTCATGAGCCACCTTCTGAGGGGTTAGCCCTTGTCACCCAGCAGCCAACCCATCAAGCTGGTTTGGAGCACTGAAGAGCCCCAGCATCTGGGAGTGTCTGAGGATGTAGTCGTCGTGGGAGCTGCCTGGTACCTTGCACAGACTTGTAAAATCAGCATCCTGTGATCACACACTATCTGCACATTCATGGAGTGGAAGCCCTTCCTGTTGACGAAGGCACTGGGCTCACCTGCTGGCGCCTTGATGGCCACGTGTGTGCAGTCATTGCACCCTGGACACGGGGGAAGCCAGCAATGGCCACGAAGCCTCTGGCTCA
Organism: Cetorhinus maximus; assembly: GCF_964194155.1. Classification (NCBI taxonomy): domain Eukaryota; kingdom Metazoa; phylum Chordata; class Chondrichthyes; order Lamniformes; family Cetorhinidae; genus Cetorhinus; species Cetorhinus maximus. Next base: position 86,591,493 of record NC_135881.1, read on the forward strand.
CTGTGTCTGACTTGCCTGGTTGCAGTGGAAGTGGATGAAGGTCAATGCACGCCTGAACAGAGCGTCTGTGACCTGCTTGGCACAAGTGTGGACAGCTGATTGGGAGACAGTGTAAAGATCACCCACCGACCCCTGGAAGGAGCCAGAGGCATAGAAGTTGAGGGCAGCTATGACCTTTAGAGCCATTGGCATGTGGTGTCCACCCACACAGTTAGTGGAGATCTCAGGCCCAATCATCTGACAGATATAGTTGACTGTCTCCCTTGAGAGATGGAGCCTCCTTCGACACTGCACCTCAGACATATTGAGGTAGCTGCTTCGCTGCCTATATACCCTGGCAGCAGGATAGTGGCATCTTCTGCAGTCCCTTCTGCCTTGGACTTCCTGTTGGCCCTGCACCCCTTGTGCCTGCGCCTCTCCTCCCAAAGGTAGCTCCCCTGGAGGCTGAATGTGGACTCCTGGCTTCCTCCCCCTTCTAGCCCTCCCTTCCTCCTCAGAGGAGGTGCCTCCAGTGGAGAGCACAACTCCCATTCCCAGGCTAAGGGAAGGCTTCCTGAAACCTGCAGGCCCCAAGAAGAATCTTCACTGTAGAGTGCTGACCTGAAGGTTGTGATTCCTGTCCAAGCAGCTGGGATGAGTTTTGAAGTATTTCTGCTCACACAGGCAAGTATCAGTAACTTTCAAAATTAAATATCTGACTGAGCACATTCACGACCCCACTGACCCCTCTTATCCCGCCCGTGGATGAGCTTTATACAAATGTGTCTATTTGCCTCCCTGCCTGCCCGTTGCGCCCATGCGTTGACCTGAAGATTGCAAGGGTCCTGAAATTGGTGCCTCAAGGGCCTTAAGTGGCGTGGTAATTAATGGCGGGTGTACATCGGATATCATCGCGCGCGCCCACTGAAATATCACGATGGAACGCCGTGACATCGGGATGCTCGCCACTGCGCGTCATTTTACGCGTCGGCATGTGGGGCCCGCCCTCGCACGCCAAGGGGAAATGCTAACCCTGGAGTATTGTGTGCAGTTTTAGTCTCCTTATTGGCCATAGATGGAGTGCAACAAAGGCTCACCAGACTTATACCAGGGGTGGCTGGATTCTGAGGAAAGATTGAGGAGACTGGACCTGTATTCTCTAGAGTTTAGAAGAATGAGGGGCGATTTCATTGATGTATACAAAATTCTTACAGGGCTTGAGAGGGTAGATTTCCTGTGGTTGGAAGGTCTAGAACAAGGGGACACAGTTTTAGAATAAGAGGTAGACCATTTAAGAACGAGATGAGGAGGAATTGCTTCATCAGCGGGTAGTAAATCTTTGGAATTCTCTACTCCAGAGGGCTGTGGAGGCTCAGTCATTGAGGATGTTCAAAGCAGAGGTCGATAGACTTCTAGATACCAATGACATCAAGGGATACAGGGATAGTGCAGGAAGCTGGTGTTGAGATAGATCATCAGCCATGATTTAGTTAAGTGGCAGAGCAGGCTCGAGGGACTGAATGGCCAACTCCTGCTCCAATGTTCCTATGTTCTCATCAGCTTTCCCTGTTCCATGTGTCATTTATTCATTCTCCAAGTCACATTATATTTCAAGGAAAATTCCTCCTGGTTCATCTATGTTTAGAAGCAACTGATCTGTGCAGAAGCCATGAAGACAGCAAAACCTCCTTCAATGCCTGCTACACCACTCCCAGTTGACTTTTACAACTTTAAACAACTATAGAAAACACAAAACATTTGTAGAATCACAGCAACAGTCAGAAGTAATCTACCAGCAACTAACTAACTTAAATAGTGGGGCTATCCTTCCTACTGTTGGGCACATGTTCAGCTGTATGAGGCTAAGAGAGAGTGTTAACTGGCATTAAATCAGCATTGCATGTGATGTCATGACCTGCCCACTCTCTATACTTCCCATGGCTGCTCACTGTGGGTGCAGTAACACATTCACATTGTCACGTATGGTGCAATTCACCCTCAAAGGATACACGTGCCGCTGGCACATTTTGGAGCTCTAGGGGCACTTGTAATACCCAAAAAACAGGTGCAAATGATCCCAATCTCTTGCCTTAGGTGTGGAAACAGGCTGAGGGAGAGATTTTGGTTCAATGAATACAGCATTGAACAATTCTATACCCAAATCCCTAATTAGGCAACTGTGGAGTTCGACATATGTGAAAACCCTTAATGAGAGGGTTAAATTATTATTATTGACTCAACCCTCTCTGAAAACAGAAGTCCCACAAAAATATTTAAAATTATTCAGGGTCTTCTGAAGTAATAAGCATCAGCGTTGCTAAAAGAAAGCCTAAGGGTGGAATTGTCCCAGAAATCGGCAAAGTCCAATATCAGGCGGGGAGATCAGCGTGTAACCCGCCGATGGCAATGGCGGCTTTTCTGCTGTATCGTGTGCCACTTTGTTTAAAAAATTGAGGCGCACCGGTTTTATGTTGGATCGCTGGTGGGATGGCCTCTGATTTCCCCTCAGGCCTTTAGTAAACCAGGCGCCATATTTAAAGGCTGCCCCTGCATGGAGCTAGCACTCTCTAAGGGATCAGAACCTGCTGGGAACTGATGGCTGTCAAAGGGAGGAAGCATGCTGTCCCCAAATTTAGCGACACCTCCCTCGAGCACCTACTAGACGCAATGGAGGCCCACCTACCTCTACCCCTGCTCTGGGCAAAGAACCTCATCCAAGGTGACAAATTCAGCAGCAGTAGTCACTGCCAATGCCTTCCAAACGAGGACAGCCACCCAGTGCCGAAAAAGGATGAATGACCTCCATTCTGCCAGGGTAAGTCACTCTTCTCATCACTCTCAACTCACACACTCACAAACCCATCACACATCCACAGGGATCTCACTCACTGTCAGCTCAAGGGACATCACCATCCACTCTCTCACATGCCTTCATCTTCCCTGCGGATTGTGTCCTCATCCCATCCATGACACCACTCACCACCCACACGTGCCAGGCATCCCTGTCATCTGGCCTGGCAGGCATCCTGCTTACATTCTCTCCATCTCTACTCAAGCAGGACAAGTTGGCACACAGAAAGAGGGAGAGGTCACAGACTGGCAGAGGAATGCCTGACATCAAGGTCTTCACAGACTTGGAAAATGGAGCCATCCAGCCTGCCGATGATGATCTGGACCGTTCCTGTGCTAACAGTGAGGTCGGCAGCACTCAACCGAGTGATGATCCAGCAGTGCAACATCCATCAGACAACCATGCTGTGAGTGAGTTCCCCTGCTCCGCACTCCCCTGCCATGCACTAATTATCTCTCCTTGCTTTCACAGGCACAACTGGGAAGCAGCTGAGGGGGTCAACGAGCCAGGTCCCTGACTCCAGCCCTGAGGACACCTCAGAAGAGGAATCCGCGGACGCCAACAATAAAGGCCAGTCACAGCGTTCACTCACACCCTCCACCAGCACAGAGACACACACCTCGGTGGGACCTAGTTCTAGAGTAGCCTTGGGATCACAAACTGGTGAGCACATCGCACTGTCTGATCCACAGCAGGCAGCAGCAAGGACTTCCTTGTTTCCAGCACTCGGAGGACTGCTGGAGGCCAGGAATCTGTGAGTCTGAGTCAGATGATGAGCCTCTAAACTCGGTCATACCTCAATTGCTAGAGCTGCGAAGGCAAGCCCGGGAACATCAGGAAGGGACATCTGCTGCATTCCTCAGGTTGCATGGCATGGTGGAAGAGTCCGTCCACCTTCATTCTGAGCTGATAGCACCAGCATGCCAACGCACCAAGGTCAACAATAGTAGGCGGCCGCCATGGAGACCTTAGTGCAGGGCATTGGTCCTGCACTGCTGCAGGAGCTGCAGTCCATCACTGAGGCACTTGCAGGCATCCGTCAGTGCAAACTTGAGAAGGGAGCGGGGTATCTTGAGCTCAATCCAGCTGCCCCTTCCTCTCATGGAGGCAGCCTGGAGCCCTCGGACACCCACAGGGAGAAGGATCAGTGTGTGCCTATCCTGAGGCCATCCACCCAGGTGACTCTGGGAGCGTCTGGCCCATCTGCATCCCCTTTTCTTGTAATCCCAGCAGTTCCAACTCCGCAGGCCGACGACGGTGCTACTGCCACATGGCAGGATGCTGAAAGCAGGCCGGGGCCCTTCAGGTCTCAGCCCTCCAGAGTACACCCACCAAGTTGTCACAGAAAGAACAGTTAGCAGGCTGCCTTCACTTCTGCTGTGGATGTCGGGGGAGCACCAAGATGTAGCAGCAGGGTTAGAACGATATATAGTTGCATAACATAGATATGGGTGTTAATCGCTTGTACTCAATGTTGACTATTGTAAGTACACTCCCAAGAATGCCTCCTTGTCTATGGCTCCTTGTTATGTTGAGCAGTGTTTGTGTCAATCAGATGTGAAATCTTGCTTCCTGCACAAAATGAAGGCAACTGTCACAGTCCAGGGCCTCTCCCCTGTGCATTGTGTAACCTTTTGAACACAGTGATTGTCTGGCTTCAAAGTCACTTTCCAGATTAGTGACGTGTGCACCTCCATGTGGCTTGTGTTTGCTGCCAGAATTTCGTACTCAAGCTTCGTTGGGTCTCATGAGGTTCTCTGTGCACTCTCAGCACCTCAGAGGAGGGGCTGACCCCCCATCTCGACACCTTTCCTGACAGGTGAAGGTGTGGTGCTGTTGGGAACAAGTGATGAAGCCTGCCAAAGAATCAAGTTATCTTAAAGTCCGTGTGCCCGCTATATCTCAGCAGCGTCTTGATGATCTGCACCTCTTCACAGAACATATGTACACTACCTTCAGCCAGACACGTGTTAGGTGTTTCCAAATGCAATGTGAAGATCTCAGGAGCGTCCTCATTGCATCTCGTCATCATCCTCCTGGAATCTTGTGGTAGTGAGGGCCTCATGACTACGCCTGCCTCTTCTGACCAGTGCAATGGCCTCATTCCTTGCACCCTCGCCTTCCAGGAGCTCATTACCCTCATTCCCTTCTATTTCCTCCTCATTCGAGGAGACGTGCAGCTCTTGTGTCTCATCATCATCCAGGTCCTCCCCCCATTGCATCACCAGATTGTGTAGGAAGCCACAATGAAGCATGACACCCTTTGGGGAGTGTATTATCGTGCTCCACCAGATCTGTCCAGGCACTGGGAGCTCATTTTCAGGATGCCATTGGTGCGCTCAACCAAACTCTAGGTTGTGGCATGTACCTCCCTCATTGTACCTTCTCTCACCAGGAGTCTAAGGCCGTCGCATGGGCGTCATCAGCCATGTCCTTTGTGGGTAGCCCTTGTCCCCGAGGAGCCAACCCTGCATCTTGTGTCACCCCTGGAAGATGTCAGGAGTCTGAGACCTGCTGAGGATGTATGAGCCATGGACGCTGCTGCAGTATCTTGCACACACCTGCATGACCCGTTTGTTATGATCGCAGACCAGCTGATCATTGAGAGAGTGGAAGCCTTTGTGGTTCACACACTGGGCTGCTTGTTGCCAGGGAGATTTAAGAGTCACATGGGTGCAGTCGATGGCACCCTGCACCTGTGGGAATCTGGAAATCTTAACAAAGCCTAGTGCCCTTACTTCTTGGCTTGCCTGATCTCTGTAAAAATTGGCAAAGTTGTGTGCCTTGACATAAAGGGCACCCATGACCTCCTGGATACATTTGTGGGTGGAGGGCTGTGAGATCCCACAAAGGTCCCCAGTGGAGCCCTGGAAGGAGCCACTGCCGTAGAAATTCAGTGTAGCAATAACTTTAATTTCCACTGGCAGCAGATGCCCTCTGAGTCCCCGTGGTGTCAAATTCTGCAAAAGCTGACATGTGTGTGACCAGTTCCCTTGATATGCGCAGGTGTCGGCAACACTGGTTCTCGCTTATCTGCAGGTAGCATATGCGCCGTCTGTAGACCCTGGCTCTAGTGATGCACTAATGAGTGACGGCTCTGTGGGGTTCATCTTCTGCGTACGGAGGAGGCCATGCTACCCCTTGGTCTTCAGGGTTCTGCTCCTCCCTTTGGTGAGCCTGGTGCCTCCATTGCATTCTTCTCCTTCTCTCCTGCCTATAAGCAATCAGCGAGATCACCAGGCTCCATGTTCCTGATGGTCTCCTCACTGCAGAATCAAAGAGAGAGATGCAAGAGCCTGCAATTGTCCCCTAAGACCTGCTCTTGGCCAAGTCATCACCTGCAGCTGCCTCCCAAGGCCCCTTAATGCATGCTGGAGAATCCAGGCCACTGCATGGATGCCCAGTGCTTAGTGCGTATGATGGCTCACCTTGCCCACATCCAGCACTGCCCCACACCACATGATCGAGGAGCGGCAGCTTCAGCCCCTCGACTGCATCCTGAACTCTCATCTCAGGCACAGGCATTGCCCTAACCTGGGCTCCAAGGCTTTATGGTTTGTTTGTACCATGAGGGTGACTTTTCAATGTTAACTGAATCATAATCCAAGGGACTAGGAGTGCACCCCTCCATCACTGTTTGATGGCCACCTTTCCCAACAGGATCCTCAGGCTTGTCCAGTCGCCCAGTTGTTCTGCAGCACCAGAGCACCATTTAAAATTTGAAGTTTGTACACGAGGGGTTAACAGTAGAGGAGCAATCATTGGCACTGTGAGGAATTAGTGCTGCTTGAGTGGACACAATTGCTTGACTAGACTGACTCCAAGCATATCAATTGAGCGCAAGCCAATTAGCTGGGGTGGAGTGCTCCTCTTTGACATGTTTTGGCACTTTCCCGGCCATGTTCTTCCTCCATCCCAGCATGTGTTTGTGGTCAAACTTCAGTCTGTGCTGCTATGACCCCCCCTTGCACTGTATCCCTTACCCCAAAGTTCCCTTGTCCCCGGCACTGTCACTGTTGCTCCGAGGTCCCTTTCTCCCCCTTCCCCCCTTGCACTGTAGCCTTTGCCCTGAGGTTTCTTTCTCCCTGGCACTGCCGCACTTGCCCCGGCACCACAAGCCAGCCATGAAGAAGCCACTGTGGAGACTTGCCTGTGAGCCCCACTGAATCTGCAGAGCCGCTTCATTACGAGCGCTGCACAAAGTTGTGTGCGCTCACCTCCGGGTTCCCCTTGAAGTTCAGGTCGCCAGGTGCGTGCCTTTTAAAGGCAGTTGTAAATCATGCTGTTGTAAAATCACACTGGCTTTAAATTTGACGTGGTGGAGGGCGAATGATCCTGACGTGTGGCCACAATATTGAGATGCAAATACATTCAAATTAAGTTCCCAACATTCAACAGCAGGAAATGTGGCCCGCCATTGATGGGGGCGAGGACAATCACTTCCTGGATTCATGTCACCGGGGGATGCGCCTAGGGCCTTCTCGCAAGATTCTCCTATCTCGCCCCTGAACACGCCCATCATGATTGGGCGTGGAAAACCCCTGCCTAAGTATTGCTAATTTCTCCATTCTTTAGACTGGTCAAAAGTTATTGAAAGATTCCTTTCCTAAAATATTCCTTTGTCTATCTTTCAGGTGTTTTTGAATTAACTCTTATTACAACAATCACTCTTTTAAAATAATCGAGCTCTCAAAGAGGAGCGGTTTGAAGAGTCATATTCAAGCATTAAATTTTCTTGTTTTAATTCATTTAAGTTGAGCAAATGCAACATTTATGAATGGCTTCTACCTATTGTGATTAATAATATATGCTTCATTATTCTTGACAAACTGAAGGTGTAATGTAAGAATGCTTTTCATCAGTCATTTGCTAACAAGCTTCTTTAAACTACAGATTAAAATCTATGCTACACCAGTTGCTGGTAGACACACAGCTCTGTAGAGAAAGGTTCCCTCTGTTCACTATTTGTAGAGAAATCTTTCAATCTGTGGTATTTTACCTGTAATTTTTGTTTGCCAATGTTTGATTTTTGAGGAAGCATTCAACACTTCCATGTTCTTCTCCCTCTCAGTTACTTTTAACCATTACTTACTTGCATTATATTCCATGTCCTGATTATGTGTGCCTAAGTGCTGAATTTTCCAATGTCTTTTTGAAATATTGCCCTTGGAGTTTACTTTCCTGCATACAATTCTGTTATCAACCACGTACTGACGACAGTGATGAATTACTATTAGTGGCAGTGCAACATTTAACACAATTAGCAAAAGGCTACATTTGCTGCATTGAATACAGCAGTACCCATAACTACGGAGCTGTGATGCAGGCTGTCAGGGATAAATGGTCAAAACCAGGGATATCTTCTTTTGACAGAGAAATTCAGGAGTATATACTTTTGTGTGCTTGAGGGGCACTGGATAAATGCCCTGCCTGCAGCAGAATGTGAAGTCTGAAGCTCAGGAGATATTGGGTCTCAGGCCTTCCTGTCCTAGAGCTGGTGAAGAGTGGTGATGCTTCACTGCAGCCCACAGGTAAGGACATACAGGGATTCATCCAGAAAGGGGAGGGAGAGGCGAGTTAATGTGGGGCAGTAGGGTGGGATCTGAGGGACCTGGTATCATAGGAAAGGGAGCTTAGGAGTTGCAGGGAATGGGTGACAGGGGATGGAAGATGGTGAGAAAATGGGGTACAGGGCTGAAAGATTGGAGACCAAGATCTGTGGGCCTACAGGGGGTGGATATTGAGGGCTGGGCATCTCAGGGCTGAGGAGATAGGAAATTGGGGCTTGAGGTTGGAACTGTTGAAAGGTCATAGGATTGGACATGAGTGACAAGGGCTTGGAGGGTGCATTAATGTGAGGTCAGGAGAAACATTCGTGTGCTCCTTCTATCTCAATATTCTGGCTGGAGCCGGCAGCTCTTGAGTGGAAGGATTTCTGGTTGCGGTTCCGACAAAGGTATTTGCGTGTTGATATGGGGGCCTTTGTAGCAACATGGGTAATTAGTAACACCCCGCACCTGAGAGAAGCCTGCTAATTGGGCAAAGACCGTGCCTCTCTGTGTCTGAGATGCCAAATCTACAGGGAAATTAAGGTGATCCCCACATGAGCCAACAGGGCATTAGTTACAGCCTTAATGCTGTGTGCTGCTGACTGGGATATACTAGATAGGTCTCCTGATGAGCCCTGAAAAGATCCTGAGGCATAGAAGTTGAGAATGATGGTGACCTTCACAGCCACTGGCAGGGCACGGGGATCGATGAATTGTGGCCCGACATGTTGCTGAACCATGAGACATACGTCTGTCACCACCTCAGTCGCTTTTGGCACTTGTCCTCCGTCCTATTGTGGTAGGATGTCCTAGGTCTGTACGCACTTCCCATACAAATAAATGATGACAATGTCATGGGCAGAACTCCAACCTTTGAGGAGGAGTAAGTTGGTGAGGAGGAGGAAGCCCCTGTCCATTTGGAAGATTCTGAAATGGATGAGGATGAGAAGGCTGCCAATGACAGGGCAGCTGGGAGGCATGGCTGACTCTGTGCAAGAGGAGATCATCGGCAGGTGGGCCCTTGTGCAAAATAGATTCTTATAATTCGATAACTTAATTGCCATCAGCCAACCCCTGGTGACATACTTCCATCTAAAGAACCTTGTACATTGACTCCACAATTACTCAAGGGACTGCCCATCCCCCACAAGGGAGACAATAAACATCAATGAGTTTGACTCAGTCACATTCCTATGGCTGCAACACTCACCATCATAACCATGGGCCTCATGATATTGCAAACAGAAATGGTAATAAGCCATTCACAACCTGGCCCCATCACATGAATGCCAGTGTCTGTAAACAAGGGGCCCATGTTGCCAAATTGTCCATAAACAAACCATGCCCACAATGCTGAGAGTGACATGACGACAGAATTCAAACTCTATACATGCTGACAGGATTGTATGTTGTGGCAGACATACAGATAAGGCATCTCGTATGTGAAGAGCCCATAACAGTGCAACAACAGCTCTTTGTGTACCGCCCATTCCGGCCAATGACCCAGTTTCTGAAGTGAGTGCCACACGCAACATTCTGGTTTCCATATACCTCTGCTTACTACACAAAGCACATCCTGTGACATATGGAATGCAAATTCAGCAAAGCAGTGGGCACGGCAGACAACCAATAATACCCACACGTTACACAGCCTCCCGAAATGCAATGCCTACACTTGGGTCAAAGTGTAACACTGCAGTGTGCATGAATGTTTTGCATCTCGAACTCATGCTTGAGATGCCCCTGTTGCCCAGCATTTCCTCATGGAGTCCAATCATTGAGCCTCTATTAAAGTCAAGCTTGGATGGACAATGAAAGATACAAAAGCTTCAGTGCTTCAGCTTCTGATTCTGGAATCTATGTGACACAGCAGAGAAGGAGGGAGCCCTCCAAAGCATCACAAATCAGCTGGCAACCTTGATCCTGATGACCACACGCTGAGATGGACCGTAGCATACCACCCTCATTATTATTAGTAAGATTCCCCTTCGTAACATTACAATTCTTTTTGAGCTCTCTGGTCTATAAACACACACCGAGTCATGTACAAGTGTAAGTAAATCTATCCAAGAAGTGCTCAAATGTGCTCTATACAATGTGAAAAGCGTAACTGCAGTGAGCCCAGTAGTGCTCTAGGTGATACGGTCCCCTTGATTCTTGCGCACTCTTCTGAAATGCCTCCTGGTGTTGCCTCGAAGGAGGTGAAGGCAGGCTGCTCACTTCTCTGTCTAAACAGCAATCAAGAACAAGGTGGCCTGTCTCATTGTGCCGGCACCCGTTGGGACCTCCTTCAGATTGCAGCCTCTGCATCTCTGCTTGGGCAACTGTGGTCACTAACACATGCACAGCAGATGAGGACTCTAGCAGAGGGGGTTGGGGAGGGAGAGGAAGATGAGGGTGCTGAGGAGCTCTTGGTGCCTTCACCCTCCTCAGTGACCTGCACAGCCTTATGTTGGCCTTCAGATGGGGCTGCTGGTGCTCTTCAGTCATCCATTCCAGCAACCGCTGTGCCAACAGTGTGACCGTCCTGTTAAGGGTATGCAGCTCCTCAGTATTCCATGGATGTCAGCGCTCATAGCGGACTGATCCAGACTACTGAGTGTGGCTTGTACAATTACCTGGCTGAGACGCTGTTCTTGCATCCACTCAGAGTGCTCTGCCTGTGTCTCTCCATGAGATTAGTCAATCTTTCATGGTAAGAGATCATGCAGTTGAGCCACCAGGACAATCTAGAGCTCATACGGTGAAGGACTCCTCCAATCGCGGTCTAAGAGCTCCCATTGCCTCATGGAACTCTGCTAAATGTCCACACATTTGCTGGAGATTATCTAAATACTGTTCCTCAAAAGGTGACTCTTGGGCCTCCACATTCTTGCCCACTGGAGCATCATTGTGACTTTCCTCTCCTCTGAAGGGGACTGCGCACAGATGTCTAATGCCTTCTCCTGCATCCTGTGCCACCAACTCAACACACACGCTACCTCCCTCTGAAGTGCTTGCATCTGAGTTGGCGGAGTGTGGGCTAACATCATGTGACATTGCCTCCTCGGACACCTCTTCCATCTCTTTTTTAAAAAATTTGTTCATGGGATGTGGGCGTTGCTGGCTAAGCCAGCATTTAATGCCCCTCTCTAATTTCCCTTGTTCAGGGGGCATTTAAGAGACAACCACATTGCTGTGGGTCTGGAGTCACATGTAGGTCTGACCAGGTAAGTACAGCAGATTTCTCTCCCTAAGGGCATTAGTGAACCAGGTGGGTTTTTGTGACAATTGGCAATGGTTTCATGGTCATCATCAGCAGACTTTTAATTCCTGATATTTATTGAATTCCACTCTCACTATCTGCTGAGGTGAACCCAGGTCCCCAGAGCATTACCCTGGGTCTCTGGAGCATGAGTCCAGTGACAATACCACTATGCCACCACCTCCTGAGGGATGATCTGGCCCATTGGGGTTGAGGGAGCAGAGCTGGGACCTATGTGTGACACAAATTGAGTTATTTAGGTATAGCCCTTCTCATTGTGAAAGCATGCTCTGGCACGTCGTTGCCTTAACCTTGCTTGCGTTGCCTTTATGAGGCAATTCCATCCTTGCAATCCCTGTCATGCCAACATCCCTTTGTGCTCAGTAAGCAGACATCGTGACCTTCACCATTATCACCATGTGACAAGGTGCTTTCAACATCGCCTTTAACACCTGCTAATGGCAATTCACCATCACCAACAGACAGCTGCCCAGGGACTCTGGCAATCTCTATGGCCATCTGTTGCACGGGCTGGATGCATCTCAGTGAGACTGACCCACCCCAGTCCAGGCCATCTCTGTGGCATCCTTCACCCTTTTTGACAGCAAAAACAACATGAATGTATGTTAGGCTGACATATAGTGCATGGAGGGATATTGCTCTTCCCTGTCTCTGTGCATCACAGTGCTCATTCACATGTGTTCTGTATGCATCTACATGAGCTGTGTACACATACAAGCATTCATTGCAGCCACAATTTGAATCCTGGTTGCTGTAGGGGCATTATGGCGGCCAACTGGGTAGAGGACTGGTCTCTTCTTCTGGACCGCTTCCACCAAATTATGAAGGTCCTGGTCAGAAAAGCGTGGGGCAGCTGAACCCATCCCTTCCCCCACACCTCCTCTGTGTGACATTCGATAAATAAGCTGTAAGGCAAAAAGGGTTGTGAGCCAATCAGATTACAATGTTTAAACACAATAAACATTTTCATCATATCACCAATGATTACTGGTAAAGTTTGGTGGAGAATCTGGCTGTGCACAAGTGCTTGGTGCCATGTATGTTGTGGCTGTGACTCTAAGCAGCATTTTGTGCTCCATGACCACTGACAGCCTTACTGGATTCCCCTCTTAGTCACTGTTATGTCGTGACAGTGTGCAGCTGTGAGGAACCTGGTCAAGGGTCAAATGTGTGGGTGCATGTTGATAGATGGACGGTAAGAGGGCAAATGGATGAGATAATGAGCATGGCACTGTTCATCACTCATCCACCCACTGTGTCTTGGCAGCTAATTACATGACTGTATAATATTTATACTAGGTAGTGGTATTGATGCCATCTCCATGGTTATGTTTTGTGAATCCACTCTATGGTGAGGGAGCAGAGCTGGGACCTGTGTGTGACACAAAAGGAGTTTAGATATAGCCCTTCTCATTGTGAAAGCACGCTCTGATGCACACCATTGCCTTAACCTTGCCTTTGCTGCCCTTATGACACAATCCCATCCTAGAAATCCCTCTCATGCCAACATCCCCTTGTGCCCAGTGAACTGATATCATGACCTGCTCCATTACCACCATGTGACAAGATGATGTCAATACCGCCTTTATCACCTACTCACGGTGATTCACCATCACTAATAGGCAGTTGTTCAGGCACCCTGGCACTTTCAGTGGTTCAGTACAGTACACTTGGATTAGGCAGCAACAATGACAATTCTCCCATAAGGAAAGCACATGATGGGCCATTTGCTCCAGGGTCAACTATCAGTTGGACAACATTTACAGCTTTGAGACTCACCTGACAAGACAATAATGTCTCCTCCAAGGCACAGACATTGATGACCGACTTCTCAAATGGGCCTTTCAGAAGGCCCACTTTTTATCTGCGCCCAAGTCACCCGACCCGCACTGGACCAGCTTCTGACCCCTCACTACTTCCAGGGTTGCCCGCCCCAAACCGAAAATTGGAAGTTCAGGCAGATAGTTTTGGATGTCGGGTTTGCAGAGCCGGGAGTTCCCCTGTATCTGCACACCCGAGCTCGGAGCAAAAATCTGGACATTTGTTTCTAAAATTATGCTGATTTCTCATTCTGGCTATTCACCCTTATTGTTAATTTACTAATGAAAGTATCTTAACTCTCCCACATCATAAAATAGGAATCGTTATTACTTTATGCACTAATGGGAGAATGATAGCATTTTAGAACTTATCCCAAAATTTGCTCATGTTCAGATTCTCCTATTCATTTCCAGACTAAGGTAACGTTTCTTTTACCATTTATTCCTTTCAAAAGAGAATTATATAATTTCCTGAAAATCAGACATATTAATTTCCATGTGTCTATCATGTTCTATAATTTTGTGAAACAACGCTTTTTATAGGTAATATTGATAATTCAACTTACTAAGAAGAAAATAATGGAAGCCAGTACTTAAATAGTGACTACATTTAAATGTTTCCTTTATTTTGCAAATGAAGTATTCCTGAGTACATATGCTCATTGCTAGTTGTACAATTATTTTGCCAAATATTCCAAAAATGGATTGCATTCAAACATATTCTGACTTTAACTGTTTCTATTTTTAAGTCCATAAAATGGAGAAATTACTTTTTAACCAAACTGTACTACACATTATAATCCTAAATAATATTTTTTTACTGGTATGTAACCTTTTTAGAAATGCATGATGCAATGTTACCATACGAAATTTTGAATGTCATAGAGTGCTGAGTCATCTTTTGTGTAGTTTGGTTGGCTCAGAGTATCTTATCTTTATTCCCAGTATTCTTACTATTTGTTTCAATTTGATGAGAATGTGTTAAAGCGTGCAACATGAAGGCACTTCTTGTGGTTATCAGACGTTACTGCCCACATAAGCTGTTTTGAGATCTCTGCAACTATAGACATTTACATTATGCACGAAGCATCAGAGAAGATTTATAAACTATCATAGAAGAAGCAGCGTTGTACAGTGAATTTTGTTTTTTAGAAATGTATTATGAAACAGATTCCTCAGTAGAAAAATAGATTTGATATAATGGTACAGGCAAATGCAGTGCAGTAAGGCCGCTGACCCAGTTGTAGCTTCCCACTCCAGCTGCAAAAGGAAGGGAGAAATAGGAAGTTTGGCATGACACTTTCTTTGTGCTGCCATGGGTAAAAATAAAACCACAAGTTTCTAAAAGTATAAAGCACCATCTGTGCTATTTGTTCCACACACTGCTGGAAAGACTCAGGTTTAAACTAATTTATCCAAATAATTTGCTTTTTCTCACCAAATGCACTTCTCTTCAGCAGTAAAAACAATGCTGGCTCTAAGTAGTGTGCATTGGGTTAGCAGAAGTACAGCATTTTCAGAATATAAAAATGGGATAGAAACTTCTTCTGGAGAGTTAAATGATTAAGGGAAGTTGGTTTTCTATTGAAATGTAGAAAAAAAAGTTTATATTATTAAAAATTCAATGTTTTCACAAAATCTTTAAGAAATTTGAGAGAATTCTAAAAGCAATTTTTAGCCTCAAGGCATGTGCCACATTTCTTTGAGCATTATTAACTCTGACAATCAGCTGAACTTAATACATTTTTACTAAACCAAGACTTTTTGAAGATTTTTTGTTTTTAGACTACATGATTTCACAAAGCAGATAGCTAATGTACCACTGAGCTAAGTTTTAGCATTTTATTTGGACCATCACCCAATGAATCCCAAGCAATTTGCACTGGATAAACTTGAATAGAGTATTTTTATGAGCATTGAAACTTTCACTTCAAGAAAAAGTTACACTTTGTTGAATGAGGTGTAACTAGAGTTTTAACTGTATACCAAATTGTATTTATTGCTGAACAACCTCTCCAGCCTAGAAAAAAACTAATATATCTGCAGAATGTCAAATTTCTCCATTGTGATAAAAATTCCATAGGCTATTAATATAATAAAAATATTTCTTTTAAAGTTTGATATTTCAGTTGTTACCTTAATCCCATAAGCGTGCCCCAATCTTTAGTTTGCTCTCTGTTACATGATTAAAAATGAAGGATAATCATTGCACTTTACTTCCTGGTTTTTTGGGTTTAAGAATTTTTTTAGTGTGATTTGCTGCTTAGATTCCTTCTTGCAATTACTGTTGCTGGACACCGGAGACCCCTTTAGCTAATGCCAGAATCAAATTTACAGCAGGAAAGGTGAAACCCATGCTACAGAGACTACTAGATCTTTGTGAGGAGTTTTTTTTAAGGTCAATGGCCAGTGTCACCATTGACTGCAAAATCTGGACCATCTATAACAGCTAGAATAGCTACAAACTGTGAACTAATTAAGTTCCATTGGACAGATCCTGAATTGCCCTCAGCCCAAATAATTTGACAGATGCATGACGGTATTGATACACGATTATTCTACAACAAGTTATCAAAAAGTATCCCAGTTCACTTGTACTAGCCCATGGGGTTTGTTTTGGTGAAAGGGTGAAAACAGGTACTAAATGGGTACTGTGCTAATAAGACACACATATTTGGAGGTCTGCTTTTGCAACAATTTTGCTGATACTATAACTTGAAATTTACTGGAGGTGCTAAAACAGGTTCACTTACAGGTTTAGCACTTAGGCTCCAATTAGACACAATTTATTGGAGCAGTATATGTAAGTTTCACACTGCTATTTCCACTGAAGGAGGTTTGCATACTGGGGCACATTGCAGGATGGATCAGCAACTGAGACAGTTGTGTTCTTGAACACAACCTGAAGATCCTAGAAAAGGAGGAAGGATGTCTTGTATGCACAAGACAGAAGGAGTCCATCTCTCTCTCCTGTCGCTCTTTCCTGCAACATCTGGTTCTATTCTGCTTGGCCTCTTATACCCCTACGTTCTCCATCCAGAGCCCTAGAAAAAAATGCTAATTCTAAACATGCCTTTTCTTCTAGTGACCCCTCTAATGTGTCCAATAGGTAGAGTAGTGGTGCACTTACTCTTTTTAGGGAAATTCCTCAGATTATGTTGAGATTAAATATTGGTAGTATCGGTTAAATCGTCAAATCCTCTGAATCTTCTGTAACAACTAATTTACTCACAATCATCTGGTCACCGTTAGGAGAGGAAATTAGGTCAAGTGCTAGCCATCAAAATGCCATGCAGTGTCCTTAATGAGCACTAGCTGGCAATTTAAGAGGCAATCAGCTGCTTAATGATCCTTCCTCTGAGCAGCCATTCCCAGTGCAAGTTTCAACTCCTTTACTGGTGCCTTTCATTCAAAGCAGGCTGAAGCAACATTTTAGCTGAAGACCCCATCTTAGCCATCTCAGAGGCTCTTCAGAGCTTAAAGTATGTGGACTTTCAATGTTGTAGACATACCTTTCACCTGCACTACGCTAAATAGCTGAATGAGGAAATGGAGGAAAAGTTTCCTGTAGCATCAGAAATTTGGAGTTGTCTCGGCTTTAATGGAGATACTGGATAATCCTGGATAGATCATTATGAGATATTTAAGGGGATAAATTGGGTTCTGTAGCACCTGATATTTAGGCTCTAATTGGCCTGTTAATGATTAAAAATTGGGAGCTGGATGGCCATGCACACTTCAACATTAGTTAGTGTGTGTGTATTCTAATTCTGATTGCTGGTGGCATGCAAAGCAGGTAGATTATGACATCAATACTAGTTTTACACCAGCGCTGCCAGTTTCAGAAGCCACACTCCAGCCTATGGCCTCATTTAACTTCACGCAGCTGAACATGATGCTAAATAGAATGAAAGATCTCCCACCAGTGCTATTTAAAAGGATCATGAACTTTTTACAGGGTAGTTGCTGGATTATTTCTTCTGGTTCTGGGGTGCAATTCTATGTCGTTTTGGAGCTTTCTTAGACTTATCAAAATTTCAGTAGTCTGCAAGGAATGGTCTGGCTGATGCTTAAATATATTTTGGTATTTAAAGTCTAGTGTTGGACCAAGTTGCTTCCAGACATGAGGGGCCTGGTAGACTTGGAATTGAACATGACTGGGAGATGAAGAGAAGTCACGCAGAACAGGACAAACTGCTAGAAAATAGATGAAGAAAAGGGGAGACCATATCCACTCAGGGTCTTTAGGGGAAATTATCTAACCTGCACTTCAAAGAGGTCAAAAGAACAAGACATCTTTGCTTCATTAAAGAGATTGTGACTGGATTCTGCCAATGGTTGCAATCACAACTGCAACCTTAAAACAGGGAAGGGACCACATTCCCCAAGGCTGTCAAGGTGACCATGCTTCCTAACTTCTTTGTGCTGTTTCCTTCCAGGCTGTTGCTAGAGATATTAGCAATATCTCACGGTTTGTAGTACCCTGTGGCTTAAGGGAGGCCAATGAGGCTCTCTAAACAGAGAGAAACACCATCACCTCAGCTCCTCTTGTCAGATGCAAGTACAATGATTTGCTCAGATTGCAGGCTTTCTCCATGGGACAATGTGGCCTTGATTGTGTACATTTTGTTTTGCGTGTGCTTACATGAACTCTGTCATTTTCCTGACTCAGAAGGGATTCCATTCCCTCGATATGCAGCTGCTGTGTGACCACAGGCAGAGCGCCATGCCGGTGAATGCCCATTATCCTGGCATTGGTCATGATTTCTCTAATCTACAGCAGTCATCAGCTGCATTTGACCCTCCTCAGCAAGTCAAAAGCTGGCTACCTGCACAACAGCCCAGAAGATAAAAACTGGGAAATAAAAATACTGGTCTGAACTGCTCTTGTATACCTTAAAATGGAACACCAGTAAAAACTGGGAAATAAGAGCACTGGTCCAAACTGTTTTTTCCTTCTGGGAGGCATACAATGAGAGCCCTGATGCTACAAGGAATATTAAGGTGCACACCATTGATATGCTGATTGCTGGTGGCAAGCACTTCTTCTGCTGCCTTGGGCCTTACTGGAGGGGCCCTGCAATACTCAGCTGAGCAGGTATCAAGATTTGTGCTAGTATGTTGCATGCTGCACAACATGAGAAAACAGCCCTTGCCTATCAGGCAAGATGCTGGGAAACAGGAGTATGGGGAAGAGGAAATAGAGAAATTGGTGGAGGAAGAAGTCCAACAGGAAGTGAATAAACAGGTAGATGAAGGGAGACTGCACTGTAGACAGCCCCTTTCTGCCTGGGCTCTAGGTAATCAAATCATTAATGAGCGATTCTTGTAACCTGAGCCACACCTCCCCATGCACCAACAGCCTCACATTCTTTCCTCTATCACTGACTATCTTATCATTCTCTTCCCAAAAATAACTCACTACAAAATGCATATTCTAAACCAAATTTATCAATTTCATCATTACATTATGAATAAAAAATAAACTAATCATCTTTATGCATCTCCTTAGTGGTTAGTTGTGTGCCTTTGCCTATCCTTGGTGCTCTTACATATTTCTACCCCAATGGCTGCAGCATGGCTCTTGGAAATCTGATGAGCTTCAATGGGAGAGACTGCAGTCAGCCTTGAAGGGTGTCCTTGAGCAGCTCTGGACCGAGAAAACTTTGCTTCGGACTGCACCATCTCAGCCTGGTGACGGCTGTCTGGGATGGCTGGCTGAAAAGACATCTTCAAGGGTATTGGCAAAAGCAGCGGGAATGGAAGCACAAATGTTGTCATCCTGAGAGAGGACAGCAGGTTTGTGTTCCTTGGAGCCACTGCCACTCTCCTAGACAGGCACCTTAGCAATCCTAGTAACCTGTCAGAGAACTGATTGATGGACTGTGATGTCTTGGAAGCCTCATTAAACACTGGAATCCAGACTTGTAAAGGCAGTAGTCCGAGCTTCCACTGTAGGATCTTTGGTGGAAACTGCTGCAATGCAAACTGAGATATTAGCCATCAGATTCTGCTTCTTACTGGGTTCCAAAGGTATGCAGACGGAGCTGACCACCTCCAAATGGGATAGGATGGGCTCCATGTCCTGTGCAAAGTCCTGTACCAAGTTGGTGCTGCACTCTCCTATGCTTCTTGTCATTGTGTGCAGACTTTCTGACAGGCTTTCCAGTACATCAACCATTCAGGTGTGTACAGGCATCAATATTCTCCTGTGGTTTGGCCCACTGAAGATTTAATTTGACTTCTCTACAGCAGAAATAGTGTGCGACCTCACCCTCAGGTGAGCTAGCACCTGTACTATCCTTTTTTCCAAACTGACTCCTGTGTACTTAAGCCTGATGTCTCACACTATGCAGATCCCCCTTGTAACCTTGCCTCCAAACTATGTACAGTGTTAGTATCTTATAAGCATAAGATCAAATGAGAGTGTTTCTTTATCTTCAGTACCTTCATCCTCTTCCTCCAATGCCTGATGAGGTTCAGTTTCTGGGCATCTGAAGAGAAAAAGGAACAAGGATGGGGTTGTGGTGAGGGGAGAGAAGAAACTAAGAAGTGTGTGCTTATACCCTCAGCAGCCTCTCACTCAGAAGAGAACGTGGTATGAGGAAGAAGTGGAGTGAAAGAAAGGGTAGTAGGTATGCAGATACCCTCATTGCTTCACCACTTCCAGTAGCAATGGCCTCAGCGATGCCCCTTCCCATCATGACCTGTACTATTTTCAAGAAGATATAATACTTTTCATAATGTTATTGGAATTTATTGTAAAATAGAGTAATAGTGGGATGTGTCTCTATGTGTCTGTGTGTGAGATTTAATTGAATTAGAGGCAGCTAGTCTAGGTGCCTTGATCTAAGAAGAGCGGTTAGGTTTGAAATGTTAATTAGAGAAACATGGGCCAGGATTTTTCGCTGAGTGGGTGGGCGCGTGCCCGACCCACTTGAGCATTAAATGATGTGCGATGACGACATCATCACGCACTCACGCGACATTTTGGTCGGGTGGTGCGTGGGAGAGTTGGCAGCACGCCAGCTGACAATTAAAAGGCCTATTAAGACTTTTAACAATCCAATTGATTGAAATTTTTTGCTGCCCGTCCAACCTTATGGTTGATGGTAGGTGAAAAGGTCAGGCGGCCTTTGCATTTTTAGCGAAACCTCATCCACGGGTAGGATGAGGTTTCAATCTGTCATTAAAAAAGAAATTCGTCCTAATTTCTAGCTTGTCGCTGCTCATGTGACAGAGCCACATGAGGGGACGTGTTTGTTAACATTTTAAAAATCTTTATTTTTTATTTTCAAAACTGCTCATCTCCCTGAGGCAGCTCTGCGCCTCAGGGAGCTTTTCCAGTGCCCAACCACATGCATGTGTGAGGTTCTCACTCGCCCTCCTCCCCCCACCCACACAGGCAGCACTGCAGCGCGCGTTTCACGCTGGCTGGGCCTTAACTGGCCAGCATGAAATCACGGTCCGGCCCTGATCGCGGATGGTGCTCGGCTTCCCGACCGCACCCCCCACCCCTGCTGAGTCCACCTGACAAGGGCAAAATTCTGCCCAAGGGGAAGTTTAGAAACATAGGTGTCGAGAGAACATTTGCATTTTGAAATAAATCAGCCTAGATTGTTTTCAAAGGAGGGGTGAAACGTGTCACCTAGCCAGGTGAAGTTTAGAAAAGGTGTGTTTATTTTTCCCAAAGATTGCTGGTAAAACTTAGTGCTATGAGAGGGTTTTATTATCAGGGAGATAAAGCCCAAAGACATAGAGAAACAATAGGTATTTGCATTCAAAGAGAAAGATATGTATAAAGAAGGAGCAAGGGCTGTGTGTAAGGGGAGGCATTTTTAAGACCTTACAAGTGTGTGAAAAAGCCTTCAGCAGGGTATCATGTTTCTTTGCCTGGGTCTTTTAGAATCTATGGCCAGAATTTTCCGTTTGTCGGTCAGGCGGGCCCGACCGACTCAGCAGCGGGCGGGTGGCCGATTGCCGCTGAAGAAACAGGCCGCGCCGCCATTTTCCATGGGCAGGCCAGTTAAGGCCCACCCAGCGGGTTAGCAACTCCTGTGGAGAATGGAAAATAGTCGTGGGGGCGAGCGGCCTCAGACTGCCAGTTCCAATGGGGACCCAGCAGCCTGTATAAAGAGTGGCCAGGCAGCCTGTTTGAGGCAGTGCACCATGGCCACTCGGGGAGAGAGGGAGGGAGGTCTGTGTGGACAGCAGCATGATCAGGAGGAGGGGGGCAGGCTGCAGGAGAGGCCATCGGGGGGCCACTGTGCCCCCCGATTTTCAGATGCATGCCTTGCTGTCCTTCTCCAGGAGGTGTCTATCCATCGGCCCGTGCTCTATCCGGAGGATGGAAGGAGGGGGGTCCCCCCATGTCACCAGCCAGGCGTGGGAGGAGGTGGGTGATGCTGTCAGTGCCCATGATGATGTGCAGTGCACAGGCACCCAGTGCAGGAAAAGATTCAATGATTCGCTGCACTCTGGATGGGTGAGTACCATGTCTGTCTTGCCCATTTGACCCAGAAGGTAGCCTTAGTCTTTGAGGCCCCCCACCATGTCTTGCTGTCGTTACTGCATTGGGCATCTAGTGCACGCTGGGTGGGCAAAAGGGTACTGAACATGCTTACATTAGCCTTAGTGGTTGAGGAGAAGAAGGGTTCTCCCCGCAGCTTATGTTGGTGTTTGAGGCATTTGAGTAGTCTGGGGGCAACCTGCAGGGCAGGCCGCACAACACATACTCAGAACTCCAAAACATGTCATATTGATGGTAATGAGATGGTGCATGGGGTGCCTCAAGGTGTTTTGGCCAAGTGCCATCTGCTGGCATCGCCGCCACACCTAGTTGCGCCTCCTTGCCATGGGCGCTAAGACCCGTGTGATATTCAAAGTGATGGACGCCGAATGTGTCCAAGGTGGCCGTTGGGGGAGGGGGTTGGGACCAGCCGTACTGTCTTCTGGGGACTGATCACTAGTAGTGTGGACAGGAGCCGCTGGAGGCCTCAGTTGGGCCACTGTGGTTGGGGTGCGGCGTGCGCATGCAGAGTACATGAGCGATCAGTCCCAATAAATCCTCTTCTCTGTTTTGCAGGCAAAAGCTCACCACAATGCCTGGGAGCGCCA
Organism: Cetorhinus maximus; assembly: GCF_964194155.1. NCBI lineage: Eukaryota > Metazoa > Chordata > Chondrichthyes > Lamniformes > Cetorhinidae > Cetorhinus > Cetorhinus maximus. The sequence goes on from NC_135881.1 coordinate 86,614,074, forward strand.
GAGGACTGGAGGTGGGCGCGCCCTCCTGCAGCACCTCACGCCTTTTGAAGAGCAGGCCATGGAGCTGGGCAGGAGGCAGGAGGCCAGGGCGGCCGGAGGTGGCAAGGCGGGGTCCGGCGGGCAGGTATTTGAGGTCCACAGTCCCATCCACTCTGTCTGCCCACCATCCAAACCACTGATGGTTGCTGCAATTGTTAATGCTGAAACACTGCTCATCCACAGACTGAGACATTCTGACGTGTGGGTCATACGGAAGGGACCCTCGTCCCCTTGAGGAATAGCCTCTCCACCACCTTCCAAAGTCACCTTATCCCATTTGTGACCACTATCACCATGGTCTAACATGCCATTGGATCGCTGCTGCACAGCCAAAGACTTATTTCACCTGAGGGGGTTTGGGACCTCCAGCACCCTTTCAGCCAGCGTGCCCCACATTACTTTGTCCAAAAGGTCCTCAGAACCTCAGCTGTGAACCTCATGGCACTCAACTTAGATGAATGCCACCACATTACTCATCTCTGCGCCAAGGGGAAATGTTGCCTTCTGCCCACCCGGTCTATGCCCCTCCTAACGGAATGAAGGCCAATAATGTGACCTCTCAATCTCCTGTGATCGACGGCAAATATCGCTACTGTTTGCGATGTTTCCTCAGCCCCACAACTCACCAGGCCACAGTGCATCCAGGTCAGGTACCTCTGCACTCTCCCCACCCCTATGGTTCATAACATGCCATGTGGCATTCCTGAGGCCATCTGACCAGCCTGTCTGCATGTGAATTTAATGGTTGGGGCTCCTCTTGACTCTTTCCCACCTCACCAATGATCTTCTCCTTCGGGTCTTGAAGGGTGAACGACTTATGTGGCCTGGGGGGGAAAGGGATGAAAGGTTGAACTGAATGAACGCTAACTGATGCACTGTTCTTGTTGTTAATTTCAACCACCAGAGCGACCCGCAACTCGACCCCGCGGCCCCCCCTCCACACCTGAGGGCCAACAAGTGCAACTTGCGGCACAACATTTCAGCCAGTCAGGCACCAGCGCAGACACACACACCTCGGTGTGGACTTTACCGTCGTCTAGTGTCCCGGGTCACAGTGGAGAGGGCACTTCACAGTCACTGGAGGAGATGGTAGGAGCAGAGAGTGCTGATGGCGCCAGCAGCCGGAGGGCTGCAGGGGACGAGGCACATGCTGAGTCCGGCACTGATGACGTTCCTCTGGAGTTGTCCCCATTGCAGCAGCTGCAGGACAAGCGGCAGGAAGTGCGTTTGCATCTGGCAGGGTTGCATGAGGGTATGCTTCAGTTGGTCTCTGCGATGGGGGAGTCCAGGCAGAGTGCTCGTGAAGGCATGAACCTCAGGGCAGAGCTTCACACTTCCTCCACTGAGAGATTGGCGACTCTCATGGAGAGGGGGTTTGATCGGATGGAAAATCTTCTGATTGGGTTACGTGCTGACCTGCAATCCTTCACAGCGCTAATGGCCACGGGTGGTCATTCCCAATGTGGGAGATGCTGTGGGCACCAAGTGTCGGCACTCATTGCCCATGCATCTGCGGTGAGCAGGGAGGTCGAATGGGACCTCACGTCGGTACAGCAGCTGCCTGTCGTTGTTGCGAGCTCCTCTCATGGTGCTCCGGATGAGGGCAGCAGCTCCTCTGCCATTCAATGTTGCTTCCATTGAGGTTGCGACAACTGAGGAGGTGCCAGTTCTAGAACTGGCCACTCCCTCCCAGGTGGGGCCATCACAGGCTCCACGGGCCAGAGGACGCCCGCCAAGGTCATCGACGCCAACAGGACAGCAGAGTCAGCAGGCTGTCTCACAAGCCACTCCGAGCGATGGGGCGGCACCTAGACATAGCACCCGCAAACGAAAGCATAAGGCACGTTAGGCACTCAGCGGGTATGTCACTGGTGATTTTGTGTTGGCCTTAGAATAGGAAACAAAATTCTTATGTTTGCAATGGAGAAGCCTCTGTTATATTTTGGACATAATAAAGTCCACTTTTCTGACCATGGATGAGGGTGTTTCTTTGGTGCTGCATTTTTCTTTTTCACAGACATATGAGTGTTTGAGTGGACATTGATGTTTCTATACTAAGCCCTTAGTTGCAGCTGGTGGAAGATGTAGCACCTAAGTGCCATGTGTGGAAGTGCCAGGCAATGCTGGTCCTGCTGATCGATGTGTGTGGAACTAGCTGAAGGTTCTTTGGATTAAATTGTCGCGGGTGTCCCTGCCTCCTTGGTGTAATAGCGGGTCAGCGTGCTGCCCCTCATCATCGCCCTGTGCTTCCTCATCCTCTGAGGCACTGCTGGATTCATCATGTGCAGCCTCATCCAGGGCGTCAAGGTCTTCATTGTCAACTGCATCCCCCCTTTCCAGCGCAAGATTGTGCAGGGTACAGCAGACTACCACTATCAGAGAGACGCGATCTGGGGGGTACTGGAGTGCGCCCCCTGAGCAGTCCAGGCAATGGAATCGCATCTTGAGAAGACTAATGGCTCTCTCCACCACAACCCTTGTGGTGCCCTGGCTCCTATTGTACCGATGCTCAGCTTCTGTTCTTGGATGGTGGAGAGGCGTCATGAGCCACCTTCTGAGGGGATAGCCCTTGTCACCCAGCACTGAAGAGCCCCGGCACCTGGGAGTGTCTGAGGATGTAGGCATCGTGGGAGCTGCCTGGGTACCTTGCAAAGACTTGTAGAATCTGCATCCTGTGATCACACACTATCTGCACATTCATGGAGTGGAAGACCTTCCTGTTGACGAAGGCAGCGGGCTCACCTGCTGGCGCCTTGATGGCCAAATGTGTACAGCCTATTGCACACTGGACACGGGGGAAGCCAGCAATGGCCGCGAAGTCTCTGGCTCACCATGTCTGGCTTACCTGGTCCCAACGGAAGTGGATGAAGGTCAATGCATACCTGAACAGAGCGTCTGTAACCTGCTTGACACAAGTGTGGACAGCTGATTGGGAGACACCGCAAAGATCACCCACCGAGCCCTGGAAGGAGCCAGAGGCATAGAAGTGGAGGGCAACTGTGAGCTTCAGGGCCGCTGGCATGGGGTGTCCACCCACACAGTTAGGGGAGATCTCAGGGCCAATCAGCTGACAGATATAGTTGACTGTCTCCCTTGAGAGATGGAGCCTCCTTCGGCACTGCACCTCAGTCATATTGAGGTAGCTGCTTTGTCGCCTGTATACCCTGGCAGCAGGATAGTGGCAACTTCTGTGGCCCCTTCCACCTTGGACAACCCCTTGGCCCTGCGCCCCTTGTGCCTGCACCTGGCCTCCCAAAGGTAGCTCCCCTGGAGGCTGATTGTCCACTCCTGGCCTCCTCTTTATTCTATCCCTCCCTTCCTCCTCAGGGGAGCTGCCTCCAGTGGAGAGGTCAGAACTCATATCCCCAGGCTAAATGGAGGCCTCCAGAAAGCTGCAGGCCCGAGAAAGAGTACTGTCTGCAGACTGGTTTCAAAGTACACAAAAAGCTCTTGGAAATCGATGAGAACTGCTAACAATCACACAGGCAACTTTTAAACACTTTCAGCAATTAAAACTTCGTGGAAAACATGAACAACCCCTCTGAGTCCACATATCACGACATTGCATGAGTTTTATTAAAAAATCTCCTACCCGCCTGCCCGTAGGGCCCGTGAACCAACCCAAAGTTCGCACAGGCCCCTCAAAATCCTGGACAATTGGCAAGTAAAGGGCCTTAATGAGCCCTTCAATTAATGGCGGGTGAACGCCCCGCTGCTGAGCGCGCCCGCCGACCGAAATATCACGATGCCGCACGCTAATGTCGGCGCACGACATTTTAAGCACTGCCGTGCGGGCTACGCCATCCGCATGTCAGCCAGAAAATTCTGCCCTACGTTTCTTACTGTTGCCTTAATGAAAGTGTAACTGGGAGTTAGATTGATTCAGGGATTTAGAAATTATCATAGTAGTAATTTGTAGATCAATGTATCTATGTATTTCTAAGTCATTTCTTCTATTAATAAAAGTTTAATCTGGGCCAGGATATTAAGGTTGGTGAGCGGGGGGGCGGGACCCGCTCGGCGACGTGTAAAATGACGTGGGATAACGTTGGGCGGAACTCCCGCCGACCTGTCAACGGCCTATTGAGGCCATTGACAAAGTAATTGAAATAATTAATGGACCTGCCCGTCCAACCTTAAGGTTGGTGGGCAGGCCGGGAGCCCTGCCGGGCTTCGGAAAAAGCACGAAACCTCATCCACGGGTGGGATGAGGTTTCAAGAGGGTTTTTAAAATTTTAATAAATGTTTGACTAAAAGTGATGGATGTGTCCCAACTCATGAGACATGAGGGAACATGTCAGGGAAATTTTATTTTTGCCCCATCACCATTTTTAAATTTGGCGCCAATCTCCCTGAGGCAGCACTTAGCCTCAGGGAGATGAGTGCGTTCTTTCCCGCGCACGCACCCCCCCCCCCCCCCCGCCCGCACAGGGAGCGCATAGCGCTTCCTGGCAGACATCACGCTGGGTGTGCCTTAATTGGCCTGCCCACGTAAAATGGCGGTGCGCCCCCGATTGGGGCACTGATCGGAGCCGCGCCCGCAAGCGCCCGCTCCTGCACTTCCCCCTCCAACGGGGGGAAAATACTTCCCATAGTTTTGTAAAAAACTATAAGACTTGGTGGTCTTATTACTACTGAATTCAGGGCACGCATCGCAAAATTTATACAAATTGCAAAACAAATTGTGGCACTTGTTTCAAGTTTCCCACTGGGATTTGAACAACTCAGCATTTACCATCGACTGTGCCATAACAACTATTTTGTCTATGGGGTTTAAAGCATACAGGCCTGCATGTCCTGCTCCACATTTTTATTGTTTCCTGCTGTTATGCGCCACCCTTTCCCATGGGAAGGAAGTGCTTGTCGTGCAGTACATTTGGCTGATGTGCCTGTCATGTTTGAATACCTTCCTGTGTGTTCAGGCTGTGAGTTGTGGATGTGAGCCTTTCCACAATGAAAGGGTGAGGTAAAGCATGCAAATGTTAGGGTTGAGTTTCTGCTTGGTAGACATTGTTATTAAGTCAGTGATGGAGCTGTCGTGAATTGAGCAATGGATGAAAGTATTGGTGCAGTTGGCAGCATATGCCTTTTACAGATGAAGTCCCTGACTTTGACAAGTCTTATGATATTAACAATCTTCTGCAGCCATGTTTGACGAGCAACACTCCTGCATTGACATCCACTGATATTTCTTCCCACTGCCTCCTGCACAAGTGTCTGCAGGACTACCTGCCCCCCACTCACTCACCCCAACACCATGAGGATACAGGACACCTCTCATCCTTTTTAGCTCATCCACCAAAACGCATGAAATCTTGGTGTTTGCTCCCATGCATGTTCAGCGATTGCTCAATTATCACAGCCCAGACTGCAAAAACTACTACCACGTGCTGCAGACACAATGCAAATCCACTTTAAGAATCGCAGCATGTCTTTAAGTTATGCTAAACACTCACAATATTGGGCCCTCTGCAGATGCTTGCAGCCAATCGACAGTGCGTGTTGCACTGGCTACGTGCAAAAATCATCTTAAAGAGCAGGCATCACAAATCTAACTGCCTGCAAAGCTCTGAAAGGGTACAGGTCATGCACCATGATCCCTACATCTGTTTTCAGGTCATATCTAAGTACAGTACTCTGAGCTCCTTTAAGGGCTTATGCTGCAATAGCTTTAACTAGTAAAGATGCGTTAATGTAACACCTGTAACAAACTCTGACATTTACCTTGAACTGTTTAATTTCATAAAGCAAAAGCTCTTTGTCACTTAGACAATATATAAATGTTAAACTTATAAATACAATTGGCTGTAATTTACTGGAATAGGGCATCTCACAGTTTGTCCAGTTAGTTTGACTTTCTCCTGCACCCTTCAGCTCAAAATATTTTGTCATGCAGCTTGCCAGAAGTGCAAACTGGTAACAGCATAGCAAGGACAAGAGGGTATCTGGGACCTTGGTGAAAGACAGGTCCAACAGCCTACCTCCTTAACCAATGAGATTAAAGGATTAAGGGCAGAATTTTACAAGTTGGCGAGTGGGAACGGGGGTGGGGCCCGCTTGCCGATGCGTAAAAAGACGCTAGGTGACGTCGGGGGAATTCGCGACGTCACCGCGCCCGATTTAAATTTTCAGGAAGGCGGGAGTGCAGCAAAATCAGCTGTGCGCCCGCCGACCTGTCAATGGCCAATTGAGGCCATTGACAGGATCAATTAAGTAATTAAAGGACCTGCCCGTCCAACGTTAAGGTTGGCGGGCAGGCCAGGAGCCCCGGCGGGAACTGGAAAAAATATGAAACCTCATCCACTGGCAGGATGAGGTTTCATGTAGGCTTTTAAAAAGTTTAATAAAGATTTTGTAAAAATTATGGACATGTCCCATGTAAGGGAAATTTTATTTTTCTATTTTTGTCTTTTTTACAATTAGAGCCGATCTCCCTGCACTTAGCCTCAGGGAGATGAGTGTGCTCTTTCGTGCACATGTGCGAAAGAGCGCACTCTCGATTTTGGGATTCCCGTCCACCTACACAGGGAGCGCATAGCGCTTCTGTGTGGACGTCACGCGGGGCGGGCCTTAATTGGCCCGCCCATGTTAAATGGTATGAATATATTCAATGACCTAGCCTCAACTGCTGTCTAGGGACGAGAATTCCAAAGAATGATGACCCTCTGAGAGAAGAAATTCCATCTAATCTACGTCTTAAATGGGAGACCCCTTGTTTTGAAACTGTGCCCCCTATTTCTAGATTCCAAAACAAGGGGAAATATCTTCTTAGCATCTACTCTGTTAAGCCCCCTCAGAATCCTATGTTTCATAAAATCACCTCTCATTCTTCCAAACTCCAATGACTATAGGCCCAAGTTGCTCAAACTTTCCTCTAAGACAACCCCTTCATTCCAGGAATCAACCTAGTGAACCTTCTCTGAACTGCTTCCAATGCAAGTATATCCCTCCTTAAGTAGGGAGACCCAAACTGTACTAAGTACCAATGCCGTGTACAGGTGCAGCAAGACTTCCCTACTTTTATACTCCATCCTTCTTGCAATAAAGGCCGACATTCTACTTGTCTTCCTAATTACCTGCTGCACCTGCATGATAGCTTTTTGTGATTTATGTACAAGGACACTCAGATCCCTCTGTACTGCAACATTGTGCAGCCTCTCTCCATTTAAATAATATTCTGCCTTTCTATCCTCCCTGCCAAAATAGACAATCTTACATTTTCCCACATTATACCCCATCTGCCAAATTTTTGCCCACTCAACCTATCTATATCCCTTTGCAAACTCTTTGTATCCTCACAACTTGCTTTCCTACCTATTTTTGTAACATCAGCAAATTTGGCTACAAATAGAGTTGGCCTCTTCATTAAAGTTTTAAATATAGTTTGTAAGTGGTTGAAGCCCAGCATTGACCTCTGTGGCACTTCACGAGTTACAGTTTGCCAATCTGAAAATGACCCATTTATCCTGACTCTTTGTTTCCTGTTGGTTGGCCAATCCTCTATGCTTCTAATATTTCACCTCTAACACCATAAGTGTGCGTAGTAACCTTTTATGTGGCACCTTCTCAAATGCCTTTTGGAAATCCAAATACAGTACTGTACACCCACTGGTCCCTTTTATTCACCCTGTTTGTAATACTCTCAAATTTAACAAATTTCTTAAACATGATTTCCCTTTCACAAAACTGTGTTGATTCTGCCTTATTGTATTATGATTTTTGAAATATCCTGCTGCTACATTCTTAATAATGAATTCTAGCATCTTTGCAATGATAGATATTAGGCTATTTGGCCTATAGTTCCTTGCTTTCTGTGTCCCCCCTTTTCTTGAATCAAGGGGTTACATTTGCAGTTTTCCAGTCCGCTGGGACCTTTCCAGAATCAAGGAAATTTGGGAAGATTATAACCAATGCATCCACTAGTCCGACAGCCACTCCTTTTAAGATAAAAACAAAAAGCTAAAAGCTACTGCGGATGCTGGAAATCCAAAACAAAAACAGAATTACCTGGAAAAACTCAGCAGGTCCGGCAGCATCGGCGGAGAAGAAATCAGTCAACGCTTCGAACCTTCATGGCCCTTCGGTTCTGCCGGATCTGCTGCGTTTTTCCAGGTAATTCTGTTTTTGTTTTGCACTCCTTTTAAGACCCTAGGATGGAGACCATCAAGTCCAGGGGACTTGTCAGCCTTTGGTTGCATTAATTTTCCCAGTACTTTCTCTCAAGCCGCGCATTCAACGCTCTGATCTTATTTAACCTATGCCAATTTGCTTGTGGCTTAGGGTGTAATCCAGCGATTGTTACCTTTGTGGTTTTGCTCTTTAATTTAGCCCCTAGCTGCTTATTCTGTCTCATAGAACATCTTCCTTAGTTCTACTTTAGGCATTATTATGCACATGGACCTCAACACTGGATCCTCCCCCACCCACTCCAAGTTCCTCTCCAGCCCTGAGGAGATGTCCTTAACCCTGGCACTGGGGAGGCAACACAGCTTTTGGGACTCATGCTCTCAAGTTCAAAGAACAGTAACTATCTGCTTAATTATACTGTCAAACTACAAGTGCATTCTTTTTAACTCTTTCCGCTTGAATGGGCCCCTGCACCACAGTCCTGTGGTCAGTCTGCTGTTCCTCCTTGCAGTCTCAGCTTTCATCCATATCCACTGCAGAAATTCACCACGGCTTCTTCGACAGCACATTCCAAACCCATGATCATTACATGTAGAAGGACAAGGGCAGCAGATAGATGGGAACACCACCACCTAGAAATTCCCCTCCAAGCCACTCACCATCCTGATTTGGAAATATATCTCCGTTCCTTCACTGTCACTGGGTAAAAATCCTGGAAACCTCTTCCTAACAGCACTGTGGGTGTACCCATACCACATGGACTGCAGCAGTTCAAGAAAGCAGCTCAGCACCACCTTCTGAAGGACAACCAAGGATGGGGAATAAATGCTGGACCAACTCCCACATCCCATGAATGAAAAAAAAATCTGCAAAAACATCAAACCTTTTGGACAAGTGCAAGGGCTGAGGCTACTTCATTGTTACTTTCTAGATCCTCATACCTGCCTCCACTCATAGTTTCACCCTCCTGTCCCTGACCATGGACCAAATCTGCAGTACCTAGTCTAAGGGGTGTGACTGCTTCCTGGTAAAATGTGTCCAGATAACTTTCCCCTCCCTGCTCCATCACAGTGTCTAAAGCTCAGGCTGCAGCTCATCAACTCTGAGAAGAATTTCCTCAAGCTGCAGACACTTACTGCAGATGGGGGGGACTTCAATTATTCTAATATTAATTGGGATAGAATTGGTGCAAAATGGCACAGAATTCTTGAAATGCATTTAGCAGGCAGGGTTTGGAAGCCCCATTGTTACCCTTTTAGAATTATGAGATTCTAAAAGTACCGTAAAATTCAAGTTGATTGCCATTTTAACTACCTTAAATGATGTCCCACTGCGTCACAGTGAGAGGTCTGCCCTCCATTGGCCTGCCATGTGCAAAATTTGGAACAGGTGCCATGACATCAGGCTTCAAGATGAATGTGTCCTGGCCACATTCACACGCGGTTATTTTTTCAATATCTAGTTCAATTTTTCAAAATGGTACTATTGCAAAATTGTCTACATTTATTCTATGGGAAGTGACTGTTTTATTGAAAAGGCTGCTAATTTTACCTAAAGACCCAAATAATCAGGTAGTGTGTAAACATTGGAAAGAAGATTTAACTAAATGTGTGGTGGGGAGTCAAATGTGCTCATATTTTTCTTGGCATAAACTGAAAGTCACAGGGCTGGATTTTCCCGGCTCTGAGATGGTGGACTTGACGGTAGCAGGGACAATAAGGGGTGTTGCATCGGAACAGTTCTCCCACGGATTTCTGCCTCTGGGGAACTTTTGCAGGGGGGGGTCCTGGGATGCTGATCAGCTGCCTGCTCCATGGAGGTGGGAAGCTAATTAACTTAGTTATGATCTTGTGGCCTTGCTGGCATTTTGTCTGGGGACAGAGCAGCACAACCCCCACCGCCTGTGGAGGCCTCCAGCTCAATGCAAGGGGCCTCCAGGTGGCAGGTTGGGAGGCTATCAGAACTGGAGGTTCCATACTACAAAGAGGGGGCTGCATTTATAAGAAGGCACAGTCGTCACCGATATCACTCCAGTGGAGGGGGTTCCCCTGCACCATGGCCCAGATCTCAATTTTTACTGAATGCTGTGCGGCTGGCCAGTAAGAGCATCTCCATATGGAAGCACCCTCGCAGCCCCCAGCTTGTCTCAGCGGCGCCCACCTCTCCCACACTGGTTGCCAAGCCGACAGATGTGCCATCCAGCTGATTGGACCAGCAGCATTAAGAACTGGGAGCTTGGAGGCAGCCAATTAGGCGGCTGCCTGCCGCTGTCTTGCACCTGCCAAGTGCGGGCTCAGGACCCCCATTTGGCCCCAGCATTGGGCTCCTGAAGCACACACCAAAACCCAGCCCATAGATTCATAGAGTCATTGTAATTTATGAAACAAAAGGAGGCCATTCAGCCCGTTGTGTCCCACTTTTCCAAGTAATTTTTAAATGAAATGAGAGTTTCTACTTCTACTATCCTTTCAGGTAATGAGTTCTAGACCTCTACCACCGTCTGGATATAAAATATTCTTCTCCACTCCTTTTTAATACTTCTAGCAATTACTATGCCCCTGGTTATTGACCTCTCTGCTAAAGGAAATAGGTCCTCCCTATCCAATCTATTGGAGCCCTCATAATTTTATACATCTTAATTAAATCTTCCCTAAGCCTCCTCTGTTCCAAAGAAAACAACTCCAGTCCTTCCTTATAGTTAAAATTCATCATTTCTTTCAACATCCTTGCAAAACCTTCCCTGTACTCTCTCTAGTATGATCACATCTTTCCTGTAATATGGTAAGCAAAACTGTACGCAATACTCTTGCTGTCACCTCCCAGTTTTTAAAAAATTATTTCAGATCAGCATTTATTGCCCATCTCTAATTGCCCTTGAGAAGGTAGTGGTGAGCCTAGTGTTTTATAGAGCTCTGGCATAACTCCTGCTCTTATATTCTATACCTTAGCCATCCCATATACCTTTCTAATCACCTTAATGAACAGTTTTGCTACCGTCAGGGATCTGTGGACATGAACTCCAAGGTTCCTCTGTTCCTCTACATTTCTCAGACTCCCACCATTTATTGTGCATTCCTTTGCCTTGTTTCCCTGCCCCAAATGCATTACCACACTTCTCTGTGTTGAATTCCATTTAAGACCATAAGACGTAGGAGCAGAAATAGGCCATTTGGCCCATCGAATGTGCTCCGCCATTCAATAAGATCATGACTGATAGTCCTCAACTCCACTTTCCTGCCTTTTCCCCATAATCCTTGATTCCCTTACTGATTAAAAATCTATCTATCTCAGCCTTGAATATACTTAATGACCCAGCTTCTACAGCCCTCTGCAGTAAAGAATTCCACAGATTGACTACCCTCTGAGAGAAGAAATTCCTCCTCATCTCTGTTTTAAATGGGCGCCCCCTTACTCTGAGATTACGCCCTCTGGTCCTAGACTCTCCCACATGGTGAAGCAATCTCTCTGCATCTACCCTGTCAAGCCCCCTAAGAATCTTATATGTTTCAATAAGGTCGCCTCTCATTCTTCTAAACTCTAATGAATACAGGCCCAACCTACTCAACCTGTCCTCATAAGAAAATCTCTCCATCGCTGGGATCAACCTAGTGAACTTTCTCTGGATGGCCTCCAATGCCAGTATACCTTTCCTTAGATAAAGGGACCAAAACTGTTCACTGTATTCTAGGTGTGGTCTAACTAGTGCCTTGTATAGTTTTAGCAAGACTTCACTATTTTTATACTCCATTCCCTTTGAAATAAAGGCCAACATTCCATTTGCCTTACTTACTACCTGCTGAATTTGTATGCTAGATTTTTGGGATTCATGCATGAGGACTCCCAAATCCCTCTGTGCTGCAGCTTTCTTCAGTCTTTCTCCATTTAAATAATATTCAGCTCTTCTATTCTTCCTGCCAAAGTGCATAACCTCACACTTGCCCACATTTTTTCCATCTACCACATTTTGGCCCACTGTATGGCATTTGCCACTTTTTTGGTGTGATGATGAGAGTTATATGATCTGCTATGAGTTCTGCCTGACAACAAACTTGTATGGTTTGTTTACTATGGGATCAGAGGGCCCAGGTCAGGTGTTATTGAACCCATGTGCCATATTTCACACCTGAACACAAGGAGAGAAGCAGCTGTCTTGCTTTTTGTAGACTTACAGACTCCCAAGCAGTCTGGCTGAAAAAGCCTTGGGCAGGGAGGGAGAGAAACAGAAAGAAGGAACATCAGTTACTGCAGTCTGCAGAAGGAAAATGCTGCTTCTCTGCTTCTCTCAGACAGAATGCTGTGGAAGCTTTTCCACTGTTCGAAGAGAAAGAACCTGTGGTGATCTAAGGGCATTGGAAGATTTGTCCTGGTGCAACCGGGAGAAGAAATCCCTGGAGTGGGTCTTACTGTTGAAAGTCAGTTCAGGAATTTTCTATCGACTGAGGGAAGGGACTTTTGACAGTCATGCGACATTATGACTCAGTGAAAAGAGGAGAAGTGAACCCTTTGGACGCTGGGAATGACTATGGAATGTTTCCTATAAAGACTAATCTTGTGGAGAGCATGATGAAATGTGTGTTTGTGCAGTATGGGGTTATTGGTCACATTAAGACATTAATAAGGGTTATCCTTTCTGTAAAAAGATACAAGCAAAAAACTGCGGATGCTGGAAATCCAAAACAAGAACAAAAATACCTGGAAAAACTCAGCAGGTCTGGCAGCATCTATGGAGAGGAGCATAGTTAACGTTTCGAGTCCGAATGACCCTTCAACAGAACTAAGTAAAAATAGAAGAGAGGTGAAATATAAGCTGGTTTAAGTGGGGGGCTTATATTTCACCTCTCTTATATTTTTACTTAGTTCTGTTGAAGGGTCATTCGGACTCGAAACGTTAACTGTGTCCCTCTCCGCAGATGCTGCCAGACCTGCTGAGTTTTTCCAGGTATTTTTGTTTTTGTTTTATCTTTTCTGTAGTTTAGATAATTAGTTGCCTAATGAGTAATGTTTAGCCAATGTTGATTTTAGTTTGCTTGTTACAGCAAATGTCCTAAAACTTGAAATCTTGTTGTGCTATTCCTTCAAGTCAGTGATGGGAAATCCAAATCTCATGTTTAAAGTTATCGGTCTCTATTTGGGCCGTAATGTTTTTCTCTTTATGTATTTATAGAACATTTTTTGTTTTGATTGATTTTACTTGCCTATATTCTTCATGCCCTCTTTCCTAATTTCCTGTTCCTTGACATTGGGGAGGGTCTAGATTTTTTCTCTGTGAGAACATGTTTGCTCTCTCTCCTACTTGAATGCCTCCCATTGATTTGACACTGATTATCTTCCAGTAGCTATTTCCAGTCTATTTCTGCAAAATCACATTTCAGGCTAATAAAATTGGCCTTTCACCTTTTCCGTAATTACCTTAAATCTAACCTAGTTATGATCATCCACCAATGGCCCTTCTGCCTACCCAGCTTCATCCTTAAAACTATGTCCAGAACTGTCCCTTCTTCTGTTGGCCTTGCTAGATACTGGCTACAGGAGTTCACCTGAATGCATTTCAAGAAGTCTGTGCTATTTTACACCAATTTTATTCCAATTAATTTTAGAGTAATTGAGTCTCCCACTCTGCCCATTGTTTTTGCACCTCTTAGGAATGTGTTTACATATTTGTTCTTCTATCTCCCCTGACTATTTGGGGGTCTATTGTACACTCCATGTAGAGTGACTGCCCATTTTTGTTTTTTTCAGTCAATCCATATGGCCTCATTTGATGAGGTTTCTAGCACAGCAGCCCCCGTCACAGCTGTAATTGTTTCATATGAACAAATGAACAAGGAGCATTTGGCCTCTCGAGCCTGCTCCGCCATTTAATAAGATCATGACTGATCTGATAGTAACCTCAAATTTGCATCCTGCCTACCCCCGATAAACTATCACCTCCTTGCTTACCAAGAATCTATTCTCTGCCTCAAAAATATTCAAAGGCTCTCCTTCTACCACCTTTTCAGGAAGAGAGTTCCAAAGACTCACAACCCTCTGAGAGAAGAAATTTTACCTCATCTCAATTTTAAATGGGCAAATCCTTATTTTGATCCCTAGTTCTAGATTGTTCCACAAGAAGAAACATCCTCTCCATATGCACCCTGTCAAGATCCCTCAGGATCTTAAAATTGACACTCCTTTTTTTATTCCCCATTATATCTCATCTCTGTTTTTTTTCTTTTCTTGAAATCTCATCTTCAAACCTCATAACCAGGAACACTGAGCTGCCATTTCTGCCCTTCTTTAAGCCATGCTTCAGATATTATACTTCTACCTGTCTATCCGCACACTCAGTTCATCTGCATTATTCATTAGACTTCTTGCATTGAAATATATAATTCAATTTTTAAACACTGCCAAACTCTTTTGTTGTCCATTTTTTAACGTTGGGGCATAATTTTAACTGCCGGGGGAGGCAGTTTCCGGTGTGGGTGGGAGGGTGGGTAAAGCCCCAAATATTAGTATTGGGTTGGGGACATGACATGATCCTGCCCACTTTGGGATTTAACCCGGGTGGATTTACAGTCAGGTGGCAAACCTTTGTGCAGCTGTTGGTTAAATAATTAACATTTTCAAAACGGCAATTAACTGAGGATTTAACCAAGCATTCTGGCTTTAACAAGTTGTGCATGGGTTTCCTGAGCAATGTGGAACTCACCAGAATCAATAAGGTGAGAGTACGAGGGTGCGGTGGCGGGGGAAGTCGGGGGCGGGTGTGTTTCGTTAGTGAAACTGACATGCTGGGAAGCCTTCAAACAGTGAAACTGAATAGCTGCTGCCATGCCTAGGTGAGAGGCTGGTGCTCAAGGATGTGTGCAAGATACATCTAATTTTCCTCTGCCTCAAAATTGTACCATCATCACAACCTCAGAAGAGCAACTCTTACTATACCAATGTTATATTCCACTACTAGCTATCCTCATGGTCATATTCGGTGTCAGTTCATTGGCAGCTTAGTACATTAGTGGTAACTACAAAGACTCACTTTTCTTATTGTCCTTAAAGCTGATAATGAAAGGAGGCTTTTATCCCATCGCTTTGGGCTAAATTCAAATGTAATTATCAGAGATCAGGAAGGTTCAGCATTAGTTTATAATCTCACCCCAAAAAAATATTGACAAACGTAATTCTGAGGCAATATGGAGTGTTTTTCTGAAATTCTGGTTAAAATACGTTGTTGGGATGGAATGAATGCATTTATATAGCACCATATCACATCCTCAGGACATTCCAAAGCACTTCACAACCAACGTATTATTTTAATTTGCAGTCACAGTTATGTAAGCAAATGCAGAAATGAATTGCACACAAGCCCCACAAACATAAAACACGTGGTTTGGATTTTGGCGTTGCTGATTGAAGGAGGAATGCGGCCAGGATGCCAGGGGAAGTCTCTGTTCTTCTTCAGATGTATCTATGGGTTAGTTCATTAGGAAGGGCAAGAATGCCCCTTTTCACCCCACTAGTAGAAGTAAATAATTTTTTGGCCCATTTTATGGACACTCCCTAGCAGCCACTTTAAGGACTGCTTGTTATGCTGCTCAATTCCTCGCACAACTAGATAGAGCTTGCACACCAGAGTATGCACAGCATATGCTTCACCCATTTGAAACTGAAAATCCCAGTCGAGGTCCGACAACCAGAGTAGGATCCAGATTGGCATGTATAAGCAGCCTCTCTCTCACCTGTTTTAGATGATCAAGCTGCTTGCCTATTTACAGGCGCACCTGCAATTGCTTCAGGTGGGTCTTTGCTGTCAATGGGATGGCCAAAGTGCCTCACACCGCACTCCGATTTTGAATTGTCAACTGCCAGATAATTGACAATTGTTCCCAATGAGTGAAAATAGCAGTCATGTGGGGGTGAAATTCAACTTCAGCAGCCTTGCAGTTGTGGTTTGATTGCTCATAGATAGATAAATATCTATTCTTGATATCCTCAATAGATTTTCCTTTGAATTGACTACTACTTGTTTTAATGTGCCCCTGAAGTATTTGAAGTTCACCCTCATCTAAGTTGAAAGCAGCAATTTGGCAATCTTTTAAATAAATATAAAAGTAAATGTAATTCCACTTCTTCTCTCATGATAATTGGGTAGAAATCCTTCAGCAATGTATTTACCACTGAAGTAGCAATGGAACTGCATTTCTGACTGTGAGTGTAATTGCTGAAAGCCATGCAGCCAACCAATTTTCCGTGGTTCAGTTTTCTTACATTTTCATGGTGGACTCATAGGCCAGAATTTCACGTTGTGGGTTCGGCGTCTTGGCCAACCCGAACGAACGTGAAATTGCACAAGATAATGTCGGGCAAGCATTACAATGTCATCTCAATGTCCTGCGATATTATGGTTGGCAGGTACGCATGGCAGTTGGAAGTGTGCCCGCCAACAAGTGAACAGCCAATTAAGTCAATTTAACATCCAATTGATAGCAATTTTACGTTGTCAATGCAATTTAGTGGTCAGCGAATGATTTCTTATTCCAGGGCGTGATAAAAGTGGACTGGAGCCTTGGCAGCGTGAGTAGTTAGAAGTTTAGGCGAGAGTTTGTTGCTGGTTTATTCCTGATAGTTCATAGCGTTTTCTGTGTTTTCTGCTGGACTTTTTGCATTGCAAGATTTTTTATGAGGATTCTTTATTTGACAAACTTTCTTGGAGGCTTTCTACCGAGTGCACCCTTCAGTGTACGAGACAGTGCCATCTGCATTTCTGCAAATGGGGATTGTATACCCCCCTGGTTGGACCTCCTCTGAAGAGGACAAGAGGACCAGAAAGGAGAGGAGGCAGCATCTCAGAGAGTGATCAGTGGGAAGAGAGGCATAGCCAAAGGGGGTGCAGGGCCTGCAGGAAGTGCAAGGCGGAAGGGTCCAAAGAAGATGCCGTTATCCTGCATCCAGAGTCTACATGCAGAGCTCCAGCTGTCTCAACATGTCTGAGGCCTAGTGCTGAAGGAGGCACTGCTCTCTAGGGAAAACTTTCCCTCTATATGCCACATTTGTCTATTATGCCAGTGCAGCCTGGCATCTGTGTGGTGGCCCTCCCACATATCCTCCACTAAGCAATGGATCAGGGAGGACCCCTTGGTTCCTGAGGTCCAGTCTGCAAGAATAAATTTTTAAAATACTGTTAATTAAAAAACTTAAGGGTATTTTAAAATATTCCTTGATGTACTTTTGAAATATTTAAAGAACTTCTACAGAAAGCTAAAGAAACATTTTTAAAAATGAAGATTTTCTGAAAAAAATTTTGAAATGTGTACAACAATGAAAATACTCATCTATTACTTTAAAAACTTTTAACATTAAACTTCAAATCATACCCTCAGGATACTGTGGCTCTCATGGTCTTCAGCAATGAATCTCATCACAAGCAGGCCTCAACATTTGTTTCCCTCAGGATTTCTTTCCCACTAGTGGCCCCCAGCCATAGGAAGATGGAATTGGGATCTTTCGACAAATCCCACCATCTTCCATTGTTTACATACAGTGCGATGGAAAAATTGGCAGCGATTAATGACCTCGTCCAACAGGTCACAGGAATATCACAAATTCTGGGTCCTGCCTGCTAGTACTCACACTTTCCCATCTACAGGTAAAGGTGGGGTTACCTCACTGTGACCCCTTTGCAATGCTTTAGAAGACTGCATCTCCCTCATGAAGCAATAACTGAGTTGTGCCAATTGCCAGACAGCCAAAGGCACAATGTATAAGGGAGTGCTTAATTTGACTGACTGATACATCCTACATTGCAGTTCCCTTTTGGAATCAGAGATCTGCCATGTGCTGTCACTGGCTGATTTTCCTCCATTAGCTTCCTGGTGCATTCGAAAAAAGGGGAAAATCTATCCCATTGTCACTTGATTAGCTAGTTTATGTTGTCTATTAGACCAAGTCAATCAGAGGGCTCAGAGCTAAGGGAGCGTGAACATGAGGGAAGAGGTAAAAAAATGCCTGAAGTCAAGTAAGCACAAGAGAAGGAGCTCAATAGTGAGAAGCTGGTGAGTTTTTCTCTCCAGATCGGGGGCAAGATTTAAGTTTATTTGTGCTAAATTTAGATAGTTGTCTAATACAAAGAGGCCTCTCAGGCACCTCAGTCCCATCAATTGCATAGCTTGTGCCATGTGGGAACTCCAGGATGATTCTCGTGTCCTGGGCAACCGCATGTGCAGAAAGAATTGTCAGTTGGAGCCAGCTGATGCATGGCGCTATAGTGAATCTATGAGGCTGATAGCTACATGGATAGTTTGTTCCAGGAACTGGCTGCCACGCAGATTAAGGGTGTGCAGGCAGAGAGGGAATGGTTGACTATCAGATAAACACCGAGCACCAGGCAGGTAGTGCAAGAGGCAGCTCACTTATTGGTACTCCGTTCTGAATACTGGTGAGGGTGATGGTCCCTCTGGGGAGTACAGCCAGTTAAAAATACATAGCACCATGGGCTGAATTTTCCTCTCATTGGATGAGTGCGCACCCGACCCAAACACAAATAAAATAGTGCACGATGATGTTGGGCGATCATCCCGACGTCATCACGCACTCTCACGATGTTTCACTCGGCAGCGCGACCACTGACAATTAAGCGGCCTATTAAGGCCCTTAAACAATTTATTGACTCGAAATTTTTGCTGCGCTTCCAACCATTCAGTTGGCAGATGGGTGAAAAGGCCAAGAGGCCTTTGCATTTTTGGCAAAACCTCATCCATGGATGGGATGAGATTTTGACCAGTGAGGTGCCTCCAGTGGAGACCACAATCCCCAGTAGCCGGGTTACAGATGGCTGTCTGAAGCCTGGAAATGTCCTACCTGCCTGGTGCTCTGTGTTTATCTGATAGTCAACCATTCCCTCTCTGCCTGCACACCCTTAATCCGCGTGGCAGCCAGTTCCTGGAACAGTCTATCCATGTAGCTATCAGCCTCATAGATTCACTATAGTGCCATGCATTAGCTGGCTCCAACTGACAATGCTTTCTGCACATGTGGTTGCCCAGGACACGAGAATCGTCCTGGAGTTCCCACATGGCACAAGCTATGCAATTGATGGGACTGAGGTGCATGAGAGGCCTCTGTGTATTAGACATGTCCTCAGGGGGCCTGGAAGACACCAATGAATCCAGGAATGAAGCCTGGAAGTGCTAGGAACGAAGCCCCAATCAGAGATTAAGCTGACAAGTACCAATAAGCCATCAGCAGCAACTTATCTCCAAAACTCCTCACTACTCACATTGACAATATTGCTGACCCTTCTTATTCAGCCTGTGGGTAAGGTTTTGCAAATTGTGGCCTGCCCGTTTTGCCCATGTGACGAGCAAAAAAATCACACGGGCAACATTAAATCGCTGTCAATTGGGTTGTCAAGGGCCATAACTGTTAATTAATGGCGGGCATGGCTCCAACTCCCGCGCGTGCCTGCCAAACAAAATATTGCACGAGTGTGCAATGATGTCGGGACGCTTGCTTGACGTCATCACGCTTCATTTTATGCTCGAGCGGGTCAGGAGCATGCCCGCCTCTCAGCGAAAAATTCTGCCCAATATGTTCTCATGAAGAAGTAGGGTGGGACTCCAAAACCCGAAGCTTCTTGAATGTATGATAAGGCAAAAAAGGAAAGCCTATAATGGATAATATAAGCCTAATATTGTAGAATTCCCAGGGGAGTGTTGAAAGCATGGGTTAAATTAAGTAGGAAATTAGGAAAGCAAAGAGACTGAAAAAAAATTGGAAAATAAATTCAAGAAAAACCAGAAATGTTTCATAAATACATAACCAGAACAAGGGGTGGAATTTTCCATTTTTGAGACTAAGTGCGGTGGTGGGAGGGTTTCGCATGACATTTCCTGTCGGACAGCATGGTGAGAATTCACACTCGATTTCACGCTCAAACGTTAATTAAATATGCGTTGGCGAGTAGCTTTCCGAATCACATGGCGGGCGGGCACTGTCTCATCCGCCCCACTGTTACCTAATGGGGTCGAAGGTCTAGGCGCCATATTTAAATACCACCTGAACACACACATTCACTCTCTCCAGCCCAGCTGTGTGGAGGAGGTGTCTCAATATGGCTGCATCCAAGAAAAAAGCTGCACCAAGGTTTAGCAATGAATCACTTGAAGCCCTGATCCTCGGAGTCCGCCAGCACTGGGATGCCCTCTATCCAAGGGATGGCTCCAGGAGGCCTGTCAGCCTCACCTCGCCAGCCTGGGAGGCGGCTGCAAGTGAGGTCAGCTCATTGGGCACCTGCCCGAGAAATGCGATCCAGTGCAGGAAGAGGATGAATGATCTCATCTGCTCCACCAGGGTATGGCAATCCTCAGCTCACTCCAATCTCACACTCCCATATTGGCATCATGCACTCAAAGGGTTCCACTCAAAGGGTTCAGGGACCTCACACGATATTAGTGGGGGGCATGTCAGTACTGATTGTCTCACGGCCACTTTAACATCATCAACAGCTCACCTATTATGCTGCACAAACTCCATCCTTAGCTCTTACTGTGATGGGCTCAGCACACCCAACAGGCATGCCTGCTTCCCAACCTCTCCTCCACCCCTTCTTGTCACATTCGATACATTTATCGTCATGCAGGCCAAGCTCGCCCACAAAAAGAGAGAGAGATCCCAGGCTGGGGGAAGGACGGACGACTTACAGGAGCTCTCCAAATTTGAGGAGGAGGCCGCTGAGTTGGCAAGGGAGGACAGAGATCGCTCCTGTGGGGAAGGCAAAATCAGCCTCTCCCCACAAACCAGTTTGGATGACCCCTCAATGAGTTGATCACATCCTATCATTCTCAGTGAGTGACATGCAATGTTGTATTCAGCCTGTTCTTCAACTAAATCTATCTTCTCTCTCGTACAGGCACCAGCAGGTCCAACAGACCAGCAGAGCCAACATAAGCCCCAGCCCCCAGCACACATTAGAGGAGGATGATGAGGATCTATTGGAAGGACACCCGTCACTGCGTTAACCTGCACCCTCCACCAGCGCAGAGTTACACACCCCAGTGGGTCATAGTTATAGATCAGGCTTGGGGTCACATTCTGGGGGACACCTCATGGACACGTCACCGCAGCACGTGGAGGCAGTGACAGCCCAGGTCTCTGGCACTCAGAGGACTGCTGGAGAATAGCCACCTGCTGAGTCCAAGTCTGATGGAAATGGCCATGTCACACATGCTGGAGATGCAACAACTGGCGGTGGAAGATCAGGTAGAGTTGTGAAAGGCAGTCAACAGCAGACCAGAGTGAAGTATGGAAGAGTCCTTCTGCATTCTCTCTGATGTCATGACTCCGACATGTGAGCATCTTGCGGTCTCCATGGGAAGGGTGGCTGCTGCCTTGGAGACCTTGGTCCAGCAGACCCTGCCGGATTTGCACTCGGACCTTCACTCCATCACTATAGGCATTGGTGGGATTAGTGGATAGGCAGTGGTGGGAATGCGGGGTGCACCTTGACCTCCCTCCAGGAGCCTTTTCTCCTCACGGAGTCAGATAGGGGCCCTCGGGCACCCACAGCGAGGAGGACCAGCAAGTGGAAACCCCAGTGCCATCCACCGAGGTGACAACGAGATAGTCCAGCTGATCCCAATCCCCTCTGCCTGTGACCCCAGCACCTCCAGCTGTACAGGCCGGGGAGAGTGCACCTGCTCCACAGCAGGAGACCTAAAGCAGGCTGGGGCCCTCCAGGTCTTGGCCCTCTAGAGTTCATCCGCCAATGTTATCAAAAACAACAGGACCTAGCAGTTAGCAAGCTGCCTCCACCTCTACTGTGGACATCAGGGATGCATCAAAATGCAGTAGCAGGGTTAGAAAAATTAAGAAACTTTGGCATCACTTCTGGGTCACAGATGTTCAATCACTCTTTACATCATACACTTTTGGAAATACATTTGTTGTTCTTGAGAATGGTCTTGTCATTTGAAGGTGTGGTTCATATGTATCTATGTGCCCCCTTATTGTGAGGGTGAGCCATGCTCCCACTCAATGATCGCCTCCCTTCATGAGCCTCACATTCATGTGATGAGGAGCTGAGTCATGATAGTTACTCAACCCTTGTGTTACATCAGGGAGATGTGTCAAACTCTTTATTGCAAGTGTATACAAAATGTATTAGTAACCTTTACGCCTTACAAGACAAGGTGGAGTTAGGTGTGTTCAATAGTCTTCAAGGGTTAGCTGTAAATGTCTCTCAAAATGAGAAGGCTGTCTTCATTGTCAGTGCCAAAGCACAAGACCTGCAGCCATGATGGTCTCTCCAGTCACACACACATCTCAGTGTCCACTAAAAGTTTCTTATTAAGGTGGTGACGACTGCATCAAGTCCTTTGATGCAGCATCTGTGCTGTTGTGTCGACTTTCACTTCCCAGAGTGCACGGATACAGGGTTCGCATCTGACCATTCCAAAGATTAGGGCTGGTGATTCTTGAGGGTTGAAGGTGCAAGTCCAAATGCTGAACTTGCTCTCGCTGTTACTGGTTGTAAAGGCCTTTCACTGCTCTGGTATGGCTCTAAGAGACAGAAGGAATGTGGCCGTATCCCATTGCCTGAACCTTACTCCTCCTGGAATCTTGTGGCTATCAGTGAGGCATGGGCACATCTTCCACCTCGCTCTACTTCGATGGCATCCTCACGTGGAAACAAACCCTCATCTCCCTCTTCAGGTTCCTGCCCTTCCTGCTCTTCATCGTCTGAAGAGCTCTCAGCCTCCTCTGTCTCCCTCTGACAAGTAATCCCCCCTTTGAAGCACCAGGTTGTGAAGGGTTCAGCAGAACACGATGATGCGGAACACCTTCTGTGGAGAGTACTGCAGAGCCCCACCTGAGCAATCATCAGATGTACATCCTCAGGATGCCAATAGTCTGCTCGATGATGGATCATGTCAACTTGTGTGCCGTGTTGTGTCCTCTGAGTGACTCAGAGGATGACGCACGAGTGTCATGAGCCATCAATTGAGCGGGTACCCCTTAGCCCCAAGCAGCCAGCCCTGTATTCACTGCAGCCCCTCAAATATGTGAGATGCCTGGTAGTGACCCAGGATGAATATGAGTCATGAGAACTCCCAGAGTACCCAGCACAAACATGCATGATGTGCTGAGGATGATCGCACATCAGTTCAGGGAGTGGAGCCCTTTCCTGTTAATGAACATCAGGGTCTGGTATCATGGAGCTCTCAAAGTCACATGTGTGTAATTGATTGCGCCCTGTATTCTAGGGAAGCCTGAGATAGCTGCAAACCCCAGAAATCTAGCAGCCTGGCTAGCTTCATCTAGTGTGAACTTCACATAATGATGAGCCTTACTGTAGAGGGTATCTGTCACCTCCTTGATTTATGTGCTGAGGAATGTGAGATGCTGAATAGGTCCCCTGTGGATCTCTGGAATAAGCCTCAGACAAAAAAATTGAGCACGGCTGTGACCTTCAGGGGCATTGGCAGGAGATGTTCTCCCAGTCCATAGGGGTTAGATCCTTCCACAGAATCTGGCAGATATGATCCACCACATCTCTTGACAAGTGCAGACAGGCATAGCATTATCTTTTACTCATCTCCAGATAGGAAAGTCTTCTTCTGTAGACCCTTGGTCGTGTGAGTCTTCTCTGTGGGATGGGCCTAACCTCCTCCTCATCCTCTGAGTGTTCCTGGGGCTCCCCTGGACCATAGACTTGAGGCTGGGCCTCCTGTTGAAGCTGGGCTGGGTGACGCCGGGCCCTTCTCCTCCTCCTCAATCGGATCATTGCCATCAGAAAGACAGCATTGAGCACAGGCTCCATTATACAATCCTCCTACCCACTGTGGACAGATAGATTGAATTGATTAATGAACACTGGGCAAATATAGTAGACCTCCCACTTGCAAACAGAAAGCCAATGTAATTCCCTAGACCTGCACCTGCACTGATAGCTTTTTACTGATACAGCCTTGTAGTTGAGGCACAAACTCACAGATCTGGGTGACCAAGATGCCAACCCTGATTCTTGACATCTCAATCCCACAGAGGTTGGAAGAAGTTTGGACACAATCATGAAATGTGCCACTGTTGGATCCAGTGCCCTGGTTTGTTGGGGCTAAAGGATCGGGTTGCATGCTTGTTTCGGGGTGACCGAGTTGGTACCAAGTGTTATGACACAGCAGTTTGTAAAGGCTGAGTTATTTAAAATCTCAGAGAGAAACTTTAAACAAATGTCATAACCTATATTTTCAATTGGTATGTTTGAGATGCAGCTCTAAATTCAGGAATAAGACCACCAGTTCTCAAGGGGATTTTATATCAAACTAAATGACACCTTTATTAATCTACAACAAATTAAACATATACACGTGGCTACAAATTGCTACTATAATAACTTTTAACAAATTCCCAAATAAATCTCCAGTAGGGCAACAATAACCAATAGCCTTAACCAGACACCAGGCAAAGCATTTTCACTTTACAAATTCAAAATGAGGTTCCTTTCAATTTGGTTCCTTTGCAGACAGTTGTAGGCTTGCAGGCTTTGATCTTACATGCCCTCTGACTTCCACACACAAAACCCTCTCAGGTTATACCCAGCCTTTCTCTTTCAATATATATTCTCATTGTATCACCAGGCCCTTTGAATTCCACCTCTTCTAACAATAAAATCCCTTTCATTTTTTTTTATTCATTCATGGGATGTGGGATTCGCTGGCTGGGTCAGCATTTATTGCCCATCCCTAGTTGCCCTTGAGAAGGTGGTGGTGAGCTGCCTTCTTGAACCACTGCAGTCCATGTGGTGTAGATACACCCACAGTGCTGTTAGGAAGGGAGTTCCAGGATTTTGACTCAGCGACAGTGAAGGAACGGTGATATATTTCCAAGTCAGGATGGTGAGTGGCTTGGAGGGGAACTTCTAGGTGGTGGTTTTCCCACCTATCTGCTGCCCTTGTCCTTCTAGATGGTATTGGTCGTGGGTTTGGAAGGTGCTGTCGAAGGAACTATGTTGAATTCCTACAGTGCATCTTGTAGATGGTACACACAGTTCCTACTGTGCGTCGGTGGTGGAGGGAGTGAATGTTTGTGGATGTGGTGACAATCAAGTGGGCTGCTTTGTCCTGGATGGTGTCAAGCTTGTTGAGTGTTGCAGGAGCCACACTCATCCAGGCAAGTGGGGAGTATTCCATCACACTCCTGACTTGTGCCTTGTAGATGGTGGACAGGCTGTGGGGAGTCAGGAGGTGGGTTACTCGTCGCATGATTCCTAGCCTCTGACCTGCTCTTATAGCCACAGTATTTATATGGCTAGTCCAGTTCAATTTCTGGTCAATCGTAACCCCCAGGATGTTGATAGTGGGGGATTCCGTGATGGTAATGCCATTAAACATCAAGGGGCAATGGTTGGATTCTCCCTTGTTGGAGATGGTCCGACATTCGTGTGGTGTGAATGTTACTTGCCGCTTGTCAGCCCAAGCCTGGATATTGTCCAGGTCTTGATACATTTGGACATTGACTGCTTCAGTATCTGAGGAGTCGCAAATGGTGCTGAACATTGTGAAATCATCAGCGAACATCCTCACTTCTGACCTTATGATGGAAGGAAGGTCATTGATGAAGCAGCTGAAGATGGTTGGGACGAGGACACTACCCTGAGGAGCCCCTGCAGTGATGTCCTAGAGCTGAGATGACTGACCCCCAACAACCACAACCATCTTCCTTTGGGCTAGGTATGACTCCAACCAGCGGAGAGCTTTCTGCCTGATTCCCTTGACTCAAGTTTTGCTAGGGCTCCTTGATGCCACACTCGGTCAAATGCGACCTTGATGTCAAGGGCAGTCACTCTCACCTCACTTCTGGAGTTCAGCTACTTTGTCCATGTTTGAACCAGGGCTGTAATCAGGTCAGGAGCTGAGTGTCCCTGGCAGAACCCAAACTGGGCATCAGTGAGCAGGTTATTGCTAAGCAACTGCCACTTGATAGCACTGTTGATGACCCCTTCCATTACTTTACTGATGATCGAGGGTAGACTGATGTGGCAGTAATTGGCTGGGTTGAATTTGTCCTGCTTTATGTGTACAGGATATACCTGGGCAATTTTCCACATTGCCGGGTAGATGCCAGTGTTTAGCTGTACA
This sequence comes from Cetorhinus maximus, assembly GCF_964194155.1. Classification (NCBI taxonomy): domain Eukaryota; kingdom Metazoa; phylum Chordata; class Chondrichthyes; order Lamniformes; family Cetorhinidae; genus Cetorhinus; species Cetorhinus maximus. Next base: position 86,640,353 of record NC_135881.1, read on the forward strand.
GTATCAGATTGACTAAGTGCATGGCAAGTTCTGGAGCACAAATCCTCAGTACTATTGCTGGAATATTGTCAGGGCCCATAGTCTTTCAAGTATCCAATGCCTTCAGCTGTTTCTTGATATCACATGGAGTAAATTGAATTGGCTGAAGACTGGCATCTGTGATGTTGGGGACCTCTGGAGGAGGCCAAGATGGATCATCCACTCGGCACTTCTGGCTGAAGATTGTAGCAAATGCTTCAGCCTTATCTTTGTACTGATGTGCTGGGCTCCCCCATCATTGAGGATGGGGATATTTGTGGAGCCTCCTCCTCCAATTGTCCACCACCGTTCACAACTGGATGTGGCAGGACTACAGAGCTTAGATCCGATCCATTGGTTGTGCAATTACTTAGCTCTGTCTATCACTTGCTGCTTATGCTGTTTGGCTTGTGTTGTAGCTTCACCAGGTTGACACCTCATTTTTTGGTATGCCTGGTGCTGCTCCTGGCATGCCCTGCTGCACTCTTCACTGAACCAGGGTTGATCCCCTGGCTTGATGGGAATTGTAGAGTGGGGGATATGCCGGGCCATGAGGTTATAGATTGTGTTTGAGTACAATTCTGCTGCTGCTGATGGCCCACAGTGACTCATGGATGCCCAGTCTTGAGTTGATAGATCTGTTCGAAATCTATCCCATTTAGCATGGTGGTAGTGCCACACAACACGATGGAGGGTATCCTCAATGTGAAGGCGGGTCTTTGTCTCCACAACGACTGTGCGGTGGTCACTCCTACCAATACTGTCATGGACAAATGCATCTGTGGCAGGCAGGTTGGTGAGGTTGAGGTCAAATATGTTTTTCCCTCTTGTTGGTCCCCTCACCACCTGCCGCAGACCCAGTCTAGCAGCTATGTCCTTTAGGACTCGGCCAACTCGGTCAGTAGTAGTACTACCGAGCCATTCTTGGCAGTGGACATTGAAGTCCCCCTCCCAAGGGTGCGTTTGCCACCCTCAGTGTTTCCTCCAAGTGGTGTCCAAATGGAGGAGCACTGATTCATCAGCTGAGGGAGGGCGGTATGTGGTAATCAGCAGGATATTTCCTTGCCCACGTTTAACCTATGTCATGAGACTTCATGGGGTCCGGTATCGATGTTGAGGACTCCCAGGGCACCTCCCTCCTGACTGTATATTACTGTGCCGCCACCTCTGCTGGGCCTGTTCTGCCGGTGGGACAGGACATACCCAGGCATGGTGATGGTGGAGTCTGGGAAATTACCTGTAAGGTATGATTCGTGAGGGTGGCTACGTCAGGCTGTTGCTTGACTAGCCTGTGAGACAGCTCTCTATTTTAGCACTAGCCAGATTTATTAAGGAGGACTTTGCAGGGTTGGCAGGGTCAACAAGGCTGAGATTGCCGTTGTTGTTTCCAGTACCTAGGTAGATGCCAGGTGATCCGTCCATTTTCACTCCTTCATTCTAGGTGGTAAAGAAGGCAAATGGTTTTTGGCCTTCATAGCGAGAGGATTCGAGTACAGGAGCAGAGATGTCTTGCTGCAATTATACAGGACTTTGGTGAGACCACACATGGAATATTGTGTGCAGTTTTGATCTCCTTATCTGAGTAAGGATGTTCTTGCTATTGAGGGAGCACAGCGAAGGTTTACTAGACTGATTCCTGGGATGGCGGGACTGACATATGAGGAGGGATTGAGTCGGTTAGGATTATATTCACTGGAGTTCAGAAGAATGAGGGGGGGATCTCATAGAAACCTGTGAAATTCTAACGGGACCAGACAGCGTAGATGCAGGTAGGATGTTCCTGTGGTGGGGGAGTCCAGAACCAGGGGTCATAGTCTGAGGATATGGGGTAGACCATTTAGGACTGAGATAAGGAGAAATTTCTTCTTCACTCAGAGAGTGGTGAGCCTGTGGAATTCACTACCACAGAAAGTAGTTGAGGCCAAAACATTGTATGTTTTCAAGAAGGAGTTAGATATAGCTCTTGGGGTGAAAGGGATCAAAGGATATGGGGAGAAAGTGGGAGCAGGCTATTGAGTTGGATGATCAGCTATGATCATAATGAATGGCGGAGCAGGCTCGAAGAGCCGAATGGCCTACTCCTGCCCCTATTTTCTATGTTGTGACTTTGTAGCAGTTGTGTTACAACTGAGTGGCTTGCTAGGCCATTTCAGAGGCATTTTAAGAGTCAACCACATTGCTGTGGGTCTGGAGTCACGTGTAGGCCAGATCAGGTAAGGATGGCAGATTTCCTTCCCTAAAGGACGTTAGTGAACCAGATGGGTTTTTACAACAATTGACAATGGTTTCATGGTCATCATTAGACTTTTATTTCCAGAATTCTGCCATCTGCCATGGCAGGATTAGAACCCGGGTTCCCAGAGCATTACCCTAGGTCTCTGGATCACATGTCCAATGACATTATCATTACGCCATTGCCTCCTCGAACTACAAATTTTATTAGTAATATAAACATCTTGCTTGGTGCCTCTGAGCTAGGTGCAAGATTTCACCCCCAGACTTTAAATGCTCTATTCAACAAAGTGCAAATGTACCTCTACCTCTGTTTACATCTCTAAACTACTATACATCAAAGCTCCTAGACTAGCTGGAATTAATCCAATTAACACACACACAGACTACACCTCTGTTTAAAAAAAAAATTTCCAATAACACTATATACGTTAATAGTCACTCTTTCTGGGGATTTCCTTATGCATGTAGAATGTCTCAGTTCTATAGCTTCTGATGTTTTATCCGGAACCTCCCTCACTGTAGTCACCTGAGCACCTGGTTCTTCAGTAGGTACCTGCAAATCTGTTTCTTCGACTCTTTCAGTCACAGTTGGTCCTTCAGACACATCTGTACTCAGTTGAGTTCTTTCAACAGGAGGCGTTGATTCAGTCACGAACACTAATGGAATTATTTTTGGGCATTTGTTTGTCCTCTTCTTAAATGATCCACATGTCTTCGCATGACTCGATCTTCCACTTTCACGTGGTAGGAAGGAGGTCCCGTTACTGCACTTATTTCACCAAACAACCACATTGGTCCTTCTCTAAAATTTTTCACAAATACTTTCTCTCCTACATTAAATGTCCTGTCACGTCTGTGACAGTCATGTGCAATTTTCTGACTTCCCTGACTCCTTTCAACCTCCCCCCAACTTGGCTTGGCATAATAAGGCTTAATCTTGATTGGAGACGGTGCTTCACCAACAATTCCACAGGTGTGATTCCAGTCATATGAGGGATGGTTCTATAATGGAAAAGAAAACTTGTTAATTTTGTCGCTATAGAATCTCCAGACAATTTGTTCATACTAGATTTGAATGTCTGAACTGCTCTCTTGGTCAGTCCATTTGAAGAAGGGTGATATGGTGAAGTTTTCATGTGGGTAAGAGGCTCATTGAGGCTAATGAATCGGTGAAATTCAGCGTTCATGAATACTGTTCCATTGTCTGATTTTTTTTTTGAAAAATATACTTTATTCATAAATTATCTGGAAGAACATTACAAAACATTTCTAAATCTCCAGCACACAAAGTGCAATCAGATTCAACTTTTACACATGGATCACGAGGTGCTTCAATACAATCAATGAATATTACAATCATTTCAATATGGTCATTACAGACAGTCAGACAGTGCAATGGTATTCGAGTTATCAACATACACCATGTTGCACTCTGAGGTACTTCAATACAATTATAATACAATTAGTATTCAATGCATACATTCATTATGAGCTGTACAGCCCGAGGGGCTCTAAACAATTCCCAGCCCCTCGGTGCACTATGGCAGAAAGGTCTTAGACAGCGACCTTTTCCATTGTCTGATACGACCACTTCAGGTAATCCATTGACTGTGAAACTTTGTCGTACCTTGTCTATTGTAGCAGAAGATTTCGGCGACCTCACTTCATATATGTGCATCCATTTTGAATGTGCATCGTCGATAAGTAGAAACATTGTTCCCATAAAAGGTCCCACATAATCAATGTGTACTCGCACCCATGGCCTTCCTGGCTGCTCCCAGGGTGTAACGGAACTGTTGCCGGTAATTTTTGTGCTTGCTGACACTGCATACAACTTCTCACATAAGTTTTCTATTTCTTCATCCATCCCAGCTCATCATAAATAGCCATGTGCTATTGCTTTTATTTTGGAAACTCTGGGATGTGCACTGTGAAGTTCATATGACAATGGCTTTCATTCTTATGGAGGAACAATCACACCTGCTTCCCATAATAAGGTACCTTCCTTGCTGGTTATTTTGTATCTGCTCTGGAAATACAGTTTCATTTAATCCGATTCTTGACCTTGTGACCCACCATGAAGAACTTGATCTCGCACTTTGGATAAGACTGGGTCTCGATTTGTCCAATCTTCAATCTGTCTAGCACATATCGGTGATGAATCCAGGAAGTTCAATAATAAAATGAATTCTTGAGGAATTGGAATGCACTTACCTTTTATTTGCAAGGGCAAATGACTGAGTACATCTGCGTTTGCAATTTGACTTCTCTGAGTCTATGAATGAAAGTATACTCCTACGCTGCCAAGATCAATGCCAATCTTTGTACTCTTGCTGAGGCTATAGGGGGTATAGCCTTGTCTTCACTGAATAATCCCAATGATGGCTTGTGGTCCGACATGATAGTAAAATGACGACCATGTACATATTGGTGAAGCTTCTTACCACAGAAAATAATTGACAGGCCCTTCTTTTTCTATTTGAAAGTACCCTTTTGCTGATGTATTGAGTGTTCTCAATACATATCCTATAGGTCGTTCTGATTCATCATCCATTTGATAGTAAAGTACTGCTCCCACTCCATAGGGTGATGCATCACACATTAATACCAACTCTTTTTTTTGGGTCAAAATGTACTAGAATTGGAGATGATTGTAACAACTGTTTCACTTCTGTGAAAGCTTCTTCCTGTGGTGTTTGCCAAGACCATCACTGGTTTTTCTTGAGCAAGTAATACAATGTCAATAAATTAGGCAAGAAGCGTCCATAATAATTAATCATCCCCAGGTATATTCTTTGGTGCTAGGGCTTCTCTAATGGCTTCCACTTTTTCTTCCACTGGATGTAGACCTTGTGAATCTACCTTGTGACCTAGGTAAGTTACCTCTTTCGCTTGGAATGTGCACTTTTCTTTTTTTAACTGCACTCCAACCAGCAAAAAACATTTCAAAACTTCTTCCAAGTTCATCAAAGATTCCTTTTCAGTCAGGTAAAAGCAAAATACTGCAGATGCTGGAAATCTGAAACAAAAACAGAAAACGCTGGAGAAACTCAGCAGGCCTGACAGCATCTGTGGAGAGAAAGACAGAGTTAACATTTCGAGTCCGTATGACTCTTCTTCAGAGCTAGAGAGAAGTAAAAATGTAATGAAATTTATACTGTTTAAGGCAGGTGGAGTAGGTGAAGTTGGATAGAAGGCCAGCGATAGATGGAGGCAAGGGAGAGATTGCCAGAGATGTCATGGACAAAAGGACAAAGGGATGTTAATGATGGTGATACTGACTAAAGGAGGTGCTGATGGTGGCATTAAGATCAGAAAACAGAATATGATAATGACAGAACAAGGGTAAGCACTCTGGAAAGAGCAACATGAACAAGTGACAGATGGTCCTTGTGGGGGTGGAGTAGGTGGTGGGAAAAAAGATTGAAAATAAGAGAAAAGGTGGGATAAAACAATGAATAAAAATGAAAATAAATAAAAATAAAAATAAGTGGATAAAAAATAAAAATAAAAAAATAAAAAAATAATTAAAATGAAGAAATGAGAATGAATATTGAGAAAAGGGGGTAAAAAGGGTGTGAGGATGGAGGAGAGAGTTCATGATCTGAATGTTGAACTCAATGTTAAGTCCTGAAGGCTGTAAAGTGCCTAATTGGAAGATGAGGTGCTGTTCCTCCAGTTTGCGTTAGGCTTCACTGGAACATTGCAGCAGGCCAAGGACGGACGGACATGTGTGCATGAGAGCAGGGTGGGGTGTTGAAATGGCAAGCGACAGGAACATCTGGGTCATGCTTGCAGACAGACCAAAGGTGTTCCGCAAAGCGGGCACCCAGTTGGTGTTTGGTCTCTCCAATGTAGAGGACACTGCATTGGGAGCAGCGAATGCAGTAGACCAAATTGAAGGAGGTACAAGTGAAGTGCTGCTTCATCTGAAAGGAGTGTTTAGGCTTTTGGATGGTGAGGAGGGGGGAGGTAAAGGGACAGGTGTTGCACCTTCTGCGATTGCGTGGGAAGGTGCCGTGGGAGGGAGATGAGGTGTAGGGGATGATGGAGGAGTGGACCAGGGTGTCCCAGAGGGAACAGCCCTATGGAATGCCAACGGGTAGGGGGGGGGGGGCGGGGTGGGGGGGTTGGTGAAGGGAAGACGTGTTTGGTGGGGGCATCATGCTGCAGTTGGCGGAAATGGTGGAGGATGATCCTCTGAATGTGGAGGCTGGTGGGTTGAAAAGTGAGGACAAGGGGGACCCTATTATGGTTCTGGGAGGGAGGGGAAGGTGTGAGGCCAGATGCGCGGGAGATGGGCTGGACATGGTTGAGGGCCCTGTCAACTATCGTGGGTGGGAAACCTCGTTTGAGGAAGAAGGAAGACATGTCAGAAGTGTCGTTTTGGAAAGTGGCATCACCGGAACAGATGCGATGGAGGCGAAGGAACTGAGAGGATGGGATGGAGTCCTTACAGGAAGTGGGGTGTGAGGAGCTGTAGTCGAGGTAGCTGTGGGAGTCAGTGGGCTTGTAATGAATATTGGTGGACAGTCTATCACCAGAAATTTGGACAGAGAGGTCAAGGAAGGGAAGGGAAATGTAAGAGATGGACCATATGAAGCTGATGGAGGGGTTAAAATTGGAAGTATAATTGATCATTTTTTCCAGGTCCAGACGAGAGCATGAAGCGGCAGTGAAATAGTCATCGACGTACCGGAGAAAGAGTTGTGGGAGTGGACCTGAGTAGGACTGGAACAAGGAATGTTCCACATACCCCATAAAGAGACAGGCAAAACAGGGGCCCATGTGGGTACCCATAGCCACACCTTTTATTTGGAGGAAGTGAGACAAGTTAAAGGAGAAATTGTTCAGTGAGAGAACAAGTTCAGCCAGACGGTGGAGAGTGGTGGTGGATGGGGTTGTTCAGGCCTCTGTTCAAGGAAGAAGCTAAGAGCCCTCAGACCATCCCGGTGGGGGATGGAGGGATTGGACATCCATGGTGAAGAGGAGGCGGTTAGGGCCAGGGAACTGGAAATTGTTGATATGATGTAGAGCATTAGAGGAATCACGGATGTAGGTGGGAAGAGATTGGACAAAGGGAGGGAGAACAGAGTCAAGATAGGAAGAAGTGAGTTCCGTGGGGACACAAACAGGCTGACATGATCGGTCTACCGGGACAGTCCTGTTTGTGGATTTTGGGTAGGAGGTAGAAGTGGGCTGTCCGAGGTTGGGAGACTATGAGGTTGGAAGCTGTGGAGGGAAGATCGCCAGAGGAGATGAGGTCAGTGACAGTCCTGAAAACAATGGCTTGATGTTCAGTGGTGGGGTCATGGTCCAGGGGGAGGTAGGAGGAAATGTCTGAGAGTTGGCGCTCTGCCTCTGCGAGGTAGAGGTCAGTACGCCAGACAACAACAGCACTACCCTTGTCAGCAGGTTTGATAACAAAGTCAGGGTTGGACCTGAGAGAACGGAGTACGGCAAGTTCAGAAGGAGACAGGTTAGGGTGGGTGAGAGGAACAGAGAGATTGAAACAGCTGATGTAATGCCGACAGTTCTCAATGAAATCATCAAGACAGGTAAGAGGCCAGAGCAAGGGGTGCAGGTGCAGGGGGAATACCCTCACCTCAATGCTCAGTTTCATATCCTTATGCCCTTACCTCAATGAATTCTGGGCTCGGCACGATGCTGAACTCTTCTTCCGCTGCTTTCGTCTCCGTGCTCATTTCTTTGGGCAGGAGTCCTCCCCCCGTTCAACGGATCCTGTCACCCGCCTCCAGTATTTCTGTGTATTAATTGTGACAAACCTCTGGGAGGCCTCCTCTAATTCCACTTGTTGATAAGCATGACTCATACCAAGCTTCGTGTAGGCATTTCCACCTGCCAGTTTAGAGTATAAGTTTTCAATTTATTGTATGGGGTGTCTGTCCAACATAGCCACTTTATTGACCGTTAATTTGTAGTCCCCGCAAATTTAAATGCTTTGATCAGGTTTGAGAAGAGGTACCATTGGTGCTGCCCATTCTGAAAACTGCATTGGTTGTATTACTCCCAGTTTTTCTCATCTGTCCAATTCGGCATTTACCTTTTCCCACATTTCATAAGGTACTGATCTTGCCTTCATGAATCTTGGTGTTGCCTCTGGATCTACATGAATTTTTGCTTGTAGTCCCTCATTCTTTCCAAGTTTGTCCTTGAAAACTGAGGCATATTTTTTAGTGGCTCTGATAGCCCATCAGTTCTCAGTTAGAAGATTTCAGTCCATTCCAATTTAATTTCTTTCAGCAAGTTTCATCCAAGGAGACTAGGTCCCATGCCAGCTACTACCTTTAAGGGCAATTTCACTGTTTAACCTCCATAGTGTACTGTGACTTTACATATGCCCTTGACTTGTATGTCTTTTCCTGTGTAAGTTTTCAATTTGGCATCAGTTTCCTCCAAAGTTAGTTTGCATTCCCAATGATTCAGGTATTTAAAAGTATGCTGACCTATCACCGTAGTGACTGCTCCACCTCCATTCTGATAGGCCTCTCATTCACTCTCATGGTTACATAGGTAGGTTCTGTTCTTCTTAACTATGATTATATAATGAATAAATATCTGAATGTATTACTTCAAGCTTTTCAATGCTGTTAATCTCATTGGGTTTTTGCTTTTGTCTGAAAGTCTGCCTGATTCTATCTTTACAATGTCTCATGATGTGTCCATTTCAATGACGGAAAAAAACATTTGATCTTTTTAAACTGATTCATTACAAGGTTGCCTGCTTCCACCTCTGTTTACCATTATGCCATGTTTTAGCTGCTAAATTATCTCTTTTAATTTGTCTGCTAGCAGTAGCTGCTTCCTGCTTCTGAGTAAAGCTTTGCACTTTGAAACTTTTGCTGAGGCTCCCTGCCCAATGTGGAGGACGGCGTCATTTTGCGCTCCCTGTATGGCTTTCGAGTCTTGCACTACACCTTTCGCTGCCAGACTGATTTCCAATGCCTTCTGAAAATCCAAACTTGTTTCAGACAGTAATCTCTTCTGAATCGCATCTTCATTTATACTGCACACCAAATGATCTGTAAGCATATGGCTGATAGATGTAAACTCGCAATATTCAGTTCATTGTTTCAGACTTGCCACATAACAAGCAACTGTCTCCCCCATGGCTCTATTGCCTGAGTTAAAGTTGAACTGTTGCATCGTCACCAACAGCTTGGGCTGGTAATGATTCTTAACGAGGTTCACTAAGTCATGAAAACTTTTTGAACCCATAGCACTGGGTATCAACAAATTTCAAAATAATCCATATGTTTTACTCCCACACGTGGATAAGAGGATTGCGGGCTTCTTCTCATCCCCCACGATGTTGTTCACCTGGAAGAAGTTTAACATAATGAGACCAGTCGTCCGAGGTTGGATTGAAAGCCTCCACTCTTCCAAATTGCAGCATGCTCTGAGGGGATTGCTTCAGTGATCAGGAAGGAAATTTTTCTCTTCTTGCAACTACCGTGGTCTGATTTCGGTTCTCCTGATTTCCTTCATTCTTTCTTGCTTCTTACCTCGTCCTTTCGTGTCTTTTCTTGCTTTTTACTCTGGTCGCCAGTTTGTTGGATCCAGGGCCCTGGTTTGTTGGGGCTAAAGGATCCGGGTTGCTCACTTGTTTCGAGGTGACCAAGTTGGCACCAAGACAGAGAAGATCAGCAGGCTGTCCTTAGAAGAAACACATTCTCTTTATTTACAAAAGGAACTCAGCAGCTACACTTGTGCGCTTACAATTCAAAACTCTGTCTTTACTCTTCAGACTCTAACTCAAGACTACTGCATACAGAGGTAGCCTGCGCTACTCTGCTATTGGGTAACAAGATCATGTGATCTTACAATACAATGTTTGTCTTGAAAGGCATATTACACATCAGATTACTACAGCCACCTTACCAGAGACACTCTCTGATCTCTGATCTGGTATACTGATCAAGCTCAACTTACATTTCAGCGATGACTGGATGATCTTTGGCCTTTTATTCATACCAATTGGAGAAAGCACATTTGAGCCTCATGATGATCTGGCAGAAATGCAGTAGCTGTTCTTCCTTAATGGTAGCCTATATTTTCCATTATCACATTCCTCTCTGTTAATGCTCAAATGGAGCTACTGTATTGTGAAGCCAATAACTCCTGCAGTATCTCGTTAAAGTGCAACAAAAGGCAGTGGCTCCAATTGTACCTTCTCAAGGAAGTCCTCCCCTTTTCTTTCAGCTCTGACTTCATTTCAATGTTGAGACTCTAAGCAGTTTGAGGGTAGACCCTGAAAAGGCCATTTAGTCCAGCCGTGGGCTCCTCCCACACTGACCCTGACCCCTGTTATGCTGACTCTTTCCCAGTTTTGATTTCAAACTGCACAATAACTTTGGGGTTTCAAGATGGTGGTGCTGCATTATTACTTTGAGACTAGCTTTGACCCTCCCCCTGTCAGAGTTTGGTGCTTCCAATCTTCCTGGAACCTCATGATGTGCAGGTAGACCTCATTCTGTTCATTCTCCAGCAAGCACCGCCCCCCCCCCCCAGTAACCCTGGGACGCATTGTCATTGTGGTGGACATTCCAGCCCTCCCCCCTGAACCCATCATTCTTGATGCCCCCAAGCTCAATATGGACCTCACCCCTCCCATCTCGAGGCTGTGTGCGTGATCACATACAGAGGAGAACCCCACCTCCAGGAGAGCTTTGAATACGCTTAATATGTTTTCCCCATTTACAGGCTGCAGATGCCTCCCCTAACCATGACCATCTCATCTGCAGCCCAGCACGAAGCTAGACAACCCATTGACCACCGACGGTAAGACTATGACCACGCCCTGCACACCAAACTGTGCCTTTTATCAATTGAGCATAAAGGCCTTGCCCCTCCCTGGAGTGGGAACGCGACATGTATACCATGCATAGCTGTGTAGTATGGCCCGCTAATCCCCAGCTAATCTCTCACCCTGACTATGAGGTCCACAAAGCTCCACGACTGCCTTTATTCTCTCACCCTGACCTCTTGGCTTCAGAACATGGACTATAACTGTTTGTCAATGAGCCCCCCCATTCCTTCTTAATCTGGATAACACAGTCTCCCTCCAGTCCCTTCATGAGTCTCTGTGCAGCCCATCCCTCATGTGAAAGCCTTTCCACTCCCCCACCTCCTTGAGTCTCTGAACAACCTATCCCTCTTGTGACACACTGACATAACTACCCCCACCTCGTATTCTGGAATCTGCATGCATCGCCTGCCATTCATACAATTCGATTCCCACCCACCCCCTTCTATGTCTGCATTCTAGTCTTCCATGTTGGACTCCAGCTTCCTGCCTGCCATTGTCCCCCCTGCCCACTCCAGCCCAATGTCCCCCATGTCTCCTTCCTCCTTCCGCCCTCCTCAATCCCATCGTAGCCCAATGTCCCCCATGTCGCCGTCATCCTTCTGCCCCACCACCACCCCGGTTGCAATGCTGGTCTCTGTCTTACCTGTAGCCCTGCCTGAGACCTGCAGTAAATACCCTCCCAGAGAAAGGAGGAAGCCAGTGAGCAGACCAACCCTACACCCTCACCAGTGTTGTGTCTCACTGGCATTGGTGAGGAACCGGAGCAGTGCTGTTTCATGTAGGCTTTGAATATTGCACTCATCTCAAAGTCACAAGCGAAATGAGAGCCAACAACTGCACTCCACTTATTTCCAGCCGTGATTTAGACTGACCTAATTTCCCACTGGCCTGGCAAGTAATTGGGAAGGGGAACATGAATCTGGCAAGTTTCATTTTTAATGAGCATTCATGATATGGTAATGCATGCAAATGGGATTCCAGCCATTGATCAGCGGGAAACTTGACCTGCATTCAGCCCACCATGAAAGTGGTGACAGGATAGCATAATAAAACATCACGGGGCGCAGGAGAATTACAAAGCAAAATTAGACCGCAGGACATATTAGATTTTATTTAAGCAGATGGCCAAGGGCTTGTCAGAAACATTGGCCAGAATTTTCCACCCACGTTGGCGTCAGGTGTCATGGCGGGCGTGAATGGACAATATGAGGAGAAGGCCAAAAATTGGTTTCATGATGTCATGAAACAAGTTCGTGATCTTTCCCTTCAGCCGTCAATGACAGGCCACATTCCTGCTGCATGCCCGGAACGTTATTTTAATACATCTGCATCTAATTATAAGCCCTGCTTGCTGGAATCATACCCCCACACCAAATTTACCGCCCATGTCAGCAGCAAAGCACGCTGGTCCAGAAAACGGCTTGACGTATGACATGCAGAAGTCGGGACTTACTGTTAGGGCTTTGGTCACATCATGGACATCCAAGGAGCAGAAGATGCTGGAGCCCGACAGCTAACAGACCCAGGCGGAACACGTGCATTACACGCTGGGTGGATTCTCATGGTCATGGCTCCACCACGAAGCAACTCACAGCTAACTGCCAAGCATTGTTTGAAATTTAAACCAGGCAACTTGACCCTGATTGGTCAAGGCATTGCCCTGAGGAAAGAGTCAGTGAATGGCTGTCACTTATTTTATTTAGCTGAAACAGGCATAATGTGTGTACATGTTCTTTCTGTCTGCTAAGAACAGGGCCCTGTGTATTAATATATGTAGCCTCCAGTACATGCAAAGCAAGACATGTGTACATAGGCTGTGCAAAGCTGAGTGTAACTTGAGGCTTTCCAATAGTTGGGTTCAGAGTGCCTCTGTAATTGTGAAGAAAACATACAACTCTTGCTTTCACAACTTGTTCTCAGCTGTAGATATCACTTCTTTCAAATCTACATATAAATCTCTCGATTTCTCCATTAGTTCTTGGCCAAAGGGGTCATTTTTTCATGAGTCAAAACCAAGTGGTTTGTGAATTTACTGAACTCACCATTGTTGAATGGGGATCCATTGTCATGTTGCACCATTTGAACAATTCCAAACAAGGCAAAAATCTGGTCAAGCTTTGGGACAACTGTTTTTGTTAAAGTTGATGTAACTATTTCCACGACTGGGAATCTGCTGTAGTCGTCAGTAACAACAAGCAGGAATTCACTGGTGGGTAAATCTGCAAAATCAACGCTAACTTCAATCCATGGTCCTGGACATCTTGAGAGGATCACAAAGATTTGACATTGGGGTTGCTTGACATGGCAAACACTGATTGACTTTGTGCTCTACCATGTGGCCGATTCCTGGGAACCATACCTTTTCCCTTAGGAGTTGTTTGGTTTTGATAATTCCTTCGTGGCCTTCATGTGCTATATCAACAACACATTCCCTCAGTGATTCTGGAATGATGATACAGTTGCTGCATGACACGAGATCAGATGCGGTTGTAACGGTGAGCTCATTTCAAACATTGTGAAGACCTTGTAGTGTGTGAGCAATTTCATTTGTTGATGTTCTTTCGATTACGTCTTTCCAGTTTTGTGATTTCATAGCACCTAAGCCAGTGGGACTTGCGTTCGCGATTGGCTGAATGGTTTTCTCAGGGTCAAAATAGACATTTGTGTAAATTGCTGACAACTGTTGTTTGATCTGGTGTGCAGCCTGTTTGTATGATTTAGCCTACCCCGACTTGGTGGTCTCTTTTGTCAGATCGCATAGGGGACGGATAACGTAGCAAGGTCAAGAATGAAATGATTGAAGTACATGATGAGTCCTAGCATCATACATGATTGCAACACATCCCCTTGTTTTGTTGCCACTTTGATGTCAGCTAGTTTTAATGGCTTTGGCAGCGCATTTAGGCTTACGTTGCTAAGATGTTATTCAGTAACCTTTTCCTCACGATTATTAAGACTGACTGTTGGCAACAGATGTTGCGAAAGATGGTCTGCTGGGTTGAACTTGCCTTGCTGATACTCAACATAGAAATTGTACTTGGAAAAACTCAGCAGGTCTGGCAACATCGGTGGAGAAGAAAAGAGTTCCTTCCTCTTCTCCACCGATGCTGCCAGACCTGCTGAGTTTTTCCAGGTAATTCTGTTTTTGTTTTGGATTTCCAGCATCCGCAGTAGCTTTTTGTTTTTATAGAAATTGTACTCTTGTACTTTGAGTATCCAATGTTCTATTCGATTGCATAGTTTGCTGTGTGGATTGTTGATGACCGATTATTGCTTCAAACTCACTTCTATACAAGTAGAGATGAAAGTGCAAGATACCCCATGTGATTGAGTGCACTTCCCTTTTGTTTGTAAATAACCTTGCTCAACAGGCATTAGCAATCTGCTTGCCATTGCAATGACTGGTAGGTTGCCTGCCTTGTCTTTCTGCATGGGAGATGCACCTAAGCCAGTGGGGCTTGCATTCACGATTGGCTGGATGGTTTTCTCAGGGTCAAAATAGACATTTGTGTAAATTGCTGACAACTGTTGTTTGATCTGGTGTACAGCCAGTTTGTATGATTTAGCCTACCCCGACTTGGTGGTCTCTTTTGTCAGATCACATAGGGGACGGATAACGTAGTGAGGTCAAGAATGAAGTGACTGAAGTACATGATGAGTCTTATCAGACTCAGGGATTCCTGCATGTTTGTAGGATCTGCAATGTTTGCAATGGCTTCAACTTTCTGTAGATCAGATGATACTCCTACACTGCTGAACACATGACCAGAGAATTTGATTCTGCTTTCATCGAACGAGCACTTGTCAAGGTGAGGTTACGTTCTCTAAGACATTGTAGGCATGCATGTAGGCATGCATTTCAGTGCGACCATAGAGGAGAAAGTGGTTTCATGCCCTTGAAACGTAGACTAAGTCATGTGTTGAAACACCTCAGCTGCTGAATCCAAAGTTGAGCTCTTGTATTGAAAAAGTCCAATGTGAGTACTGTAAGATACCTTGATTCTTCTGCAAGCTTAATTTGATGGTAGTCTGCATTGAGGTCAAGTTTAGGGAAGAGTTTAGCACCATTCACTTTCTCCATAATAGCATCAATGACAAGTATTTTTTTGTTGTATGGTATGGTTTGTTGGTTGCGTATCAATGCAGATTCTAATCTGGTTCTAGCTCTTGGGTTTCTTGACATGTATGGATGAGACTCAAGGGGTAAGCTCATCCCCAAATCTCTCAGTAAGTTCAGGATCAAGTAGGCACTGATGTTTCTTCTCTTGTCTGCTTTCTGACATGAAATGGTATTTGTCGCAGCTTATGCGCATCTGATGGCACGTCAGGGTCCAAGTGTAGCTTGCATGTAACATCTTTCAGTTTGCTGATACCAGTGAAACCATCATCACACAATTCAAGAATGTCGTTGGTATGCATATGAATTCACTTTGTGACTGCAATCATATGCAGATCTGTTTTTGTGTGGAAACTGATAAGTGTGTCACATTCTCCAGATATGACATAGAATGCAGCACTCCTTGTGTCTTTGAATGAGACTGGTGTTTCAAAAGTCCCGAGAATTTTTAGTGGTTTGTCACTGTTGTAAAAGAAAAATTTTCATATTTCCTGGTTTGCAGAGAATGGAATGGGGCAATCCTGATATTTGTTGAATGTTTTGTCTTCCATCACATTGCCAGCTGCTCCTGTACATATGGGCAGAATTTTCCCCCAGTTGGGGGGAAGTTCAGGTGCGGGTGTGTACAGGCGCGCCTCCAATTGGCGCCTCCGATTGGAGGCGCGCCACCATTTTACGTGGGTGGGCCAATTAAGGCCCGCCCAGCGTGACGCTCACCAGGAAGCGCTATGTGCTCCTTGTGCGGGCGGGGGGGGTATTCCCTAAGCCGAGAGTGTGCTCTTTCGCGCATGCACGGGAAAGCGCGTACTGATCTCCCTTAGGCTAAATGCTGCCTCAGGGAGACCGGTGCCAAATTCAAAAATGTCAAAAATAGAAAAATAAAATTTCCCTGACATGTCCCCTCACGTGACACTGTCACATGAGTTGGGACATGTCCATCACTTTTAGTTAAACTTTTATTAAATTTTTAAAAGCCTACATGAAACCTCATCCCGCCCATGGATGAGATTTCATGCTTTCTCTGAAGCCCGCCAGGGCTTCTTGCCTGCCCACCAACCTTAAGGTTGGACGGGCAGATCCTTTAACTAGTGCAATTACTGTTTAAATGGCCTCAATAGGCTGTTGACAGGTCGGCGGGCCCACAGCTGATTCGGCTGCACCTCCACTGACCTGAAGATTGAAATGACGCGGGGTGATGTCGGGAGTTCTGCCTGATGTCATCCCGCATCATTTTATGTGTCAGCGAGCAGGCTCCCCCCCACCCCCTCCCCCACACACCAACCGGGAAATCCTGCTCTATAAGTACATCTACGCCTGAGCAGCCAATGGTCACTGTTACACGTGGCTAGATGCTGTATCCGAAAGAGAGCACAAAAATATATTCATTGGCATACATCTCTACGTTGGCTACATTCCCTCATTCTTTCGCTGTGGTAAATTTATGTGCCTCCCTTCAGTTGGTATTGGTCTTAGTAGTTGCTTTTGCTGATAAGTGACAAACAAAAGCAAAGTGATTGGGTTTTCCACTAGCTTTACACCGTTTACCATTAGGAGAATGCTGTCCAGTGTGGGTAAGCACTGCCACAGTGGAAACATTGTTTGAACAAGTCACAACTCTTGTTTGTGAGACTGCTGTTGTTTTGTAAGTGGTTTCCTGGAACATGAGCAATAAGCAGTGTTTACAGGAGTTGAACTTGCAGTGAGTTATTTACTGTTGGCAGCCTCAACCTCAGTAGCTTTGGACTCTGAAAGTAATAGTGATCGTGCTAACTCCAACAGCTCTGACAGCTTTCTGTTTTTCTTGAGTGATTTTTGGCATGGTTGGCTAGGGAGATAACTTTCGATTATTTGCGTTTTGATTTCCCATTTGACATGTTCAATGTCACCAAAGTCATATTTGGTTGCTAGTTGCCTCAGTCATGTGCAATATTGGTTAATTGATTGGTTTGGTTCTTGCTGAGTGCGTTGGAAGACCATTATTTCGTATATTTTTTTTTGGGTGTGAAATAGATTGTTTTGCAATTTTTTGATGAGTCATAGTCACTCTCAAAATTATCTTCCAATTCTTCATCTCCATAGTGGAGAAGTAAGGACTTTTTTCTTTTGTCATCTGTGATTCAAAACCTACCATTGTGCCTTAGAAATGTCGCAGCCACTTTTACCAATGTGGGAATATAGATGATGGCTCCAAATACACAACAAAACGTGGTAGATTGGGCATAGACAATGCCACAGTGATCAGCAACATAATGATGGTGTGTCACCAAGGATCCATGATCACGTCCTTTCAAAGAAAAAACTTTTCTGTAATGATCCGAGAGTAATTTATTTTGATTGCATAGTTATTTTGGCGCAGTCAGTGTGTGTGTATGTGTGTGCACTGTGCAGGCTTTCCTGTTGTTAACCTTGAGCTGAAGTGCCTTCTGTGTGCATCAAACACAGTCTCAATGCGTTCCCTAAATCTCCAACTTAAATGCTGTCTGCAGAAAGTATGTGAACATCTTCCAAAAGTTTGAAATCTGAAAGCAATATTTCCTATTTCTCACCATCTTCATTCACATTGTGAACTTCTTGGGAAGAAACAGTAATATTAAGTAAGAAGCATTCAGAGTCAGAACCGCATGTGCTATTAAAACATGGATTCATTTTATTCCCTTCTGGACTCCTTTTACTGGTATATGTGTATGATAGCCTTAAGTGGACAAAATGCACAATGGAATTTTCAATACATTATAGATTCTGCAGGAAAATCAATGTTCTCTAAACATTTAAATTGGGACGAGGAGTATTAACAAAGTGCTTAGGGTTCTAAATGGCCTTTAAGCACTTGAGGTCCTTAGGCATGACACTGCAACTACACTGAATTTACACTTCATCTAGTGGAAAACTGAAGTGAGATGAAATAATGCCCTCCAGGGAGTATCTTTCTATTTAACTTTGGCATCAGGTTGGGCCCTGAATCCAGGTTAACATAGCCAGTTTATCTTTGATGCAAAGCTGTAACCTTTTCTCATCTGTGCTAAACCTGCAGTGTCAAATGCATTCTTAATATCAGTAATACTTACACGAAAGGCACAAGAATGGAAAATTGCAATGTTCAGTGCAGCAGTGACTTGAATAATGGCTACCATCTAGGGTGAAGTTCTAAAAGACATGTTGGGCCATACGGATCACGTAGGATTGCCACTCCACTCTTATTTACTTACCTTGCACCGGAGCGTCACATTTCTTGCCCGGAATTCCAAACTGGGTCTCCTCAGAAATATGGAGTGTACCTGTTTTGGCTGGTCCTTCTTTGCAGTGCAGGATTGTCGGGGAAAGCCGAACCACACTCCTTTTTACAGCACTAGCTGCTGTATTCTGCTAGGTTTAAAGGTCCCAAAGCCACTTTGAGAGGCCACGAAGAGAAGGTAAGTATGTAAAGTAAGCAGGTGAGGGGCTAGGGTGGCAGGTGGGTGACGGTAGGGCAACAGGGGGTGGGCGATGGGGTAGGGTGGCAGGGAAGTGGGTAAGGGGATAGAATGGCAAGCAAGTGAGTGAGGCAGTAGGGTGGCAGGGTAAGAGGATAGTGTAGTAGGTGGGTGGGGGGTAAGGTGGCAGGGGGTGGGTGTGGGAATAGGGTGGCAGAGATGGGTGAGGGGTAGGGTGGGTCAGGGTTTAGATGTTAGTGGGGTGGGGTGGTTGGGGGTTAGTTGGGTGGTTGGGGGTAGCCGGGTAGGTAATCGGGGGGTCAGATGGTAGTTGGGTGGTCAGGAAAATCGTCAGGTGATTGGGGCAGTTGGGGGTAGTTGGGGGGTAGCCAGGTGGTTGGGTGGTTGGGTAGATAGTCAGGGTGGGTCGGAGGGGTGTCCAGTGGGGCATCGGGGGTGAGGAATATAGATACCCAGAAGTTAGAACCAGTTTTAACTTCCCCTGACTAAGTGAATCAGAACCATTCAAAGTCTCTGACTCAAACTCAGAGTTTTGGAGGCTTCCAGAAACAGGGGAATTGCCCATCAGAAGTCCAGAGTTCCTGGGAAATTCCCGCATAGTCAGTGCATCAGGACTTCCGAGGGGTCCTCTAGAGCGCCTCTGGGATACAACAATCTGGAGATTGGAAGTTGTGGATCATTATTAATGCTTCTTGCCGAAGAGAGGGACGTGTTGCTGAAGTGATCACAATTATTTATATAGCTTAAGAAAATGTTAGCAAGTTGGCTCCGATTGGCCAAGGTGTTGCCCTTGGAAATAACAGGGAAGTATAGGCTCTCCAGGCTCCTGGGTAATTCAAAAAAGGATCAAGGATCAAAGGAACATAGGATTTAAGAGCAGGAGGAGGCTATTCGGCCCCTTAAGCCTGCTCTGCCATTCAATTAGGTCATGGCTGACCTTAACTCTACTTTCATGACTGCTCCCCATAACCCTTGACTCCCTTGTCTGTCAAAAATCTATCTAACTCAGCTTTGAATAAATTCAATGAACCAGCCTCCACTGCTTTCTGGGGAAGAGAATTCCACAGCTATTGACCCGCAAGAGGAAACATCCTCTTACTATCCACCCTAAAGGTTTAAACATTTTCCTTTTGTTTGAGGACAACGGGTGTCTGTATATGAATGTATGCAGCTCCCAGCAAGCATAAATGAGCCATGTTACAAACTTGACTGATTATCTTTATTTGGTTGTTAGTGTTGCTTACTGATACACTCAGGATTGTTCAGCAAGTGCTGCCCCAATAGCAGAATCACATCTAACTGTAGATGTTTAGTTTTGGATTTTGCAAGCACTGGCTGTTTGAGTATAGGCTGTACTCTGCTTATTTTGAACAACAGGAGGAACTTGCTGTTTGATTCTATCAGCCAATCACAGGGATGTACAGCCTATATATCTGGCATTGCACCGGCATGGAAATTCATACATGGTGTTGATTAGTTGTGTAGTCGGCAGATGGTCTTTTTGGACAGATGGCAGCATCCTGTTCATGGAAAATACCATCTGGATTCTCACTGCATTGTAACAGTGTGAAATGGCTTGGTTAACCTGTTGTTCAAACTTTGTGAGATACCTTGCCTCTCCTGGTGAAGGTAGGCTTGTGGTAGACAGCAATAGAGAACCCATTAGCAGATTCCTCAACCAGAATGTTGAGGCAAGTATTAATGTTCAGCTGCACAGTGAGACTTGTACATTACTAGAGTCAATGTCCAAAATGTGTTACTCTAGACCTGGTATTGTGCAATGAGATGGGGGTAATTAATGATCACATAGTGAAGGCATCCTTAGGTAGCAGCGACCACAATATGATTGAATTTTACATTCATTTTGAGGGAGAGAGGTGTTGGTCTGAGACTAAGTTTTTAAGCTTAAGTAAGGGCAATTATAAGGCCATGAAAGCTTAGCTGGCTAAAGTGAATTGGCAAATTAGGTTAATGGATAGGCCAATAGAGATGTAGTGGCTAATATTTAAGGGGATATTTCAGAATGCACAGAATAGACACATCCCAGTCAGTAAGAAAAAGTCCAAGGGATGGACACACCATTGATGATTAACTAGAAAGTTTAAAGATAGTATCAACTTAAAGAAAAAGCATATAATTGTGCAAAGACAGGTGGAAGGTCAGAAGATTAGACAGAATATAAGGAACTGCAAAGAATAACTAAAAGACAAATAAGGAGGGAAAAATTAGAGTATGAGAGAAAGCTAGCCGGAAATATAAAAAACAGATAGTAAGAGTTTTTATAAATATTTTAAAAAGAAATGAGTTAACAAAGTGAGCATTGGTCCTGTAGAAAGTGAGTCTGGAGAATTGATAATGGTAAACAAGCAGATGGCAGATGAATTGAACAGGTATTTTGCATCAGTTTTCACTATACAGGATACAAGTAACATCGCAGACGCAGCTATAAACCAAGAAATGGAAGGGAGGGAGGAACTCAGGAAAATTACAGTCATCAGAGAAGTGGTACTGAGTAAATTGTTGGAGCTATGGGCTGACAAGAGCCCGGATCCTGATGGACTTCATCCTAGGGTCTTACAAGAAGTGTCTGGTGAGATAGCTGATGCATTGGTTTTAATTTCCCAAAACTCCCCAGATTCGGGGAGATTAGATTGGAAGATAGAAAATTTAACTTCATTATTCAAACCGGGAGGAAGACAGAAAGCGGGAAATTACAGGCCAGTTAGCTTAACATCTGTCTTAGGGAAAAGGTTAGCAGCTATTATTAAAGAAGTTATAGCAGTGCACTTGGATAAGCCCAAGGTCATCAGGCAGAGTAAACATGGTTTTGTGAAAGGCAAATCATGTTTAACCAGTTGAGTTCTTTGAGGAAGTAGCATGCGCTGTGGATCAAGGGGAACCGGTGGATGTACTGTACTTAGATTTATAGAAGGCATTTGATAAAGTGCCTCATCAAAGATTACTGCAGAAAATAAAAGCTCATGGTATAGGGGATAACATATAGGCATGGATAGAAGATTGGCTGGCTAACAGGAAGCAGAGAGCAGGCATAAATGGGTCTTTTTCAGGTCGGCAAGATGTAACAAGTGGTGTGCCACAGGGATCAGTGCTGGGACCTCAACTGTTTATAATTTATATAAATGACTTGGATGAAGGAATTGAAGAGAAGGTTGCCAAATTTTCTGATGACACAAAGATAGGTAAGAAAGTAATTTGTGAAGAGGACATAAGGAGGCTACAAAAAGATATAGATAGGTTAAGTCAGTAGACAAAGATCTGGCAAATGGAGTATAATGTGGGCAAATCCATTTTGGCAGGAAAAATAAAAGAGAAGCATATTATCTAGATGGGGAGAGGTTGCAGAGCTCTGAGGTGCAGTGGGATCTGGGTGTCCTAGTGCATGAATCACAAAAGGCCAGTATGCAAGTAGAGCAAGTATTTAGGAAAACTAATAGAATATTATCACTTATTGCAAGGGAATTGAAAACAAAAGTTGGGAGGCTGTGCTTCAGTTGTACAGGGCACTGGTGGGACCACATTTGGAGTACTGTGTACAGTATTGGTCACCTTATTTAAGGAAGGAATGTAAATGTGTTGGAAGCAGTTCAGAGAATGTTTACCAGACTAATACCTGCAATGGGTGGCTTGTCTTATGAAAAATGGTTGGACAGACTAGGTTGTATCTGCTGGAGTTTAGAAGAGTAAGAGGTGACTTGATTGAAAACTCTTAAGATCCTGAGGGGTCTTGACAGGGTGGATGTGGAGAGGATGTTTCTGCTTGTGGGAGAATCTAGAACTAGGAGTCACTGTTTAAAAATCAGGAGTCATCCATTTAAAACAGAGATGAGGTGAAATTTTTTCACTCAGAGAGTCGTGAGTCTTTGGAACTCTCTTCCTGAAAAGGCGGTGGAAGCAGATTCTTTGAATGTTTTTAAGGCAGAGGTGGAGAGATTTTTGATGAGCAAGGGGGTGATAGGTTACCAGGGGTAGGTGGGATGCCGATTTCAGGTTACTTGCAGATCAACCATGATCTTATTAAATGGTGGAGCAGGCTGGAGGGGCTGAATGGCCTACTCCTGCTCCTTGCTCGTATGTTTGTGTTGTCATGTAAATTAGATGGTCTGCCTTATTTAGTTATTGCTATTGCTATATAACTTGAGGCACTGTGGAACCCATGAAACCATTTCAGTTGGTGAGTTTGTTAATGGTTCTGCAGAGAAGGCTGAGAGAACTGTTGCAAGACCTCAGCTGTAAAGAGCTTGTGTGACAGTACTGCTCCATATATTTATGTTTCCTGTATGCCTGTGATACATAACACACAATAGTTACAGACTAGACTGCTTCCTGTGTTGATGATTTTAGTTGATAAGGGACAGATATGTTGGTAGCATGATTGCAAAACAAGTTACTCTATTGAAAAACAGCCAGAGAGTGATGTGGAGCCATATATGAGCTACACTTCAGAAAAGCATTTCTTCAGTGCTGTTAACTGTTTCCCTTTTACATATCTTTCATACAACAGCTATTTTTTTTCCCCCCAGATGGCTTAGTGCTCTTTTTTGCATGGAAAGGTCACAGTGGAATTTTCAATCCCTGGTACCACTAGGCGCTGTGAAATGCAAGTGGAAAGAATCGTTAATCACGCATTCTGTAAGCTGGAGCTGTAAGCCACAGTCAGTGTCTGCTATCCACAATCAGCTAGCTCCTCTTCTTGGAATTGAACTGTGGGACAGCCAGACTGCACACAGACAAAAAGAGTCACGTTGTTTCTGTTGTCGCTGCTCTCCGGTCACCACCCTAGACTTCTGCAAAGTGGTTTCCCTCCATCTACCCACTCTACTGCCTCTTTACCACATGCTAAATTAAAATGAAACCAAAGAAATACAGAAAAAGTTCTACATGTGTACACGCAGGCTCAGTTCAATGGGAACCATGCTGGTCAATTTGTTCAACTTATGTTTGCCAATAATAAACGGGCTTGGAATTATTCTAGTAGGAAGAAATCAGGAACTGCTTGTACTTACAATTTGTTATTTTCTTATTTGCAAATCAATCAATGTATCTATGACACTCAAGCCTAAGATTTTAATTCAATTATGTTTCTTTGTCACTCTTAGTAAAATGTGTGTCAGAAAAAGGTGTGGTGGAATATCAAAGAAAGAAACAGCAAATGAATTATCATATAAATTTTTATTCTTCCAAAATGGGAGCAAAAAAACTAGAAAAGAAACTAGCTTGGTACAAAACCTGGAACAATAAAATGCCATTCAGCTCATCAAGCTTTCTCCTTCCAGTATCAAACAAAAGGAAGTGGGCACTTAATTATTTTTATTACTGATGTTATGGACCCCATTAAAAAGATGCTGAAGGGACCTTGGGGAATGGGGGGCGGGGGGTGATGGTGGTTGGGGGTGGTGGTCATTTCCAGATAACAGGTTAACAGGTACTACAGTTTCCAACCTGTATGAGCGAACAAAATATGCCTCTAGTGGTCCAGTAGTGCTAACCCCATGCTCAGTCGGTGCCACCCCTGTACATTGTATACTCATTGGGGTCAACATTGCAGGAGATTGGCAGGCATAATCCCAGCATAGCTGGTGTCAACTTGTCTTTGAGTAATTTTGTTTTTTTTATCCTGCGTAACCAGGATGAGAAAATGTTTACCCAACCACATGTGCTCACTCCATTTTTAGTTCAACTTAATCCTCATGTATCAACCCTACATAGAATAAAGAGAAAAAAGCAATTGTTTTTCTAAAGGTTGCATCACAGGAGACTTCTAAGAGCACATATCATTATCCCCATTATTATTAAGAATAATTTGCATTTAAATAGAACCTTTAATGTAGGAAAACCATCCCAAGGTATTTCACAGAGGCATAAAAAAAAGGTCGCTGAGCTGTAATGACTTGATGGAGTAGACATGTTTCAACAAGAAACAGATAAACTTTATTACAGAGAGCTTTTCAGATACTACATGCTCAATCATGACTCATGTCAGGAAGCTCTACCCATACCCTGGATTGGTCATGCTTAGAGCTAATTGATCAGAGCCTCCAAGAACATCACTTGACCCCTGATAGACAACAGGAGAGGCTAGACCTTCAGTTACTACATTTCCTTCCCATTTAGTTTTTTTTTCAGTTTCTATTTACAGAGAACATTTGAATATCCAACAACAGATAAATATATATAACTTCAGGTGATTAAAGATTAAGTCTCTGAGGTGCTTTCCTTATTCGGTTAGAGTGGCATAGCTCTACCACTTGAGGTTCATCCACAGGATCGACATGATCAGGAACTGCAGCACCAGATACATCATTAGAAAGTAACAGTTCTGAGTTAGGCAACTCTACAGCAGTTGATTTGTCACCTCAGGGATTGATGGTTCGACGTTAATCACAAGTGGAATATTATCGTCCACGTGTTTTCGAACAATTCTGTCTTCCACTTCCACCTGGAAGGATAAGGGATTAGTCTCTGAGACAATAGAACCCAACAAGGTCCACTTCCGAAATTCTGCACCTGTGTCTCCTACTGTGAATGTGCAAGCTTTGCTATGAATATCGTGATTCAATTTTTAATTACTCTGATTCCTCTCTACCTTACCCTCTAAGTTTGGAAACACCAGACTTAACCTTGTATGTAGGTGGTGTTTCATCAATGATTCAGATGGTGGTGAACCCATAGTCAAATGTGGCATTGTATAATAACTGAGAAGAAAGTGGTAAAGCCGAGATTCTAGTGTGCCTTCTGATAACCTCTTCATTCCAAATTTGAAAGTTTGAACAGTTCTCTCAGCTAAACTATTTGATGAGGGATGGTTTGGGGATTTTTTTCATTTAAATTCATGAATCTTGAAAGCTCTGTACTGGTAAAGACTGTACCATTATCAGAAATGATGACTTCTGGTAGGCCATGTATGCTAAAACAATGACACAGCTTCTCGAAAGTTGCACCCAATGTTGATGATCTGACTTCCCAAATATCCATCCATTTAGAATGTGCATCTACAATCAACAGAAACATGGTACCTAAAATGGCCCCACATAATCGATATGTAGTCTAACCCAGGGTCGACCAAGACACTCCCACGGATGCAGTAGATCTGAAACAGGCAATTTCTGTTGTTGCTGACAATGGAGACAGTGCTTGACCATGCTTTCAATGTCACTGTCAATGCCTGGCCACCAGACATAGCTTTGTGCAAACATTTTCATCTTTGATATGTCTGGATGTGCACTATGAAGCTCTGTCAAGAGTGGTTCTCTTCCTTGCGAAGGGACGACAGCTCTTGATCCCCACAACAAAATTCCATCTTGACAGCTTAACTCTGTTTTTTGGGCTTGGAATGGTCTCATCTTTTCAGATACAAGCGAATTTGACCACACTTGCAAAACAAGCTCTCTGACTTTTGACAACATTGGATCTCTGATCATCCAATTTCTAATTTGCTTTGTACTCACAGGTGGAGAATACAAGAAATTCAGTACAAGCACCACTTCTTGCGGAACTGGAGCATGTACAATGCTATCTGGTAATGGGAGATGGCTGAGTGTGTCCGCATGTGCAATATGTAAGCCAGGGCGGTGCATAAAGGTATATTCTTATGCAGATAGTATCAAAGCCCAATGTTGTATTCTTGCTCAGGCTATTGGCGGAATGGCTTAATCCTCACTGAATAAACCCATTAATGGTTTATGGTCCGACACAATGGTGAAATGTCGTCCATGTAGGTAATGCTGGAATTTCTTCACTCTGAATACCACTGATAAATGTTCCTTTTCCAGCTGGGAATAACCCTTCTTGGCTGTAGAGAGGGTTCTCGAGGCATAGCCAATGGGCCTTTCTGATTCATTTTCCATTCTATGTGATAACACTGCTCCTACACCATAAGGAGAGGCATCACATGTTAATACCAATTCTTTTGATGGGTCGTAGTGTACCAATAAACACGATGAATGCAACAGTTTCCTAACTTTCACAAATGCTTCTCCCTAATGTGATTTCCATGACCAAAGATGATTATTTTTTAACAACAAGTGCAATGGTGCCGACACAGTTGATAAGTTTGGCAAGAAGCGGCTATAGTAATTGATCATACCCAGGAAAGACCGAGTACGGTTACACTGGATGGCAAGGGCGCATCTTTAATTGCCCTAACTTTCTCTTCTACCGGATGCAAACCCATGGCATTCACCCTGTGACCCAGGGCTTGAAATGTACATTTTTCTTTCTTTAATCACCCGCTGGCTTCCATGAATCTTCTTAGCACCTCCTCCAGGTTGGCCAAGCGTTCGGTCTCAGTTAGCTCTGTGATCAGAACAATACTATCACTCAGGGAAGTACTTGCAAAAGACACTCTATCGTCCTTTGGAAGATTGCACATGCAGACGATAGTCCAAAGGGTAGCCGAGTATACTGATCAAAAACCCTTGTGTGTGTAAATAGTCACGTATCCTCTAGACGTGCTATCCAGCTCTAATTGTTGGTATGCATGGCTCATATCCAATTTTCTATATGATTTGACTCCAGTTAGCTTTGTATATAAGTCGTCTATCTTTGGAACGGGGAAGTTATCTAGCTTTGCGGTCTTATTTACGGTCAATTTATAGTCCCCACAAATGCATATGGTTTGGCCAGGCTTAACCACTGGAACTATGGGTGCAGCCGACTCCGAGAATTGGACAGGTTGGACAATGCCCAGCTTTTCTAACCAACACAGTTCTGCATCCACCTTCTCTTTCAATGCATAAGGCACAGACCTGGCCTTAAAGAAACGTGGTGTCGCCTGAGGATCCACATATATCTTGGCCTACACGCCTTTTAATTTCCCTAATTCATCACGAAATACCATGTTGTGTTTCCTTAGCAGTTCAGGAACTCCTGTTTTCAGGTGAAGTATTTCAGAACAGTCAAGCTTGATTTTCTGTAGCCAGTCTCAGCCCAGAAGATTAGGTCCTTCTTCTGTCACTATTATCACTGGAAGCTGAGCTGTCTGTTGCCTATAAGACTGGTACTGTGACGATGCCCTTTACCTGAATAGATTCTCCAGTGTATGTCTTCAGTTTAGTGGTTGTCCGCTCCTGATTCAGTGGCTGGGTACCTTCATTTAGGTATTTAAATGAGTGATCTCCCACCACTGTGGCTGAGGCTCCCATATCTACCTCCATTATTAGTGGCTCCCCAATAACTTGGATTGTGACAGTAATAGGCTCAGTTTTTACATTGGTGATGTTATATAGAGAATAGATGTCGGTATCGGCAGCTTCAGGTTCTGCTGTATTTTTCAATTCAATCATGTTGATTTGCTGTTTATGGAAAGTTTGGCCTTCACCCTGCATTGCTTTACTGCGTGACCTTTCTTATGGCAGTAATGGTATTCTGCCTCCTTGAATCTGCAGGTGTCCGGTGCGTGGTCACCCCCACATCTATAACAAATTAAATTTGGAGTCGCTGCTGAAGCCTTTTCATGTTTCTAACAGTGGACATTCCCTCTCGCTTCGATGCTGTGGGTCTGGTTTTCGCTCCACGCTCAGTGGTAGGTTCCCACCCCACATAGAGAACAGCGTCATGTTGTATGTGTTGTAAAGCCTGCGAGTCTCTATTAGCACTTTCCGTGGTAACAGATATTTCCATGGTGCACTTCTGTGAGTAAGTGGCACTGAATGGCATCATCCTGAACTCCACAAACTAATCGGTCCTGCAGCATATCATGTAGTGTGTCCCCGAAGTCACAGTGCTCTGTCAACTGCTTCAGCTTCGCTACATAGGTTGCGATGGCCTCTCCTGGGGCTCTAACTCTGGAAGTAAACCTAAACCTCCATATTATTACGAATGCCTTCGGCTGGAAATGTGTTTTCACAAGCTCCACTAATTTATTTACCAACTTAGAATTGGGCACATTCGGGGCCTTCAGGCTGCGGATGAGATTGTCTGTCTTGCTACAACATACGCTTAGAAGGGTTGCTTTCTGCTTTTCCTCCACAGTAATTTCGGTCACTACGAAATAAAAACCAAGGCATTCTACATATTGGCTCCAGTCTTCCATAGTTGCGTTGTAAGGATCGATTCTGCCGAACAGTGCCATGACTGGTGAGTATTCTTTTCTTTTTCTTAAGATTCTATGTACTCATGTTAACAAGGTGAGGTGCAGCGTCGGAACTATTTTACCCTCATTGCCAAATGTAATGACTTGATGGAGCGGACATGTTTCAACAAGAAACAGATACACTTGAATTACAGAGAGTTTTTCAGATGCTACATGCTCGATTAGGATTCCAGGAAGCCCCACCTCCTAGATTGCCCACGCTTAGGGCTTATTTGTCGGAGACTCCAAGAGCATCACATGACCTCTGATAGACAGCAGGAGAGGCTATACCTTCAGTTACTACATGAGCCAAAGAAGGAGATTAGGAAGTTTGACAAAAAACAGTTTGGTCCTGGTTTTAATGAGATTCTTAAAAAAGGAGAGAGTCTTGGAGAGGTGAAGGGATTTGTGGGGGAATACTAGAGTGAAGAACCTAGGCAGCTGGGGCTCTGAAGCCAATGATAGCTTACCCTATCATAATGCTCACTGTGTCAAGAGCAGAATGGTCATTAAAGTTGGGCCCATACTGGTTTGCATGGCTCAACTACACATTTCCTTAATCAGATAAGCCGCTTTTCCTCTCCTTAGATCCCTAGCACTGCTAGTCAAAAGGTTTGGCAAATGACTTGCTCCTGGCCTTTACCTATGTTGCTCTCTAACCAGCCATTAGTAGCTGTGTAGGTCTAGTTGATTCACATTTTATGTTCCCTCCAAAACTGCACAGCAGAAGCAAAAATCCATGGAATGCTTTTCCCCAGTGGCACAACTCAGACAGGAAATTATGGTCAAAGCATTGTCCCATTCTTCTACCAAAATCAATTATCCATAGATGGAACAATTATATTTTATGTTAATTTTTGGCTTATTCATTAAGATTGGGATGCACAGTACCTTGATGTCCATATTATGTTGCAGGATGGGTCAGAGACAAGACAAATCTCCCTCTCTGCCTATGCATTTTATCCTATCGAGTATTATTTAGGATTATTGGAAGCATTGACCTGCCTTTTGGCTTTGTACAAGCATATTGGTCATGATTGTTTAAATTCCCCCATTCAAGAAGACGTTCTCAGCATTTGTGATTGTTTCTTTCACCGCAGTCTGTGGAGTTAACATGAAAATTTAGGTTTTGTAATGTTATACAATTTTTTCCATTATAAGGAGCCTTGCTAAATTCATTAGATGCAACATGGAAATAGTTGGTGAGAAAGTAACAGTTATAGTTATATGTTCACACCCTGTGAAACAATTTATATCACAATATTATGATGAAATTTGACAGTTGTATAAATTATCCACTGGCATTTCCAGCTCACCCCACACACCATTAATCAAAAAGAAAGAGTTTTACTGCATTTAATTAGGAGAGAAATGAACACTTACAATATGGGATAAGATTGGGAGGGACCTGCAAACATACAAGTAATTCATTTTTTAGCAACAAAAGTACACCCCTCTTTTTCAGTTTATGTTTGAAGGCACTTACTCTTTGACTAACAGCTGGACCTTGGATTTTGTAATCGTATTTGTAATCACTGATCCCTGTGGGTTACACAACTCAGTAACTCAGTGAAGACACCACCTCTGCTCTTCCCTACCCCTCAAATGATGCCTCACCTCTGCTGTTTGTTTCCCTGTGCAGCATGGCTCAAATCAGTACTGAATAGAGTGAGAGAACTGAACATGTGTTCTTCCATTCACTAAGATTAGACAATGCTATCGCCTCTTTCTTTCTAAGTTTAAATTCTAAACAAGTCAAAGTTCAGCCTGTTTTAAGATACCGTGAGAAGGACTTTTGCCACCAATAAATAAGTCAGCATCAGAGCCTGAAATGTATCTGTCTCTCAGATTGCATCCTGAGAAACTTTAAGCAAGGAAGCAAATCATGCAATTTCCCACCTAGAACATTATAGAGATGATGGATCCCTGGGCAACCACATCCCTGTATTTTTTGGTGGGTTCTGTTAGACTTCCACCACAGTCCCTATGGATTTTCATTGCCTACATTTCTGCAAGATAAGTGGTGTTTATCCACTTTTTTTGTAGCAGAGGGAAATTTGATACAAATAGTTTAAGCGTTCATATTTAAAGGTTGCTAATTGTCATTTCTACTTTTATGTGTTTGTGAAACTTAAGTACAATAATGCACATTTACACAATGTTGCCTTGTCTTGTTTCCTCAGACACAGCTCTACCAGCTAATCAGAAACGTGGTGCACAAACATCAGGAACAATTGACAAAAATCAGAGGCACCAATTTTTGGCTGAGATTATGTTCTTCAACCTGTATTAAGTGTAACTACAAATTTCTTTGCAGCAAAGTAGCTGGACTTTTATACCCATTGTTCCCACTAGACTGTAGGGAGAGCCCATCCTCCACATTCCACTCATTACTACCGATCTGACTAAAAAAATTACTTCAGCACATTAGATATGAAAATCCAGATATCAATATACATGCTGATACCTTAGCTTAGAAACAATATTACCCGTAAAACAAATGTGTCATACTAAATGAATCGGTACAGTCAAACAAAGAGCAGGAAATGCTTTTCAATGAAATGCATCAAAGTGTGTGCAGTGTGGTCCCCAACCTCTGGCTTCAGAGTCCAAAAGAATGCAAACATGAGGTGTGTGGTAAAAGTATGAGCTGTGCACCCTGTAATACAGAAACCAAAGGACTCTAAAAGGACTTCATGAGGACTCTGAAGTGGAAGCTGTAATAATGTGAGCTCCAGGCGATCTAAAGAAGCAGGTACGAGTGTAGATTAGTAACTGAAACATTTACACAGCTCATATCAGATAGCCTTACATCTTTTGATCATCACTGGCACTATGACTTATTACCAGGTGCATGTTTACCAGTATTTTGTGTGTTGATCAGACAGGTCTGCAAGAGTAGGATACGCTATGAAAGGAGGTAGTTCAGATCCTTGAAGGGTTTAAAATTGATAAGGAGGAAGTATTGGATAGGCTGTTTATAGTTAAAGTTGGTAAGGCACCAAGACTGGATGAGATGCATCCAAGGATACTGAGGAAAGTGAGAGTGAAAATTGCAGAGGCACTGGCCATAATTTTCCTTGGACTCAAGGGTGGTGCCAGAAGGCTGGAGAATTGGAAACGTTACAAAAAGGCTTTAAAGATAAGCCCAGTAACTACAGGCCAGTCAGTTTAACCTCGGTTGGTGGGGAACTTTCTAGAAACAATAATTTGGGACAAAATTAATAGTCATTTGGGAAAATGTGGGTTAATTAAGGAAAGTCAGCACAGATTTGTTGAGGGCATCAGTCAGCCACAGTTAATGGTTGTCTTTTGGACTTGAGGATGGTTTATAGTGCAGTTTCTTGGGGTTGGTGATAGGACCCCTGCTCTTCCTGAGATATATGAATGAGCTAGACTTTGGTGGATGAGGCACAATTTCAAGTGAGTAAGAGCAGATGGTGGAGAGTCTGCATTGGAGGACACCAGCTCTGCTTGGAGCAGCAACAGAGAATTTGCAATGTACCAATGAGATTTTCAAGCATATTAATTATGATTGCAGAGAATGGAAGAGTCTGCCTCAGGTATGTGTGGGATAATATCGCAGAGCATTGAGACAATGGCTGAGATTTTGTTGGGGCAGCAGAAGGCATCAGACAGCTAATGAGCTGCCATCAGTGTGGCATAAAAGTCTGGTACATAAAGGGTTAACGTGGGACTGAGTACAGAACTACCTGCACAGTGATGTAAGAGGG
Organism: Cetorhinus maximus; assembly: GCF_964194155.1. Classification (NCBI taxonomy): domain Eukaryota; kingdom Metazoa; phylum Chordata; class Chondrichthyes; order Lamniformes; family Cetorhinidae; genus Cetorhinus; species Cetorhinus maximus. Next base: position 86,672,808 of record NC_135881.1, read on the forward strand.
CACATGACCCAGGCTGTGGGGGTTGATTACAATTCGGTCGGCCTGAATAAGTCTTCATATTGTTATGAATTCAATTCATTATGTCTGTGTGTTAAGTTCGCAATCCATGGACACGGTAACATTTAAAGGTATAGGATGTTTCAATGCTGTTACAGTGGTTTTTGCCTAGTAACAAGGGTGGGACCCTCTGGGAGTATCTTGATTGGTTTCCCAGATCAGTTCAAGGGTCAGTGAATAACTCTTCTCAGGCAATCAGTTTCAGGCTGTCTGCTAGCCAAGAAGTGTCACAGGCAAAGGGACAGGAATAGGCCCTGTTAAGTAAGTTAAAAGGAAGCAGCAAAGAAATTGTCTCTGAATTAAAGAAAAAGCTGCAGTTAACATAACTACTTCATACTGTGGGCCATTGGGACAAAGATACCCCTTTGGAGCAGTGGTGTTCAGCTTGGCACAGCCATTGATCCGAACATGCATTTGTAAGTCCGTGTTCAGTCACTTGGGAATCCAGGGAGGAGGAATCTTGGAAGGCAAGATTAAAACCCTGAGAGGTGGGCCATTATTAAAGCTATCTGAGTGGGAGAGACGTTTAGAGATCCTCCAAGGGAGGATCTTCAAAGGTGGGTATGAGAAAGACAAAGTTTCAGTGAGATTGGTTGACTCACAGTGAGACTAATGTCTGGGTGATTTCTTGAGAAACCTATGGACTCTCGCTTGGTTTTCACTGTCATTTACTCTGTAGTGTGGTGTGTTTGACCACAGTTTGTCTGTTAATTCACATGTCCCGCATATTTAACCTGAACGTTAGAGTATAAGATACATATTGTGAATTTTTTTATCTTTCAGAACTTGTATAATAAATTTTGTTTTTATTTGTTCAAAACCTATGGAATCTTGTGGCTTTATTCCAAAAACAGGTGTCTTGAATTTCAACCTTTAACTACTTTGAACAAAACATTACTGGTCCCTAACCAGACTTCCTCCATGTTCCAGGGTCTGGCCAAGGATCATAACAGTAGTCGTACATAGGTTAACTGTAAGTCTTTATTGACTCTTATTTTCAAATATACAGTAAAGCGTACAAATGAGGAGCTGTCTTCATGCCTGAATCTGCACGCATTTTTGTCCAACACCAGGCTGACACTTGGTGTGGGTCATGTCCTCCCTTAGATAACTGTATGGGTGGCACTGTACTCAGTCCCACGTTAACCCTATATATGCCAGACCCCTATACTACAACATGCACCTAGGTTGTGTTGGACAGCTGTGTGTAGAAGCAAGCATGGAGACTAATGAATACTTACAGTTGAACTGCCTAAGACAATGAATACCCTAATAAGATCTACAGAACTAAGCCCAACACCTTACAATATGGTAGCAGCGATTGGAACAACTCAAAACCTCGTAGAGATTGCAGAAGAAAATTAAAATCCTGGAAAACTGAAGGAAAGATCAAAGAAGTATTCTGACCTGAAGAAAAGCTCAAGAAGCAAAGTTGCAGAAGGAAATTGCCAGAGAAAAATCTCCAAAGAAAGGCTTGGAAGCTGAAGGCAGAAATTAAATTCCTCACTGCAGCAGAAGACTCTATTAACTCCCAATGAAGTCCAGCATCAATACCCAAAGTGTGCAGAGTCAGCAAACCTAGCAGGGGTGAGCTAAAAATATAAAATTTCTGGACAACACAAATCCTGAAAAAAGTTAACTACGGCAGTTGTCAGAAATTGCTGTTTAAATCACTGTCCGAGAAATTTGATTCCAAGTTGGCGCCTGAACATGTGATAGACGAGCTCGCTCTGAACAAAGAGAAGAAAATTTAAAATTAACCACGACTGAGTAGGCAGCTTTAAAAACCCAGCAAAAGCTGTGATTAGGCATTTCCAAGACCCAAAAATATTGCGCTAAAATGAGGAAGACTCTAAACAGTCAATCCGTGAGGCCGTTATTGAAAAAATTTAAGATCGCGAACGCTAAAAGTTCATTGACTTCGGCTGTACCAGTAAATCCCGTCAGAGGGCGTGACCGGAAAGTCCCAAAGCCATTACTGTGGGACCCTGCCAAAACCAGCAAAAGCCTTTTGTGAAGAAGTATATGGCGGCGCTGCCTTGGATTTTCAGAAACATCTTAAAGCTGAATCAGCAATTTAAAAATTTTAACCATGGATCAGAATTCCACCCTTCCAGATAAATTTGGACTGATCCAAGGCTCAGGTCAATCACAAAATTGGGGACTTCAGAAAAATAGATTCCTTAGATAAATGATTGCTTCAGGTCAGGATAAAAAGACAGAAGCTGAACAAGTTAACACACTGCTTTATATGGTAGGCCTGATAGCTGATGATATAATACTTAGACAAGGAATGAACGAATCATCTGCAAAATTTGATGACGTTTTAAAATCATTCGACATTTATTTTAACCTCAGAAATAACAAAAATAATTGAAAGGATTTAATAAACATGTCCAACAGCCAGGAGAACCTGTTATTTCCTTCATTAATGAGCTTTACAGTATGGCTGAAGGCTGCGATTATAATGACTGAAATCTTAGTTAATAATGGATTGAATAGTTGTAGGAGTGGTGGATGACACACTCTCAGACATGCTTCAAGCAAAGGAAGATCTAACCCTTGAGAAAACAATGCGTCAGACGATCTGAAATCTGTTTACAGCACAGAGCCATAGAGAAAGCAAACCATGGTACAAAGTAAACCCCAATGTCCAATTAGTGAAACAGCACAGGAACAGGGACTCTCTAGACTAAAGGAAGCAATACCCTAACCCAAGAGTAGAGCGAACATGCCAGCGTTGTGGAGCAAAATGGCCCTGCAGGCGTGATGAATGTCTGAGAATTTTAGCCCCATGCTTTCAATATAGCCAAATAGGATATTTGGGAGGCTGTGCAAAGCCAATACATCAGAAGATCTCAAGAGGATTCACGAGGTCAATATAGCACACCAAGAGGACACTCAATCTTGCTCCCTGGGTTGTTTTTTTATTCATTCACGGGATGTGGGCTTCACTGGCTGGGCCAGCATTTGTTGCCCATCCCTAGTTGCCCTTGAGAAGGTGGTGGTGAGTTGCCTTCATCAGCTGCTGCAGTCCATCTAGTGTAGATACACCCACAGTGCTGTTAGGAAAGAAGTCCCAGGATTTTGACCCAGCAACAGTGAAGGAACAGTGATATATTTCCAAGTCAGGATGGTGAGTGACCTGGAGGGGAACCTCCAGGTGGTGGTGTTCCCATCTATCTGCTGCCCTTGTCCTTCTAGGTGGTAGTGTTCGTGGGTTTGGAAGGTGCTGTCCTGCAGTATATCTTGTAGATGGTACACACTGATGCCACTTTGCATCAGTGGTGGAGGGAGTGAATGTTTGTGGATGTGGTGCCAATCAAGTGAGCTGCTTTGTCCTGGACGGTGTCAAGCTTGTTGAGTGTTGTGGGAGCTGCACTCATCCAGGTAAGTGGGGAATATTCCATCACACTCATGACTTGTGCCTTGTAGATGGTGGACAGGCTTTGGGGAGTCAGGAAATGAGTTACTCATCACAGGATTCCTAGCCTCTGACCTGCCATTGTAGCCACAGTATTTATATGGTTAGTCTAGTTCAGTTTCTGGTCATTGGTAATCCCAGAATGTTGATAGTGGGGGAGCAGTGATGATAATGCCATTGGACGTCAAAGGGCGATGGTTAGATTCTCTCTTGTTGGAGATGGTCATTGTCTGGCACTTATGTGGGGCAAATGTTACTTGTCACTTGTCAGCAGCCTGGACATTGTCCAGGTCTTGCTGCATGTGGACATGGACTGCTTCAGTATCTGAGGAGTCGCGAATGGTGCTGAACATTGTGCAATCATCAGCGAACATCCCCACTTCTGACCTTATGATGGAAGGACGGTCATTGATGAAGCAGCTGAAGGTGGTTGGGCGTAAGACATTATACTGAGGAACTCCTGCAGTGATGTTCTACAGCTGAGATAATTGACCTCCAACAACCACAACCATCTTCCATTGTGCTAGGTATGACTCCAGCCAGTGGAGAGTTTTCCCCCTGATTCCTATTGACTCTAGTTTTGCGAGGGCTCTTTGATGCCACACTCTGTCAAATGATGCCTTGATGTCAAGGGCAGTCACTCTCAGCTCACCTCGGGAGTTCAGCTCTTTTGCCCATGTTTGAACCAAGACTGTAATGAGGTCAGGAGCTGAGTGGCCCTGGTGGAACCCAAACTGAGTGTCAGTGAGCAGGTTATTGCTAAGCAAGTGCCGCTTGATAGTACTGTTGATAACCCCTTCCAATACTTTACTGATGATGTAGAATAGACTGATGGGGCGGGATTTGGCTGGGTTGGATTTGTCCTGCTTTTTGTGTAGAGGACATATCTGAGCAATTTTCCACTTAGCCGGGTAGATGCCATGTTCCAGCTGTACTGGAACAGCTTGGCTAGGGGTGTGGCAAGTTCTGGAGCACAAGTCTTCAGTACTATTGCCGGAATATTGTCAGGGACCATAGCCTTTGCATTATCCAGTGCCTTCAGCCATTTCTTGATATCATGTGGAATGAATTGAATTGGCTGACAACTGCCACTTGTGATACTGCGGACCTCCAGTGGAGGCCGAGATGAATCATCCGCTTGGCACTTCTGGCTGAAGATTGTAGTAAATGCTTCAGCCTCATCTTTTGCACTGATCTGCTGGGCTCCCCCATCATTGAGGATGGGGATATTTGTGAAGCCTCCTCCTCCAGCGAGCTGTTTAATTGTCCACCACAATTCACGACTGGATATGGCAGGACTGTAGAGCTTAGATCTGATCTGTTGGTTGTGGGATCACTTAGCTCTGTCTATCACTCCAACCACTCAGATGGTTACCACAACACCTCAAGTAGATGATAGTCAAGAGAGGAGCCAGCAAAAAGAAGAGCCTCAACCTCCAGCTCCAACATCAGTTGTAGAGATAAACCTTGAGACTACAGAGCAGACACTGCAATCCCCGACCAGCATGACAGTGCCACAAACAATGCTGGAACTGAGCAGCAGCCATGCATTGACAACAGAACGCCACACAGCTAAACACAAAAGTGAGCTTATTACGAAGTCACACCCTCACAACAGGAAGAGCCATCTTCCATCTCAGTGTGTGTCAAGGCAAGTTGCATGAAGGAAGAAGAGAAAGGAAAAATACTATGGAGACCAGCCCAGAGTTCATTCACCCTGTAAAGAGCGGGATAAACTGACCACCATCTATCACTGCAAATGGGGAGTTGACAAAGAGCAATTTGATGCCAAAGAACTGTAAAAGAGGATGAAAAGATACCCAGATACCACAACAACCTCCATTCAACAAAGTTTATCTGCAGTGACAGAGCCTACCACTTCTCCGACAGTAGTGGGAGCAAGATATGGAAAGTTTATAAGGCCTCCAACCCACCCGAACATATGAAATCAGTGTCTTGAGGGGGAGCGATGGGGTAGTAGTAATGATCAAATACATGAGGTAAACTGGGATAACTTGTAAATATGTTGGATAAAGACTTGGGGGAGGTGTAGTATAAGGGTATGGCACATAAAGTGTTAACGTGGGACTGAGTACAGCACCACCCACACAGTGATATAAGTGAACACATACCTGCACCTAGGGGTCAGTGTAGTGTTGGACAGACCCATGTGTAGAAGCAAGCATGGAGATAGTGCCTAGCTTTGATCTTTACTGTACCTATGTATACAGTTTCTAGCAGTTAATAAACACTTACTGGTTGAGCTAACTAAGACTACGAATACCTTAATAAAACCTACCGAACTACACCCAACACCTTAAACAGTCAGGGTTTCCATTCCTTTCAGGGATGAGTGCCTGCCTCTAAGGGCTGCCAACCAATTTGTGGGCAGGCAGTTCTTCAGTCCCAGGAGTGCCACTGGCAGCAGTGCCCACTGCTGGTACTGCATGCAGCCAGGAGAAGCATCATGGATGCCGCCCTCAGGTGGAGGTTGATCTGATAGTGCCTGAATTATCACATGTATGGAACCAATGATGCCCTCTTCCTGAGGGAAGCCAGCTAGAGATATAAACATAAGCTCCCGCTCACTCTGACTGCCATTATGGCTGGCAAAATTCTCATAATTGCCAGCCTTGGCAAACAACCCATCAATCATGTGTAATATGCATTTGTGGCCCACTTACTGAGACATCCTGGGATATGTCTGGGCAAAGCTCTGGAAGGTTCTGGAAACAACAAAAAAAAAATGAGGTCAGGGATTACTTTGACATCTGCTGGTAGCATGTGGCCAACAGGTCCAGCAAAAGGCAGGTCTTTATTTAGAGACTGCAGATGCACATCATTACTACTACCCCATCTCCCCCCTCAAATCTCTCTGAGTTCATATGTTCAGGTGGTTTGGAGGCCTTATAACCCTTCCATATCTTGCTCTCTGTTGTGGGAGGAGTGGTAGGCTCTCTCGCTGCAGGTAAACTGCGTTGAATTGGAGGTTGTTGTGCCATCTGGGTGTCTTTTCATTCCCTTTTTCAGTTCTTTGGCATTGGATTGTGCCTTAGATTGGACCAGGAGCAATGTGACCAGCAGGCACGATCCATCCTGATGTGATTCCGAAAACCTCACAGGTATAAAAAGGAAACTCTCAGCAACTGCACTGTGAAAAACCCTTTCCCACTAGTAAGTAAGAAAACAGTTGTGAGTACTTAATATTTACTACAGTATTTCCATGATGTTTAATCAGCCCCCTGAATTGCTGTTCTGTTCACATCTTGTTTACAAAGGCATGCTTCCGGAATCGGAATCCTGGGAATCCCGTGGATGTGATGTTAAATTTAAAGCAGTGTCGAAAAATCATTCCAGATGAGTGATTACCATATGTTAATGGGCAGCCTGCCTCTCCCAAGGGGTTTGCATGCTACCAGCCTAACACATTTGAGTTAAACACATAAACTGAATGGTTGGAGCTGGCTTTAGCCACTACTTAAAATCATGCACTCCTCCAGGTTAATATTCCCTATCCTGATGTCAGTGTTTTTTGGTGTGGACACAACATCAAAGCCTAAGTTAGTCATACATATCTGGACCCAGTAATCCCGGATGTTCAGCAGATGTAATGTAAATCGATGGCGGGGAACAGGGCTTCTTAAAGATCACATTCTTTTATAAATGTCATTAAAATTAAGCTTCCTGCACCCATGTAACCAATGATGAGCAAAGCAGACACACCTCCAGCATGTTAAATCTTAAGCCTATTTGACCCTTGAAAATCTATAACTCAGGAGTACAGTGTATAACACAAAATGTAAAATCGTGCATGGTAGTGAAACCACTGAGGAGATAATTGTCTTGCATTGCAAAAGGATGGATACCAGCCTCGTACAAGAACACCTGAAGCAAAGTCCTGCCAAAAAGATAAGTTCTTTACTTTAAAAAAAAATTGTGGCACACTGCGAAACCATCTACGTTTTAAAGGTTGAACGAAGCTATTTCCTCAGCTTCTTTTAGTCATTAAAATTCACACTGGCTGTGTGAGGCCAATCGGCATAGTTTTGACTAAATGTGTGTGAAGTTCTGCCTTCACCAAGATCACAATGTTGCCGACAGTAAAAACGTTGCTTCCTGTCTGTCTTGTTGGGGCCATACGCCATCCTTCATTGCTTTACCAAAATGACATTATTTCACTTGTCTCTCTTCCACTCAATTTGTTTTTGCCTGTTCACTACCATGATCCTAGTGTGCAGCTTGCACTAATCGCGCGTCATATTGGGAATGTCACTAATCATGTGAGTGGCTGCATGCCTCGGTAGGGGGCCCAAAGCCATGAGAGGCTTGCACCAGTTAAAGTTGGCTTTCACTGCTTAAAGCCAGCCTGTACCTCTTAAAGAGGAGGTGCATATTGGCTGGGGCAGGTGGTCGAAGGTGTTGTACAAGTCACTCTGACATGGAAAAAAACAAAATGACAGCATTGCAATGGAGATAGTATGCTCCAGGATTCTTGGACACACCATTAGAAGCTTTGGTAGAGGAGGTGGAAAGGAGAGAATTGCTGTATCTGCAGGGTACCAGGAGGCCCTCCAGACAATTGTTCAGAAGGCAGTGGGAGCCCACGGCAAGCGTCATGGTGGATGGGAGCAGAAATTATCGCGAGAGCGAAAATATTGTTTCATGTTGGCGGGAAAACAGGTTGTGATTATCTGCTCTAGATGTCAATGGTGGCGCACGTTTCTCACCGCATCATATTGGGAATGTCATTTTAATACATTTGAATATCATGCATGCTCATGATAATGGCTGTTTACTGGAATCAGGGGGGTATCACAAGCAAGGCTCTACCTACCAGTCCAGTGATAAGGTGGGCGGGGGGGGGCTTGTAATGTGCTGCAGGGCAAGGGCTTGATTAGGGGAGGGAAAGGGTGGTGAAGGTTGCACTCGGACATATGACTAGGGCAGTGCAGGTTGGAAGTGTCATCTGGGCCAGAATGGGGAAGTGTATCTTAGAGAGGAACATAAGTGAGTTGGGGCCAGAATGGGATGATGGTGGAGTGAAGAAGCGCTTCAGTTTACATTGCCGCATTGCCGACCTTGCAAAGACTGTCCTTGTCCCAGTCCAGGAAGCGGGTGGGCACGTCAGTCCAGTGTCAGTCGTGCCCAGCATGTTGCGTGCAGGCCGTGGTTGTAACATCAGGCATGTCGGTTCGGGGGGTTTCTGGTTTAATACTGTGCCACAGATGGCATACTCATAGTCCAGGGAGGACTCTGCAAGCTGTAGATGGGGAAAAGATAGTGTAAGGGCATTCTATGAATGCCTGATGGGCTTATGAGTGTGTGAGTCGAGAGTGATGAGATGGTTGACTTACCCTGGAAGAACGGATGAGATCATTCATCCTCTTTCTGCACTAGATTGCTGACCTTTTCTGTGCCGCATTAGTGCTGACTGCTGATGCCACCGCCTCCCAAGCTGGAATGGTGGCATTGATGGACCTCCTCCAGCCATGACAGGTGGGCCTCCACAGTGTGCAGCAGGTGACCCAGTGAGGCGTCACTAATCTTTGGAACAGCTGCTTCTTTCTTTTGGGATCCATGTCTTCTGTGTGGCAGTCCTGGGCTGCAGGCACTGAGAAGGCTATATGTGGGCGCAGTTTAAATATGGGGCCTGGTGCAAAGGTCTGCTGAGGTCACGACGAGGCGAGCGCATCAGAGGCTTCCCGCCCACACTCCAATGTATTTCCTGCTGATGTATAATTAACCAGGCGGGAAGCAGACAATACGATGCAAAAATCTGCCACTGTGCCCGGCAGGGAAAATATCATTTTTCCCACTTGCCACTGCACTTAGTACACGGAGGGGAAAATCCCACCCAATGTCAGGAGTCTAGCCCTGAGGACCTGGATGTAGTGCTGTATAAAGTTCAATTAACCCACACAAGTGATCAAGGTCAGTGAATTCATCCTCAAGTGCCATGTCCCACTGACTGTACCACTAGCCTCAGACACTGCAACACCACTGCACTCCCCCCACCCCCACACACCCACACCACCCCACCCCCCCACTCCAGCGCTCACCTACCAACAATCTCTATCAATCAGAACTCATACCTATTATTGATAGCTGCCCGTCACCCTCACACACTTGGCACTGCTGAAGTCTCACACTCACATCTCACAGCTTGCACATCCTGCCAGTTAGTCAGCCATGGTAGATACATCACACAAACAGATTGCACCACACTTACGACATACTTTCCACTCTCTTCTAGGACAAGGTGCACAGATAAAGGCGGTAGGAGCTAACTGGAGGGGGATGGGCATGCCTGCATGTCCTTAATGCCCATGGATGAGATGTTGCTCCCCATCACTGGAGCAGACATTGTTGAGGCTGGTGTCAAAGGCAGGGTTCAAAGATGACGGCATTCTGATATTTAACCCTCTTCTCACAAGCCATTTACTCCTCATGCCATAATCTTTCCCAATTTAGAAGTCTCAGATGGTGACCTTTTGGTTTCTCCAACTCCCAAAAAAATCATTTTTATGTCCTTTCCCTTGCAGATACTCAGTAACTATAACCTGACCAAGTAGTTGTGGAAGTGCAACATGTGGGAGGGTAATAAGATACTGAGGATCATGAGCACAGCATCACTCGATTTCACGTGTGCAGCCACCAGTTCAGATATTGACACTGTGCATAATTTCAAGGATAACATCTGCACATGTTGAGACATTGGGTATGAATACCCTGCAGCCAGGGCATGCGGCAATTGTTACACAGGTACTAACTTGCTGGAGTATGAGGTTGCACATGAGTTCTGCTGCAGAGCACTCAGATAAGTACTTTGATGAGGCAGGCTGTGGAAGCAGACTTATTGGTACATATATTGAAATGCTTGGCGCACAGGCATACCTGCCAGAAAAACAGTGTGAAAACTCAAAGAGCTTGGAGGAATTCATCACCAGCTTGGAACAGGGCTTTATGTAGAGATTGGAACCCATTCTATCCAACATGGAAGTGGTAGCCAACTCAATTAGCACACTTGTGGGACCAAACATGATTTGGCATCTGATGGGTGATGTTTCAGTTTCCATTGCAACACAAGCAGATACTGCCCAACATCTGGGTATTGTAGTGAAAGCCTAGACATCTCTCATGCAATGTTAGCTTGCTGATATACATGGCTATGGATTACAGTGCACAAAAGAACATGCAGGCTCTCACAACAGTCCAGAAATCTCTCCCTCCTCCACTAGGTTTGGATTGCTTGAGGGGTGGTCCTTGTGGAGTGGCAGACGTTCCATTGAGCATGAACATGCTGTACTCTTGCAGGATGTACGCTCTCAGACCACTATCACTCAGCCAGTGCCCTTGCTGTTGCCTGTCAGTCAGACAATCTAGTGCACTCTGAAGTCAGGCCTTCTAGGCCCTAAGCTGTTCAGAGTCACACTCCATCCTATCTGAAGTCATTGGAATAGCACTGTGTAGGAACACTAGGAAGGCAAAGGCACTTAAGGAAAACACTAGGGTAATTAGCTTATGTTTAGAATCAAAATGGCATGATTTATGAATTTGGCTTGTAATGTTTATTTTGCAGTGCATTCAGTTTTGCATTGTGGCCAAGCAGATGCAGCCATGGTCAGTGACAGAGGGAAGTCGAGGTGTGGGACTTTGGTGAATGGCAATAGGGTTTGGGTTTACTGGCGGTACAGTTGATGAGTTGTGCACAGATAGTCAGCCAGAAAGTGGCTGCCAATGTTGCTTTCTCCATTCTTCTTTCTCCTCCTCCCCACCTTCCTCAGCTGCTCACCATAAAGCTGGTAACAAGGGCTGTGCCTTCATGATGGTGAGTTTGTGAAGTATGCAGCAGATTACCATGAATCTTGCACCCACTCTGCCAAGTACTACAGGGCTCCTCCAGAGTGGACCAGGCAGTGGAAATGTTGTTTTCATGCAGTAATGATCTGCCCTTTCACATTTTGTGTAACATCATGACTTTAATTGTTTGCATGCTGTGCCCGTGTGCCTAGGTGGTGCAAGGAATCATTAACCAAGCTCTCAGCCATTGATAGGATAGCCATTGTCACCCAGCAGTTACTCTCTCATTTACTGTGGAGGTTCAAATGCGACTGGCATAATGACTGCTGCAAGGGTACAGGGCAATAATCTTCATGATCACTCCCTGTTTCACCCTCTAGCGGATGTGGATTCCTGCTGAGAACCCATTTTCCACCACCCCTTCCCTCTTGTCAAGCTCAGTCTCACATCTGTTCTTTCTCCCAGTCATGCTGTATTCCAAGGCAATATTGATTGCTGTATCTATGGCCAGGATTTTCCGTGCCCAACGGGGTCGGGCATGTTCGATAGCATGAGCAGACAATATAGCACAGTTGGTTTCCCGATGGCGTGAAACCAGTTTGCGAACATCCGCTCAGCCTGCCAATGGCGGATCATGTTTCCCGCCATCAGACATCGGGAACCTCATTGTAATACATCAGCATATCATTATTAGGCCTGCACAACTGAATCATTCCCCACCTCCCATTGGATCATCCGCCCACGTCGGCAGGAAAACACGCCGATGTGCTTCACAACAGCATATATAAGGCATGCACCTGGCGGGCTGCACTTCATTCAGGACTGCAAGGTTTGTTTGCCTACCTTGCTTCGGTCAGCATTCGCATTCATCAGCGCCAGGCTTCACAGTCAGCACCACGTCACTTTTAGTGGGGGCTCACGGCTGCAGGGCAAGGTCTTGCTTGGCGAAGGGGGAGAAGTTGCCTCAGACAATGGAAGAGGCTGCAGGACGAGAGCTATACTGGGGAAGGAGGGTATCCCAGGTTTTTGTGGGGGCACATGTTGATCTTTGCAAATGGCCTCAAGGTGGTGAAGGCTGAGGAGACAGTCTCCAGAGGAGATGAGGCCAGGTGGAGATGTGAGGGTGTGTGTGAGAATGGGTGGTGATGTCCCTTGAGCTGGCAGTGAGTGAAATGCCAGTGAATGTGTGATGGGCTTCAGTGTGTGAGTTTAGAGTGATGAGATGGTTGCCATACCCTGGCTGCACGGATGAGATAATTCATCCTCTATCTACATTGGATGGCCAAACTCTTCTGTGCAGCATTGGCACTGACCACCGCTGCCACCGCCTACCATGCTGGATTGGTGATGCCACTGCCCACCTTGCAGCCAGAGCAGGGGTAGAGGACATCACAATGGGCCTCCACTGCGTCCAAATGGCATTCCAGTGACACATGATTAAACCTGGGGGCTGCAGTCTTTTTGCTTTTCATGGACATCTTCCCTGCAGTGGTCATGGGCTAGAAGCACTGAGATGTGTGCGAGCGGCTGGACTTTAAATAAGGTGCCCGGCGTGATGAAGTGGTGAGATGATGGTGGGTGGGTGAATAAGAGCCCGTTCGTCATGGAAATGGCGTGTTACCCAGGAATGCATAAGTAATGTGGCGGATTTGGGATGATAAGGCGTGTAAACCCGCCATCGCGTGTTTTCATGATACTGAAAGGTATTTAAATGATCACATTGTTTTACCCGCCCGCTACCACACTTAGTGCAAACCTGGGATGATTCCACCATATGTTTGGGAAGAATTGTGCAGTAGTGGTTTGTACAGAAGCCTTGAAGTCAGGACAAAGTCCTTCAGTGGCTGCCACACCACTGCCCATGGACAACAACTTTAAAGAGCTTTAGGAAGCATCAGGACTTCAGAAAGCACCAAACACTTGCACTTTCACAGCAAGAGCCAGGACAAATCAATCAGAAACTAACCTGTAACAAGTTAATGATCCTTTCAAACAGCACTGGTAGGGCTGGATGTGTGTTTAGTTGTGTGAACTTAAAAGAGAGCATTAGCTGGAGCATTGAACTCCAAAATTGCAGCACCATGGTCAGATTAGCATTCCATGCCGACTGCGGACATCTGCCTTCATACATCTGGTGAGTCCTCACTGCCTCACCAATATGGCCTCCGGTGTGGCTTGCACTAGAAGTGTGTGCGCACATGGCTGGACCCCATTGTGAGCCTCTGACGATTTCTTAGCCCAAAGAACATGTGCTACTGATCCAAATTTTGCACTCCACATGCTTATGGTTCTGCTAGACATGACAATCACAATGAATATCATTTTGTTTCTGATGTCACTATCATTAATAACCAGAAAAGTTCTCCTCTTTTCTCTATGTTTTCTCTTTCTGCTACTTTTTTTTTGAAATTACTCTTTCTTCATGGGTTTCGTGTTTGCTACAGAATTTGAATTATGGTATCATCCATCCCTGTCATGCACATGACACTGAAAAGTATTTAAATGATCTGTCCCCTTCAGTCCCCACATTGAGGATTCACACCAGTTCATTTACTAGTGAGGTAGTCTCTATCAGTCTGTAATAAATAACAGTACAACTGCATTGACCTGGACATTTGAAAAGCAGTTGAAAGTAAAACGTTATAGTTAAATGAAAGAGAAAGTGAAGTATTTCTAAAACGCTACTACATAGATTCAAATCTTTGAATGCCAAGATCCAAGGTGTTGCAACTGCTGTGCACAGCACTTCATCCTTTTCTCCCTATCGAGAAATGAAAAGTGTTGGATGCAAATCAGGAAATTCTCAAGGGCCAGGATTTTCCGGTGATCGGATGGGCTCGACGCGTGGGCCTGGGAGGGGTTGGGAAGCTGACAGCCATCCGCGATCAGGCTGTGACTGCGATTTCACACTGGCTGGCCAACTAATGGCCAGCCAGTGTGAAACGTGTGCTGCAGCGCTCAGCACTGCTGGAGTGGGGGCAGCAGAGGCGTGAGTGCTGAAGTTTGCTAATGCACATGGGTGAGGCACAGAGCTGCCTCAAGGAGCTGAAGATTTTTAACGTGACAAATAAAGAAATAATTAATATATGTCCCCTCATGTGACTCTGTCACAAGAACGGGGATATGTAAAATATGAGTACAAAAAGTCTTCATTTTTTTAAATCATTGGACGAAACCTCAACCCGCCCGTGGATGAAGCTTTGCCAAAAATGCAAAAGCCTCCTGGCCTTTTCACCCACCCACCAGCCAAACGGTTGGATAGGCAGCAATATTCCGGCAATAGTGCTGAAGACTTGTGCTCCAGAACTAGCTGTGCCCCTAGCCAAGCTGTTCCAGTACAGCTACAACACTGGCATCTACCTGGCAGTGTGGAAAATTGCCCAGGTATGTCCAGTACACAAAAACCAGGACAAATCCAACCCAGCCAAATACCTGCCCATCAATCTATTGTCGATTTTCAACAAAGGGATGGAAGAGGTCATCTATGGTGCTATCAAGTGGCACCTACATAGCAATACCCTGCACAATGATGCCCAGTTTGAGTTCCGCCAGGGACGCTCAGCTCCTTATTACAGCCTTGGCCCAAACATGGGCAAAAGAGCAGAACTCAAGAGTGTAAACTGACATCAAGGCTGCATTTGACCTAGTGTGGCATCAAAGAGCCCTAGCAAAACTGGAGCCAATGGGAATTGGGGGAAACCTCTCCACTGGTTGGAGTCATACCTAGCACAAAGAAAGATGGTTGTAGTCATTGGAGGTCAATTATCTCAGTCCCATGACATTGCTGCAGGAGTTCCTCAGGGTAGTGTTCTCAGCCCAACCATCTTCAGCTGCTTCATTAATGACCTTTCTTCCATCATAAGATCAGAAATGGGGATGTTCGCTAATATTCAGCACCATTTGTGACTCCTCAGATACTGAAGCAGTCCATGTCCAAATGCAACAATACCTGGACAATATCCAGGCTTAGGCTGACAAGTGGAGAGTAACATTCATAGCACACAAGTGCCAGGCAAAACCAACTCCAACAAGAGAGAATCTAACCATCATCCTTAGAAATTCAATGGCAATACCATCACTGAATCCCCCACTATCAACTGGGGATTACCATTGACCAGAAACTGAACTGGACCAACCATATAAATGCTACGGCTACAGGAGCAGGTCAGAGGCTGGGAATTCTGTGGGGCGAGTACCTCACCTTCTGGCTCCCCAAAGCCTGTCCACCATCTACAAGGCACAAGTCAGGAGTGTGATGGAATACTCTCTTGTCTGAATGAGTGCAGCTCCAACAACACTCAAGAAGCTTGACACCATCCAGGAAGAATCCTGCATGATTGGCACCCATCCACTACCTTAAATATTCACTCCCTTAATTACTGATGCACAGTGGCAGCAGTGTGTACCATCTACCAGGTGTACTGCAGCAACTCAACAAGGCACCTTCCAAACCCAATTGCTCTGCCACCTCGAAGGACAAGGCTAGCAGATGTATGGGGACATCACCACCTGCAAGATCCCCTCCAAGCCACACACCACCCTGACTCGGAACAATGGGCAGAATCGTCCCAGAATTGCACTAAGTGTGGTAGCGGGTGGGGAAAATGATGCTCAACCCATCAGCCACAATGCTGAATCGTCTCAATCCAATCATTAATCATGCATTCACAGGAAAAACGATGGTGAACGGGATCTCATTCGCCTGCCATGCCATCACCACGCCAGTTCACCATGCCGGGTGCCTCATTTAAAGTGCAGTCACGTGCACACCTCTCAGTGCTGCCAGCCCAGGACTACTGTACAGAAGACAGGACGGCCCTGAAAGGCAAAAAGACTGCAGCCCCCGGTTTAGTAACGCATCCCTTGTGCACTTTTGGACACCATGAAGGCCTGCGTTAAGTCCTCTACCTCTGGGCACAGTGGCATCACCAATCCAGCATGGGAGGCAATAGCAGCGATGGTCAGTGCCAATGCCCTGCAAAAGAGGACAACCACCCAATGCCGCTACAGGATGAACAGCCTCATCTGTTCCACCAGGGTAAGTCGCTTTTCTCACCGCTCAACTCACACACTCATAAACCCATCACACATCCACAGGGATCTCATACCTCAGGGGACAACACCACTAAATCTCACACACACCCTCACATCTCCATCAGGCTCATATCCTCTCAAATTCGTGTCCACATCCAGTGTATGGCTTCACTCACCACGTAAACAGATGTGTAGATGAGGGCAATGTATTTGACGTAGTCTACTTGGACTTCAGCCATGCTTTTAATAAGGTCCCACATGGGAGACTGATAGCAAAGGGAAGAACCCATGGGATCCAAGGCAATTTGGCAAATTGGATCCAGAATTGGCTGAGCAGCAGGACACAGAGGGTGATGGTCGAGGGGTGTTTTTGTGACTGGATGCCTCTGTCCAGTGGGGGTCCACAGAGATCAGTGTTGGGTCCTTTGCTGTTTGTGGTATATATAAACGATTTAGACTTGACTGTAGGAGGGTTGATCAGTAAGTTAGCGGATGACATGAAAATTGGCGGGCTGGTAAATAGTGAGGAGGATAGCCTTAGATTACAGGAGGATATAGACGGGCTGGTCAGATGAGTTGTTCAGTGGCAAATGGAATTTAATCCAGATAAGTGTGAGGTGATGCACCTGGGCAGGACAAACAAGGCACGGGAATACATGATGAAAGTTAGGACCCTGAGAAGTACCAAGGATCAGAGGGACCTTGGTGTGCATGTCCACCAGTCCCTTAAGGTAGCGGGACAGGTAGATATGGTGGTTAAGAAGGCATATGGAATACTTGCCTTTATTAACTGAGGCCTGGAATATACGAGCAGGGAGGTTATGCTGGAACTGTATAAAATGCTGGTTAGACCACAGCTAGAGTATTGCGTGCAGTTCTGGAATCCGCATTATAGGAAGGATGTGATTGCACTGGAGAGAGTGCAGAGGAGATTTACCTGGATGTTGCCTGGGCTGGAGAGTTTTTGTTATGAGGAGAGATTGGATAGACTGGGGTTATTTTCCCTGGAGCAGAGGAGATTGAGGGGGGACATGATTGAGATGTATAAAATTATGAGGGGCATAGATAGGGTAGGCAGGAAGGAACTTTTCCCCTTGGTGGAGGGATCAATATCCAGGGGGCATAGATTTAAGGTAAGGGGAAAGAGGTTTAGAGGGGATGTGAGGAAGAATGTTTTCACCCAGAGGGTGGTGGGAATCTGGAACTCACTGCCTGAAAGGGTGGTAGAGGCAGATACCCTCATAATATTTAAGAAGTATTTGGATATGCACTTGCGATGCCATGGCATATAAGGCCTACTGCTGGAAAATGGGATTAGAACAGTTTGGTACTTATTTGACTGGCACAGACTCGATGGGCCAAAGGGCCTTTTCTGTGCTGTAGACCTCTATGACTCTATGACTATGACATTCCATGCAGTGCCATGTGTCCTGCTCACACTCTCTCCATCTGTTTCCATGCAGGAGAAGCCTGCTCACGTCAGCAGGGAGAGATCTCAGACCACGGGTGGAGTGGCCCACATTAGGCCCTGCATTCACTTTGAGTGTGCCATCGTGCTGACTGGTGAGGACATGGACCGTGCCAGTGGCAACAGTGAGTTTGGCGTTGCACGCCCAAGTGTGGATCCTGCACCACATTGTCCCTCTCTCAATGCAAATGTGAGTGCTCTCTCTCCTGCTTTTGACTGTGCCACAATGCACTAATTATTTCTGCTTTGTTTCACAGACAGCTCTGCCAAGTGACCGACAACCTCAGCCAGACAGTCCCTCAGCTCCATCCAGGTCCTCATCTCCAGTCAAAAAGACACCTCCTCCATTGAACAGCTGGAAATAAGCAGCTTGGAGGACCCATCACAGTGCTTACCCACACGCTCCACCAGCGCAGAGACACGCACCTCAGTGGGACCTAGATCTAGAGCCGGCTCGAGTTTGTAGGATCAAAATCCCCTCCCATTGGGAAATTTATGGAATATAATTTCAAACCCACGGGCATGTTTTGGACCTCATGATTACATTATAAATTACTAAACGATAAGCTGCAGTCAACAGCACAGGGCGGGGCAGCAAGGGGTTAATTTGCATATTTAGTAAAAAGACGCAGTAACTCATCAAAAGGGTTTGGACATTGACTAATACAATCAAGAAGTCTGATTACCCAATACAATGGCACAAAGGACATATCATCAATACAATACAGTCAAGGAACTATGCAAATAAGGTCTGCACCACAGATCATATTACTGGAATAGGGTCACTGAAACCCTCAGTACCTTTGGAGCCAAGTGCTGTTACTGTGCTGTTACTGTACCACCTCAAACAGCAGGAGAATTGATCATACAATGAGAAATGATAATATTTATCTGGATACATCTTCTATAGAAAACCCTGTATTGTTTCAATGAGCAGGAGCTGATGACATTTGTCTACTTTGCGTGGAATCAACTAAATGGACATTGGAACAACAGGAAATATATTTTGACATGTCTGAGTTAAATTATTATGAAAGATAAAGCGATCTGAGTATCTGGGCTGCAGGTTGAAGTACAGTTGGGCTGGTCACTCTGACTCAGGCCCACATTCTGCACCAGACAGACTAGGTATGTTGTGGATGGTAAATGTTTTCAGCCATATTGTGGTGGTATTGGCCTGAAGGTTTTGGGCTGCAGTCGGAAGAAGGGTCGAGTTTGGTCACCTTGACTCAGGCCTACAGTCAAAACTGGACAGACCAGCCATGTTGGAGATTGTAAGTTTCTGCCAAATCATAGGTCTGAGGGTTTTGTGAAGGTTTAGGGCAAAAACTTGGTGTTTTTTGTCAGTACCTTGTAACTTGTTTCAGCCATATCTTGGTGATATTGATCTGAGGGTTTTTTCTTAAGGTTTCAGTACAAGATGTGGTGTTTTGCCTGTGTTTTTGTAAGTTCAAACCAAGCCGTTGAGACCTCATGCGGAGTCAGCATTTTTGTAAGTTTAAGCCCGAGTTGTGATGACTTCATGTCGGGTACTGGGAACAGGTGGTTTTAAATTTTGGGTCTTTGTACTGTGGGGTTGTGGGTGATTCAATAAAGCGATTGTGAATTATCAGGAGAATCTTGCCTTGCTGGTCATTCTGTTCAAGTCGTACCCATGTCAGTCTGGTGTCACAAACTTTAGTGCGGGGAGAGTCTCTGAGGAAAAAGAGGAACCTCTACAGGTTCACAATCTGGTGGCCACTGCACGGACACGTGTCTGCAGCAGGAGGAGGCAGGTTCAGTTGAGCTCCATGGCACTTCAGGAAGGCACTGCTGGGGAATAGGCATCTGTGAGGTCTGAATCAGATGATGATCTTCTGGATTTGGCCTTCCAACTCATCCTGGAGAGTTGGCAGAAGGTGTGGGAACATCATGTGGGGCTGTTGGAAGCCCTCAGCAGAGTGGCTTACAAGTTGGAGTGCATCCACCTGCTCTCTGATGAAGTGGTGCCCACATGTGCGCGTACGGGAGGTCTCCATGGGGAGGATGGCGGATGCCATGGAGACCCTAGTCGAGCAGAATGTGGAGATGTGTGCAGATGTACACTCCACCGAAGGAACCATGGGTGAGTTCCTGCAGTGGCAATGCGAGGGGGAAACGGGGCACTTTGACGTCCCACCAGGTACGCCTTCCCCTCAAGGAGTCAGGCCGGGATCCCTGGGCATCCGAAGGGAGGAGGAGCAGCAGTCTGGGTGATCCACTCAATAATCTCAGAGGCTGTCCTCTCCCTCCGAGTTCCCTTTGCCTGTGAACCTCTCAGCCTCATCCTCTGTCAGCACTGAGGGAGCAGCTGGCCAACGAGTGTCTCTGGAGGGAGAAGTGTGTGTGTAAGCATTCTCCCATGCACGCGGATCCTTCCTGCTGCCTGCTGGGGTTCTCTTTCAGTTCACCATCTGAGCTGACCTGTATCTCCGCCCACCCACTGATCACGCTCCCATGCAGCACCTGATCTCGCCCACAATGACTCTTGTTTCACTTTCGATTTAGACAGCATGATGGTGATTCAGTATTTCATTCACTCCCCCATCCTTTCCTCCATCACAGTTGAAAACTCTGCCCCCTCCTCTCTGTGACCTACCAGCCACAACTCTTTTGCTTTGGGGATGTCCAGATAAATGTTTACATTCCCTTCCTTCCTGAAAATTTCACCCTCATCCACATTAACCACTCTGACCTCCTCCTTCCCACCACCAGGGTCCTTGTCTGTCCCTGAAACCCACCAGCCATCCTCGTTGTCCCTTCTATTGATACCATCACAATCTCACCCTCCCACCCCACTGCCTCACGCTGCTCTTGGTCATTCTCACCATCCCTCGCACCACGCCCACCCTTAGTTCGCTCCCCAGGAGGCAGTCATGGATTCATCAGAGTTGCACGTTCGCCTGGGCATCCTCCCTCTGAACACCTTCCCCCCTTGTAACCCCTTCCCACCCCCAGTCTCTTCCCCATCCCCCTTGCTTAGTCCTCCCCCCTCCCGACTCTTCCCTCCAGCCTTACTTCTTCCTGCACCCTTCCTACTTCTTCCACCCTTCCTTCTTCCTCCACTCTTACTCAATCCCCTCTTCGCACTCCTTCCTCCCCCCAGACTCCCTTTCCTCTCCACACCCTCCTCCACCTGGGCTCTTTTCCATCTCTGTACTGCTTCCTCACCCCAGATTCCTTCCTCCCTCTGGACTCCTTCCCATCTCCGTACTCCTTCCTTTACACCTTCCACCACCCCCCCCCTTACACTCTACTTCTTCGTTGTCATCTTCTCCCCTGTTACCCCCTCCTCCCTTGTGCTCCTTCCCCCGGCACAACCCCGCCCCCCCAATACCTTTGTTCCCCCCTCCCAACCTTACCCCCTGACACCTTTGTTCCCCCCTCTCAACCTTACCCCACTGACATCCCTGTTCCCCCGGCTCAACAGCCCCCCCAACACCTTTGTTCCCTCCCTTCCAACTTCACACCACCCCACCCATCCTCCGAGTTGATCCCCCTCCCACCCCCGGTACATCTTCCTCTCCCAAGCACAGCTGGGCCTTTCTATCCACCCCCTCGACCATCATCCATTGTGAGCAGACCCTCAACGGTGACTTTCCAACTTCTGTGTGCTGCTTCTCAGCAGAGCCATGTCCCTGAGAATCCACCCAGTGGGCCATGGAGTTTCCTCCAGTGTGTTGTTGCAGTTGAGCTCCAGCATCTTCTGCTCCTCGGATGTCTGCGATGTGAAAAAGGTCCTGTCGGTAAGTCCCGACTTCTGCACGTCACACTTGTCAAGACGTGTTCTGCATCAGCGAGTTTTCCCGCCAACTTGGGTGGACGATCCAGTATGAGGGGATGATTCTGGTGGGATGGCTTTATAATGATATGGAGATGTATTACGATGATGTCCAATGGCAGGAAACAAGGCCCGACGCCGATGGGCTGAGCAGACGATCACAAATGGTTTCATGACCCCGATTTTTGCCCTTCTTGCCATATTGTCTACTCCTGCTGCCGAACATACCCGACACTAGCAGGGACGGAAAATCCCACCCATATCACCGTTCCTGCACTGTCACTGAGTCAAAATTCTGGAGCTCCCTCCCTACCTATCATCCAGTGGGTGTACCTACACCACATGGGCTGTAGCGGTTCAAGAAGGCAGCTCACCACCACCTTCTCAAGGGCAACTGGGGATGGGCTATAAATGCTGGCCTCACCAACGATGCACACATCCTGTGAAAGAATACACTTTAAACAATTGTGCTACACAAATTCAGAAATCATACTCCACCTGTTTCACTTGGCACAACAGCTTTAGCACTTTAATGCAGTCACCAATAACTACATCTTCTCAAGGTATTGTACATACACTTAAAAGATGCACACATGCACAAATAAACACATTCACAGAATATGGCCCAATCTGGAAAAATATTGGCCCATAGCTTCCAAGCTCTCCACTGTCGGATTTGGGGGGTACCCCATAGATGCGCTGGGGAATCCCTCTGGGAAGTTCCCAGGTAAGGGTTTGCACAGCAATTGCCCAGAAGTGCACACTTCCTCTGGACAACTGCGCTGGGAGCCATCCAAAAATGTGGTTTAAGTCGTAAACTACGGATGGTGCTGCTGGGGTTATATCAATAGGTACTCGGGAAAGGTTAGAAGATTTAAAACCTCTTCTAAGTTCTGAATAAATATTGTAAAGACCCAGACAGACCACACGGGACTTCCCCAACACCCTCGCCGCCCCACCCCCCCACAAGAACCCACCCCCCACCCCTCACCCCGGAACTTCCCCCCACCCTACCACGCCCCTCCTCCCATGGGGCTCCCCCCACTCCCCGACCCACAGCCCCCCCCAGCTCCGACACCCCCACCAGAACCCCATCTCAGACTCCCCGCCATGACCACCCCAGATTTCAGACCACCATCCCACAACCCCTCCGGAGCTCCGACCGACCATGACCCTGACCTCAGAACCCGCCCCCCCCATTGACCTTGGAAACCCCCAACCGCCCTGGGCCTCTGACAACCCCCCAACCCCTTCCGACCACCGACACCCCACAGACCCCTCGACCTTCGACACCCCAGGAACTCTGATGGCCACCCACCCTCTCCGGAACTCAGACCCCTAACCCCCACGAACCCTCCTGGACCTCGGACACTATCCCTCCCCCACCCCTGAATGACCACCCCAGACCTCTGGCTGACCTCTGCGCCCAATCTCGGACCTTGGGCCTTCCCCCCCCAACCTCGGACCCCAACCCGACATCGGAACCCTCCTGACCTCGGACTCCCCCCCAACACCGCGGGACCTTGGACCTCTCCAACCGCCCTCAACACCCCCCCCCCACCCCCATGACACTCACTGACCTCTCATCCCCCCGATGCCCCCATCCCCCAACCCCTGACATCCCCCTCTGACCCCTGACACATACCATCCCCTACCCTCCACCTCCCATGCCCCATGGGCTTCAGACTCCCCACACCCCAAACCTCCAACCGACGCCCCCCCCCCACCCCCCACGCCCAGATTTCTGGCAACCCCCAGGCCTCCAACCTACCTCCCTCCCAGGTGCTCCCAACCCCAAAATCCTTTGCACTTACCTTAGACACTTACCTTCCCCTGGCCCTCAAAACTGACCTGCTTTATGGCAGCTAGTGTGTAAAAAAGGGGGCATGGCCTCCTTGAATACATTGGAGCCAGAATTTGCTGGGGCCTGCGAAGAGTCTTTTGACGCAGGCCCCAAGCAGCTCCAGCAAATGGCAGTGGCAACATCATTTTCAAGACCAGGTAAATAGCTATTTATTTCTTCTTAATTTCTACGGGCCAACACTTTCTGATGCTAGTCAGAAGTTACGGCCCACTACCTCATCCAATAGGCAATTGCACCTTATCACATCAGTTGCCTCAGTCAAATAAAGAACAGGAAATATTTTTGAACCAAACTTAGAAGGTTTTATGCAGAGTGGTAAACAGCTCTTGTGCTTGCTGACCACAAAACTATTCTGCCTGCAAATGTTCAGTGTGTAGTAGAGTTATGAGATGGAAACCTGGTGACACATTAAGCACTCCTCCTACTGCCTTCTCTAAATGGGCACGATTCTCAGTTACACGTCTTATCTATGCTATCTACACTATTCTAATCATGTTACTGAACTATATTCAAAATGACTACATTCTCAATATCACAGTGATTGAATAAAGATCCTCAACGGCAACCAGAAGAATATCTGCACCCACCGTACAAGATTCAAAAAAATGTAAACCACAGTGACCTGAGTGAGATAATTTCATCTAATTTGCAAATACGTGGGCTGAGAAATTTGGCTGGAAACAGCTGCACTTAACCATGTATAGTGATCCCCAGGATCTGCATGACCTGCTCTTCAAGCAGAGAGAAGACATGAGTTTTTATCCTCAGTACCTCACCTCCTCTCTTAATGTTTGCCAGTTTTGGCTGCAAGAAGGAAAAGAGAATGCTATTGGGTAGCCTAATGAGAGACTTGGAGGAAGTGCAGGTTGAATAGTGATGCTGGTGTGAAGGGTGGCAGAGGTGAGGAGGTGAGGGCAGTAATAGTCTGGAGAGTAGTAGGTGCAGAGTGCAGTGCTAGGAGCAGGAGGTGGGACTGAAGGGCAGTGAATGGAGGAGAGTGGTGGTAATTGTGGGAGGGAAGGGTGATGAGTACAGAGACTTGAGGTAGTGCAGGGGTATACAGAGTAATGCAAAATCAGAGTTAGGACTCATATCTTAGTTAGCATTGTCAAGTCGTTAAACTTCCTCCAATATCAATGCCAGATCTATGGTGTGATGCTGCTGGCACTGTCACCCTCTATCATCTGTGACCACCTTGACAGGATATTTTCCTGCTGCTTTGTGGGAAGAGAACAACCCTCCTGCCAACTTTCTCCACCCGGGCGTCCAAAGCAGTATTGGAAGAGCAAGGGCCCTTGAAACATCTGTTTGTCTTGCCATCTCCTTAGTACTTGCAGCCAAATTGTATCTTCCATTTTGAGGATGCCTTCAAAAATTTGTCAGGAACACCAGGGGCCAGAATTTCCCCATCCTGAATTAGGATGTAACAGAGGCAGGATGGCAAACAAAATAGCCACTGAGCGACGCAACACAAAGCTCTGCCTCTGGTTCCGCCTTCCACCATTTTGCGTAGTGTGGGGGAGGGCATGGGTGCTAAATCAGACCCATGCCTATTAAAGCATCAATCAAGCTCGTGGAGACCACACTAATTGGGAGCCCTCAACAATCATGTCTAGTGAGTTGAGAAGAGTAACGGAGGCAAGTCAGCAAGCAAGTCAAGTCTTTGAAACTTATCTGAATTGTTTGAACTGACTGAAAGATCTCACTGCATGTACTGAAAAGTTGCAGGATCTCTTTAGGTGAGCGTGGAGAAGTGGTGTGGGGTGCCTGCCACCTCAATAGCTGGGAACACAATTGACTCGGCAGCAAGGTATTGAAACTAGCTGCGCGGACATCAATGAGCAAGAGGAAGGGTGCACCTGGAAATGGGACTTGCATCATCACACATAAGAGGCCAATGAGGTAGTGTGCATGAAGAGGACATGTTCCTAAGCATAAGGAGTGTATAACTGTGGAACCAGAGACACGGGAGGGAAGGAGAGACTACGCAGAGCATAGGATCTACTAGAACAGGCAAAGCTACCTCAGCATGTCAGAAAACCAGTGCCGAAGGAGACTGACTCTCCAGGGAGATGGTCATAGACATCGGTACTCACATTAGTGAGCAGCTCACCACACCTTGTTTCACTCACAGTCAGGCCCTGCCAGTATCAGTCAAGGTAACTGTGGTCTTGAATTTCTTTGCCACTGGATCACTTGCGGGTTCACTATCGATCTCAGCACCATTTCACAGTGGGTTGCGCACAGCTGCATCAGGATGGTCACAGATGCCATCTCTCTTTGCCAACTTTGCCAGACTACATCAGTTCCCCATGGATGGGGCCTCTCAGACTAGAGGGCACTTGGATTTGCCTCAATCACTGAGCTCCCACAAGTACAGGGCATCATTGACTGCTAGTCCATCCTTCACATGGGCATTCACATATCAGACAGCAAAGAGAGAGAAAGTATGAAGATCAGTACTCACACTGCAAGCTGCAGCCAACACTTATTAGCAATTTTGATAACTTCTACTACCAATTAAAGATGACTTCCCAATTTTCAGAGAAGATGGCGGCCAAGGCAGGTCTTTCATTGGCCCCACTCTGGAGTCAGTGTTGTATATGCCTTTAAGATATAGCAGCATGCCATTGTAGTATAATGATCTTTGGCAGGGCAAGGGTTAATGTGGGACCTGAGAACTGCCTATGGTATGATGTAGAGGGTCACATGAAAGCAGACTGGTGGAGTAAAGTCTCGAAGGACCCAGCACGGAGGCAGCATCCATGCATGGCAGCACCTGGGATATAGGCATAGTTATGGGTTAACAATAAATAGTTCAGGTTTAAACGTACAAATCTCAAGTCCTCTTAGTGAGAGACAAAACAAACCTTTACAACAGTCTCCATTTCCAGGTCAGGTCCACCAGAGTGGGCAGCAGGCCTGTCTTCAGGTCAATTAAGACCCAGGGACTGCAAAATTGTGCTTCACTGCAGGCTGGAGAAGAAAGCAACAACGTAATGTGGTACCAACTCCCCATTCCTGCCTCCGATGGGAAAATGCAGTCCGGATGTTCAACCACCAGCAGACATGCTGCCAATGAACAGTGGGGCTAGTGCTGACACCTTTTTATATTTCTAGTGCTGGTAATGTGGTAGACCCTGTGGTGCCAGTGCATCAGTGATACTGAGCCCAGAAATATTACCAAACATATTTCTACCGTGGGATGTCTTTTTTATGAAAGCTCACAGGATAACTGTTCAAAA
This sequence comes from Cetorhinus maximus, assembly GCF_964194155.1. Lineage (NCBI taxonomy): Eukaryota > Metazoa > Chordata > Chondrichthyes > Lamniformes > Cetorhinidae > Cetorhinus > Cetorhinus maximus. The sequence goes on from NC_135881.1 coordinate 86,699,499, forward strand.
GTTTCTTTTTAAATGAATTCAAATGTGAAAGAAGTGTCATTAAATATATACCTATGAATGTCCAATAAAGTTTGATTTAGACATATCAGGTTAACATCAATTAATTTTTGGTTCCATTTAGTCTGATTTCTCTCTCTCTCATTTGCTGTCACGTTGGCTCTGATATTTACTGGGGTAGGATTTCCAAGCAGGTTGAAGTGAACTCCGGGCTTCCCCAAATGCTGTGGAGATTTGCTTCCACAACATGCGTGCTTTTTTTTCAAACAGAATCCCTGTCTTGAAACCAACCTGATTTTTGACAGAATTGATTCACTATTGAGTGGGGAACGCAGCAGAGCAGGCAGTAGAGGAGGAGCTGGTAAGTTTGTGCTGCTGGGGTTCAGTGCGCTGTGTGTGTGTGGAGTAGTGTGGGGTTGCTGGGTACAGAGTAGCTGGTCGGGTTGGGGGATTCATTGTGGAACACCGGAGACAGATTGGGACAAAGGTGGGGGATCAGGCTGGAGGTGTTGATTATTGTGGGGTGGTGTCTGATTACGGCAGGGATATCGGTAATTGCGAGGGGGTAGGACTGATTGCAGTCTGGGGATAGATTGCGAAGGGTTCTGATCACAAGCAGGGATGTATGTTCATTTGGAAGGCACTCCTGTGCTCGACAGCCCACAAGCAGTGCCGGAAAGGCACATATCTCACCCAAGTCTTTGCCTCCTATTAGCTGCCGGGTTTCCCGAGGTTGGTATTAAAGTTAAAATGGTGATAATAGCTAAGGCAGTCAGCCTCATTATCATATTTAAATGACTAACCTGCCGCCGGCTAGTGGGTTGGTTACCTATACCTGTCCCACCTCCGTTAAAACAAGAAGTGAGAAGGTTTGAGATTTTAAAATTTTTTATCTCACCTGGTGTAAACACTTTTGGAAGTTAAAATTTGCCTTTGTTTTTATTGCTGGTGTGTGACATTGTGGCATTTTAACAATGGCCTTATAAACCAAAATATTAACCTTTATACATATGTAAAAAGCAAGAGGGTAGCCAGGGAAAGGGTAAGCCCACTCAGGGACAGAGGTGGGAATCTATGTGTGGAGCCGGAAGAAATGAGAGAGATACAAAATGAATACTTCTCATCAGTGTTCACCAAAGAGAAGGACTTAGCGGTCAACTTGTCTAGGGAAGAGTGTGTAGATAGCCTGGATCATGTTGAGATAAAAAAATAAAAGGTGTTAGGCGTCTTGAAGAATATTAAGGTGGATAAGTCCCCAGGGCCAGATGCGATCAACCCCAGAGTACTGAGGGAGGCAAGGGAGGAGATTGCTGGGGCCTTGACAGAAATCTTTGTATCCTCACTGGCTATGGGTGAGGTCCCAGAGGACTGGAGAATGGCCAATGTTGTTCCATTGTTTAAGAAGGATAGCAGGGATAATCCAGGAAATTACAGGCTGGTGAGCCTTACGTCAGTGGTAGGGAAATTATTGGAGAAGATTCTTCGTGACAGGATTTACTACCATTTGGAAGCAAATGGGCCTATTAGTGAGAGGCAGCATGGTTTTGTGAAGGTGTCTCACTAACTTGATCGAGTTTTTCGAGGAATGACAAAGATGATCGACGATGGAAGGGCAGTGGATGTTATATATATGGATTTCAGTAAGGCCTTTGACAAGGTCCCTCATGGCAGACTGGTACAGAAGGTAATGTTGCACGGGATCAGAGGTGAGCTGGCAAGATGGATACAGAATTGGCTTGGTCATAGAAGACAGAGGGTAGCAGTGGAAGGGTCCTTTTCTGAATGGAGAGCTGTGACTACTGGAGTTCTGCAGGGATCAGTGCTGGGACCTTTGCTGTTTGTAGTATACATAAATGATTTGAGGAAAATGTAACTGAGCTAATTAGTAAGTTTGCAGACGACACTAAGGTTGGAGGAATTGCAGATAGTTGAGAGGATTGTCAAAGGATACAACAGGATATAGATCGGTTGGAGACTTGGGCGGAGAAATGGTAGATGGAGTTTAATCCGGACAAATGCGAGGTAATGCATTTTGGAAGGTTTAATACAGGCAGGAATTATACAGCAAATGGCAGAACCCTTAAGTGCATCGACGGGCAGAGCGATCTGGGTGTACAGGTCTACAGGTCACTGAAAGTGGCAACGCAGGTGGATAAGGTAGTCAGGAAGGCATATGGCATGCTTGCCTTCATTGGCAGGGGTATTGAGTATAAAAGCTGGGAAGTCATGCTGCAGCTGTATAGAACCTTGGTTAGGCCACACTTGGAATATTGCGTGCAATTCTGGTCGCCACATTACCAGAAAGATATGTGGGCATTGGAGAGGGTGCAGAGGAGGTTTACCAGGATGCTGCCTGGTCTGGAGGTTATTAGCTATGAGGAGAGTTTGGAGAAACTCGGATTGTTCTCACTAGAGCGACAGAAATTGAGGGGCAACTTGATAGAAGTTTACAAAATTATGAGTGGCATGGACAGAGTAGATAGTCAGAAGCTTTTTCTCAGGGTGGAAGAGTCAATTACTAGGGGACATAGATTTAAGGTGAGAGGAGAAAACTATAGAGGAGATGTGCGGGGCAAGTTTTTTACGCAGAGGGTAGTGAGTGTCTGGAATTTGCTGCCAGAGGAGGTGGTGAAAGCAGGTACGATAGTGGTGTTTAAGAGGCAGCTTGACAAATACATGAATAGGATGGGAATAGAGGTGTATGGACCCTGGAAGTGCAAAATGTTTTAATTGACGGGCAATATGATCGGCGCAGGGTTGGAGGGCCGAACGGCCTGTTCCTGTGCTGTACTTTTCTTTGTTCTTTGTTCTAAAGTGACAATGATATTACCAAACAATTTGATAAAATGTCCCTTCATCTGGATACAATTTCTGGAATTGCTATAGGCAAAACATTTACCTGCATTTTACTTTGGATAAACCACATTTATACATGGACACTTTCTGTAACTTTACAGTCTGTTGTCTTGTATTTGCAAATTTTATCATCATCTTCATATTATTTACATACAGTTCCTTCCAGGTAATAGGAAAGGCAAACTACCACTGATGCTGGAAATCCGAAATGTAAACAAAAAATTTTGGAAATACTCAGCAGGTCAGGCAACACTTGTGCAAGGGAAACTGGGTGAATGGGTTGATTTGTAATGTAGGTTTGGGTGCGGATTGGGAGGGTTACGTTTGATGAAATAGATGGGACATCTGGAAGTCAGCTCCAGCCCATTGCCTTCCGCATTTGATTTGAGCATGTTAGGCTGTATGTGTGCCCCCTCATTGGGAAAGGTGGGTTATCAACTTCTAATTACTCAATTAGAGCAAAATTGACTTACTTATTTTCACTTTACTGCCAAGTCTTTGGGCTTTCCAGGCTTCCTGAAATTCAGCAGTGAAACCAAAGCGGGTACACAGGAGCAACTGAGGAGCTAATCAATATCTGGGAAATATAGAAACATAGAAAATAAGAGCAAGAGCAGGTTATTCAACCCTTTGGGTCTGCTCCGCCACCTAACATGACCACAGCTGATTCTCTATCTCAACGCCATACTCCCATGCTGGCCCCATACCCCTTGATGCCCTGAGAGTCCAGAAATCTATAGATTTCCTTCTTAAATATATTCAGTAATTTGGCCTCCACAGCCTTCTGTGGTAGAGAATTCCACAGGTTCACCACCCTCTGAGTGAAGAAGTTTCTCCTCATCACAGTCCTAAATGGCCTACCCCGTATCCTGAGACTGTGATCCCTTGTTCTAGACAGAGGAAACATCATCTCTGTGTCCAGCCCTGTCACGAGTTTTATACGTTTCAATGAGATGCTCTCTCATTCTCCTAACCTCCAGTGAATGCAGGCTTAGCCGACACAATATCTCCTCATACGACAATGTGCCATCCCAGGAATCAGTCTGGTGAACCTTTGCTGCACTCCCTCTTAGGTAAGGAGACCAAAACTGCACACAATATTCCAGATGTGGTCTCACCAAGGCCCTGTACAGCTGCAGTATGACATCCTTTCTCCTGTACTCAAATCCTCTCGCAATGAAGGCCAACATACCATTTGCCTGCTTAACTCTTTGCTGCACCTGCATGCTTGCTTTCAGTGATTGGTGGATAAGGACACCCAGGGCCCTTTGTACATCAACATTTCCCAATCTATCACCATTTAAGTAATACTCTGCCATTCTGTTTTTCCTACCGAAGTGGATAACTTCACACTTATCCACATTATACTGCATCTGCCATGTTTTTTCCCCACTCACTCAACCTGTCTAAATACCTTGAAACATTTTAACATCCTCCTCACCACTTACATTCCCACCAAGTTTTGTGTCATCAGCAAATTTGGAAATATTACATTTGGTTCACTCATCCAAATCATTGACATATATTGTGAATAACTGGGGCCCAAGCACTGATCCCTGTGGTACCCCACTGGTCACCACCTGCCACTCTGAAAGAGACACAGTTATCCCTACTCTCTGTTTCCTGTCCGCTAACCAATTCTCAATCCATGCCAATATATTACCCCCAATCCCATCTAATTTTGCACAGTAACCTCTTATGTGGGACTGTCTCAAAAGTTTCCTGAAAATCCAAATGTACCACATCCACTGGTTCTCCCTTATCTATTCTGCTAGTTACATCCTCAAAAAATTCCAGTAGGTTTGTCAAACATGATTTACCTTTCGTAAATCCATGTTGGTTTTGTCTAATCCCGCTGATCTTTTCTAACTGTCCTCTTATTGCATACTTTATAATAGACTCTAGCATTTTCCCTAGTACTGATGTTAGGCTAACCAGTTTGTAATTACCTGTTTTCTCCCTCTTTCCTTTTTTAAATAGTGGGATTATATTTGCCACCCTCCAATCTGCCGGGGCTGTTCCAGAATCGACAGAATTTTGGAAGATGACAACCAACGCATCTACTATTTCCATGGTCGCCTCCTTTAGGACCCTGGGACATAGGTTATCAGGCTCCGGGGATTTCAGTCCCATTAATTTCTCCAGCACTTTTGTTTTAGTAATACTAATTTCCTTCAATTCCTCCTTCTCACTAGACCCTTTGTTCCCTAGCATTTCTGGGAAGTTATTTGTGTCCTCCTCCATGAAGACAGAACTAAAGTAGTTGTTTAATTGCTCAGCCATTTCCTTGTTCTCTATTATGAATGCTCCCATTTTGAACTGTAAGGGGCCTACATTTGTCCTCACTAATCTTTTTCTTTTTACATACTTATAAGAGCTTTTACAGTCTGCTTTTATGTTCCTTGCAAGTTTACTCTCATACTCTACTTTTTCCCTCTTAATCGATCTCTTAGCCCATCTTTGCTGAATTCTAAAACAAAAACAAAAATAAAAATAGCTGGAAAAACTCAGCAGGTCTGACAGCATCTGCGGAGAGGAATACAGTTGACGTTTCAAGTCCGTATGACTCTTCATCAGAACTAAGGAAATAGAGAAATGGGGTGAAATATAAGCTGGTAGAGGGGGTGGGACAGGTAGAGCTGGATAGAGGGCCAGTGATAGGTGGAGGCAAAGAAGAGATTGCCAAAGATGTCAAAGACAAAAGGACAAAGGGGTGTTGACGGTGGTGATATTATCTAAGGAATGTGCTATTGGGGACATTAAGGGTAGCAAGCAGGACAAGCTAGTGGCAGATGGCCCAAGTGGGGGTGGGGTGGGGGGAAAGGATTGAAATGGACCAAAAGGTAGAGATAAAATAATAGATCAAAATAAATTTAAAAATAAGTGGGAAAAGAAAAATATATTTTTCAAAAATGATAAATTATTGGAAAAAGGGGGATCGGAAAGGGGGTGGGGATGGAGGAGAGAGTTCATGATCTAAAATTGTTGAACTCAATATTCAGTCCGGAAGGCTGTAAAGTGCCTAGTCGGAAGATGAGGTGCTGTTCCTCCAGTTTGCGTTGAGCTTCACTGGAACATTGCAGCAGGCCAAGGACAGACATGTGGGCATGAAAGCAGGGTGGAGTGTTGAAATGGCAAGCGACAGGGAGGTCTGGGTCATGCTTGTGAACAGACCGAAGGTGTTCCGCAAAGTGGTCACCCAGTCTACGTTTGGTCTCTCCAATGTAGAGGAAACCGCACTGGGAGCAGCGAATGCAGTAGACTAAATTATGGGAAGTGCAAGTGAAGTGCTGCTTCACTTGAAAGGAGTGGTTGGGCCCTTGGACAGTGAGGAGGGGGGAAGTAAAGGGGCAGGTGTTGCACCTTCTGCGGTTGCATGGGAAGGTGTTGTGGGAGGGGGTGGAGGTGTAGGGGGTGATGGAGGAGTGGACCAGGGTGTCTCGGAGGGAATGATCCCTGCGGAAAGCCGCCGGGGGGGTGAAGGGAAGATGTGTTTGGTGGTGGCATCATGCTGGAGTTGGCAGAAATGGCGGAGGATGATCCTTTGAACGTGGAGGCTGGTGGGGTGATAAGTGAGGCCCCTTTACTTCCCCCACCTCCTCACGATCCAAAGACCCAAACACTCCTTTCAAGTGAAGCAGCACTTCACTTGCACTTCCCTCAATTTAGTTTACTGCATTCGCTGTTCCCAATATGGTCTCTTCTACATTGGAGAGTCCAAACGCAGACTGGGTGACCGTTTTGCGGAACACCTTCGGTCTGTCCACAAGCACGACCCAGACCTCCCTGTCACTTGCCATTTCAACACTCCACCCTGCTCTCATGCCCACATGTCCATCCTTGGCCTGCTGCAATGTTCCAGTGAAGCTCAACGCAAACTGGAGGAACAGCACCTCATCTTCTGACTAGGCACTTTACAGCCTTCCGGACTGAATATTGAGTTCAACAACTTCAGATCATGAACTCTCTCCTCCATCCCCACTCCCTTTCCAATCCCCCTTTTTCCAATAATTTATAATTTAGAAAAAAAATACTTTTCTTTTCCCACTTATTTTTAAATTTATTTCGATCTATTGTTTTATCTCCCCTTTTAGCCCATTTCAATCCCTTCCCTCCACCCCACCCCCACTTGGGCCATCTGCCACTTGCTTGTCCTGCTCTCTACCCTTAATGTCCCCATTAGCACATTCCTTAGCTAATATCACCACCGTCAACACCCCTTTGTCCTTTTGTTTATGACATCTTTGGCAATCTCTTCTTTGCCTCCACCTATCACTGGCCCTCTATCCAGCTCTACCTGTCCCACCCCCCTCTATCAGTTTATATTTCACCTCATTTCTCTATTTCTTTAGTTCTGATAAAGAGTCATAGGGACTTGAAACGTCAACTGTATTCCTCTCCGCAGATGCTGTCAGACCTGCTGAGTTTTTCCAGCTATTTTTATTTTTGTTTTTGTTTAAGATCTCCAGCACCCGCAGTATTTTGCTTTTGTTTTGTTGAATTCTAAACTGCTCCCAATCCTTAGGCTTGTTACTTTTTCTAGCAACTTTATATGACTCTTCTTTGGATCTAATACTATTTATTTATGTCTTTTGTTAGCCATAGTTGGGCCACTTTTCCTGTTGTGTTTTTGCCCCAGAAACAAATGTATAACTATTGCAATGCCTGCATTCGTTCCTTAAATATTAGCCATTGCCTATCCACCTGTCATGCCTTTTAATGAAGTTCCCCAATCTATCTTAGCCAAATCACACCAAATAACTTTTCAGTTTCTTTTGTTTAGATGTAGGACCCTAGTTTTAGATCGGACTACTTCACTTTCTATCCTAATGAAGAATTATATCATGTTATGGTCACTGTTCACTAAAGGACCCCGCACAACAAGATTATTAATTAATAATATTATAAAAGCAAAGAACTGCGGATGCTGGAAATCCAAAACAAAAACAGAAACAGAAATACCTGGAAAAACTCAGCAGGTCTGGCAGCATCGGCGGAGAAAAGCACAGTTGACCTGCATGGTCATGAGGACTCGAAACGTCAACTGTGCTCTTCTCCGCCGATGCTGCCAGACCTGAAGATTATTAATTAACCTCTTCTCATTGCACAATACCAAATCTAAGATAGCCTGTTCCCTAATTGGTGCTTCAACATACTGGTTTAAGAAACCAACTGGTACACATCCGCCACAGTGTTACTGCTAATTTGGTTTGCCCAGTCTATATGTACATTAAAGTCATCCATGATTACTCTAGCGCCCTTGTTACATGCATCTCTAATAGTGTTTAATGCCATCCCCTGCCATATCACTACTGTTTGGAGGCCTATAGACAGCCCCCACTAACGTTTTATTTGTTTTTATGTTTTAATGTTTTATTAACAAAGCCCCTTGTTGCTTATTAGCTCCACCCAGACTGATTCTACATCTAGAATTTCTAAGCCAATATCCTCTCTCATTATTGCACTGATTTCATCATCAACTAAGAAAGCCATGCCCCCTCCTTTTCCTTTTTGCCTGTCCTTCTTAAATATCGACTAGCCTTGGATATTCAGTTCCCAGCCTTGGTCACCCTGCAGCCATGTCTCTGTAATCACAATCATATCGTATCCGTTTACATTTACTTACACTGTTAATTCTTCTACCTTGTTGCCAATGCTCCATGCATTCACATACAGTGCTTTTAGACCTGTCTTTTTAACATTTTTTTTGTACTATGGCCCTATTTGCTGCTAGCCCTTGTTTCTTCTGCCTTCCACTTCTGCTTTCTACTTTTCTGCCTTTCATTCCTATCTTTTTTTCTCTTTCTTGTGCCTCCCCACTCAGGTTCCCATTGAAGAGGATATTCCCTCCAATCCTGCAACTACCACATAGGCCAGTTGAAGAGGAGAAACTACAATCCCTGACCACATAGTGACCAGAGAGACTCAGGCTTCCTTTACCGGTTTTATTCAAGCATGTGCAAGGGAGCTGCAATCATTCCTAAGAATGAAGACCCCGCTCCCAGATTGATTACATTTCACTCCTTTTGTACTTTTCCTTATCACAATACATTTGAGTACTTTTAAATATATCCAATCGGTAACCTACACATAGGTACCATTTTAAAACTATCCTATTGAGTACATAAACATGTGATTTTGCTAACCAATTATTCTAAAGGGTGTATACATAATTATATTATCCAATCAAAATCAAAACACGTACGCAAAGACCATGGTTCTCACAACTCAAGACTGCTGTTGCTTCATCAAAGACCTCTCTGTCCATTGTATGTCCTCCCATATCTAAGCTAAACCATCTGCCCTGTCCCTATCTGAGAGAGGAGTATACTTAAACTAACTTTATGTTATGTTTTATCTCCAGTCCAGCTCTAAAGGTTGCACCATTTGAATGGTTCTGCCTGTGACTGGACATTAGCTCATCTCTTGAAACTGTGTAAATCACACAAACTCAAAGCTCCTTTGTGTGCAATGTCCATCTGCTTACCCTCAGCTGTCAATATGTTTAACATCCATGGCTGCTTGGAGATTTGAAGTGTTCTTCAGTAAATTCTTACAGTGTTCTCTTTTAGCATTTTTAATTTTCCTCTAACACCATCCCCTTGCCACTCTAGTTTAAACCCTCCCCACAGTGCTAGTGAATACCCCCGAAAGAATATTGGCCTCAGTCCTGCTGGGGTACAACCTGGTCAGCTTGAACAGGTCCCATCTTCCCCAGAATCAGTCCCAATGCTTCAGGAATCTAAATCCTTCCCTTCGACACCATCTCTCCAGCCATGCATTCATCTGGCCTATTCTCCTATTCCTGATCTCGCTAGCACACAGCACTGGGAGTAATCTTGAGATTACTACCTTTGAGGTTCAGCTTTTTAATTTAGTTCTTCTCTATATTCTGCTTTCAGGACCTCATCCCTCTTTTTACCTATGTCATTGGTACCAATATGGACCACGACCTCTGGCTGTTTACCCTCCACCTTCAGAATGTTCAGCTGCCACTCAGTGACATCCTTGACCCTGGCACCAGGGAGGTAACATACCATCCTGTTGTCATGTCTGTAGCCCAGAAATGTCTATCCGTTCCCTTTACAATATAATCCCTTATCACTCTTGCTCTCCCACTCTTTCTTCTTCCCCCTGACACCTCCCCCCTCCCCACCCTTGGTGCCACAGACTTGGCTCTTGCTGCATTCCCCTGAGAAACCATCTCTCCCAGCAGTGTCCAAAGTGGAAAATTTGTTGGAGAGGGAGATGGACCCAGGGGAACTCCTGCACAACCTGCCTAGTGCTTTTACTCTGTCTAGTGGTCACCCATTCCCATTCTGCCTGTGCATTCTTTACCTATGGTGTGACCACCTCACTGTTTGTGCTATACACAAAGATCTCAACCTTGCAAATGTTTCACAGTGACACCAGCCACAGCTCCAGCTCCAAAATGCAGATTTTAAGTAGCTGCAGCTGGAGACACTTCCTGCACACGTGGTCGCCCTGGACACTGGAAGTGTCCCTGACTTCCCACATCGCACAGGAGGAGCATTCCATTTGGTAAAAAATAGTCAGTACTCACAGCCTCTTTCTTACCTGCTAGTTGGAAAAAAATTGTTCCCAAAGAATTTGTTCTCAGCACCTTTACTGAGAGATTACTTTGTACAATTTAGTTGTAAATTTCTATATTTTGGAGATTTGCTCTATCACATCAGGATGGATGATGCTTTTGCTGCCTTGGATTGGACCTCAGCTAAGAACCAAGATGAATAGAATCAATTGACTACTTATTGACTTGTAACAGAGAGAGGACCAACAAAGAGGAGACCAGCAGAGAGGAGTACAACAGAAAGGAGACCCGCAAAGAAGGAATTAGCAGAGAGGGGACCGACTGAGAGAGGAGCAGCAGAGAGGAGATCCAGAGAGAGCAGAGTCAATGCAACCAGTAGGCAAACTAGACAGTCACCTAGAGTGGCAAAATTTGGGGTTTGGCAAAATAAATGAATGAAATATCCATGAAATTCAGGGATGAGAAATTTACACCGAATGGCAGATTACCAACATTGGGGTTTCACAAATCTGCCATTTGCATCTTCCTTTCCGACCTTCAGACCCATAAGACTGACTATTAAAAAAAATCAGAACTGTCAGTTTCACTGACAGTCACTGTGTATAGGAACTGCTGCTGCTGATCTTTGGGCAGCTTTGTGGTTTTCTGGTGGGCTTTAAAAAAACTCAGAACTGTCAGGTCTTCCCTGCTCGCAGCAACTGTCAGTATTTTTAAAAAGAAATTAAGAGGGGTTGAGGAAGTGAGAAACCTTGGAATGCATATCCTCAGATACCTGAAGGTGGCAAGACAGGTGGATAAGGCGCTAAAGAAAGCATATGGAGTGCTTTCCTTTATTGGATGAGGTTTTGAATACAAAAGCAGAGATGAAATGAGAGTGGGAACTGACTTCAGAGCAGTGATTGGAGGAGCAGCAAGTATGGGAAGGACAGAGCTGCTCCTCCAATCACAGATTATGTCTCTCCCATGCTGACTGATTCAGCTTCTCCAAGCACAGGTTCCCTCTCTCCCGAACTTGCTGCTCCTCCAGAGATAGTATCTATGAACCATGGAACCATAGAAAGGTTACAGCACAGAAAGAGGCCATTCAGCCCACCATATTGGTGCTAGCCATGAAAAGAGGCTAGCCACTCATTTTTAATCCCACTTTCCAGTGCCTGGTCTTAGCCTTGCAGGTTACAGCAATTCACGTGCAGATCCAGGTACCTTTTAAATGAGTTGAGTGTGTTAGCGTCAATCACCAGTTTAGGCAGTGAATTCCAAACACCTGAGTGAAAAGTTTTTCCTCATGTCACCTCTAATCCTTATACCAATCACCTTGGGCAGAATTTAGCCCTCGATAGGCGGGCGGGCCTCACCGGCTTGGTGGCAGGCGGGCAGCTGATCGCCGCCGCCGAAGCGGGCCCCGCTGCCATTTTAAGTGGGCAGGTCAATTAAGGCCTGCCTAGCGGGCTGCCCGACAAGAAGCGCCATGCGCTTCCTGTGCGGGGGCGGTGGGGGGAGGGATTCCCCAACTGTCAAAGTGCGCTCCTTCACACATGTGCGCAAAAGAGCGCACATCTCAGTGAGACTAAGTGCTGTCTCAGGGAGAGCGCTGACAATGCTTCAAAGTTTAAAAATAGAATAGTAAAAAAATTATTAATGTCTTCCTCATGTATCAATGTCACACGAGATGGGACATGTTAATAAACATGAATTATACTTTATTAAACTTTTTAAAAACAGACATGAAACCTCATCCCGCCAGTGGATGAGGTTTCATGTTTTTTCAGAAGCCCGCTGGGGCTCCTGGCCTGCCCACTGACCTTAAGGTTGGACTGGCAGGGCCTTTAATTGTCTTAATTATCCTGTCAATGGCGTCAATTGGCCATTGACAGATCGGTGGGCGGACAGCTGATTTCGCTGTCCACCCGCCTTCCTGAATACTTTATTGGCGCAGGATGACGTCGGGGGTTTCGCCTGACGTCATCCCACATCATTTTCGCTTCAGCGAGCGGGTCCCGCCCCCAACTTGCCAACGGAAAAATTCTGGCCCTTAAATCTATGCCCCCCTGTACTTGACCCCTCAGCTAGGGGAAACAGGCCTTTCCTGTCTACCTTATCAAGGCCCCTCATAATTTTGTACACGTTAATTAGGTCACCCCTTAGCCTCCTCTGTTCTAAGGAAAACAACCCTAGCCCAATTCAATCTTTCCTCATAGCTGCAATTTTCAAGCCCTGGCAACATTCTTGTAAATCCCATCAGTACTCTCCCCAGAGCAATTATGTCCTTCCTGTCATGTGGTGACCAGAACTGCACATAAAATTCCAGCTGTGGCCAAACAATCATTTTATACAGCTCCAGCATTTCATCTCTGCTTTTGTATTCAAAACCTCATCCAATAAAGGAAAGCATTCCATATACTTTCTTTACCACCTTATCCACCTGTCTTGCCACCATCAGGTACCTGTGGATATGCATTCCAAGGTCTCTTACTTCCTCAACCCCTCTCAATATCCCCCCATTTATTGAGTATTCCCTTGCTTTGTTTGCCCTCCACAAATGCATTACCTCACACTTCTGTGGATTGAGTTCCATTTGCCACTTCTCCAGCCACTCAACAAAACCATTGATATAATTCTGGAAACAACAGCTATCCTCTTCACTATCAACAACACGGCCAATTTTTGTGTCATCTGCAAATTTCCAAATCATGCCTCCCACATTTAAGTCCAAATTGTTAATATATACAACAAAAAACAAACACTGAGCCCTGTGGAATGCCACTGGAAACCATTTTCCACTTGCAAAAACATCCATCAACCATTACCCTTTGTTTCCTGTCACTGAGCCAATCTTGGATCCAACTTGCCATTTTCACCGATATCCCAAGGGATCTCACTTTCTTGACCAGTCTACCATGTGGGACCTTGTCAAATGTCTTACTAAAATCCATATAGACAACATCCACTGCACTACCCTCATCAATCCCCCTGTTACTTCCTCAAAAAATTCTATTCAGTTAGTAAGGCACGATACTCCCCTAACAAAGCCATACTGACTACATGCACTAACTGCATCAAAAAATGGCATGATGAAATGATGAGGACACTTTGGTGATTTTATACAAATGCATTGGTCCACAGTCTTGATGGTAATAGAAGGTAAACAAAGGCAATGCTACGACCCACCTGGAGACTAATAATTCCACCCATTTGAAGTGGCCTTGAAGCATGAGCATTTTACTACAGATCTTAAAATGTGCTATAATTCCCAGCTCTTCACATTGCATTGGCTTTGTCTCTTTGCACTATACTGGACTGTAACTTATGACTAGCGTCGGAAAGTGCTGGCCTGCAACAGTTAGAAGAAATAAATACCTATTTACCAGACCTTGAAAATTAAGTTGCCACTTCTGTTCGCCGGAGCTGCTTGGGGCCTGCTTCGAAAGACTTCTTGCAGGCCCCAGCGAAGTGTAGCTCCAGTGTATTCAAGGAGGCCATGCCCATTTTTTTACAGCACTTGCTGCCGTAAAGCAAGGTAAGTTTAAAGGGCCAGGGAACTTGACAAGCCAGAGGGAAGGTAAGTATCTAAGGTAAGTAGATAGGATTTGGGAGTGTGGGGGTGTCCTGGGGGTGGTCCGGGAGTGTGGGTCAGATCCACGGCTGTGTTGGGTGGGGGAGGGTGTTGGCCAGAGATCCGGGGGGGGGGGCGGAGATTGGTCAGAGGTCCAGTGGGGGGGTTCAGAGTTATGGGGGATGGGGGATGGGGGAAGGGGGATGGGGGATGGGGATGGGGGATGGGGATGGGGATGGGGGGTGGGGGTGGGTGCTCCATGGTTGGGGGCGGAGGTTGGTTGGAACTCCAAGGAGTCATGGGAAGGGGGCTGTCGGCGTCTGGGGTGGCGAAGGTAGGGGTGGTCTGAAGTCTGGAGGTGGGGGTGTGTGGGAGTCTAAGGTCGAGGGGGTTTGGAGGTCTGGAGGGGTTTGAGGGGGGGTCCAAGATGGGTGGAGGAGGTTGGATGTCCGTGGGGAGTGGGCGGGGGAGCCTGAGGTTGGAGGCGGATTTGTGTGTGTGACTTAAGGGCAGTCGGTCTGAAGGCTTTGATGTATTGGGAGACAAGCAAGGTTTGAATGTTAAATAGGTAAACATGGTTGAAGTTGTAGAATGTGAAGTGTAAAAGGAAAATTTACATTTTTAGATAGACCCAAGTAGTGAATTTCAAAGAGGTGGTAAGGTGTTACACTTAGCCCACAGAGGCTAAGCCAAACAGTGTGTTTATTTTTCCCAAAGCTTACTGATAATACTGGTACTATGGGAGATTTCTATTATTAGAAAAATAGAGTTGAAGAGACATATTGGGACAATTGGATTTACATTGAAAAGGGATGAACCGTGTAAAAGAGATGTGGTTATGTGTAAGGAAGGAAGACATTTTAAGATCTAACACAAGTGTGAAAGCCTCCTGCATGTAAGCCTCAAGCTGCTGTCTACAAGGAACCGAAGCTGAGAAAAACTTTGAATTTCACTGTCTAGGGTATCGTGTTACTTGTCCTGTGTCTTTTTTAAAATCTATGTGTCTTGCTGTTGCCTTAACGGAGGTGTAACTAGGAGTTAGATTAACTCGGGGAGCTAAGAGTTATCATAGCAGTAATTTGTAAACCTATGTATGTGCTTAAAATCAGTTTTTTATTAATAAAGGTTTAATTTAGTTTTGTAAGAAACCTATAAGGCTCGGTGCTCTTATTGTTACTGAATTCAAGGCACACATCGCAAAATAAATACAAATTGTAAAATAGTTGTGACAGTTATTTCAAGTTTCTCTCTGGAATTTGAACAGCTCAGCATTTACCATCCATTGTGCCATAACACTGGGAGCTTCCCAGAGGGATTCCCCAACATATCTTTGGGGTACCCACCAAATCAGGATCTGAAGAGCTCAGGATTTACGGGCCAATGTGCACTTGATCCCTTGACACGAAACACTTTCGGATCTTTTTGTCTTCAGCCACTTTTACCCCGGGGAAGAATTTTCGGGTCAGTGAGTGAGGGCGGGGCTCACTTGCCGATGCATAAAATGACGTGTGGTGACGTCAGGCGGGGGTCCCGACATCACCGCGCGTCATTTAGATTTTCAGTTCGGTGGACGCACAGCCAACTCGGCTGCGTGCCCGCCAAACTGTCAAAGGCTTATTAAGGCCTCTTAAAAACTAATTGAACTAATAAAATGAGCTGGCCGTCCAACCTTAAGGTTGGCGGGCAGGCGAAGAGCCCAGGCAGCCTTTGTGTTTTCCACGAGTGGGATGCGGTTAAGAAGTGTTTAAAAATTGAATAACATTTTTTTAAAAATTCATTGACATGTCCCAGCTCATGTGACACTGTTACATGAGGGGATATGTTTTAAAAGTTTTTAATTTCTTTATTTAGATGTTTAAAACTTAAACTAATCACCCTGAGGCACCTCTGTATCTCAGGGAAATTTCTGTACTCTTTTGTGTGCATGTGCGAAAGGGAACCCCCATCCGCCCACACAGGGAGCGCTCAGTGCTTCCAGGTGTGCGTCATGCTAGGCGGGCCAATAGGCCCGCCCACGTAAAATGGTGGCGTGGACCCGATCGGGTGTGCCGATCGGGTTCGCGCCCACTCCCGCCTGCCCCCATCACAACCCCCCTGATGGGGGAGTATTCTGCCCCTGGAAACTACATAAGTAAACAAACAGGCTGCAGCAGTCGGGAGTGGAAGGTCTAGGTCACATGATATACTGCATACACATTTCCTGAGTTGGATAGATTTTTGATAGACAAGGGAGGGCAGACAGTAAAGTGGAGTTGAGACCACAATCAGATCAGCCCTGATCTCATTGAATGGCAGAGCAGGCTTGAAGGGCTGAATCGCCTATTCCTGTTCCTAAGTCCTATGTTCCTATACTGACATACGTATAGATTTCCATGTACTTACATTGCAATCTTTCCCAAAATATCATCATATATTCCTCATTCGGTTTATGTGACAATTTTACAAATTTGTACATCCACATGACTATTCCAGAACTGTGAACCAGTAAATAATATCAAAGATCGTTTTAACCTAGCCCACTCTATCATCATGATTAAAAGCAAAATACTGCAGATGCTGGCAAACTGAAATAAAAATAGAAAATTCTGGAAAAACTCAGCAAGCCTGGCAGCATCTTTGGAGAGACAGAGTTAAGGTTTTGAGTCTGTATAATTCTTCATCAGATCTCTATCACCACATACACGCCTGCTATTGTGGAAGTAAAATTGGGACCAATTCAGGTCCATGATCTTTCCTCGGAACAGGAAAATGTTAGCAGAGGGGGAGAAAGGTGGAAAGGAAGAAGAAAGAGTCTCTGGAAGGATGGAAACCAGTAGAGATCACATGACCAAAGGGTTGCTGGTGCTTGGCAAATGTGGATGGTAATGAGACCAGGAAAGAAACAAAAGAAGGGTCAAGAAGAGCTGTAAATGGCAATAGTAGAATCATTATCTTTCCCTCTATGGGGCGCAAGGTATGACCTGAAATTGTTGAACTTGATGTTGAGCCCAGGAGGCTGTAAAGTGCTTCATTGAAAGATGAGGCTGTTTCTTGAGCTTCCATTCAAACATTGGGAGGCTAAAGACAAAGAAGTAAGAATGGGGAACTGAAATAAATTGTTAATATTCAGAAGAAGGCCTAGGAAACCAGAATGAACCATTTCACAAGGGTTTCCTGTGGGACAGCTTGGGGGAAAAAATGAATGAACAACTAAAATTGCTCATGTCCTTAACAAGAAGATAATCTCAATTCATGTAATTTATATCCATCAATGCCACCATCAGCATTAATTGAAGTACAACCCAGATGGCTCCAGGATCAATTCTCGGTCTGCTGTGTAAACAGATTAGGGTGGCAATCGGCATATTGCAATTGACCCCTGGTTTAGAGAATGGAAAATAAAATCAGTCAGGGTGGTTGCTCCTGATCACTATCCAGTAACCTTTGACATTTATTAGCTTGTGTCTACTGAAACAAAACATTAACTATAAATGTTGGATATTATAAGGCTCCTACATGTGTGGTGGGGAGTGTTTGTATTGTGCCATCTGACAGGCTGGATGGTCTAGTAGGTATTTTCCTCTCTGTCATTCTTTGCAGAGTGATTGCATGCAAGGTGTATTAGTTCTTTTCTGCAAACATAGGAGCCTGAAGACAGTTCTGGGACTGGGCATGTGCACTCAGTCACAAATGCACCCCGAACCTGGGGAACTGATTGAAGAGCAAACCAGGAGTGGGACCTGCCAAAGCATGTTGCTTTGTTGGAGCCTGGAGCTGCTTTCTGCCATTCCCAGGTTAACCGAAGCATGTCCCCCCATATGATTGGAGCACTGGAAGTTTTTGCTGTACTCCTTGCAATGGAAGGGCTCCCTGCCCCGCCCCTCACCCCCCACCATATGAACATTCAGGGGCTCACACAGGGTGCCTGACTCAGTAAAACCCTTCCTGCAGATTGGACAGCAGAAGGACGGGCTTCTCACCTGTGGCTGGTCAGCCTGTAGTGGCGGGTGATCGAAGATTTTGTCATACATGCTCACCACTGTGACAACACCTGTGCAGCAACAGGTTTTTGGGCATTTATAGTAATTATGGTTTTATTTAGTCTGCAATGTACCTTTAAGAATAATACTTGTTAGGCAAGATCACACGATCTGTAGTAACCAATAGGAGAGTAGCTCAGACTACCCCAGCATTCAGTGTAGGGATAGAGTCTGAGCTGAAAGCACACGTGTAGTTGATGCTGAGTATATTGAAAATAAACTTAATGTTTCCACCCAAAAAGTGTCTGCAGATCGACTCTATCATTAATGTTACAATTTGGCCGCCCTACAACAAACTGGCAATGAGGATGGGGTAAAACAGGATTGAACAGAAGAAATCAAGTTAAAAAGAAATCAGCACTTTACCTGACGCAGTGATTGTAAGTAGCAAGCTCCATTAGAATTGAAGAAGTTATCCACTCTCAAAATGCCACAATTTGGGTGAATTGATCATTTGAACCTACCACAAACAATTGGTCTCAATACATAGAATGCCTCACGTTCTTTTATCAAGCGAATGAGATTACAGGGGAAGAGAAGAAGCGAGCGATCCACTTGAGTACTTGTGGGAGAAAAACCTACAGCCTGATTCGAAGTTTGATGGCACCCAGTGCCCCAGATTCAAAGAATTTAGATGAATTGGTGGACCTCGTGAAGGGTCACCTTCAACTCAAGCCCTCAGTCACAATGAAGAGGTTTCAGGTTTAATTCACGAAATAGACTCCCAGGTGAGACAATTGCATGCTACGTGGCAAATCTGAAGCAGCGAACGGAACATTGTGAGTTCGGTATGACTCTGGACGACATGCTCAGAGATCGTTTAGTTTGTGATGTGAAAGGGGACACTATTCAAAAAAGATTATTGTCCTAAGTGAACCTGGATTTCAAGAAGGCACTCGAGATAGTGCTGGCCATGGAAAGTTCAGTAAGAGATTTACAAGGAATACAGGGTGCGCAAAATGGCGCCGTCCTCCACGTTGGGCGGGGAGCCTCAAGCGAAAGTGGTGTGAAAAAACGAGACTCTGCCGAGAAGTGGGAAACAGTCCCTGCTATCCGAAGAATAAAGAAAAATAACTTAGCAGCCAAACCGAAGAATAATTTTAATAGAGGTGGAAACAATCGCCCTTTTAGCGATTGGCAGTTTAAAAAAAAATTGAATGTTACTATTGTCATAGAAATGAACATGTGATGAGGCAATGCAGGGAAAGATTCAAGCAGGCTTATAAACAAAAGAAGAAGCCCAATGAAATTTACAATGTAGAAGAGCCTGAAACAACAAATTCTGATATTTACTCATTGTTTAATCAGAAAGTTGGAAAGACAGAACCAATATTTGTCACAGTGAAAGTAAATGACAAACCTGTTAGAATGGAAGTGGACACAGGAGCTTCCACCACAGTAATTGGGGAATATATTTTCAGATCTTCAAATAATAGTGAACATCAGTTAAGTTTAGAAGAAACAGCCACCAAACTAAAAACATATACAATTGAAGACATTCAATTAAAAGGCATTAACAGAGTAACTGTCCATTATGGAAACCAATTGGCAAAGCTACCCTTGATGGTGGTATCAAGTGAAGGGCCAAGCCTCCTGGGGTGAAATTGGTTGAAGGAGATTAAGTTAGAATGGTATGAAATTTTCCAGTTGAGAGCAAGTGGGCTACCAGAGCTACTTAGAAAGTACGCCACCGCCTTTAACGATGAACTGGGGAAAATCCAGGTCCTGCAGGCCAAGTCATGTGGATCCAGAAGCAACATCTCGCTTCATGAAGGCGAGACTGGTGCCACATACCCTGCAAGAAAAAATCAACATTGAACTGAACAGACTAGAGAAACTGGGCGTTATACAACCTGTTCAGTTCTTGGAATGAGCAGCACCCATCCTTAAACCTGACCAAAGTGTCCAAATTTATGGAGACTACAAACTAATGGTTAATAAAGTAGCCAAACTGGACAGGCACCCCATTCCAAAAATTGAAGACCTGTACACCAAGCTGGCAGGAGGTACAATGTACACAAAGCTTGACATGAGTCTTGCTTACGAACAATTAGAGTTGGTTAATGTTAATTATCACAATTAATACCCATGAAATGTTGTACCAATATACATGATTGCCTACCGGTGTCTTCTCCGCTTGTGCCATCTTTCAGAGAACAATGGAAAGCTTACTGCAGGGACTGCCCCAGGTTGTAGTTTATTTAGGTGATGTATTTGTGACAGGATTCACTGAAGAAGAGCATTTGGCAAACTTAGAAGAAATCTTAAAACATTTCTTGCAAGCTGGAATGCTTTTAAAAAAAGAAAAATGCACGTTCCAAGCGAGGGAAGTAATCTATTTGGGTCACCGGGTAGATTCACAAGACCTCCACCCGGTTGAGGAGAAAATGAGAGCCATAAGAGAGTCACCTGCACCAAAGAACACCTCAGAGCTCAAATCATTCATGGGAATGATCAACTATTATGGGCGGTTCTTACCCAATTTGTCTACAGTGCTGGTCCCCTGGATTCTCTACTCAAAAACAACCAACGTTGGTCTTGGAAGGTGTCCCAGAAAGAAGCTTTCATAAAGGTGAAAAAATAGCTGCACTCGTTCAGTCTACTAGTGCATTGTGACCAGGCAGAAGAATTGGTGCTGACATGTGATGCATCTCCCTACGGAGTGGGAGCAGCACTCTTTCATTGGATGGATGGTGGCACAGAACAGCCAATAGGTTACGTATCAAGGACACTCACCGCAGCAGACAAGGGATACTCACAGATAGAAAAAGAAGGCCTGTCCATCATCTTTGGTGTCAAGAAATTTCTCCAGTATGCACACGGCTGTCATTTTACAATTGTTTCAGATCACAAACCATTGCTGGGTTTGCTAAGTGAGGACAAGGCTACACCACTCATAGCCTCAGCAAGAATACAACGATGGGCCTTAATTCTGGCAGCATACAAATACACTTTTCTACATAGGCCTAGCAATCGAATCGTAAATGCCGATGACCTGAGTTGTTTGCCTTTACAGGAAAATGATAAGCACGCCGCAGTTCCACAAGAACTTCTTTTACGTTAAATTTCTTAGATTCCTCGTTGGTATGTGCTCAACAGATCAGAGACTGGACAAGTCGGAACCCAATCCGATCTCAAGTACGAGAACAAGTGCTACATGGTTGGTCTCAGGAGCCTGTATCTGACAAAATAAAACCGTACTTCAACAGAAGACATGAAATAACCAGTCAGGATGACATCTTATTGTGGGGAGCACGAGTGATAGTTCCTCCAAAGGGAAAGGAACCAGTTTTAATTGCACTACACAGTGCCCATCCAGGAATTTCCTGAATGAAGACCATAGGTCGCATATACCTATGGTGGCCTGGGATGGATGGTGAAATAAAGGGTTTAGTAAAGCACTGTGTGCAATGTCAGCAACTGTAAAAGTTGCCAGTGACAACTCCATTACACCCATGGGAGTGGCCAGGTAGATCCTGGGTGCGGTTACACAATGACTACGTTGGACCTTTCCTGGGAACAATGTTTCTGCCCATTGTCAATGGCCAGTCAAAATGGTTGGACATACATGAGGCGAAGTCACCAATGTCGGACGCTACAATTGAGAAACTACGTCAGAGTTTTGCTATTCATGAGCTACTAGATAACATCCGATAACGTCACAGCATTTACAAGTGCTGAGTTTCAACGGATTGTCAGTCTCAACAGTATCACTCATGTGAAAACTGCACTGTGCCACCCTTATTCAAAAGGACTGGCTGAAAGGGTAGTTCAAACGTTCAAGACGGGCATGGACGAGGTAACTGGCGATTCCTTGCCAACCAAGCTAGCACGCTTTCTTTTTCATTACAGGACTACCCCTCACACAACAACGGGTGTCACACCTGCGGAGTTATTGTTGAAACGCCGTCTCAGGATGAGATTGAGCTTAATAATGCCGAATTTAGAAGGGGACGTGGAAAGAAGTCAGGGAAGCCAGAAAACTAGACATGACTGGCATAGTCACGAGAGGAAGTTTACCGTGGGAGAGACAGTATATGTGGAGAACTTTGGGGAAGGACCAAAGTGGTTAACGGATGAAATAAGTGCAGTAACTGGACCTCTATCTTACCACATGGAGGTGGAGGGCCAGATCATCTGCAAACATGTGGACCGTTTAAAGAAGAGAGAGGCAAATCACCAACATTTGGTTCCACCAGTGACCATGAGCGTGCATTTCCTGCTGAGGATACTCAACCCAGGACTGGCATGTCTGATGTTCCTGTCAGAGTTGAGGATACAGAACTGCAAGTGCCCACCGAAGCACCTGATGTTCAGGCAAGTCCAGAAAAGGAGGTTCCTGACAAATAATCTGAAGTTGTGGAGCTGCGCCATTTCACACGTACCAGGAAACCACCTGAAAGACTGAACTTTTAAATTCCTTACCCGGTGTAAATATTATGATGTCTTGATAAATATGTACTTGTGTATATAATATGTATAGCCAAGTTAAAAGGGGGGGAATGTGGTTTTATTTAGTGTGTAATACACCTTTAAGAATAATGCTTGTGAAGGAAGATCACATGATCTGTAGTAACCAGTAGGAGAGTAGCTCGGCTACCTCAGCAGTCAGTGTAGGGATAGAGTTGGAGTTGAAAGCACGCGTGTGGTTGCTGCTGAGTATATTGCAAATAAACTTAACGTTTCCACCCAAGAAGTGCCTGCATATCAACTCTATCATTAATAGTGGGAGGTTTATTAATTATTTAATTTATTATTATTAATTTTTAAATGTATTATTTAATAGGGAGGTGGTGGCATGGTGGTATTGTCACTGGAGTAGTATTCCAGAGACCCAGGGTAATGATCTGGGGACCTGGGTTCAAATCCAACCATGGCAGATAGTGAAATTTGAATTCAATAAACATCTGGAATAATGAGTCTGATGATGATCATGAAACCATTGCTGATCGTCGTAAAAACCCATCTGGTTCACTAATGTCCTTTAGGGAAGGAAATCTGCTGTCCTTACCCGGTCTGGCCTACACGTGACTCCAGACCCACAATAATGTGGTTGTGTCCTCTGAACAAGGACAAATCAGGATGGGGAACAAATGCTGGCCTAGACAGCGACACCCACATCCCATGAATGAATTTGGGAACTGGGTTGACCGATCATTTGTCCCCTTCGCCGTCAGGGCTGATGGCCTGAAGGTGCTGGGGATATGATTCAGAGGGACCGGGGCATGCGTTAGAAACTGGAAGGAGCAAGTGTTGGTGGTGCAAAGAAAACTGGGCATGTGGGAGCGATGCTCCCTCTCCATTGTGGGTAAGAACCTGGTCATCAGGTGTGAGGCACTCTCACTGTTGCTGTAAGTTGCGCAGGTCTGGCCCATTTCTCACTACTGCACGATGGCGATCACCCGAGCCATCTTTCGCTTAATCTGGAGGTTGAAAATGGATCGTGTCCGCAGGGATGCAATGTACAAGCCTATAGATAAGGGGGGAAAAACGTGCCCAACATCGCCCTCATACTGATGGCCACCTTTGTGTGCGGCTGCATCAAGCTGTGCATAGACCCTTGGAACGCAAACATCAAGTGTCACTACGTGCTGAGGCTCTACCTGTCCCAGGTGTTGCGAAGGATGGGTCTGGCCACGCTGCCGCGGAACGCTCCAAGTAGTTGGACCACCTGTCCCTCATGGAAAAATTTATGCAGAGAAACACCTTTGACCACAAGTCCAGCAGGCAGTGGTCAGCACGTAACGTCTTAGAGGCCCTGTGGGAAAAGGAGAGGGTGGATCCTGTGGGATGGTTCCCCGAGCAGACTGTCAAAGCCATTTGGCAGAATGCCTCATTGCCAGAACGTTCCAACAAGCACCAAGATGTAGCTTGGCTGGTGGTGAGAAAGGCCCTCCCCGTCAGATCCTTCCAACATGCCAGGAGTCTCACCCCCTTTGCACGTTGCCCTTGAGGTGGCTGTGGTGGGGGCGAGACCGTTGTTCACCTCCTTGTGGATTGTGCCTTTGCAAAGAAGGTCTGGAGAGAGATGTAGTGGTTTCTGTCGAGGTTCATCTCGAGCAACACGGTGACACAGGACTCTTTGCTCTACGGGCTGTTCCCAGGGACACACACCGAGACAAACATCAGCTGCAGCTGGAGGATCATCAACTCGGTGAAAGACGCTCTTTGGTCTGCCCGAAACTCGTTGGTCTTCCAATGCAATGAGTTGTCCCCGACCAAGTGTTGCAGACTGGCACATTCCAAGGTCCAGGACTACGTGCTGAGGGACACACTAAAACTTGGGGCAGCCGCAAAAGTGCAATTGGAAAAGATCACTGTCTAAGACCTTTCTGCCATAGTGCACCGAGGGGCTGGGAATTGTTTAGAGCCCCTTGGGCTGTACAGCTCATAATGAATGTATGCATTGAATACTAATTGTATTATAATTGTATTGAAGCACCTCAGAGTGCAACATGATGTATGTTGATAACTCCAATACCATTGCACTGTCTGACTGTCTGTAATGACCATATTGAAATGGCTGTAATATTCATTGATTGTATTGAAGCACCTCGTGATCCATGTATAAAAGTTGAATCTGATTGCACTTTTTGTGATGGTGACTTTGAAATGTTTTGTAATGTTCTTCCAGATATTTTATGAATAAAGTGTATTTTTCAAAAAAAAAATCCCATGAATGAATTTATTAAAAAAAGTACAGCTCGGCCACCCTACAATAGTACTAATGACCATTTCTGCATTGAAGTTGTAGGCCTGGCCTCAACCCTTCATTCCTAAGCAACAAATTCTTATCAATTCCAGGAGGGAAAAAGACCCATAAAACTTCAAAGAAGAAACTAATCCACTAATTAGAGCATAAAGTCTTTTATTTTGTCAACCAAGGAGCACTATAATTACAATTGCAGTACACAAGATAACAGAAAAACGTCACAAAGCTTACTACACTCCGCTTTGTGCATTCAGCGGTATTACTGTTCCGTCCTCAGCCTTGCTGTATAATCAAACCAGCCTTATGAACTCTGAAACCTGCCTGCCTGCCTGACACTAGATAAAATTACATAATGCAGAGAACTCTGTAACAGACAGGATCAAATTACTCATTCCAGATTAACTGTTGGGTGTCTTGTCCTCCAAGGGGGCAAACCAGAAATCTGGCCCAACCCACCTGTGCTGCAAATAGATACTGTTCATCTTTTATATGTTTGTAAACAGCCCTACAAAAATGTTACAATATACGGGATAGAGAACATATAGGTCCAGAGCTTCCAAGGAGAGGCAATCAGTGGGACTGCTGTACCGCATTTCTTGCCAAATCTTCTGAGTCCGGCTTTACCAGAAATACAGAGAAACACAAATTCCTCGGGGAGCCCCGTCGCAGCAGAGTAAAGTTGCGGGGAAGACAGGACACGCACTATGGTGAGTTTAAAGGTTGAGTTTTAATGTTAATGAATGGGTGAGTGGATGACTGAGTGAATTGGTAGTGTGGGTAGGTGGGCGAGGTAAGTGGGTTGGGTGGGTGAGTTAAGTGGGTAAATGGGTAAGTGGGTGGGGGTTGAGGATGTAGGTGAATCAGGTGGTAGGTGGGTGAGGTGGAAGGTGGGTCAGATGTTGGGTGGATAGGGTGGTAGGTGGGTAGGGTGGCAAGTGGGTGAGATGGGGTGTGGGTGCGGTGGCAGGTGGGTAAGATGGTAGTCAGGTCGGGAGGATAGTTGGGAGGTCATGTGTAGTTGGGGGTCAGTGTGAGTGATTGGGGTGCCAGTTCTGGAGCTGGGCCAGAAGTTAGACTAGGCGTTACCTGTCTAACATTTCCTGGATAACTATCCAGGTAAGTATGGAATGGTCTGAATGCCTCCGGCTCTAATTATGAGTCAGGGACATTCACGGAGGGTTGCAGGGAGCAGTGGAATTGCCCATTGGAAGTTGAAACTATTCCCACTAGGTCAGCACATCAGGGTACCCACACGTAACTGATGTGTGTCTCTGGTCGATGATCTGGTGACTGGAAAACTTGGACCATAGGTTTTTCAAGGTGCCTGAGGGAATATTCAAGGAAAATTTCCTTCTGAGTTATTTTTTTCTTTGACCTCGGGGTTTGGGTGACATTGACAAGGCTGGATTCATTGCCTTTCTTTAGTTGCCCTGAGATTTAATGCGTGGGTGGTGGTGGGGGGGAGGATGGGGGGCAAGGGGTAGAGGGGTTCTTCATTGTTTGGCTGCTAACTGTTCATATATTGCTGAATGAAGGCAGAATGATAATTAAGCCTTCTGATTTTAGAGTGAACTATGACTGCAGGTATATGTAAAAATGACCCCTCAAATGATGAATTCTATAATTAAGGTAAAAAATGATTTTAAAGAAACCAGAACATTAACCTGTTTCAATGTAAGATCTGCTTTTGTGTTTTCTGTTTAAGATGTGAGCGCAGATCCACTTCATGCCAATAGGTAACATTGATATAGTGCACACCTTCAGCTTGTCTCAAGAATCCTTAAACTACACCAAATTTCCATGGGGGCCCAAATGCAGCTGATGATGCAAGTCAGATTCATTTAGTAATGTATTTATTGAAAACAGTTCAAAACAATTTTTTAATTAAAGGCCTACAAATTCAGCCACACATGGTGCTAATGGTCTTCTAGGCTTCCAATATGGCCGGCAAAATAAGCATGCTCATTCAAGCCAAAGGTGTGCCATTTGCCATATTGGCAGCGACCAAAAAACCAGTATGCAATGCCCACACCAGATTATTCTTTTGCATAGGCATATTAGGGGCTAGTGCCTATTGGAGGCTCTGACTTCAAGACTAACTTATCCTGGGGCAGCCAGCACCTTCGGATGCTGGACACCTGACATAAAAACAGAAACGCTGAAAATGCTCAGCAGGGCAGGCAGCATCTGTGAAGAAGCAGAGATGACATTCTGCCGAAGGGTCACTGACCTGAAACTGGAGTCAGAAAGAGCAGGATTGCTCCCTTCCACCTCACTTTCAAAGAATGCGGGCCTGTGCCAGCCATAACCTTGCCCTCCATCCCCAATCGTCACCACCTCCCCCTTCAGATCACTGTTTCCTTAAAATTTACCATTCTCCTTCCGATCATTGCTGCCCTTCCCAAACATTGCACCCCCTCCCAGTCACCGCTCTTCCTTCCAATCACCTCTTCCCCTCATAATCACCATTCCCCATGTAAGTTACTGTTCCCCACCCTTGTTGTGGCTCCCTCCCTGGCTGCCACACTCTCCTACACTGATTACCAGCACACCCTCATCAGAAATGGGAATGTTCAGAGTTCCATTTGCAACTCAGCAGATACTGAAGTGTGCCCCCATGCAGCAAGACCTGGACAACATTTAGGCTTGGGCTGATAATTGGCTAGTAACACCTGTGCCACACAAATGCCAAGTAATGGCCATCTCCAACAAGAGAAAACCTAACCACCTCCCCCTAATATTCAACAGCATTGCCATCACTGAATCCCCCACCATCTAAATCCTGGGATTACCATTGACCAGAAATGTAAATGGACTAGATATGTAAATACTATGATTGCAGGTCAGAAGCTGAGTCTTTTGTGGTGAGTAACTCGCCTCCTGAATTCCTAAAGCCTGTCCACCATCTAGAAAGCACAAGTCAGGAGTGTGCTGGTATACTCTCCAATTTCCTGGATGAGTGCAGCTCCAACAACATTCAAGAATCTCACCACCATCTAGGACAAAACAGCCTGCATGAATGCACCTCCCCCACCCCCATTCTGCCAATTTAAACATTCACCTCTTCCACCACTAGCACACAAAATGAAATGTGATGACTCACCAAAACTCCTTTGATAATTCCTTCCAAATCTCAAATTCTACTCCCTAGAGCAAGGGCAGCAGAAGCATGAGAATGCCACCACCTGCAAGTTCCCCTCCAAGTTATATAACATTCTGATTTGGAAATATATTGATGTTCCACCATTGTCGCTGGGTCAAAATGCTGGTCCTCCCTACCTAACAACAATGTGTGTGTGCATGTATCACACAAACTGTAACAGTTCAAGAAGATGGCTCATCACCATCTTCACAAGGACAATTAGGAATGTGTAACAACTGCTATGGGACCAATATCCCATAGGCAAATAAAAAAAATGTATAGTGACAGCTTGAATGTATTGGCCAAAAATTGCTCTTAAAATAATCGTGTGGCTAACCGTTCTTGCCATTATTTATATGTAACTGGTACAGCAATTTCAGGCAAGGGCAGATACGTGGTGAAACAAAAATATCTGTAAGTTGCTGTCTGAGTTATGCTGCTCTGCCTTTAAGGCATGAAAATTATATATTGTTGCCTAGCTCACCATTGAAATGCATAGAATAACATGGAATTGGTGTATATGTGTGGTAGATATTAACTAAACTTGTCGCAGAAAATTAAGTCACAGTCATTTAGTCATTTTGTGTTTTTTAATTTCATTTTATTTTAACAATGTGATAACATAATGACTGTCAATCAATCTCTTGGCTTTGAAAATTAACTATTTCAAGTTTGGAGTCTCATTCTTTCAAGCATTAATTATGTTAGACATTTTAAAACTGTCGCATTAAAATTTTTTTAAAAACTTTTCCTTTCTGGCTTTTTCTTTCTCTCACCCTTAATCCAATCTTTCTTTCTCTTTCTTTATTTCTCTTCCTGGTTTGACACTGAATTTTAATTTACACTGGCTTCTCAATCCTTGCAGTTTATTTCTCAATCCTTCAATCTGATTGATTATTTATAGCTTTCAGATGCCCTGTATCCCTCACCGCACCATAATCACCTTGTACTTTTAGCAAGTTGCATGCAAAACTTTATGTCCCGACGTCACCGCGCGTCATTCCTATCTTCAGTTCAGCAGGCGTGCACTCGGGCCAGCTGCGCACCCGCCAAACTGTCAAAGGCCTATTAAGGCTATTTAAATTCCAATTGAAATAATTAACTGAGCTGCTGGTCCAACCTTAAGGTTGGCGGGCAGGCGAAGAGCCCAGGTGGCCTTCGAATCAAGATGAGGTTTCATGAGGGTTTTTAAACTTTAATAAAAATTTTCAAAAAAATTATAGACATGTCCCAGCTCATGTGATACTGTCACATAAGGGGATGTCTTAATTTTTTTTCCCTTTATTTAAATTTTTACATATCAAACTGACCTCCCTGAGGCAGCTCTGTGCCTCAGGGAGATTTCTGCACCTTTTCGCATGCATACACGAAAGAGTGCAGGCCCTGACTCAGCCTACTCTCCCCACCCCAGGTGCGCGTCATGCTGGGCAGGCCTTAATTTTTAATTGGCACACCCAAGTAAAATGGCGGCGCGCAGCTGATTGCGGGCGTCGATCAGCTGCGTGCCTGTCTGCGCCCACTCCCCACCCCACTCCCCCCACCTTCCCCCCCATGACTTCTTTGTGGAAGTGTAAGGCTAACTAACAAATGATGCCCGGCTACAGCATTTAGGTGCCCTGCCACAACAAATTATGACACAATCTTCCTGTGTTTATTGGTGGCATGCTTTTGCATAGTAATTCTTCCCTCACTTATTTCATTTTTAATTCAGCAATCAGGTGCTTTGTAATTGAGTTCAGGAATAAAGTACACCTCCAAATTAGTAGCCAATATGATTGTCAGAACATTCAGAACTCAAGAGTTCTTGAACTGGGAAAGAAGTATCTATGCTGACAGAAAGGATAACCATGCTTAAAAGCAAGCCCAGTGATTGGACATGAAAACAATCCCATTGCATCTAGACTGCAACATATTGTCCCCAGTATTTTTAAGGTTCTGCTACTGCCATGGCTCAGTTTACAGGCAAGTTCAGGGTCCTGGAACAGAAATGTAAAAAAAATCACAACTATTGGAGAGCAGGGAGGAAAACAACAATTTTTTTTTTATTTTTCAGCAAATTGGCCAAGGGTAATTCTTCTTTATAAAATGTTAACCTATTTTATTCTTTCAGATTCTGATTGACAATTTCCAGTACTCACTGTTTTATTTCAAATTATTTATGCTGTACACAATTTTAATTTAGTGTTAAAGTGGACTTCTTATAATGTGTCCAATTAATACTTCACAACTGCATTCTTCCAAAGGATTCGATGGGGAATGAGATAACCAGTGTTTTATTTAGATTGGTGACTGTACAAATTCTAAAATATTGCTCAAGTGAGATGACTCTGAGCATCCAGTAATGAGTTCTTGTTCTGCTTTTCCAACTCTTCCAATTTCACACATGACATTTTACTTCCTTATCTAGCCTTTTCCATATGTTCTGTTTACTTTTGCATCCTGAAGTTTTTACTTCTGCTTCCCTCTTCTTGTGACCTTTAGTTCATATTTGAATGTTGCCAAGGAACAGTAGCAATAAGTTTAATGTAATATTCAATTCAATGAGGTTGCTTCCCCAAATTTTTTCTTCTGTTTCTTTAATGCATTGTGATCAGTGATTAAGTATTCCTTCCCTTTTTACCATCTCTTTGCTCTCTTTTAGTTAGCTTTTTTCTCTCCTGAGTTATGTGTTTAACAGGAATATCTTGCTGAAGTTTTTCATCCTGCACTCACCAGGACAAAGGCAACAATGCCAAATTTCAAACAATCACAACAATTTATACTACAGGAGAAAAGAGGTGCTGATTGGGGTGTTGACAGGAATGCCTTGTCTATGTGTTTTTTCAACATTGTTAGCTTATTTACAAACATGCCCCTGAGGAAAGTCATTGCCATTTGTGCCACGTCGCTATATCATGGCAGTATAGACACATAGCCATTTTTGAATCTGTATTCATTAAACTTATGAATTTAGCAGCTTATGTAGTCAAGTTCAGTTTTAAGGACACCATGAATGTCCAAATAGATGGTGCAACCATGGAATTCCCTCTAGGCCTAGCACACATTAACATTTTCGTCGGTTTCCGTGAGAAACGTGTTTTTGATGGAATGAGCCCTGACCTCCTATCCCGTGCATATTTCTGATAAGTAGATGATAAGTTGCATTATTTGAATCTGTAGCTGCATGTAAGGATTCCCTTACACACCTCTAATGCTCTCAATCTCATGCTCCAATTCATTTTTGAGATGGAGCAGTCTAATGCTCTCCCTTTCCTCAGTATGCTGGTTGAGAAATCACTAATGGTTTTCCCACTACTGTCTACTACAAGTCTATTTTCACCAGTCAACATACATGTTGGGATTTATATTTCTCCAGGCTCTATAAGATTGGCCTATCATCAATCTTGTAAATAGGGCCCTAGCCATTTGCTCACCATGCAAGCTTGACACAGAAATTGAGTGAATAAAAGCTATCCTGCAGGACAATGTTATCCTGATCAGGTCATTGTTCGCTATGTATCACACAAACTTGCAAATAAAAAAAAAAGGAGAACAAAATGAGGGATAGAGTTTACTGAAATTGTTGAATTCAATGTTGAGCCCAGAATGCTGTAAAATGCCTAATTGAAAGGTGAATGTTTCAGCAATTCCTGAAGGTTACATTGCGCACCACTGTAACAGTGCAGCAGACCAAGAACAGAAATGTCAGTGTGAGAGTGACATGGAGAATTGAAATGAAAGGCCACTGGAAGCTCGGGATCATGCTTGCGGACAGGTGGAGGTGTTCCACAAAGCAGTCACCCAATCTACGTTTGATCTCCCCAGAATGCAGTAGGCAAGATTGGAGGAAGCACATGTATATTAATGCTTCGCCAGAAGGGAGTGCCTGGGGCCTTGGACAGTGAGCAACCAGGAGGTAAAAGGACAGGCGTTACATCTCCTGTGTTTGCAGGGAAAGGTGCCGTGGGTAGGAGACCAGGTCTTAGAGGTGACTGAGGAGTTGGACCAGTGTATCACGGAGGGAAAAGTCCCTTTGGAATACTGAAAGGGGAGGGGACGGGAAGATGTGTTTGCTGGTGGCATCATGCTGAAGATGGCAGAAATGGCAGAAAATGATCCATTGAATACCGAGATCAGTGGGATGGAAGGTGAGGACAAGGAGAAGTTCAGCCAAGTGGGAGGAGAGTGGTGGTTGGGCCTCCATTCAAGGAGAAAGTGGAGAGCCCTCAGATCATCATGGCAGAGAATGGAGGTGTAGAGAAATTGGATGTCTATGATAAAAAGGAGACATCTAGGGCGAGGAAACTGGAAACGTTAAAATGATGGAGGGCATCAGAAGAGTCACGGATGTAGGTAGGAAGAGACTGGACAAAAGGGAGAAAAAATAGAGTCAAGGTAGGAATAAATCAGTTCAGTGGAGCAGGTACAGGCTGAAATGATAGCAAGACCAGAGAAGGCCTGTTTAAGGAGCTTGGAAAGGAGGTAGGAGTGAGCTG
The DNA here is from genome assembly GCF_964194155.1 of Cetorhinus maximus. NCBI lineage: Eukaryota > Metazoa > Chordata > Chondrichthyes > Lamniformes > Cetorhinidae > Cetorhinus > Cetorhinus maximus. The sequence goes on from NC_135881.1 coordinate 86,731,805, forward strand.
TTCAGTGTTGGAGAACTATGAGGTGGGAAGCAGTGGAGGGAAGATCACTGGAGGAGCTGAGTTAATGCCTATTGTGGAAACAATGGCTTGATATTTGGTGGTGGGGTCATGGTCTGGGGGGGATGGGGGGATGGAGTGGGGGGAGGAGGAAATGTCCGAAAGTTGGTGTTCAGCCTTGATAAAGTAGAGATCACTTCGCCAGACAACAACTGCAACCAATTTGTCAGCAGGTTTCATGACAATGTCAGGGTTAGACCTGAGAGAACAGAGTGCCTCAAGTTCAGAGGGAGACAGGTTAGAGTAGGTGAGGGGAGCAGAAAAATTGAGACAGTCGATGTTACGCCAACAGTTCTCAATGAAAAGATCAGATGTGGGCAAGAAGCCAGAGGGAGGGTTCAGGTGGAGGGAGAATACGGGAGGGAACTCGTAACATGGCTCATTTATGCTTGTTAGAAATGGCATACATTCATATGCAGGGGCCCGTTCTCTGCCAACAAAAGGAATATGTTCAAACCCTGCACCGTTTCTTGAATTACTCAGAAGCTTGGGAAGCCTGTAGTTCACTGTTGCTTTCTCCAATGCTATGCCTCGACCAATTAGAGTCATCTTGCCAATTCAATCAGCACCCCTTTACTCTTGTGGTATAATTTGTTTGAAATTTGGCATTCTTGCATTTGTCCTGATCTGTGCAAGACAAAAAGCTTCAGCAACAAGTCTCTCTTTTCAATAATATTCAAGTTCTGTATTACCAAGCAACTGTTTATATGTTTAAGATTCAAATGTTTTCTTTTCCCTTCCCTTCCTGTGAATCAAATGTCAGTTTGCCCCATAGTCTGGTCCTGGTTTTCTAATGTTGTGGCCCAACACCTCCTACAAGTATTTCTTGAAGTTATGACATCATAGGATATAATTGAGGAAGCGGGGATTTTAATATTTCTTGTCAAAGAGAAGCCAGGTGGCTGGGCAATTAAAATCACCCCGGTTACTTACCTGCCCTGGAGTTGACCATTGCCAATTTTAACCTGCTCGACGAAGCGGGCAAAATGGAAAATCAGCTTTTCTTTCTTTTAAATGCATTTCAGGTACAAATACAAAATTAGGATCTGGCTGCAATTTTAATTTGATTGCCTGAGAGAGAAGTTGTAGTTGTTTTTCCTGCCAGCGATGCCCTGGCAGCTGCTCCCGATACAACCTTGTGTCATCGGAGGACTTCAGGGCCATGGAATTTCCAACTACCAGCAAGGCAGGAAGTCATCTGGTGGGATTTAAATAAGGCCCAAGAGTTAAAGTAGCTTGGACCTATTCTTTCAGTGGTGGGTTAATTTCTAATTCAATGCTACCCACTCACTCAAAAACTGCCTAAATTCAAAATCAGAGCTGAAGGTGCTAATGCTAAAAAGGTTCTACTTGGACAACCAGTTGGTTGTCTATTCAGATGGTGAAGAAGCCCCTGTCATTTTCAGACTAAGGTCTCATTTAAATCTTGTAGGTGATCCGCAGGTCGCCAAACAGACTTACTGGTATAATTGCCAGTTTAAGGACTAAGGATCCGGCCAGGTTTGCCACCATGTGATAAGTTGCAGGTTTGGAGGGGGGGTCACGATAGTGAAGGGTGGGGTTGCCAGGGTGACAGCTTCCCAGAATTTAACTTGTGAGTCCTGAAGTATCACTTCTACTTTTTCTGGTACCACAAATATAATTTAACACATCTTTAACAAGTCTCTTTGATTCTATCATCTGTGGAGCGGATTGGAACCTGTGCAGTGCTGGCTCCAGCAAGTATCAACCTAAAATGCAAATCAGGGTCTTGTTTACCATATAGGATCCCAATTTTCATATTAAATGAAATCATGTGTACCGAAGCTTATGTAGTGATCATGATTCATGTAAAAGACAATACTTACTGGATTACCTGAGGAGTGCGTACTCACATCAAAATGTTCATTTTGGTCAGAATAGAAACCATTATAAAAGAATTAATGTTAAGCTGGTTGTGTTATTGTCATTGATTTTCTTAGGTAGCACTATGTAGTTTTGAAAATTCAGCATACTTTGAACTTGCAAACTATCAATAGAATGTTTAATGCAAACATTTCATAATAGAAAACACAGTAGTATGAAAACATAGAAACATAGAACATAGAAACATAGAAATAGGAGCAGGAGCAGGCCATTTGGCCCTTCGAGCCTGCTCCACCATTCAATATGATCATGTTTGACCCTCTATCTCAACACCATACTCCTGCTCTTTCCCCATACCCCTTGACTCCTTTAGTGTCTAGAAATCTATTTCCTTCTTAAATATATTCAGTAACTTTCACTCCACAGCCTTCTGTGGTAGAGAATTCCACAGGTTCACCCCTCTCTGAGTGAAGAAATTTCTCCTCATCTCAGTACTAAATGGCCTAGCCCATATCCTGAGACTGTAACCCCTTGTTCTAGGCCCCTCTCCCCCACCCCGCCAGCCAGGGGAAACATCATCCCTGCATCCTGTCTGTCCTGCCCTGTCAGAATTTTATATGTTTCAGTAAGATCCCCTCTCATTCTTCTAAACTCCAGTGAACACCAGCCTAGTCAACCCAATATTTCCTCATACGACAATCCTGCCATCCCAGGAATCAGTCTGGTGAACCTCTGCTGCACACTCTGTATGGCAAGTATATCCTTTCTTAGGCAAGGAGAACAAAACTGAACACAATACTCCAGGTGTGGTCTCACCAAGGCTTTGTACAGCTGCAGTAAGACATCCTTGTTCATGAACTCAAGTCCTCTTATAATGAAGGCCAACATGCCATTTGCCTTCATAACTGCTTGCTGCACCTACATGCTTGCTTTCAGTGATTGGTGTACAAGGGCACCCAGGTCCTTTTGTACATCAACATTTCCTAACCTATCATCATTTAAATAATACTCTGCCATTCTGTTTTTCCTACTGGAGTAGATAACTTCACACTTATCCACATTATACTGCATCTGCCATAAATTTGCCCACTCACTCAACTTGTCTAAGTCACCTTGCAGCCTCTTAACATCCTCCTCACGGTTCACATTCCCACCTAGGTTTGTGTTGTCAGCAAACTTGGAAATATTACATTTGGTTCCCTCATCCAAATCATTGATATATATTGTGAATAGCTGGGGCCCAAGCACTGATCCATGCGGTACCCCACTAGCCTGCCACTCAGAAAAGGACCTATTTATCCCACTCTCTGTTTCCTGTCTGTTAACTAATTCTCAATCCACGCCAATATATTACACCCAATCCCATATGTTTTAATTTTGTAAACTAATGTCTTATGTGAGACTTTATCAAAAGCTTTCTAAAAATCCACATACACCACATCCACTGGTTCTCTTCTAACTATTCTACTCATTACATCATCAAAAAACTCCAGTAGATTTGTCGAACATGATTTCTTTTCATAAATCCATGTTGACTTTGTCTAATCCCATTAATATTTTCTAACTGTCCTGTTATCGCATCCTTTATAATAGACTCCAGCATTTTCCCGACTACTGATGTTAGGCTAACTGGTCTATAATTCCCAGTTTTTTCCCTCCCTCCTTTTTTAAATAGTGGGGTTACATTTGCCATCCATCAATCTACCAGGACTGTTCACTGTTCCCTAAAGAACTCCACACAACAAGATTATTAATTAACCCCTTCTCATCGCACAATACCAAATCTAGGATAGCCTGTTCCCTAGTTGGTTCCTCGACGTACTGGCCTAAAAAACTAACTCGTATACACTCCAGGAATTCATCCACCACAGTATTATTGCTAATTTGGTTTGCCCAGCCTATATGTAAATTAAAATCACCCATAATTACTGCAGCACTCTTGTTACCTGCATTTCTAATTTTCTGTTTAATGTCATCACCTACCTTACCATGACTGTTTGGAAGCCTACAGACAACTCCCATTAATATTTTCCATCCCTTGTTGCTTCTTAGCTCCAGCCAGACTGATTCTACATCTAGATTTTCTAAGCCAATATCCTCTCTCACTATTACACTGATTTCATCCTTAACTGAGAACGCCACGCCACCTCCTTTTCCTTTTTGCCTGTCCTTCCTAAACATCGAGTATCTTTGGATATTCAGTTCCCAGTCTTGGTCACCCTGCAGTCATGTCTCTGTAATCGCAATCATATTGTACCCATTTATATCTATTTGAGCTGTTAATTCGTCTACCTTATTGCCAACGCTCCATGCATTCAGATACAGTGCTTTTAAACTTGTCTTTTTTAAAAACATTTTTACACTTTTTTTATACTATGGCCCTATTTTTTGCTAGCCCTTGTTTCTGCTCTCTTCCACTTTGGCTTTTTACTTTTCTATCTTTCACTTTGGCTTTTTACGTTTCTATCTCTCATCTCTATCTATGTTTCCCTCTCTTGTGTCTCCCCACTCGGGTTCCCATCCCCCTGCCACTCCAGTTTAAACCCTCCCCCACAGTACTAGTGAATACCCCTGCAAGGACATTGGTCCGGGTCCTGCTGGGGTGAAACCCATCCAGCTTGTACAGGTCTTATCTTCCCCAGAATCAGTCCTAATGCCTCAGGAATCTAAATCCCTCCTTCCTACACCATTTCTCCAGCCACGCATTCATCTGGTCTATTCTCCTATTACTGATCTTGCTAGCACATGGCGCTGGGAGTAATCCTACGATTACTACCTTTGAGGTCCCACTTTTTAGTTTACTTCCTATCTCCCTATATTCTGCTTGCAGGACCTCATCCCTCTTTTTACCTATGTCATTGGTACCGATATGGATCACGACCTCTGGCTGTTCACCCACCCCCTTCAGAATGCCCTGCAGCTGCTCAGTGACATCCTTGACCTTGGCACCAGGGAGGCAACATGCCATCCTGGCGTCACGTCTGTGGCCGCAGAAACATCTATCTGTTCTCCTTACAATAGAATCCCCTATCGCCCTTTCTCTCCCACTCTTTTTTCTGCCCCTCCCCCTCCCCCCCGTGCAGCTGAGGCACTCATGGTGTCATGGTGTCATGGACTGTTGCTGCATTCCCCTGAAAAGCCATCTCCCCAGCAGTAACCAACATGGAAAATCGGTTAGAGAGGGAGATGGACCCAGGGATTCCTGCACTATCTGCCTAGTGGTTTTACTCTGTCTGGCGATTACCCATTCTGCCTGTGCACCCTTTACATGCGGTGTGACCACCTCACTGGAACATGCATTATGAATCCTAATTGTGCATTTGTTTTCTTAACACGTGTTAATATTACAACGATAATTCAAGTGAGCTCACCTTTATTTTTACATATTTGATTTAACATGCTGTTAATTTCACTTGTCCAATCTTATATCAAAACTTAAGGGTACAGTTTGTTATTAAGTAAGATCTGTGATTTGAATTAGCACAGATTTCAATGGCTCTAAAGCTATTTAGAAGTTTGCCTATACAAATTGTGATTTCAGTTAATTATAATTTCTTACTGCAATTTAAAGGCTGAATTCCAGTAATTAATTCTAGTACCTGTACCAAATGGGCCAAGAAATTAAGATTGCAATTTTTATAGATTGTAGAAAGTCGCAAGCATTGTGTTTGTAAACCAAAAACATGCTAAATCTCAGTACTATGAATTGTTATATTTGTCAAAAGGGATGGCCCACATTTTGGAGAGTGTGCATTTTCTCCTGTCTCCAGTTGTGTTTGAAGTTATTTTTATAATAAGACACTATGTTAATTCTTATGGTGAATGTTTGACAATAATCCAGCAATTTCTCAGAATACACAATTTAATAGAAGTCCTAGCACTAATTGCAATAATTGAACATGAATGTTGCAAATGCTTTAGCAGTGTGCTGTGGGGCCAAACAGTACAGATAGGAATTTGTTTATGAATTGGCAAAATTTAATTCTCAGCTAATATTTAGATTTTTATCTGCATGGACAGTCTATTTAAATTACGCATTAACATAGATCACAAATAGCTGAATGTTTTCCAAGTTGGAAGGTATTTGGAATACAAAAATATAATTCCCTACAATCTTAGAAACCTTATCACCTTGAAATTTATTATAATGTATAATATTTGAGTAAATTAAATTTTCACTTACACATTAATGCATCAATTTTATTATGGTAATTATGTGCTAGATGTGATATGTCACTAGTGGGGAAGGATGCATGCTTGCCATTAAATCCCTATCTCACTAAAATTATTAGAAAATTAAGACGAATGAGTAAAATCAAAGGTTCTTCTGGTTAGCTAATAGAAAGCAATCATAGATAAGTTGCTGATAGTATTGTAAATTGTAATAAGCATTTAATGACTAGTCATATAATGGGGACAGTCAATTACAGAGCACAAGAGGGCACAGATGAGTTTGATTCAAACTGGAAATTGAGCCTTATTCAAAGAAAGTTATTTTAAATACACAAAGGATCTTAATAAATGCATAAAGTGCCTCAAAATGTGGACTCCAGTTATCTCTTAAATACATACTTGGCTATTACTAAAATGAAAGTTATCAGCCTTAATGTTTTTGTTGGGTTATGCCTTTTTTCAAAATTGGTATCCAAAAAGCAAATTCGCAGCATCAAAGATGTAGCATTAAACATGGAACTTATGAAACTTCAAGAGTATGAAGTTGGACTCACTATGGGTGTCTGATGCGTGAATGCACACTTCTGCTGTGAGTCCCACTGGACGCCATCTTAGTGAGGGTGTTAAGGGGTGCACAGCGGACACCTGCCAGAAGTATGCAGAGCAGGGAAGAGATATCAGGGGCACTAGCAGTAATTTTCAAATCCTCTCTGGCCACAGGTGAGGTGCCAGAGGACTGGAGGACTGCTAATGTTATCACATTATTAAAAAAGCGAGGAGGGGATAGACTAGGAAATTACAGGCCAGTCAGTCTAACATTGGTGGTGGGGAAGTTATTAGAAAGAATTCTAAGTGGCAGAATATATCTGCACTTGGAGCGACATGAATTAATCAGGGATAACCAGCATGGATTTGTTAAGGGAAGGTCATGTTTGACAAATTTGATCAAATTTTTTGAGGAGGTAACCAGGACTGTTGATGAGGGTAATGCATTTGATGTGGTCTTTAGCAAGGCTTTTGATAAGGTCCCTCATGGCAGACTGGTGAAGATAGTAAGAGCCCACGGGATCCAAGGCAAAGTGGCACATTGGATCCAAAATTGGCTGAGAGGCAGGAAGCAGAGGGTGATGGTAGAGGGATGTTTCTGTGACTGGAAGTCTGTTTCCAGTGGGGTTCTGCAGGGCTTGGTGCTGGGGCCCTTGCTGTCTGTGGTGTACATAAATAATTTGGACTTAAATATAGGGGGAATGATCAAGAAGTTCACGGATGACACAAAAATTGGTAGGGTGGTAAATAGTGAGGAGGATAGCCGTAAACTGCAGGAGGATATCAGTGGACTGGTCAGGCTGGCAGAGCAGTGGCAAATGGAATTCAGCCCAGAAAGATGTGAGGTGATGCACTGGGGGAGGGCTAACAAGGCAAGGGATTACACAATGAATGGTAGGACCCTGGAAAGCACTGAAGATCAGAGGGATCTTGGTGTGCATATCCACAGATCCATGAAGGTAGCAGGACAGGTAGATAAGGTGGTTAAGAAGGCAGATGGGATATTTGCCTTTATTAGCCGAGGCATAGAATACAAGAGCAGGGAGGTTATGCTGGAACTGTATAAAACGCTAGTTAGGCCACAACTGGAGTACTGTGTGCAGTTCTGGTTACCACATTATCGGAAGGATGTGATTGCACTGGAGAGGGTGCAGAGGAGATTTACCAGGATGCTGCCTGGGTTGGAGGATCTGAGCTATGAGAAAAGATTGAATGGGTTGGGGTTGTTTTCCTTGGAGCAGTGAAGGTTGAGAGGGGACCTGATAGAGCTGTGTATAAGATTGTGAGGGACATAAATAGGGTGGATAGGAAGGCACTTTTTCCATTAGTAGAGGGGTCATTAACCAGGGGGCATAGTTTTAAGGTAAGAGATAGAAGGCTAAGAGGGGAGGACCACTGGGCGTCAATTGCACCTGTGTTACATCTGCTCTCTGAAGCAGGCACCAGTGCAGATACCAGCACCTTGGTCGGCATTAAAGCAGTGATGAGTATCTCGGTGCACATTGGTGAGGGCACTTCACAATCACTTGAGGTGCAGGCAGAGGCAGAGAGTGCCCAGGGGGGCGGGCAGTCAGAGGACTGCTGGGGACCAGGACGATGCTCAGTCAAAGGCTGATGGTGAGCGCACTGCCCCCTCCATAGAGAAAATGACGACTCTCATGGAGAGGAGGCTCCAGGGACAGAATCAGGGGTACCTGGGGTTGCGCTCGGACCTGCAAGCTTTCACACAGGTACTGCCATCAGATGGTCAGTTTCCGTGAGGGAGATGGATGAGGCACCCAGCTAGGTGCTCGTCCATCAATGGTGTGCATGGAGGTCCAGAGCAACCTCACATTCGTGCATGAGCTGCTTGCCATCTCTGTGGGCACCTCTCAAGGAGCTCTGGATGACGGCAGCAGCTCCTCCGCCCCTTCGCCAGTGACTGTGGTATCTGATGAGGCTGCAGCGACTGGGGAGATGCCAGCCGTGGCATTGGCCACTCCATCCCAGGCGGGGCCAGCAAACGCTCCAGTGGCTGAGGTTGATGGCCAAGGTCATCAAGCCCAACAAGACAGTAGGCTCTCTTCAATGCCGGTGCCAGTGAGTGGGGAGCACCTAGACGTAACATTTGCAAACGTAAGTTAAAGGCACTATGAGGGACAGGTGACGGGTGATTTTATTTTCATTTTTGTTACTTTACGTATACTGGTCTGATGTTGAATACTAGAAATGTTTCTGTTAAGATTGTTAAACTGTCAGAATGATATAAATCGTGTTTTTGTCATCATGGCCTGAGTATGCTTCACATTTTTATTTCATTGGTGCGGGGATTGCCAGTATGTAATGCCGGACGTAAGTGACTCTGAATTTTATTGCACAGGCACTGAGTGTTTTTTGGGTTCAAATGAAAGGGTCCTTTCAGACATCTGGGATGGAGGCGGCAGCCCTGGCATGCATTTGAAGCCGATCTTTGGCAGCCTGGCTGAAGGAGTGTTGGATCAATGCGCCCCTGGTGTCCCTGCCTCCCTGCAGGTTACCAAGCTCTGGCTTCACACCCTCAGCATTCTCCTTTTCGTGCTCCTCTTTGAATTCACTACTGAGCTCATCATCTGTGGCCTGTGGAACTACGCCAAGATCCTCTCCCTCCAGTGGGTCCCCCTTTGCCAGTTCCAGATTGTGGAGAGCGCAGCATGCAACCACTATCAGTGACACCTGCTCTGGAGGGTATTGTAGTGCTCCCGCTGAACGGTCCAGGCTTCGGAAGCACATCTTGAGAAGACCTATGGCCCTCTCTACCACCGCCACTGTGGAGGCATGACTCGTATTGTAACACTTCTCTGCCTCTGTTCTTGGGTGGCAGTGAGGCGTCTTGAGCCACCTCTTCAACGGCTAGCCCTTGTCACCCAGCAGCCATCCACCCAGCCAGGCTGGAGCACTGAAGAGCCTCAGCACCTGGGAGTGTCTCAGGATGTAAGCATCATGGGAGCTGCCTGGGTACCTTGCACAGACTTGCAGAATCTGCATCCTGTGGTTGCACACTATCTGCACTTTTATGGAGTGGAATCCCTTCCTGTTGATGAAGGCACCCGGCTGACCTGCTGGTGGCTTGATGGCCACATGTGTGCAGTCTATTGCTCCCTGGACGCGAGGGAACCCAGCAATCACTGCAAAGCCTCTGGCTCGCTCAGCCTGGCTGGCCTCGTATTTATAGTAAAGAATAAAGGTCAGTACCCACCTGAACAGAGCTTCTTTCAGCAGCTTGACACAACTGTGGGCAGCTGATTGGGAAGATCCCTAACTAACCCCTGGAAAGGGCTGGACGCATAGAAGTTGAGGGCCACTGTGACTTTCAGAGCCACTGGCATGGGATGTCCACCCACAATAGGAGCTGATCTCAGGCCCAATTATCTGGTAGGTAGAGGTCATGCTCTCCATTGAGAGACGGAGCCTCCTTAGGCATTGCACCTCGGACATATCGCGGTAGCTGCATCACCGCCTGTAAACCTTGGCAGCAGGATAGTGGCATCTTCAGCGGTCCCTTCTGTCTTGGACCACCTGCTAGTCCTGCGCCCCTTGTGCCGGTGCCTCTCCTTCCACAGGTCCCTCCCCTGGAAGCTGCATAAGGATATCTGGCCTCCTCTCCCTTCTGCCCCTCTCTTCCTCCTCAGAGGAGGTGCCTCCAGTTGAGACCACGATCCCCATTACCAGGATAAGAGAAGGCTGTCTGATACCTGGAAGGGTCCACACAATCTGACTCAGGCAGCAATGACTCTTGAATTTAAGCCTGAAAATGGTAAGAATGAAGCCCCAAACAGAGATGAAGCTGACAAATACCAATAAGCAGCCAGCTGAAGCTACCTCCAAAACTCCTCACTGCTCACACTGGTACTGCTGCTGACCCTTTTTATCCTGCCCTTGGATGAGGTTTGTGAAAATGTTGGCTGGCTACCTGCCTGTTTTGCCCGTGCGACGAACAGAAAATCACACCGGCAAGGAAAAATCACAGTCAATTGGACTGTTAAGGGCCTTAAGTGGCTGCTTAATTAATGGCGGGCGCTGCTCCAGCACTCGTGCATGCCCGACAAGTGAAATATAACGTGAGTACGCGATGACATCGTGACGCTCGCCTGACGTCATGGCGCACTATTTTACTCCCATTCGGGTGGGGCGAGCGCCCGCTTGCAGGACAAAAGATTCTGCTCAGCATTTTGGGAACGTAGCGTAACGCTAAAATATTCCAATTATCAGATAATTCAAAGCAACAATGTATATTTGATCTAAAGCGCTGCAGAAGATTGGTCAGAGCGCCTGTGGGATATCGTGACAGAGAGACATCTGCTTCCAAGACACACGTGTCCCAACAAGCCAATCCGGAGTTAAGTAAGATAGCACAATCAGCCCAATCTGAGGCTGCAGTCGAGGGAGTTCCAAAATGTTATTATGTTTAAAAAGGGATACTAATTAGGAAGCGGAGACCTCCTCACAGACCTGCAGCTGAAGAGTGGACAGTTGCTCATCAGATAGTGGTACCACTCAAATATCGTAAAGAGATATTACGGATAGCACATGAAATTCCTATGGCAAGACATGTAGGGATACGGAAAACTCAGGTGTGGATAAAGTGGCATTTTTACTGGCCAGGTCTTCACAAGGACGAGGTGCAGTTTTGTAAAATGTGCCAGATGGTGGGAAAACCACAACCTACAATCAAACTGGCACCCTTAATTCCCACACCATATGATAACTCACTTCCTAGAGGTCATCCCTTTGAAAACGATTACAACAAAGGTCGTGGTGGAGAAGGTAACCCAATTTTTTTACTAGATATGAATCAAGGTTTCAATTTTATGTTTAATTTTTTCAAAACATAATGAGTAGTTTGGATATAAAACAGTTAAAGTCCCTGGCGTACCATCCACAGACACAGGGAGCTTTATAGAAGTACCATCAAACTCTCAAAACAATGATTAAAGCATATTGCCATGAATATCCCCATGGCTGGGACAAAGGACTGGACTTTCTTTTATTTGCCACCCGAGCTTCACCGAATGAATCTACCAGTTTTAGTCCTTTTGAATTAATTTGTGGACATGAGATAAGAGGTCTTTTGAAATTGATCAAAGGAAAGTTTTTAGGACAGAGAGATAAATCCTGTATGCTAGAATATGCGTCCGTGTTTCAGGAATGGCTCTCGGGAGACTGTAAAGTAGCTCAAGAGCTTCTTAAAATCTTACAAACAAAGATGAAGGAATGGGCAGATAAACAAGCTGAGACCCAAACATTTCAACGAGGGGCTGAAGTGTTAGTATTATCGCCTTTACGGGGAATCTCTGAAATTATGATTCAGTGGTCCATACAAGGTAATTAAGAGGGTTGGCAAAGTAAATTATTTGATAGACACCCCAGATCATAGGAAAAAGAATTGGCTGTGTCATATAGATATGTTTAAACCATACCACCGTAGGGAGGAAGATAAAAAGGAGCAGGTATGTTAGGTAGTAAGGATAGCGGAGGACGAAAGAGACAGTGAGAATGAGGCAGAAGGAGACTTAAACAGTTCACCAATTGAACATTAGTTAGCTACCACTGAAATATTAGGATAGTTAGACACTATACTCTCATAGTTAGAGGTAGGACAATGAGGAGATCCAGTGAGGTTACTTACAGAATTTAAAGGAATCTGTAGGGAAAAACCAGGGCGTACAACTTTAGCCAGACGTGATGTGGATACAGGAAATTTTTCTCCTATAGAACAATATCCTTAGCATTTAAGCCTGGAGAAACAGGCTCAGGTGAAAACAGAAATTCAACATATGTTGGAAAATCACCTAACTGAGTCAAAGCAGTTGGAGTTCTCCCATAGTGTTAGTGCCTAAACATGATGGGTCAAACAGATTCTACATAGATTACCGTAAGGTTGATTCAGTAACAAAAACCGACTCTTACCAATCCCTTGTTAAAAGATAGTATTGACAGGTTTGACAGTACCACATTCCTTACTAATATAGATTTATTGAAAGGATACTGGCGAGTACCTTTAGCATCACGAGCTAAGAAGATACCAGCTTTTGTCACGCCAAATGGGCTATACCAATGCCGAGTGTTACAATTCAGGCTAAAAAATGCTCCAGCCACTTTCCAAAGATGAATGAATTAAGTTATGACAGTGTTCCTAACTGTGTGATTTACTTGGATGATGTATTGATTTAGAACAACACTTGGAAAGATCAATTAAAACAATTGGAAGTCCTATTTAAACAATTACAATCGGCAGATCTCCTAATAAACCTTGCCAAGAGTGAGTGTGTGAAAACACTGAGTAACTTATGTAGGGTGTGTCGTAGGGCAAGGACAAGTGTTGCCAAGAGCAGCAAAGGTACAAGCTTTGGTGGAATTCCCTGCCCCTAAAACTAAATGAGAAATCATGAGATTTTTGGGGATGTGTGGCTTCTATTGTAAGTTTGTGCCAAACTTTAGCACAATAGCTGCTCCACTAACAGATTTATTGCAAAAGAAGGCAAAGGTGGTATGGTCAAGAGAGTGCCAAACAGCTTTTGAGAAACAATTCTAACTAATGAACGGGTATTAGCTGCCCCTAACTTCACTAAATCCTTCAAGGTGACAATTGATGCTAATGGCTTGGGGGCAGGGGCAGTCTTATTGCAAGAAGGTGAATCAGGCACAGAGAAGCCAGTGGAATACATTTCTGAAAAAAGTAAATCAGCATCAAAGAGATACTCTATGGTAGAAAAGGAAACCCTGGGATTGTTACTGGCTCTTAAATGTTTTGAGGTATATGCCCATTATGGCTGTAAAGAAATATTAATATATACGGACCAGAATTCCTTGGTCTCTGTCGAAAAGATTAAGACTCAGGATGCCAGACTGTTCTGATTGAGCTTGCTAATACAGCCATATAACTTAAAGATTGTTCATATTGCTGGGAAGGATAATATAATTGCTGATGCAATATCAAGAATGTAATTTTGTTAGGATTATCTGGAAATCGAGAAATCAGAGAAAGCTGTATAGGTTCTGTATAAGGAGTGAATAAGAATGAGTGAGTGCACATTTAAATTTTTTTATATGTTACATAAGGGCCAGAAATTTCCCCCTGTCGGGGGGGTGTGCCGGGGTGGGCGCTAACCCGATCGGTGCCCCCGGTTGGGGACACACCGCTATTTTACATGGGCAGGCCAATTAAGGCACATAGCATGATGCTCGCCTGCAAGTGCTAAGCACTCACTGTGCGGGCAAGGGGTGGGGGGTGGATTCTCAGAGAGGTTCCCTGTGGTCTTTCGCGTATGCACGCAAAAGAGCACAGAGATCCCCCCGAGGCACGGGGTGCCTCAGGGAGGTTTGTTTCAGTGTTAAAATTTCAAATAAAGGTTTGTAACACTTTTAAAACATGCTCCCTCATGTGACACTATCACATGAGCTGGGACATGTCAAAGAATAAATGTATAAATTTTTATTACATTTTAAAACGCTTCATGAAACCTCATCCCGCCCGTGGATGAGGTTTCATGAAAAATGCGAAGGCTGCCTGGGCTCTTCGCCTGCCCGTCAACCTTAAGGTTGGATGGGCAGCTCATTGAATTGAATTAATTAGGCTTTAAATGGCCTTAATAGGCCTTAGACAGTTTGGCGGGTGCGCAACCGAGTTGGCTGCCCGCCCGCTGAACTGAAGATCTAAATGATGCGCGGTGACATCGGGATGCACGCCCAACATCACCGCGTGTAATTTTACGCATTGGAGAGCGGGCCCCGCTCACCGACGGGAAAATTCTTCCCAAGCTTTTCCTACACACTTCATAATGAAACGCATTTGGGAAATGCTGTTTCATTTCTTAAGGGTGGAGGCATGTAAGAAACAATATGCCTTTTTAAAAATTGGAAGGACATTGAATTATTTGGACAAGCTCCTGAGTTTTTTTAAAGGTTACAAGTTCAATTTGGTCTGTGGGCAAGCTGCTTTTTCTATGAAATCACATGACTTCAGCTAAGTGACCAGCAGATAAAAATTATTTTGGTTATTTGGGTTAAAATTTTAAAAAAACTGTTGTTGCCAGGCCATGTGCTTCTGTTGACTGTCTGAAAGGCATCTGGCCTAGGAGAAGCTCAATCTGAACATGTTTTTTGAACTCAGTGTGTGTCTTGGAAGCAGACTGTGAAGGAAGTTTGCTCTTCTTTCTCTCTCTCTCTCCCTCTTTCTCTCCCTGTATTGCCTGCAGTCCACAGTGGGTATTCACCTTCAGTCAGAATAACTCCTCATCTTGGAATAATTTATCTGCATTTGAAAGCCTGTGAAACTGTAACAAGCAAGTGTTAAGTGTGAAGACCTTTTCAAACTTTATCCTTTTCATAAAGTGTTTCCTTATGCCAACCTCTGCAGAGACCTTATTTGTCTTACCCTTTATTTCGTATGTGCATCTGCGCGTATTGGGATTTTAAAAGGGGAAAATCATTATACTTCTGGCTTACATATTTTATGTTAACCAGCTTTGCAACTTGTTTTAAAAAATAAGTTTTGCTACATAATAAATCAATCATTCTGAGTTTATTGAAAGAAGCCTGGTTAAAGTCTCTTTTATTCTGGGTCCAACAGCAGCAAAGGTAAACAATTGGCCAGTTTGGGTGAGTGAATTAAATACTTACACCTATAGTGCGACCTGTGAGTAGTGGGGCTAGAGAAATTGCGCACTCCTCCAATCTCAGTTGTAACAGTGTCTGTACATTTGCTGTAAGGTGTGATTTGGTCTGTATAACTATGTCAGGCTGTTGCTTGACTAGTCTGTGGGACAGTTCTCCCAGTTTTGGCACAAGTCCCCAGAGGTTAGTGAAGAGGACATTGTGTGGTTGACAGAGGCATCTGATACCTAGGTTGATGCCAGGTTTTTATTCTTATTCAACTTTTCTGTAACAATTTGGTACAATTGACTGTCTTGCTAGGCCATTTGAGAGAGCAGAGCCAACCACATTGTTGTGGGTCAGGAGTCACATGTAGATCAGACCAGGTAAGGATGGCAGATTTCCTTCCCTAGAGGCCATTAGTGAACCAGATGGTTTTTTACAATTGGTAGTTTCATTGCCATCGGCACTGAGGCTAGCTTTTTATCCCAGATGTTATTTTTAAATAATTGAATTTAAATTTCCATAACCGCCATGATGGGAGTTGAACTCATGGGCAGGATAGTCCCCTCGTCGGGCGGGCGCAGTGCACAGGCCCAGGAGCAGCCACGAAATGGACACAATCGGCCTTACCAACCTTGAGGCAGCATGAAAGGTGCGCTGAAACGCTCAGTGCTGCTGGGGTGGGGGCGGGAGGAGCGCAAGCGCTGAAGTCTGCACGTGTGCAGGGGAGTGCGCACTGAAAGATCCCTGAAGGCACAGAGCTGCCTCAGGGGGATGAAGAATTCTGAATGGAAAAATTAAAATTTTAGAAATGATATAAACATGTCCCCACATGTGACTCAGTCACATGAAGAGGGACATGTAAAAACTGATGTTAAAAATGTTTTATTTTTTTAGTAATCGTTGAAAACCTCATCCCACCCATGGATGAGGTTTTGTAAAAAAATGCAAAGGCCGCTTAGCCTATTCACCCACCTGCCAACCGAATGGTTCAACGACAGCGAAAAATACAAATTAATTGGTTGCTTAAGGGCCTTAATAGACCTCTTAATTGTCCGTGGGATGTGCTGTCGCCTCTCGTGCACACCCGCCAACTGAAAGGTCTCCAGAGTGCATGATGGCGTTGGGACGCTCGCCCGACATCATCGCACACTATTTCACTGCCATTTGGATTGGGTGTGTGCCTGCCCGCGGGACAAAAAATTCTGCCCCATGTCCCTGGAGCATTAGTCCAGCCTCAGTAGTTTTTTGTTTTTATCTCTGGATTACTGGTCCATTATTCAACCATTCCAGTCTCTGCCCTTGACCTCTCTCTGACACCCTGTGATCAGCCCACAACCCTTCAAACCCTGGTGTACTGCTAGATCATTCCCCCATGATCTCTATCCCTAATAGCTTCCTACATTTCAACAGTGACTGCACTTCAAAAGTATTTCATTGGCTGTAAAACGCTTTGAGATGCCTGGTGGTCATGAATAGTGCTCTATCAATGCAAGTCTTTCCTTTTTTGTGGTAAGAATCTACCTGCTCCTGGGTTGCATTCTCTGCAGCATTTTACATTTGGCAGGGTCTATCAATCGGGCTGGCTTCTGCATGGGGTTGGGGAAGGGTGGCGGGGGAATAATACACTCATGTTCAAAACTCCACAGCGTTTAGAAAAGAAAGCCAATGTTAGATTCAGAACCCCCTCACACACCTCACAACTTAGAAATCCCACAACAGTAAAAAATGAGGCTTTTTTAGTCAAACAACCATTTTCCAACAAAACTATTTATTTTGCTTCAGCTGCATTGTTGGCTGGCATCAGTATCTAACATGTAACTCGACAAAAAAACAGAAGTTGTAGTCACTATAAAAATACTCAGAAGCTTCCAATACAAACCTAAAGGCCCCAATTTCAATTTCTGTTCTGTACTCAGCTAGTAATTCGCATCCGGTGCAACAATTGGACCACTGGACTAGAGAGGGGCAAATCAGCCTGGGAATCTGCCCCTGAGCGAATGTTGCTTCATTGATGGAAGGGAAACTCTTGTTGATGTTGAATGAGGATAGGACTGGCCTGGCAGTGAGCCTCTCTTTCCCTCTCTCCAGTCAGTCACCTCCCAGCCCTCACTGTCTAAGCTCAAACCTGTAGACTGGCAACTTAATTTGTGTTTTCAGGAAAGGAAGGGAGAAAAGTGGAAGGGGGTGGAGGAAATGTATAGAAAACGAAGTAAGTATTATCCTTTCAAGAACAAAATAGTTTTTAACAGCAACACTTACAAGGCAGAGTTTTTGGAGAACTCACCATTCCAAATATACTCCAAAAGCTAAGCTTTGAATTAAGTGTCCCAACAGCTAGAAGGGAATTGGATATTATTCTAGTAAAGCTAATGGATTGGCCTGTATAGTATCTGAAGGAACAATAAATGGCAATACCAGCAGCAAAGGAAGTTAATTACTACATCTTTTCCTAGAGGTATAAATTGATCAACTGTGGAGCTTACTTGGCTAGAATGAACAATTTAGTTTCATGAACATTTGTAACTTGTGGCTAGTCACCATTTTCCAGTTTTAACTGCTAGACCACTCTCCACCAGATTGAGTTACATAAGTCTGGTATTTCATTTCTAGATATCACTGTGATACATCTGAATAATTTTAAGCAACTTCTCATTAGCAGCTCAACGTTAACTGACAACAGCTAATTCCTAATTAATGTTAGAATTTGATGCCATTGATTGGAAAGATTTGAAGTATATTTTCATTTTCGGTGAGTGCAATAAAATGAATGGAAGTAGGTTGGCAGCTTATTAAACATTCTGCCAAGGAAAGGAAAATAAGGTGATGTGTAATGGATGGCTGATTGACAGCTGCCTATTTTATGCCCCTGGGGAAAGATAAAATAACCCTCACTTGAGTCAAAATTTAAAGGTATAATTTTGTAATTTCATACTCCCAGCACAGAGCCTTGCCTTTTGAGAATGCATATTATAATCAGGCAAGTACTGGGTGCGATCTTCTGACTATTTAATGATCAGGAAATTGTGCATAGCAGATGCCAAAATTTCCAAGATGTACTTCTAGTGAAGTTCCCTACTGAGAGCACAAAATTGCCCATTAAATAGCTTGACATACATTTTCTGTGCCAACTCAGGAGAATACATGCAAATTAGATACCGTTTCAACTTTAGTACTATTTCCAGTCACATATAAATATGAAACCAATGCCCGATTTAAGAAAAATGCATTTTTATAAGCAGCTCAACACATTTCTCAGAAATGAAAATGACTTGCACAAATGTAATTACTTCCGAGCACAGTGCTTATTGTTATGTAGGACAATACAACAGCCACTTTGCACATGACAAAATCCCACTAACAACAATGATGTGAAGAACCTATTAATGTGCTTTTGGTTGGACTGGTTGAAAGAGGACTGGTCATGTTACTTGGAGAACTCTCTACCTTTCTTCAAAGAAATCTTTAACAGGCAGCGAGAGCCTCTGTTTAATGTTTCCTCTGAAGAGTGACACCTCTGACAAGGCAGCACTCACTCAGTGCCTCACTGATGTGTCAGTCTAGCTTATGTGCTCAACTCCTACATATTAGCATACAACCTTCTAATTCAGAGAGAAAAATTATATCAATTGAAGCAAACCAACACTGGTACTGATCGTACGTAATGTGGAATAAAATTGACCAATCTTGTAATCCACTGTTGTTACAATGGGGGCGCCTCTCTTTAGGTATTGCGTGCACCTGACAACATTGAATATTTAGTTAAATAAGCCGCATTTCTTTTTATTGCATTTCATTTCAATAAGATATGAAATATTAACTGTACACTTCCAGAATACAGCATCGGAGATCTTGCCATAGGAAATCTTGCAACAAATGATATTCCTTTTGGGAGCTGAAGAGAATCTTGCTCTGAAGGATAGCATGAGGGAAGCCTTAATGAAGATGGGAGAAACAGTGAGTTTTATTTCATGGTGACCAGATCCTGGCAATAATTGAAGAAGACATCCGCCTCTCTCTGAAAGATTGTAAAGTAGATGTGTTAACATTTTGCTTAATTTTGCAATCTCGCCTTAGTTATCCTACTGACATTTCTCAGTTAGTATGGTGAAGCATCACAGAGATAAAATGCTGAGCAGGTTCATTCAAATGCACAGGCATGTTTTAGCATTTCAGTCTATATTGTTGCAATGCCAATGTATTGTTTCTCCAACTGTTTCATTAGTGTCATGAAAATAAAATAATTTTCTTAATATTATTGTAAAAATTGGTTAATAGTGGGGTTTGGATAGTTTCTCTGAGTGTGTGTGGGATTTAATTGAATTGGAGACTGCTGGACTGGAGGCTTTGACTCATCAACAGAAGTTAGGTTTTTTTTAATTTGTTCATGGCTATGCCAGCACTTATTGCCCATCCCTAATTGTTACTCAGAAGGCATTTAAGCCACATGTAGGTAAGGACAGCAGATTTCCTTCCCTAGAGGACATTAGTGAACCAGATGGGTTTTTTTACAACAATTATTTCATGGTTATCATTAGACTTTTAATTCCAGGTATTTATTGAATTCAAATTCAACCATCTGCCATGGTGGGATTTGAACCCAGGTCCCCAGAGTATTACTCTATGCTCTGGGTTACCAGTCCAGTGACAATACTACTACACCACCACCTACCCTATGCTAAATACTCAAACATGGCTGATGTCTTAGAATGTGAGGTGAGGAGAATTTCATTTCTAGATAAATCAGGGTAGTTTGAATTTCAAAGAGATGGTAAGATGTTACATCTAGCCAGGGAAGCTAGGCCAAGCAGCGTGTTTACTTTTCCCAAAGGTTACTGATAATATTAGCACTATGAAAAAAATTATATTATGAGAAAGGTAAAGTTCCAAAGACATATGGGAACAATGGTATTTACTTTAAAAGGGAGAAACATGTATAAAGGGGAATGAGGCTTTGTGTCAGGGAAGGCATTGTAAGATCTACCAGGAGTATGAAAAGCCTCCAGCATTTGGGCATTAACCCTGCTGCCTACAGAAACTGAAACTGGGAAAAGCCACTTTGAATTCTAATGTCCAGGATATTATGTTAACTTGCCTGGGTCTGTTAAAATCTATTTTTTTTACTGTTGCCTTAACAGAGATGTAACTGGAAGCTAGGTTAATTAGGGATTTTAGGAGTTATTATAGTAGTAATTTGTAGATCTATGTATGTGCTTGAAATCTTTTCTTTTGTTAATAAAATGCTTAATTTAGTTTTCTGAAAAATCTATGAAGTCTTTGTGGACTTATTACTTCTGAATTCAGGGCATGCATCTTGAAATAAATCCAAATTGTAAAACCATTGTGATAGTGGGATCAAGTTTCCCTTGTGGATTCAAATTGCCTGGCACACATTATCTGCAGCATCACAACAATTGGTCCTTTGTAGGATGCGGTTGTGTAAGGTGTAATACATTGTAATCATCTTGGATACCTGGCCTCTTCTGAATCCTGTCCTTTTTCTTTCAGAATGAGCAGATAGAGAGGGATGACTACACAAATGCCTAGAAATCTTACTTATACAGAGCTTGGTTAGTATTAATTTGACTAACACCCAAAGACAAGAGGGGAAGTAAAGTTTTAATGGGGTCTGAATAACTACAATAGTGAAATTCAAAGACACCCAAGGCACCTTGTTGGGCAGGCTCAGTGGGGGTGGGCAAGGGGGTGTTGGGAAGCCAACCGTCGCCCGCGATCGGGACTGGACCACGATTTCACACTGGTGGGCAAATTAAGGCCTGCTCAGTGTGAAATGCATGCTGCAATGCTCAGCACTGCCTGTGCTGGGAGTGGGGGGGAGGAGGACAAGCAGGGAATTTTGAGCATGCGCGTGGGTGCGCGTTGGAAAAGCACGGAGCTGCACAGAGCAGAGGGGGATTAAGAGTTTTGAAAAGCAAAAATAAAGGATTTGTAAATGCTAAAAAACATGTTCCCCCACATGAGCAGGATCATGTTATGAATGAGATGTAAAATTTTTTATTTCATTTTTATTGACTGTTGGAAACCTCATCCTACCCGTGGATGAGGTTTCCTAAAAAGTTCAAAGGCCACTTGGCCTTTTCGCCTGCCCACCAACTGTAAGGTTGGATGGGCAGTGAAAAATTGAACTTAATCAATACTTTAATGGCCTTAATAAGCTTTCTAATTGTTGGTGGGTGTGCTGCCAATTCCCGTGCTCACCTGCCGACTGAACTATCGCGCAACTGCGCATTGACGTCAGGATGCTTGCCTGACATCATCGCGTGTCATTTCACACTTGAGCGGGTCAGGCCCGTGCCCACCCACCAAGGTGAAAACTCTGCCCTAAGAAATAAACAATGAAACCCCTGGAACAACATACAGCCACTTAATGCAATTGCAAAGCAGACTTCCTTTAAGAAACAAAAACATGACTAAATGGGCCAAAAATGCATTAACATTTTAATAGATACTCACATTGCATTATGGGACTTTGAGTGGAAACGTCCCAGATTTTCACTAAGTGCGGTAGCAGGCGTGAGAAAGCTGTTTACCTGCCAGCTGCAATGATGGGTTTATGCACCATCTCGTCCCATTCCCGTTGTGTCCCGCCTCATTAATAATGCATGCATGGGAAACACTCCGAATCTGGCCGGGCAGCCTCTGATTCGCCCACCCCACCATCACCTCAGGCCTTCAGGAATGGAGGGGTGGTGGTTTAAAGGGTGCCCCTGCACAGAACTAGCACTCCCTAGGGGTCAAAAGCTGCTGCAAAGTCATGGCTGCCAAAGGGAGGAAATGTGCTGCTCCCAAACTTAGCAAAGCCCCCCCTTTAGTGCCCACTGGACGCAGTGGAGGCCCGCCATGAAGTCCTCTAACCCTGTTCTGGATGAAGAGCAGCAAGCAAGGGCACCACTCCAGTGGTCAGTGCCAACGCACTGCAAAAGAGGACAGCCACCCAGTGCCAAAAGAGGATGAATGGTCTCCTCCGTTCCGCCAGAGTAAGTCACTCTTCTCATCACTCTCAGCTCTCACACATCATAAACCCATCACACATCCACAGGGCCCTCACTCACTGCCAGTTTAAGGGACATCACCATTCACTTTCTCACACTCACCTTCAACTGCCCTGCGGATCGTGTCCTCATCCCATCCATGACACCACCCACACATGGCAGGCACCCTTCTCATCTGGCCTGGCAGGTATCCTGCTTACACTCTCTCCATCAGTATTCATGCAAAACAGGCTGGCACACAAAGATAGAGGGAAGTATCAGGCTAGTGGAGGAATGCCTGACATTGAGGTTCTCACAGACTTTGAAAATAGAGTCATCCAACTGGCCGGCGACGATCTGGGCCATTCCTGTGCTGACAGTGATGTCGGAGGTGCTGAACCAAGTGAGGATTCAGCAGTGCAACATCCATCAGACAACCATACTGTGAGTGAGTTCCCCTGTTCCGCAGTCCCCTGCCATGGACTAGTTATCTCTCCTCGCTTTCGCTGGCACATATGGGAAGCAGCCGAGGGAGTCCATGAGCCAGGTATTCGATTCAAGCCCTGAAGACACCTCGGAAGAAGAATCTGATGACACCCTAATTGAAGACTTGTCACAGTGCTCACCCACACCCTCTACCAGTGCAGAGACACATCTTAGTGGGACCTAGTTCCAGAGTAACCTTGGGGTCACAATCTGGTGAGCACATCACACTGTCTGACCCACAGCAGGCGGCGGCAAGGGCTTCCCTGTTTTCCAGCACTCAGAGGACTGCTGGAGTCTAGAAATCTACTGACTCCAAGTCAGGAGCCTCTGGACTCGGTCATACCTCAATTGCTGGAGCTGCAAAGGCAAGCTCGGGAACATCAGGAAATGACGTCCGCTGAACTCCTCAGATTGCAAGGCATGATGGAGGAGTCTGTCCATCTTCAGTCTGAGGTGATAGCGCCAGCAAGCCAACGCACTGAGGTCTACACTGGTAGGATGGTGGCTGCCATGGAGACCTTGATCCAGGACATTAGTCCTGCAATGCTGCACAGGCTGAACTCCATCACTGATGCCATAGTTTGCCTCCAACAATGTCAATGTAGCTCGATCTCACTCCAGCTTCCCATTCTCCTCAAAGGGTCAGCTAGGGCACCCATAGGGAGGGGCAGCTCGATACCCTGGGACCATCCACCCAGATGACTCCAGGAACATCTGGCCGATCCAAATCCCCTCTTCCTGTGACCCCCGCAACTCCAGCTCAACAGGCCGAGGAGGGTGCAGCTGACCCACAACAATGCACCCAAAGCAGTCCGGGGCCACCCAGGTCTCGGTCCTCCAGATGTCACCTGCAAGGTCATCACAGACAGGGCGTAGAAGTCAGCAGGCTGCCTGCATCTCCGCTGTGGATGTCCAGGGAGCACCAAGATGTAGCGACAGAGTTAGGAAGATTAAGAAGATGTAATTGCACAGCCTGGGCATGGGTGTTAATCACTTGCGATCGAAGGCCCGTTGTGGATCTTCAGCTGCATGTGCAGCAGGCCCCTCCACCCCTTCATCATGAGGGAGTTGCCCCTCCCTTTGTCAAGGCAGGTGCCTCCGCTGCAATCTTCTTCTCTGCTTCCTCTAACCCATAAGGCATGCCGCAAAATCACCAGGATCCATGACCTCATCCTGCAGGATCAAAGAGAGAGACATGTCGGTTAGCATATGTATCCTAAGAACCTCTCTTGGTTCAGCCTGAAGGCCCCTTCATGCATGCAGGAGAGTGCTGGCCACCACTTGGATGGCCAGTGTGTAGTGCACTCATTGGCTGTCTGAAACCCCACCAACCTTCGCCCAACTCTTTTTTTCATCCCCCTCCCTTTGTGGCTCCCTCCCATAACTCTTTCTCCGGTACACCGATGACCGTTTCGGTGCCGCTTCATGCTCTCATCTGGACCTGGAAACACTTATCAATTTTTTTTCCAATTTCCACGCCTCCATCACTTTCACATGGTCCATCTCTGACACTTCCCTTCCCTTCCTTGACCTTTCTGTCTCAATTTCCAGTGACACACTATCCATTAATATTCATTACAAGCCTACCGATTCCCACAGCTACCTCGACTACAGCTCCTCACACCCTGATTCCTGTAAGGGCTCCATCTCATTCTCTCAGTACCTTCGCCTCCGTCGCATCTGTTCCGATGATGCCACTTTCCGAAACAACACTTCTGACATATCTTCTTTCTTCTTTAACCGAGGTTTCCCACCCATGATGGTTGACAGGGCCCTCAACTGCATCCAGCCCATCTTCCGCGCCTCTGCTCTCACACCTTACTCTCCCTCCCAGAACAATGGTAGGGTCCCCCGTGTCCTCACTTTTCACCCCACCAGCCTCCGCATTCAAAGGATCATCCTCTGTCATTTCCGCTAACTCCAGCATGATGCCACCACCAAACATATCTTCCCTTCAACCTCTGTTGGCGTTCTGTGATGGACAGGAGGATGTGACTGTCAGTGAGGCAGGTAATGGGACCGAGTAGACAGTAGGGAAGGAGCCTCAGGCGCTTCGATTGTCAAACAGGTTTGAGGTGCTCACAACCTGTGTGGATGGAAGCGAAGTCTGCAAGGTGGATGAGGTGGCTGCCATGGCACTGTGGTACAGGGAGCCATTCAAGCGGGGGGAGCAAAAAGGACTTAGTGGTTGTAGGGAACAGATTAGTGAGGGGGATTGACACTGTTCGCTGCAGCAAAGAGCGAGAGTCCAGGCAGCTGTGTTGCCTGCCCAATGCCAGGGTTCGGGCCATCAGCTTAGGGCTGGAGAGAAACTTGCAGTGGGAAGGAGAGGGTCCAGTTGTCATGGTCCACGTAGGTACCAATGACATAGGAAGAAGTAGGAAAGCGGTTCTGCAAAGTCAGTATGAGGAGCTAGGTACCAAATTAAGAAGCAGAACCTCAAAGGTAATAATCGCTGGATTATTACCTGAACCACATGCAAATTGGCATAGGGAAAATAAGCTTAGAGAGATGAATGTGTGGCTCAAAGACTGGTGTGGGAGAAGTGGGTTCCAGTTTGTGGGGCATTGGCGTCAGTACTGGGGAAAGTGGGGGCTGTACCGTTGGGACGGTTTACACCTGAATCGTGCTGGGATGAGTGCCCTCACAAATTGCATAACTAGGGAAGTGGAGAGGTCTTTAAACTAAAAAAGAGGGATGAGGGATCAAGTTTAGGTAGCGGTAGCAATCCAAAGTGTAGAGTCAAGACAGGAGAGCAAAATAGTAATATGAGAAATGAGGGTCAGAGAATGGCAGGGAGGGATAGAGAGAAAAAACCTAAGAATACATCAACAGTCAAGGCTAGATGTTACAAAGATAACAAAAAGACAAAACTGAAGGCTGTCTCTCTGAATGCATGTAGCATTCATAACAAAGTAAATCAATTGATGGCCAACATTGAAGTAAATAAATATGATCTGATAGCAATTACGGAGATCTGGCTGCAGGACGACAAAAATTGGATCCTTAATATTGAGTGGTACATGAGATTCAAGAAGAATAGGAAGCTAGGTAAAGGTGGAGGGGTAGCACTGTTAATCAAAGAGGGCATTGGTGCAATAGAAAGAGTTCAGGAGATCAGGATGTAGAATCGGTTTGAGTGGAGATAAGGAATAATAGGGGGAAAAAGTCATCAGTGGGAGTGGTCTACAGGCCCCCTAACAGTAGCCACAGTGTAGGACAACATATTCAAGAGAAAATATTGTGTGCTTGTGATAAAGGGACAGCAATGATCATGGGTGATTTTGATCAACACATAAATTGGAAAAATCAGATTGGCAGTAGCAGCCTGGATGAGGAGTTCTTAGAATGCTTTTGAGATTGTTTCTTAGAGCAGCATGTTCTAGAACCAATCAGAGAGCAGGCTATATTATATGACAGGATTAATTAATGACCTCAGAGTAAAGGCACCCCTAGACCACAATATGATTGAATTTTACATCCAGTTTTAAAAGGAGAAGAGTGAGTCTAAGACTACTGTCTTAAACTTAAAGAAGAGCAACTATGTGGGGATGAAAGCTGAGCTAGCTGAAATGAACTGGGAAACTAGGCTAGAGGATAGATTAATAGAGAAGCAATGGCAGACATTTAAAGGGATATTTCAGGGTTTTCAGAATTAATGCATTCCTACTATAAAGAAAAATTCTAAGGGGAGGACCCGCCATCTGTGGTTAAATAAAGATATTAAGGAAAGCATCAAACTTAAGGAAAAAGCATGCAACTCTGCAAAGATGAGTGGCAGGGCAGATGACTGGACAGAATATAAAGAACGGCAGAGAAAGACTAAAAGGTTAATCAGGAGAAAGAAATTCGAGTATGAGGGGAAGCTAGCTAGAAATGTAAAAATAGATAGCAAGAGCTTCTACAGGTATTTAAAAAGGAAAAGAGCGAGTGTTAGTCCTCTAGAGGGTGACAGTGGGGAGTTAATAGTAGATAATAAGGAAATGGTGGAAGAAATGAACAAATATTTTGCTTCTGTATTCACTATAGAGGATACAAAAAACATTCCAGTAATAGCTACAAATCAGGAGTTGAATGGGAGAAAAGAACTTGGTGAAACTCAAATCACTAGGGAAACAGTACTGAGCAAATTGATGGAGCTGCAGACTGGCAAGTCTCCGGGGTCCCGATGGCCTTAAAAGAGGTGGCTAATGAGGTAGTTGATGCGCTGGTGTTAATTTTCCAACATTTGCTGGATTCTGGATAGGTTCCATCAGATTGGAAATTAGCAAATATAACTCTTCTATTCAAGAATGGAGGGAGGCTGAAAATAGGAAACTATAGACCAGTTAGCTTGACGTCTGTCGTGGGGGAGCTATTAGAATCGGTCATTAAGGAGAGTATAGCTGGGCACTTAGAATAGCTCAAGGCAATAGGGAAGAGTCAGCATAGTTTTGTGAAAGGAAAATCATGTTTAACCAATTTATTGGAGTTTTTTGAAGGAGTAACATGCGCAGTGGATAAAAGGGAGCCTGTAGACATACTGTACTTGGATTTCCAGAAGGCATTTGATAAGGTGCCTCATCAAAGATTATTACGGAAAATAAAAGTGTATGGTGTAGTGGGTAACATATTAGTATGAATAGAAGATTGGCTGGTTGGCAAAAAGCAGAGAGTATGCATAAATGGGTCTTTTTCTGTTTGGCAGGATGTGATGAGTAGACGCCCACAGGGGTCTTTACTGGGGCCTCAACTTTTTATGATTTACATCAATGACATAGATGAGGGGAGTGAAGACATGGTAGCTAAATTTGCAGATGACACAAAGATAGGTAGGAAAATATGTTGTGAAGAGGACAAGAGGAGGTTGCCGCTGGATATAATTAGGTTGAGTGAGTGAGCAAAGATCTGGCAAATGGAGCTTAATGTGGGAAAATCTGAAGTTGTTCACTTTGGCAGGAAGAAAAGAAAAAGTATTACTTAAATTAAGAATAGCTGCAGAATTCTGAGGTGCAGAGGGATCTGGGTGTTCTAGTACATGAGTCACAAAAAGTTAATATGCAAGTACAGCAAGTAATTAAGAAGGCTAATGGAATGCTATCCTTTATTACGAGAGGGATTGAACATAAAAGTGAGATGTTATGCTTCAGCTATACAGGGCATTGGTGAGACCGCACCTCAAATACTGTGTGCTGTTTTGCTCTCCTTATTTAAGGAAGGATGTAAATGCACTGGAGGTAGTTCAAAGGAGGTTTACTAGATTGATACCTGGTATGAGTGGGTTGTCTTAAGAGGAAAGGTTGGACAAACTGGGTTTGTTTCCACTGGAGTTTATAAGAGTGAGGGGTGATTTGATTGAAGTATACAAGATCCTGAACGGTATTGACAAGGTGAATGTGGAAAGGATGTTTCCTCTTGTGGGTGAGTCCAGAACTAGGGGGCAATGTTTTAAAATTAGGGTTCACCCTTTTAGGACAGAGATGAGGAGAATTTTTTTCCCTCAGAGGGTTGCGTGACTTTGAAATTCTCTGCCTCAGAAGGTGGTGGAGGCAGGGTCATTGAATATTTTTAAGGCAGAGGTAGATAGATTCTTGTTAGGCAAGGGAATCAAAGGTTATCTGAGTTAGATGGGAAATGTGGAAACCAAAACACAAGATTAGCCATGATCTTATTGAATGGGGGAGCAGGCTTGAGGGGCCAAATAGCCTACTCCTGTTGCTATTTCTTATGTTCTTATGTTCTTATGCTGGGTCCCTCTTGCAGCTGAATGTTTGAGCTTTGGTGAGTGTCAAGCAAAGGCATACAATGAACCCACGTGGTCCAAATTTGATGTTGAGTGTCACATCAGTTGGGAGGTCTGAGTGACATCATGAGAGCACCAGTGCAGACACTTCTGGTGGAAGCAAAGGATACCAGTGCAATGTTCTTCTCAGCATATGGCACTGCCCAAACTGCACCAAAACAGCTGGAGGTGCAGCACGATCCTCTAGGAGTTCATTCACATTCCATAATGCCCTTTCCAGCTACACAATGGACCTGAATTTTGTGCCCAATATTCCTGCTCCTCATCATCATCCAATGGTCACCATCACAAAGTGCACTGGGTGAGGACAGGGTCAAAATCAGCTATAATTTCACAATGGACAAAATACTGGTTGCTGCTTAAGGCAATGAAGTGCCTCCATTCATTAGGTTTACCATCTAATTAAAGTGAACATTAATACTCACAGTTTTAGAGGCAAACAGTATCTTCTAGTACCCCAGGCACAGGGGCAGAATGTATACCATAGCTGAATGAATTATCTATTAAAGGTCAGTATCTCAGGAAATTTTGGTACAGCAGGGATTATGCCCTTCGATTGGACAAGAACTGCGGACATAGACCAGCATCTAGTTTCAATGCCATACAGTCACAAGGTACCAGTCAAAATGAAAATCCCCACAGCGTTTAAGTTCTGTACCACAGGGTGCTTTAAGCCATCCATATGAGTCATTTGTGCTAACATTCCGTTTGTTGTGTACTATGACATAAATTAGGTAGAAAAGGCCTATTTCAGCAAGAAAGTAGCTGCTTAGACTTTGGAATTGAGCATCAGGAAGAAAATGCTTTTTGTCTCCTATAATTAGAACTTTGCTAAAATACACAATATAAAATATTGTACGCATTTAACTATTTGTGCACTAGTGCATAATTCCATGCTATACATTGATAGAAAGAGATATTACTCGAAGAACATGAAAATAGAATGCAACAGTTGCATAAAAGTCATTACATGAATATATAGTTTATAAGGAAGGCACATGACTCAAAAACTTGAAATTCTGAATGCCCCAAAACCTTTACGAACATACGGACATATGAATTAGGAGCAGGAGTAGGCCACTCGGCCCCTCGAATCTGCTCTGCTATTCAATAAGATCATGACTGATGAATATAACCTCAACCCCACATTCCTGGCTACCCCCGAAAACCTTTCACCCCCTTGTTAATCAAGAATCTATCTAGCTGTCCCTTAAACATATTCAAAGACTCTGCTTCCACTGCCTTTTGAGGAACGGAGTACCAAAGGCTCTCAACCCTCTAAGAGAAAAAAAATTCTCCGCATCTCCGTCTTAAATGAGCAACCGCTTATTTTTTAAACTGTGACCCCTAGTTCTAGATTCTCCAAGAAGAGGAAACATCCTCTCCACATTCACCCTGTCAAGACCCCTCAAGACAATTAATTCACCTCTTACTCTTCTAAATTCCAGTGGATACAAGCCTAACTTTTTCAACCTTTCCTCATAAGAGCATTTCCTCATAAGTCTTATGAGGAAATGCTCATTCCTGGTATTAGTTTAGTAAACCTTCTCGGAACTGCTTCTAATGCATTTACATATTTTTTAAAATAAGGAGACCAGTACTGTACGCAATACTCCAGATGTGGTCTCCCCATTGCCCTGTGCAACTGAAACATAACCTCCCTACTTTTGTAATCAATTCCACCCATAATAAATGATAACATTATGTTAGCCTCCCTAATTACCTACTGTACCTGCATACTAACCTTTTGTTATTCATGCACCAGGACACCCAGATCCCTCTGAATCTCAGAGCTCTGCAATCTCTCACCATTTACATAATAAGCTTCTGGTTATTCTTCCTGCCAACATGAATGATTTCACATTTGCCCACATTATATTCCATTTGCCAGATCTTTGCCCACCCACTTAACCTATCTATGTCACTTTGTAGCCTCCTTACATCCTCTTCACAATTTACTTTCCGATCTATCTTTGTGTCATCAGCAAATTTAGCAACCATTCCTTCAATCCCTTCATCCAAGTCATTTAAATAATTGTAAAAAGTTGAGGCCCCAGCACTGATCCCTGTGACACACCACTCATCATATCCTCCTAACCAGAAAAAGACCCATTTATGCAAAGTCTCTGCTCCCTGTTAGCTAGCCAATCTTCTATCCATGCCAATATGTTACCCCCTACCCCATCAGCTTTTATTTTCTGCAATAACCTTTGATGTGGAACTTTATCAAATGCCTTCTGGAATTTGGAAGGAAACAAACATGAATTCTGCGAAACAGTGACTGCATGTTGCAAACGTGGACTAAATTTCTCAAGCATCCTCCTCAGCAACGTCCCAAGCACATACAAAAAATTTAACAATCAAACTTCCACTACTGCATCAAATGAGATACCGAACACGACAAAAGCACATCCAACCCTGTCAACACTGCAAAGTCCTCCTCATGAACATCTGGGTACTTGTTCCAAAACTGGAAGAGCTGTTCCATTGACACATCAAGCAACAGCTTGACATAGTCACACTCACAGAATCATACTTTACAGCCAAGTCCCAGATTGCTCCACCAGCATTCCTGATTATGTCCTGTCGCATTGGTAAGTCAGAGTGACCAGAGGTGCTGGCACAGTGGCATACAATGGCCCTGGAAGTCCTCAACATTGACTCTGGACCCCTCAAGGCATTAGGTCAAAAAATGACAAGGCAACCCCCTGCTGTTACCCATGTATAGTCCTTCTTCAGGTGATGAATCAATGCTCCTCCATGTTGACCGTCACTTGGAAGGAGCACTGAGGGTAGTAACGTTACAGAATATACTTTGGGGTGGGGGCATTCCAATGTCCATCACCAAGAGTGCCTTGATAGCATCACTGCTGACTGAACCAGCCAAGTCCTGAAGGGCATAGCTGTCTGACTGGGTCTGTGACAAGTGATGAGAGAACTACATGAGGGAATTCCTATTTGACCTTATCCTCTCCAATCTACTTGCCAGAGATGCATCTATCTGTGAAAGTAATGATAGGAGTAACCACTGCACAGTCCTTGTGGAGATGAACTCCCATCTTCACACTGAGGACAGCTTCCATCGTGTTGTGTGGCATGACCACAGTGGTAAATCACATAGATTCAGGGCAGAACAAACAGCTCAAATCTGGGTATCCACGAGACACTGTGTGCACAGCAGAATTATATCCTACCACAAACTCTAACCTCATGACCTGACTCTGCCATTACCATCAAGTCTAGGGATCAATCCTAGTTCAATGAGGAATGTTGAACAGCGTGCCAGGAGCAGCACCAGGTGATTCTAAAAATGAGGCTTAAAAAACATGGGGCAGAATTTTTCATCCCGCGGGTGGGCGCATGTCCGACCCAAACAGGAATGCAATAGTGCGCGATGACATCACACGAGCATCCTGACGTCATTGCGTACTCTCTCAATATTTAAGTCAGCGGGCACAAGCGAGTGGCAACAGCATGCCTGCCGACAATTAAGAGGCCAATTAATGCCCTTAGGCAAGCAATTAAGTTGTAATTTTTACTGCCTGCTCAACCATTCAGTTGGTGGGCGGGCAAATAGGCCAGGCAGCCTTTGCATTTTTAATGAAACCTCATCCAAGGGCAGGATGACATTTCCAGCGGTTACTGAAAAAACAAAAAAATTTTAACATCATTTTTTACATATCCCTCTTCATGTGGCTGAGTTACACGTGGGGACATGTTTATATCATTTGCAAAAAGTTTATTTTTGTATTTAAAATTCATCAGCCCCCGAGACAGTTCTGTGCTTCCAGGGAGCTTTCATTGAGTGCTCCCCCCACCATATGCGCAAACTTCAGGGCTCGCGCTCCTCCCACCCCCACCCCGGCAGCGCCGAGGCTCCCAGCATGCCTTTCACACTGGCTGGCCATTAATTGGCCAGCCAGCGTGAAATCGCGGTTGTTGCCCGATCGTGGGCGGTGGACAGTTTCCCGGCCGTTCCTGGGCCCGCCCCCCACTCCCGCCCAACGAGGTGGGAATCCTACCCATGAAGCTTCAACACAGGACTAGATTAATGCTAATCAATGGAAGCAATGGATGCTATAGAAAGAGGTAAGTGATCCCACAACCAACAGATCAGATCAAAACTCTGCTGAAGTAGGGTCATACAGACTCGAAACGTTAACTTTGTTTTTCTCTCCCCACAGATGCTGTCAGGCCTGCTGAGTTTTTCCAGCATTTTCTGTTTTTGTTTCAAAACTCTGCTGTCCTTGCACATTCAGTTGTGAAATGTGGTTGACACTTAAACAATTAATTAGAGGAGGAGGCTTCATGAACATCCCTGGCCTCAGTGATGGCAGAGCCCATCATATTATTGCAAAGGAAAGTATAACCATCCACAGGCAGAAGCATTAACTGGGTTATCCAACTTAGCTTGTTCCTGAGATCCCCACCATTACTGATTCCAGTCCTCAGCCAATTTGATTCATTCCATGTGATATCGAGAAATGACTGAAGGTACTAGATACAGTAAAGACAATGGGACCAGGCAACATCCTCGCTGTAGTGCTGAAGACTTGTACTCTAGAACTAGCTGCACCTTTAGCCAAACTGTTCCTGTACAGCTACAACAACAGCAGAAGCAGCATGTGATAAATCGGTCTAAGTGATCCCACAACCGACAAATCAGATCAAAGCTCTGCAGTCCACCACATCCAGTCATGAACGGTGTTGGACAATTAGACAACTAACTGGAGGAGGAGGATGTTCCACAAATGTCCGCATTCACAATATGGGGGAGCTCAAGTGTGTCATTTGCAACAAACTTCAGCCAAATCCATCTGGGCCTCCTCCTGAGGTTCCCAACATCACAATATGCCAATCTTTAGCCAATTTGATTCACTCCACATGGTATCATGAAACAGCTAAAGGTACTAGATACTGAAAAAGCTATGAGCCATGATAACATCCTGCCTGTAGTAATGAAGACTTGTGCTCCAGAACTAGCCATTCCCCTGACCAAGTTGTTCCTGTAATGCTACAACACTTGCACCTACCCAATAATGTGAAAAATTGCCTAGATATGCCCTGTCCACAAAAAGCAGGACAAATCCCATCCGGCCAATTACTGCCCCATCAACTCTTGACCATCAGCAAAATGATGGAAGGTGTCATTGACAGTGCTATCAATAGGTATTTACTCACTAATAATCTGCTCACAGGTGCTCAACTTGGGGTTCGCTAGGACCACTCGGCTCCTGGCCTCATCACAGCCTTGGACTGAACGTCGATTAAAGAGCTGAAATCCAGAGGTGAGGTGAGAATGACTGACCTTGACATCAAGGCACCAAGTAACCCGAACAAAGTTGAAGTTAATAGCAATCAGGGGAAAAACTCACCACTGGTTGGAGTCATACTCAGCACAAAGGAGGGTGGTTTTGGTTGTTGGTGATCAAACATCCCAGTCCCAGGATATCACTGCAGGAGTTCCTCAAGGTAATGTCCTCGGCCCAACCATCTTCAGCTGTTTCGTCAATGACCTTCCCTCCAACAGAAGTGGAGTTGTTTTCTGATGATTGTTCAGTGCCATTTTCAACTCCTCAGATACTGAAGTAGCCTGTGCCCATGTGCAACAAGACCTGGACAACCTTTGGTTATGGTTGATAAGCAGCATGTGACATTCATGACACATGGCTAGTAGGCCAGCAGTTGGTGTCTCCAACAAGGAGAATCTCATAATTTCATTATGATAATGACATTATCATCATTGTAACCCACACCTTCAACATCCTACTGTTCACCATTGGCCAGGAACAATACTGGGCCAATCACATAAATAGTTGGTTAGAACAGCAGTTTAGATGTTAAGAAACCATGGTGATTAAGTCACCTCCTGACTCTTCAAAGCCTGCCTATCATCTGTAAGGCACAAGTTAGGTGTGTGATAGAATACTCTCCACTTACCTGGAGGATGTAGCTTCAGTGACACTCAAGAAACACCATCCAGGATAAATCAGCCCGCTTTATTGGCACCCTGTCCACCATGTTAAACTTTCATTCTCTCCACCATCAATGCCAAGTGGCAGCAGTGAGTATCATCTGCAAGATGTACTGCAGCAACTTGCCAAGGTTTCTTTGATAGCATCATTGAAATGCACGACCTCTACTGCCCAGAAGGACAAGGGCAGCAGATGCATGAGAACACCACCACCTCCAAGCAAGTTCCTGAAAGTTCCCCTTCAAGCCACATGCCAACAGTGGGTTAAGATGCAGAAATAAAGTCAGCCGTGTGTTTGTGGTGTATCAACTTTTATGTTGGCCTGTGGCTGGTTCTTATTTGCAATACATTTGATACCATGAATGCTCATTAATGTGAAACAGTTTTGGGATAAAGTTAGCAGCTCACCAGAATCTCCTACACTCAGTTCATGACCGTTTAAAGGTGGCGTGCACCAGTCAGTTTTGTGCAGTTGTAACCAAGGTAAGCCATTGTCCATATTGACCTCTGTGGCACCTTCCAAACCCCCAACCACTACCATCTAGAAGGACAAGGGCAGCAGATAGATGGGAACATCACCACCTGGAAGTTCCCCTCCAAGTCACTCACCATCCTGACTTGGAAATATATCACCGTTCCTTCACTGTCGCTGGGTCAAAGTCCTGGAACTCCCTTCCTAACAGCACTGTGGGTGTACCTACACCACATGGACGGCAGCATTTTCAAGAAGGCACCTCACCACCACCTTCTCAAGGGCAACTAGGGATGGGCAATAAATGCTGGCCCAGCCAGTGAAGCCCACATCCCATGAATAAATAAGACAAAAACAAGGCAGTGGGTATTGAAAGGTTGGCGTTCAGGTGCAATGAAGTGCAGTGGGGAGAAAGGCCTAATGTCCTGGATTTGGTTGTTCTGTAAAGGAAGGGGGTAGGGTACAGTTCCATGCAGGGGTTGAAAGATGGATTATGAGCCTAAAGGGCAGAGTTGGTATTATTAACGTAGGGGTGCTGAGCGTCAAATTGAGGGTGCTGGGTGGCGGAGGGAGTTGTCACGGGAAAGCTGTATTCTGTCTGGGGGCAAGTCCAGAGTCAGAGTCAAGTATTCAAAGATCTCATATGGGTAACAGGAGCAGACAAAAGCATCGAGGAGACTAATGGGAGGGTTCAGGGTCAGAATGGGTATTGGGATGGACACAGGTATAGGCACAGGGGGGAGAGATGGCATGCACAGGGAAAAGTAATTGGTCCAGGGTAACAAGGAAAGTTCAAGGGTCATGGAGGGGAGAGGAAAGGGTATGTTGGGTGAGTCAAAGGTGGTGGAGGCAAGGGTGAGGATGACAAGAGGAGGGTATAAGGTACAGGAACGAGTTGCAAATGTCACATGGAGCACATTAGGGTCTTCTGTCAAATATAGCTTATCTGAAAGTAATCTCAATTTTAGGGGGAGGAAGATTGTTTTGGATGGGTGGAGTTCATGTTGCGCACATTTGGCTGATTAAAAGGACTCCCTAACAATTAGTTAATTGGATGAGAACCATGGACGAGCATGCTCTCACATGTATGTCTGCCCTATTCATATAGTGGAATTACTAACATAGCCATGGGTCTCATTCACCTAGTATTCCTGCAACCTTGGGAGAGAATGCAAAGAAGAAGAGTTCTTGCTGTCCAACAACAGAGGCCACAAGGCTAACAACAGGCAGCACCAGGGGAGAGGCTGGTCTGGATGCAGACATCCAGGGAAGGCATCAGTGAAGATGGACACTGGCGCGTCAATACATCCTGAGGACAAGAACAAATTACTACCAGGCGTCTGAGAGGTAATGCCAGAGATGTCTGAGGATGTCCCTGAAAATGGTCATTGAGATATGTTGAATTGCTCAAGATGTACAGCCACATGGATTCTGATGAAGAGTCATACAGACTCGAAACATTAACTCTGTCTTTCTCTCCACAGATGGTCAGACCTGCTGAGTTTTTCCAGCAATTTTTGTTTTTGTTTCAGATTTCCAGCATCTGCAGTATTTTGCTTTTAACCACATGGATTTGGTGGGACCCCATACCAGTGGTCCTCAAGATTATTGCAGCACTCAATTTCTATGCTAGTGGTGACTTCCAGGGAATGACAGATGACATAAGTGTCATCTCATAGGCTTCCACACATAGGTACATAAAGGAGGTAACTGATGCCCTGTGTCATGCCAATGAGTGTATCTACTTCACCAATGGTGAAGACAGCCAGGCTGCAAGGTCAGCCGTGTTCGGTGTCATTGCTGGGTTTCCTTTAGTACAAAGTGGGGTTCAGCAGGGGCCTGATCCTGAGCAGTCCTCTGAGTGCCTGTGGACCCAGCTGTCACATCCCCCCTCAGCTGCTGGGATGTGTCTATGGTGTGCTTATGAGACTGTGCTCCAAAACCTATAAGCAAACCCTCTTTGGACATTTTGGGTGTACCTGTGCTGGTGGAGGTTGATGATGAGGCAGATGATGGTGCAACTTCTGGGCTGTGGCTGCTTCATCCCCAGAGAACAAAAAGAATCACATGAAGAATCTTCACAGTTTAGCGCTTCACACTTCATTGCCTCCAACCTGTGTAGCCATTTACCAATTGCTGGATGGTTGTCTCGTCCTCCTTACACCTGGCCAGTCCAGTTTTGCTGTCCGTGACTGATCATACTCTCTCTTCCCCAGCGATCTCCATTGCGTCTTCCTCAGCTGCTGTGAGGAGCCCGAGGTCAGGAAACCCTCCTCCTGTCCACCTCCTCTCCCAGGAATTGTGGGCCTGCTTGTCCAGCATGACAAAGTGCAGACTTAGTGACATGTCAAGTGACACCTAACCCCCTTGTCTGCATGCATCCCCATCACACATATGGGCCCATCAATGCCACATTGCTTCCAGGCACACACAAAAGGCAAACTTCCACATGCTTTGGACTCAATTGCCATGTGGCACTAAGGCTGATCACACATTCACTCTTCTGGCATAGCTGTCTGCTTGCACATATACATCACTGATGACCCCATGAGAAACTCCTGCTGAAAATGTGACACTGGCACTCACCCTGACGGGTCAGAGCCAGTCATTCTTCCATTTCCTGCACTGAACCCAGATTTGGTGCATTGCTCACCTCCTCTGACACCTCATTCCAGGCTGCCTTGGTCTGGCAGGAGGGCCTTCTGATGCCAGCTTCAGAAAAGAGCATCTCCCACCTGGAGGAGAATCTGCAGGGACTGCATTGCTGAAATGTGGGTCTGGTCTGCTAGGGCGGTCAGACATCGGATAGATGGGGTCTTCAGATTAAAGTCAGAAGAACCTCACACACTGCAGCATCCTGGCAGTGATGCATAGCCTCCCTTTTTAAAAAAGAGGCTTTTTAATAACAAGCCCTTAGCTGCAGCAATGTCAGCTGAAGGTGGATTTCACCAATGAACAGCTTCCCCCACCACTGAGTCACAGGTGTTTCCCATGCATGCAACTGGCACTTTAACTTATGATTACAATCCTGTGGGAAATGGCAAATATGAGAGTGAAAGTGGCGCACATTTCTGGTTACGCTTTCGGGAATGGCACAGAGTTAACAAAACCCTCCCACAATGTGTGAAATAAAAAACTAAACCAGCTACTAAGATTCTAGATTTAGATAATACTGACTTCAATAGGCTGAACTAGAGATGGTTCACAGTAAAATGGGCAGACCTGTTAATGGATAAAATGACAGAAGATTAGTGGGAGATGTTCAAAAAATAATTTAATTTGATACAGAACCAGTTTATAAGGGCAATATCTTTATCTACCAAAAAAAGACAGCCTTTGACAACTAAAGATATAGGAGACAACATAAAACTAACAGAAAAAGCATACAAAAAATGAAAAAAAAGCATAGTTCCTAATATAGATCAAAGTATACAAGAACAAATATTGGGTGCGTATGATAAAGGGATGGCAATAATCGTGGGTGATTTTAATCTACATATAAACTGGAAAAATCGGATGGGCAGTAGTAGCCTGGATGAGGAGTTCATAGAATGCTTTTGAGATAGTTTCTTAGAGCAGCAGGTTCTGGAACCAACCAGAGAGCAGGTTATATTAGACTTGGTATTGTGCAATGTGACAGGATTAATCAATGACCTCAGAGTAATGGAATTCCGAAGTAGCAGTGACCACAATATGATTGAATTTTATATCCAGTTTGAAAGGGAGGAGAGTGGGTCCAAGACTAGTGTTTTAAACTTAAATATGGGCAGCTATGTGGTCCTGAAAGCTGAGTTGGCTGAATGAACTAGGATTCTAGGCTAGAGGATTGATCAATAGAGAAGTAGTGGCAGACATTTCAGGAGATAGTTCAGAATAGTCAGAATAAGTATATTCCTACTGTAGAGTTTAAGGTATGTCAGTGCGGTAGGGCCATGTGGAATGTGCATCCTGTGGGATGTAGGAAGTTGTGCAGGCACAAAGTACCCCCGATGACTATATTTTCAGGAAGTGTCACCAGCTACAGAAACTTGAGTCCCAGGTTGCGGGACTCAAGTGGCGGCTGGAGTCAATGTGTTGCATCTGCAAGGCTGAGGGTCATATGGATAGCATGTTTAGAGAGGTGGTCACGCCACAGCTAAGAAGTACACTGGCAGAGTGGAATAGGTGACCGCCAGAGTATCTAAGAGAAACAGGCAGGTAGTACAGGAGTCCCCTGAGGCAATCTCGCTCGCTAACTGCTTTTCCATTTTGGATACTGGTAAGTGAGATGGTTCCTCAGGGGACTGTAACAAGAGCCAGGTTCATGGCACCACTGGTGGCTCAGCTGCGCAGGAGAGGGCGAGGAGGAGTGGAAGTGCTATAGTGGTATGGGATTCTACAGTTAGGGGAACAGACGGCGTTTCTGTGGCCGTAGATGTGAGCTTAGGATGGTATGTTCCCTCCCTGGTGCCAGGGTCAAGGATGCCTCAGAGAGGCTGCAGGACATTCTTTTGGGGGAGAGTGAACAGCCAGAGGTCATGGTCCACACTGGGACCAATGACATAGGTAGGAAAAGAGATGAAGTCCTGAAAGCAGATCTTTGGGATTTAGGAAGGGAATTAAAAAGCAAGACCTCAAGAGCAGTAATCTCATGATTAGTCCCAGTGCCACATGCTAGTGAGCATAAGACATAGACATAGAAAATAGAAGCAGGAGTAGGCCATTCGGCCCTTCGAGCCTGCTCTGCCATTCATTATGATCATGGCTGATCATCAAACTCAATAGCCTGCTCCCGCTTTCTCCCCAAATCCTTTGATTACTTTTACCCCAAGAGTTATATCTAAATCCTCTTTGAAAACATACAATGTTTTGGCCTCAGCTACTTTCCGTGGTAGCAAATTCCACAGGCTCACCACTCTCTGGGTGAAGAAATTTCTCCTCATCTCAGTCCCAAATGGTCTACCCCGTATCCTCAGACTGTGACCCCCGGTTCTGGACTCCCCCACCATCGGGAACATCCTTCCTGCATCTACCCTGTCTAGTCCTGTCAGAATTTTATAGGTTTTGATGAGATCCCCTCTCATTCTTCTGAATTCCAGCTTCCCCACTACTGATGGGAGGCCTGCTGCCATCCTTGGGAAACAGAACCTCCCGCCTTTCCCGGGTGGCCTGGAGAGGCCTGTAGAGAGGCATTGCTGAGCCGTGGGGCCACTTGCTGCCTGCTCTGAGACATCCTGAAAAGCAAGTTAGCAAAAAGGGAGGGACCAGAAGATTTGGCTGCAGTGTGAGAACCAGGGCGATGCTGCTGGTTTGGAGGGAATGAATACCTTTGACCCTGAGATAATGGCAGGGGTGACGATTTCCCGCCCACCCTCTGCAAGAGTCACTGCACTCCTCGCGCATGCATAGCTAATTAGCTGGCCACCATGAGATTGTGCGTAGCCAGCCAACCCACTCCCGAGCGCGAGTGTCACCCATCTCCACTCCCGCCGCCAAACCTCTACTCCAGACTGGAAGATTCTGCTTGATTCCCTTAGTGGCTAAAAATCTGTCAATCTCAGTTTTAAAAAATCATTCATGGAATGTGGGCATTGCTATCAAGACCAGAATTGATTGCCAACCACATAGGAGGTCTTGTAGTGCGGTGGTAGTGTCCCTATCTCTGGGCCAGAAGCTCTGGGTCCAAGTGCCACGGCAGAACCTGCTGGCCATGGAGGGAGTGTTCATGACTCAATTTAACAGGTTGAAAATTGGCCTGGGAATCCTTCCACTATTCCCCTGAGGGGAAAAAAAGTGTGACAATCTGCTAAAAATTGCCAATCCCTAATTGCCCTTAAAAAGGTGGTGTGGTAAGCCCCATTCCTGAATATAACTGAGTGGCTTGTTAGGTCATTTCAGAGGGCAGTTAAGAATTAAGCATATTGTCATGTGTCTGGAGTTACATGTAGGTCAGACTGTGTAAGGATGACAGATTTCCTTCCCTAAACAAGATCAGTGAATCAAGTAGGATTTTTATGCCAGTTTGGTGGTTTCATGATCATCATTACTGATGCTAGCTGTTTATTCCATTTATTTAATTAATTGAATTTAAATTCTCCAGCTGCCATGGTGGGATTTATACTCATGTCACTGGATCATAGGATGGAATCATCCTAGGTTTGCGCTAAGTGTGGTAGTGGACATGAATAAAGTTGTTTTACCTGCTGGCTGCAATGGCAGGTTTTCTCACCATGCTATGATTTCAGCACTTCCTTGCTCCAGGTGCCATACTTAAAGCACACCAGAACGCAGCCTACTTCATGTCTACAGATGACAGATAG
This sequence comes from Cetorhinus maximus, assembly GCF_964194155.1. Classification (NCBI taxonomy): domain Eukaryota; kingdom Metazoa; phylum Chordata; class Chondrichthyes; order Lamniformes; family Cetorhinidae; genus Cetorhinus; species Cetorhinus maximus. The sequence goes on from NC_135881.1 coordinate 86,773,044, forward strand.
CCCTGAAAGCAAAGAAGACAGCAGCCCCAAAATTATTTGCCGCTCTCTGTGGTAGCTGCTGAATGCAGTGGCAGGTCACCACAATGTCCTCTTCCCACGCTCTGGCTACAGGAGGTCCACCAGAGTCACCAATCCCACCTGGGAGGCGGTGGTAGAGGTGGTCAGTACCACCGGAGCATGGAGGGGGTCTGACATCCGGTGCAGGAAGAGGATGAATACATTCATCCATTCTGCCACGGTAAGTCAACCACCTCATCACTCTCAACACACACACTCCCAAACCCATCACACATCCACAGGGATCTCACCCCTCAAGGGACAACGCCACTAACTCTCACACACGCACCCTCACATCTCCAACAGGCTCATATATTTGCTTCCTCACCCCGTCCATGGCTCCGCTCACCATACAAACATTCCATGCAGTGCCATGTGTCCTGCTCACACTCTCTCCATCTGTTTTCATGCAAGAGAAGCTGGCTCACAACAGCAGGGAGAGGTCCCAGACTGGGCGTGGAGTGGTCCACATTAGGCCTCTCATTCACTTTGAGGAGTGTGCCACCTCGCTTACTGGTGAGGGCATGGACCATGCCTGCGGCGACAGTGAGGTTTGCAGCGAACATCCATGTGAGGATCCTGCACCACATCATCCCTCTCTCAACGCAAATGTGAGTGCGCTCTCTCCTGCTTTTGACTCCGCTGCCATGCACTAATTATCTCTACTTTGGCTCACAGGGAGCTCTGCCAAGCGACCGACACCCTCAGCCAGCCAGTTCCTCAGCTCCATCCACATCCTCACCTCCAGCCAAGAGGACTCCTCCTCCATTGAAGAGTTGGAAATAAGCAGCCTGGAAGACCCGTCACAGCACTTACCTACACCCTCCACCAGTGCAGAGACACACACCTTGGTGGGGCCTATATCTAGAGCAGGCTCTGGTTCACAATCTGGTGGTCACCGCATGGACTCATGTCTGCAGCAGGAGGACGCAGGCTCAGCTGAGCTCCCCGGTACTAGGAGGGCTGCTGGGGAAGAGGCATCTATGATGAGCCTCTGGATTCAGCCTTTCAACTCATCCTGGAGACTCAGCAGAAGGTGGGGTAACTTCATGCAGAGCTGTTAGAAGCCTTCAACAGAGTGGCACATGAGTCAGTGGAGTACTTCCGCCTGTTCTCTGATGAAGTGGTGCCCACGTGTGCATGAATGGAGGTCTCCATGGGAAGGATGGCGGACAACAGAGCCTCTGGCCCAGCTGATTGCAGAGATGCACACAGACCTGCACTCCATGGCAGTGGCCAGGGGTGAGTCCCTGCAGTGGCAATGCGAGAGGGTAACGGGGCACCTCGATGTCTTTCCAGGTGCTTCTTCCCTTCAAGGAGTCAGGCTGGGTCCCTCTGGCACCCGAAGAGAGAAGCGGCAGCTGGGTAGCCCTCGGTCATCCACTCAGGAAACTCAGAGGCTGTCCTCTCCCTCTGCATCCCCTTTGCCTGTGACCTCCTCAACCTCATCCTCTGTCACCACATAGGGAGCAGCCAGCCCACAGGGGGACAATAAAGCAAGCTGGGGCCCTCACAGGTTCGGCTCTCAAGAGGTTGCAGGCCGAAATCAACAGATGCAACAGGGATAACCATTGCACAGGCTCTCTCCAGCCTGCTGTGAATGTTATGCCAGCACCTAGGTAGGCCTAGATATGTTAAGAATTTCTGATCACAAGTGGTTGCATGGGTGAACACATTTTGTCAGTTTATTGTCTGAAAATATATTCACTTTCACTGAATAATGTTTAATGTTGTCTTTCAGCTTCATTGACAGGCTTCGCGAGTCCTCCCCCTGCATCACTCCCAACCCAGTAGCAGTTCAGCTGCACGCTGCTGGACCACGAGTGTTTCTGGCGGGAGAAGTGTTTGTGTGGCAGGGCCTTTTGGAGCCTCGTGCAAGCACTGTCCCATGCACATATAGCCTTCCTCCATCACATTCACCTCAATATCCTGAGAATTTTCAATGCTGCCTGCTGGGGTTTTCTTTCAGTTGACCATCTGCGCTGACCTGCATCTCCACCCACCCACTGATCACACTCCCATGCAGCAGCTGTGCCCGTCTAACATGAGACTCTGCCCACTTTCGATTTTGGCACTGATGGTCATAGTCAAGTTTTTGATCAGCGCCTCCTTCCTTTCCCCTCCCCCAGTCACCTATGTCCTTTCCCCCATCACTCTCCACTCTCCTGCCATTTACCTTCCACCTCCCCATCATCACCTACCAAACTGAATCCTTGTCTTTCCAGGATTTCCAGGTGAACATGCACATTGCCCATCTTGTTGAGAATCCCATCCCTGCCCAAAATGACCTCCCTGGTCTCCCCCTTCCCATCCCCAGGTCTGTGTCTGCCTCCAAGTCCCATGAACCACCCTTGCCATCCTTTCTACTGGTACCAACGCTCTCTTACCCTCCCACCCTCCCGGCTCCCTCTGCCCCCTCATACTAATAATTCCCTCCTATGATGCCCAGTTCAGTTCCCAGGAGGCAGCGATTGACTCTGCAAGCCCCACCCTTGCACATTCACCCATCCCTTACTCCCTCCTCCTCCCTTACTCCCTCCTCCACCATTACTCCCTCCTCTACATTTACTCCTTCCTCCCCCCGATATTTTCCACCTCTGAACTCCCCCCCAACCCCCCCCCACCCCACTGGTACACCTTCCTCTCTCAATCACACCTAGTCCTCCCTCTCCCACCCCACCTCCCTGGTACACCTTCCTCTCCCACTCACATCTAGACCTTCCTCTCCCCCACCTCGCCAATCATCCATAGCACTCCAAGGATAAGAACGTGATATTCCGAAGCAGACCTGAAGAATCAACTTTGACCTCCCACGTTCTGTGAGCTGCTTCGCGGCAGAGCCAAGTCCACGAGAATCCACCCAGCATGTAATGCAATTGTTCCTCCAGGGTCCGGTAGCTGTAGGGCTCCAGCATCTTCTTCACCTCGGATGTCCACAGCCTGAGCAAGGCCCTAATGGTAAGTCCCGACTTCTGCACGTCACACGAGTCCAGACATGTCCTGGGCCGGTGTGCTTTCCCACCAGTGTAATGGTAAATTTGGTGTGGGGGGACGATTCTGGTCGGGACTTACTTTGCATCCCATTCCCAGGATGCAAATTGGGTTCATGCTGACCTCGAACGGGATTTGCATTCTCCCATGGAAGACACCATTGGATGATCTTGCCATGCTTTCACGCCAGAGTGAAATCGATTTTTGGCCTTCTCGCCATATGGCAACCCACCTCTCCCTCCACCTGCCATGATACCCGACAACCGACGTCAACGGGGCCAGAAAATTCCGGGCCATAGTCCGAGCCTCTAGATTACTAGTCCACTAATATGATCGTCATGCTACCTATAATACGACATACTATAACCCTATCAATATACTTAACAACTGAGCATCCACAGCTCTCTGGGGTAGCAAATTCCAAATATTTGAAACCTTCTGGGTGAAGGAATTTCTTTTCATCTCAGGCTTAACTGACTGACTCCTTATCCTGAGACAATCACCCCCCACACTCTCCAAGTAGGGGTTGAAGGCTTTTAACAATTGCCCTATCGAGCCCTCTAAGAATTTTATACATTTCAATCACCTCATTCTTTTGAACTCCAGAGAATATTCTACTCAATCTGGGCCTCTGGATTACTGGTCCAATTACATTCCCATTATGCCACCATCCCCCCTAATCTCTTCTCATTGGGCAACTTTCTCATTCCAGGAATCAGGCTAATGAACCTTTGTTCCACTCCCCCTAAGGTGAGTATATCCTTCCTCAGGTAACCAGTCCAAAACTGTCCACAATACCTCAGGTCTGGCCTAACCAAAGCCCTATGGACTTTCTTACTTTTATTCTCCAACCCCCTTGCAATAAAGGCCAATAAAGCATTTACTTCCTGATTGCTTGTTATCCTTCTAGGCTCACACATGAAGGATGGCCATTTGAGTGAGACTGGCAGTGGAGCCTCCCCCCAGTAAGGGCCACGAGAAAATGACAGAAAGGAAATTATGCAAATGTTGGAAATAGTTTAAAAGAATGCTTAGATGAAAGAAAGTTGGTTTATGTGGAAAACATAGGCAAGTGTAGGGAAACATACTTGGTAGGTTCTTTCAGCCTTTTGGCATAGGCCACAGATTGGAGAAAACAGTTTGAATGTCCTGCAGCTCTGAATAGACATGGGGCAGAACTTTGCCCTCGTCAGGCGGGCTCAGCGCAGGCGGGCAGGAACAGCCCAGAACCCGCCCGCCGCCCGCAAGCGGGGCTGGACTACGATTTCACGCTGGTGGGCCAATTAAGGCCCGCCCAGTGTGAAACACGTGTTGCGACGCTCAGTGCTACCTGTTGGCAGGCAGGGAGGAGGGTGGGTTGGTGGTGAGGAGGGTGAGTGCGGCGTGCGGATGCGCACTGGAAAAGCTCTCTGAGGCTCAGGGAGATGAACAGTTTTGAAAATGAAAAATAAAGCATTTAAGATGTTAAAAAACATGTCCCCTCATGCAGGAACATGTTGGAAATAAGTAGCAAAATTTTAAATTTTTTTCAGTGATGGATCGAAACCTCATTCCGCCCGTGGATGAGGTTTCACAAAGAATGCAAAGGCTGCCTGGCATTTTTGCCTGCCCGCCAACCGTAAGGTTGGACGAGCAGCGAAAAATTTAAATCAATTGGATTGTTAATGGACTTAATAGACCTTATAATTGTCGGCGGGCGGGCTGCCTACCCCCACGCAAGCCCGCCGACCGAAATATCGTGCGAGTGCACGATGATGTCGGGACACTCGCCCGACGTCATCGTGTGTCATTTTACACTTGTTCAGGTTGGGCACGTGCCCGCCCGGCTAGTGAAAAATTCTGCCCATGGAGTTTATTTTAAACTAAAATAAACAATTATTTTCAAAGAGTCATTAAATTATTCAATATGTTTTATTTATGGAGAGTTGCAGGTTAGCACATCAGCACACATTTGGGGAATGATGAATTCTGAACAGGGGCTTCCAACATAACCTTAAAACAAATGCCACTTTAGATTACGATGCAGCACAGAGAGGATTAATCACAACCCCGCAACAAAAATCTCCTTGGCACAACTAAGAATGAATTGGCAATGCAAATGCATCCTGTGAATAAATAAATCAATGGAATTAGTATTAAGCCATTCAACCAAAAATTGATTTTTAACCCAGGTGAGCCAAATATGATGTTACAAAATCTCTAAAAAAGCACAGGATTTTGAAATCTGATAATCAGCAATTTTTAAACAGTGTTGTAGCTGACCCAAAGGAACGAATAAAATGCTCAGAAAATGAATCAAATAACATTCTTGATAAATTGACACAACAGAATTTTATGTATGTGAAATTATCTTGCTCTAATCATCCATTATATCCTAAAGAACGCAAGCTTCCTGTCAAATTTACAAGGAAACAGGCCGGCTTCTGTCAAAAAGGAAAGAACCGCTCAGGCCTCAATTACATTTTATTTGACTGAGACAGTTTTCATCTCTAGACGTGCTCCACATGAACAATTTTTGGGATATTATGAGTAAGATTAAAAATTTACAGGGCCACTTAGGTCTTCGTGTTTTTATCATGCTCATTTCCCTGAAGTGACTGTGATCCGCAGATTATTTTTTTCTCTGAAAGGAACTTCTGATGTTCATTTTCAGCCAGGAGAATTACACAAACCTGTATAAAACCACAGCAGCAGTGGCTGTCAGGGAAGTGGTTTTGCTTGTCAGTGTACAAAGTGCAATGGCAAGTCACTCAGCCAAAAGTGAGGCCAGACTCGCACAGATAGCTACCCATGGAATATAGACTGTTAGGCCTGAATTTTCCATGCCCGCTGGTGTCTGGCGTGCTGGGTGGCATGAGCAGGCAATGTGGCACGATTGGTTTCACAACAGCATGAAACCAGTTAGCGATCATCAGCTCAGCCCATCAACGGCGGGCCACGTTTCCTGCCATCGGACGTCGGGAACCTCATTGTAATACATCTGCATATCATTATTCAGCCAGCCCGCCAGAATCGTCCTCCCTACAATGGATTGTCCATCCGCATCAGTGGGAATAGCATATAAAAGGCACACACTTGGCAGGCTGCACTTTGGAGGGGAACTCAGAGGTGAGGTGCAGCAACAATGTGCAGTGATCGCCAGGATTGCCTTTTGGACTTCAAGCTTGAGGCATGTTGGGCGGGGGGTGGTGGGGGTCAAGGGCTGCCTTGCTGTTGAGGCGACTTGAGGGGGTGGGTAGCAAGGGCTGCGTTGCTGTTGAATATAATGCACAAGCATTCGGGTGGGGAGTAGGATGGGCGAGGGAAGTGGCCACGCATTAGAGAAATCTGTATACAGTGACTCTTCCTCTGCAACTCAGACAGTTCAGGCGCAGCCACATTGATATGATTGGAGTCACGCTTCTAGCTTATCTGCCCACTCAAGCAATGCAGAGGCATCAAAGTGCCACCAAGTTCTCCAGAGCTTTTGCCATTGCTCGCTGTTCCTCCAATCACAGATTCCCTCTCTCTCCCGTGCTCACTGCACCTCTGTGAGATCTCACAAGCCTCAACCCACTAATGCATCCATGAGGTCATGGATGCCATCTTTGCAAGGGCACACAACTTTGTGCATTTTGCCCGGCACCAAGACAGTCAGGATGCAAGAGCAATTGGATTCGCCCAAGACCCGGGTTTCCCACAGATGCAGGGTGTGAGCGACTCACGTGGTGCTCAGATCTCCATCGCAACACACAGTGAACTACAGCAACCATTCGCTGAATGTGCAGCTGGTGTGCGAGCACCAGAAACGCACCCTGCAGGTGTGTGCATGGTTTCCAGGGAGTGTCCACGACTCCTGCATCCTCAGTCAGTCACAGATCCCTGAAGCCTTCCAGGGTCCACAGAAGCTGCAGGGATGGTTCTTTGGGGACAAGGGCTACCTGCAGAGGACATGGCTGATGACACCCGTGCGGCGGCCTCAGACTGCAGCAGTGCGAGGCTATAATGAGGCTCATGCTGCAGCTCACAACTTGGTGGAGCAGACCATCGGGATGCTGAAAGTGAGGTTCCGGTGCCTGGACTGGTTGGGTGGAACCCTGCAATACAGTCTGCAGAGGATGTTGTCATCTGCTGCGCTCTTTACAACCTGGCGCTGCAACGGGGAGAGGAGCTGGCTGAGAAGGAGATGGAGGAGCTGGAGGTCTCCTTGGATGAGGAGGAAGCAGATGGGGATGAGGGTGAGGAGGTCCTCGAAGACAACAATGAGGGGGATGAGGCCCTCACACTGGCTAGACAAGGCCGGCACATTCAGGAGGCCCTCATAGCTGCTAGATTTGTGGATGATGATGACAACATAAGTGAGGGGACCCTATAGATCCTCACATTGCATCTGTGAAGGTTTGACAACTTTCTGACTGATGGCAGTGCGCATACCCTCTGTGACAAGGCTCCTGTCATGGAGGCACAGTGGAGGCCCTAATAGTCGCTTGATCGCAGGAGGATGATGACGACATGCAGTGAGGACATTCCATAGATGGCAGCATTGAAAAGAACCGTTGATGTGCAGGCATCAGTAATGTGTCTAGGAGTGTGAGACCAGACCATCACTTTGGTCTGAAGGTTGCATAAAGCACAGGGAAGAGGTCCTGGACTGAGACACTTGCCTTTACCTTGTGCAGAAAGGTTTCACATCTGAGTGACATGAACACTGCTCATCTGAACAAGGAGCCACAGGTAGGGAGACATGCTTGGGAGTTTATTGACAATAGTGAACAGTACGTACAAGTGATTAATACCTGTGCCCAGGCTGCGCAACTAATTCTCCTTAACTTTCCTAACCTTGCCACTACGTCTTGGTGTTCCCCGGACATCCACAGCGGAGGTGGAGGCAGCCTGCTGACTGTGACGCCCTGTCTGTGATGACCTTGGTGTGCACCCTCTGGAGGGCACAGACTTGGAGGGCCCTGGCCTGTTTTTGGGTTCCTGCTGTGTGGCAGTGGCACCATCCTCGGCCTGTGGAGCTGGAGCTGCTGAGGTCACAGGAAGAGGGGATTCGGATGAGCCGGACAGTCCCGGAGTCACCTGGATGGATGGGCCCAGGGTGTGCACCTGCTGATCCTCCTCCCTCTGGCTGCCCGAGGGCCCCAGGCTGACTTCTTGAGGAGAAGGTGATATTCTGTTCTGCCATGTCTTGTTAATATGTTTACTGGTGTAGACATGGACACAGATATGATAATGTTCATTTGTTGTGAGTGTCAAAGATGATTTAGGGCAGGATTTTTAGGTTGGCAAGAGTGGCCACCGGCCGTGATCAGGCCCTGGCCATGGTTTTGCGCTGGCTAGCCATTAATTGTCCAGTCTGCGTGAAGCACACACTGTGAAATGATCAGCACTGCCGGGGTTGGGGGCGGGAGGAGTGTGAGTGCTGAAGTCAGCGCGGGCACAGGGGAACGCCCACAGAAAGCCCCCTGTAGGCAGAGAGATGCCTCAGGAAGCTGCAGGCTGCAAAAATATCAAATGAAGGCTTTTAAATTCGGCAAAAAATGTCCACGCAACACAAGCAGTCACCTGAGCATAGAAATTATAAAAATTTTGTGCATAGATTTTAATTTTTAAAAATTTAATAACGGAAATCTCATCCCACACTTGAATGAGGTTTCCTGAAAAATGCAAAGGCCACCTGGCTAATTTGCTCACCCACCAACTGAAACATTGGATGGGCAATGAAAAATCCCAGTTGAATGCGCTGTTAATGGACTTAATAACCCTCTTAGTTGTTGGCGGGTGCACTTCCGATTTTAGCATGCGCCCGCCGACCAAAATGTGGTGCGAATGCGCGTTGACATCGGGACACTCGCCTGCCATCATTTCATGCTATTTTATGCTCATGCGGGTCGGGCGCGCGTTTGCCCACTCAGCGAAAAATTCTGGTCATAAATTTTGCTTTTGTCTTAATGGCTTGAGTATGCTTCACTTTTTTTTTTGGTGCAGGGCACTCCAGTATCTCATGCTGGACTTGGGTGGCCCTAAACTTTATTGCACAGGCACTGAGTGGACTTTCGGTTCAAATGAAAGGGCCATTTCAGACATCTGGGATGGAGGAGGCAGCCCTGGCATGAGGTGGAAGCAGATCTTTGGCAACCTAGCTAAATGAGCATTGGATCAAGGCGTCCCTGGTTTTCCTGCCTGCCGAAAGGATACAGGAGTCTACCCCATGCCCTCACCGTGCTCCTCTTCTGACTCACGGCTGGATTAATCCTCTGTGGCCTGTGGAGCTGCGTCAAGATCCTCTTTCTTCAGTGGGTCCCCCCTTGCCGGTGCCATATTGTGGAGAGTGCAGCATGCAACCACTATCAGTGACACCCGCTCTGCAGTGGATTGGAGAGCTCCCCCTGAATGATCCAGGTATCGGAAGTGCATCTTCAGAAGACCTATGATCCTCTCTATCACCGCCCTTGTGGAGGCATGACTCCTATTATAACTCTGCTCTGTCTCTGTTCTTGGGTGGCGGAGAGGCGTCATAAATTACCTTTTCAACGGATAGCCCTTGTCACCCAGCAGCCATCCATCCAGTCAGGCTGGAGCCATGAACAGCTTTGGCACCTGTGACTGTCTGAGGATGTCTGCTTCATGGGAGCTGCCAGGGTACCTTGCACAGACTTGCAGAATCTGGGTCTTGTGGTCACAACCTATCTGCACGTTCATCGAGTGGAATCACTTCCTGTTGATGAAGGCACCCGGCTGACCCGCTGGCACCTTGATGGCCACATGTGTGCAGTCGATTGCACCCTGGATGCGGGGGGACCCAGCAATCGCTGCAAACCCTCTGGCTCGCTCAGCCTGGCTGGATCGTCCGTACGGAAATGAATAAATACCATTAACCGCCTGAGCAGAGCTTCTGTCACCAGCTTGACGCAACTGTGGACAGCTGATTGGGACACTCCACAAAGATCCCCCACTGACCCCTGGAAAGAGCCAGAGGTATAGAAGTTGAGGGCCACTGTGCCTTTCAGAGCCACTGGCATGGGGTGTCCACCCACACAGCTGGAGCTGATCTCAGGCCCCATTATCTGGAAAATGGAGGTCACGGTCTCCCTGGAGCCTCCTTTGGCATTGCACCTCAGACATATTGAGGTAGCTGCATTGCTGCCTGTAAACTCTGGCAGCAGGATAGTGGCATCTATTCCACTTTGGAATTCCTGCTGGCCCTGTGCCCCTTGTGCCTGCGCCTCTCCTCTCACAGGTTGCTCCTGGAAGCTGCATAGGGACAACTGGCCTCCTCTCCCTTCTGCCCCTCTCTTCCTCCTCAGAGGAGGTGCCACCAGCGGAGGCCACAATCCCCATTAGCCAGGTTACAAAAGTCTGTCTGATGCCTGTGAGGGTCCACAAGGTCAAAATTCTCTGGGGGCCTTGGAGACACCAATGCGTCCTGAAATGAAGCCTAGAAATGCTAAGAATGAGCTCAGGACAGAGATGAAGCTGTCATGTTCAAAGAAGCAACCAGCAGTAAACTATCTCCTAAACTTCTCACTACTCACACTGGCAATGCTACTGACTCTTTTTATCCTGCCCTTGGATGAGGTTTTGTAAAAAGTGAGCTGCCCACCTGCTTGTTTTGCCCGCCCGACAAGCGTAAAATCACACAGGCAATGTAGAATCGTGAACAATTGCCTTTTTATTGGCCTTAAGTGGTCTTTTAATTGATGGCGGGCACGGTTTTGACACCCACGTGCACCTGCCGACCTGAAGATTGCTTGCATGCGGGATCAAGTCGGGACACTTGCCGACGTCATCTCGCGTGATTGTACACCCGATCGGGTCGCACACAAACCTGTGGGACATAAAATTCTGCCCTTAATTTTTCCCTTGTCTTTATTCATCCATGGTGTCTCAGTGGTATCTAGTTTGTTCTCGTTTTGCAGGAGAATATATTTTTCCTGGATCCTGTTGAGCGGTGCTTTAAAGGATTCCTATTGCTGTTCTACATCATTGATTGCCGATATATTATGTCCATTTTATTTTCTCGACCTCCATTCTCAGACCCTTAAAATTGACTTATCTCCAATCTATTAGCTTGTCTTGTTTATGACTTTCTCAATTATTATCTCAAAGTGTATTATATTATAGTCACTATTGCCTAGATGTTCCTCTATTTTGACTTCTCTTATCTGCCCTGGTTCAGTCCCCATTACTAGGTCCAGTAATGAGTCTTCCCTTGTTAAGTTACTTACATACTGGGTTAGAAAAGAAACAGATTAGAAAAAAATGTAGATGCTCCATTCCTACATCTTTTTTACCTGGCTCTTCTGGACAATTAATTTTGGGGTAATTGAAATCATTATGCTATATTTCTTTTTACACATTTCTCTAATGTATTCACATGTTTGTTTCTCCGCCTCCCTTTCATTCTTGGGCACGCTGTAGTCTACCCCTATTAGTGTAATTGATCCTTTATTATATTTTATCTCGATCCACATTGATTCTATTTCTGTTTTACTGATGACTGTGTCCCTTTTTCCTATGGCCATTATGCTATCTTTAATAAGTGCAGCTACTTCACGTCCACTATTTTCCCATTATCTTTTCTAAATATGCTGCACCCTGTGATGTTTAATTCCCAGTCCTGATTTTCTGCAGACAGTACTTAGTTATCCTTGCTCTATCTGGTTCTTCGCAGTGTCAAGGACAGGATCTATCTAGATAGAGTTGAAAAGCGAGAAAGGAATAATTATGCTACTAGGATATTCTATAGGCCTCCAAATTGTGAGAAAGAGATATAGAGGAGCAAATATGCAAGAAAACCAGAAAGATGTGCAAGAACTGTAGAATATTGATGCTGGGGACTTTAATTACTCAAATTTGATTGGAAAAATGTTACAGAAAAGAGAAAGGAGGTGGAGGGATTTCTGAAATGTGTTCAGGAGAACTTCCTCAACTAGTATGTTCTCAGTCCAACTGGAAGGAGGCATTGCTGGGGTATGAGGTGGGCCAAGTGGACCAAGTTCCTGTCGGTGCGGGGCGGTGGGGGGGGCGGGGGAATCACCTGGGTAAGAGTGATCATCACATCAGAAGGCTTTGAAGGTCACTATAGTGCTGAATTTCTACATGTCTTGCTCACTCCAGGGGCCCACTGGAGAAATCAGCTGCATATCGCTGCTTCAAGGTAGTAAAAGATCCCCTCTTCAGAAGGGCCAACCAGTACATAAAATTTACAACCAATGTGGACAGTCAGGCTGAGAGAGTCAGAGGCTTCAACATCATGGATGGATTCCCCCAGGTGCGAGGTCTCATAGACAGCACTCCTGCGGCCATTTTAGGGCTCTTGACAGCAGCCTTCATTAACAAGAAACAATTTCATTCCTTCAATGTCTAACCCATCCGCACGTGTGTGTGCATGTTATCCTGGAGCAGCCACGATGCTTACATTCTCCAGGAGTTCCAGGTCCCCCAGCTTTTCGTAGACCACTCACCCCATCCCCGCCCCATCCCCACCACCTCCCCCCCAACCTCATGCCCCCCAGCCCCACTCCCCCAACCAGGCCCACCAGCAAGGATGGAACCTTGCTAATAAAAGTTACCCACTGTAGAGCCGGCTGTTGATACCGGTGAGGAATCCATGGACTGAGGCAGAGGAGTGTAATAACACAAACCACGCAATGACAAGAATGACTATTGGTCTCCTCAAAATGATATTCAGGTGCCTAAAACAATCAGGTGGTTCTCTTAAATATGCCCCAGGTCTCCCAGATAATGGTGTCCTGTTGCACCTTCCACAACCTGGCACTGCAGAGGGGTGAGGCCCAGGCTGCTGAAGACATTGTGGAGCACAAGGCATCCTCAGACATCCTCAGTTTGCTAATTGACAGCTGAAGGGTGTCAAGAGGCTAAAGAGGGGGTGGTCTAAGGCAGATTAGGCTGATGTCTGAGGCAAATGAGGGGGTGGTCTGAGGCAGATTAGGCTGATGTCCGAGGCAAATGAAGGGGTGGTCTGAGGCAGATTAGGCTGATGTCCGAGGCAAATGAGGGGGTGGTCTAAGGCAGATGAGGGAGTGATCAAAGGCAGCTGAGGTGTTGCAGGATGCTGAAGAGGGTGTTGGTTAGGGAAGATGAGGGATTTCTCTGAGGCTGAAGAGTGGTTATCAAAGGCAGCTGAGGTGAATTCTTCAATGAATTTTAAGACAAAATCCAAATAAGCTTCTCCTGCTGAATGCAGATTCTCCAGCCAACAATTTCAAAGAGACACTGGGTACTGGCAGCCCTTTAAGCATGGTGCCTTCACCTTCTCCCAGGCCACAGCATGCTCCACTGCTGTCGAATCTCCCACCATTCGCCGATTTGTTGGGAACCCTGGCGGCTGGCCGCTGATTGCTTGGTCAGTGTGTGATTGCGCTGAGAGTGGAACTGGAGAAGGAGGCCGTTCTTCTGCTTCTGTGACCCATTGGGTCATATTAAATTCTAGCCATTGTGTGCATTGCTGCACAGCCAATTTAACTCATTTTTAACAGCAGTTCCTCTCACAGTATTTTTAGCTGCTTTTATACACTCCTGTTCTATAACTCTATTTATTCCCTAGCCATTTATATCCTTAGTTCAACCTGTCTTTTGATCTCCGTTCCTGTTTCCTTTTTTAGGCTTATTTCATTTCTTATTGATCCCTTCCTCGCCTCCTCCTTGATCTTAGTAGTTTAAAGCCTTTGCCAACTTCCCACTTATCCTTTCCACTATAATGGTCCCATTTCAGTTCAGAAAGTAGCCTTGGTTAATTGTGGAAAGACCAAAGCTGAATTCTAGAATAAAAAGATAATTTGAAGTGGAATACACACCTAGGCCAGAATATTGCCGCTGGTGTGAGGGATCGGGTCTAACACGCTGGCGCGTAAAATGACGCGGGATGACATCGGGCGTGCATCCCTACATCATTGTGCGTCATTTCGATATTGCCGCTGAACTATCAAGGGGCTATTAAGGCCATTAAGAAAGTAATTTGCCTCAATTACAAGGCTGCCCGTCCAACCTTAAGGTTGGCGGGCGGGCGAAGAGCCTAAGTGGCCTGCGCCTTTTCCAGGAAACCTCACCCACGGGCGGGATGAGGTTTCGTGAAGGTTTTATGAAATTAATAAATAAGTTTCGTAAACTTGACAAACATGTCCCAGCTCTTATGACACTGTCACATGAGGGGACATGTTTAAATAATTTTTTACTTCAATTTTTAAAAACTTTTATTGTCTATTCAATCTTCCTGAGGCAGCCCCGTGCCTCAGGGAGATTGCTGTGAAAGAGCGCAGGCCCCAACTCTCCCTCCGCCCCCCGCCCGCACAGGTAGCACTGAGCGCTATGGAATGCGTATTATGCTGGGCGGGTCTTAATTGGCCCACCTGCGTAAAATGGCGGCACGCAGCCAATCGCGGGTGGCGATCGGCTCCATGCCCACCACCGTCTGCTCCCACCCAGCCCACCCGACATAGGTAAGATTCAGCCCCTAGACTTACAAAAGCAATACTTACGAAAATAGGTACATACACTCAGTTTCTGCTCAAAACGTGGACAACATTGAACTTGGAAAGCAATGACAAAATTCCTTGAGTTCAGTAACACAAAAAAGCTTTGCATTACAATTGGCAAAATCATGAAATCTATGCTGTGAATTATTAAATAAATAAAATACAGATAGCGTTTTTCACAACCTACAGATGTCCTAAAATGTTTTACAACCAATTTAGCATTTTTGAATTATAGCCACTATTGTGATGTAAGAAACATATGATAATGTTCTGGAGGAAAATAACAAAATCCAGAGCCTGTAGACACTAAAAAAAAATTAAATTTCACCTTACATAATAGAGACGTACATTATTTAAAATGATTGAAAATAAATGATTCTGCATTTAATTTTGTGCATTTGCTCTTAATATTTCTCTGAAATAACTTAGATGTTAATATGTTGAAAAATAGATTTCTACATTTCTTCATGGTAATTTGATGAAATTTTACTTAATAATTTTATTGGAGTATGCGTACATTAAATCTCCTTGTGTATGTGGGGGTCAGAAGAATATATCTTATTTGGACTT
The DNA here is from genome assembly GCF_964194155.1 of Cetorhinus maximus. NCBI lineage: Eukaryota > Metazoa > Chordata > Chondrichthyes > Lamniformes > Cetorhinidae > Cetorhinus > Cetorhinus maximus. The sequence continues at coordinate 86,788,142 of NC_135881.1, forward strand.
GGTATGTACCATTCATTTGATGATTTAAAAAAAATACAACTGAAACAAATTGGAGCCTTTTATTATTGAGAACTTCAGCCCAGTAAATATTTTGTACTAAGATGTGAATGTCTTTTTAAGCTCTTTCTTGAAACAAAACCATCTACAAGCTACAGCAGTATCGGAAATGCCAGTCATAACCTTAAAGACCAGAACAGCTAACAGTGGCTTTAAACCTTATAGAGGAACCTCCAAAAAAAGGTTGCCCATCCCCAAGAACAATTAGGGATGGGCAATAAACGTTGGTCTAGCCAGTGACACCCACATCACCTGAATAAATAATAAATTTTTAAAATGATCTTTGTTGCCAGAAAATGCAAGAAAAATGTCGAGAACAACACCAGGAACTCTTCATTGTTTTCATCGACCAGACCAAAGCATTTGACTCAGTAAATTGTGAGGCTCTGTGGATTGTGTTGCAAAGATTTAGACGTCAAAGATGTTTTATCATAATCTTGCAATTGCTTCATGATGATATGACTGCAACTGTCTTGAGTGGGGGATCTGAAACAGATACCTTCAAAATCTGGGCTGGGATCATGAAAGATTGTGTGATAGTCCGCATACTATTTACAATCTACTTGGCAGTGCCTATTCACCTCACCAAAGGTCTGCCTTCTGGTGTCAGTATCAAATTTCATCTAGATGGAAAACAATTTAACTTCAGTCACCTCCATGCCAAAACTAAACTGACCACCACTGACATAGATGACCTACAGTTTGTGGATGACCGCAGTGTCATTGCCCACTTTGCACCAGATTTGCAAGCCACTCTTGATTTCTTCAATTCTGCAGTTTGTCCTTGAATGTTGCCGAAACAAAACTCATATTTCAACCCACACCTGGTCAGCCAAATATTCCATCTCCCATATACGTTGAAGGAGAGACTCTGGAATATGAAATACCTGGAAAACTCAGCAGTTCTGGCAGCATCGGCGGAGAAGAGCACAGTTGACTCTGGAATATGTTAAGCACATCCCATACCTTGGCCAGACACCTCTCAAGGCCACCATGACGAATCCAATATCAGATCAGGTGCAGCAGCTCAGCCTTCTACAAGCCACAGCAGCAAGTGTTTGCCAACAAAGACATCTGCAAGTCAACAAAAGTCCTAGTGTACAGAGCAGCTTTCGTCACCACACTCTTGCACTGCAGTGAAACCTGGACAGTGTATCAGTGACACATGAGGGTGCTAAAGATATTCCATCAGCAATGCCTCTGCCGCATGCTCCAGATTCAATAGGAGGACAGTCGAACAAATGCTATTGTCCTTCTTGAAGCCAGCTCTGCAAGCATTCAGGCAAAACTGCTGCAAAAATCAATTTCAATGGACTGGACACTGTGTCAGATTGGCCGCCATGTCCTGTTTGTTCAGCTATCAAGTGGCCAACTTTCCAGAGGAGGACTAAGAAAGGCTTCAAAGACATCCTGAAAATCTCCTTGATGTGCGGCAGCATTGGTATTAATGATTGAGTGGAGCTTGCTACCAATCGTTCAGAATGATGACAACTTGTCTATCAAGCTTAACATATTCCAGAGTCTCTCCTTCACTTTGAGTTGCAACATTTTAATGATGAGGCACAGTGGCCACAGAGAAGGAAAGGAAAGGAAGAAAATCCTGTATTCTGATCCCATTACCTTGTGGGACATCTTGCCCCATATGCCCAAAGACCTGTGTGTTGAGAATTGGCCTGTTCAGACACATGAAGACTCTTGGCACAAACTTGCGACTCTGAGAAGGCTTTATCCTCAAATTGAGGGACAGCTGCTATCACTGACATCAGAGACAATGGCCTCGATATTAAACGGTCAGGGGTTGGGTGTGATAGAAATTTTAAAAAAACATCCAACCTGCCATGTACACACTTGCCGCCAGTTTTACGCAGCGAGTTGTAAGGCATACATCAGTCTGGCCTTGGATACCTCATTAATATACTTAAATCAGGCTCCCATAATGCAGTTGGGAGCTTGATTATAAATTAACAAATGCCAGCTGGATTTTGCAGGACATAGGAAACTCGGTAGCAAAGTGGAGGCTGCAGCCGGTTAATGCTTTGCAGAGCACTCATTGTGGGCCAGGAGGAGCCGGCTTTCCCACCTCAGCCCCCTAAGGATGCCTTCAGCATCCATTCTGCTGATCATGGCCTTGCCTTGCTGCTGCAATCGCACCCCTTCCCATTCCCCTTCCACGGCAACTCAATCCCAAGTCCCATTTGGAAGGATCCATCCCCAATGGTCCCTGGTTGCGTGCTCCTGCCATTGATTTTCTTGCCGGACAATCAGCCATTGGGTTGATCTATCAGATGAGAAATGGAAGGAGAAAATGTTAATGAGGTCCTGCCATTGCTATTGGCAGCACCTGAATGACTGCAAACTTTCCAGCTTTTAGATGCATACCCCTACACTGTCCCTATAAATATCATCTTTAGAGTTTTATTTTTTTTTCTCATCATCTTCCTTTTCCACGTTAATTATTATGCATTATTGCTCAGTTACTGCTAATACTAGCCTATGATCTAAGTTCAGGTGTGCTTATTGGTAAAAAATGAAAACCAGGCAGCAGGGGCTGGATGAGCTGACAGTGGCAGCCTGGTTTGAGATGTAGGAAGTGTATCCTTTGTAAGTGTGAGACCTGTGAAAGCGCTATGTTGACTTCTCAAAGAACTGACCATAAAGCCTCTGTACACCGAATCACCTGAGCAGTTACAGCTCCAGGTGAATATGGTTTATGAACTGCAATTTTATGCAGTCTCACCAAGTCCTTACTGACACTATTATCATAAATGTCTGTTTAAGATGGTGCTTTTTTCAAATATTTCATTTTTGAGGTGTATTCAACAAGGATAGTTCCAGATGTTGTACAATCAGCAGCTGGATTTACAGCTTGTGGAGTTCTTGCAGGGATTCCTTTTCAATCATGTGTAGAGGGCGACGTGGAGACTTCGGGCTCTTTACTTTCTCTGGGCTTTTTTCTGCCTTCAGATGGCAATTATCATTTTCAGCTCAATTAGACGCTTGTCCCTGGAGCCTCAGAAAACACAGGACTGGAAGTTCTGATTTACCAAGAAACACAGGACAGATGATTAAACAGACTTATCTAAAACAAAAACTACAAAAAGCTTTACAGACTTTCCATGTGTCTTTACAAAGTGACAATCCTATGTAAACTTATGTGATGTGTTTATAGATGCCTCACGTTGCAGCTAATGATGATGGTAGAATTGTAAGAACTGGATATGACTCAATTTATAAGGCGGATTCACGTATGTAGTAAAGGAGCCCCACTGTAGTGCTGACTCACACTTGGACCCCTCCCCATTGTCTACCCGAGGGGTTCATCAGCTGACTGGAGACGCCCACCAGATCTGCAGGTCATTGGTCTCAGTTAAATAAGGCCCCAAACCAAATATTGATTCTACTTCAGGTTTACCCATTCGAGTGCAGAGATCATTCCCTCATGCAGTTTGCGGCAGCAGGGCCTGAATTTTTTTTTGTCGGCTGTGCGCGATTGGCGGGCCCAGAAGCGGATGGAAAATGGGCCTTCACCTGCGATTGGCCCCTGACCGTGATTTCACGCTGGTTAGCCAACTAACATGAAACATGCGCTGAGAAATGCTCAGCACTGCTTGGGTGGGGGCGGGAAGAGGGCTGGTGCTGACATAAGTCACGGTGTGGGTGAGCGCTTCTGGTGAGCTCCCCAGGGAGCTGCAGACCTCCACGGAATAAAGGAAACAACAAAAATGCTGCAAAATATGTCCATGCAGCACAATCAAGTGCCTGAAAGCATACCTCATAAAAAAACAGTCACTAGCTACCTCTTATTTTATTTCCCCATAGAGATTTCATCCCACCCTGGATCGAGGTTTGAGCAAAAATGTGAATGCTGCCTGGGAGAATGGCCCATCCGCCAACCGTAAATGTGGATAGGGTACATAAACTCGCTGTTAATTGCATCGTTAATGGGCTTAATTGCCGCTTAATTGTCAGTGGCGCGCTTCCGACTGCTGCGTGTGCCCACCGAGTGAAAGGTCGCGCGAATACGCGATGACGTCGGGACACTCGCCTGATGTCATCTCACGCTATTTCACGTCCATTCGGGTCAGGCACGTGCCCGCCAGTGGGACATAAAATTCTGGCCCAGGTCAGAGAAAATTTTCAATTCATTCCTTAAGAGGGAGGATTTTCTATGAGGAAGTACTTAAAATGCTCTTCAGCTACACTGTGCATACATTAAATAACATACTTATATTTAACAAACTGTCTGAAGTGGGGCTTTCCCAGTGGTTCAGTAGAATAATGTAGCACATACTTTGGCATTGAGCTGTAAAGAACATGCAGGTCCCAGGTTAAGTGAAAGCACTACAATTGCTCTCCATGCCACTGGGCTGAAGAAGGGCAAAATATCAGTCAAATTGCTTAACATTATCCTGCTGGAAAATAGACACTGCGAAGGACATGTGTGATACTGTTCTTATTAGAGCACACACCTGAAAGATAGCCACGTGGGCAGAGTGCTGGATGGCTGCTGGCATCTCAAGTAGAACGTACAAGCCTTCTGATGAAAATAGTGGGAAAAATACATTGTAAATGCCAGTGCTATACTTCACCCTTGAAGTTGGGTGAAAACATTCACATCCAATATCCAATCGAATCACTGCTGGTGCTCATTGATTCAGTCTGTGGGAAAATGTGAGATTGTCCACGTTGGCAGGAAGAATAGAAAAGCAGAATATTATTTAAATGGAGAGATACTGCAGAATGCAGCGGTGCAGAGGGACCTGGGTGTTATTGTACATGAATCACAAAATATTAGCATGCAGGGAGAGCAAGTAGTTAGGAAGGCAAATGAAATGTTGGCCTTTGTTGCAAGGGAAATGGAATATAAAAGTAGGGAGATCTTGCTACAACTGTAGAGGGCATTGGCAGCACCTGGAGCACGGTGTACAGTTTTGGTTACCTTACTTAAGGAAGAATACACTTGCATTGGAAGCAGTTCAGGGAAGATTCACTAGGTTGATTCCTGGGGTGAGGAGTTTGTCTTATGAGAAAAGGTTCAGCAGTTTGGGCCTATACTCATTGGAGTTTAGGAGAATGAGAGGTGATCTGATTGGAACATATAGGATTCTGAGGGGCCTTGAAAGGGTAGGTGCTTATGGAGGAATCTAGAACTAGGGGGCACAGTTTTAAAATACTGTTAACATGGAGATGAGGAGTGTTCTGAAATGGAGATAGTTTAAGTAAGTTATATTTATATTTGTGAGTGTTAGGAATGAGTTTTAGCTTTAAAGCTTAAGTTTGATTTGTATTTTTGTTTCTGTATGTTAAGAAAGGTTAAATGGTGTTTTAGTTTCACTTTAAAAGGCTGCTTGCATTTCTAATGAGAAGTTTACAACCCCTATGAAGAAAAAATAAATTCAAGAGTAGAAAAAAAAGTGCTGTTGCCTAGCCAGATAGGGGGCCAGATAGGTAGGTTCCTCCCACAGGCATACACACAGAACTAAAGAAACAATAGTTTTAAGCTCAGTTGAAGGCAGGGCCCCGGAGAGACTGGACACTGGGAGAGGGAACTGCAGATTTCCCAAAAGAACAAAAAGGTCGCAAGCGAAGAAAAGCCCCAAAAATCCAAGGGAGTGGAAGATGGGAAAGTCCAAAGAAGGCCTTGTAGTCAAAGGAAGGAAAGGAACATGGGAAAAGGTCCTGTTAAGTGAAGTTAAGAGTGAGGGGCAGAGAGAAAGGCTCTAAGCTTCAGATTTAAAGAGGAAAAAAGCTGCAGAAAGCAGATTTAAAGTGAGATGGTCAGTTACTCTTTACTATTGGCATGTGAAGCAGTGGCATACTGTTGACAGCTGAGACAGAGAGACAGACAATGTCAATGGCACAACTAACCCTGTCAACCCTGCAAAGTCCTCCTTACTAACTTATGGGGACTTGTGCCAAAATTGGGAGAGCTGTCTCACAGACTAGGCATAGTCATAATCATGGAATTATCACTGGGTGGAAGAGGCTCCACAAATATCCCCATCCTCAATGATGGGGGAGCCCAGCACATCAGTGAAAAAGACTTCAATGGTGGGGAAGCTTCTAGAAACAATTACTTGGGATAGAATTAATAGTCACATAAAAAAATGTGGGTTGATTAGGAAGGGCCAGCATGGATTTCTTAAGGGAAAATCATGTTTAACTAATTTGCTGGAGTGTTTGAAGAGGTAACAGAGAGGGTAACGTTGTTGATGTGGTGTACATGGACTTCCAAAAGGCATTCGATACAATGCTGCACAACAGACTTGTGAGCAAAGCTATAGCTCATGGAATAAAAGGCACAGTAGCAACGTGGATATAAAATTGGTTGAGCAATAGGAAAGAGCGAGCAATGGTATTATTGGTATTATAATATTAATGGATATTTTTCAGGCTGCAGGAAGGTTTGTAGAGGAGTTCCCCAGAGGTTGGTATTCGGACCCTTGCTTTTCCTGATATATATTAATGATCTAGATCTTGGAGTGCAGGGTACAATTACAAAGTTTGCAGATAAATCAAAACTTGGAAGCATTGTAAACTGTGAGGAAGACAGCGTAGAACTCAAAAGGACATAGACAAGTAGGTGGAGTGGGCAGACAGGTGGAAGATGAAGTTCAATGCAGAGAAATGTGAGGTGGTTCATTTTGGTAGGAAGAACATTGAGTGACAATGTAAAATAAGGGATACGACTCTAAAGGGTGTGCAGGAGAAAACGTGATTGGCACTGCTTCCACAATCATTCAGTCCATCCACCACCGACGCACAGTGGCAGCAGTGTGTCCTACCTACAAGATGCACTGCAGGAACTCACCAAGGCTCCTTCGACAGCACCTTCTAAACACTGAACTCTACTACCTTGAAGGAGAAGCACAGCAGGTACGCAGGAACACCATCACCTATAAGTTCCCCTTCAAGCCACACACCATCCTTGTCTTGGAACTATATCACTGTTCCTGCACAGTTGCTGGGTCAAATCCGGGCACTCCCTTCCTAATAGCACTGTGGGTGTACCTACAACACATGGACTGCAGTGGTTCAAGGAGGCAGCTCACCACCATATTCTCAAGGGCAAATAGGGATGGGCAATAAACGCTCGCTTAGCCAGCCATGACCACATCCCATGAATGAATAAAAAATAAAGAGCAGGCCCTGTAAGTGGTGATATTAGGAGCAAGGTTGGAATGTTATGTGACCTGGCCCCACCACATGGCAAGCTAAAAAATGAGCAGATGCCTAGAGGAATTTGAAGAAGTTGGATAACCAAAAGCAACTGACCAGTATTTATTATCCATATCTCAATGACTGGGACCTCCCATGTATAGAGAAAGCAAGTGCAAGCTCAGGATAATGTTGGACTAAAGCCTTTGTCACACAAAATTGGTCATAATTATTATACAATGTAATAGCGGCATGAGATCACCATTAAAATAAAGGGTTATATTTAACTATCTGAATAAAATATAAACAGAGCACTCACCATGCCAAACCATCGTTGGAGAAAAGGCTTGGCTTAAAATTGAAGAATGGGATAGGATGACCTATGGTAGAAAGTCAATCATCAAAACCTTTTACCAAAGGCTGTCTACATGGCTCAGTTGAATATTTTATGTGAGGCCTGTACCACTTACCAGGCATTCTTTCTTCAGGTCTTGGTCTACAGCTTGCAGCCCCTCATCAATGTTGGATTCCTGTGAGGCCCAATTGAAGAGCAATTTTGTGGATCATGCAGCATGTCACAAAGAACGAGGAGATCTTCAGAGGGAAATGGTGGAGAAGACAAAAACATCAATGCTGATCAATGGTAATCTGAAGTTCAGCATCAAGATGCCACTTGTATGCTCAATGACCATCCCGGCTGGCTCGCCTATATGCCTCATTTTTTTAGGGCTTGTAACTATGGGATGAAAAGGTTTCATTAACTGTGATTTTAGTGATTTGACCAGCTGCTCTTCTATCCATCTTTCCCAAGGGCGCAATTGTGCCACACATGCTGCTCATCACCTACCGGCTGCACTCTAATGGAGGGAATCATGTCCTCTTTAAGTTAACCATTATGAATATTAACATGGAATTATAAAGAATTTACAATATGAAATGGGCCATGTCTTTCTGTTTCATAGGAGCCTCTTCCCAGTAATTCCATCTCACCCTATAAAAATATCCTTCTATTCCTTTCTCCCTCAAGTACTTAGTGCAGAATATGGTATTTGCTTCAACCACTTCACATGGTACCAAGTTCCAAATTCTCACCACTCTCTGATTAAAGAGATTCCTCCTGAATTGCTTCTTGGGTTTAGTCGTGACTAACTTATATTTATGACCTCTAGCTTTGGACTCCTCATGGGTGCTCCATCAGGCACCTGCATATTTCTAAAGACCTCTATTAGGTCAACTCTCAGGCGTCTTTCTTCAGCAGAAAGAAACTCAAGCTGTTCAGTGTTTTCTGATAGTTTTACCTATGCAGTTCTGGTATCATCTTGTAAATCTTTATCATACTCTCTCCACTGCTTCTATATATGGAGATCGGAATGGTGCACATTATTCAAAGTGTAGTCTCACCAAGGTTCTATGTTGCTGCTTTTGAATTCTAATCCTGTAGAAATGCTTCCCAGTGTCATGTTTCAATTTTTATGGCTTTGTTATTCTGGGTTGCTGTTGTTGAGGATTTTTGAATTTGTACCTGTAGCTCCATTGAGCCTCTAGTCCATTGAGACATGATTGATTTTCTGGCAGACCTCAGGACCCCAACATCAGGCCCATGTGGGCATTCCAAGCAATTTCGACAATGCACCCACTGGCTCAACCTTCTGGGACGTAACCTCCTAACTGGCTGTTTCCATGCTCGCCACCCTACTAAGGATGGCAGGTGGGCTCCTGAGGCTGCAGACCCAATCAGAGGGCCCTTAGTGATGTCAGGTTGGCAGCTGCACTGGAGATATGGGCACTGCAAGGGCACCTCAACATGGATTAAAGAGGCCTGAAGCCATTACAGCCATTGTGTTGAAGGGGAAAGCCATCTGCAGGCCTCCTTATATCTGGGTTGCAGCCTTTCATCCCCACGGCCCTGCCGTTGGGATATGATTCCTCTGGTTAAGGATACTCCGTGGCCTGCCAGCAGGAGGCTGCTCCAATTGAACTGGGGGCCTGCTCGGTTGCTCTGAGGCTGATGGCGTAGTGGTATTGTTGCTGGACTAGTAATCCAGAGATCCAGGGTAATGCTCTGTGGCACCCAGGTTCAAATCCTGCCACGGCAGATGGTGGAATTTGAATTCAATAAAAATCTAATTGAAAGTCTAATGATGGCCATGAAACCATTGCCGATTGCTGTTGACTCTGAAATGGCCTAGCAAGCCACTCAGTTGTATCAAACTGCTACAAAGCCTTAAAAAAGGAATGAAACTGGACAAACTGCCCAGCGTTGACCTAGTGACTGAAAATGACAATGGCAAACTCAGCCATGTCGACCCTGCAAAGTCCTCCTTACTAATTTCTGAGGGGCTAGTCCCAAAACTGGGAGAACTGTCTCACAAGCTAGTCAAGCAACAGCCTGACATAGTCATCCTCATGGAATCATGTCTTACAGATAATTTCCCAGACAACACCATCGCCATCCCTGGGTGTGTCCTGTTCCACTGGCAGGACAGACCCAGCAGAGATGGCAACACAGTGGTATACAGTCAGGAGGTAGTTGCCCTGGGAGTCCTCAACATTGGCTCCGGAGTGCATGAAGTCTCATGGCATCAGGCCAAGCATGGGCAAGGAAACCTCCTGCTGATTACCAAGTTCGGCCCTCCCTCAGCTGATGAATCAGTGCTCCTCCATGTTGAAAACCACCTTGAGGGTGGCAAGGGTGCAGAATGTACTCTGGGTGTGGGACTTCAATGTCCACCACTGTGAGTGGCTCGGTAGCACCTCTGCTGGCTGAGTCCTAAAGGACAAAACTGCTACACTGGGTCTGTGGCAGGTAGTGAGGGAACCAACAAGAGGGAAAAACATATTTGACCTCATGTTCACCAACCTGCCTGCCGCATGACAGTATCAGAAGGAGTGACCACCACACAGTTTTTGCGGAGACAAAGTCCCACCTTCACATTGAGGATATGCTCCATCGTGCTGCATGGCACTACCACTGTGCTAAATGGGATAGATTTCGAACAGATCTACCAAATCAAGACTGGGCATCCATGAGGTGCTGTGGGCCATCAGCAGCAGCAGAATTGTACTTGAACACAATCTGTAACCTCATGGCCTAGCATATCCCCCATTCTACCATTACCATCAAGCCAGGGGATCAACCCTGGTTCAATGATGAGTGCAGGATGGCATGCCAGAAGCAGCACCAGGCATACCTAAAAATAAGGTGTCAACCTGGTGAAGCTATAACACAGGGCTACTTGTGTGCCAAACAGCATAAGCAGCAAGTGATAGACAGAGCTAAGCGATTCCACAACCAAAGAATCAGATCTAAGCTCTGCAGCCCTGCCACATCCAGTCATGAATGGTGGTGGACAATTAAACAAATCACTGGAAGTGCAGGCTCCACAAATACCCCCACCCTCAATGATGGGGGAGCCCAGCACATCAGCGCAAAAGGTAAAGCTGAAACATTTGCTACAAACTTCAGCCAGAAGTGCTGAGTGGATGATCTATCTCGGTCTCCTCTGGAGGTCCCCAGCTTACAGATGCCAGTCTTCAGCCAATTCAATTCACTCCACGTGATATCAAGAAACGGCTGAAGGCACTGGATAGTGCAAAGGTTATGGGCTTTGACAAATACCGGCATTAGTACTGAAGATTTGTGCTCCAGAACTTGCCGCGCCCCTAGCCAAGCTGTTCCAGTGCAGCTACAACACTGGTGTCTATCCGGCTATGTGGAAAATTGTCCAGGTATGTCCTGTTCACAAAAAGCAGGACAGATCCAACCTGTCCAATTATGGCCACATCAGTGTACTCTCTATAATCAGTAAAGTAATGGAAGGGGACATCAACAGTGTTATCAAGGGGCACTTGCTTAGCAATAACCTGCTCACTGATGCCCAATTTGGGTTCTTCCAGTGCCACTCAGCTCATAACCTGATTACTGCCTTGGTTCAAACATGGACAAAAGAACTGAACTCCCGAGGTGAGATGAGAGTGACTGCCCTTGACATCATGGCAACACTTGACTGAGTGTGGCATCATGGAGCCCTAGCAAAACTGGAGTGAATGGGAATTAGGGAAAAAACTCTCCACTGGTTGGAGTCTTGCCTAGCACAAAGGAAGATGGTTGTGGTTGTTGGAGGTCAATCATCTCACTTCCAGGACATCACTGCAGGAGTCCCTCAGTGTAGTGTCCTTAGCCCCGCCATCTTCAGCTGCTTCATCAATGACCTTCCTTCTATCATAAGGTCAGAAGTGGGGATGTTCACTGATGGTTGCACAATGTTCAGCACCATTGCAACTTCTCAGATTCTGACACAGTCCATGTCCAAATGCAGCAAGACCTGGACAATATCCAGGTTTGGGGTGACAAGTGGCAAGTAACATTCATGCCTCACAAATGCCAGGCAATGGCATCTCTAACAAGAGAGAATCTAACCATCGACCCTTGATGTTCAATGGCTTTACCATCACTGACTCCCCCACTATCAACATCCTGGGGGTTACCATTGACCAGAAACTGAACTGGACTAGCTATGTAAGTACTGTGGCCACAAGAGTACGTCAGAGGCTAGGAATCTTGCGACAAGTAACTCACTTCCTTACCCTAAAATCCTGTCCACCATACAAGGCACAAGTCAGGAGTGTGATTGGAATATTCCACACTTGCCTGGATGGGTGCAGCTCCCACAACACTCAAGAACATTGACATCATCCAGGACAAAGCAGCCCGCTTGATTGGCACCCCTTCCACAAACATTCACTCCCTCCACCACCGACGCACAGTGGCAGCAGTGTGTACCATCTACAAGATGCACTGCAGGATTTCACCAAGGCTCCTTAGGCAGCACCTTCCAAACCCACGACCACTAACATCTAGAAGAACAAGGGCAGCAGATAGATGGGAACACCACCACCTGGAAGTTTCCCTCCAAGTCACTCACCATCCTGACTTGGAAATATATCACTGTTCCTTCAGCGTCGCTGGTTTCAAAATCCTAGAACTCCCTTCCTAACAGCACTGGGGGTGTAACTACACCACATGGACTACAGCGATTCAAGAAGGCAGCTCACCACCACCATCTCAAGGGCAACTAGAGATGGGCAATAAATACCGGACCAGCCAGCGAAGCCCATGACCTGTAAATGAATAAGAAAAAACCCAGATGCTGGACCGGTTCCCAGGTCGCCTCTGGAAAAGCCCTTAGTAGCAGGAATGCATTGGGGAGCCGTCTTGATATGGCTCTTCCATATTTTCCCAACCATCGCTCCGGCCCCAACCCTCACAATGTCAAAATACATCTCCCGTGGGCCAGGAAAATCCAGCCTTTAGTTTCTGAGGAACATGAGCCACCTTATTTCTTTTATCAAAATGCACCATCTCACACAACTATCTTGAAATTTATTTGCCATTATAGACCCATTCTGCAAATTCTGCAAAAGAATTTGGCCAGCTACTTCTGGTATGCACACGTGGTAGTCCCTGGCAGATGGGGCATTAGCACGAGTGTGCTGTGCATGCATTGGAAGCATGAAGAGTGGGTAGCAGATTGTGACATCAAACAGTCCCTAATGCTTAGCTTAGTATAAGCTAAGAGCTGTCTCTATGATTGTCTGTACACACGTCTGTGCCCAGTACAAGACTGCCCTCTAGACTCAGGTCATGTCTTCTGTTACACACACTGTGGGCAGTATTCTACCCAGTCCTACATTAACCCTTTCTATGCCATACACTTATACTACACAAGCTACAAACCGTGGACTTTGTTTTTCTTTTTTATGAACTCTAGTTTGGTAAATTTATGCTCCTCTACTCTGTAATCTGCATTTGTGTGTGTGGTTTTCCAATGTGGGTGTGTGCGCATGCGTGTTTGTGGAAGATCAGATGTATTTTAAATATTTTTCTCCCCGTGTTTGTTTCAGTGTAATAAAACTGGCTCCTTACTTTGTTAAACTCAAGAAAACTTGTCTGACTGGTTCTTTATAATTACAGCACATAATGAGTTAAGTACGCTGAATTGGCAAGGATAACCTTTTTTTAAAAAAAACCCTGTTGTGGTCAAAAGGGGAGGGAAAAGAGGGGACCCCTTTGATCTCTCCTCACCTGGCTATACCCCAGCCACAGGAGCACAGCACACCTATAATGAGAGCCATGAAACCCTCAGGAATGTCATGGAGTAAACCATCAGTGGGTTGAAGCGACAGTTCCACTTCTTGAAAAGTACTCACCAGTTCATATCTCCAAGTTCGAGATGGTCTACTGCAGTCTCCGTAACCATGTTATCATGAGGGCACAGCCCTAGTGACCAGGCCTTTGAAGCCACCTAAGGAGGAGGAGGAAAAAGGGAGGAGGCATCTGGGATCCCTTTGCTCTGGGCAGGTTATACATGAGCAGACATTCAGATTCTGGTTCCCCTGATCACATGCAGTAAATCCACAATTCATCACCTTTCAATTCATCTACCAAGTCCCATCACAGTGTACACATGGCCAAAATCCTCAAATAAAAACCACCAAAAAAATCCATTCCATATTAACTTTATCCAACAACACTTACAATATTACATACAAAATTGAGCTATTCATCCTGGTGCACTCTGATAATGGGTGCCTTTGTCTAGGTTACTGCTCCTACATAGTGCTACTGCAGTGGCTGCAGCATAGTTAGAGGAAGGTTGCTGAATTTCATTTGGGGAGACTGCAAATAGCCTGTTTCAGCCTGCACCAACTTGGCATGAGAGGCAGCATCCTGTGCTGGCTCGTAGGGTGGTAAGGAAAGGAGCATGAAGACTGTCATCCTGAGAGAGGACAGCAGGCAGCAGGTTTGTGTTTTACAGAGACACTGGCATTCCTCTGGGGTGGCACATCAATGATCTGAATAATCTGTTGGAGGACAGATTGTTGGATTGCTGTGAGGGCCTGCATTCCCCTTTGAGCACTGATTTATGCAGTCGTGAGCGGCAATTGGAACACGCACAGCACCAAGTTGGGATTGCATGGCTCTCATGGCCTCAATCTGAGCTTTCACAGCAGCACTAAGAGGTTGGGTGACTTCTGCCTGTGTGGCAAAGAAAACGGAAACATTGGCCACCAAATGTGTATGACTGTTGGTCAGCAAGTGACGTCATGGAGTTGGCCACCATTTCCTTGTTGGAAAGGATGAACTCCAAGATCTGCATGAAGCCCTGTGTCAGGCTCCTCCTTCTTCCTTGACAGCGACAAGAGGCTCTGTCACTGTTAGGGGGATGGTGGCATACTGGTAATGTTACTGGACTAGTGATCCAGTGGTCTGAACTAATGTTCTGGGGGCATAAGTTCAAATACCATTATGGCAACTGCTTAATTAAACTGGAATGAAAAGCTAGTCTCAGTAATGATGATCATGGAAAAACCCATCTGGTTCATTAATGTCCTTCAGGGAAGGGAATCTTCTGATAAAGGCAAAATACTGCGGCTGCTGGAAATCTGAAACAAAAACAAAAAATGCTGGAAGAACTCAGCAGGTCTGATAGCATCTGTGGAGAGAAAGACAGAGTTAACGTTTCGAGTCCGTATGACTCTTCTTCAGAGCTCTGAAGAAGAGTCATACGGACTCAAAACATTAATTCTGTCTTTCTCCCCACAGATGCTGTCAGACCTGCTGAGTTTTTCCAGCATCTTTTGTTTTTGTTGTGTGTGAAGGGAATCTGCTGCCTTGACTCAGTCTGGCTGACATGTGACTCCAGACCTACAACAATGTGGTGATTTTTAACTGTCCTCTGAAATGGCCTAGAAGGTCACTCAGTTGTAATAAACTGGCCAAGAGAAGTTAAAGGTGAAAAACCAGACAGACTACCCAACATCAAGCTAGACACTGTAAATGACAAAGGCAAAACCTGCATTAGGCCCTGCAAAGCCCTCTTTACTAACATCAGGGGATTTTTTGCCAAAATAGTCCAGCCGACTAGTCAAGCAATAGCCTGACATAGCAATGCTCATTGAAGTATATCTTACAGACAATGACCCAAATGCCTGCATCACGATCCCTGGCTATATCCTGTCCCATCAGCAGGACAATCCACAAGAGATGATGGACAGCACAGTGGTATACAATTGGGATGAAAATAACATTGGGAGTCCTCAACATTAACTTCAGAAGCTATGAGGTTTCATGGCATCAGGTTAAATGCCAGCAAGAAAATCTTCTGCTAATTACTGCCTACCATGCTCCCTCAGCCTGATGAATTGGTGCTCCTCCATGATGAATAGCACAAAGAAGAAGAACTGAGGGTGGCAAGGGCACAGAATGTACTCTGTGTGGGGGACTTCAAAATCCATCACTGAAAATGGTTCAGTAGCACCACTACTGACCAAACTGACTGAATCCTGAAGGATATATCTGCCAGGTTGGGCCTGCGGCAGGTGGTGAGGGAACCAACAAGGGGAGAAAGCTTCTTGACCTTGTCCTTACCAATCTACTTTACGTATGCATCTGTCCATGACACTATTGTTAACAGTGACCACTGCACAGTCCTTGTGGAGATGAAATGCCACCTTAATACTTAGAATACCCTCTATTGTTCTGTTTTGCACTACCACTGTGCTAAATGAAATAGATTCAAAACAGATTCAGCAATTCAAAACTAAACATCCTGAGGTGCTGTGGGCCATCAGAAGTAGCAGTATTATATTCAACAACAATCTGTAACCTCATGGCCTGACATACTCCTCACTCTACCATTATCGTCAAGCCATGTGACCAGCCCTGGTTCAACCCTGGTGCAAGAGCAGCACCAGCTCTATTAATAATGCAGTGTCAAACTGATGAAGCTACAACATAGGACTACATGCATGCTAAACAGTGGAAGCAGCATGTGATAAATCGGGCTAAAGGATCACACAACCAATGGATCAGATCAAAGCTCTGCAGCTCCCCATGTCCAGCTGTGAATGGTGCTGGACAATTAAACAACAAACTGGAGGAGGAGGCTCCACAAATATCCCCATCCTCAATGATGGGGGAGCCCAACATGTCAGTAGCAACTATCTTCAGACAGGTCCCTCTTGGCCTCCCCCTGAGGTTCCCAGCATCACAAATGCCAGTCTTCAGCCAATTCGATTCACTCCACATGATATGAAGAAATGACTGAAGGCACTGGATACTGCAAAAGCTATGGGCCCTGACAACATCCTGACTGTAGTACTCATGGCTTGTGCTCCAGAACTAGCTGCACCCCTAGCCAAGCTACAACACCAGCTTCCACCCAACAATATGGAAAATTGCTCGGGCATGTCTTGTCCACAAAAAGCAGGACAAATCCAACCGGCCAATTACCACCATATCAGCCTACTCTCGATCATCAGCAAAGTGATGGAAGCTGTTATCTTCAGTGCTATCAAATGGCACTTACTCAGCAACTAACCTGCTCACCAATGCTCAGTTTGGTTTCTGCCAGGGACACACAGCTCCAGAGCTCATTACAGCCTTGGTCCAAAAATTGTCAAAAGTGCTTAATTTGGGATGTATCTTGACATCAAGGCAACATTTGACTGAGTGTAGCTTCAAGGCGCACTAACAAAATTGATGCAATGGAAATTGGGGGACAACTTTCCACTAGTTGGAGCACAAAGGAAGATAGTTATGGTAATTGGAGGCCAATCATCTCAGCCCTAGGATCTTGCTGCAAGAATTCCTCAGGGTAGTGTTCCAGGCCTAACCATTTTCAGCTTTTTAAAAATGTATTTGTTCATGGGATGTGGGCATGCTGGCAAGGCCAGCATTTATTACACACCCCTAACTGCCCTTGAGAAGGTGGCGGTGTTCCCTTCAACATAATGTCAGAAATGGGGGTGTTCGCTGATGATTACATACAAACATACGAATTAGGAGCAGGAGTAGGCCACTCAGCCCTTCAAGCCTGCTCTGCCATTCAATAAGGTCATGGCTGATCTGACTGAAACCTCCCGCCTACCCCCAATAACCTTTCACCCCCTTGTTTATCAAGAATCTATCTACCTCCATCTTGAAAACATTCAAAGACTGTTTCCACTGCCTTTTGAGGAAGGGAGTTCCAAAGACTCACTACCCTCTGAGAGAAAAAAAATTCTTCTCATCTCTGTCTTTTTAAATAGTAACCCCACATTCTCTCCACATGGACCCTATCAAGACCCCTTAGAATCTTATATGTATCAATCAAGTCATCTCTTACTCTTCCAGCAGATACAAGCCTAGCCTGTCCAATCTTTCCTCATAAGACAACCCGGCCATTCCTGATATCAGTTTAGTAAACCTTCTCTGAACTGCTCCTAATGCATTTACATTATTCCTTAAATAAGGAGACCAATACTGTACACAATACTCCAGATGTGGTCTCAACCCAGTATCCTGTACAACTGAAGCATAACCTCCCTACTTTTATATTCAATTATGCTTGCAACGAACAATATTATTCTATTAACTTTCCTAATTACTTGCTGTACCTCCATACTAGCCTTTTGTGATTCATGCACCAGGACACCCAGATTCTTCTGAATCTCAGAGCTTTGCAATTGCTCACCATTTAGGTAATATGCTTCTTGTTTATTCTTCCTGCTAAAATGGACAATTTCACATTTTCCCACATTATACCCCATTTGCCAGATCTTTGCTGACTACTTAACCTATCTGTGTCCCTTTGTAGCCTCCTTATGTCCTCTTCACAACTTACTTTCCTACCTATCTTTGTGTCATCAGCAAATTTGGCAACCATCCCATCCATCCCTTCACCCAAGTCATTTATATAAATTGTAAAAAGTTGAGGTCCCAACACTATTCATCATATCCTGCCAACCAGAAAAAGACCCATTTATGGCTACTCTGTTTCCTGTTAGCTAGCCAATCTTCTATCCATGCCAATATGTTACCCCCTACACCATGAGCTTTTATTTTCTGCAATAACCTTTAATGTGTCATCTTATCAAACGCTTTCTGGAAATCTAAGTACAACACCTACCGGTTCCCCTTCATCCACAGCACATGTTACTCCTTCAAAGAACTCCAATAAATTGGTTAAACATGATTTTCCTTCCAGAAAATGATTACACATGCTGTAGAAGTGCCCACATGCAACAAGGCTTGGGTTGACAAATGGCAAGAATCATTCATGCATAAATGACCATCTCCAACAAGAAAGAATATAACCATCTCATCTTGACATTGAAAAACATTACCATCGCTGAATCCCCCACCATCAACATCCTGAAAGTCACCATTCACCAGAAATTTGACTAAACCAGCCGTGTAAATACTGTGACCACAACAGCAGGTCAGAGGCTGAGTATTCTGCAGCATATAACTCATTTCCTGACTCCCCAAAGCCTGTTCTCTGTCCACAAGGCACAAGTCAAGAGCATGATGGTATACTTTCCACTTGTTTAGATGAGTGCTGCTCCAACAACAGCCAAGAAGCCCAACACAATCCAGGACAAAACTGGCTTCCTAATTAACACCCCATCCACCATCTTAAATGTTCACTCCCTCCATCACCGGCGTGTAGTAGCAGAAGTGTGTACCATCTACAAGATGCACTGCAGCAACTTGCGAAGCCTCCTTCGGCAGCACTTTCCAAACCCGCAACTTCTACCACCTAGAAGGACAAGGGCAACAGATATATGGAAACTCCATAACCTGCAAGTTCCTCTCCAAGCCATCTGAGTTGGAAATATATCGCTGTTCCTTTGCTGTTACTGGGTCCATATCCTGGAACTCCCTCCTTAACAGCACTGTAAGTGTACCTATACCAGGTAGACTGCAATGGTTCAGGAAAGTGGCTCACCACCTCCTTCTGAAGGGCAGTTGAGAATGGACAACAAATGCTGGCCTTGCCAACGATGCTCTCATCCCATGAATGAAAAATAAGGGGGGCTCCATTTGCTTGGAGTCATACCTAGCGTAAAAGAAGATAGTTGTGGTTATTGAAGATTAATCATCTCAGCCCCAGGACATTGCTGCAGTAGTTCTTCAGGATAGTTTTCTATGCCAAACCATCTGTTTTTTTTTATTTTTGGCACTGAGGGGAACCCTCCAGAGAATGGAGAGTCTGGCAGGAGATAGTGTGAATATTGTGAACAAACAAATGACTTGGCTCCTCGTGTGGGGAGATGGCAAACCTGAGGGGAGCTATGAAACTGAGGCCAGTTATCTTTTTCTGCACTTGACAACCTTACAATTTTCTATGTCAAACGGTTACCCCATCCAAAACACTGATACTACTTGAGCTGTTTTGCACCATTTCATTAGCCGTTTCGTTTGGTTTTCCTGAATGATTTCCAGTTTCCACATCACTTCTTTTCCTTTTTTTCACTTAATCACCCTCAGTAAGCTTTCTATGCTGATCAAAAGAGCTTTTGCTAATTTTATTCGGGATAGAGGAGTGCTTCGAGGAGGATGTAGAGGAGGAGTATCAACAGCAACAGCTAGATATCTCAGGAGAAAGCAAGGGGGTAGAAGGAAAAAGTGAGGCTTCAGTTGTACAGAGATTTAGGCCGGGGTTTTCCGGCCCCACCGTGGTGGGACCTGCCGCGGGGGATGCGGCGGGTCAGCCAAAAGCCCATTGGCTTTCGGTAGGACTGGATGATCCTGACGCTGGATGGGTCTGGAAAATCCCGCCCTTGAACAGATCCCACCTGGAGTACTGCACCAGCTTTGAACACCAAACCTCAAGAAAGATTCACCAGAATAGTTTCACCGGAATGATACCATGGTTTCAAGCAGGGGTAGGGAATTCAGTTTACATGGTTTGCTTGACCTGATAGCCTGGCATCTGATATGGCTGATCGTCAGCAAAACTTTGGGCTACAAATTGGTGTGGATTTTGTCTGTTTTCACCATACAAAAGGCAATTTCTGGGTGTGAAATCCTGCACCAAATCTGTGCCATGTTGGTCTTCACTCTTTTTAAGTGTACCTGGCAGCTATCTGTAATCAGTGTTGGATCAATTTAGATATTGAAGAAAGGCTTTCTTCAGCACTCTTTGCAAAATGCCTGTAAAGCTAAGTGGATCATACTTATTAAAGGGGCTGCTGGAGGCCAAAGGAAATGTTGGGAATGGTTTTTTACTTCCTTTTATGTGGATTATGGAAGAGTATGAGTGAGCTACTCTGGCCCACACTCAGCTCTCCTGTGTTTCACTCTTCCTGGTATGAGAGCTTATGTTGTAAAATCACAATAAACAGTGCATCAGTCTCTATACCCATTTGTTCCCCATTTACCCACAGTAATGTGCCCAGGTTTCATTGTTAATTTTGCAGATCTGATGTTAATGTAGCAGTACCTTTGGCAGGAGGTGGCAATGTTGGGGGACAGCACCGAGCAGGGGGACTGGTCGGCCCCTGTGGGCCCCTTCCTGCAGGGACCAGTATCCTTGACAAGCTGAGGGACAGAGCCAGATGTTGTGAGGTGAGGGAGAAAGCAGGCAGGACAAAGCCAGGACTTGTGAGTGGCAGTGTGGCAGGAGCCTAGGGCAATTTGATGCCCCTGAGTGTGGCTACGGAGCCAGGAAGGGAATTGGAAACCTAGTCAAACTGACTGGCAGCACCCCCGAGTCTGAGAAGCCTCATGAGAGAGAGAGAGAGTGTGAGAGAATAGGACTGCGCCAGGAGCTGGGCTGCAAAACAAGCCTGGTGAGTAAATGGATTGAGGAGCTGAGGCCCCGAATAGGACAGAGGTCTGGAGCATTGGCAGTGAATATTCTCTATAGATAGTTTGTTTCCTGGAGTTACGCTTTCCCTTGAGAGATGATACTGCTTTGATGCCAGTGGAATAAACAAACCTTGTTTTATAACCTTCGTCCTGTCCGTGTGTTTAAATCTCATGTACATTAACATATGACTAGATATTTGATAAGATTGGATCTCATTATGAGGGCAGGAGGAGTGGGGC
Organism: Cetorhinus maximus; assembly: GCF_964194155.1. Taxonomy (NCBI): domain Eukaryota; kingdom Metazoa; phylum Chordata; class Chondrichthyes; order Lamniformes; family Cetorhinidae; genus Cetorhinus; species Cetorhinus maximus. Next base: position 86,809,236 of record NC_135881.1, read on the forward strand.
AGGATGTGGTGGAGAAAGGGGAATTTCAAAAACAGCCCTTGAAATCCTCTCACTGAATAACTCAATATGAGTAAAACATTTTCCCCTTCTGGTCCTGAAATTCATTTCAGCTGGGGTGGTGCAGAACTTCATATAAATAGGATGGTTAAATTCATTACAGTTAATGGAGTGGCAGTGCCGACGATGGGTGGGGGCCAGCATTGGTGGACAGGTGTCAATGCCAATTTTATTCTTTGGCCACAATGGGGCTGGTATTTGACCTCAGTTGAATGGTGTTGAAAATTGAACCTTTCCCAATATCCTACATTGGAGAAAAGAGGCTTTTAAAAGCTTTCCTGCAAAAATATTGGGAATGGTAAGGTTGGCACAGTTCAGTTAATGGTGGATTAGGGTGGGTGCTTTACACATTCCCATTTCAGGAAGAAAGGATGGCTGTGTGTCACTGTTGGGATTATAAAAGTCTCCTGGGTGTCAGTTGCAATTTTTCATAAGGCACTCAGGTGAGACTCAGAACGCTTCAATGTAGTGGATTGAATTTTATTTCAATTTAAGGTAGATAGGGATGCTGACTAATGGTCCTAGATACTTTTAAATTAAAGTTCACTTCAGTGAACTAGATGTTTACCATTCTTCTATTAATTCTTACAATGTTTGGGTGGGGTAAAGGTTAAATGGAGCCTCAGTGTCTTTGTATTGAATTGCATGTTGAGTCTCATTGGTTAGCATACAGACCGAGTAATGAGTTATGGAACTAATATTACATGTGACACAGGTCTTTTTGCATTGTAAAGGCTACTGCAGCACTACCTACAGGCCTAATTGATGTTACAGGTATGCAACAATTTTCTCATGTGCATTCTCATTGAGAGTCAAATGCAAGAGATTTTAAATGCAATTTAAGGTAAACTTTTCAACATACCTGGAGCTGGATTTTATGTGGAGGTGGTGGCACTGTCCACTGGCTGAAAAATCAGGGCAAGCCGCCTCCATGGGAACATAGGTACATAGGAGCAGGAGTAGGCCATTTGGTCCCTCAAGCCTGCTCCACCATTTAACTAGATCATGGTTGATGATCCATCTCAACACCATCTTCCTGCAGTATCCCCATATCCTTTGGTGTCATTGTTATCTAGAAGTCTATCGACCTCTGCTTTGAACATACTCAATGACTGAGCCTCCACAGCCCTCTGGAGTAGAGACTTCCAAAGGTTTACCACTCTCTGACTGAAGAAATTCCTCTCATCTTGGCCTTAAATGGCCTACCTTTTATTCTGAGACTGTATTCCCTGGTTCCTGTCCCCCAAACCAGGGGGAACCAGCCCAGGAAGCTATGACCTCATTTTATGGTGTCAGGCAGTTAGAGATTGTAGCTTCTGCCCCAGTGAGGGAGGATGTCCTGCCTCCAAGAACTGCTGGCCTAACAGATGACCAGCAACTCTCCAGTACCAGCAGTGCCATCAGGAGCTGTGGCCACTGCTGGGGCTGCAGTCAGTCCTCGACAAGGAGCCATGGGCTGGAAGGTAAGTGGGGCAGCCTTGCTGGGGCCAGACAGGCAGGCCCTGGTGAAGAGGGGGGCACAGGGGCTGGGGGGGGGTGGCAGTGATCAGGAGGTGGGGGGATGTTCAAGAGGGAGAGGTCCTTTCTGCTGGGAATGAGGCATCCATTGGATACAGGGTTCTTGAATAGGAGGGTCTCCCCGAACCCACAATAAATAAATTTGGTTTGGAGTGTTTATTTTGTGGTGGCTTTTATTTTCATATTGTGATCAAGTGAACGCTATGATGATCAGTATCAGAGGGACGGTAAGATTTGAGACTGTTGGTGAAAGGCAAATTGGGATGGCAGTTATGGGTATCTCATTCAATGAGTTCTTTGTGGATAGCTTGGCCAGAAACGGACAGTCTTGGTTGCCTTCTCTCTTCATCCGGAATAGTCCCAAAAAAGGGCAAGGTTTATAATCCACTTCACACTGTCCAAGTATTGGGTTCTTCATCCAGTAACTCAAGCAAAATTAAACCTATTGATTCAATAATGTTTTAGAACATTCATAACAGTTTGATGTTTCAACTAATGCCTTCTTGGTAAGATGGTCTGAACTAAGAACTCTAATACAATCAACTCACTACTTTATTGATCAGTGTAAAGGCAGTATAGGAAAGATCTCACCATGTCCAATTGTTGTCTTTGTTTCTCTATGAATGGTGCTGATTGGCATTTAAACTAAGGTTTAACAACCAACATTCCAGCATTGTAGGCTAGTAGTTTATAGACAATGGGCAGAATTTTCTGCCTGTCGGGTGGATGGGCCTGACCCAATCTGCGGCGGGCGGGGAGCTGATCCCGGAGAAGCGGGCCTCACCGCCATTTTACGTGGGCGGGCCAATTAAGGCCCACCCAGCGTGATGTCCGGCGGGAAGCGCTATGCGCTTCCTGTGCGGGCGGGGACGGGGGGGAATCCCCAAAAGCGAGAGTGCGCTCTTTCGTGCATGCGCTCGAAAGTGCGCACATCTCCCTGAGGCTAAGTGCTGCCTCATGGAGATCACTGACACTTTTAAAAATATTAAAAATAGAAAAAAAAAATCCTTAACACGTCCCCCTCATGTGACAATGTTACATGAGAAGGGACATGTTCATAAATTACGGTAAAACTTAATTAAACTTTTTAAAACCCTGTATGAAACCTCATCCCGCTGGTGGATGAGGTTTCATGTTTTTTCTATTCCTCGCCGGGGCTCCTGGCCTGCCCACCAACCTTAAGGTTGGACGGGCAGGTCCTTTAATTGTTTAAATAATCCTGTCAATGGCCTCAATTGGCCATTGACAGGTCAGCGGACACACAGCTGATTTTGCTGTGCCCCCGCCTTCCTGAAAATTTAAACGGGGCGGGATGACACTGGAGGTTCCGCCCAACATCATCCCGCGTCATTTTGCGCGTCTGCAAACGGGCCCCACCCCCTGCTCGCTGACGGCAAAATTCTGCCCAATATTTAGCTGCCTTCTGTATGCTTGGCTTATTATAATAAGTAAATGACTACATTACAAACAATGTTATAAGAACGTAATTTATTTAATTTACAATTTGTGACTTTAACGAGGAGCACCACTAACAAGAGTTTATGTTGAACAAGAGTTTAAGATTAACTTAATAACAAATGATGATCTTTGAAACCCATGGCCTGGAATTTGCTGCAATGGCAATACTGGTTACAAATACCAGTATGTTCCCCAATCCTCCATTGCGAATCTATGTCAAAATTTGCCAGAGAACTAATTAGAAGACGGTGCAGTGAGCTAGTAGAGAATCAGAAGCAGGCAATGGCCAATGTATTTTTCCTGCTTGAACACTGCAATTTATCCTTCAACTCAACAGCAATCCCACAATAAATTATTTTTTCCCAAATCACGATACAAAATAAGGCTAAAGTACAAACAATAAAGCAGTTTGTTTACCCTGCTAGCATTAAAATGTACTGGCATATTGTGTGAATAGAATAGAGCACTTAAGGCTGAGCAGTTGGTGGTCTCAGATTTACAGTAGGTGGCTCATTGGGTCTTCCAGCTCTATAACACCAGCATTGCCAATAGGAAAAGTGTTAAGGGTAGGCTGAACAATCTTATTTATGGTTGCTTACAATATAGGCTTTGTTGGATAGAAAACTAATATTCAATCAGAAAAACCAAAGACGAGTTATTGCAGCTGATTTTATTCCAGTTTTACAAATTTAGCTACAGTCATCGAAAATGCACTGTCTAAATTTAGTTTGTGGGTATTATTTTAAAGAGATAAAGAATTTAATTTTGTTGTTATGGTATTTTGTATTTTTATTCACTTAAATATTACATCGGCTTATGTGTTACTTGCTTAAAATTGAATGCACACCACTCAACAAAGGTTGAACAGCTTGGGCCTACACTCATTGGGTTTATAAGAATAAGAAGTGATCCTATTGAAACATATAAAATCCTGAGGGGGCTTGACAGGGTAGGTACTGCGAGGATGTTTCCTTTTATGGAGGAGGCGAGAACTAGCAGATACCATTTAATAAGAGGTTTACCTTTTATGATGGAGATGAGGAGAATTTTTTTCTCTGAGAGTCGTTAGTCTGTGAAATTCTCTTCCCCAGAAAGCAGTGCAGGCTGGGTCATTGAATTCATTCAAGGCTAAGTTAGATATATTTTTGATAGACAAGGGGGTCAAGGGTTATGGGGGCCAGACAGAAAGGTGGAGTCATAGAGGTCTACAGCACAGAAAAAGGCCATTCGGCCCATCGAGTCTGCGCCGGTCAAACAAGTACCTAACTATTCTAATCCCATTTTCCAGCACTAGGCCCATAGCCTTGTATGCCATGGCATTGCAAGTGCACATTCAAATACTTCTTAAATGTTTTGAGGGTTTCTGCCTCTACCACTGTTTCGGGCAATGAGTTCCAGATTCCCACCACCCTCTGGGTGAAAAAATTCTTCCTCACATCCCCTCTAAACCTCCTGCCCCTTACCTTAAATCTATGGCCCCTGGTTATTGATCCCTCCACCGAGGGGAAAAGTTCCTTCCTGTTTACCCTATCTATGCCTCTCAAATTTTATACACCTCAATTATGTCCCCGCTCAATCTCCTCTGTTCCAGGGAAAATAACCCCAATAACCCCAGTCTATCCAATTTCTGCTCATAACTAAAACTCTCCAGCCCAGGCAACATCCTGGTAAATCTCCTCTGCACTCTCTCCAGTGCAATTACATCCTTCCTATAATGTGGATTCCAGAACTGCACGCAATACTCTAGCTGTGGCCTAACCAGCATTTTATACAGTTCCAGCATAACCTCCCTGCTCTTTTATTCTATACCTCGGCTAATAAAGGCAAGTATCCCATATGCCTTCTTAACCACCTTATCTACCTGTCTCGCTACCTTAAGGGACTGGTGGACATGCACACCAAGGGTCCCTCTGATCCTCGGTACTTCCCAGGGTCCTACCATTCATCGTGTATTCCTGTCCCTTGTATGTCCTGCCCAAGTGCAGAACCTCACACTTATCAAGATTAAATTCCATTTGCCACTAAGCAACCCATCTGACCAGCCCGTCTATATCCTCCTGTAATCTAAGGCTATCCTCCTCACTATTTACCACCCCACCAATTTTTGTGTCACCCGCGAACTTACTGATCAACCCTCCTACATTCAAGTCTAAATTGTTTATATATACCACAAATAGCAAGGGACCCAACACCGATCCCTGTGGAACCCTACTGGACACAGGCATCCAGTCACAAAACCACCCCTTGGCCATCACCCTCTGCTTCCTGCTACTCAGCCAATTCTGGATCCAATTTGCCAAGTTGCCTTGGATCCCTTGGGCTCTGACTCTCGTTATCAGTCTCCCATTCGGGACCTTATCAAAAGCCTTGCTGAAGCCCAAGTAGACTACATCAAATGCATTGCTCTCATCTATACGCCTGGTCACCTCTTCGAAAAATTCAATCAAATTGGTCAGACATGACCTCCCCTTAACAAAACCATGCTGACTGTCCTTGATTAATCACTACCTCTCCAAGTGTAGATTAATTCTGTCCCTCAGAATTTCTTCCAATAGTTTCCCCACCACTGGAGTTAGACTGACTGGCCTGTAGTTCCCTGGTTTATCCCTTCCTCCCTTCTTGAATAATGGTACCACATTGGCTCTCCTCCTGTCCTCTGGCACCTCTCCTGTGGCCAGGGGGGTATTGAACATTATTGCCAGTGCCTCTGCCAACTCCTCCCTTGCCTCATTCAACAGCCTGGGATACATTTCATCCAGGCCTGGAGATTTATCTACTTTTAAGCCTGCCAGACCACTTAGAACCTCCTCCCTTTCTGTGCTAATTTCTTTAATTATACCACAGTCCTCCTGCCTGATTTCCATACCTACGTCATCCCTCTCACTTGTGAAAACCGACACAAAGTATTCATTTAGAACCCTATCTATGTCTTCCGGCTCCACACACAAATTACCACTATGGTCCTTAATGGGCCCTACTCTTTCCCTAGTTATCTTCTTACTCTTAATGTACTTGTAAAATAACTTTAGATTTTCCTTTATTTTACCTGCCAATGTTTTTTCATGCCCCTTTTTGCTCTCCTAATTTCTTCTTTAAGTTCCCCCCTACACATTCTACACTCCTCCAGGGCTTCCACTGTTTTGAGCCCTCGGTATCTGCCATAAGCCTTCCTTTATCTCTTTATCCAATCCTGTATGTCCCTCTACATCCAGGGTTCCCTGGGATTTGTTGGTCCCACCCTTTGTCTTTACTGGAATATACTCACCCTTTACTCTCCCTATTTCCTTCTTGAATGAGTCCCACTGCTCTTACACAGCTTTACCTAAAAGTAGCTGCTCCCAGTCCACTCTGGCCAAATCATATCTGATCTTACTAAAATCGGCCTTCCCCTAATTTAGAACTCTGATTTCTGGCCCATCCTTGTCCTTTTCCATCGCAACCTTGAATCTAACGGAGTTATGATCACTATCTGCAAAATGCTCCCCAACTGATACCTTTACCACTTGCCTGGCTTCATTCCCTAAAATTAGGTCCTCTCTTGTAGGATCTTCTACGTACTGGCTTAAAAAGCTCTCCTGGATGCATTTGAAGAATTCCACTCCCTCTAAGCCTATCACACTATGACTAGCCCAGTTAATGTTGGGGGAAGTTGAAATCCCCCACTACTACTACCCTATTATTTTTACACTTCTCTGAAATTTGCCTCCATACCTACTCTTCTATTTCTCTCTGACTGTTTGGGGACCTATAGTACACTCCCAGCAATGTGATTGATCCTTTTTTGTTTTTCAGTTCTACCCATCTGGCTTCATTTGAGGAGCCTTCTAAGATGTCGTCTCTCCTTACTGCTGTAATTGATTCCTTCATCAATATTGTGATACCCCCTCCTCTTTTACCTCCTTCCCTGTCTCGCCTTAAGACCCTGTGGAGTTGAGACCACAACCAGATCTGCTATTTCAAACAGCAGAGAAGGCTCGAAATGCCAAATGGCCTACTCCTGCTCCTAAGTCCTATGTTCCTGTGTCCTTTCTATGAGATTAAAATTATTTATCAGATTTATAATAATATAGTGAAAGCAATGATTTATCTGCATGGAGTCAGGAGATGTGAACATACCTCGCAAAGCATCAAGCTACTTCCAAAATCAACAGTTTTATACTGATTAAGGAAGAGATCTGGATTGTTTATCCATGTTCCCAACACGGTTCATTACATCCTGGTTTGAGTCAATATGAAAGAGTTCGGGTGTGGCATGTGCTGTGCTTTGGTTGGTTCAGCCAACCCCTTTCTCAAATATTCTTCCTCATATATAAGTCCACACCACTGCAAGGTCTCCAGCATCACTGTTTTTCAATCTAAGTGGCAGCAGAATGAAGAATGGCTTAAATGCAGCAAGTTTGTGATTGCCATTGAGTTTAATGGGGAAGAGCTATGATAATTACCTTCTAGCTGTTTTCAACAAGGGGTAAAGGAGGGGTGGTGAAAAAGCCTCAGGGAATTATGGAATGGTTTGAGAGCATAAGTCATTCATGCCATTATTTTCTGAAACTTCTGCACTTGCATTATTGTGCACGCTGTTTTCAACAAATTCTGGGCTCCTATATATAATTAAAATTGTCTGAATGAAAAATGTGTATATTCTGAGGTACATAAAAATAAGTTTGCCACTCAAAAATAAAACACGTCAAAATCTCTCAATTAAACACTGCATTTTAAGAAGTGGATTAGGATAATGGTAATAAAGGGAATGATGACATACTGTTTGTATGCTTATCATTTGTTTACAAGCCAATTGTGACAAGTTTTCTTCTGTAGTTGTTTTTAATTATTTTACTGTGACCAACAAAAAATTTTGAAACCAAATCCCAAATTTCACTGCTCAAAGAGAGCATAAAAAAAAGTGATTTGATGTGGCATGACAAATGTTATGAATGTCAACACTTTCTGCACGTAGAGCAATTTGCTTTCAACATCCTGCAGTTTTGCATATAAAACATCTCAGAGGCAGTGTTAGTTTTTGAGTGGATCTAACATCACTTAGCATACAAATCACTTATATGATAAGATCGGAAATATTTATTATCAAACCAAATTAAAGCTCTTCTTCATTTTCACTACTAGCAAGTAATATAATCAGAGCTTAAAAGGCATCTTGAAATGGTAATATATACAAAAATATTCAAACAAGGAGTTGGCAGTAAAGTAATAAACATTTCTTTGGTATGGGGTATGAACCATTGGTACTGTTGTTGAAAGGCATTCAGAGGCACTTATTCCATACATTTAATGCACTAAACTTCAAAAACTTTCAAGTTTTAGCCATCCTTGATGTCCAAGTGGGGGAAGTGATGATATAGTAATTAGATACTCTTGTTTCTTTCTGAGGTCTGTATCCAACCATAGCCCAGGCTGATGGGATGAATGACCAAACATGAGAATACCAGATGAAATTATTTTGGATAGTTTCATCTCAGTTTTTAGTATGCACTAGCCAGAGCATAAATATACTCAGTGTAACACAAATTGGCAGTTCCATGTAGAAATGACATAGGGACGGTTAATGTGGCAAATGGAAAAATTGACCGGTGTTATGGGTAACACTCTTTTGTGCAGGATCCATGGAATATTTCAGCGCGGGCAACTCCCCTCTTTGTTTGCACATATTGTCAATATTTACCATTCCTATGTCCAAACTTATAGTACAAACTGTCAATGTAAACTTGTCATACTATAATTGCACATTTCCACCAGTGGAGCTGTACTGGCAGGAGGATGTAATTATTATGTGGTAAGTTTGCATCAGTCATTCCCATTATAAATGTGGACTTAGGAATTCATAAGGAATATAAATACAAGCACAGCATGTATGAATTTAAAATGGGAATGGAATACGGACTGCGAGCCTTGGTTCAATTATCACCCACCCTCCAATCATGTTTTACCTGAATGCTATACTTGGTCTAGACTTCCTGGGTAAAATCTTATGCCCTTTGAAAATTATTCAGGTGTTAGGACCATTTTCGGGTGCCGACCTCGCTGGTGTGGGATGGTTGCACGGCTTTGCAATCCTACTGGAGTTGGCTAATTAAGAGGCCGCCTCCACGTTCACCAGCCAGTTAAGGATGGCAGTTGGATTCACAAGACAGGAGGCCCAATCAGAAGATGTGCAGCACTGGGCAGCTAGTAGCCTCACCAAGTGAGGTAGGTGCTGCCGAGGCAGTTAGGGCTCACGAGGGCACCTCAATAGGGAGGTGCTCTCTGAAGCCTTCTAGAAATTTATGAAAAAACCAATGGCCACAGCTGTGGGGCCATCAGTGTGGAGGGGAATCCCTTCTAAAGCATTGGTTGTGTTTACGGCTGCACCCTTCTTGGCTATGTGGATCTGTGATGGGGGGATTGAAGGCAGTCATGGCCTGCTGTCAGAAGGCTGCCTCAATGAAGCTGGTGAACTCCAGCCTCAGTGGGGGTATCTGTCTGATGTTAGGAAGATCCCAGCAACATCTGCAACATGCCCAACATTGTTCCCTTCATTAGCCTAATTGGCTATCTGCTGCACAAATTCTGCCTCTGGTAGGATTGCTTGGAGGTGAGAACATGTCAAGGAGCTGACCCAATGCGCTTATTTCACAATTTACTTCCGGCCTCGCCTCCAAACCACCTCTGTGGGGCCAGGAAGATCCTGCCCCTGTGTGAACACCAAGAGAGATCAACTAGCATGATTTGGGATACAGTTTACACTTTGGGCACAATTTGCAATCCGAGTGCAAAATTAAGCCAGCAAATGAGTGCAATTAGAGGAAACTGGCAATGGTGATTGATTGGGGCTGTGGCCAGTTTTGAGGTTGGCGTCAACTTCTAATGCATTGTTTTTTAAACTAGTGCACAAGACTGTGGAAACTTAAACAATGCTGAATATAATTTGCATGTAAAATTCCGCAATCTTTTGCATGGGTTACACTGACTTGAAGTTAATTGCTTTGAAAAAAATAGCCCAGCTGAGTGGAAGCTCTACCCCAATTTATCTGAGCATTTATGTTCAAAATTTAACCATTATCTGAATTAAATTTTAAGCATTTAATGAAAATTAACGTTTAATATTTTCTTCATAATACTTTTGCCAACTGTACATTTCTTATCTTTTAAAAATAACCCCATTATCTTAATTTTCCTATTCTGCTGTTTTGAACAGTTTCTTAATTAACCTCAAATAACCTTTTGTCCTAAAGCTATAATGGCTCTTGAAGTGAATAACAAAGACACTCAATCTTTCAAAATGCCAAAAGTTAATTCCTGTTGATTTATCATAACCACCTTAGAATTCCCTTTCCCTATGATATCAAAAAGAGAAAAAAAGTATGACTCTCATATTACATTCCTAGCCACTGTCATAATCACCAGAGAAACTGATAGAAAACACAATCCAAAGAATACAAGAACAAATATACACTAGCAAAGTTATAAGTCTAACTGTACAGGATTATTTGGCAAAAATCATCCTTGATACACATGGGGTGTTATGGGGGGTGGGTGGGATCTATGTGGAAATTAGGGTGTGACCCATTTCCACAAGATCTGCACCCAGCTTTGGATATTCTGGTGATTACAGGGAGGGAGATAGGCATTTCTTACATTCCGTCCTTTTTCTGCTTATGTAAAAACTATGGCCATGAGCAGCAAGATCATATCAAATGGCAGAATTCCCATTAATTACACCTCTGACTCTTCCACTTCCACCTCAGTGCGCTGTATATCTACATGAACAACAGTGCCCTGTATATCTACATGAACAACAGTGCAATGTATGTCTACAACGCCTGTCTGATGATGGAAGTAGGGCTCACCAAATATGACATTTCCTTATGGTAGCCAGATGAAAAGCAGTTGATTGCTGTAAGAAAAGCTGCTTCTCAGAAATGCTCTTTCCTCTGCTAAGCTTCCTCGGTCACATTGGCCAGCACCTAGCAGTTGGTTGGCACACTATTTCCTACCCCTACTTATTAGGCATCCTATGTGCACTGATATACCCACTTTATGCAAATGCCTCAACCCCTGGAATTCCAAAATAGTCAATGGTACATGTGACCAGTGGGCAGAAATCTCATCCCACTTACATATGACAGTTCTGCAGCCTGTGAGAAAACTCAGCATCAATATTATCATACACTAATACGAAACAAGCTGTCTGGTCTATCTGTGGGATATCTATTGCTGGCAAAATGTAAATCAGAATGCAATAAATCCAGCTGCATTAACTTTTATAGAAGTTAAATTATATATGGATATAATTTGGGGGCTATCATCTCATTGTCAAGTTCATATGAGATAACTGGTCACACAGGGCCAAGACGTGTCTTGTTAACAATGACCTTTCTCTCATTTTTTCCATTCTAATCACTCCAAGATAACCAGTGTTCTTTTAGTAAGCTAAGGTTTCTCCCCTTTCACGCAAACAAAAACTTCACTCACTAACTCATTTGGTGGAATTTGATCCAGCTTCACACGGCTGGAAACACGGTGGCCAGGCCCACTAAATTACATGGGAGGCTGCACTTCAGTTTGCAGGTTACAGGAAAACCTTCCATGATTAAGATGGATGTGGGAAGGCACACAAGTTGAGGCTCACTAATGAGTCACTTAACATCAATTATTCCAGAGCCCACCAGAATTTAGTGGTGGCTTAGCGATCAAATGGGGTCATACAGCTCTCTTGTGTCTCCCAAAGGTCATCCAGCAAACCCTGTCTTGGCTGTGACCTCGTGGGTTGGGGGAGGGGGATCCCTCATTCATAGGCACTCAGTGTCTTATCGTTGGGCTCGGCATTGGGGAGATTGGGGTAGGGGAAGGTTGGCACTGAAAGCCAACCCCCTACCTTTGCCTCCGACTCCCAGCACCCCCCTCTCCAGCAACCCCCTCCCCATGTCCCCATTCTGCTCCACTCACCTGTGTCTAGGGATCCAGGAACGATCCCTGGTGAAGTCCTGAGAGCATTACCTGCAGAAGCCACCCCTCCTGATGGCATTGCCAGCAATGGAGAGCTGCCAGCCTCTGATTGGCCAGGAGCTCTCAAGGGTCTGGGATTTGGGATTTCTGCCCCTAGGGTCTTAGATTCTGGAAAAGGCCCTCCCAACATCCACCCTATCAAGCCCCTCAGGATCCTACATGTTCCAATAAGATAATCCCTCATTCTTCTAAACTCTAATGAGTACAGTCCCAACTTGTTCAACCTTCCTTCATAAGACAGGCCCTTCATTCTAGGAATGGATCATGAACCTTTGGCTCATGGAGCCTCCCCACCTCCGGGCTGGCAGCCTCACCATCCAGCAGAAGGGTTGGCATGGCATCGGCAAAATGCTGATGGCAATGTAAAATGGTCCTTAGGAGGGCCTTTAACTCTGTAAATTACATACAGCATATAATTACTTATAGCAGCCCCTTATTGTAATGCTCTCTGGTCATACCATGGCCTCTAATATGGTCAAGCCTTCTTAAGATCATTTGATTAGTTCTCTGCTGCTATATGACACCAACATATTGAAATTCTCTTAAAATCAAGGGCTAAAACTACACAATATTGAAAGCACCTGACTATATCAGAAGGCAGGGCCTGAGTGTAAACATAAAGGGAGTAAAACTGATTTTGTGTGTTACTGTAAAACAGATGATATCTCCCCCTATTTTAATTTCCACTGACTAACGTTTTAAACTATCACCCAAAGCCAAAGTGCTCAGATAGCTACTAAGAATGCCACGAACCGAAAACAGTTCAAGTAAATTGAGGGGAAATGGATATCACAGTGGTGAAAGCTCATCATGTTAAATTTATACACCAGATGTAGTAAATTGCATCTTTGAAGAGGCAGCAAAACAGGATTAATATCCAAGGAGCATCTGTCGAGAGAGAAAAAGAGTTAACAGGCTGCATTTTACCAGGTGAGTGAGGATCCTGATGCCAGGGTGAAAAGCTGGCAGCCTAGGCATCCAGTGGGAGGGTCGTCATGCCATTGGCAAAATGCTGACGGCAATGTAAAATGGCTCTTAATAGAGCCTTTAACTTTGTAAATTGGCTGTATGCCCCTTGAGGCGGGCAGTCAGTCTGCTTCCAATCTCGCCATCGGTAAAATGCCTCGGTGAGACTGCGTTGGAGAGCGGATCCAACCTGACTTCCCAGTTTTACCATTCCCGGCACCTCCTAGCCCACCTTCTGGCAGCCAGTAAAATTCAGCTCAACATTTCTGGTTGATTTTAACAGAACTGAAAAATGTTAAAAATGTAATAGGTTTTAAGTAAGTGAAAAGGGAAAGGGTGGAGAAAAACAAAAAGAAGATCAATGAGAAGACAGGAGAGATGAAATGACAAAGAAGTTGGTGGTACCATTCACACCTCCTCAAGGCACAATTTTGTGTTTTCACTGCCCTGGTAGACATTGTGAGCTGTGAAACTGGGTGACTCACATCAGATTAAAAATGCCATATGAGAATCTTCACTATTATGTGCCATGAAAATCTTAGCAGTTCAGATGAGTAAAGTAAGGTTTTGAGCCAACCCATGTACAGAATCTGAGGGACCCCCAATTGTAAATCTTGGGAGATAGGAAATCACATTATTAGAAAAATTATTCTTCAAAATTAATGCACTCCATAATATTCCATTTCCTTTATTTATAGCCCTCCAAAAAGTTGGTCCTGAAAAAAGAACTGATCCCACTTCCAGTATTCTTTCCTAAATTATAGATCACCCTGCAGTAAGTATCAGCCTATAAACCCAGGGTGTAGTATACTTTAGAGCTGCCCTCTCTCTTCTGTTAGGGAGGTATAGATATAATTATTTTCATATTGGCTGCCTGCATTGAGCGTGTGCTAGTCTTACTCAGTACAATACACAACAGAAAGCTGGGGTGGAATTTTCTGCTCCCGCCAGCAGTGGGAAGCAAGGCAGGCGTGGAATCAAGATTTGGCCAAAAATCAGTTTCCCGACATTGGGAAATTAGTTTGGAATCTTGTTCTCTCGACTTTCATGGCAGCTTAAAGGCAGATCGTGTTCTTGCTCACCTATGTTGGGAACCTCATTTGCACCTCATGAATACTCATTAAAAGCCCAACACATGGGAATCTTGTACCCCCCAACCAAATTTAGTGCCCTGCCAGCGGGAATTTAGAATGTTCTGTTTCACGGCTGTGCATAAGTTGCAAACACCTGGTGAGGTTAGGCTTCCTGGACTTTCAGGTCAGTAGATGTTGCTTTCACTTTCCTTTCACACTGTCACGAGATATCAGCTGCCTGTCACACAAGCTGTACCAAGGCTGGTCACAGGGGAGGGGTGAGACCAAGGTAGGACTGTGGGGGGAATCAAGAAGCCTAGAGTGGAAGAGTGAATGCTGTCCAATGCCTTTTAAATATGGCGCCTGGATGTTGGAGCCTATGAGGTGTCGGCGGGGCAGGCCATTTACTGTCTGTCCCGCCACGACATTCAATGTTCTCCTCACGACTGCATAATTAATGAACTAAACAGAGCAAGGTCTCACATGTTCAGCCACCCTGCTCTCCAGCAGAAATCACTCCGACTTTTGCTTCTGCCACAAGACCATTGTGACACACTTTTTAAAACTCCTAAAGTTGATTTTGAAGAAGTTTGAGTGATTTGAAAGATTGCTCTATGTGTGCACATTGTGTTCAGGTACACATGAGTCAGTATGCTACATAATTTAAAAAATAGTAGTGAAGGTATATTTGCGGACCATGAGGGAATTGAACCTTAAGAAAGAATCATTGACACCCACCCTAAGAAGAATTACAAACAAAATTTATACATTTGGCTGAAAGGAAATAAAATTTGAGATGAGTGTAATGTAAATGTTTTCCTCACCATGATTGAGCCAGATGTTTTGAGGTGGTGTCTAACCAATGTTGTCCAAGACCCCAGTTTGGTGGAACATGTGGAAATTACTGAAATTCTGGGCTAATTATACAGCACAACTAAGAATGAGCTTGCACTTGAGAGTTACATTCCATGAAAGGAAGCAGTTGCCAAGTCAGATTGTTGCAGATTACATTCTTGAAGTAAAGAAACTCTCTCATCACCGTGCATAAGGTGCAAACTTAGAAATTGACCTCAGAAACACATTCACAGGAGATTTAGAGAACAATAAAACAACAAGCTTTTAAGCAAAGGCAATAAACTGACATGGAAGGAGGCTTGTGATGAGGCCACAGCCACAGAAATGGCAGAGAGAGTTGGAAACTGCAAGGGAATTATTTTCCTAAACTGGCAGGGAGGTTGACTGGATTTCAGTGAGATCCAGGCCATAACAATTAAATTCACAGACTCAGAGTCAGAAATTTACATGTTATCGTTGCCATGGTAGCCACCAATCATTTAAATGTCCCATTTCCAAAGTGCAATGCACATGGGAAAGGTGGTCATATCCAGACGACATGTATAAGTAGGGAAACAGCAATGCTCCAGGTCATGTAAAGCTCCACGTCACAGATGTGCACCAAGTCGAGGCCGTGGTAGATCTAAAGCTAGTTCAGGGGTCTGAATCCCTTGAATGTGCATATGATCGATGTGGAAATTAAGTTGATGTTATTAAGCAGGATGGCCAAGAGTTGTACTCAGCCAGAGAACAAGAAAAACAGCACATGGAAGATGAAGGTGAAAAGGCCGAAGATATAATTCCAATGCCCACAGTGAAAATGAAATTCGGAGATTCACAATTTACTTTCATTGCTGATAAAGCTGCAGCAGTGTCTGTAGTCTCAGAAGGAGAATACAAGAAGTCCCTAAGTCACATTCCCTTATGCAAAACTGGTATGATTCTGACTAGTTATTCCAATAACAATATTGCCATGTTAGGTGAAGTTAGTATTAAAGTGGAATATGATCCTGTTACTTGCTGTTGGTAGTAGTAGGAGGGAACAAAGTCTCCCTGATGAGAATGAATTAGCTTAAGAAAATACGATTAAACTGGATTGAGTTATTTACAGTAGGGATCAGTAAGGGCACGTTTGACATTTAGGAACTTCTAAGAGAGCATGAAGTGGTCTTTGAGCAAAGGGGATAAAATTGGCCATCAGTACAGTATTAAATATCATAAGTCAGCTGATCATGCAAATGCAGATGTTCTTTCGAGATTTCCCGTGAAGACTGATTCATTTCAAGCCACTGAATTACCTGTGAATTATTTTACGTACACAAATGATACACCAGTGCTTGCCAGAGAAATTAGTGAAGAGGTGAAGGGGTGATACTCAGTAAAGTGTTCAATTATGTCGTGAATGTCTGGCCTAAAGAGTGTGATGATGAGAAACTGCAGGGGTATTTCACACATAGAAAAGAACTGAGTGCAGATCGAGGCTGTCTCCTATAGCGTTTAAGAGTCATTATTTCCCCAAGATTTAGAGACAGATTGTTAGAGGAACTTAATCAAGAACACACAGTGATAGTCCATATGGAAGCAATAGCAAGAAGCTACTTTTTGTATCCAAAGATAGACAGAAATATTGAAGAACTGGTGCAAAGTTGTAAAGTGCATCTCAGAATGAAAAATGATCCAACCAATGTTCCTTTCATTCCATGGTCAAACACAAGGAAACTGTGGGATCGAGCACATTTCAATTTCTTTGAAGTAGAAGGGAGAGGGTACCTTGTTTTGGTCAATAGCTATAGCAAGTGGATAAATGTTGAGTTTGTGCCCAATACCACAAGTGCCAAAAATATTGAGGTTTTGAGGAGTTGGTTTGCAGTTTATACCAGAGGTGTTAGTGCCAGATAATGGTCCACAGTTTACATCAGAAGAATATTTCTGAGTAAGAATGGAGTTAAACACATTCTAATACCACCATATCACACAACATTGAATGGTGCTGTGGACAGATTGTGAACAGGTTTTGCAGAAGTATTTGCTAGGTGACAAACTAGTCAGTAATTTCCATGTTTCCCTTTGACACAGGCTAGACAATTTTATGTTCTCTTAAGAATAACTTCACAGTCTACCACTGATTGATCACCTTATGAGTTAATGTTTAAACATGCTCCTAGGACAAGGTTTGGTTTGCTTAAGCCTGATGTCAATAGCAAAGTGAGAGAAAAGCAAGACAAAGTGAGGATGAATCATGATACACCGGGTATGAAAGGTAGAGAGAGCTAGTCAGAAGGTCATGGAGAAAAACCAGCAAGGTGATAAAGAGAAGTATGTGATTGGAGTTGTGGAGAGGCTAGGTGCATTCACATGTCTAGTGAAGGTTCAATAGAAACTCTGTCAGTTTCTTCTATATAATTCACTTGAAAGAGGAAATCTGACAAACGAAGAGCATGATAAACCTCCTATAGTCCAATTCTTCCTACAGTTCCAAGTGAAAGTCAGAAGGAAAGTGGAAGTCACAAAGAAACTAAAAGTTTGCCAGTATCAGAAAATCCACTGGTAGAGCAAAGTGAGTCTGAGTCTTTGATTAGGACAACTCCGCCAATGTCACAGCCCCAGCCATTAAGTGGAGTTGGTAGTCAAAATCAAAGTTCAGGGTTGACACAGTCAGACGTGTTGAGAGAGCAGAGTTAAGCTAATGGAAATGGGAGATAGCGAGATAGAAAGAGAAAGAAGCCAGGTAGATTAATTAAAAGTATGTAAGAGAGAAGAGGGAAAAAGTTGTTTGTTTCATTTTTTTCTTATTAAATAGCGATATTTTTGTTAAATCAAAAATTAAGGAAAAGCATTTTTTTTACATGTAAATTACTCTGGCAGCATCAGTCACATACATTTTGGTGTGATTACAGTAAAACAACTATGCAACGCAATAGGTTAAATTTTCAGGTATTGTTGCTGTTGGTTTTTTTTAATCATTCATGGGATGTGGGTGTTGCTGGCTAGGCCAGCATTTATTGCCTATCCCTAACTTCCCTTGTTTAGAGGGCATTTAAGAGTCAACCACATTGCTGTGGGTCTGGAGTCACATGTAGACCAGACCAGGTAAGGACAGCAGATTTCCTTCCCTAAAGGACACTGTGGTTTATGCATATTACAATCTGGGAACTTCTAACATGCACCATTTTACATTTTATAAGTTGTGTAAGTTTTTTTTAAGTGGAGAGGGAATGAAGCATAATGTGGAGTTGCCCTCTCTGCTGCCCTCTCTGTTTGGGAGGTATAAATAAAGTTACTTCCATAATGAATGCCTGCAGCTGAGCATTTGTTAGTCTTACGTTGTGCAATAGACAACACAGGGCTCAGACAGACGATCTATTATTAGGAACTTAGCAGTCTGAAATCCATATGCAAGCTTTTGTTACTTCAAGACTTGACTTCACAAAAACTTTCCGCATTGTGCCATCTACAAAAATGCTAACTTGTTCCAAACTCGATTGCCACATCCTTTCTCACATAATCCTGCTCACCCATCACCCAAGATTATCAACTATCATTGACTTTCTGTCCCCTAACTGATTGAGTTCAAAATTCAGCCATGTCAATAACCTTATTTATCTTTATCTCCTGGCATTTTAATTCTCCAATTCTGGTCTTACATGCATAAGACCATAAGACCATAAGACATAGGAGCAGAAATTAGGCCATTCAGCCCATCGAGTCTGCTCCGCCATTCAATCATGGCTCTTAAGTTTCTCAACCCCATTCTCCCGCCTTCTTCCCGTAACCTTTGATCCCCTTACCAATCAAGAACCTATCTATCTCGGTCTTAAATGCACTCAATGACCTGGCCTCCACAGCCTTCTGTGGCAATGAATTCCATAGATTCACCACTCTCTGTGCAATCCCTCCCCAACCTCCACCCTGCGACCAATGGCAAAATCTTCAGTCATTTTAATCCTGATCTCTGGAACTTCCTCTCTAAATCCTTCTCTCCTTGCCTTTAAAAATTGCCTCAACACATATTTCTTCGGCCATCTCACCTATTACTACTGCGCTGCGTCCATCTCTTCTCTATGTAGTACTTTGGGATGTATATAAGTCAAAAGTGATCCATAAGTTCGAATCATTGGTAGACAAAGACAGCTTCAAGTGATTTGACAATTCATTTTTCATCTCTCCCTATAGGGAAGCAGCTATGGCATTCACCACTGTGGTAGCAATGAGTTCAAAGAATTTAAAATTTTGCCTGCACAGCATGACCAAATTTTGAGTCATTCAATTTCATACCAGCTGTCTCTGAAACAGCTTTCAACCCAATATCCCCAAAGAAGAACAAGATTCAATGGGTGGAATCTTGCTGCAGTGGAACATCTCGTGGCAAGTCCTGTTGTTTAGGCTTTTTCTGCACCATTCAGTTCAGAAATGTCTTGCACCATAACTTGCTGGAACTGCGAGCTGATAATCGCGTGGTGAGGGTAGCCCGCCATCTGGGACCTCACTGAATGGTGGGATCAACAGCATCCTTAATCAATGAGATTTAAGGATTGAGGAAGACACAGAGGCACTACTGAGGAGGGTGAATTAGAATTAGTGAATTACAGTCAAACCAGGTATACAAAGATAAAGGATACAACTACAAAAATAGGCTTGGGTCTGGTGGGAAATACAAATTAAATAAAAATACAAACATGAATCTAATCTACCTTGAGTCGACCCCATTTCCAGTTTTAACGGAGGTGGGATGAGGGGTGGACAACCAATCCTCTCTGAGGATGCAGTTTGATCATTGAAACCTTTTGAAGAGGCTACACACCTCCATTTCAAAAATGGTTTCTACTTATAGATCTTATCGGTTGGGTTTCCAATGCCTTGGGGAACCAGGAAGTAAAATGATGTGAGAAGGAATGGATCGATCTGGTAACTGCAATTGTACCACTACTTGTGGGCCAGGAGGAGCAGGTGTGTTTCATCTTGTCCAAACAAGTTAACTCTGTAAACACGTCCCCCTCACCTCCATAAACTCCAACGATCCCCACCCACAATCACTGACTTGCTTCATTGCCCGCCGTGATGTCTTTTTCCACGATCCCCATGCAATGGCCCCTGCAATCTGTCTCCCTCTAGCCCCACAGCCCAATAATCTCTCCCCACCCCCATCACTAAATCTCCTGGGTCCGAGGCGATCTGACAGGCATCAAAACCTGTCATTGAGGCTGGGTTTTAGGCAGGGAACATGGGAAGAAAATACACAGGTGCTCTGGAGATAAAAGTCCCCAATGCATGAGGAAACTCACATTTTTGGTTTTCTCAACTATAACTCCTTGTCCAACTCCAAAACCCCGCCCCAGTAAATATTAAAGCAAAAGAGAGGGAAAATAAATTACATTGAGAGAAAAACGAGACAGGACAGAGAAGTAAGAGTTTAAAAGAAAACATTTTTTAAATCTCTAAGAAAAAAATTTACCATTTGAAGAATTGAAACTCCACAATATAAGTTGTTCAATTTCTGCACCAGTGAGGTTGATTTGGCATTGCATTAACTATTGTTAAAAATATATTTAAGCTTAATTACCAGAATTAATTTTATGCAACAGGTTTAATTCAATTTATGTGAAAACCCAGCAAGTTCTTAAAAATAATGGGGAAGCTAAGGGCAAGATGCTATTTGAGAGAAGTAATGGGGAAGCAATGTAAATTGACCACCAAGTTCTGGAGATTTGCAACTGGCAGCATATCACCTAATTCCCCGAATTTACTAGTTGATTTGCACGTTAATAATGTGTGCATTGGTAACATCCATTATTTTTCTAGCAAGATCTGCCCCAGTGTCTCTATAGTTTAATTTAGACAGGGTCCCTTCTATTCAATGGCTCTTGCTGTAACGTACATTTATATGGATCAGATGTGACGTCTCCAATTATTGAATAATCTGCCGAATGTCCACTGTCTATAACCTGGCAGAAGTCACTTGCCTTCAGGGGAAATGGGGAGAAAATTGATGGTACTGAGAAAGCAGCTTTAATAAAAAGATTAATTTCATAATCTAGACTTAAAAACAACAAAATCCACATGCAATCATAGTTTTCACACAGGTCTCACATGCAAATATAATTATATTTATTTACTTATAAAATAATTGCTTTGGATGTTTTCGTATTAAAGGGGTTGTAAGGTGAAATTGTTGTGATCATCTTAGAAAAGGGTGATTGATGCCTATATTTTGACTGCTTTTCAGAGCCATGTGGAATTCTGGAAGAAAAAAAGGTTACAATATGATTTTTATGAACTTTTGTACTTCATGTTAATCCTTCTCCCTGCATTTTACTAGTATTTATTAGTACTTGCTCTGTAAGCCAGGAACTTTTGCAGGCCAAGGACAAATAAAAAGGAAAAAAAATGCATATTTCTATGAATGTCTACTGATTAATTTTTTTCAGAATGTTTGACAGTGCGCATTTTGGTGATTCGGGCTTGCATTTACACTTCTTGCAGCAAGCACCAACCATAGAAAATAAGTCTAAAAACTGACATGTCTTAAAATAACATTTAGGTAGGATTGTTATGTCATTTTAAAAAAATTAGTATTTTCAGTGAGGTTGGATTCTTAAGATGGGTATGATTTAAATTAATTCAAGTTAAATCAACCATTCATGGTGGAACATTAAGGTGCCAAAGCCTTTAATATCTCTAAAAAAAACCTTGTATAAATTAAATTCCACTTTTCCATCAGCAGATGGTGCTGTTGGTCTTTGGAAGCCTAACTTGTAGTGAAACACACATTTTGTATGTGCATGCAGAGACCCAGTATACCACTTAAAGGCTATAGCAGTTTGGATTTTAAGGTTAGCTTTAGTTACAGTATGTGTAACATACTTAACATTTACATGTTAAGGGGATGGGACATGTTGCTATTTAAAAAGTGATGGTACTTTTCAAGGCAGTGAGAAGCTCTTCAACAGCAGCTGGGCCCAAAATTCTGGTCCCCAACCCTCTGGTGCTCTCAATGCATATGGAGCTCCACAAAAATCTTTAAATTGGTTGATCAATCATGGTTATACAAGTTCAACACAGTGTGCCGCATTATATTGTAAAGCCAGCTCATTTCATTATTTTTGTTGCACTCCTGGTGCTGCATCATTTGTTCTATGTAAATGATGAATAGAATCAGTGAAGTTAACTACTTACCCACATACTCGTTCTGGAGGTGGATGGAACAGTCTTGAAAAGTTAGATGTATTAGTTTCCGTGCCAGTCCATTGTCTTTTACCTGTATAACCAGGTATATTTGGGCAACTGAAGAAAGGAAAATAATATAGACAATAAATAGCATTTCTGCTGGAGGAATAAACTGAAACAAAATCAAATGAAGCTCATACAAATGAAGCTTATGGAAGTACACTGTAACCTCTCCAGTTTGGAAAACTATTGTTCAGAAACACCAGTTGTACAGAAATGTTTTGAGCAGACCCAAGCGTTCCCTCGATGTCACAGCATCATTTTAGCACAGTACTTTGGGAGTGGAAACATGGAAGATACAGTTTTTGGATGAGAAAAAAAATTATGGCTTTGTAATGTTTTAGCACTGTTTTATGTTTCAAGTAAATATTTATATCTATGGTGTTTTCTGGTTCCCACACTTGTTAGGCATTCTAAAATTAATCCATAATCCAGGAAACTCCAAAATCCAGAAAAGACTTGGTCCCAAGCATTCTGGACTGGAGAAGTTACAGTGTATTTCTTTAAATTTAAAAATTCAGCAAATTTGTAAAACATTTAAGTATGATTCTTCAGCAAATATGAAGGAAACAATTGCAATAAACACTAGAATTCCAGCTACTACTTCATAATCTAAAGTTATAAGGTGGAGTTTTCCCCCCTGTGCACTAAGTGCCGTGGTGGGCAGGAAAAACGGCATTTTTCCCGCTGGGCGCAAAGGCTTCCCACCTCAATAAATATGCATCAGCAGGAAACATGTCGTATCGTGGGCAAGCGGCTTCTGATATGCCCGCCCTGCCGAGACCTCAGTGAATCATCACTCCGGGCACCATATTTAAACCGCACGCGTGCACAGCTTTCTGAATGTCTGTAGCCCAGGACTGCTACAGAATTGAGATGGCCTCAAAGGGAAGAAACATGCTTCACGCAAGCTCAGTGGCGCCTTGCTGGGTCACTTCTGGATGCCATGGAGGTCTGCCAGGAGGCCCTCTACACTTGGCCAGAGGAGGTCCACAAACGTATCAACTGCAGCTTGGGAGGCGGTGGCCAATGCCGCACAGAAGACATCAGCCATCCAGTGCAGAAAGACCATTCCACCAGGCTAAGTCAACCAGCTCAGCACTCTCAACGCAAACACTCACAAGACCATCAGACATTCGCAGGATGACACTCCGCAGGGATCTCACACACTGCCAGGTCAAGGGATGGCATCACTCACTCTCTCACACACACATCTCCATCCATACTCATATCCTGTGTAGCTCGCGTCCTCATCCACTCACCACCCACACAAAGCAGGCATCCTTATTCTCTGCCTTGGCATGCATCCTGCTCACACTCTCACCCTCTGTCTTAATGCAGGACAAGCTCACCCACAATAGGGGGGAGAGGCCCTAGACCGGTGGTGGCATAGCTGAAATAATGTCCCTCACTCCCTTTGAGGAACGAGCTATTGAGTTGGCCAGAATGGACTGGAACAGTTCACGTGGTGATGGTAAGATTGGCGGCACACACCTAAGTGTGGATCCTGCACCAGCTGATCCCTCAGACAACGATTCTGTGAGTCCATTGGCCTGTCTTCGAGTTGCCTGTCTTGCACTAATTTTCTCTCTCATAGACAACTTTGAAAAGCCCCTCAGAGAGACCACGAGCCAACCCCTCGTCTCAAGCCCTGAGGACATCTCAGATGAGGATACTGAACAAAGTTGTGGAGAAGACCCATCACAGCGCTCACCCACACCCTCCACCAATGCAGAGACACACACCTCGGTGGGACCTAGTTCTAGAGCAGGCTTGGGGTCACAAACTGGTGAGCACAGTACACAATCTGGCTCAAAGCAGGTGGAGGCAGGGACATCCAAATTTGCTGGCACTTGGAGGACTGCTGGAGGCCAGGATTCTGTTGAATCCAGTGAGGTGACAAGCCTCAGGGCTCAGTCCTAACTACTTTGGTGGAGCGGCAACGACAGTCAGGGGAATATCAGGCAGGGTTGTCAGCTGCATGCACAGATTTCAACATACAATGGTCTATCTGCGTTCAGTCTGTTATAGCACCAGCATGCCAGCGCTCCAAGGTTGGATGGCGGCTGCATAGAGACTTTGGTCCAGGACATAGTGCCTGTGCTGCTGCAGGAGTTGCACTCCATTGCTCTAGGCATTGGTGGCATCCAGCAGTGGCTACGCAAGAGGGGTCCAGGGCACCTCGATTTCACTTCAGCTGCCCCTTCTCCCCAATGAGTCACCCAGGGGCCCTCAGGCACCCTTAGGGAGGAGGACCAGCAGCTGGATGCCCTGGGGCCATCCACACAGATGTCTCCAGGAGTGTCCAGCCGATCCCAATCCCCCCTTCCTGTGGCTCCACCACCTCCAGTTCCACAGGCCAAGGAGCGTGTACCTGCCCTATAGCAGGAGACCCAAAGCAGGCCGGGGCCCTCTAGGTCTCACCCTCCAGAGAACGCCCGCTAGAGTCATCACAGACAACAGGGCATAGCAGTCAGCAGGCTGCCTCCATCACCGCTGTGGATGTCGGAGATGCGCTAAGACATAGCCATAGGGTTAAGAAGACCAAGAAATATTAGAAGCACAACGATGGCACGGGTGTCCACCACATGTATATACCTCTCACCACTGTAAATAGAATGGCACCCATTTCACATCTCTTTATGTTGAGCTGTGCTGTAGTCAATCAGGTGTGACACCATGGTCTCTCCCTTCACTTATCGCAGGTGGCACCATCATGTGCCTCAGTTCGATGTTGCGTCCATCATCTCACCACAATGTGTCTGTTCTCAGATCATTTCTAACTTCAGTGATGCCTCACCCTCAATGTAAATTGTCCTTGAGGAAGGCACCTCATTCACATGCTATGCTGGGTCATGTCTTGTTCATTATTGGCTGTGCAAGATTGAGGCTGAGGCATTTACTTGATGCGTCTGCATACTTGAAAGGTGAAGGTGTACTGTAGAAGAATAGATGTGGAAATGCCTGAAGAAGGGGAATAGTCCCTGGAACTCCATGTAGTCTCTGTCATCTGGCAGGTTTCATTCTCTGAGCCCATTCTCAGAGCTCGTGCCCTCTCCTTTCTGCCTTGCGCATTGATGGCTCTCTGAGTGTACACCTGCCAAGCTCACCAATATGTGTGAGCGCCTTCCCACCTCAATGTGCCGCATATCTGCCCATCATAGTCACATTATTGTCCTGGTGCTCAAAGCTACAACATTGAGCATTTGTTTCCCACCTTGTAGTTGTCTGTTTTGTGCCCACAAGTGTCTCGTCACAATGTAGTGGTGCAGCACTATGTTCTGCTTAGCATCCCCTCACCTAAACACCTACCGAGGTCAGTGATAATAAATCCAAATGGTAATGTGTAGTAGTCAATGAAGCCTTTGAGCATGTGAATGATGTGCATATGTTAGCTTGATTGGAAGACAATAAGGGCAGCAATGGGCTAGAAACGAGGATGTACTGAAGCTGACGTGTGCTCTTCATTGTCAAAACTATGTCAGCTTGAGGGCCCCATGGTGTGTTTGCGTTTTTGAGTTTGCAAGGGATAGGGCTGGCCGTTAGGGGAGATTGTTTGCGTTCAAGAGGAAGCATTTTAATGTCTGGCAGGCAAGTGCGTGAACATAGTCATCTTGAGGTGCTCCACCTCGATCGAAAGATCCGGCTAAATGCAGGTCCACATCCCTAACTGAGAATGCCGGATATCAATGTGATAGAGATGAAGATGAAACAGAGGCCTGAGTGATCTCAAAATGGAGTAACTTCTGCGGAATGTCCTTAGCTGCCTTGGCACAAGTGCCACCTTTCGGCATCACTACAAGCTCCGCAAAGTAAACTGAAGTACTTCTTCGCTCTGTGATCCTCCCGTTCTGACCCCAACTCACTTATGTCCTTCTGTAAGAGATTCTCTCCCTGTTGTGGCCCAGAGGATGTTTCCCCCCTGCACCCACCCCCTGCCGCAGTCAAATGTCTGAGTGCAACCTTCCCCAGTCTCCCTCCCACCCCCCATTGAGCCCTCGCCTTGCAGCACATTACAGCCCACCCCTGCTTACCGCTGGTCTGCTATGTAGAGCAGTGCCTCTGAAAACCCCCTGAAAGTGGTGTGGTGTTGCCTGCAAAGCCTGGCACGGAGTCCAAGGTGCCACAAGCGCTGCGCGATGCAAGGTAGGCGAACCAAATCTCGAAGTCACAAGCGAAGTGCAGGTGGCCAGGTACACGTTGCTTATATGCGATTGTGAAACATGCCGGTCTAATTAGGCACCAGTGTGGAGGGCGACCCTGGCGAGCATTGGTTATAATGAGCATTCATTACATTCAAATATATTTAAATGGTGATCCCCGACATGGTGCGGTGGGAAACGCGTGCGTCACTGAGAACTGGAGCAGGCCATTGCAACCTGTTTTAACGCTGACAGGAAACTGATTTTATCAATCCCGTAATACTTTGCGCTCCCGTCCGCCATGATGCCTGTCGTGGGAGGGAGCAGAAAAACCCACCCATAATCTCTGCAGTTTTGCTCTTCAAATTTTTCTAATTATTTCATTAAAAGCTTTAATATCCTAAATTATAGCCTTTTTCTTATTCATTAACGGGATGTGCGTGTCACTGCCTAGACCAGCATTTATTGCCCATTCCTAAGTCCCCTTGAGAAGGTGGCAGTAAGCTGCTTCCTTGAACTGCTGCAGTCTGTGTGGTGTAGGTACACCCACAGTGCTGTTAGGGAGGGAGTTCTACGATTTTGACCCAGCAACAGCGAAGGAATGGTGATATATTTCCAAGTCAGGATGGTGAATGACTTGGGGAACATCCAGGTGGTGGTGTTCCCATCTATCTGCTGTCCTTGTCCTTCTAGATGGTGGTGGTCATGGGTTTGGAAGGTGCTGTCTAAGGAGCCTTGGTGAATTCCTGCAGTGCATCTTGTAGGTGGTATGCACTGCTGCTAATGTGCGTCAGTGGTGGAGGGAGTGAATGTTGTGGTAAAAGTGCCAATCAAGTGGGCTGCTTTGTCCTAGATGGCGTCAAGCTTCTTGAGTGTTGTAGGAGCTGCACTCATCCAGGCAAGTGAAGAGTATTCCATCACACTCCCGACTTGTGACTTGTAGATGTGGACAGACTTTGGGGAGTCAGGAGGTGAGTTACTCACCGCAGGATTCCTAGCCTCTGACCTGCTCCTGTAGTCACAGTATTTATGTGGCTAGTTCAGTTCAGTTTCTGGTCAATGGTAACTCCCAGGATGTTGATTGTGGAGGATTCAGCGATGGTAATGTCACTGAATGTCAACGACGATGGTTAGGCTCTCTCACTGTAGATGGTCATTACCTGGCACTTGTGTGGCGTGAATGTTACTTGCCACTTGTCAGCCCAAGCCTGGATATTGTCCAGGTCTTGCTGCATTTACACATGGACTTCTTCAGTATCTGAGGAGTTGCGAATGATGCTGAACATTGTACAATCATCAGCGAACATCCCCATGTCTGACCTTATGATAGAAGGAAGGCCATTGATGAAATAACTGAAGGCCTAGGCCTAGGACACTACCCTGAGGAACTCCTGCAGTGATATCCTCAAACTGAGATGCTTGACCTCCAACAATCACAGCCATCTTCCTTTGTGCTAGGTATGATTTCAACAAGCGGAGAGTTTTCCCCCTGATTTCCATTGACTCCAGTTTTCCTTGATGCCACACTCGGTCAAACCGAGGGCAGTCACTCTCACCTCACCTCAGCAATTCAGCTCCTTTGTCCATGTTTGAACCAAGGCTGTAATCAGCCGGGATCCTCCGTGTCCGCCGACGCCAGACGTGTTCAGTGGCGTGAGCGGACAATATGACGTGATCAGTTTTACGACGGTGTGAAACCCGTTTGCAATTGTCCCCTCAGCCCGCCGAGACAGCGGGCCACGTTTTCCGCTATCAGACGTCAGGACCTCATTGTAGTACATCTGCATATTGTTATTCAGCCAGCCCGCTAGTATCACCCCCCCGCTGGATTGTCTGTCCACGCCGGTGAGAAAGAACGCTGACGTTTCCCAACAGCACATAAAAGGCGTGCGCTTGGCGGGCTGCACTTTGAGGGGAACTGGGAGGTGAGTATACAGCAACGATGTGCAGCGTTCACCAGGGTTGCCTATTGGACTGCCTTGTGCTTGAGATGACTTGTGGGGGGGGGCCAAAGGCTACCTTGCAGTTGAATATAGTGCACAAGCATTTGGAGGGGAGGCGGGGTTGGTGAGGAAAGTGGCCACACGTTAGGTAAACCTTGTATGAAGTGACTCTTCCTCTGCAACTCAGACAGCTCAAGCACAGCCACATTGATATGATTGGAGTCAGGCCTCTAGCTTATCTGCCCACTCAAGCAACGCAAAGGCATCAAAGTGCCACCAAGTGCTCTAGGGCTTTTCACTGGCACAGACTGAAAAGTCATGAGTGTTTTAGTGGACTGCAGAATAATTGGATGACTGGGCATGTTGTTCAATCTCCTTGCTAAAGGAGCAGTCACTACTGGAGGTGCTCACACCGGTTTGGACGAGTCTCCCCCTTGGTTCAAGCTAACAGTGCAGCCTTGCAGTGCGGGTTAGGAGAATGCCTGCGCCTGAGCTGAAAGCACAGCATGCAGTCCAGTGGGCAAAGCTGCAGCCAATCGGTCGGGTGGACTGGGGCGGAGGTGGGTGAGGACTAGGGAAGCCAAGCAGCGCACTAATCTCTGGCTATCCAAGTGGTTCCAGCACTCTCTGGGAAGCATTAAGGGGTCTTCCAACTTAACCAGGACAGGTTCTTTGTACACACGTACTAACCACATGTTTTTCTCTTTCATCCTGCAGGAGTACATCAGGCGTATGGAGCCTGGAGCCTGATGAATTAGCTGTATGCCTAATGGCCTACTGAAAGTGAAGATGACAGAGGAGGGTGCGACTGAGGTTCTTGGCTGCGCAGAGGGAGGAGCAGCACCCTCTGGAAGAAGGTGCAGCTGGGATTCCAATACACGCCTCTGAAGAGCCAGGGCGAGCCATCGCTGGTCGGCGCCTAGCAACACCCAGGGTCTATAGATGCCGCCTTTTATTCCTGCAGATGACAGAGAACCAGTGTCACCAAAGACTGCGCGTGTCTAGGGAACTGGTTGGTCACATCTGCCACCTGCTGCAGAATTTGGCACCGCGGGGTCTTGAGGGGCATCCAACGCCATTGGTTGTGAAAGTGACCACGGCGCTCAATTTCTATGCCACAGGTGACCTCTGTGGTATCTCACAAGCCTCCACCCACAAATGCATCCATGAGATCATGGATGCCATCTTCGCGAGGGCACACAACTTTGTGCATTTCGCCCGGGACCAGAACAGCTAGAATGCGAGAGCAATTGGATTTGCCCAGACCTCAGGTTTCCACAGGTGCAGGTTGTGATTGATTGCACTCATGTAGTGCTCAGATCTCCATCGCAACACATGGTGAATTACATCAACCACAAGGGCTTTCATTCGCTGAATGTGCAGCTGGTGTGCGACCACCAGAAACACATCCTGCAGGTGTGCGCACGGTTTCCAGGAGTGTCCACGACTCCTACATCCTCAGTCGGTCACAGATCCCTGAAGTCTTCGGGGGTCCACAGAAGCTGCAGGGATGGTTCCTCAGGGACAAGGGCTACCCACAGAGGTCGTGGTTGATGACATTCGTGTGGTGGCCTCAGACTGCAGCCAAGCAACACTCTAATGAGGCTTATGCTGCAACTCACAACTTGGTGGAGCAAACCATTGGGATGCTGAAAATTAGGTTCCAGTGCCTGGTCTGATCTGGTGGAGTCCTGCAATACAGTCCGCAGAGGGTGTCACGCGTCGACAATGTCTGCTGTGCCCTTTACAGCCTGGCACCGCAACAGGGAGAGGAGCTGACTGAGGAGGAGATACAGGAGCTGGTGGTCTCCTCTGATGATAAGGACGTCGACGGGGATGAGGGTGAGGAGGTCCTCGA
Source organism: Cetorhinus maximus (assembly GCF_964194155.1). Lineage (NCBI taxonomy): Eukaryota > Metazoa > Chordata > Chondrichthyes > Lamniformes > Cetorhinidae > Cetorhinus > Cetorhinus maximus. Next base: position 86,839,309 of record NC_135881.1, read on the forward strand.
AGGCACGATGACAGGGTGAGGCCCTTGCACTGTCTAGGTGAGGCAGGTGCACTCGGGAGGCCCTCATAGTTAGATTTGTGGATGATGACATGCAGTGAGGAGACCCCATAGATCCTCACGTTGCATTTATGAATGTTTGACTCCAGCCTGGCTTATGGCAGTGCGCATAGCCTGTGTGAGAATGCTCCTGTCACAGAGGCACAGTGGAGGCCCTAATAGTCGCTTGATCGCAGGAGGATGATGACGAGATGCAGTGAGGACACTCCATAGATCTTCACATAGCCTCTGATGATGTCTGACTCCTGTCTGGCCGATGGTAGCTCACTTGTGCTCTGTGATCAAGGTCATATCATAGAGACGCAGCCATGAAACTTTAGAAGCATCTGATCCTTTGTCCACCTTCATTACCTGAGCCCTTCAGGAGCACAGCATCACTGGTCACAGATGCTGAAAAGATGGGGGCCAGCCCCACCTTAAAGGTGCTGAGAGTACACAGAGAGAATGGCGGAACTCGGTGACACCTGTCCATGACATTCTGGCAGCATTGAAAAGAAGCGTTGATGTGCAGGCATCAGTAACGTGTCCAAGAGTGTGAGGCCAGGCCATCACTTTGGTCTGAAGGCTGCATAAAGCACAGGGAAGAGGCCCTGGACTGAGACACCTACCTTTATCTTGTGCATAAAGGTTTCACATCTGAGTGACAAGAACACTGCTCATCAGAACAAGGAGCCATAGGCAGGGAGACATTCTTGGGAGTTTATTGACAATAGTGAACAGTATGTACAAGTGATTAACACCTGTTCCCAGGCTGTGCGACTAATTCTTCTTAACTTTCCTAACCCTGCCGCTACGTCTTGGTGCTCCCCGGACGTCCACAGTGGAGGTGGAGGCAGCCTGCTGACTGCGACGCCCTGTCTGCGATGACCTTGGCGGGCGTCCTCTGGAGGGCCGAGACCGAGAAGGCCCCGGCCTGCTTTCGGGTTCCTGGACCTGAATTTTATCCTTGGTGGGTGCGCGTGATTGGCGGGACCGGGGCCGGTCGGGAAACGGGCCCCTGCCTGCGATCGGCCCCCAATGGAGATTTCACACTGGCTGACCAATTAAGATCCGGCCGGTGTGAAATGCGTCTTCCCAATGGTCGGGAAGGATCGGATAGGGGCGGGGACCTGTCGGGCACCAGGTCCAATACTGGCCTGGCGGAAGGTTTAAAAATGGCACAAGCAGCTCCTTGAAGAACATATCTTCTGCATGCTGAAGGTTGAAGCTATGGCCTCAACTGCAGCTGGAGACGCCAGGTGGGAGGACAGTTTGGGTGGGCACTTGGCCCCCTGGTTTTTGGACGAGTGCCTCGCAGTCCTCCTGGAGGAGGTAGCTGCCAGGGGGTACACCCTCGTCCCGCCACTTCACCTGACGTAAAAGGTTTGGGAGGAGGCGGCAGCCCAGGTCAGCAGCCACGACTTTGTGCAGCGCACATGGGTGCAGTGTGGCAAAAGGTTTAATGACCTGCTGCGCTCGACAAGGGTCAGTACTGTGTTGGCATGGGTCAGTGTGTTGAAGTGTTAAGGTCTGGCCATCCCGCCATGGAGCTCAGGGATGTTAGAGTCTGAGTGCCAACTGGCAATGACGCTGGAGCTGGCCAAGAGGGTGAGCCCTGGCTGTTTGGACCGAGTACCTTGCGGCTCGAGGGCCACAACTCAGATGTGCCCTGCAAGGCGTTCCTCAGGTGGGGTTGGCCAGGCTGCAATGACGTTGAAGGTAGAGAGTGGACTAATCAATGCTCCTCTGTCCTTTCAGGAGAAGGTGAGCCATAACAACATTGAGAGGTCACGGACAGGCGGAGGACCCCAAACCTCCTAATCCTTACAATATTTGAGCAGGATGCCTTGGAGCCAGAGAGGCACCACGCACCTCAGTCAGCCAGTCGTGGAGAGGCTGGGGTGTCAGATGAAGGTAAGAGTGCAGTGCACAGAGGTGAGAGTGTCAGGTGGCGCAAACATTCTTGTGTAGTCTCATCATTGATGGGAGCCTCAAAACTGGAGTCCCCATTGGTCATCGAAAGACGATGGCACCATGAGGCAGATCTCCATGGTCTCACCTGCATGCACACTGACTGTGTGATGACTTAAACTAATGACATGTCATTGTTCTCCCTTAGATTTGCCAGCATGCACCCAAATTCAGGACCCCGAAGAGCCACCCTTACGCCAGAGGACTGCCAGGCTTCAGAAGTACCTGTGTCACAACCGCTCTCTGAACCAGGCACCGGCGCAGATACCAGCACCTTGGTGGGCGTTGGATGTTTGGCTAGAATATCAGAACCCAGCAGTGAGGGCACCTCACACTTGCTTGAAGAGCAGGCAGAGGCAGAGAGTACCCAAGGTGCCAGCAGTTGGAGGACTGCTGGAGACCAGGATGATGCTGAGTTGAAGGCAGATGATGAGCCTCTGGAGTCACCCATTAGGCGGCAGATGCTGGATATCCAGCGGGATGTGCAGGAGGATCTAGTGGAGATCCATGAGGGTATGCATGCCATAGTCTTCGTTGTGGAGGAGCCATGCAGAAAATAAGCACTGCGGTGACCCTTCATGGCCGAGTGCACTGCCTCTTCCCTTGAGAGAGTGGCGACTCTCATGGAGAGGCAGCTCCAGGGGCAGAATCAGGGGTTCCTGGGGTTGTGCTCAGACCTGCAAGCCCTCACATAGGCAACGACCTCAGGTGGTTAGTGCCAGTGTGCCAGATGGACGAGGCACCCAGTGGAATCCCAGCTAGGTGCCTGTCCATCAATGGTGAGCAGGGAGGTCCACAGCAACCTCACGTTGGTGCATGAGCTGCTTGTTGTCTCTGCGGGCTCCTCTCAGGGCGCTCTGGATGACGGCAGCAGCTCCTCTGCCCCTCTGCCAATGATCGTGGCATCTGATGAGGCTGCGATGACTGGGGAGATGCCAGCTGTGGAACTGACCGCTCCCTCCCAGACAGGGCCAGCACAGACTCCACTGACCAGAGGATGACTGCCAAGGTCATCAAGGCCAACAAGAGTCAGCAGGCTGCCTCCATTGTCACTGCCAGCGAGGTTATATCAATTTGTTTGGATTGTGAAAATGACATAAATTTTGTTTTTGCGTAATGGCCTGAGTATGCTTCACCTTTTTATTCTTTGGTGCACGGAAGGCCAGTATCTAATGCTGGATGTGAGTGGCTGGATACTTTATTGTTCAGGCATTGACTGGACTTTGGGTGCAAATGAAAGGGTCATTTCAGACATCCGGCATGGAGGCGGCAACCCTGGCGTGAGGTAGAAGTTGATCTTTGGCAGCCTGAAGGAGCGTTGGATCAACTGGTGTCCCTGCCTCCCTGGAGGGTACAGAGGTCTGCCTCCACGCCCTCAGCATTCTTCTCATCATGCTGCTCTTCTGACTCACTATTGGATTCATCATCTGTGGCCTGTGGAGCTGTGTCAAGATCCTCTTCCTCCAGTGGGTCCCCCCCTTGCCCGTGCCAGATTGTGGAGAGTACAGCATGAAATCACTATCAGTGACACCCGCTCTGGGGGTATTGTATGGTCCAGGTGTCGGAAGCGCAACTTCAGAAGACCTATGGTCCTCTCTATCACCGCCCTTGTGGAGGCATGACTCCTATTATAATGCTGCTTTGCTTCTGTTCTTGGGTGGCGGAGAGGCATCATAAGCCCCCTTTCAATGGATAGCCCTTGTCACCCAGCAGCCATTCATCCAGTCGGGCTGGAGCACTGAAGGGCCTCGGCACCTGGGAGTATCTCAGGATGTAAATGTCATGGAAGCTGCCTGGGTACCTTGCGCAGACTTGTAAAATCTGCATCCTGTGGTCACACACTATCTGCACGTTCATGAAGTGGAAGCCCTTCCTGTTGACGAAGGCACCGGGCTCACCTACTGGCGCCTTGATAGCCACATGTGTACAGCCTATTGCACCCTGGACATGGGGGAATTCAGCAATTGCTACAAACCCTTTGGCTCGCTCTGCCTGGCTGGCCTCATCCATATGGAAATGAATAAATGTCATTACCCGCCTGAACAGAGCTTCTGTCACCAGTTTGACCCAACTGTGGACAGCTGATTGAGAGACTCCACACAGGTCCCCCACTGACCCCTGGAAAGAGTCAGAGGCATAGAAGTTGAGGACCACTGGGACCTTCAGAGCCACTGGCATGGGGTGTCTACCCACACAGTTGGAGCTGATCTCAGGCCCAATCCTCTGACAAATGGAGATTATGGTCTCCCTGGAGAGGCGGAGCCTCCTTGGGCATTGCACCTCGGACATATTGAGGTAGCTGCATCGCCGCCTGTAAACCCTGGCAGCAGGATAGTGGCATCTTCTGTGGGCCCTTCCACCTTGGACTTGCTGCTGACCCTGCGCCACTTGTGCCTGTACCTCTCCTCCCACACGTCGTTCTCCTGGAAACTGCATTGGGACACCTGGCCTCCTCTCCCTTCGGGCCCTGTTTTCCTCCTCAGAGGAGGTGCCTCCAGCGGAGGCCACAATCCCCATTGCCAGGTTTACAGAAGGCTGTCTGATATCTGGAAAGGTCCACATGGTGAAAATCCTCCAGGGCCCTTGCATACACCAATGGGTCCTGAAATAAAGCCTGGAAATGCTATGAATGAAGCTCAGAACTAAGATGAAGCTGTCACTCATCAGCAACCATCAGCAAACTATCTCCAAAACTTCTCACTACTCACACTGACAATGCTGCTGACCAGTGGAGGAATCCCTGAAATCAAGGTCCTCACGGACTTTGAAAACAGAGCCATCCAGCTGGCCAGTGATGATCTGGACCAGTCCTGTGCTAACGGTGAGGTCGGCGCTGCTCTACCAAGTGAGGATACAGCAATGCAACATCCATCAGAAAACGTGCTGTGAGTGATGTGTCCTCTTTCACAGGCCACTGCCATGCACTAATTATCTCCTCTTACTTTCACAGGCACATCTGGGAAACAGCTGACAGAGTCCACGACCCAGGGCCTCCAGTTAAGCCCTGAAGAAACCTCTGAAGAGGAATCTGGTGGCACCCTCCTTGAATTCCCGTCACAGCGCTCACCCACACCCTCCACCAGCACAGAGACTTACACTTCGGTGGGACCTAGCTTGAGAAAAGCTTTAGGATCACAATCTGATGAGCACATTGCACTTTCTGATCCACAGCAGGCAGAGGCAGGGACTTCCCAGATGTCTGGCACTCGGAGGACTGCTGGGGGCCAGAAATTTGCTGAGTCCGAGGCAGATGATGAGCCTCTGGAGTTGGTCATGTCACAGTTGCTGGAGCTATTAAAGGCAAGCTCGGGAACATCAGGAAGGGATGTCCGCTGCTCTCCTCAGATTGTAAATGATAGAGGAGTCCGTCTGCTTTCACTCTGAGGTGATAGTGCTGGCATGCTAACGCAGAGGTCAACACTGGTAGGATGGTGGCCGCTATGGAGACCTTGGTCCAGGACATCGTTCCTGCACTGCTGCGTGGGCTTAACTCCATCGCTGATGCCATAGCTGGCCTCCAACAGTGTGTACGTGAGATGGGTGCCGGGCAGCTCGATCTCACTCCAGCTTCCCCTTCTCCTCAAGGAGTCAGCCTGGGGCCCTCAGGCACCCATAGGGAGAAGGATTAACAGGTGCACACCTCAGGGCAATCCATCCAGTGACTCCGGGGGTGTCTGGCCCATCTGAACCCTCTCCTCCTGTGACCTCAGCAGCTCCAGCTCCACAGGCTGACTGCCACACGGCAGGGACAGGATTTTACGCCTCGCAGGCAGGCGGGTACCCGGCCCAATCAAGTGTAAACTAGCGTGAGAAGAGGTCAGGTGAGCGTCCCAAAGTCATCATGCACACGCGCGATCTTCAGGTCATAGAGTTATACAGCACAGAAACAGGCCCTTTGGCCCATCGTGTCCGTGCTGGCCATCAAGCACCTGTCTATTCTAATCCCATTTTCCAACACTTGGCCCATGGCCCTGTATACTATGGCGTTTCAAGTGCTTACCTAAATACTTCTGTTGTTGTGTACCAGTCTGGCAGCATGCTTAGAGATGGAGAAACTGTAAGCAGGTCACCTGCCAGGCCAGATGATAAGTATGCCTGTCATACGTGGGCGGTCCCATGGATGGAATGAGGACAATGACGGGGAGTGTGAGAGAGTGAATGGTGATGTCCCTTGAACTGGCAGTGAGTGTGTGAGTTGAGAGTGATGAGAAGAGTGACTTAACCTAGCGGACCGGAGGAGGTCATTCATCCTCTTGCAGCACTGGGTGGCTGTCCTCTTTTGAAGGGTGTTGGCACTGACCACTGCTGCCACCACCTCCCAAGCCAGGTTGGTCACGCTGCTGCCCTTCCTGTGGCCAAAGCGGGGGTAGAGGACATCCCACCGGCCCTCCATGGCATCCCAAATGTGTTCCAGTGATGTGTTGCTAAACCTGGAGGCTGCAGTCTTTTGCCATTTGTGGACATCTTCCCTGCAGCAGTCATGGGCTGGAAGCACTGAGATGTGGTACTTGTGGCTGGACTTTAAATGTAATGCCCGATGTGATGAAGCAGCAAGGTGACGATGGGCAGGCGAGTGAGAGCCCACCCGCCATGGAAACTGTAATTGGCTGGGTTGCATTTGTCCTGCTTTTTGTGTACAGGACATACCTGGGCAATATTCCACTTAGCCGGGTAGATGCCAGTGTTGTAACTGTACTGGAACAGCTTGGTTAGGGGCACGGCAAGTTCTGGAGCACAAGTCTTCAGTACTATTGCCAGGATATTGCCAGGGCCCATAGTCTTTGCAGTATCCACCCTTTTCTTGATATCTCATGGAGCAAATCGAATTGGCTGAAGACTGGCATCTGTGATGCTGGGGACCTCCAGAGGAGGCCGAGATGGATCATCCGCTCGGCACTTCCGGTTGAAGATTGTTGTGAATGCTTCAGCCTTATCTGTTGCACTGATGTGCTGGGCTCCCCCATCATTGAGGATGGGGATATTTGTGGAGTCTCCTCCTCCAGTTGTTTAATTGTCCACCACCATTCACAACTGGATATGGCAGGACTGCAGATCTTAGATCTGATCCATTGGTTGTGGGATCGCTTAGCTCTGTCTATCACTTGCTGCTTATGCCGTTTGGCACTCAAGTAGTCCTGTGTTATAGCTTCACCAGGTTGACATCTCATTTTTAGGAATGCTTGGTGCTGCTCCTAGCATGCCCTCCTGCACTCTTTGTTGCATCAGGGTTGATCCCTGGTTTGGTGATAATAGTAGAGTGGGGGATATGCCGGGCCATGAGGTTACAGATTGTGTTTAAGTACAATTCTCCTGCTGTTGATGGCCCACAGCGCCTGATGGATGCCCCAGTCTTGAGTTGCTACACCTGTTCAAAATCAATCCCAATTAACACAGTGGTAGTGCCACACAACACGATGCGGGGTATCCTCAATGTGAGGGCGAGACTTCGTCTGCACAAGGATTGTGTGGTGGTCACTCCTACCGATACTGTCCTAGACAGATGCATGGACAGGCGGGTTGGTGAGGATGAGGTCAAGTACGTTTTTCCCTCTCGTTGGTTCCCTCACCACTGGCTGCTGACCTAGTCTAGCAGCTATGTCCTTTACGACTCGGCCAGCTCGGTGTGTGGTGGTGCTCCTGTGCCACTCTTGGTGATGGACAATGAAGTCCCCCACCCAGAGTACATTCTGCACCCTTGCCACCCTCAGTGCTTCCTCCAAGTGGTGTTCAACATGGAGGAGTACTGATTCATCAGCTGAGGGAGGACGGCATGTGGTAATCAGCAGGAGGTTTCCTTGCCTATGTTTGACCTGATGCCATGAGACTTCATGGGGGCTGGAGTCGATCTTGAAGACTCCCAGGGCAACTCCCTCTTGACTATATACCACTGTGGCACCACCTCTGCTGGATCTGTCCTGATGTTGGGACAGGAGATACCCAGGGATGGTGATGGTGGTGTCTAGGACATGATCTGTAAGGTATGATTCCATGAATATGACTATGTTAGGCTGTTGCTTGACTAGTCTGTGAGACAGCTCTCCCAATTTTGGCACAAGCCCTCAGATCTTATTAAGGAAGACTTTGAGGGTCAACAGGGCTGGGTTTGCCATTGTCCCTTCCGGTGCCTCGGTCAGTTTCATTCCTTTTCATAGGTTTTTTAGTGGTTGAATACAACTGAGTGGCTTGCTAGGCCATTCCAGAGGGCATTTAAGAGTCAACCACATTCCTGCGCATCTGAGGTCACATGTAGGCCAGACCAGATGAAGACAGCAGATTTCCTTCGCCAAAGGACATTAGTACTATCAAAGAGAACTATCACTTAAATAAATGCTGGATCCCGCATATACCTGTGCAATTATTAAGCATCTCTTTTAGTGCTTAAAGGATTTAACAATAAAACACAACACAACACAATAGAACTTAAGTAAAGACAGCCTTTCTAGTACTTAAATAGGGCATTTTTGCATACATACTAAGTTGTATCTGTATGTCGTGGCTTTTCCGTTCGAGGTACAGTGTAGGGGGTAAATTCAGTGTAAGGGTTATCTACATCCTCTAGATTATTCCCACCAACAGAGCCACTACCAAAGAAAAAGTGAAAAGGATGTTACTTTGAGCACACCATCAGGAAAATACTCTCACTCATTGTGGAACTAGGTGCCTCACCTATAAAGTGGAATTTGATGAATTCTGGGAAAAAGACTTGTACTGTAAAAGATTACAACATGGTTATTTCTGCAGAATTGCATTAAAATCACACTCTTCACTTACATAACTAACCACAGTAGTAGGGCTCATTTATTATGTTAAATTTAAGTACATACATTCTATTAACACACATAACATCCAATACATATGAAAAGGTAAATGCCATTTTCTTGAAAATACTTGCTAGAATCATGTGCAAGAGATTAGTTTGACAATTGAAGTAGAAGGGCTTAATTTAATATAGATGGCAGTAAGAGAATTACTCACAAGTTGATTGGTTTAGCTGCAGCACTGAAGGGCCGAGACTGAGTTTTGTCCCAGTATCCATGTGCACTCACAGCCTAGGAGGAAGGTTAAGTAACAAAATAAATTTCCAAGCTTACAGATAATCTTTTAGCCATTAACAAAATTGGAATTAAAAGCTAGTCTTAGTGACTGTGAAACAATTGTTATAAAAACCCATCTGGTTCACTAATGTCCTCTAGGGAAGAAAATCTGCTGCCCTTATGTGGCCTAGCCTACATGTGACTCCACCCACAGCAATGTGGTTGACTCTGAAATGGTCAAGTCATCCACTCAGTTCAAGGGTAATTAGGGATGAGCAACAAATGTTGGCCTTGCCAGCGATGCCCATATCCCATGAAAGAATTTTTTTAAAAAGATGGACCACCGGGGAGGTGCGCCTCCGATCGGTGCCCCCACTCAGGGGTGTGCCGCCATTTTACGTAGGCGGGCCAATTAAGGCCCGCCCAGCGTGACGTCCGCAAGGAAGCGCTATGCTCTCCCTGTGCGGGCGGGGGTGAATCCCTAAACCGAGAATGCGCTCTTTTGCGCATGCGTGTGAAAGAGCACACTCATCTCCCTGAGGCTAAGTGCTGCCTCAGGGAGATCGGTGCTAAATTTAAAAATGTTAACAATAGAAAAAAAAAATTCCCCTGATATGCCCCCTCATGTGACACTGTCACATGAGTTGGGACATGTCCATCACTTTCATTAACACTTTTATTAAAAATTTAAAAATATACATGAAACCTCTTCCTGCCCATGGATGAGGTTTCATGCTTTCTCCAATGCCCGCCAGGGCTCCTGGCCTGCCCGCCAACTTTAAGGTTGGACGGGCAGGTCCATTAAGTACTTTAATTACTTTGTCAGCGGCCTCAAATGGCCATTGACAGGTCGGTGGGTGTGCAGCTGATTCTGCTGAGCCCCCACCCACCTAAAAATTGAAATGAGGTGGGATGACGTCGGGAGTTCCGCCCGATGTTATCCCGCGTCATTTTACGTGTTGGCGAGTGAGCCCCGCTCCTTGCTCACCAACCGGGAAATCCTGGTCCAGCACATCAGTGCAAAGGATAAGGCTCAAGCATTTGCTCCAATCTTCAGCCAGAAGTGCCGAGTGGATGATCCATCTTTTAAAAAAAATTCTTTCATGGGATATGGGCATCGCTGGCAAGGCCAACATTTGTTGCTCATCCCTAATTACCCTTGAACTGAGTGGATGACTTGACCATTTCAGAGTCAACCACATTGCTGTGGGTCTGGAGTCACATGTAGGCTAGGCCACATAAGGGCAGCAGATTTTCTTCCCTAGAGGACATTAGTGAACCAGATGGGTTTTTATAACGATTGTTTCACAGTCACTAAGACTAGCTTTTAATTCCAATTTTGTTAATTGAATCTAAATTCCACCAGCTGCCATGGTGGGATTTGAACCCATGTCCACAGAAGGTTCATCTGGGCCTCTGGATTACAAAACCAGTGATATTAACACTAAACCACTGTCTCCCCCCCATACTGATTGGCATTCCTCCAGAGGTAACCAGCATTACAGATGCCAGTCTTTAGCCAACTCTACATGATATCAAGAAACGGCTGAAGGGACTAGATACTGCAAAGGTTATGGGCCCTGACAATATTCCGGTAATAGTACTGAAGACTTGTGCTCCAAGACTTGCCACACCCCTAGTAAAGATGTTCCAGTACAGCTACAACGCTGGTATCTACCCAGCAATGTAGAAAATTGCCCAGGCATGTCCTCTACACAAAAAGCATGACAAATCAAACCTGGCCAGTTACTGCCCCATTAGTCTACTCGCAATCATTAGTAAAGTGATACTCTTTCGAGTTATCAACAGTCACAGATTGCAACTCTTTTGAGTACAGTCACAGTTCTTGGTTTCCGGGAGTGGGACATGAACCCACAACCTTCTGATTCAAAGTGATAGAAGGGGTCATCAACAGTGCTATCAAGCAATACTTGATTAGCAATAAGCTGCTCACTGATGCTCAGTTTGGGTTCCGCCAGGGCCACTCAGCTCCTGACCTCATTACAGCCTTGGTTCAAACATGGTTACAAGAGCTGAACTCCAGAGGAGAGGTGAGAGTCACGGCCCTTGACATCAAGGCAACATTTGACCGAGTGTGGCATAAAGGAGCCCGAGCAAAACTGGAGTCAATGGGAATCGCGGGAAAACTCTCCAATGTTTGGAGTCATACCTAGCACAAGGAAGATGGTTGTTGTTGTTGGAGGTCAATCATCTCAGTTCCAGGGTAGTGTCCTCGGCCCAACCATTTTCAGCTACTTCATCAATGACCTTTCTTCCATGATAAGGTCAGATTTGGGGATGTTCACTGATGATTGCACAATGTTCAGCACCATTCACAACTCCTCAGATACTCAAGCTGTCCATGTCCAAATGCAGCAAGACATGGACAATATCCAGGCTTGGGCTAACAAGCGGCAAATAACATTCATGCCACAGAAGCGCCAGGTACTGACCATCTCCAATAAGAGAGAATCTAACCATCGTCCTTTGACGTTCAATGGCATTACCATCACTGAATCCCCCACTATCAACATCCTGGGAGTTACCATTGACCAGAAAATGAACTGAACTAGTCATATAAATACTGTGGCTACAAGAGCAGGTCAGAGGCTAGGAATCATGCGATGAGTAACCCACCTCCTGACTCCCCACAGCCTGTCCATTATCTACAAGGCACAAGCCAGAATTGTGATGGAATATTCTCCACTTGCCTGAATGAGTGAAGCTCCCACAACACTCAAGGAGCTTGACATCACGCAGGACGAAGCAGTCTGCTTGATTGGCACCGATACCACAAACATTCACTGCTTCCACTACCAACACACAGTGGCATCAGTGTGTACCATTTACAAGATTCAGGAACTCACTAAGCCTCCTTAGGCAGCACCATCTAAGCTCATGACCACTGCCATCTAGAAGGACAGGAGCAGCAGACATGTGGAGACACTGCAACCTGGAAGTTCCCCTCCAAGTCACTCACCATCCTGACTTGGAAATATATCGCCGTTCCTTCACTGTCATTGGGGCAAAATCCTGGAACTCCCTTCCTAACAGCACTGTGGGTGTACCTGCACCACAGGGACTGCAGTGATTCAAGAAGGCAGCTCACCACTACCTTCTCAAGGGCGACTAGGGATGGGCAATAACTGCTGGCCCAGCCAGCGATGCTCATATCCCATGAATGAATAAAAAAACAAAATTGCTGGCCTTTCCACCAACACTCACATCGCATGAATGAAAAAAGTAGTGCATAAGCTCACTATTGTTGCTGTTTTTGGCATCCTTCCATCCATGAGAGATGATGGACACACAGCAAACGATCTATTTCAGTGGGGGTGCCTTCATTTGGTGCACATTTGCTGATGGCTGTGAAGGCCAATCCTTGATGGGCAGGTTTTGCCACAAATGCCGCACATGAAGCTGCCAATTAACCTTGCTGTTTTTCGCTGTTAGCACCTATTGCCAAGCTGCTGTAGCCACTGATTGTCCTGCTAGTGCATGCCAGCCCACTGGGTGTCGCTATTTCCCTCTTTCACCAGCTGGTGACTCCCAGGTGCAATAATGATGTTTAAGGCTTTCATGTCACGCTTGCAAGCATCCTTGAAGCAGAGCCTTGGGTGTCCTACTAGTTTTCTGGCTCTGGCTGCCTTTTGCTTTTCACACCAACAGAAGGTCCTTTGGTATGCAACCAAGGGTGGGGGGATAGGGGCAGGGATGAGCGGGGGTGGGGCGGGGGGGGGGGGCATCCACCGAAGTCACCTCTGTTAATGCCAACAAACTTGGGAGCTCTGCCTTTGAGCTCACTAACAGACTTATAAAACAAGTAACAGTACAACAACAAAATTTGCTACAGCAGAAGTGAAAAGCACATCACCTGCAAGTTGAATGTCTGGTCCTTTAAATAATGCTCTTGGTTGGGGATCCCTCATGTAGCTGATAGTAGGTAGTTCAGTGGGCCCATGCACTCCAAGTTTCAGAAATGTGTGTCAAATCCACTGCTACAGCTGACAGGTGTCATGCTCCAATCCCTTTTTTTCACAAGAGCTTATCATTTTTTGTGCAATATTCCCCTCCCCCAATAAGTTTAGGTATTTATTGTTATCTGAAATTACTCTGGACACTATCGTGTTATCGTCCAAGAGCAGAGCAGTGTATATGTTCCCCCCATCCCATGGAATCCAGCCCAAGATTTCAAATGCTACCATGGCAGCTGGAGAATTTAAATGCAGTTAATTAAATAATTAGCTAATTATTGAATCAAAAGCTAGTCTCCATAATGGTAACTATGAAACTACCAGGTTGTCGTAAAAATCCATCTGCTTCGTTAATGTCCTTCAGAGAAGGAAATGTGCTGTCCTTACCAGTTCTGACATATAGAGAACTCCAACCCAGAGCAAAGTGGTGGACTTATAACTGCTCTCCATTGTATTGAGTGACACTATTATCTTGCTAAATAGAATGGATTCAGAAAAGATCTAACAGCTCATCATTTTGCCTCCATGAGGTGCTATGGGCCATCAGCAGCAGCAGAATTGTATTCCACCATAATCTATAGCTTCATGGCCTTGCAAAGCCCTTACTCTACTGTTACTACCAAGTCAGGGTGATCAAGCCTGGTTCAATGAAGAGTGTAAGAGAGCATACCAGGAGCATCACCAGGCATACCTGAAAATGAGGTGTCAACCTGGTGAAGCTACAACACAAAACTACATCCATGCTAAACTTTGGAAGCAACATGCTGTGGACAGAGCTAAACAATCCCACAACCAACAGATCAGATCAAAGTTTTGCTGTCCTGCCACATCCAGTCATGGTGGTGGCCAATTAAACAACTGATAGGTGGAGAGGGCTCCATGAACATCCCCATCCTCAATGATGGTGAAGCCCAGCATGTGAATGCAAAAAGGGTAAAGCATTTACAACCACTGAGTGGATGATCCGTCTCTGCTTCCTCCTGAGGTTCCCACCATTGGCCAGTCTTCAGCCAATTCGATTCATTCTATGGGATGGGGGAGGCTGTGGTCTAGTGGTAATGTCACTGGAATAGTAATTCAGGCATCAGGTTAATGTTCTGGGGATGTGAGTTCCAATCCCATCATGGCAGCTGGTGGAATTTAAATTCAGTTAATAAATCTGGAACATCAATAATGGTAGCCATGGAACTATCATTGAGTGTTCCATTAATGCCTTTTGGGGAAGGAAATCTGCTGTCCTTACCCAGTCTGGCCTATATGTAACTCCAGACACCCAGCAATATGGTGCTGCCCTCTGAAAAGGCCTAGCCAGCTGTTCAATTCAAGGGCAGTTAAGGGTGAGTATCAAAGGCTGGCCTTGCCAGCAACACCCACATATTATGAAAGATTTTTTTTAAAATTAGAAACAGCTGAACACTGAAAACTGGATAGAGCAGAGGCTACAGGCCCAAAGACCATCCTGACTTGGAAATATATCATGATTCCTTCACCATCACTGGGCCAAAATCCTGAAACTCCCTATCTAACAGTACTGTTATCGGCCTGATAACCTGTCTGATTTGTAAATAAGTCACAAAGGTTGCAGCGAATCAAGAAAGTGGCTCATCGCCACCTTCTCAAGAGCAATTAGGGAATGGACGATAAATGCTGGCCTAGCCAGTGAAATTGACAGAGTCACTTCATATTGGCTCATATCAAGTTTCTTCATGAAGAGCAAAGAACAAAGAGCAGAACAAAAAACACAATTAAAACAGTAAAATAGTGCAAAAGTATTAAACACCAGTAAATATCATTAAAGCTTTTGTTATCTTTCAACAATATCACCAGCTGAAAGGCCTTGCTCTAGATTTTGGAAATTGTGATGTCAGGAGCAAATAACTTTTTGCTATAATGTAAGTGCTCAGATTTTACAGAAAGTAAGAACAGGAAGTAGGTTTCCCCAGTACCTAAAATGATGTTATGAAGTAAAAGTTTATGCACATGCTTTGCACAAAGTTGTTTTAAACAAGTATCACTTGTTTGATGTGACACAAATTTAAAATGACTGGGCAGGAATGAGGAGGGATAATTTGAGTTGGGTGACTTCACTCTCCTTCAGGTCTCTCAAAATGCCAACTCTTTCTATTTCGTGTCCATACGCACTTGCACACAAACTATTTTCATATGCACCACATCAATGATTTGGTCAAACAACAACCGTATATTTAAGATAAAAGCAAAATTCTGCGGATGCTGGAAATCTAGAACAAAAACAAAAATACCTGGAAAAACTCAGCAGGTCTGACAGCATCTGCGGAGAGGGATACAGTTGACGTTTCGAGTCCGTATGACCCTTCATCAGAACTAAAAAATATTTTTTAGTTCTGATGAATAGTCATACGGACTCGAAACGTCAACTGTATCCCTCTCCGCAGATGCTGTCAGACCTGCTGAGTTTTTCCAGGTATTTTTGTTTCTGTTAACCGTATATTTAAGTTGTGATCATGTGAAGGTATACCATAATGGTCACATTAACTACAAACTTTGCGCACTGAAAGTGTGGAGAGAGTTGTTAGCATTTATCCAGGAACTTTTTAATAATTTTTAAAAACAATTTCATGTTCCCACCTAGAATTTCTACAGGCGAGCGCCCACTATGATTTTGGTAGAAACCCAATGAAGTGGGATAAAATGTGTTATGACAATACAGTAGGAGAAGCTATGTAGAAGTTAATTCTAACCCTCCCTCAGGTGTCTTAACATCCCTATTATGCCATGGCACAGCCAACATTTCATATCATTAAGTTTCAAGAGCTCCCACAAGAGAGCAATAATGCATGAGGTAGCTTGACTTATTTATGTGAAAAGCCTGTTAAACATTCTAGATTGTTTTAATCAGGATTCAAAATTTGCATTCTATCCATGTAGTGATAACAACCATTACAGTTTTCCACTATTTACATCTAGCATGTCCCATGGCATTTCTCACTCAATTATATAAAAAAATATCTATTAATTCTCATAATGTAGGTGGCCAGAGCAAAACTGTGTTTTTGCTCACCCCTAGTTGTTCATAGAAAGTTATGCTGGACCTTCTCTTTGAACTACTGTAGTCTTTGTAGTGATGGTGCTATACTGCTGTTAAGGAATTCCAAAATTTTAACTCAGCAACATGTCCAAATCAGGAATGTTTATAACCTGAAGGGGAATGAGCAGGAATGTTGTTAACATGTTGCTGCTGTTTTTGCACTTCTTGGTAGTAAGGGTTTTGGATTGTTAAAGTAAATCTGGTAAACTGCTGCAGTGTATCCTGTAGTACATTCTGAAGCCACAGTGTGCTGTTGTTGATCAGGGTAGATAATGATTTCAGTGGTAGAGGTGCTATTCAAGCAAAATGTTTTGTCCTTGGCTTCTTAAGTGTTATTGCTACATTTACCCAAGGGAAATTTTTGTGCACTTAACATAGTGTATTGTCACAATCTATAAATTTTAAGAACACAGTTGTGATGCCAGAGAAATAAGTAGAAAATATCAATAGCTGAAATTATATGGCAATGAGATGGGCATATCAAAGCTCCACTTTGAAGAAGTTAATCACATTAATAATTAATCAAACAGAACACTTCCCTAATATTAAATCCCATTCAAATCTTTTGGCATTGGTTATAAGAATTCAATGAGGAAGCTGGTCTTTAAAGGGTAATAGGCATAATAATGTATCATTTAAATTCACATAACTGAAAGGCAACCACACTATGCTTGTAGAACCTAACAATATTAAGACACATTGCTGATCTCCACAGTGATTAGCACCAGAATTCAATCATGAAGATATGTTCCGGAGACAAATACTGTGGTTAAAAACTTGGGTCTGGATTTTGAAGTCCTGCCCAGGGTGGGAACAGAGGTGGGCAGTTACTGAAAATAGCAGCGATGGCTGGAGTGTCTGTTTCCTGACAATGTTCCTGCTGCCAGCGAGTTTCAGCAGGGCGGGGCAGGCCGTTGCTGTGAACCTGCCTGATTCACAAGTAAGTCCAATTATGGCTGCCCCATAAAATTATGTTGGCCCCATGAAAGAGAGAAAAAGGCTGAAAAGGGCACTTAGCCATTGGACACAGGTGCCTTTGGGTGTGCACAGGTTGCAGGTAGAGTGTTGACTATGCCTTTGGGCATTTCAGGGGGTCGTCACCCTCCTGGCATTGAAGGGGCATAAGAGGAGGGGCAGGGCTTCCAGGCACAATTCGGAAGCCACCTGATTGCAAGCAAGAGATCAGCTGGCAAAAAGAGCATGACTCTCAGGTTTCACGCACAGTGGCGGTGAGGAGCAACATCCTTCACAGGAAGGACAGGCCCCTGGGCATGAGGAGAGGGAGGAGGGCCATGGAGGCCATATCATTAGCATAGAATCTACAGTCGCAGATGGAGCTACCTGGTCATGTCAGAGAACCAGTGTCACAGGAGACTCTGGCTTTCTAGCCACATGATCTCAGAGATTTGTGCCCTCGTCACAGAGCTGCCCAAACCTCGCAGCACTGCTTGCCATGCCCTGCTAGTACCCATCAAGTCACTGTGCCCTTGAACTTCTTGGCCTCCGGGTCTTTCCAAGGATCATCCGTGGACAAAACAAAAATAAAAATACCTGGAAAAGCTCAGCGGGTCTGACAGCATCTGCGGAGAGGAACACAGTTAACATTTTGAGTCCGTATGATTCTTCAACAGAACTAAGGAAAAATAGAAAAGAGGTAAAATATAAGCTGGTTTAAGGGGTGGGGGGTGGGGGTGGGGGGGTGGGATGGGACAGGTAGAGCTGGATAGAGGGCCAATGATAGGTGGAGATAGCCAAAAGATGTCATAGACGAAAGGACAAAGACGTTTTGAAGGTGGTGATATTATCTAAGGAATGTGCTAATAAGTGACATTAAGTGTAGAAAGCAGAACGAGCAAGGTTCAGATAGCCCTAGTGGGGGTGGGGTGGGGGGAAGGGATCGAAATAGGCTAAAAGGTAGAGATAAAACAATGGATGGAAATACATTTAAAAATAATGGAAATTGGTGGGAAAATAAAAATCTATATAAATTATTGGGAAAAAGGGGGATCGGAAAGGGGGTGGGGATGGAGGAGAGAGTTCATGATCTAAAATTGTTGAACTCAATATTCAGTCCGAAAGGCTGTAAACTGCCTAGTTGGAAGATGAGGTGCTGTTCCTCCAGTTTGCTTTGAGCTTCACTGGAACATTGCAGCAGGCCAAGGACGGACATGTTGGCATGAGAGCAGGGTGGAGTGTTGAAATGGCAAGCGACAGGAAGGTCTGGGTCATGCTTATGGACAGACTGAAGGTGTTCTGCAAAGTGGTCACCCAGTCTGCGTTTGGTCTCTCCAATGTAAAGGAAACCGCATTGGGAGCAGCGAATGCGGTTTCCTCTACTTTGGTTGTTTCCATTCCAAATGGATTGGAATGTACAGCAATGTAAACTGGGGTAACCATCTTGATCTATGATCTCAAGTCAGTTTCAGTCTTTATTTTTTCAAAAGCCTGGTTTTAAAAGTTCAATTCAGGTTTCCAGCTGGTGGATTAAAAATCAGTCAGGTGGCACCCTGTAGTACACTCCTGCAAGGATCTCCATAACACAGTCTTCCAGTGATACACGGACCTTGAAGAGGCCTGAATGTTAGTTCGACAAAGCTCATCGGAGGAAGAGGAGGAGCAGAATATGGACAAGGAGGAGAAAGGGGAAGAGGAGGAGGAAAACGCAGAACACAAAGTGCCCTGGCTGCATGGGGATGTGATCGAGCCTGATACAGGGCTCGATGGCCTCGTCAGGATGTCATTAATGTGAGGGATCATCTGATCCAAATACATTTCAACTGAGCCCTTCTGGCCCAGGGGGATGGCATGTTCTGGAATTCACTTTCATCTGCCTGTGGGAACACTGCTATTGCAGGTGCAGCTTGGAATAGATTCACGAATACTGCCAATGAATGATGCACATCTGTCCAGGTGCTTCACTGCCCCTATTAAAAGACATTTGCTCCTCTTCAATTCATCCCTCCTTTCCTGTCTCAACATTAAAGAATGCAAGCTCACATGTCAGTTATTATGTTTCAAAAATTATATGGTGTTGAAAACTAGAAAAAGTGCCCATTTATAGATGAAACAAACCCCAATGACCCACTCAGTGCTCTGCACAATGCGCTGGCCTCTGCACTCAGTCACTTCTATGCGGTACCCTGCCCCCCACCTTATGGTCTCAGAGGAGTTATAGGCACTGTGCTCAATTGTCTCTACTTGGGACTGAGATACACGTGGTCATCACCATAGAGATGCCCCCCTGCACCTTATTGGCATGATTGAAGGGGCTGCCTCCGTCACTGGGTCCTGCTGTACAGATGGTCTCTCAGTCAGAGGGGCCAAAGCCAAGGATGATGATAATGGTGTCCTGTGATGGGTGGCACTCTCATCTTCCTTGGTGATCACCTCAATCCTCGGATGGCACTTACAGACAATGTCCCAGACACCACCATCACCATCTCTGGGTATGTCCTGTTCCACCAGAAGGACAGGCACAGTGGTATACAGTCGGAAGGGAGTTGGTCTGGGACTCCTCAACATCAACTCTGGGCTCCATGAAGTCTCATGGCATCAGGTTAAACATGGGTAAGGAAACCTCCTGCTGATTACCACGCACTGACTTCCCTCTCCATCCGCCCCTCCCACCCACCCCCCCACCCCAGCTGATGAATCAGTACTCATCCATGTTGAACGCCACTTGGAGGAAGCACCGAGGCTGGCAAGGGCACAGAATGTACTCTGGGTGGGGGACTTCAATGTCCATCACCATGAGTGTCTCAGTAGTACCGCCACAGATTGAGCTGGCCGAGTCCTAAAGGACATAGCTGCTAGACGGGGTCTGCAGCAGGTGCTGAGGGAACGACAAGAGAGAAAAACACACTTGACCTCATCCTCACCAACCTGCCTGCTGCAGATGCATCTGTCCATGGCAATATCTGTAGAAGTGACCACTGCACAGCCTCTGTCTTCACATTAAGGATACCCTCCATCATTTTGTGCGGCACCACCACTGTGCTAAATGGGACAGATTTTGAACAAATCTTGCAACACAAAACTGGGCATCCATGAGGCACTGTGGGTCAAAAGCCGCAACAAAAATGTACTCACCCACAATATGTTGCCTCATGGCCTGGCATATCCCCCCACTCTATCATTACCACCAACCCAGGGGGATCAACCCTGGTTCAATGAAGAGTGCAGCAGGGCATGCCAGGAGCAGCACCAGGCATACCTAAAACTGAGGTGTCAACCTGGTGAAGCTACAACACACAGGACAACCTGCCTACCAAACATAAGCAGCATGTGATAGACAGAGCTAAGCAAAACCACAACCAACGGATCAGAGCTAAGTTCTGTCATCCTGCTACATCCAGTCGTTAATGATGGTGGACAATTAAACAAGTCACTGGAGGACGAGGCTCCACAAATATCCCCATCCTCAACAATAGAGGAGCCCAGCACATCAGTGCAAAAAGTAAGGCTGAAGTGTTCATAACAATCTACAGCCAGAAGTGCCGAGTGGATGATCCATCTTGGCCTCCTCCAGAGGTCCCCAGCATCAGATGCCAGTCTTCAGCCAATTCGATTCACTCCACATGATATCAAGTAATGGCTGAAGGCACTGGTTACTGAAAAGGCTATGGGCCCTGACAATATTCCGGTAATAGTACTGAAGACTTGGGCTCCAGAACTTGCCGCGCCCCTAATCAAGCTGTTCGAGTACAGCTACAACACTGGTATCTACCCAGCTATGTGGAAAATTGCCTACTTATGTCCTGTACACAGAAGGTAGGACAAATTCAACACGGCCAATTACCACCTCATCAGTCTACTCTTGATCATCAGTAAAGTGACGGAAAGGGTCATCAACAGTGCTATCATGCGGCACTTGCTTAGCAATAACCTGCTTATCGACACTCAGGTGGGTTTCGCCTGGGTCCCTACCTTATTTAACTCTTAGTCCAAACATGGACAAAAGAGCTGAGCTCCAGAGGTGAGGTGAGTCTGACTGCCCTTGACATCAAGGCTGCATTTGACCGAGAGTGGCATCAAAGAGCCCTAGAAAAATTGGAATCAATTGGAATCTGGGAAAACACTCCACTGGTTGGAGTCATACCTAGCACAAAGGAAGATGGTTGTGTTTGCAGGTGGTCAATTATCTCAGCTCCAGGACATCATGGCAGGAGTTCCTCAGGGTAGTGTCCTAGGCCCAACTATATTCAGCTGCTTCATCAATGAACTTCCTTCCATCATAAGATCAGAAATGGAGATGTTTGCTGATGATCGCACAATGTTCAGCACCATTCACGATAACTCAGACACTGAAACAATCCATGTCCAAATGCAGCAAGACCTGGTCAATATCCAGGCTTGGGCTTACAAGTGGCAAGTAACATTTGTGCCACATAGTACTGACTCGTAGATGGTGGACAGGCTTCGGGGAGTTGAGTTACTCGCCACAGAATTCCTAGCCTCTGACCTGCTCTTGTAGCCACAGTATTTATATGGATGATCCAGTTCAGCTTCTGGTCAATGATACCCCCCCCAGGATTTTGATAGTGGGGGGATTCAGAAATGGTAATGTCATTGAATGTCAAGGGGCTATGATTAGATTCCATCTTGTTGGAGATGGTCATTTCCTAGCACTTGTGTGGTGTGAATGTTACTTGCCACTTGTCAGCCTGGAAATTGTCCAGGTCTTCCTACATTTGGACATGGGCTACTTCATGTGGGATTTGAACCCATGTCCCCATAGCATTAGCCTGGGCCTCTGGATTAATACTCCACTGACATTACCACTGTGCTGCCATCTCCCTTATTGGCATAAGAAGTTGTATGTATCAGTGCAAGCAAGTCCTCAACAGCAGTCTGGCTCTGAGTCTTGCTGAGGAGTCAATAAGTGCCCTGGGTACACATTCCTTCCATGTTCAGGAGCAGCAGGCACCCTCAGGCTCCTCGACTGGTGTGTCTGCTCGAGGTTGAATACACAGAGACCTGTCATGAGGTGTTGCACTCACCTTGTCTGACTGATGAAGATCATTGAACCTTTTCCTGCACTGGACCCAGTTCCTCCTGTCCACATTCTGCCTGCTCACATTCTCTACCACCTCTATCCATGCCTGCTGTGTTTGGGAGGGTGGCTTTCTCCTATCACCCCTTAGGTAGCAGCGATCACAATATGATTGAATTTTACATTCTATTTGAGGGAGAGAAGAGTGGGTCTAAGACTAGTATTTTAAACTTAAATAAGGGCAAATATGAGGGCATGAAAGCACAGCTAGCTAAAGTGAATTGGCAAATTAGGTTAACGGATAGGTCAACAGGAATGCAGTGACAGACATGTAACGGGATATTTCAGAATACATAGAATAGATACACTCCAACGAGAAAGACAAATTCCAAGCGGAGGACCCACCATTCATGGTTAACTCGAAAAGTTAAAGGTAATGTCAAACTTAAAGAAAAAGTATATGATTGCACAAAGATAGGTGCAGGTCAGAAGATTGGACAGCATATAAAAAACAGCAAAGAATGACTAAAAAAATAATAACAAGGGAGAAATTAGTGTATGAGAGAAAAATAGTTGGAAATATATAAAGACAGATGGTAAAAGTTTCTATAGATATTTAAAAAGATAAGTTAACAAAGTGAGCATTGGTCCTTTAGAAAGTAAGGCTAGGGAATTAATAACATAAAATAAGGAGATGGCAGATGAACTGAACAGGTATTTTGCCTTGGTCTTCACTGTAGCTGTAAATCAGGAAATGGAAGGGAGGGAGGAACACAAGAAAATCATAATCACCAGGAAAGTGGTATGGAGAAAATTGTTGGAGCTCCGGGCTGACAAGTCCTCAGGTCTCATAGATGTCTACAGCACAGAAGGAGGCCATTCGCCCCATCATGTCTGTGCTAGTCAACAAAGATCTGCCTAGACTAATCTAATTTTCCAGCGCTTGGCCCATAGCCCTGGAAGCTATGGCAACGCAAGTGGATATCTAAAAATTTCTTAAATGTTATGAGAGTTTCTGACTCAACCACCCTTTCAGGCAGTGAGTTCTAGACTCCCACCACCCTCTGGGTGAAAATATTTCTCCTCAACTCCTCCCCTTAGCCTTCTATGTCTTACCTTAAATCTACGCTCCCTGGTTATTGACCCTGCTACGAATGGAAAAAGTGCCTTCTATCTACCTTATCTATGCCCCTCATAATCTTATACACCTCTATCAGATCCTCTCTCAACTTTCGTTGCTCTAAGGAAAACAACCCCAGCCTATCCAATCTTTCCTCATAGCTCAGACCCTCCAACCCAGGCAGCATCCTGGTAAATCTCCTCTGCACCCTCTCCAGTGCAATCACATCCTTCCTATAATGTGGCGACCAGTACTGCACACAGTACTCCAGTTGTGGCCTAACTAGCGTTTTATACAGTTCCAGCACAGCCTCCCTGTTCTTGTATTCTATGCCTCGGCTCATAAAGGCAAGTTCCCATTTGCCTTCTTAACCACCTTATCTACCTGCCCTGCTACCTTCAGGGATCTATGGATATGCACACCAAGGTCCCTCTGATCTTCAGTACTTTCCAGGGTCCTACCATTCATAGTGCAATCCCTTGCCTTGTTAGCCCTCCCCAAGTGCATTACCTCACACATTTCCGGGTTGAATTGCATTTGCCACTGCTCTGCCCACCTGACCAGTCCATCGATATCCTCCTGCAGTTTACGGCTATCCTCCTCACTATTTACCACCCTTCCAATTTTCATGTTATCCACGAACTTCTTGATCATACCCCCTACATTTAAGTCCAAATCATTTATGTACACCACAAACAGCAAGGGCACCAGCACTAAGCCTTGTGGAATCTCACTAGAAACAGACTTCCAGTCATAAAAACATCCCTCCACCATCACCACCCACTTCCATCCTCTCAGCCAATTTTGTATCTAATGTGCCAGTTTGCCTTAGAACCCATGGGCTCTTACTTTCTTGACCAGTCTGCCATGAGGGACCTTACCAAAAGCCTTGCTAAAGTCCATGTAGACCACATCAAATGCATTACCCTCATCAACACTCCTGGTTACCTCCTCAAAAAATTGAATCTAATTTGTCAAACATGACCTTCCCTTAACAAATCCATGCTGACTGTCCCTGATTAATCCATGTCTCTCCAAGTGCAGATATACTCAGTCCCTCAGAATTCTTTCTAGTAACTTCCTCACCACCGAGGTTAGACTGACTGGCCTATAATTTCCTAGTCTATCCCTTCCTCCATTTTTTAATAATGGGACAATGTTAGCAGTCCTCCAGTCCTCTGGCACCTCACCTGTGACCAGAGAGAATTTGAAAATTACTGCCAGGGCCCCTGATATCTCCTCCCTTGCTTCCCTCAACAGCCTGGGATACATCTCATCTGGGCCTACGGATTTAGCCACTTTTAAGGTTGCTAATCCTGCTGGTACCTCCTCTTTCTAAGTTAATTTCCTCTAATCTTTCACAATCCTCCACCATGATGTCTATACCTGCATCGTCCTTTTCCATTGTGAAGACCAACGCAAAGTATTTATTCAGGACTGCACCCACGTCTTCTGGGTCCACACACATATTACCTCTATGGTCCCTAATTGGCTCTACTCTTTCCCTAGTTATTCTCTTGCTCTTTATATATTTAAAACACCCCTTTGGGTTTTTCTTTATTCTACCCACCAATGCTTTCTCATGCACTCTCTTAGCTTTCCTAATTTCCTTTTTAAGTTCCCCTCTGCACTTTATATACTTCTCTAAGGACTCTGCCATATTGAGCTGTTGGTATCTGCCATAAGCTTCTCTTCTTTTCTTAATCATAAACTTTATGTCCCTTGACATCCAGGATTCTCTGGACTTCGTCTCCCCTCCTTTGTCTTTACAGGAACATATTTGCCCTGTACTCTCACTATTTCCTCCTTGAATGCCTCCCACTGCTCTGACACAGTTTCATCTGCAAGTAGCTGCTCCCAGTCCACTTGGGCCAAATTGTATCTCATTTTAGTAAAATTCGCCTTTCCCCAGTTGAGAACATTTATTCCCGGCCCAACCTTATCTTTTTCCATAACGATCCTAAGTCTAACAGAGTTACGGTCACTATCTCCAAAATGCTCCCCTACTGATACGCCTTCCACCTGCCCGGGCCCGAATATTAGGTCCACAACTGCCCCCTCCCTTGTTGGGCTTTCTACGTACTGGCTAAAAAAGTTCTCCTGGATGTAACTTAAGAATTTTGCTCACTCCCTACTTTGCACACTAAAACTATCCCAGTTAATATTTGGGTAGTTAAAATGCCCTACTATTGCTGCCTTATTATTCTTACACTTCTCTGAAACTTGATTACATATTTGATCCTCTATCTCTCCCTGATTGTTTGGGGGCCTGTAGTACACACCCAACAGCGTGTTTGCCCCTTTTGTGTTTTTTACTTCTACCCATATGGCTTCATTTGATAATCCTTCCAAGAAATCATCCCTCCTCACTGCTATAATTGATTCCTTGATCAATATTGCAAACCCCCCTCCGCCCCTTCTATCCCCCTCTCTATCTCGTCTGAATACCCCATAACCAGGAATGTTGAGCTGCCAATCCTGCCCTTCTTTTAGCCAAGTCCCGATCATAACTATGATATCATGCTCCCATGTGCCTATCTGTGCCCTCAGCTCGTCTGTCTTATTCCTCACGCTCCTTGCATTAAAATATATTCCATTTAGCCTTGCTAAACTCACTTCTTTCTTATCTAGCCTATGTTTCCTCTCCCTTCCAGACTCACTTACTAGCATTTTAACTTCTAATTCCATCTCAGCTTCTCTCCCCTCTGAACTACTTTTCAGGATCCCATTCTCTTGCCAATTTAGTTTAAATCTGCCCCAACAGCATTAGCAAACCTCCCTGCAAGAATAAAAGAAGCATATTATCTCAATGATGAGAGGTTGAAGAGCTCTGAGATGCAGAGGGATCTGGGTGTTCTAGTGCATGAATCAGAAAAGGTTAATATGCAGATACAGGAAGTAATTGCAAGGGGAATTGAATGCAAAAGTAGGACGGTTGTGCTTCAGATATACAGGGCAGTGGTGAGACCGCATCTACATCCACCCTGTCACCCCTCATTCTTCGAAACTCTAGGGAATACAGACATAGACCCTCCAATGTTTCCTCATAAGACAATCCCACCATCCCAGGCATTAATCTGGTGAACCTCATTGCACTCTCTCTATGGCAAGTATATCTTGCCTTAGATAAGGGCACCAAAACTGTGCACAATATTCAAGGTTAAGTCTCAACAAGGCTGCATACAACTGCGGCAAGACATCTTAATTCCAGTACTCAAATCTCCTTGCAATGAAAGCCAATACATCATTTGCCTTCCTAATTGCTTGCTGCATCTGCATGCTAACTTTTAGTGACTCATGAACAAGGACACCCAGGTCCGTTTGGTCACCTACACTTCCCAATCGCTCACCATTTAAGAAATATTCTGCCTTTCTGTTTTTTCTACCAAAGCGAATAACTTCATACTTAATCGCATTATATTCCATCTGCCATGTTCTAGCC
Source organism: Cetorhinus maximus (assembly GCF_964194155.1). Taxonomy (NCBI): domain Eukaryota; kingdom Metazoa; phylum Chordata; class Chondrichthyes; order Lamniformes; family Cetorhinidae; genus Cetorhinus; species Cetorhinus maximus. The sequence continues at coordinate 86,865,945 of NC_135881.1, forward strand.
CATTCACTTAGCCTGTCCAAGCCTTCTTGAAGCTTCCTTGCATCCTCCTCATAAATTACGTTCCCATCCAGTTTGGTGTCATCAGAAAATTTTGAAATATCACAATTGGGGATCCCCAAATTGAAATCATTTATATAGATTATGAACAGGTGCAGACCTAGCACTGATCCTTGTGGTGCCCCACTGGTAACAGCCTGCCATCCTGAGAATGGTCCGTTTATTTCTACTCTCTGCTTTCTATCTGTTAATCAATTCTCAATCCATGCTAGTATATTTTCCCCCAATCCCATGTGCTCTAATTTTATTTACTAATCTCCTGTGTTGGACCTTATCAAAAGCCTTCTGAAAATCCAAATATACCACATCCATTGGTTCTCCTTTATCTATGCTACAAGTAATATCCTCAAAAAATTCCAACAAGTTTGTCAAACATGGTTTCCCTTCCATAAATCCATGTTGATTCTGCCCAATTTTACCACTCTTTTCTAAATGTCTAATTATCACACCCATTATAATAGATTCTAATTCTAACATTTTCTTTACCACTGACATCAAACTAACATGTCTGTAGTTCTCCATTCTCCCTCTTCCTCCCTTCTTAAATAGCGGGGGGTGGGGGGGTTACATTTGCTACTTTCCAGTCCGCAGGAACCTTCCGAGAATCTATAGGAGTTTGAAAGGTAACCACCAATGCATCCATTATCCCTCTAGCCACCTCCTTCAACAGTCTGGGATGAAGCTCATCTGGTCCATGGGATTTATCAACTTTCAATCCAGTTAACTTTTTAAGTACTATCTCTTTACTAATCCTAATTTCTTTTAGTTCTTTAGTTTCACAAGTCCCTTAGCTGCCTAGTATTTCTGGCAAATTTTCTGTATCTTCTCCCATGAAGACAAATGGTTTAGTTTCTTTGTCATTTCCCTGTTTTCCAGTATAAATTCTCCTGTCCCCACCTGTAATGGGCCCACATTTGCCCTCACTAATCTTTTCTATTCACATACCTAAAGAAGCTTTTAAAGTCCGCCTTTATGTTCCTTGCTAGATTGCATTCATGTTCTGTTTTCCCTTTCTTGATCAGTTTCTTGGTCCGCCTTTGCTGGATTCTATATTGCTCCCAATCCTCAGGCTTACCACCTTTCCTGGCGTCCTTATAAGCCATTTCCTTTGATCTAATGCAATGTTTAACTTCTTTCATTAACTGTGGTTGATTTATCTTTCCCTTTGGGCGTTCGTGCCATAGAGAAATGTATATCCATTGTAGACCGTGTAGTATTTCTTTAAATACTAGCCATTGCCTGTCTACCGTCAAATCTTTTAGAGTATTTTCCCAATCCACCGTGGCCAACTTGCCCCTTGTACCTTCATCATATTCTTTCTTTAGATTTAAGACACTAAGCCAGAATTTTACGTCCAGTGGGCAGGCGCGCCCACAAATAGCACAAGGTGATGTCGGAAGAGTGTCCCGACATCATTGCGCAGTCGCGCATTATTTCTTTCGACTGCCGCGTGCACCCACCGACAATTAAGTGGGCTATTAAGCCCATTAATGACGCAATCAACAGTGATTTTACGTGCACCCACATTTACGGTTGGCAGATGGGCCATTCTGCCAGGCGGCATTCACATTTTTGCTCAAACCTCAATGCAGGGAGAATGAAATCTCCGTGAGGAAATAAAATAAAAAGAGATATCTGGGTACTGGTTTTTTATGAGATATGCTTTCAGGTGCTTGATTGTGCTGCATGGGCATATTTTGCAGTGTTTTTGTCGTGTCCTTTAGTCTGTGGAGGTCTGCAGCTCCCTGGGGCACCTGTCTGTCTTCAGGGAGCACTCGCAAAGCACTCACCCATACGCTCAGTGACGTTGACGCCCACCCTTTTCACACCCCAACCCCGGCAGCACTGAACATTATAGCGCGCATTTCATACTGGCTGCCCATTAATTGGCCAGCCAGTGTGAGATCGCGGTCAGGAGCCGATTGCGGCCAGTGGCCCATTTCCTGTCCGATCCCAGGCCCACTAATCACACGCGCCCAATGACCGAAAATTTCAAGCCCTAGTTTCAGAATGAACTATATCCCATTCAAATTTAATGCAAAATTCTATCATATTATGATCACTATTTCCCAAAGGCTCCTTTACAACAAGGTTATTAATTATCCGGCCCTGTTTCAGTTCATTGGCTACCAAAACCCTCATTCATGCCTTAGTTACCTGTAAACATGACTATTCTGATGAACACCTGGCTGGTGTCCACATTCTACCCTTAGTAAAATTCAGGTCATTCAAAACTCTGCTGCCCATGTCCTTATTCTCACCCATTCACTCCTGAGCTCACAGACCTAGTATGGCTTAAGCAAAGCATCATCCCTATTTTCAAATCCTTCTGTGGCCTCATCCTCCCTATCTCTGGATTCTCCTCCAGCCCTACAACCTTCTGAGATATTTACGTTTCTCCAATTCTGGCCTCATGAGTATCCCCAATTTTAATGGTTCCATTATTGGTGGCGCTGCCTTCAGCTGCTTAGGCTCTAAGCTCTGGAATTTAATATTCAAACCTCTCCACCTCTCTATCTCTCTTTCCTCCTTTTCGAGGTTTCTTAAAACTTACCGCTTTGACCAAGCTTTTGGACATCTGCCCTGACATTGCCTATAATCTAACCATCTCTCCTTGACGTTCAATGCACTTCCATGCTGAATGCTCCATTATCAACATCCTGGGGGGCTACCATTGACCAGAAATTTAACTGAACCCACCATGTAAATACTGTGGTTACAAGAGCAGGTCAGAGGTTTGGAATTCTGTGGCGGGTAATTCACCTCCGGACCCCCAAAACCTGTCCACCATCTAGAAGGCACAAGTCAGGAGTGTGATGGAATACCCTCCATTTGCCTGAATGAGTGCAATTCCCACAACACTCAAGAAGCTCAACACATCCAGGCCAGAGCAGCCCACTTAATTGGCACCCCATCTATCACCTTAAGCATTAATTCCCTCCGCCATAGTTGCACAGTGGAGCAGCGTGTGCCATCTACAAGATGCACTGCAGCTACTTGTCAAGACTCTTTCAACAGCACCATCCAAATCCAGGACCTCTACCCCCTATAAAGACAAGAGTAGCAGATGCATGGGAACACCACCACCTGTAAGTTCCCCTCAAAGCATAAACCAACCTACTTGGACAGTTCCTTCACTGTCACTGGGTCAAAATCCTGAAACTCCCGCCTTAACAGCATTGTGGGTGTAACTACACTACATGGACTGCAGCGGTTCAAGGAGAAAGTTCAGCACAACCTCCCCAAAGGCAATTATAGATGGGCAACAAATGCTGACTTTGCTGGTGATGCTCACAGCCCTTGGACAAAAAAAATGTGGTTCAGTGCCACATTTTTCTTTATAACGCTCCTGTGAAGTGCCTTGGTATATTTTATTATGTTTACGGCGCTATATAAATACACATTGTGATTGTCCACCAATCACCATCCCTGGTAACTCTCTTTAAACTGAATTAGATGGTTTGCAATGTCGGTGTAGCACTGAACACTGGGCTGAGTTTCCCACCACATATCCACATCATCATCCCAAGACTGCCTACGTCCACTTCTGTAACATTGCTCGATTCTGACCCTGGCTCAGTTCATTTGCTGCTGAAAACCTCGTCAATGTTCCTTTCATTTGAACTGTTTCAATCCTCTCATGGCCAGCCTCCATCTTGCACCACATAAACTTATGCTCAACCAAAACTCTGTTGCCTGTATCTTAATACACTCCAAATCCCATTCACCTAGCATGCCTGTGCATTCTTTCACTGCCTCCTGTTCGACAATGCCTCAATTTTAAAATCCTCATTCTTGTTTTCAAATCCCTCCATGGCTTTGCCTATCCCTATCTGTACAGCCTCCTCCAGCCCTGCAAGCCTTTGTGATCTCTGCACTCCTCCAATTCTGGCCTCTTGCATATCCATGATTTTATTCACTTTACCACTGGCAACTGTGCTTTCAGCTGCCTAGGTCCTATCTTCTGGAATTCCTTCCCTAAACCTCCCAGCCTTCCTATCCCTCCCTCCTCTTAAAAACTATCACTTTGATCAAGACTTTGATCATCTTTCCTGATTTCTCCTTCTGTAGCTGTGTCAAAAAATGTCAAAATGTTTTTTTTGTCTTGCTCTTGTTAAGCACTGTGAAATATTTAACGATGCAAAATGTGCTGTATAAATCTCAGTTACTGCTTGCTTTGGTTATATGGTTCAGCATTTTATTTGATTGTTGGCTGCTGCTCCAGTGATTGGAAAAGTTAAGCATCCCACAGCAACCTGCAACACATATCCTTATCAACTCACCTAGCAGCCAAGACATCCAGGTCTTATTCCATTTCTAACCTCACCAGTGCTGTACCTGAAGCCACCTCCCTCATACCTAGCTGCATGTGATCCACAGCTTTCTTTCCAATTCTGCCTCTTCTCCAGAATGCAACCTGAACACCAAAACTGCCTGCACCTAATGCTGCCACATGAAACCCAACTCAAATGCTTCATATCTACCTCTCTAGAACTCAGTGCAGAACTCACCATGGAGTAAGGTGGGAAAGGAGTAAAAATTAGGTCTTCAAAAACAGGAATTTGGTAAGAGTGGGAATTAGGTGCAGAGGTAGAAGAGGATGCTAAGTAGACTAATTAATGTTAGGTTACCTAACATTAACCTAAACTAACTAAACCTAAAGGAAGGGACAGTTATGTGTCAATGCAAGAAGTCAAAGTTGAGCACCAGGTGTTGACTTGAGCAGACCAGTCTGTGAGAATGTCACCAATTTATATTGCGATAATTCAACATCTCATATATTGAGAAGGGGATGAAGGTAATATGGGACATCAGGATGAGAAAAGAGGTTCTGGAGTTTGAGAGAATAGTCATACCTATAAGAGATAAGGAGCAGGCAGTGGAGAAAGCTGAATATCTGGGCAGTGGGGAAAAGTAGGATGGAAATGTTATAACGGAAAGGTTCAGTAAAACTTACACTCTCAAATAGCTTTGAAGCTTTAGCTTCCTGTGGGCAAATCAGGACTCTGTGTAGAGTTATCCACTAAGTATAAGTGCCACTAACAAATAAGAAGTCACTCACGCAAAAGGGTCCCTCACAGAAATAGTCCTAAGTTAACTCACCAGGCACTGCGTACTATACTCACGGACACCAGTTCAAATGTTACCCAAGTGGATCCTGAAAATCAGTTTGAAGGTAGTTCATGAGTTGATACATTGAGCACAGGTAAGTGGAAAGCAGGAACACATAAATTGGAAGAGGAGGAAAAGGAGGCCCCTTCCAATAAGGAAGAAAGTAATGCTAGATCTAGGTGGAAATTTCCAAGCCCGCTGGCAGTGCGCGTGATAGGTGGCACGCACAGAAAATATGGCGCGACCTGCTTCACAAAGGCGTGAAGGCAGGTCGCGATCGTCCACTCAGCCCACTGATGGCAGACCATGTTTCCCGCCATTGGTCAGTGGGGAGCTAATTGTAATACATCAGCATATAATTAAAAGGACATCCCGCCAGGCTCTTGGAACCCCACCATATACTCTGTCCACGTTGGCAGGAAAGCACACCGCCATGTTTCACAACAGCACGCACTTGGCAGCCTTCACTTTGGGGAACTGACGTTAGTGAGCAACAGCGTTCTCCACAGCTCGCCTGTTGTTTACAGGCCTCAGGGGCACCGGGGGGCGGGGACAAGTGCTGGCTAGCCTGGGAGGCGACTGCTGAGGTGGAGGGAGGGTGTCCAGGGACAAGGGCTGGCAACCGCTATCGGTCGGGGGGAAGTCAAGTGCTGCCCTGGCGCTGCATCCCGTGCAGACACAATTGAGGTGGGGGTCAGGTTAAGTGAGGGAGGTGGCCACGCATTAGGGTGACCTGTAAAAACTGACCATGCCTCTCAACTGAGACAGGTCAGTTGCAGCCGCAGTGATATGGTTGGGGTCAGGCTCCTAGCCTGCCCTCCCATGCAAGCAACGTAGAGGCACCAAAGGGCCACCAAGTGCTCCATACCTTATCCCCCCCATCCCCAGCACAGACTTCGAGTCCGCCACCACTTTATTGGACCGTGGAGCAGTTGGGCTGCACACGTTGTACACTCTCCTCGCCAACGCTGGCCATGTAGCAGTCACTGCTGGAGGTGCTCACAGCCCCTTGCAATCTCAGCGTCCTGGTTTGGACCAGTGTTCCCCATGTCACAGGCTGACAGGGCAGTCACGCAACACACTCATCACTGGCCATCCAAGGGGTGACCAGCACTGTCTGGGAAGCATTAAGGGATGGTCACACAGGGGCAGGAAAGGTGCTAAGTGCAGCCATGATAACCACGTGTCTCTCTCTTTCATGCTGCAGGAAGACCACGTCAGGATCATGGATCCTGTTGACCTAGCTGTATGCCTGATGGCCTACAGAGACCATAGAATACCAAGGAGAGAGTGACTGAGGCTCCAGGCTGTGCAAAGGCAGGACCAGTAACCTCAGGAAGAAGTGCATTTCACCTGGGACTGGGACAGCCAGGACGCAAGGGCCTTTGGATTCACCCTGATCTTGGGACTCCCACAGGTGCAGGGTGCGATTGACTGCACTCATGTGGTGCTCAGGTCTCCATCGCTGCACTCAGTGGACTTCATCGACCGCAAGGGCTTCCACTCACTGAATGTGCAGCTGGTGTACAACCACCAGAAACACATCCTGCAAGTATGCGCACGGTTTCCAGGGAGTGTGCAATGATGCCTACATCCTGAGTCGGTCACAGATCCCTGCAGTCTTCCAGGGTCCACAGAGGCTGCAGGGTTAGCTCCTTGGGTACAAGGGCTACGCGCAGGGGCCGTGGCTGGTGACACCCGTGTGGCGGCCTCAGACTGCAGCAGAGTAACGCTATAATGAGGCTCATGCAGCAGCTTGCAACTTGGTGGATCAGACCATCAGGATGCTGAAGATGCAGTTCCGGTGCCGGGACCGATCTGGTGGAGCCCTGCTATACAGTCCGCAGAGGGTGTCACGCATCATCGTCTTCTGCTGCGCCCTTTACAACCTGGCGCTGCAATGGGGAGAGGAGCTGGCTGAGGAGGAGATAGAGGAGCTGGAGGTCTCCTTGGATGAGGAGGATGCTGACAGGGATGACGGTGAGGGGGACCTCGGTAATGACGGCGATAGGGATGAGGCTCTCGCACTGGCGAGACGAGGCAGGCGCACTTGGGAGGTCCTCATAGCTGTCAGATTTGTGGAGGATGATGATGACATGCAATGAGGTGTCCCGATAGATCCTCATATCGCAGTTGTGAATGTTTGACTCTAGTTTGGCTTATGGCAGCGCCAGTACCCTCTGTGAGAATGCTCCTGTCATGGAGATGCAGTGGAGGCCCTAATAGTCGCTCGATTGCAGGAGGATGACGACAACATGCAGTGAGGACACTCCATAGATCTTCATACAGCCTCTGAGAATGTCTGACTCCTGTCTGGCTGAGGGCAGCTTGCTTGCGCTCCATGATCAGGTCCATCTCAGAGACGCAGCCATGAAGCTTTAGTCACATCTGATGCCTTCAGCACCTCAGCCTTTCAGGAGCTGGTGCACAGCATCGCTGGCTGCAGATGCTGGTGTGATGGGAGCCAGCCCCACCTTAAAGGTGTTGAGAGCACACAGAAAGTATGAGAGAACTCTGTGGGGCCTGCCCACTTCATTCTAGCAACAATGACCAGCACCGCCGAGATGCAGGCATCAGTAATGTTTCCAGAGAGTGTGGGGCTGGACCATCACTGTGGTCTGAAGGCTGCACAGAGCACAGGGAAGAGGCCTGGACTGAGGCACCTGCATTTTTATTTTGTGTAGAAAGGTTTCACATCTGTGTGACAAGAACATTGCGCATCAGAACAAGGAGCCACAGGCAGGTAGACATTCTTAGTCTATTGACAATAGTGAACAGTATGTACAAGTGATCAAAACCCAGGCTGTGCAACTACTTATACCTAACATTCCTAATTCTGCCACTACGTCTTGGTGCTCCCCGGCCAGCCACAGCGGAGGTGGAGGCAGCCTGCTGACTGCAACACCCTGTCTGTGATGACTTTGGCAGGCGTCCTCTGGAGGGCTGAGACTTGGTGGGCTCCGGCCTGCTTTCGGGATCCTGCTGTGTGGCAGTGGCACCCTCCTCGGCCTGTGAAGCTGGAGTTGTGGAGGTCACAGGAAGAGGAGGTTCTGATGGGCTGGTCACTCCCAGAGTCTCCTAGGTGGATGGCCCTGGAGTGTGCACCTGCTGATCCTCCTTCCTATGGGTGCCCAATGACCCCCGGCTGATTCCGTGAGTGGAAAGGGTAGCTGGAGCATGATCGAGCTGCCCAGCAGCCCTCTTGTGTTGGAGGCCAACTATGGCATCAGAGATGCAGTTGAGCCCACGGAGCAGTGCAGGAGTGACATCTTGGACCAAGGTCTCCATTGCGACCGCCATCCTGATAGAGTTGACCTCGGTGTTTAGCAATGCCAGCACTATTACCTCAGCCTGAAGACGGATGGACTCCTTCATCGTGCCTTGCAATCTGAGGAGTGCAGCAGATATCCCTTCCTGATGTTCCCGAGCTCCAGCAACTGTAACATGACCAAGTCCAGAGGCTCATCATCTGACTTGGACTCAGCAATGTTCTGGTCTCCAGCAGTTCTCCGAGTGTCGGGGACCTGGGAAGTCCCTGCCTCCGCCTGCTGTGGATCAGACAGTGCGATGTGCTCACCGGATTGTGATCCCAGGATTATTCTAAAGCTAGGTCCCACTGAGGTATGTGTCTCTGCGCTGGTGGAGGGTGTGGGTGAGCACTGTAACAGGACTTCAGGGAGGGTGCCTTCAGATTCAGAGGTTTCTTCGGGGCTTGATTGGAGGCCCTGGGTCATGGACTCTGTCGGCTGCTTAGCAGATGTGCCTGCGAAATCAAGGGGAGATAATTAGTCCATAGCATTGGCCCGTGAAAGAGGACACACGATTCTCGTTGTCTGATGGATGTTGCATTGCTGGAACCTCACTTGAAAGAGCAGCGCCAACTTCACCGTCAGTACAGGACCGGTCCTGGTCATCGCCGACCAGCTGGATGGCTCTGTTTTCGAATTCTGTCAGAACTTTGGACTCCGGCATCCCTCCACCTGTCTGCAACCTTTCCCTCCTGTTGTGAGCCAGTTTATCCTGCATGGATAGAGATGGGGAGAGTGTATCAGGATGCCTGCTGGGCCAGATGATAAGTATGCCTGGCCTGTGTGGGTGGTGAGTGGACCCGTGGATGGGATGAGGACAATGACGGTGTGTGTGAAAGAGTGAATGGTGATGTCCTTGCACTGACAGTGAGTGAGGGCCCTGTGGATGGGTTTGTGAGTGTGTGAGTTGGAAGTGATGAAAAGAGTGACTTACCCTGGTGGAACGGAGGAGATCATTCTTGCTTTTGCGGCACTGGGTGGCTGTCCTCCTCTGCAGGGTATTTGCGATGACCATCACTGCCACCGGCTCCCAAGCTGGGTTGCTCACGTTGCTGCCCATCCTGTGGCCACAGCACATCCCGGCGGATGCCCTCCACAGCATCCAGCAGTCACTTGAGGGACTCGTCGTTGAAGCCGGGATGCTGCAGCCTTTTTGCCTTTAGTGGCCATGTCTCCCAGGCAGCGGTGGTGAGCTGGTGGCATTGAGCGTTTTGCTGGCGACTGTCTTTTAATCATGGCGGCTGGCGTGATGCAACAGTGGGGTGATGGCGGGCGGGTGAATGAGAGCCTGCCCACCATGGAAACGGCATGTTTCGCAGGAGAGAATAAATAATGAGGCAGGCTTGGGGTGATACTGCATGAAAACTCACCATTTTTATCGGCAGGTAGAACTCCATTTTACCCGCCAGCTTCCACACTCAGCGCAATTCCAGGAAAATTCCGCCCTAGTTCTGAGGCTTGAAGTGGGGCAAGTGAAGCATGTTTCAATGAAATACCATTTGAGGAGCTGGTCGTGATCATGGTATCATCAGATTTGCTAGAAATATGGAAAATGACAATGTACAGTCAAATGTAAAAATACTTATCTCATGGAGGACTAATTTCAGTGAGTTGAAAAGGGATCTGGCCCAGGAGGATTGGAATAAAAAAATTGGTAGGCAAAACAACAATTGAACAATGGGAGACTTTCAAGGAGGTGGTGGTTTGGGTACATATTAGACACATAATCACGAGGGGGAGAGCAAGGACATCCAAAGCTAAAGCTTTATTGACTCAAGATATAAAGATTAGAATGGAATAGGAAAAGAATGCTCACGATGTAAGATCCATGGTACAATACAGAACCAAGCTAAATACAGCAAGTACAAAGGAAATGTTAAAAGGGAATAAGAGGATCAAAGAGAAAGTACAAGAATAGATTAGCAGGTAACATAAAAGGGAATCCAAAAGTCTTTTCTAAACAAATAAATAGTTAAAGGACCGTCAAAGGAAGAAGGGGACAATTAGGAAACAAAAAGCTGATTTTCTTGTGGAAACAGAGGTCATGCATGGCTGAAGTATTAAGTAGTGCTTTACTTTAATTTTTATTACCGAGGAGGATATTAATAGCAATAATAATAATAATTGGCAGTCCCTCGAAGTGGGGAGGACACTCGCCACAGAGTCCTAGAGAAGAGAGAGGGAGATAGGGAGAAAAAGAAAGGGGGAGACAAAGAGAGAGTGACTGGAAGATATAGGGTGAAGATAGTGCAAAATAAACAAGGTGGAAAAGGGGATGTAAAAGATTAAGGGAGAAACAGCATTAAAAGGGGAAAACAAAGATCCAAAAACCACATTCCACATCGGCAGTCAGGCATTAGTCAGTCGGTTGGTCAGTCTGTGGTGGTGGGGCTTGCATGCCTTCTTGAGCTTTCTTTGTGCTCTTGTGTCCTTGACCTTTGCCATTTGCCCTGCTTCAAAGCCAGCTACACCTTGGTGAAGAAGGGATTGCCATTGTGGGCGGTCCAGCGCACTCTCTTCCCCGCTGTTGTCACTAACCATCACCAACAGATGGATACAAAAGTCGAAGTCTACAAGGCAGTCGTCCTCCCGACACTTCCTATGGCTGTGAAACCTGGGTGATGTATCGTCGACACCTGAGGAAGCTTGAGGCATACCATCAGCATTGTCTATGGAAGATCCTACGCATCACCTGAATGGATCGCCGTACAAACACGAGCATCCTCCAGAAGTAAGGCCTCCTCAGCATAGAGGCAACCATTCTCGCACAGCAGCTGCGCTGGACAGGCCACTGCATCAGAATGCCGAACACTTGCCTTCTGATGTGCGCTCTCTACTCCTAGCTCATGACTGGTCAAAGATCGTAGGTAGGCCAATGCTAATGTTTCAATGAAGAGCGTACTAATGTCACAGTAAAGGAGGTAGTAGTGACATTAGATAATTTAAAAATAGATAAAAAGGAAGTACTTAAAATGTTGGTAGTGCTCAAAAAATAGAATAGTTACACAGATTGGATTAAATGATTTCTAAATTACAGAGGGAATTAAGGGTAGATATTGTAGAGGCTCTGGTCACAAATCCTTCAATCCTCCTTACATTGTAATTTCTATGTATTTTAATGATGCAGAAGGCTTTTCAAACATCTCCCCCGACCTGTCCAAGGACCAGAAGAACTCTGCCATTGTCAAGGCGGAGTGAGCAAACTAGGATTGTTATGATATGCCTTAAAGGGGCAGCAGCATGTCATCACCAGAAAGGAAGTGTGCCATGTGTTCCAGCCTTAGTTTCACTTTCACCCTTGAGCAGAACACAGCAGACACAGCACAGCTCTGAGGTCTTCAAGCTTTCTATCCATGAATACATGTTCTTATGTGCCTAGTCTGAATAAATGAACCCATTACATGTTCACACAGTCCATTATGAGTGATTGGTGCCTTTATATCATTATTAAAATACGACAAGGATGATGTGAATGTCTAACAAGGGAGCTATGGATAACCACAAGTGGTTTACTCTATCTTATTCATCTTTATCTTAATTTACAAAAGTGTGGCAGAGTACAGATAACTACCTCATCATGATTGCCAATGACAACTGTCTGGATGGCCGGCAGCCATTTGAATAATTCAAGCCTGATTGTCAATCGCCAGGTGAAGATTAATAGAAAAATACATCTTGCTGGCCAGAGGGTGGGAATTTCCACCAGCTAAGCTTGGACTCTCCCAAACTTTTACAAGGAACTTAATATAGTTATCGTCTTTTGTGAACAGGGCTTCTGTCATTTGCTGGATGCACCTATGCACAGATGAGTGACAGATATTCAACTCATCTTTGCCAACCTGAAATGATCTTGGTGAAAAGAAGTTCAGTGCAATGCTAGTTTTCACTGTTTCTTGCGTTGGATTGGGGCAAAAATCATCTTCTAATAGAGCAAAGGTTGCCTTGCCACTTCCAAGGCAAAATGGACTCATCAAATCCATTACTGTTCAGGTTAGGCCAAATGTGTTTTAAAGAGTCACTAATCCTTAGGCACTAGTTAATGCCAAGTGGATTCCCTCCTCTTCCTGTGCTGCCTCACCCCTCTGACATCTAAATGTACTCTTTCCTCCAAATAAACTAGGTATATTGGGATTCTAAAAAGTAACTTGCATTGCAGACTGCAACTGCAAACTGCAAATCTCTCACGGGATTAAGCCAGCTTTTTAAGATACCCCAAGCAGAAGACAAAAATCTTTATCAGTACACTCTGGGCAACTGGCGTACACTCTCCTCAGAACTACACTGTAAGAACACTACCTGTAAAAAATACCCTGCTTTCTGCATTCTGCTTTTTACGAAGTGAAAAACAATTTATGTGAATATATTTTGAAGGTTTCAATATTAACACTTTAATACATATGCAAGCAAACATGTAAATACTTACTTGCCACATATGAGGGCTTGCATCGTATCGTTTTAGAGTAGCATGTCGTGACATGGGGTCGGCTATTTTGTCCTGTATTGTATCTGCTGGTTTGATTTTTGGTGCCAACTTACAGTCCCAGTTAACATCCTCATAACTCCTATACATTTAGGAAAAATATATGTTACAGTCGACATTAAAATCTGATAGATATGAATGGGTAAAACTCATCAATTGAGAACCAATAAATGGCAACAAGTGCAACTGACTTCAAATTGGGAGGTGATTACTTTAGAGACTAATTAGATGTCTGAAAACAGAAAGCACAATTCTTATAATATAGACAAATAAATCTAGCTGCAGGATATTCTGATGGGTTTCAAAAATCTTAAAATAGTGGAATTTTGTGGTACACGTAACAAAGCAACTAAGCCAGAATCTTACGTTGATCGGGCGGGCGCACGCCCGACCTGAACGCACATGAAATTGAGCGAAATGAAATCAGGCATGTGTCCCAACATCATTGCGCACATGAGCAAAAGAGGTTGACAGGTGCACGCAGGAGTTGGAGCCGCCCCTGCCGACAATTAAAGAGCCAAGTAAGGCCATTAAAAAGCCTATTGTCCACAGTTTTGCATTGCCCATGCGATTTTGCGCTCATTGCACAGGAAAAATGGGCAAGCGGGCAGCCCGTTTTTAATGAAACCTCACCAAGGGCGGGATGAAATGTCCGGGGTGAAATGTAATAAAAAGTGATATCTGGGGATTGATGTTTTTTGAGTTCTGCTGTCAGGTGCTTGAATGTGCTGCAGAGACAGTTTGCTGCATTAATTTCTTCTCATTTAATTTGTCCAGGTCTGCAACTCCTTGAGGCAGCTCCACAGCAGCTGGATGCCTTCAGGGAGCTCACTAGAGGCACCTACCTGCACCCTCACTTCTGTTGGTGCCCACCCTCTTCCCACCCCCTCAGCAGTACTGAGGCTTTCTCAGCATGTGTTTCATACTGGCTGACCGTTAATTGGCCAGCCAGCCTGAAATTGCGTTCGGGCGATGATCGCAGGCAGAAGCGCATTTTGCAACCGCTTTCAGGCCCGCCAACTTGGCGTGTATGCTAAGTGTGAAATTCAGGCCCTAGTATATGTTGATTGTGTAGCAAATGAGGAATGGTGAATTAGTAGATACAAAGCAAGTGATATTGAAAACTTAAAACCCTATAATCTATCACAAAATAAAAAGTTATAGATTATCTCTCTAGTTTAAGGTTTACTTTTACAAATATCACTTTGATTTCTACAACACATTCCCTTTATTCAAATAAAGAAATGATCAATTTTTAATATTTTCAGCTTTCTTGGAAACTCATGAATCATAGAACAGTTCAGCACAGAAAGAGGCCATTCAGCCTGGTGTGTCTGTACTGCTCAGTGCAAGAGCAATTTACCTAGTGCCACTGCACTGCTTTTTCCACCTCGCCCTCCAAATATTTCCTCTTCAGGTAATGATCCAATTTTCTTTTGAAAGCCATGAATGAATCTGCCTCCAGCACACTCTCAGACAGGGCATTCCGGATCTTAACCACTTGCTGTGTAAAAAAGCTTTTCCTTGTATCACTGTTGCTTCTTTTGCCAATCACCTTAAATCGATGTCCTCTGATTCTCGATTCTTCCACCGTGAGAACAGTGACACGGATGGGTGCAAGTTTAATATAAAATTTCCTATTTTCTTCAACTGGAAAAGAAAACTGGAGCTACCCAACTTTGTGCTCCACAGTTTGATGTTGAAAACTGAGGAAAGAAGGTAGCTGAGATGTAAAGATTTGGTGAAGTCAATCTTGTAAATGTTGACATAGAAAATTGTGAAAAGAGAAAGGTGCAGAATAACCATGATGAGAAACACCATGATAGTGAGGGACAATGGTTCCCTATAGGCAGATATAGGTTTACTGGCAGAAAGAAGAGCAGCAAGGTACAGCCAGATGGGATGACCCTTTGGCACTGTAGGTGGGGTCCATTTTACAGCAGTGAAAGCTCATATCAGGGTAATAAAAACAAACTGTCATTTTGCATGCCAGATGTGGTTTAAGAGGTCATAATATTTTCTCCTGATTTTCTTTTTGTCTCTCCACCAACAATAGCTTACATTTATATAGTGCCTTTAGTGTAATGAAACATCCCAAGGTGTTTCAGAGCATTATATAACAAAGTAGGACATCGAGTCACATAAGGAGACATTAGTTCAGATGACCAAAAGCTTGATCAAATAGGTAGGTTTTAAAAAACTGTCTTAAAAGAGGAAAGTGAGATAGAGAGGCGGGGAGGTGTAGGGAGGGAATTCCAGAGGTTGGGCTAGATAGTTGACTGATAATGGTGGAGCAATTATAATTGGGTATGTATAAGAAGCCAGAATTAGAAGAGTGCAGATATCTTGGAGAGTTGTGGGGTTGGAAGAGATTTCAGAGATAGAGAGGGGCAAGGCCATGGAGGAATTTGAAAACAAGGATAATTTTAAAATCAAAAGTTACTTGAACAGGAGCCTACATAGGTCAGCAAGTACAGAGTGATCAGGGAATGGGACTTGGTGCAAGTTAAGGCACAGGCAACAGAGTTTTGGATGACCTCAAAGTAGGGTAGAATGTGGGAGGCTAGCCTGCAGTCTGTTGGAATGGTTGAGTATAGAGATAACAAAGGTATGGGTGAAGGTTTCAGCAGCAGATAAGCTGAGACAGGGCAAAGTCGAGCAATGTTATGCAGGTGGAAAAAAGTCATCTTAGAGATGGCACAGATTTGAGGTTGGAAGCTCACCTCAGGGTCAAATCTTGTTTTACTTCTCTTAAAAAATGTTCTTAGCAACTGTCAGGTTGGCTTGGTTAATAAACCTGCCACCTGTGAGTCATAAGGCGAAGACTAGACACATAGAGCAGAATTTTCGGGTCGGCAAGCGGGGGCGGGGCCCACTCGCCGATGCGTAAAATGACGCACGATGATGTCGGGCGTGCATCCCGGACTCATCGCGATATTTCGTTCGGCGGCCACGCGCTGGAGTCGGCTGCACGCCTGCTGAAATGTCAACGGCCAATAAAGGCCATTAAGATATCAATTAAAGCAGTTAAGAATGCTGCCCGTCCAGCTTTGAGGTTGACGGGCAGGCAAAGAGCCCAGGTGGCCTTCGCATTTTTCATGGAGACTCATCCATGGGCAGGATGGGGTTTCATGAAGTGTTTATAAACTGAATGAAACTTTTTTAAAATTCATTAACATGTCTCAGCTCATGTGACACATGAGGGGACTTTTAAAATTTTTTAAAAATGTCTTTATTTACATATTTAAAACTTAAACTAATCTCCTTGAGGCACCTCTGTGCCTCAGGGAGATTTCTGCACATGCGCGAAAAAGCGCAGGCCCCGATTCAGGGAACCCTCCCCCCGCACAGGGAGCACTCAGCACTTCTGGGCGCGTGGCCTGCCCACGTAAAATGGCAGCGTGGACCCGATCGGGGGCACCGATTGGGTCCGCACCCGCCCCCGATCAACGGGGGAAAATTCTCCCCATAATCTAGGCCAGGGATTCACAACCTTTTTGATTTTGAGGATTCTCTCTTATATTATAAAAATTCCACAGATCCTTGTCAATCTATGTATGTATATTTTTCTGTATAAAAATGTGGTATACAATTAAATAAAGAGCTGACACAGAAATGATGGGATGACTGGCTTCCTTTGATTATTCTATGAAAGATGATCCACCATTTTTGTACCATAGGAAGCCCATGTGAAACCATTTTAGAAATAATCTGAAGCTTTGGGCCATTCCTTTTAACCTTCCTTTCCATAGGCAGTGGATCCCTTGTTGAGAATCCCTGATCCAGGCTGATACCTTAAAGCAGTACTGAAGAAAGTGTTGCACTATTGGAGATGCAGTGTTTTGGATAAGACGCTACAACAACAATAGCATCTTTAATGTAATAAAGCTTCCCAAAGCACTTTACAGTACCATTATCAGACATGAAGGGGAGATGGTGGTGTAGTGGTAATATGGCTGAACTAGTAATTGATAGGCTAATGCTCTGGGGACATGGGTTCAAATCCTACCATGGCAGCTGGTGAAATTTAAATTCAATTAGTAAATCTGGAATTGAAAGCTATTCTCAGTATTGGGGACCATGGAACTGTCATTGGTAGTTATAAAATCCCATCTGATTCACTAATCCACTTTAGGGAAGTAAATCTGCTGTCCTTACCTGGTCTGGCCTACATGTGACTCCAGACCCACAGCAATGTAATGTCTTAACTGCTCTCTGCAATGGTTGAGCAAGCCACTTAGTTCAAGGGCAATTAGGGGTGGGCAACAAATGCCAGCCTTCCTAGCAATGTCTGCATCCCATTAGAGAATAAAAGTTCTGACTCAAACTTACATAGGAGATATTAGGACAGGTGATAGAAACTTGGTTGAAGAGGTGATTTTTATGGAAGGTCTTAAAAGGAGGAAGGAGAGGCTTGGCGGGGGGGGGGGGGGGGGGGGGGGGTGAAATTCCACTGGCAGCTGAAGGTAGGGCTGTCAATGGTGGAGCGATTAAATCCAGGGATGTGCAAGAGGCCAGAATTAGAGGAGGATTGTTGAGCTGGATGAGGTTACAGAGATAAAGCGGATGGAGGGATTTGAGGATGAGGACTTTAAAATTGAGGCATTGCTGGACCAGGAGCCAGCATAGGTCAATGAACACACACAGTGATCATGACTTGGTGAGAGTTAGGATATGGGAAGCAGAGTTTTGTATCAGCTTAGGTTTATGAATGGTAACAGATCATCAAGTAGGGCATTTGAATAGTCACGTCTAGAGGTAACAAAGGAATAGATGAGGATTTCAGTAACAGATGCGCTGAGGCAGGAGCAGAAATGGACAATGTTATTAAGTTGAAAGTAGGTGGTCTTGGTGATGCATTGTACCTGTGGTCAGAAGCTCAGTTTAAGGTTAAGTAGGATGTCAAGGGTGTGAATGGTCTGGTTTAACCTCAGACAGTGACCAGGGAGATGAATGGACTCAGTGGCTATGGAACGGGCTCTGTGACTGAAACAATGACAATGGCTTCGGTCTTCCCAGTATTTGGCTGGAGAAAATTTCTGTTCATCCAGGATGGGATGTTGAACAAACAGAATGATACATCAGAGACAGTGGAGGGGTTCAGAGAGGTAGTGATGAGGTAGAGCTGGGCGTCATAAGTTTGCAATGTGAAATATAATGTTGCATTTTCCTTTCAGATAATGTCACCGAGGGTCAGCATGTAAACAAAAAATGGGAGTGGGCCAAGAACAAATCCGTGGGGAACTCTAGAGTAATTGTGCAGGAGTGGGAAGAGAAGTCATTGAAGGTAATTCTCTGACTCCAACTGGATACACAAGAATGGAACCAGACATGGGTAGTCCCATCCAGAGGAGAGAGGCTGGAGGAAGATGGTATGGCCAATCATGTTAAAAGCTGGAGGCAGGCCCAGAAAGATGAGGGGGGATACACTGTCACATAGGATGCCAAACCGAGTTTACCTTGTCAGGTGAACTGTACAAAAACTAGAGTTGTTCTCGGAACATTTGTAGGAAGAATAGTTATTCTGGGCATTCTTGAAAATCCAAACTCATATCATTTGATGCTGTGACATTTTAGATACAGATAAGTGACTTCATCATCCTAATTTGGCCATGTTTCCAGTTAAGACTATGGTGCTAGTCAATCTGCTCATAAGCAAAACTGCAGACTAATAAGTTCATCAACGTATTGTACATAGTAATCATTGATCCTGTGTAAAAGATGATCCCTGACTTTTGGCCAAAAATTCCAAACTCTTTCTACTTACCACCCATTCGCCGCTGAAGTCAAACTCACCCTGGTGCAAACCTTTTTATAGAATCATAGAATAGCACACCGTCAAAGGCAGCTGTTCAGCTCCTCGTGTCTGCACACATCAACAAGTGCTCTCAAGGCTGCCACCTCACTAATGCATGCTGCGTTTCTGCCAATCCGATCCTCTAATATAGCAACACAGTAATAAGGAGGAACAGCAGATACACAGCTCAGTTCAAACTTACAGTCGTTGAAATTGCAGAGCAGAAAAATAACTGTGCTGCAGCTAGAGTATTCAAGATATCAGAGAAGAACGTTAGAGATTGGAGGAAGCTCTCCACACAGCGTAAGAGGATGCCTAAGAATAAATGTGCAAATAGGGGAAAACTTGCATGTGGCTACAGCCAATGATATTGCCAAAATGGGCTCTCAGTTTATCCTGGATCTATCTGAATCTTCACCATGAAACAAGTAAGAAAATTAGGCATTGCAAATTTCAAAGATAGCCCTGATGCTTGTTTTGTGTTTAAAGATAACAGTTCTCTCCTAGTATCTTCCTCAGAGTGGGGTCTTTATTGAACTCATCAAGGTGTCCTCTTACAGAGAAACTGCCTCGTGGCAGATGTCACATGACTACGGCAGATCAGATTGGACATGTAACACTGTTGCATTTCAAACCCAAACATCCCCCTTTTCATAACGAACAAAAGGTATGAACATTCCCTTTTTCCTAATGAACGTGAGTTACCCAAATTATCCACAATGCGACCACTATTTGCACGCATTAACAACCTGGTTGTTATTCTTGTCTGTCACTGCACATGCATTGCATACATAGTTGTTAAATTGTGCAGGTCTCTTAATGATGCACATTCATATTGTTATTGGCTGTTTGTCTGGCTGATGTTCCCTCTACGCAGAGTGTCGTTCCCGTGGGACTTGTTGCCATGGTAACTATTGTGGTTCCATTGCCGTGCTGGGGACATGTGGATCTCTGGGATTGATGCTAGTTCTGTACTCAGTACAGCTAGTGAGATCCCTTCTTCCTGACTGGATGACTGTGGTCAAGGGGAATCACTAGCTGATTGTATATGCAGTATATTTGGTCATTCACTTCTACCACATACAATCGAGCTGACAATTTCCCTACGCAGGTCCCAAGTTTCTACGTGGGCTGAATCCTGTTGAGAGTGTTGAAGGTTTGTACCCTGACTGGCTCTCCAATGCTCAGCTCTGGCAATGGTTTGGCAGTCCTGTCAAAATGAAGTTTGGCTTTCTGCCATTTCACCTTGATTTTTTCACTCACGCCTGTTACTACTTCTGGTTTCAGTAACTTTTTTGCTATTGGAAGAGTAGTTTGGGTGCAGTGTGACATTAGTCTTTGGACTGGACTACTTTCCGTGCCTTCAGTTGGTGTGTTTCTCCACTCGAGGACTGCTTTGTGTACATCTGTGCTAGATTTGTAGGAGACAGAGGGTGATGACAGAAAGCTGCTTTAGTGACTGGAAGCCCGTGTCCAATGGCGTACCACAGGGATCTGTGCTGGGTCCCCTATTATTCGTAATTTATATAAACGACATAGATGACTATGTGGGAGGTAGGATTAGTAAGCTTGCGGATGACACAAAGATTGGCTGGGTGGTTAACAGTGAGGTTGAGTGTCTTGGGCTACAGGAAGATATAGACGGGATGGTCAAATGGGCAGATAAGTGATAGATGGAATTTAACCCTGAAAATTGTGAGGTGATACACTTTGGAAGGAGTAATTTGACAAGGAAGTATTCAATGAATGGCATGACACTAGGAAGTTCTGAGGAACAAAGGGACCTTGGCATGTGTGCCCATAGATCTCTGATGGCGGAGGGACATGCTAGTGGGGTGATGAAAAAGGCATTCAATCGAGGCATAGATTACAAAAGTAGGGAGGTCATGTTGGAGTTGTATAGAACCTTACTGAGGCCACAGCTGGAGTACTGTGCGCAGTTCTGGTCGCCACATTATAGAAAGGATGTGATTGCACTGGAGGGCGTGCAGAGGAGATTCACCAGGATGTTGCCAGGGATGAAACATTTAAGTTATGAAGAGAGGTTGGATAGACTTGGGTTGTTTTCGTTGGAGCAGAGAAGACTGAGGGGTGACCTGATCAAGGTGTACAAAATTATGAGGGGCATGGACAGGGTGGATAGGGAGCAGCTGTTCCCCTTAGTTGAAGGGTCAGTCACGAGTGGACACAAGTTCAAGATGAGGGGCAGGAGGTTTAGGGGGGATGTGAGGGAAAACTTTTTTACCCAGAGGATGGTGATGGTCTGGAATGCACTGCCTGGGAGGGTGGTGGAGGTGGGTTGCCTCAGATCCTTTAAAAAGTACCTGAATGAGCACTTGGCACGTCATAACATTCAAGGCAATGGGCCAAGTGCTGGTATATGGGATTAGGTAGGTAGGTCAGGTGTTTCTCACGTGTCGGTGCAGACTCGATGGGCCGAAGGGCCTCTTCCCCACTGTGTGATTCTGTGATTTGCTCGATTTCTTGGTGATTCCTTTGGTGATTTTCACTGCCATCTCAGCCTTTCTATTCAATTGGGGATAGTGCAGAGATGATGTATAGTGTTGAATTTCCCAACCCATTGTGAAACAACTGAACTGAGGACCATTGTCACTCATCACAATGTCTGGAATGTTGTAATGACTGAATGTGCTTTCAGGCATTCTACTATTTCTCTTGTCATCATTGAAGTCAGCTGGTCTAACTCCCAGTAGTCAGAATAGTCGTCGATAGCGATAAGATATTCAGTTCCTGCTATAGTGAAGAGGTCTACTCCTAGTTTCATCCTTGGTCTGTTTGGGATGTCATGTGTCATCAATGGCTCTCTAGCGAGTTTAGCTTGGTACTTGTTACAAGCATCACAATGGCCGATGTGGTCTTTAATTTCATTGCTCATGTTTGACCAGTGGAGCACTTCTCATGCCTTTCTCAGACTAGATTCAATTCCTTGATGGCTTGCATGGATGTGTTTCAGCATCTCTCCTTTCATCTCCTTAGGGATAATGACTCTATTTTCTTTGTATAAGATGCCATCTTGGGCTGTCAATTCATCTTGGAATGCCCAATATGCTCTTGTGGCCACAGGTGTGTCTTTGATGCTCTCAGCCCATCCTTTCATCACTACTTCTTGTAGTGCTTGGAAAGTTGGGTAGTTCACTTGATTTGAGCAAGGTCCTTGTCTGTCAAATTCAATGTCTCTGCCAGGTTGATGACTTCCAGATCATGTTGAGCTGCTGCTTCATGTTGAATCTCTGTCGGCACATTTAGTGTTACCAGCCAAGCTTTAGACTTGCTCCAGCTGAGATGAGTGGCTGTTGCATCCCATCTTTGATCTGGAACTCTAAATCTTCCTTCTTGCCATTGCATTGGGCTCTCAGACTAATTTGTCCTCTCAGTATGCGTATCATGCCATCATATAGCCTCAACCTAATTTTCGAGTGCTTCAGTGTTGGATCGCCATGCTGAGCTACTTCGCACAGGTCTATGAAGATCATGGTGTTGCATGACGCACCAGTGTCTATCTGACACTTCTTGTTCACTTGATACTCTCCTCCTGCAGTCATCATTGTAACTGTCATAAACCATTTCTCACCAATAGACTTAACGGAACCAACCTATTGTATCGTGTATAGTTCTTTATCAGACTCTTCTGCTGATACCTCTCCAGTGGCCATCTGTATAGGCTTGTTTTGCTTTTTTCTCACTGAACTCTTGTGTGTGAAATGATTCTGCTTCTTGCAATTAAAACACTGCTTTCCCCACACTAGGCAATCCTTCTTTTCCTTTGTATGATGTCCTCTGCAGTATTCCCTTCACTGCAGCATCTGAATCCTTCACTTTAGCCGTGATTGTTCTGCTCTTTCGGCCTGGAATGCCTCTCAGCATAATGTATCTCCTGGTCTATTCTGCCATATTCTGCCATACATGTACTCTAGCTGACGTTTTATAGGCTCTGCATTTTTACACACGTCTATCGCTTTCCTGAGCATAATCTTTCTCTCACTGAGGGGTCTCGTAGGCCTAAGGCTATTCGGTCTTTAATCAAATCAACTTTTAGCTGCCTGAATTCACATGATTCTGCAAGTTGTGCTACTGCAGTCACATACTGATTAATGATTTCCTGTTCATTTGAACTCTAGTGTTGAATACATAGCATTCATACATAAGGTTCACTCAGGGTTCAAAGCATTTGTTAAAGGCTTTCAAAATCTCTGCTGTCTGTTTTCTTTGTCGGTTGGATTTAGGGTGGTGTACAATTTGTAGCTGTCCCACCACCCCCACCAACTCCAGCAATGTTAGAGGGTGGCTATTCTTATCGGTTCCAGCTTATTAATTAAATCTGCTGCACGGTCATAGTTGTGCCATTGCAAGTGGAAAAACTGCCAGTTCTCTTTTTATCACCTTTCATTTCTACTGGAGCTGGGAGTGGAAAGTTTACTGTCATTTTAACTCGCCCAGTTTTTTACTTGCACCTTTTGGTATCTGCTTGCTTTTCCTTGTCCTTTTTCAGCAGCTTTTAGCAGATTTGAACATTTATGTGTGCCTTTGTGAGTTGTGTCTTCTCTGAAGAATTTCCAAGGTTTCAAAACTCTATTTTATCCCACTTCTGACACCGTGTTGTAATTTTAAAGACAGCAGCACTCTCTCAGTGTCTTCCTCAGTGTGGGGCTTTTATTGAACTCATCAAGATGTCTGCTTACAGAGAGACGATCTCATGGCAGAGGTCACATGATTAAGGTAAGCCAGGTAGGATATGTTGTCCTGTTGCATTTCAAAACCCAAATATCCCCCTTTTCATAACAGCAAAAGACACAAACAATGGTATAATAGGTTAATGAAGAGAAACAATCTTGCACTGTGACAGGAGACCAAGATTTCACAGCATCTTCCAGCAGAACTTGATGACAGGCTTACTGCATTTCAGCTGTTCATGATCAAAAATCAGCAAAAGAATGGATACAAATTGGCCTGTATTGGGAACATCGATGAGACTCCCATGAATTTTCACATGCCAGTCAGTTAAATACTGCGCAAAGTTGGAGAGAAAGCAGTGTTAATAAAGGCAACTGACCATAAGAAGAGTAGGTTCATCATTGCCTGGTTGTGTATGTGTGATGGGCTAAAGCTTAAGCCAATGCTGATATTCAAGAGAAAACCATCTCAAAACAGCAATTACCAAAAAGGGTTCACATTCACAATAAGGATAAGTGGATGACGGTTGCTTGATAATATGGCTGAGGAAAGTTTAGAGTTTCTGACCAGAAGGATCACGTAAAGAAAAAAATCTTCTCATCTGGAACATGTTCAGATCACATTTCTCAGTGGTGTTGTTGCTGAAGTTAGATCACAAAACAGTGATGTTGCAGTGATTCATGGTGGTCTAACCTGTTTTGTTCAACCACTGGATGTCTCTCTAAATAAACCTTCAAGGATGGCATGAAAAAAAAAGTAGAACGACTGGATGGTCGAAGGAGAGGAGACATTCTCCAAGGGAGGCAGCACACCGGCTCTGATGTTAGCAACCCTGTATGAATGGGTTGCAGAGGTCTGGGGTGAAATCAGAATGGAGATTGTCATCAAATTATTCAAGGAATGTTAGATATCCAATGCACTTGATAGCACAGAAGACAATTATTTGTGGAATGATAAGGCTAATGATGACATGATTGCTGATGAAGAGGAATATGATGACGCAATTTAAGAAGCAGAACAAGGCATGTTATTTGGTTCTGAAGACAAAGAGGAGGGTGATTTTTATGGCTTTTAATACACGTTCAGTGCATGCTCTGCTGATGAGAAGTATTCTTTCTGTACTGTGAAAAAAACGGAATGAAATTGTATAAATTTGTATATATGGCTTTTGTTTTTGATTACTTTGAGAAATTTGATGAATGTAGGGTACACAAATTAATGAGTCGCCATGGCGATTGTTATTTTATAAATAAAAATTCAATGATAAAAATACCTTTTGGCTCCTTTTACACTGCATTTTTGGTAGGCAGGAAGTCTCCGGCCTGGCAACTCTGTGGTAGCAAGATGATGGGAGAGGGTGGGTTTAAACTCCTTGAAACTATTACTCATGGAAAAGTCGACCCCTACTGTTTGGCTAAAAATTCAGTCTCAGGAACTTGACTTTTACACAAGCATATATGGTATTATGATCGTCCTCATATCGAATCTTCTTTCTCACATCCCACTTCCCTTCATCCCACAATCTATTCTGATTCAAATCTGCAGATGGTGCAAGCATGGAATGTTTACTTTTCTCCTTCCCTGCACCACGGCTTTACCCCCTTCTGCCTTTCTCCTTTCAGAAATCCAAGAGGTGCAAGCTGGTCAGGTAGTGGAGGAACACCAGCAAGAGAGGAAAGTTGAAGACACAGCACATTTGGCTTCCCAATCAAATCCATCGGCTCTGACACGGCATTTCTTAGGGGATATACCTAAGGTATACCAGAGGGTGAGCTCGCACATGGACCCTGGTGCAGGGCCTCAGATGAGCACTTTGATGGGCCAAAGTACAAAAGAAGGCGGATGACCATGCACAACAAAAAGCTCGGTGCGCTGGAAAGCCTGCCAGAAAGTCTGCAATCAAATCAAGGAGCATGGAGCAGCCCAGCAACAATGTGGCACATGGGTTTGCACAGAGTTTGGAACTCATGCTTTCCAGCATGAAAGTGGTAGCCAATAGTTTGCCCACTTGTGGACTCAACCATAATGTATCTTATGGCTGATGTTGCAGTTTCCATTGCAGCACAAGCAGCAGTCACACATCATCTGAGTGCCACAGTAGAAACTCAGACTGCTGCCATGCAACATCAGCTTACTGCCACAGAAGCTCAGGCAGTTGTTAGTGTGGCTGTGGATTGCAATGTCCTCTAATAGATTACTGGAATTGCTGAGGCTCCACCTCAAGGGAGGGGTAGTGGTTCCAAGAGCACAATGTGCTGTCCTCTGTCAGAAAAGCAGCATTCATTATCCCACCCCTGGCACTCTCTCAGTGCTCTTGCCGTGGCTTCCAAGCCAGCCAACCCAGGCAGGTGCTACCCACGTTGAAATGGTCAAGTCTGCAACTGCGTCTCCTAGACCCAGTGTTGTTCAAGGGGATCATCAAGGCCATCTGCAGTCTTCTCCGCTAAAGGTCAGTATCTTTCTACTAGCCACATGCTACAGCCACTGGGGTAGCATTACATAGCATTACTTGTGGCAGATGAAGCTGTTTGTGACAATACTGGTAGCACTGACCACCGTATAGTCCTTGTGGAGATGGAGCCCCATGCTCAAATTGAGGATATCTTCATCGTGATGTGTGGCACTACCACAATGCTAAATGGGATAGATTCAGAACACATTCACCAGATCAAAACATGGGTATCCATGAAGCACTGTGGACCATCAGCAGCAACAAAATTATAGTCATTACAAACTGTAATGTCATGGCTCTGTATATTTCTCACTACACCATTACCATGAAGCTAAGGGATCAATCTTGGTTCAATGAGGAGTGTAGGGGAGAATGACCGGGGAAGCACCAAGCATACCTAAAAATGAGGTACCAGCCTGATGAAGCAACAACAGAGGACTACATGCATGCTAAACAGCAGAAGCAGCATGTGATAAACAAAGTGATTCCATTACCAACGAATAAGATCAAAGCTCTGTTCAAGGGTAGGATAGGGCACAAAATATTCCTGGATACAAAGTGTTCAGGAAAATTAAGGAAGGAAAGAAAGGAGGAAGATTATTGGTTAAGGAGAATGTTACAGTATTGAAGAAAGATGTCCTAGAGGGGTCAAGGGCAGAATCAATTCAGTTTGAGCTAAGAAACAACAGGTGTACCATTACGCCACTGAGGGATATATTTTATAGGCCGACAATTAGTGGGAAAGATTTAGAAGAACAAATTTGCAAGCAAATTATGGACAGGTAAAAGAATTATATAAGTTCTAATGGGGCATGTGCATTATCTTAATAAAGATTAGGTTAGTAATAGCGTATAGGACAGAGGGGGAGAAGAGATCCTAAAGTGACTTTGGGAGAATTTTCTACTTTTGTATGCTTCCATTCAAATGAGGAAGAAGGTATTGCAGGGTCTTGTTCTGGGCAATGAGGTGGGTCAAGTGAATCTGATGTCAGTTGGGGAACAATTAGGGAACAGTGATCATTGTATTATAAGCTTTAACTTGACCATGAAGAAGGATGAGGAGCAATCCAGATGGAAAATTATTAATTGCAGAAAGACCTACATCAGTTGGGTGACAACGGATTTGGCCAAGGTAAACTGGAATCAAAGATTGGCAGATAAAACTATAACAGAACAACAGAGTGCTTTTAAAGAGGTGGCTCGGGTACAGTCAAAGTACATTTCCTTGAAGGGGAGACGTAGAGCAAACAAATTCAGAGCTCCCTGTATAACGTAAGAGAGAACAAGATGAAGCAAAAAAAGGGCGTGGATGACAGATGTCAGGTTGATAATACAATTGAGAATAAGCTGAGTATACAAGGTTCAGAGGGGAATTGAAAACGCAAGTGAGAGAAGCAAAGTCAGATAATGCGACGAGATTGGCAGCCAACATAAAAGGGAATCCAAAAGTCTTCTATAAGTATATAAAGAGTAAAAGGGCAGTAAAAGGAAGAGTGGGGCTGAATAGAGATCCTAAAGGGGATTTATACATGGAGACAAGGGGCATTACTGGGATAATAATGAGTATTTTGCATCTGTCTTTACCGAGGAAGAAAATGCTGACCAAGTCATAGTGAAAATTGAGATATTGGATGGGCTAAAAATCGATAGAAAGGAGGTATTAGGTAAGGTGGTTGCACTTAAAGCTGATAAGTCATCAGGACCAGATGAGATGTATCTGAGGATACTAATGAATGTAAGGCTAGAGATTGTGGAGGTATTGGTCATAATCTTCCAATCCTCCTTAGATACAGGGGTTGTATCAAAGGACTGGAGAATTGCAAGTGTTACACCCTTTATCAAAAAGGGCACAAGGGTAAACCTAGCAACTACAAGTCAATCAATTTAACCTTAGTGATGGGAAAGCTTCTGGAAACAGTAACTCAGGACAAAATTAACAGTCACTCTGACAAATACGGATTAATTAAGGCAAGTCAGCACAGGTTTGCTAAGGGCTAATCATGTTTAACCAACTTGCTGTAGTTTTCTAATGCAGTAACAGAGAGGGTTAATGAGGGTAATGCAATTGATGTGGTGTACGTGGAGTTGCAAAAGGCATTTGATAAAGTGCCACATAACAGGCTTGTCAGCAAAGTTAAATAAATGGAATAAAACGGACAGTGGTCGCATGGATCTTAAGTTGACTGAGTACCACGAAACACAGAGTAGTTGTGAATAGTTGTATTTCAGACTGAAGGAAGTGTTATGGACAGGAGGGGGTTAATTTTAACCACGCTGCTTTCTCCTGGCACCACCCATCCGTAAACAGAAAGGTGTTTTGATTTGCTCCCCCTTTTAAAGTGGTGGCATATTTCCTAACCCCTCAGCTTTGGCGTGATCCCATTTCAATTAATAACCCCACAGTAAATTTGTGATAGGATGAACTCAAAACACGGGAGGAGGGTCAAAATGTAGCCCCCTTTGCCCTCATACAGTAAAAAAAGGGATGGAGGAAAGAAAGATTAACAGTACAGAGGCCACAGATAAAGGAAATGATGTTTTACATGGGTTCCGGAGTACAGAATCAATGTCCAATGAGGTTACCCTTCAGTGAGGTCGGCAGGCTACAAACTGATACTGTATAATTCTCTTTTTTGGTGGCGTTGATTTCACACGATGGGAAGGGCATGCAGAGATGAATCAGTCTTGCAGGTGATGATACAGAAGTTCCAGCTGAAACAGTGTAGATGTGACCAGGTATTCAATCTGGACAAAGCTCCCTTTCTGTGTTGCTGCTAGTTAGATGGTAAAATGGCAGACTGAGTTTGCAGTACAGCAAGGCAATATGACTGGTTCCACCAGCTAGAGGTCTATGTCACATGACTCCCACCTTTTCACGGTGTCTTTGACAAAGGATGTGTATTCCTCTGTCTGGGTTCCCAAGATGGTTAAACGTTCCAACCATTGTGACTTGAAAAGAAGGTTGCAGGGTCCTTTGTCCTAGCAAACAGATCGCTTCCACTTGGTCCATCTGGGTTATGAAATGCCTATGAATTTGATCTCTGCAGCTCACAGGGAGTTGTTAGTGTCTCTTCAGAGATAACAAGCTGAAAGTTTCTGCGATACTGCCATGATAGCTCCTTTTGTTCAAGGGTTATAGACAGGCATAGCTTCAGCCATTTTAAAAGGTCTTTGTCCAGTTTTTAAAATTTTAGAACTTAGCCATGAGGATATCTATACATATTCTATAAAACTATATAGGCCAGAATTTTACCGCGCGCTGCTGGGTGCGTGCCTGACCCGTTGGGCATAAAATAGCGCGTGATGATGTCGGGTGAGCGTCCCGACATCATCAGGTACTTGCACGATATTTCGGTCGGCGGGCACATGCGAGCGTCGGCAGCACACCCTTTGGCCATTAAGAGGCCTATTAAGGCCATTAAAGTATTAATTAAGATAGATTTTTCGCTGCCCATCCAACGTTATGGTTGGCGGGTGGGTGAATCGGCCAGGCGGCCTTTGGATTTTTGAGTAAACCTCATCCACAGGCAAGATGAGGTTTCCAACATTAATTTAAAAAAATGTTTAATAAAAATGCTTTGACATAATTTTTACTATGTTTATGTTCATGTGAGTGAAACCTATGTGGGAACATTTTTTTCAGAATTTCCAAATCTTTCTTTTTGATCTTAAAATTCTTCAGCTCCCTGAGGCAGCCTTCATTGGGCGTTCCCCCATGCCTGCGCAGACTTCAGTGCTCGTCCTCCTCCCACCTCCTCTTTGGCAGTGCAGAGCCTTTTAGCTTGTGTTTCATGCTGGCTGGCCATTAATTTGCCAGGGGTCGATTATGGGTGGCGGACCGTTTCCTGGCCACACCCGGGCCCGCTCAATGGCCCAAAGACTCTGCCCATAGTGTGAGGTTTCAGTCCCCTGACAGAAGGCATATAGTGAGGTTTCCCAGGAGTCGGTGTAGGACCCCTACATTTCTTGATCTGTATTAATGGCCTAGAATTTGGTGTACAGCATACAGTTTCAAAATTTGCAAATGACACAAAAATTGGAAGTAATGTGACCATTGAGGAGGATAGGATTAAAGTTCAAGATTCATAAATGGGCTTGTGGAATGGGTGGACTTGTGGCAGATGAATTTAATGCAGAGAAGTGTGAAGCGATTCATTTTGGTAGGAAGAATGAAGAGAGGCAATAAAAAATCAAGGATAAAATTCTAAAGGGGGTGCTGGAGCAGAAAACCTGGGGTAAATGTGTACAAGTCATTGAAGGTGGCTTGCCGGTTGAGAAAGTGATTAACAAAGCATAAGGGATCCTGGACTTTATAATAAAGGTTAAATACAAAAGTAAGGAAGCCATGGGTGAACCTCTATAAATCACTGAATTGGCCTAAAATAGTGTTCAATTCTTGGAACCACACTTTAGGAAGGATATGAAAGCATCAGAAAGGGTGCAGAAAAGATTCATGAGAATGGTTCTAGGGATGAGGAACTTCAGTTATGTGGATCGGAGAACATACAAACATACGAACTAGGAGCCGGAGTAGGCCACTCGGCCCTTCAAGCCTGTTCCATCATTCAATAAGGTCATGGTTGATCTGATTATAACCTCAACTCCATATTCCCACCTACCCCTGATAACCTTTCATCCCTTTTCTTATCAAGAATCTATCTACCTCTGCCTTAAAAATATTTTAAAGACTCTGCTTCCACTGCCTTTTGAGGAAGAGTTCCAAAGACTGACGATCCTCTGGAGTCTTCTCATCTCTGTCTTAAATGGGCGACCCCTTATTTTTTAAATAGTGAAGCTGGGGCTGTTCTCCTTGGAGATGAGAAAACTAAGAGGAGATTTGATAGAGGTGTTCAAAATTATAAGGGGTTGGAACAGAATAGATAAGAGGAAACTGTTCCCATTGGTGGAAATGCTGAGAACCAGAGGACATCAATTTAAGCTGATTGGCAAAAGAAAGACAACTTCATGTGGAAAATCTTTTTAACGCAGCAAGTTGGTAGGGTCTGGAAAGCACTGCCTGAGAGAGTAGTGGAGGCAGGTTCAATCTAGGCTTTCAAAAGAGAGTTGGATAATTATCTGGAGAGAAAATATTTGCTGGGCTACGGGGAAAAAGTGGGAGAGTGGCATGTAGCCTGCACTGACCATGCTACTAATCGCTACAGACATTGGCAGGGGGCCTAAAATCATAACTTCGTAGCATCACTAACTAAACTGTACTGCTAAAAGTTTTTCTGTACCATTTAAATGGGAAGTCTGTTGTGTTGCAGCAGGTCCTAGCAGTTGTGCAGAAAGTTACTCTGAACTGGGGAACAATGAAGAATGACAATAACATGAGAGAACCCGGGTTCCAAGATTTTTGAATGCTGCACTGGAGGCCTCGTGGGAGGAGGTGGAAAATAGGAGAGGTGTCTTGTATCTGCAGAGGGCCAGGAGGCCCTCCAGACACGTGCTCAAAAGGCAGTAGGAGCAGAAATCTGTGGAGGTAAACATCAGGAGTCAAGCCCCGAGGATCTGGATGCAGTGCCGAAAGACTCAAGGACTTTACAAGTGGTCAAGTTTAGTGAATGCAACGGCCAGCAGTGAACTTGAAATCATCAAAGATGATGGTGTCCTCATGCTAAATCCTCCTCCTCACATCTCACCTCCCACTCAACTCTTACTATCTTCTGAGCTTACAAGTCGATTTTACATAAAATTGTTTCCAAAATTGTAACTCTTTTTATATTATACATGAAATAAAACAAAAAGCTTGAGTCATTGTATGAAAAATTAGTATTTTAAATCGTTTTCTCAACCATAATCCTGAGGTGTGAACATGCGGCAGGTGTAAAACTGTCCCCACACCACAACTTTGCCCTTCTGCCTTTTTCCCTTCAGATACTGAAGGAGGAACATCAACAGAGGAGTGAAGATGAAGACCAATGTTCATTCTAATTTTTTCTGTTGTGCACAGCCTCTCCATTTTTGTGTGCAGATGCTTTAATTTTTTTGCGTGGCCATACATGCATGGTATCTTAAAGGGGGCAGTTTGTAAGCAGCCGGCTCAGTACCTTCAGAGTTGCTGCACATTGCATGTTCACGAGGCTTACATGGAACATTAATGAAGACACAGTACCGCCACCAAACTTCACACCTGAAGCCACACGCTCAGATATAGACATATCTTAGAGGACAGTTTAGAAGTGGAGTCTGCAAGTGGTGAGACACTGGGCACAGGTGGGCTGTGGCCAAGTCAGGGGGAAGGGGGTAAGGGTAACAGAGGTGCTAGCTCATCAGAGGGGGAGGTCACGCACTGGCTCCACTTCAGAGAACTCAGATGAGCATTTCAACGGGGCAGCCTACAGGAGAATGCTGATGGGTATGCACAATAAAATCCTTCCTGCTTTGGGGAGTTTGTCAGAAAGCAAGCATTCAATGTCCAGGAGCAATTTTTTATTCTTTCATGGGATGTGAGCATTGCTGGCAGGGCCAGCGTTTGTTGCCCATCTCTAATTACTCAAGAAGGTGGTGATGAGCTGCCTTCTTGAATTGTGCAGTCCATTTGGTATAGGTACCCAGAGAGCCTTTCGAGAGGAAAGGATGGTGTGTGGCTTGGAGGGAAACTTGCAGGTGGTGGTTTTCCCATCATCTGCTGCTCTTGTCCTTCGAGATGATAGATGTCACAAGTTTGGAAGGTGCTGTTAAAGGAGCCTTGGCAAGTTGCTGAGTTGCAACAACATGGCACAGGCCTTGGAGCCCATCCTTGCCAGCATGAAAGAGGTTGCAAATTCCATTAACATGCTTGTGAGCTCAACAACACTGCAGCATCCGATGTCAGCATTCGTCATACCTACAAGAGGATTTTCCCCTCGGAGATTTGGGTGCGGGGCCCGCTCGCCAAGGGGAAAATGACGCGGGATGACATCGGGAGGAACCCTCGACATCGTCCCAGTCCATTTAAATCTTCAGGAAGGCGGGCGGACAGCAAAATCAGCTGTCTGCCCACCGACCTGTCAATGGCCAATTAAGGCCATTGACAGGCTAACTAACCTTGTTAAAGACCCTGCCCGTCCAAGCTTAAGTCTGGTGGGCAGGCCAGGAGCCCCAGCGGGCTTCTGATTATTCATGAAACTTCATCCACTTGCGGGATGAAGTTTCATGTCCATTTTTTAAAAAATTAATAAACATTATGTGTTTCTTATTAACATGTCCCATCTCGTGTGACATTGTCACATGAGGGGGACATGTTAATAATTTTAATATTTGTCTATTTTTTGACTTTTCTTACCTGTCAGTAAACTCCCTGAGACAGCACTTTGCCTCAGGGAGCAGTGCGCTCTT
This sequence comes from Cetorhinus maximus, assembly GCF_964194155.1. Taxonomy (NCBI): domain Eukaryota; kingdom Metazoa; phylum Chordata; class Chondrichthyes; order Lamniformes; family Cetorhinidae; genus Cetorhinus; species Cetorhinus maximus. The sequence goes on from NC_135881.1 coordinate 86,899,163, forward strand.
TTGAACGTATGCGCGAAAGAGCGCACTTTGACAGCTGGGAATTCCCCCCCCCCCAACACCCCGCACAGGAAGCGCATAGCGCTTCCTGTCGGGCAGGTCGCTGGGCACCTTAATTGGCCCACCAACTCAAAATGGCGGCGGGCCCCGTTTCGGCAGCAGGGGTCGGCTGCCCACCTGTAGGGGCAGCCAGTGGGGCCCGCCCGCCCACCAAGAGCAAAATTCTGCCTCTAATCTTCGGAAACTGACAGCAACCTCTGGAATCTGCATATGCAGAGTTATATGTGGAAATTGAGAAGTTGCTATCAGCGATTATGTGCTTCTGCAGAGCACTGTTGAGGTCCTCTCATAATGCAAACAATTGGAAATAATTGAGCTGATGAGAGCTTCCAATCCTGTACTCTTATGCTCACTGTGAAAACCCTTGAAAAGTTTACACTTTGATGAATGAGGTGTAACTGGGCTTTTAACAACATAGTAAGGTTATAATTACTGTTAAAGAGCTCCACTGGCTCTGAAAGAGTAATTTTATATATGTTGAAGTCATATTTCTCCATTATGATAAGAAATAACACGTTTTGAAAATTATTTTATTTTTATTTCATGTCGTTTTAGCTTCTCCCTTAATTCTATGGCCAGGGTTTTACGGCCCCGCTGCGGCATGTCTCATTAACTTAAAACAATTCATTAAAACCGTAACATCCTGCCGGGTGGGAGGGGCCGTAAAATCCTGGCCTATGTGTACGTTCCAATCATTTATTTGACTATCAGTAAAATTTAACATTAAAACTGAAGGGATTCAATGGTTTTTGCTTCCTAGTTTGCAGTCTGTAAGAATACTTCAATGTGACCGGCTGATTACCCTGTTTGATGCTGCTTGATGCCTTGAGATTCCCTTGAATTGATGCCAGATTCAAACTCACATCAATAAAGGGGAAAGTCGCACCATGGGATGCTTGATCTTTACGGGCAGCTTTCCTTGAGGCCAACAGCAAATGCCATTGCTTCGCTACTGCCCGCAAATTCCAATCCAATCGTTCTGAATTGTTGAAAATAATCGGTATTTAATGATTGACACTTCAGATCTATGGATATGGTGTGATAAATTAAAAAAATAAATCACACTTTTAAGCACTGTTTTTTATGGTATCTTTATCATTGACAGGAATTATGGTACAACATATGTTAATTATTTTTGTACTGAAAAGAAATATATGAAGCTACATCAATGTTAATTTACCTATATAAATATTATACTAAAAGTATTGTGAGTGGGATGTCTGAAATCACATTTACTGAGATAATCAAATGCATGTCTAAGTAGTGTAGATGTAAGTCTTATCACTTCAGGTATGTGCATCACATTAATCCTATATGTCTCAGAAATGTAAATTTTACAACTTGTATTTATGCAGTGCCTGTAACATAATGAAACGTACCACAGGCTTCATCAGAGCATTATAAAACAAAGTATGATATTGAGCCACAGAAGGAGACATTAAGTCAGATGACCAAAAGCTTAGTCAAAGAGGTAGGTTTTAAGAAGTGTCTTAAAGGCAGAAAGTGAGGTAGAGAGGCAGGAAGGTGTTGGGAAGGAATTCCAGAGTTTGGGGCCTAGGCAACTGAAGGCATGGCCACCAATGGTAGAGCAATTTTCATTGGGAATGTACAAAGAGGCAACGCAGACATCTCAGAGGGTTGTGAGGTTGGAGGAGATTACAGAAATAGGGAGGCTGAAGGCTACTGAGGGTTTCTGAGCATTATTTCCATGAAAGGCAAGTGCTCCAATTCAACTTATCCTAGGTCCCAGCTTGAGTTACTTCATGAAATCTCATTTATAGTACTATGTAAGTATTTTGCATACATATACAAGAAGTATCATAATTAAAGTTAGATGTAGAAAAATATCTTGCTGAGCTCCCCACAATAACCACTTCGGGATATTTATTGTCAAATCCAAATGCTAGTTTACACCATGTTCTGATTTTGTGAGCACACTGCATTACTGATGGGGTCTTGCAGGCAGTGACCCTGATGATGAAAATTGGTTGTCGGGCAGTTTGCAGGTGAATAATGCATAAGCTCATTTAAATATTAAAATTCCCTTTTTAATTGAGGCCTCACATTTTACATCTTTACCAAGGCTCTGCCCACAACACAATCCTTGTTTGTAAAAAATGGACCTACAGGAGTTCTGTAATGTAGTCTGCTAAAATCAGCTTTTTAAAGGGAGAAGGTAAAGATCTTTAAAAGACTCCTGTGTTTTCATGTTCACTTTGTTCCCTGCTTTACTCAGCTCTTCTGGGAAATGTTCTACTTTTGATATTCCCATTGACAATACTTTTCTTCAATATTTGTAATTCCTGCTAGGCTGACTTTGAATATAGCAACAAAACAAGAATAGGGTTCCAAATATGGTGCATAATTGAGATAAGGGGGAGGTGCTTGTGAGGAACCAACAAATGCAAGTGCGATGATCCTAGAGACATTTTGACCACACCCTGAGTGCGATGCATTACAGACAATCGGCATCATGGTTCTCAAATCAACTTCATAGCCTCATGAGGAGAAAGGTTTTATTTTATATTAATATTCAGGTCACACCTGACCTTAGGAATATTATGCACATCAGTGGTTATTATTCAGCAAGCAGATTGTAGGAGGCAACGTTATATGATGCACACATTATTTGAAAGAGATGGAATGTTGGCTGGATTGTTCTTAGAGAAACAAAGCTACCCTTTGCATGCACGGCTGGTGACTTCAGTGAAAAATTTGGTAACAACGGAAGAGCACCTTGGCTTTGATATAACAGCATCTGTTTGCTGTCCCTTGATTGCCAACCCCACACTTTTCCTACTAAAGTCACCAAGAAGTCTTGCAAGCAGAGCTAGACCACTTACGAGTACAGGGTGCTGACCCAGGTCCACCCTTCCACCAGGATCTCGTCCAAGACCATGAGTGTTATAAATTCCTTCATTGTCGACATTTTCGAGCACATCGCCTCTGAGGCCTCACAGCTCTTTCACTACAAGCGCCACACCATCTCGTCCAGGGAGATCCAGAGCACCATCCGCATCACGCTGCCAGGGGAACTGGCCAAACACATCATTTCCGAAGGCACAAAAGCAGTCACCAAATACACCAACACCATTTAGGTCTATCATTATAAAAATTATACAGCTGAGGTATAATAAAACAATGGGCAGAATTTAATCTGACCTCCTGCAGGGGATTGGGAGGCAGGTAGTGTCATAGAGTCAGGAGGGAAGGCAGGAGTAGAGTGTCCGTCGCCTGCCGATTCAATGCAATTCACTCAGAGGCGGAAAGGTTGAGGACGGCCTTCCTGCTCAGTGGCCAATTGAGGCTCCCAAGTGATTAAGGGCCACTTAAGGGTGGGGCCTGCCTGACTGGACATGGTGAGCCCAACTGCACTCACATGGGATCCAGGACAGTGTCCACAATGCTGTACCAGGCTGGGTACAGTCCCAGCTATGTCACTGCTCCTGGTGGTACTGCTGAGACTGAAGACTCTCTGAGGCGTGATCTCCATCCTTAAAGGGATGGGAGCTCCGATGCCGGGCAGTTAATTGCATGATGGCTCCAGAATCGGGTCGGGGCTCATGAAGACAGCTGACATGGGGTTTCCCCTTGCTATCCAGCCAGCCATCAGGGCCACTGCCCCCCAGATTAAATTCTACCCGGTATGTACAGAATGGCAATGATTTTGTACAGTGCTTGAAATGCTACTTTTCAGACAGAGTAAACTTTCCCAATTTAGGCTTGAGTTGTGCACAAAGAACCCCAAAAGAAATGTGAGGACCACTGTTACCATCATGTAGCTCCTAATGCAAGCACTCTTCTTTCTCATTTGAAGTCAGGTGTGAGGGGACTTTGTTCTTTTAGTCATTCATGGGATGAGTGAGTCGCTGGTAAGAGCAGCATTTATTTCCCATCCCCAATTGTCCTTGAGAAGGTGGTGGTGATCCACCTTCTTAAACTATTTGCATTACGTGTGGTGAAGGTACATCACAGTGCTGTTAGGGAGGGACTTCTAGGATTCTGGGCCAGGAACAGTGATATATTTCCAAGTCAGGGTGGTGTGTGGCTTGGAGGTGAACTTGGAGTCAGTGGTGCTCCCATGCATCTGCTGCTCATGCCCTTCTAGAAGGTGCTGTTAAAAATGCCTTGGGGAGTTGCTGCAGTTCACCTTCTAGGTGGCAAATACTGCAGCAACTGTGTGTCAGTGGTGGAGGGAATAAATGTTTCATGTGGTGGATGAGGTGCCAATCAAGCAGGCTGCTTTGTCCTAGAAAGTGCTGAGCTTCTTGAGTGTTGTTGGAGTTGCACTCATCCAGGCAAGTAGAGAGCATTCCATCACACTCTTGACTTGTGTCTGTAAATGGTGGCCAAAATTTAGGAAGTTAGCAGGTGAGTCACTCGATATGGAATATCCAATCTCTGACCTGTTCTTGCAGGCACAGTGTTGATGTGAGTGGTCTAGTTACATTTTTGATGAATTATGATCCTTAGGATGTTGATGGTGAGATATTCGGTAATGATAATGTTGTTGATTGTCAAAAGGAGATAATTAGATTCTCTCATGTTGGAGATAGTCATTGCCTGGCACTTGTGTGGTACAAAAGTTACTTGTCACTTCTCAGCCCAAGCCTGAATGTTATCCAGGTCTTTCTGTATCCAGGCATGGACTGTTTCAGTATCTGATGAGTTTCAGATGGAACTGAACACTGCATTATCAAACATCTCCACTTATGACCTTATGATGGAGTGAAGATCACTGATGAAGCAGTTGAAGATGGTTGGGCCGAGGACACTACCCTGAGGAACTCCTGCAGCGATGTCCTAGGACTGAGATGATTGTCCTCCAACAACCACAACCATCTTCCTTTGTGCTAGGTATGACTCTAACCAGTGGAGAGTTTTCCACCTGATTCCCATTGACTTTAGTTTGCTAAGGCTCCTTGATGGCACACTTGGTCAAATGCTGCCTTGATATCAAGGGCAGTCATTTTCACCTCACATCTTGAATTCAGCTCTTTTGTCCATGTTTGGACTAAGGCTATGATGAGATCAGATGCCGAGTGACCCTGGCAGAATCCAAGCTGAGCAAGAGTGAGCAGATTATTGCTGAATAAGTGCTGCTTGATAGCACTGTTGATGACACCTTCCATCATTATGCTGATGATTGAATGTAGACCAGTAGTTGGCTGGATTCATTCTGTTCTACTTTTATGGACAGGGCACACTCAGGCAAGTTGCTTCATTGTCAGTTAAATGCCAGTGCTATAGCTGTACTGGAACATCCTGGCTATGGGTGCAGATAGTTCTGGAGAACAAGCCTTCAGTACCACAGCCAAGAGGTGTCAGGGCCTGTAGCCTTTGCAGTACACAATTCATTCAGCTGTTTCTTGAGATCACGAGTGAATTGAATTACCTGAAGACTGGTGTCTGTGATGCTGGGAACCTCAGAAGGAGGCCCAGATGGCTCAACCACTCGGCACTTCTGGCTGAAGATGGTTGCTTCTGCTTCAGCCTTGTCTTTTGCATCATTAAGGATGGGACGCTTGTACAGCCTCTTCCTTTTTACCTGTGAGTAGCCTGAATTAAAATCCCTGAAAATGACTTATAAAAGATATGAGCCATTTACTACTTTCACTGGTATACAACTGTCAGTTTATGAGTAAATTCAATATATTTTGATATGAAAAACTTTAAAACGTGCCTGGTAGTGCTTATGCAACTAAGGAAATCAACGTAATTTGAAGAGCTTTTCCTCACCAGCATAATCAGCAGAAACTCACAATGTCGACCTGGAGGCAGGGCCAATTTTGTGGACATTTTGACAAAATTAATCTTAAACCAGCATAAAAGTTGTGGAAAACATAAACCTAAGTGTTTTTGGCTGTTTAAAATTACCCAGTCGTCTGGTATTATTGGTTCTGCCAAGATTACATTGACATTATTCATGTAAAGGAACGGAAACTCTAGGATAATCTTTTTATGATAGCTGGCCCATAAAGACGGAAAAGGTCAGTGTGAAAATCTAAGTGATATAGCGTATATTAATCATATTTCATGAGGCATGTTCTGAATTAGCATAATTTGTGCTTCAAAATTAGAGAGGAACTAAGAGCATTTTTGTAAACCATATTTTTAAAAAGCAATTTGCCATAATGTTCTACATATTCCTGGCCAAAAGCATGTATGTAAATTAAACAGTCAGACAATCTTATATGATAAAGTGTCAAATTTGGCAGAGAAATTTCAACAGCATTTATCGTCATGGTTAAACAGAATGACATTTGCTCACCTCTGGGTGGTTGTTGCATACATATATTTTCTTGCTGTTGCATCTCTCGTACTTTCAGATATTGCATCATATGAAGTCTATGATACAATATAGATAAGGCACATTTTACAATACACAAGACAAGGATTAAAAACTGCATAATTAATTGTAGACTGACGTTCAAACACAACATAAAACTTTGTATTAAAGTATCTGTGTTCTAACACTGTATTGACTGGTCATACCTGAACTGAAGGATCCACATTGAAGTTAAAAGTATGGGTTTTGAAAGAATCAGGAATTAAGTGTGGTGATGGTGTCACTCGGACTGGACTTGTCCAACCTAAAAAAAAATATTTATTTTACTTCAATCAGTAATTCTCCACTGAATGTGTTGCTACTGCATTCAGTTCTCCATCTTTAAGTTCTTGAACTGATGGAAGAGTTAAACAAAGAAACTCATTGACAATGGATGCTATTGAAAGCGTTTTGCTGATCAAATTATTTTTAAAAAAGATTCACAACAATTAACCAGCATATTAATATTCCTGTTAAAAAAACATGGAATTAAAAAGGACCATCATTTCATCAATCACACTCTTTGACAGGCCACATACAATTTATTCAGTTACGGAATCTAACACACCGACTTAACCACCTGTGGAAAAGTTCACTATAACCAATTCCTGATTCCCAAACATAATGAAACAAAACTCCACAGTATTCACAAATCCACTATTTAACCCTGCATGCTGCAAACAAAATCTCTTTCCATCTTATTTCCTCATCCCCACTCCTGGCCTTAGCAAAATTGCTACTGCATGTTTATCAACAGAGCCCTTACTGGATGAGTGAAATAGAAACAAAAAAATCCTGGAAACACTCAGCAGGTCAAGCTGCATCAGTAGAGACAAACAGAGTTAACATCGCAGATTAATGATCTTTCATCAGTACTGCAAGACATCAAACTAAACAGCTTTTGAACTAGTACAAAGCTGTGGAAAATGGGTCAGGAAAGGAACAAAAGGGTATGTGATAGGGTAGAGGGCAGGAGTGTTTAACTAGCAAAAGTGAAGATGGTGCAAGGCTGTTGTGATTGAACGTATAACCTGATCCACAATCTAATGGCCCCAAATGCGCCCAATTCTAAATCCTTTAACGCATTGGTAGACCTCGTGAAGACACATTTTCAGCCGAAGCCATCGGTAATGATGCAGAAGTTTAACGGGTCCTGGGAGAGTCTATCGTAACTTATATAGTGAAGCTGAAGCAGTTGACCGAGCACTGCAACTTTGGAGATACACTTAATGACATGATGAGGGACCGGTTGGTTCGTGGCGTTCACAATGATGTCATTCAGTGCCATTTACTCGCAGAAGTTAACATCGATTTGAAGCAAGCCATGGAAATTGCGCTAGCCATGGAAATTGCTGCGAGGGACTCACAGGTCTTACAGAGTGTGCAACATGGCGCCGTTCTTCAGTTGGGGTGAGAACCTGCCGTCAAGTGTGGTGCAAAAACCAGAGAGACAGCAGCAAAGCAAGAGGCAGTCTCTGCTGCTTGAAAAATGAAAAGGCCTAGTGGAAGCATTTCAGCGGTGACTCCAAAGTTAATTTGTTACAGATGTGGGGGTAACCATGTACCGGAAACCTGCAGATTCAAGAAGGGAGAATGCTATTACTGCCACAAAAAGGGCACGTTATAAAACAATGCAGGGAGAAATGGAGACAGCCCATCAAGCAGCAAACCAAGATGATTGAAGTGCATAATACAATAGAACCAGAAGCTGCCGATACTGATATCTATTCCCTATACAATGTCAAGCAGTAAAAACTGAACCAATAACTGTCACCATTCAAGTGAATGGGAAGCCTCTAATCATGGAGGTGAATTGGAGCTTCGACCACACTGGCGGGAGAGCACACATTTAAATACCTAAATAAAGGTACCAAGCCACTGAATCTGGCTTCACCTGTCACTATGATCATTGGAAGCTGTTGCCTACTGAACACAGTTACTGTGGCGATGCCCTTTATCTTCATTGACTCTCCAGTGTATGCCTTCAATGAGCCATAGTTTGTTCCAGATTCAGTGGCTTGGTACCTTCATTTAGGTATTTAAATGTGTGCTCTCCCACCAATATCCTATCCCAAGGACTTGTACTCAAAGCTAGCTGGAGGCAAAACCTACACCAAACTGGACATGAGCCATGCACACCAACAGCTAGAGCTGGATAGTACATCTAGAGGGTACGTAACCATCAACACACCCAAGGGCCTGTACCAATACAGACGCCTACCTTTGGTGTATTATCTGCATGTCCAATCTTCCAAAGGGCCACGGAAAATTTATTGCAAAGACTTTCCATAAGACCATAAGGCTAGGAGCAGAAGTAGGCCATTCGGCCCATCAAGTCTGCTCCGCCATTCAATGAGATCATGGCGGATCTGATAATCCTCAACTCCACTTTCCTGCCTTTTCCCAATAACCCTTGATTCCCTTACTGACTAAAAATCTGTCTATCTCAGCCTTGAATATACTTAATGACTCAGCCTCTACGGTAAAGAATTCCACAGATACACTACCCACTGAGAGGAGAAATTCCTCCTCATCTCTGTTTTAAATGGGCGCCCCCTTACTCTGAGGTTATGCCCTCTGGTCCTAGACTCTCCCACAAGGGGAAACAACCTCTCAGCATACCCTGTCAAGCCGCCTAAGAATCTTATCTGTTTCAATATGTTCGCCTCTCATTCTTCTAAATTCCAATGAATACAGGCCCAACCTACTCAACCTTTCCTCATAAGAAAACCCCGCCATACCCAGGATCAACCTAGTGAACCTTCTCTGGGCTGCCTCCAATGCCAGTATATCTTTCCATAGGTAAGGGGACCAAAACTGTTCACAGTATTCTAGATGTGGTCTAACTAGTGCCTTGTATAGTTTCAGCAAGACTTCCCTATCTTTATAACCCATTCGCTTTGAAATAAAAGCCAACATTCAATTTGTCTTCCTTATTATCTGTTGAACTTGTGTGTTAGCTTTTTGGGATTCATGCACAAGGATTCCCAAATCCCTCTGTGCTGCAGCCTTCTGCAGTGTTTCTCCATTTAGATAATATTCTGCTCCTCTATTCTTCCTGCCAAAGGGCATAACCTCATATTTTCCTACATTATATTCCCCCGAGTAGTCATATACCTAAAGGATGTCCTGAACACAGGGTCAACTAAATCAGTTTTTATTGGGTTTGAATTCTTCAGCTCCCTGAGGCAGCCCTCTGCCTTCAGTGAGCTTTCAGTGAGTGCTCCCCAGCACCTGCGCTGACCTCAGTGCTCACCCTCCTCCTGCCCCCACCTCGGCAGCGCTGAGCATTTCAGTGTGCCTTTCACACTGGCTGGCCATTAACTGGCCAGCCAGCTTGAAATCTTGGTCAGGAGCTGATCGTGGTCCACGGTCCATTCCCCAACCGGGCGATCGTGCCCTCCTGCCGAGCTGAAAATTCAGGCCTCTGTGCGGTGTTTCCACTTCCATTCACCCTTCCAGCATCAATCCTCTCATGGCACAGCCACACTTTCCTCCTAGTAAAGAGCTGGGGAGTATTTTGCTGCAGATCAATGGGGCGCTGAATGGCCAAGGCGAGGGTTTCAGTTGCCTTATTTAGGTGGCATTGTAAACCATTGACGAATGCCTGCATGTGCTTGCATTATTGCCACATTTGAGAGCATTCTTTCCATAGGCAAAGACATCATCCCAAAAAACTTCAACATACCACTCATGCTTGAAACAGACTCCTCCAATTTCTCTGCAAGCATGCACTGTGTGGCTGGAATGCCTGCCAGTACATTGGACACTCTCTGCTGCTGCTTCACAAGTAGCCTGTTCATCAACAGCCCAAGTAAAGCATCTGTGTTCAACTGAGCAGGGCTTGGAATATCTCGCCCCCTTCAACACTGACTCTCCACTGGTCTCCCTGTCTCCAACATGTGTTCATGCTCACTTGTGAGCATCAACTGCCAACCATCTTCCTTACAGGTCCCACTAAACCGAGCTGGTGCATGGTCAGAATGTGTCTTGTGATGGTGTACTCTGAGAGGGAGTGACCTCCTCTCAGGAGTTAACCGCAGCAGCTGCCAGCTGGATCACCTCATGTGGCACATGTGACGGGCCCGTGGGAGATAAATTGCATGAATGACTATGATCAACGTAGGCAAGTTTGATGTTATCGTTATGCACATTATCATATTTCACTCACTGTTGACATCAAGTTCATATGAGTGAGTGTTGTGGCTGTAAGAGTTTTAATTCTGCCACCAGGTAGCTGAGAGGGCCTCAGCTCCCCATCTCCGACAGATAGGCATGCTGAGATTCCACTTATTCCACCTCTGCACTTGGTAGCTGTGAGATATGGAGAGGATTCACCTCAGATTTTCTCTCTCTCATAATCTGTGCTCTTTTCTTCTCTCTTCTTCTGTAAGAAGGGAAAAAAGAGACCTGAGTGAAAGTGATGTCATGTGCTGAATGAATGTATGGAAAACATTTGTTGAGGGTGACTACGAGGGAGAGGATGACAGTGAAGACCAGTGGTGAACAGGCAGGTGGGGATGTGAGAAAGTGTACAGATAGAGAAGGGTGAGTGTATTTCCATGGTGAGTAGGTTTCAGGAGTGATATGCTGATGTAGGTTTGAGATGGTGGAGTGAGGAGGTTGAGGTGATATGCGCAGGATGCAACTTAATGCGCCATTGACCTCACCTTGTCTGCCCTGCTTGGGCCATTGAACTTCTTCCTATTATATCCAGGAATATGGCACCACACTTCTGCTGGTGACCACCTTCCCTGCTACCAACCATGCCATCTTTCCCTATCACTAGAGAACAGTCTATCACCCTGGCTCCTCGCAGCCCCCAGCAACACATGCAGGGAGGCATCACTGAACCAAGACACAGCCTTTGCCATCCTTAACTCCACTCTCCTAATTTCTTCCCTTTAGCTCCCAAGTCCAAACTCACTCAAATTGCAACTTTGGCGTGCCCCTTTAAATCCTGAAGTTGAAGCTGTGCCATGGGAGTCATCATCACACTCACTGACTCTAATTGATCGGGAAACCTGGAAATGACGTGGTCATGCAGTGACTGAGTTAAAATGCCACTGACAGGCGCGCTTCACTGATCCCTGGGCCAGGATTTTACGGCCCCGCCGCTGCCTGTCTCTCCCTGGCAGAACCGTAATATCCTGCCGGGCGGGAGGGGCTGTAAAGTCCTGGCCCTGGGTTTTCTGCAAACTACTGGAGCACTTCATTCCTAGCATGTCATGATCTTAAAATCCAGCCCCATGTGTGTCAAAAGTGGCTTTGATTCCTGTGCGTGCAATGCTTTTGCTGCAGTTAGAGTGAGAATAGCCCTTTGCATATTAGCATCAGCAGTGGTTTTGTTTCATAGCTTAACTGTTTCTCTTTTATTCATTCTTGTGTATTGGTGGGGCTATTGCAATTTTTGGAAAGTCATAGCCAACCATTCTAAATATTCGATGACTGGGGTTTTTGTTTTCACAACTCTTAAGTTACAAAGAATGGTGGAAGTCACATTGCAACATGTTCTTGACAAAGCATATGGATTTTTGTTGAAGTTACAATAAGCATCTATATCACTGGACAGAATAGTATTAAAAATGAATGAAAACAGTAATGTGATATCCCTTGTTGAGTATTCTGTGTAACTTCATCCTTAATTGCTTAATCCATGTTGTCCAATTCTGTGGAACTGGCTTTGTGGTGAACATACCAGCATTACAAGATCAGGTCCAGAATTCAACATGGATTCAATCTTTGATTCCCCCACTCGCCTCTTCCCCACAACCCTCCCACATCTTTTTGATGAGATGCTGGTGGGCCTTAATTTTGAACTGCGACTGTGGTGAAGGTACTTTCATAATGTTTTTAGATGGGTAGTTCCAGAACTTTGCCCCAGGGACAATGAAAGAATGGCAATAAATGTGGATGTAATTCTGCTCTCATCCATTCAGGTGGTGGAGAACATCTTTCGGGAGGTGCCGCTGAAGAAATCTTGGCTACTTGTTGCAGAGATTTCCGTAGATAGCACACACTGCAACCACAGTATGCCCATAGTGGAGAGAGTGAATGTTTAAGTTGGTGGATAGAATCAGGTAGGGCTGCATTTTCTGGATGCTGTCAAGTTTCTTGAGTGTTGTTGCACTGAACCCAACCAGGCAAGTGAAGAGTATTCTATCATATCCCTGATTTGTACCTTAAAAGTGGTGAGAACCCATCTGGTTCACTAATGTCCTTTAGGGAAGGAAATCTGCCACCCTTACCTGGTCTGGCCTACATGTGACCCCAGACCCACAGCAATGTGATTGACTCTTAAATGCCCTCTGAACAAGAGCAATTAGGGATGGGCTATAAATGCTGGCCTAGGCAGCAACGTCCACATCCCATGAACGAATAAAAAAAATTTGGAGAGTCAGAAGGTGAGCCACTCATCACAGAATGCCTAGCCTCAGATCTGCTATAATAGCCAGTTATCTGTCTAGTCTAGTTGAGATTCTGCACAATGGTCACTCAAAGATATTGATAGTAAATGGCATTGAATGTTGATGCTCTTGGAAGGGAGGAGGGAGTGGTGAGGGGGCAGCAAGGTGGTTAGCGTCTTAAAGTAAGAAAGTGAAATACTACTAGAGCAATCTCAAACCTAAAAACCCTCATTTCTGTCCAGCAGTGGTGGCAGAGTCCCACTTTTACCCTTGCTTTCCCAGGATGAAGCCATAATACTAAAGGGCCCAAATACACTTGGTGCAGACACAATTCCTCCTTTTATGGCTCCAGAAAGGTTGGCCTCACTTGTCCTAAGTTAAAGGTGCAGAAATAAAGACTTTAGGGCGCAATTAACTGTGCATGATGCTAAATTCATTCTTTTACCAAAACTCTCACAATATATGAAACAAAATATTGCGAGAATGAAAACTAATGTGGGGAACACGCATCATCATTGGGCGGGATGGTTCAAGGGAATGAGACAATGGTCATTCATGAAGATAAATACTACCCAAATTTCACACAAAGGACACTGCCCCCACCACACTGCTACAGTCCCCACCCAAGCTCTGGCCTTCACCCCCTGGCATACTGCTCCTAGACTCCAACAACAGCTTCCACCTCCTGCACTAACTCCAGTTACCCAGACCTTAGCATCCCGTCTCCACCCCACTTTCACCATTTAGCCCCTACCCGATCCCCAAACCCAGCTCCTATCCCTTCCCAATCCACAGTCCTCATTATCCAGTCCTTGCCCCATCCCCATTACCCAGTCCTTGCCCCATCCCCATTACCAAGTCCATGCCCCGTCCCCATTACCCAATCCCTACCCCATCCCCATTATCTACTCCCTACCCATCCCCATTATCCAGTCTCTCCCCTGTCCCCATTATTTAGTTTCTCCCATCCCTTGTCCTACCCCCATTATCCAGTCCTTCCCACATCCCCATTATCCAGTCCTTCCTATCTCCATTATCCAGTCCTTCCCTATCCCCATTATCCCAGTCCCTGTCCCATCCCCATTATCCATTCCCTTGATCCCCATTATCCAATCTCTCCCCAATTCCCATTATCCAGTCCCTGTCCCATCCCCATTATCTAGTCCCTGATCCATCCCCATTATCCATTCGATATTAGAGTCTATTATAAAGGATGTAATAGCAGACCATTTAGAAATGCATAATATAATCAAGCAGAGTCAGAATGGCTTCATGAAGAGGAAATCATGCCTGATAAATTTAGTATAGAGTTCTTTGAGGGGATAACAAGCAGGATAGATAAAAGAGGAACTAGTAGATGTAATATATTTGGATTTCCAAAAGACGTTCGATAAGGTACCACACAGAAGGCTACTTAGTAAGAGCCCGTGGTGTTGGGGGTTGTTTATTAGCATGGATAGAGGATTGGCTAACTAATAGGAGACAGAGAGTTGGAATAAGGGGGACATTTTCAGGATGGCAACCTGTAACTAATCAAGTGCCATAGGGATCGGTGCAGGGGCGAAAATTATTTACAATATATATTAATGACTTGGATGAGGGAAGTGATTATACTATCGCCAAGTTGCGGATGACACAAAAATAGGTGGGAAGGCAAGTGGTGAGGATGACACAAAGAGCCTACAAAGGGATATAGACAGGTTAAGTGAGTGGACAAAAACTTGGCACACGGAATATAATGTGGGAAAATGTGAGGTCATGCACTTTGGCAGGAAGCATAGAGGAGCTGAATATTATTTAAATGGAGAAAGACTGCAGAAAGCTGCAGCACAGAGGGGTTTGGGGGTCCTCGTGCATGAATCGCAAAAAGCTAGCATACAAGTTCAGCAGGTAATAGGGAAGGCAAATGGAATGTTGGCTTTTAGTTCAAAGGGAATGGAGCAGAAAAATAGGGCGTCTTGGTATAATTAAAGAAGTTAGCATAGAAAGGGAGGAGGTTCTAAGTGGTCTGGCAGGCTTAAAAATAGATAAATCTCCAGGCCTGGATGAAATGTATCCCAGGCTGTTGAATGAGGCAAGGGAGGAGATAGCAGGGGCGCTGGCAATAATTTTCAATACCTCTCAGGCCACAGGAGAGGTGCCAGAGGACTGGAGGACAGCCAATGTGGTACTGTTATTCAAGAAGGAAGGAAGGGATAAATCAAGGAACTACACGCTAGTCAGTCTAACCTCAGTGGTGGGGCAACTATTGGAAGCAATTCTGAAGCCAGAATTAATCTACACTTGGAGAGGCAGGGATTAATCAAGGACAGTAAGCATGGTTTTGTAAAGGGGAGGTCATGTCTGACCAGTTTGACTGAATTTTTCGAAGAGGTGACCGGGTGTGCAGATGAGGGCAATGCATTTGATGTAGTCCACTTGGACTTCAGCAAGGCTTCTGATAAGGTCCCACATGGGAGACTGATAACGAAGGTAAGAGCCCATGGGATCCAAGGCAATTTGGCAAATTGGATGCAGAATTGGCTGAGTGGCAGGAAGCAAAGGGTGATGGTTGAGGGGTGTTTTTGTGACTAGGTGCCTGTGTCCAATGGGGTGTTGGGTCCCTTGATGTTCGTGCTTTATATAAACGATTTAGACTTGAATGTAGGGGGGTTGATCACTAAGTTCGCGGGTGACACGAAAATTGGTGGGGTGGTAAATAGTGAGATGGATAGCCTTAGATAACAGGAGGTTATAGACGGGCTGGTCAGATGGGCTGATCAGTGGCAAATGGATAAGTGTGAGGTGATGCACTGGGGCAGGACAAACAAGGCACGGGAATACACGATGAATGGTAGGACCCTGGGAAGTACCGAGGATCAGAGGGATCTTAGTGTGCATGTCCACCGGTCCCTTAAGGTTGCGGGACAAATAGATAAGGTGGTTAAGAGGCATATGGGATACTTGCCTTTAATAGCCGAGGCATAGAATATAAGAGCTGGGAGATTATGCTGGAACTGTATAAAATGCTGGTTAGGCCACAGTTAGAGTTTTGCGTTCAGTTCTAGAATCAGCATTATAGGAAGGATGTGGTTATACTATAGAGAGTGCAGAGGAGATTTACCAGGATGTTGTCTGGGCTGGAGAGTTCTAGTTATGAGGAGAGATTAGATAGACTGGGATTATTTTCCCTGGAGCAGAGGAGATTGAGGGCAGACATTATTGAGGTGTGTAAAATTATGAGGGGCATAGATAGGGTAGAAAGGAACAAATTTTTCCCCTTGGTGGAGGGATCAATAACCAGGGGACATAGATTTAAGGTAAGGGGCAGGAGGTTTAGAGGGGATGTGAGGAAGAATTTTTTCACCCAGAAGGTGGTGGGAATCTGGAACTCACTGCCTGAAAGGGTGGTAGAGACAGATACCCTCATAACATTTAAGAAGTATTTGGATATGCACTTGTGATGCCATGGCATACAAGGCTATGGGCCTAGTGCTGAAAAATGGGATTAGAATTGTTAGGTACTTGTTTCACCGGCACAGACTTGATTGTCCAAAGGGCCTTTTTCTGTGCTGTACACCTCTGTGACTCTTTGACTCTAAAACTATAAAAGCCACTAGTTAGACCACATCTAGAATATTATGAACAGTTTCGGTACCCTGATCTAAGGAAAGATATACTGGCATTGGAGGCAGTCCAGAGAAGGTTCACTAGGTTAATCCAGGGTATAGAGGGGTTTTCTTATGAAGAGAGGCTGAGTTGGTTGGGTCTGTACTCAATGGAGTTTAGAAGAATGAGAGGCAACCTTATTGAAACATATAATGGGGCTTGACAGGGTAGATGCTGAGAGGTTGTTTTCTCTCGTAGGAGAGTCTAGGACCAGAGGGCATAATCTCAGAGTAAGGGGGCGCCCATTTAAAACAGAGCTGAGGAGGAATTTCTTCTCTCAGAGGGTAGTGAATCTGTGGAATTGTTTATGACAGAGGGCTGTAGAGGCTGGGTCGTTAAGTATATCCAAGGCTGAGATAGACAGATTTTTAATCAGTGAGGGAGTTAAGGGTTATGAGGAAAAGACAAGAGAGTGGAGTTGAGGATTATCAGATCCTCCATGATCTCACTGACTCGCGGAGCAGACTCGATGGGCCGAATGACCTACTTCTGCTCCTACATCTTATGGTCTTTTTCCTTTATCACCCCCATGATGCAGTCTCCCCCTATCTCACAGTCTGTACCTCCCACCCTGGCTCGGATGGCTGCCGCTGACACGGATCTGGAGTTCCAGCGGCCGGGTTCGGAATCCTGCTGGAGGAGGGAGCTGACGGGAATGGCGGTGTGAGCTCTGCACTCCCCGCCGGCCTCTCTGTAAAACGCAAAGTTGGGGATCCTCTTGGTGCCGGCCTCGGCGCTGGCTCCCGGGCTCTTGAAGCCGGAGCTGACGTCCAGCAGCTGCACCTCACGTCGGTGTGGAGCTAGCGGGTAAAACTCGTCCGGAGCCGACGCGTCCGGGCTCCAGCGGGTGAACGCGACATTATCCTGCTCCTGGAAACTGGTGAAGAAATGCCGGTCCTCGGGCCCCCTCACATAGGGGATCACAGTCTGAGCCATCGGCGCCGTTGGCCGGGCCAGGCTGACAGCCGGAGCCATGACCGCAGCTGCACCCTCAGCTTCCCCTTCCCAAAGCTCAGGATCCCGCAGTGAGAGAGCCAAGTGTGAGGGTCGGAGCTGCTCTGCTCCTGTACCCGGAGCCCAGGAGGAGAGTCCAGCACCGGGGCCAGGAGCCGCGTCCTGTCGCTGCTCGGCAACCGAGATCATAGAGGCCGGAGCCGAGATCATAAAGGAGCCGGGATCATAGAGGAATCAACCTCCGGCTGGCACAGGCAAGGTGAAGGAGAGAGTATAAAGGACAGCGTCTCCTGGGTAACAGACCACACCACCAGAGGAACCTGAGCGATTAGAATCAACTCTCGCTGTGTGGATCCTCGCTCTGTATGTCTAAACCCCAAGGCGCGGGTTAGCAAGGGCCAAGGATAAGTGGGATCAGAGGTACTGCTGGAGTATAACTAGATAAAACCACAGAGTTTACCACCCCAAAGTACTGGGTAGCTTTCACTGCTTGTTTGGTTATAGCCACACAAGCAATTTTCCCTCTTATCTCGCCGAGCTCACTCTGGCTGATCACTTTTGCCTTGCAGTGGCTGGCATGGCAACAGAGCCAAGTCGGGTGGACAGCAGCTATCAATAGCTACTTGGTAACAGCATGGTGCATGGTACAATTCTGTGGGTGCACTTCAATTACATCTCATCAAATCGTTGTACTGCCAGTTGGAGATTGGGAGCTTCAGCCTTATTGGTTCCTCTCTCTCAAATCCAATTATGGTAGATATGGAAGTCTGGGTATGTAAGCATGTGTTTCTCAGTCTGGAAGCAGTCTATGTGTTAATGAAGCAAAAACTAGACAACATTCAGGCTTGGGCTGATAAGTGGCAAGTAACATTCATGGTACATGTGACAGGCAATGACCATCTTCAACAAGAAATAATCTAACCATCTCCCCTTGATGCTCAATTACATTAGCATCACAGAGGTGTCAGCTCAGGTGGCTCAGTTCATAGCACCCTCACCTTTGAGTCAGAAGGTTGTAGGTTCATGTCCCACTCCAGGACTTGAACAAAAAAAGTCAAGAACTGTGAATGTACTCGAAAGAGTTACATTACCATAACTGAATTCCCCAGAATTCCCCTGAGGGTTACAATTGACCATAAACTTAACTGGACAGCCATAATTACTGTGCCTACAAAAGCAGGTCAGAGGTTGGGTGCTCTGTGGTGAGTAACTCACCTCCTGATTCGGCACAACCTGTCTGCCATCTACAAGGCACAAGTATCAACTCTCTCTTTCCTTGGATGAATGCAGCTCTAACAACACCTAAAAAGCTTGATACCTTCCAGGGCAAAGCAGCATGCTTGATTGGCATCCCGTTCACCACCTTAAACATTCACTCCCTCCACCATTGGTGCATAGTAGCAGCAGTATGTACCATCTGTAAGATGTACTAAAGCAATTTGCCAAGCTCCTTTGACAGCACCTTCCAAACTGGTGGCCTCTATCACCTAGCAGAACAAGGACAGCAGATACATGGGAACACCACCACCTGCAAATTCCCTTCCATGTCACACTATCCTAATTTGGAATCATATTGCTGTTTCTTTACTGTTGTTGGGTCAAAACTTGGAACTCCTTTCTTAACAGTACTATAGGTGTACCTATACCAGACTGCCATGGGCTCAAGATGTTTGCTCATCTCCACCTTCTCAAGGGCAATTAGAGTTGAGAAACAAATGCTGGCCTTGCCAGCAACAGTCGCATTCTGTGAATTAATTTAAAAAAAAACTCCTTACAGCATCTGGTGTCCCAAGTGTAAGAATCTCCATATTGGCTCCATGACAGTTAATTGTCTTCAGGAAGGTGAAAGATCCTATATCGGTAGCTTGCAACCTGCAACGTGATGTTTAGATATCTAAGCACAGTACCATAACTGGCTTAATCATTGCCTGTTGCATAAATCAAGTATCCATGAGATCCTTTGCCAAAAGGACTTGCTTCTCATGAGACTGATTTCCCTTTCCAGAGTAGTCAGTGACAGGCTTTCATCCTAACAATGCCATTCTTTATCCTCAAATCTATCTTACAGTTTGATAAAGGAAGGAAGACTTGCATTTATATAACACCTTTCATGACTACTGGACATCTCAAAGGGCTTTACAGCCAACGAAGAGTTTTGAAGTGTCACTGTTGCAATATATGAAACTTGGCAGCCAATTTGCACAGAGCAAACTCCCACAAACAGCAATATGATAAATACTTATCATATAACAGATAATCTGTTTTCATGATGTTGATTGAGAGATCAATATTGGCCAAAACACCAGGGGTAATTCTTCTTCGAAGTAGTGCTATGGGATCTTTTACATCCACCTGAAAGGACAGATGGGGCCTCATTTTAACCTCTCGTCTCAAAGACAGCACCTCTTACGGTGCAACATTCCCCCTGGAATGTCAGCCTGGGTTGTCGTGCTTGCAGAAATTTCCGCGGCCCTAGCCAGTTGTTCAAGTACAGCTACAACACTGGCATTTATACATCAATGTGGAAAATTGTCCAGGTATGCCCTGTACACAAAGAGCAGGACAAATCCAATTAGCGTCCCATCAGACTACCCTTGATCATCAGTAAAGCGATGGAAGGGATCATCAACAGCGCTATCAATCAGCACTTGCTGGTCACTAATGCTCAGTTTGAGTTCCACCAGGATCACTCAGCTCTTTCCCTCATTACAACCTTGGTTCAAACATGGACAAAAGAGCTGAACTCCAGAGGTGAGGTGAGAGTGACTGCCCTTGACATCAAGGCAGCATTTGACCGAATATGGCATCAAAGAGCCCTAACAAAACTGGAGTCAATGGGAATCGGGGGGAAAACTCACCGCTGGTTGGAGCCAGACCTAGTACAAAGGATGTTGGTTGTGGTTGTTGGAGGTCAATCACTTCAGTTTCAGGACATCACTACAGGAGTTGCTCAGGGTAGTGTCCTCGGCCCAACCATCTTCAGCTTCTTCAATGACCTTCCTTCCATCATAAGGTCAGAAGTGGGGATGTTCACTGATGACTGCACAATATTCAGCACCATTTGCAACTCCTCGGATACTGAAGCAGTCCATATTCAAATGCAGCAAGACCTGGACAATATCCAGGCTTGGGCTGACAAGTGGCAAGTAACATCCACGCCACACAAGTGCAAGGCAATGACCAGCTCAAACAAGAGAGAATCTAACCATCACCTCTTGACATTCAATGGCATTACCATTGCTGAATCTTCCACTATCAACAGCCTGGGGTTAACCATTGACCAGAAACTGAACTGGAATATGTGGCTACAAGAGCATGTCAGAGGTTAGGAGTCCTGACACAAGTAACTCACCTTCTGACTCCCCAAAGCCTGCCCACCATCTGGAAGGCACAAGTCAGGAGTGTGATGGAATACTCCTCACTTGCACTGGATGAGTGCAGCTCCAGCAACACTCAAGAAGCTTGACACCATCCAGGACAAAGCAGCCTGCTTGATTGGCACCACATCCACAAACATTTATTCCCTCCACCACCGATGCACAACGGCAGCAGTGTGTACCATCTGCAAGATGCAGGAACTCACCAAGGCTCCTTAGACAGTACCTTCCAAACCCACGACCACTAGCAGCTAGGAGGACAAGGGCAGCAGACACATGGGAACATCATCACCTGGCAGGACCCCTCCAAGTCACTCACCATACTGACTTGAAAATATATCTCCATTCCTTCACCGTCACTGGGTCAAATCCTGGAACTCTCTCCCTAACAGCACTGTAGGTGTACCTACACCACATGGACTGCAGCGGTTCAAGAAGGCTGCTCACCACCACCTTCTCAAGGGCAGTTAGATATGGACAATAAATACTGGCCTAGCCAGTACATCCCATGAATGAAGAAAAAAAACTCTTAGAGTTCTGAACCAAAGCATAAATCTTTCTGGAAATGTTTTATTCGATAATAGCTAAAGCTACAATGGGACTTTGGTATTACTGAAGAAAGATGAGAAGACTAAAGCAGTCTTTGGGCAGGATTTTTCGCTTAGCAGGCGGGCGTGGGTCCGACCCGCTCAAGCATAAAATGACACGCGATGATGTCGGGTGAGCGTCCCGATGTCATCGCGCACTCGTGCGATATTTAGGTCAGCGGGCATGCGCAGGAGTCGGCAATTAAAAGGTCATTAAAAAGTAATCAAATTAAATTTTTTGCTGCCCATCCAACATTAACATTACAGTAGGCGGGCAGGCAAAAAGGCCAAGCGGCCTTTGCATTTTTTTGCGAAACCTCATCCACGGGTGGGGTGAGATTTCAATCCATCATTAAATAAAATAAAAAAATTTCATCGTAATTTCTAACGTCCCCTTATGTGACAGAGTCACACAAGGGGACATGTTTTTAACATTTTAAAAATCTTTATGTTTAATTTGCGAAACCCTACAGCTCCCGGAGCAGCTCTGTGCCTCAGGGAGCTTTTCCAGTGTGCACTCGCGCTCATGCACAAAGTTGCACTCTCGCCCTCCTCCCCCCCACCCCCCACACACAGGCAGCGCCGAGCACTGCAGCACACATCTCATGCTGGCGGGCCAATTAAATCGCGGGCTGCGGGCGGCTTCCCGCCCACCCCCACTTGACAAGGGAAAGATCCTGGCCTTTGTGTTTTTTTTGGTCTTTTCCCTCTGCATCTCCAAAGATCTTCGTGTAAGTTGAAGTTTTCATCAATCAGAACTACTTAACACTGATATAAATCAAAATTTGGACCAGCCTCCTGTGCGATGTCCTCTAGAGGCTTGCTAACCCATTATAGAGCACTCTTGGAGATTATATAATGCTGTAAAATCCATTTTTCAAGATGGTAAAGTGTGTGCCCTCGAATCTAAATGACTCCATCAATGATGTATCATTTTTGGAAAAGAGTGCTGCAAATCTTCCAAGGACGCTTTTGCTTTTTTACTTGACTAAGCCTCTTAACTACCTTTTAGCAGCCTTCCTCTTGACTGTAATAATTGATCCCCGTACCCACCAGACTTTCAAAAAAACAGATTGACGTGTATACAGTGCACTGGCCCCCAGCCTCCTTAACTGGCCCCTGGCCTGCTCCACTCCCCAGCCTACCTTACTGACTCCTAGCCTGCACCACTCCCCAGCCTCCCTTACTGGCCTCTGGCCCGCACCACTCCCCAGGGTCCCTTACAGGCCCCTGGCCTACACTCCCCAGCCTCCCCTACTGGCCCCTGGCTTGCGCCACTCCTCAGCGCCCCTTACTGGCCTGTGGGACTTGCTGCTTCAAACCTTGCACTTACCAGGCTATTGACAATGAGGGGCGGTGGAGTAAATGACATGGGGAGGGCCACATTCAAGTTGGAATAGCATTGGTGGGGGCAGGATGGCATGAGGGATGGAAGAGTTGGGGGATGTTATGGAAGGGGTTGGAGGTGAGATAGATGGGAGAGGGGATGGGGAGATGGCATGGAAGGAGGGTTGGCATGGGAGTGGAGGGGGTAGAGATGGCAGGAGAGGAGGGGATAACATGGGAGGGGGAAAGTGAGTGTCCTGGTAGGGGTTTGGGATATCTTGGGAGGTATGGAATGGGGAATGGGATGGCATAGGAAGATGATGGGGGATGGAATGGGGTTGATATAATAGGGATAAAAGAAATGAGATGGCTATGGCATGAGAGTCATGGTATGGGAAGGATAGAATGGCACGGGATGGCATTTAAAGAAGTACTGTTAAAATAAAAATCTTAATTTCACCTCAATTGTTTATCTTTTATTAAAATGTTGGTTATATTTTAATTCAAGCAGTTCTTAAAGATATTTAATATGTTGCAGATAAACCCAATGCATTATGTAATACAGTAATATTGTATCAAAATGATATTAAAGCAATTTTCAGGAGGTTGTCATGAATGAACTTTTAGTCACATGATGTTTTATTTGTAGCCATTGGGCAATTAACCAGAGGTAAATGATCTCACCAGAAATTACCCTACTGACAGTTTATACCTAAGAGTTTAACAGAAACATTTTGCATAACGTATCAAGTTCTCAGAAACATCCCTGTGGCGATCAACAAACCAAAAGAAGCAAATTTTACTGAATGATCCCAATGAGAAGCCAATGGACAAGCTTTCACATTTTATAACCTTCACTTTAACAATCAAACCAAAATTAATAGAATTTAAATCTGAAGTAACAGGCAAATCATGGTCAATATATATGATAATTTCACATTAAATAGCAGATACAACAAAGAAAGATCTCACAGATTTGCTAGGTAGTCTACTTAACATATATGACAACAATTTCAGCCACAAGGTTCTCCAATGCTCTGATCTTCCTCAGGTAGAATTCCAGCTCCTTCAAAGATTTATCCATTAATTATCATCCAACAGCAGTTCCCAATCAATCCAAGTTCCATGGGTACAATCTTCAACTAAATGGCATAGTTCTCCAAAACCTCCATAACTGTGCTTACAACAGTCTTTATGGTGTGGATCCACCAGAAGCACCTATATCCGAACCCTCAGTGATAGCCCTGTGCACTGTATGGCCAAGCCCGGTCAGTCAAATACTATAAGTAACAGAAACAGCTACAACAACCTTATACTTGCCTATTGACAACTCCTGGGTAAGCCTTCATTTTCTTCAGTCTGCCTGTGCTGTGCCACTAGGTGCTGTGAGCTCAGATGATTCTGTGTCTTTATTGGTTTCAACCAGTTTCAGTTTCCCCAGAAACCTGAGGTTTCAGTTTCCCTTTCAGTTAGGGCCTGACTTAAAACTTACAAACTTTGAAACCAGGGTCAGTGCAACAGACCCAACAGAACATTCAACAAGTCATCTGTTCAGACAACCTCCTACAAATTATAGATCCCATCGTACAATGCAATGGTTAACCTTGGAAAATGCAATATTTAAACATAAATGCATTTCTGAGAAATAGTAACTTATTAAAGTTACAAATCTTTAGGAATAGAACTGCCTTAAATACAAACTGCCAGAGAAATGATAATTTGACCCAGTTCTAGGCCTGAGGCTTCTGATTAACAATAATATAATTAATACTCTTGTGTATTTTAAACAGTATATCCCCAGTGTTTTCCTTACCTAATAGAAAAATAACTAGCACATAACTTGAATTCATCATGGTTACAATTCTGCAAGTACAAATGCTTGAGACTCATGGGACTGGAGGTTAAAAATGTGAATACACAATACATAATTAAGAACGTATTCAGTGATGCTGAGAAACCATCAAAAGCTTCACAGAAGGAATAAAATTATTTCAAATTTAAAATTCCATATGATATATAACATCTTGAATTTTGTCAAAATGTTATGCTTGGATCAGGTTTTTATAACCTCAGATAAAAAAGACTACAGATAATTAGGTTCATAGCACAACTGGCATTAGAGACAGAAAATGAATTTGGGAAATCAGCAAATCTGTGGATCTCCAAGATAAAATTAAACAGTCTTCCTGAGATCAAGGATGCGGTATTTGAATGCCATGCAATCTAAAGCAGAAGCAATGTAACGGAGGTTGAGAAGCCACAAATGCAGACTCTGCACAGTGCCTCCCTATACAACAGTGAGCTAATTAATCTTCCTATCGCACTGAAGATGTGCACAAGCACCTGTTTCTTGGATGATGTGGAAATACAGAGGCATTTGGGGTTCAGGTTGGTAAGATTAAAAACAGTACCTCAAGTGGATAATGTCATTAAAAATGCTAATTTTTACTGGGCTTTATGACAAGAGATTTGTATTCTAAAATATGTGATGTAATTGTAAATGAACCTTAGAAAGACCACAACTGGAGTACTGTGGGCAGTTACAGTCTCCACATTATTGGGAAGATATTGAGGCAACAGAGGGTACAAAATTGTTGGGGGGAGGGGATGCAGTTTGAGATTCCTACCCCTGCAATGGAATCTGTCAGATCAGATTCACTCAGGTGCTGCCTGGGATGAAGTACAAATATGAACAAGGACTTGAAAAACTGGGACTGTTTCATTAAAATAGAAGATTTAAAGGGATGATTTTATTGAATTATTGAAAGATTTAAAGGTTTGATCAGGGAAAATAAGAGACTGTCAGATTTTCGTAGAGTTTGGTGGACTCTGGAGGTCTTTAAAAATGGCAACAGGACCAAATTTTGCGATTGCTGTCCCCATTCCCTGTACCAGCAATTTTCCTGATCTGACAGATTCCGTTGTGGGGGTAGGAATCTCAAACTGCATCCCCTCCCCCCAACAATTCTCATAGAGTTGAGACAGCTTCTCAAGAATTCATGGTTCATGGCCCCTTTTTGGAGTCGTGAACCATAGTTTAGATTTGGGAACCTTTTAAAATGTATGCTTAAAAGGTCTTACCCATGCCCCAGTGCCACCTTCATGTCCATCCATCCAGTATGTATTATGTACAGAGTATGAGCCATATAATAATAGTGGCAATTCTTGAAATACTTATGAAGGAAACATCCATTCAAAATCTCCTTTGAAAAAAACTGCTGCTCTCACAACCCTAAAGAAGTGTTAATCGGATAGAGCCATTATTGCATCAATAACAGAAGCTTTCCCTCACTTCACACCTCTTAATCTTGTCCAAATAAACATAGATACATTGAAAAAACAAATCAAAGAAAGAATAATATAACCTCATAAAGATGTCAACCAAAGCAAATATCCCACTGCCACATGTCTAAACAGATCCTTGCTAAGCCAACCCATCAGTGAGTTTTAGACCTCAGAAAAACATCCATAATGAAGTCATCTGAAGAAACAGATGACTGGCCATCTCTTTCTATTGAATCAGTTCCCGGATAGGGTTGCAAGAGCAACGGTTATATTCAAGAGATTTTTGAATGAGCCTTTCAAGAATTATCACTTATTATTTGGCTCATTGGTTCTGTAAATAGTGCATACTGGGTGAATGCATGTAGGGGGCCTGGAGGGCATTGAAGCGGCATATAGGGCATGGAGGGAATAGAAGGTGCAGGGAAGGCATGTAGGGAATGGAAGGGGAGTGCCACATGGAGGTGATGTGGGGGTATGGAAAGGGCATAGAAGATGCAGGGGGACATGGAGGGGCATAGAAGGGGCATGTGGTATTGGAGGTGGCTTGGGGGCATGGAGTGCATGTGTTCATGGAAGTGGCTGCGTGTGAGGGGTGAGGATCAGAGGGCCTAACACTCTTTAACACAACTGAGCCAAAGCCCCAGAGAACTGGGGAGGGCCTTCTCAGCACTAACCTGCCTCTGTGGCTACATTCAACCTGCTGCTGGGGTTGGTGAACCTGACTCAATCCCACCCCCGTCCCCTGGGAGGGAAAATAATGCACGTGGGGGCTATTTATGTGGAGACAGGGCTGCCAGGTCAAAATTTCCCAACTCGTTAGCAAAAACCCAGCTCACTGTTCCCAGTAATGAGGGAAATAGAACAAGGGAATGTTAATATAAGATTAAATATAAGAGATTTAGGAAAGAGAGCAAAAGGTTTTTCTTTCCATTGAGGGTTGTGAGGTTGCAAAATATACCATCAGAATTGTTGACCAAAGCAGTGAAAATATCAATACTTTGCAGCAGATTAGAATAAAGAGACGTGAGAACAGTGTAAGAACATGAGATTTGTACAATTGCTCATGTGGAGAAAAATTGCCAACATGAATTAATTGGGCCAAATGGCATGTTACCATATTTTAATTTCCATGTATTTCTCTCCTCCTCTCACCTTAAATTTCAAAGCATCCAGCAGAAGAAAATGGCTTTCTCAACTTTGCTCAAACTTTGCTTGGGGATGGATGAAGTTGAACCTGCTCAATTGCTTAGATTAAATCTTTAAGCCTTGGACTTCTCCTGCTCTGTAGTGCAGCCACCTGATTTCCTTACATGAAGCAAACCATCTTTACTAAGATAATAAAATAGGTGCAAACGCAATACCTCTAAACTGGAAAGATTGACGCTACATATGGAAATCTCCCAATGCCTTCCCTGCCATAGGCAAACAGCAAACTAGGGGTAAAGCTGAAAACAGCCAGCCAGGGAACCTTAATTTAAAATCAATATTTGTGAGCATTAGATTATTAGATTTTTAACAATGCTATTAGAACATTTTTAGGGATGCTTAAACGTAGTTTATCAGCTAGTCATTTTGACGAGGATCTTTCAATACTGCCCTATGTACGATGGGAGGCAGATTTTTCACCATGGCTGAAGATCAACAGGCGTTTGAGTGGCAGGACTCCCATTCACTCCAGTGGCTTCCTGCTGACCTAGCCAATTTCCCCACAGTTACGGTCATTTAGCTAAGATTGGTAGGGTTCAGTCCGAATTGCTTCCTCCTGCAATTAACATGGAGAGAGGGGGAGGAAAATTGCGATGGCAGGCCCCATCACTTGCTGCAGCATAATAGGGCTGGTTACCTCTGGGTCAGCTGAAATAGGGGGCAGAATTTTCCGTGCCCATTGGCGTTGGGCGTGTTTGGCGGCGTGAGCGGACAATATGGAGAGGAGGACAAAAATCGGTTTCACAATGTTGTGAAACCAGTTTGCAATCATCTGGTCTGCCCACGTTTCCTGCCATCGGACATCGGGAACTTCGTGTAAATCACCTGTATATCATTATAAACCTAGCTGACCAGAATCATCCTCCCACGCTGGATCATCTGAGTGTTGACGTGATTGCACATCAATGTGCTTCACAATTGCACATAAATGACGTGGACCTGGTGAGCTGCACTTCACTCAGCGCTTCGAGGTTTGTTTTGGGCAGTACTCGCAGTCATCAGTGCCAGGCTTCGCAGGCAGCATCACATCACTTTTAAAGGGCTCCACAGGCAGGTCTCTACCTACCAGTTCAGCCGTAAGGTGGTGGTGGCATTTCAATGGCTGCAGGGCTAGGGCTTGCTTGGGGAAGGGGGAGAAGTGGCATCAGGCAAGGGAACAGGTTGCAGGGAGAGGGCTGTACTGGACAAGGGGGGTATCTCAGGGTGTGTGTGGGGGCACAAGTTGATCTGTGCAAGTGGCCTCAAGATGGTGAGGGCTGAGGAGGCAGTCTCCAGCAGAGATGAGGCCAGATGGACATATGAGGACACGTGTGTGAGAATGGATGGCGATGTCCCATGAGTTGGCGGTGAGTGAGATGCCAGTGAATGTGTGATGGGCTTGAGTGTGTGAGTTTAGAGTGATGAGTTGGTTGCCTTAGCATGCCGGCACAAATGAGATCATTCATCCTCTTTCTGCATTGGATGGCCAACATCTTCTGTGCAACATTGGCCTTGACCACCACTGCTATCATCTACCAAGCCAGAGTGGTAATGATGCTGCCACCCATGTGGCCAGAGCAGGGGTAGAGGACATCATGGTAGGCCTCCACGGCATCCAAAAGATGCTTTAGGGGTGTGCCACTAAACTGGAGCTGCAGTGATCTTGCCTTTTGGGGTCATGTCTCTTTTGTAGCAGTCATGGGCTGGAAACACTGAGAGGTGTGCGTGTGGCTGCACTTAAATGTGGCCCTCGGCATAATGAAGCAGCGAGGTGATGGCAGGGCGGGCGAATTGGACCCCGCCTGCCATTGAAACGGCGTGTTTCCCAGGAATGCATGAATAATGAGGTGGGATTGGAACAATATAGCCTTGGTTCAAACATGGAAAAAAGAGCTGAACTCCGGAGATGAGATAGGAGTGACTGCCCTTGACAACAAGCATTTCACTGAGTGTGGCATCAAGGAGCCCTGACATCCTGGGGGTTACCATTGACCAGAAACTGAACTGGACTAGCCATATAAATACTGTGGCTACAAGAGCAGATCAGAGGCTGGGAATCTTGCGGCGAGTAACTCAACTCCTGACTCCCCAAAGCCTGCCCACAATCTACAAAGCACAAGTCAGGAGTGTGATGGAATACTCCCCACTTGCCTGGATGAGTGCAGCTCCAACAACACTCAAGAAGCTTGACACCATCCATGACAAAGCAGCCCACTTGATTGGCACCACATCCACAAACATTCACTCCCTCCATGACTGATGAACAGTGGCAGAAATGTATACCATCTACAAGATGCAGTGCAGAAACTTATCAAGGCTCCTTACGTAGCACCTTCCAAACCCATGACCGCTACCAACTAGAAGGACAAGGGCAGCAGATACATAGGAACACCACCACTTGCAAGTTCCCCTCCAAGCCACTTAACACCATCCAGGACAAAGCAGCCTGCTTGATTGGCACCACATCCACAAACATTTATTCCCTCCACCACCGATGCACAACGGCAGCAGTGTGTACCATCTGCAAGATGCAGGAGCTCACCAAGGGTCCTTAGACAGTACCTTTCAAACCCACGACCACTAGCATCTAGGAGGACAAGGGCAGCAGACAAATAGGAACATCATCACCTGGCAGGACCCCTCCAAGTCACTCACCAGCCTGACTTGGAAATATATCGCAGTTCCTTCAGTGTCGCTGGGTCAAAATCCTGGAACTCCCACCCTAACAGCACTGTGGGAAAATAGGGTTGGGCATTAAATGCTGGCCTAGCCAGTGACGCCCACATGCCGCAAATGAATAAAATAAATACGGCATGACAAGCCACCATTGTGGCTGGAGGGTAAAATGTTCTTTTTCCTGCCCGCTAACGCACTTAGTGCAAATCTGGGACGATTCCGCCCAGAGCCTTGGAAATTTATTTCAGGTCAGGGAGTTGACTTGATTGTCTTAGAGAACAGCAATGGTGTCACCAGGAACGTTTGGTATTCCGATGTTGCTGTGGTACAAAATGCAGGAAGTACACCTTGTTATTTATTTCTGTAATTTGTGATTTATTTTAATATGACCATCTATATTTAAGCAGATGTATAGAATATCTGTGCTCACTTTTGATGAGAAATCTGAGATTGGTGAAAGGTGTTGAAGAGTGGGTAGATTTTATATTCCTGCTCATTCCGGATACACCCAAAATCAGACCAAGAGAGAAAATCTCCCGTTAAGTCATCAGTGTTAATATTGGAAATCATTCAAAGAAAATATGTAATAATTCCATTTATAACGTAATATATAGACATAGGTGCATTATGAAGCACCTTAATGCACTTGAATTTATGTATTTCTGTATGTAATTGGAAAGGTCTAAAACCTGTTTGGCAGTCTTGAGCAGTTAATATTGAGACCATGAATTAAATACTATATAATTGAAATCTGATAAGAGCAGCTTCTTAATATTGTATTCCACCTCCCTTGAGGTGAAGGCCAACATTCTATTAGTCTTTTCTGATTACATTTTGTAGCTAACATTTAGTAATTCCAGTACATTATTTTGTCCTCTTTCTGCACTGTGAAAATGAAAATCACTTAACAAATCTGCCATTTCCTTATTATCCCCATTATAGTTTCACCTGCCTTTAATGAACCCACATTCTCCTGTACTATTCTATTTCTCTTAATGTATTTACCAGAAAAACCTCTGTCATTAGCTTTGATATCTCTTGCATTTTTCATATTCCCTTTTGGCACCTGATATTATTTTCTTTGTGTTGCTTTTTAATAGCTCTCCCAGTGTGCTGGAGTGCAAGTTTTCCTTGTCTTTATATAAAGCCTTTTCTTTTAGTTGATACTGTATCTTATTTTATTTGTTGACCACGGTTGCTTAACTACGCAAGTTGAGCTTTACCTTTGTCTTGAATGTACTTGTATTGTACAAATAGTCCTTTGATTACTTTGTAGATTTACCCACGAACAGCTTGAATTCAAAACTATGGTTTGTAACTCTCTCTTTACCTTCTCCAATTTATTATCAATTGCAGTTACATTATGCTCACAATTTGCAGGATGTTTCCTTACTATCAGATCGTTAACCACTCCTAGTTTGTTACACATCACTAAAATTTACATAAGGTACTTTGTCTGTTCTAAGTAGTTTTATTCAAGAAAATTATCCTGAATATATTCAAGATTCTGTTCTCCCAGTCAACGTGGAAATTAAATTCTTCCATTATACCACACTGTTTTTGTTACATGCTATTCTGATCATCATATTTATACATCTCCCCCATCCCCCACTTCCCCTGGACAGCATCACCACTATCAGGACTTCTATGAACAACTCCAACAGAGTTGCATTCTTTGCTATTCCTTAACTCTATCTATAGGGCCGGATCAATCTTTTGGATGGTATGGTTTCCCACCCCGCACCGAAAAAGTTGGCAGGGAATGCAACCCCACTCCTGCTGGCTGCCGTGCAGCCATTTAATGCTCCATGAAGAGTTAATTGGCTGGAGTGAGGCCTTCCACCTCCAACTCAGGTTGGAGTTCATCAGAGAGCTACTGGCCATCTGATTGTGCCACATTCATACACAAGTCATACATAAGCTATGCCACTGGGAGTGTGGCCACTGCAGGGACAACATTGAGTCCTACAGATCAGAGTGCCATGAGCTCAGGGTGGAGAGGAGGCCCTGAGGGGTGGCATTGGGCTGGGAGCCGGGTTGCAAAGGCCAGGGGTAGAGGGCCATCCGAGGGGAGGAGACTTTGGGGATGTTTCCCTTTTGCACCCGAGGGCAGAGCAGGCTAACTAGTCCTGCTCCCTCCCTCACAGCCCTGACCTCTTCCGACCAGCCTAACAGCTGCGGCTGGGTGGGCAGTAGCTCTTAAGTGGCCATTAATTGGCTACTTAAGTGCCTCAATTTAGGTGAGGCTGAGCGCGCCACCCTAGGCAACCCCCATCCCCAAAATCTCTGCCAGGTCGGGGGCAGATAGGGAGCGGGAAGTACACTGGCAGAATTTAACAGGCACCCATCTACAGAGGACTACAAAATTCTGCACATAGAGTTTCTATTGCCTTAATGAAATCTCTTCTTACTGCTGCTGTAATTGTACACCTTATTAATACCGCTACACTCTTCCTTTCCCAATTTGCCTGTCTTTTCTAAAGATCCTATGGCTTGGAATATTTAGCTTCCACTTTTTTTTATATTCATTCACGGAATGTGGGTTTCGTTGGCTGAGTCAGCATTTATTGCCCATCCCTAGCTGTCCATGTGGTGTTGCTACACCCACAGTGCTGTTAGGAAGGAAGTTCCAGGATTTTGACACAACGACAGTGAAGGAATGGTGATTGATATATTTCCAAGTCAGGATGGTGAGTGACTTGGAGGGAAAATTCTAGGTGGTGGTTTTTCCATGTGGCTGCTGCCCTTGTCCTTCTAGATGGAAGTGATTGTGGGTTTGAAAGGGGATGTCTAAGGAGCCTTGGTGAATTCCTGCAGTGTATCTTCTACACACTGCTGCCAGTGTTTTTCGGTGATGGAGGGAGTGAATGTTTGTGGACGGTTTCCATCTTCTTGAGTGTTGTGAGAGCTGCACTCATCCAGGCAAGTGGACAGTATGCCATCACACTCCTAACTTGTGCCTTGTAGATGGTGGACAGACTTTGGGGAGTCAAGAGGTGAGTTTCTCATCGCAGGATTCCTAGCCTCAGTCCTGCTTTTGTAGCCACAGTATTTATATGGCTTGTCCAGTTCAGTTTCTGGTCAATGGTAACCCCCAGGATGTTGATAGTGGGGGATTCAGTGATGGCAAGAGCGCTGGTGCAGACACAGTGGGCTGAATAGCTTCCTTCTACACTGTAACAATTCTCTGATTCTGTGGTAATGCCTTTGAACTTCAAGGGGCGATGGTTAGATTCTCTCTTGTTGGAGATGGCCATTGCCTGGCATTTGTGTGGCACGAGTGTTACTTGCCACTTGTCAGCACAAGCCTGGATATTATCCAGGTCTTGCTGCATTTGGACTGCTTCAGTATCTGAGGAGTCGCAAATGGTGCTGAACATTGTACAATCATCAGCGAATATCCGCACTTCTGAACTTATAATGGAAGGAAGGTCATTGCTGAAGCAGCTGAAGATGGTTGGGCCTAGGACACTACACTGAGGGACTCCTGCAGTGATGTCCTGGAGCTGAGATGACTGACCTCCAACAACTACAACCATTTTCTTTTGTGCTAGGCATGACTCCAACCACTGCAGTTTTCCCCCTGATTCCCATTGACTCCAGTTTTGCTAGGACTCCTTGATGCTGCACTGGGTCAAATGCGGCCTTGATGTCAAGGGCAGTCACTCTCACCTCACCTCGAGAGTTCAGTTCTTTTGTCCATGTTTGAACCAAGGCTGTAATGAGGTCAGGAGTTCAGTGGCCCTGGTGGAACCCAAACTGAATGTCAGTGAGAGGGTTTATTGCTAAGTAAGTGCCACTTGATAGCACTGTTGATGATTCCTTCCATCAGTTTACTGATGATCAAGAGTAGACTGATGGGGCGGTAATTGGCCGGGATGGATTTGTCCTGCTTTTTGTGTACAGGACATACCTGGGCAATTTTCCACATAGCTGGATAGATGCCAGTGTTGTAGCTGTACTGAAACAGCTTGGCTAGGGGCACGGCAAGTTCTGGAGCCCAAGTCTTTAGTACTATTGCCAGAAAATTATCAAGGCCCATTGTCTTTGCAGTATCCAGTGCCTTCAGCTGTTTCTTGATATCACGTGGAGTGAATTGAATTGGCTGAAGACTGGCATCTGTGAGGTTAGTGACTTCTGGAGGAGGCCAAGATGGATAATCCACTCGGCACTTCTGGCTGAAGATTGTTGCGAATGCTTCTGCCTTATCTTTTGCACTAATGTGCTGGGCTCCCCCATCATTGAGGATGGGGATATTTGTGGAGCCTCCTTCTCCAGTGAGTTGTTTAATTATCCACCACCATTCACGACTGGATATGGCAGGACTGCAGAGCTTAGATCTGATCCATTGGTTGTGGGATCTCTTAGCTCTGTCTATCACTTGCTGCTTATGCTGTTTGGCATGCAAGTAGTCCTGTGGTATAGCTTCACCAGGTTGACACCTCATTTTTAGGTATGCCTGGTGCTGCTCCTGGCATGCCCTCCTGCACTCTTCATTGAACCAGGGTTGATCCCCTGGCTTGATGGGAATGGTAGAGTGGGGAATCTGCTGGGCCATAAGGTGACAGATTGCGTTTGAGTGCAATCCTCCTGCTGCTGCCCACAGTGCCTCATGGATGCCCAGTCTTGAGTTGCTAGATCTGTTTGAAATCTATCCCATTTAGTACGGTGGTAGTGCCACACAACACAATGGAGGGTATTCTCAATGTGAAGGTGGGACTTCGTCTCCACAACTGTGCGGTGTTAACACCTACCGATACTGTCATGGACAGATGCTGCAGGCAGGTTGGTGAGGATGACGTCAAGTATGTTTTTCCCTCTTGTTGGTTCCCTCACCACCTGCAGCAGACCCAGTTTAGCAGCTTTGTCCTTTAGGACTTGGCCAGCTCAGTCAGTAGTGGTGCTACCAAGTCATTCTTGAGGTAGAATTTTCCCCCCGTTGGGGGGGAAGTTCGAGAGCGGGCGCACCTCCGATTGGCACCCCCAATCAGGGGTGCGCCGCCGTTTTATGTGGGCGGGCCAATTGTGGCCCGCCCAGCATGACACCCACCAGGAAGTGCTATGCGCTCCCTGTGCGGGCTGGGGTGGGGGAGGATTCCCTGAGCCGAGAGTGCGCTCTTTCGCGTATGCGCGCAAAAGACCGCACTCATCTCGCTGAGGATAAGTGCTGCCTCAGGAAGATCAGCTCCACAACAAAGAATCTTAAAAACAGAAAAAAAAATTTCCCTGACATGTCCCCTCATGAGACACTGCCACATGAGTTGGGACATGTCCATCACTTTTAAATACACTTTTATTACATTTTTAAAAACCTACATGAAACCTCATCCCGCCTGTGGATGAGTTTTCATGCTTTTTCTATTGCCCTTAAGGTTGGACAGGCAGGACCACTAATCACGTTAATTACTTTGTCAATGGCCTCAATTGGCCATTGACAGGTCAGCGGGTGCGCGGCTGATTCTGCTGAGCCCCACCCAACCTGAAAATTGAAATGAGGTGGGATGACATCGGGAGTTTCGCCATTTGTCATTTTATGGGTTGGCGAGCATGCACCGCCCCCTGCTCGCCGACTGGGAAATCCTGGCCTTGGTGATGGACATTGAAGTCCCCCTCCCAGAGTACATTGTGTGCCATTGCCACCCTCAGTGCTTCCTCCAAGTGTTTTTCAACACGGAGGCGCACTGATTCATCAGCTGAGGTATGTGGTAATCAGCAGGACGTTTCCTTGCCCATGTTTGACCTGATGCAATGAGATTTTGGAGTCGATGTTGAGGAGCCCCAGGGCAGCTCCCTTCCCACTGTATACCACCTCTGCGGGTGGGACAGGACATACCCAGGGATGATGATGGTGTCTGCGACATTATCTGTAAGATATGATTCTGTTAGGACAACAAGTCTGTAATCTCCCAATTTTGGCACTAGCCCCCAGCTGTTAGTAAGGAGGGCTTAGAAGGGTCGACAGGGCTGAGTTTGTCGTTGTCGTTTCTTGTGCCTAAGTCAATGCCGGGTGGTCCATCCAGTTTTTTGAGGCTTTGTAGCAGTTTGATACAATGTGGCTTGCTGCGCTACTAGCAGTTAAGAGTCAACCTGTAGGAGAATAAAATACATCTACAGGATAACAAAGGGTTAAGTAGTTAAACCATAGTGGAATACTACAACGAAGTGTCCTTGCACCAGTACGTCAAGTAATAGACAATCCTGCGCTGTCAGCTATTATGGAGGAATGAAAGCAAGTATAATGAACAAACTACCAAACACCCTTGAAACCAAGCTAGTCAGCACATGAGACAGGGCCTAGTCATGCTATCTGTTGTCTGTCCAGATGACTAAACGCCAGATGGGCTACTCAAGGTTTTTGCATAACTACTCAAGGTTCTGTGTAATTATAAGCTAAGATAGAACAATTGTATGCATGCCAAAGACAAATTTCAATGTTATTAATTACTAAAGGTCAAGCAACTTTGTAATTTGCATGACCTCTGTTACGTACGCTTTTGCTATAACTATGTGTGTACTCTGATGCTTCCTCAGAATGCCGGCTAGCTCCATTGTTTGCTGCTGGGCTCTCCATGATATCATGATTCAATAAAGACTTCCAAGACAAACGTCCTGGGTCTGAGTGTTCACTCCATTTTCCGCGACACAACCACATTGCTGGACAGACTAGGTAAGGATGGCAATGTCCCTAAAAGACAGTAGTGAACCCAAACAAAAATAAAATTGAAAATAGCTGGAAAAACTCAGCAGGTCTGACAGCATCTGCAGAGAGGAACACAGTTGACATTTCGAGTCCGTATGACTCTTCATCAGAACTAAGGAAATAGAGAAAAGAGGTGAAATATAAGCTGGTAGAGGTGTGTGGGACAGGTAGAGCTGGATAGAGGGCCAGTGATAGGTGGAGGCAAAGAAGACAATGCCAAAGATGTCAAAGACAAAAGGACAAAGGGGTGTTGACGGTGGTGATATTAGCTAAGGAATGTGCTAGTGGGGACATTAAGGGTAGCAAGCAGGACAAGCAAGTGGCAGATGGCCCTAGTGGGGGTGGGGTGGGGGGAAGGGATCGAAATGGGCTAAAAGGTGGAGATAAAACAATAGATCGAAATAAATTTAAAAATAGGTGGGAAAAGAAAAATATATTTTTGAAAAATTATAAATTATAGGAAAAAGTGGATCGGAAAGGGGGTGGGGATGGAGGAGAGAGTTCATGATCTGAAGTTGTTGAACTCAATATTAAGTCCGGAAGGCTCTAAAGTGCCTAGTCGGAAGATGAGGTGCTGTTCCTCCAGTTTGCGTTGAGCTTCACTGGAACATTGCAGCAGGCCAAGGATGTACATGTGAGTATGAGAGCAGGGTGGAGTGTTGAAATGGCAAGCGACAGGAAGGTCTGGGTCATGCTTGCGGACAGACCGAAGGTGTTCTGCAAAGCGGTCACCCAGTCTCCATCTGGTCTCTCCAATGTAGAGGAGACCATACTGGGAGCACGAATGCAGCAGACTAAATTGAGGGAAGTGCAAGTGAAATGCTGCTTCACTTAAAAGGAGTGTTTGGGCCCTTGGATGGTGAGGAGGGGAGAAGTAAAGGGGCAGGTGTTGCACCTTCTGCAGTTGTATGGGAAGATGCCATGGGAGGAGTTGTGGTGCAGGGGGTGATGGAGGAGTGGACCAGGGTGTCCCGGAGGGAACGATTCCTGTGGAAAGCCGCCGGGTGGAGGGTGAAGGGAAGATGTGTTTAGTGGTGGCATCATGCTGTAGTAGGCGGAAATGGCGGAGGTTGATCCTTTGAATGCAGAGGCTGGTGGGGTGAAAAGTGAGGACAAGGGGGACCCTATCATGGTTCTGGGAGGGAGAGGAAGGTGTGAGGGCGGATGTGCGGGAGATGGGCTGGACATGGTTGAGGGCCCTGTCAACCACCGTGGGTGGAAAACCTCGGTTAAGGAAGAAGGAAGACATGTCAGAGGAACTGTTTTGGAAAGTGGCATCATCAGAACAGATACGACGGAGATGAAGGAACTGAGAGAATGGGACGGAGTCCTTACAGGAAGCGGGGTGTGAGGAGCTGTAGTCGAGGTAGCTGTGGGAGTCGGTAG
This sequence comes from Cetorhinus maximus, assembly GCF_964194155.1. Classification (NCBI taxonomy): domain Eukaryota; kingdom Metazoa; phylum Chordata; class Chondrichthyes; order Lamniformes; family Cetorhinidae; genus Cetorhinus; species Cetorhinus maximus. The sequence goes on from NC_135881.1 coordinate 86,937,079, forward strand.
GCTTATAATGAATATTGGTGGACATTCTATCACCAGAAATTGAGACAGAGAGGTCAAGGAAGTGTCAGTGATGGACCATGTGAAAATGATGGAGGGGTGGAAATTGGAAGCAAAATTAATAAATTTTTCCAGATCCAGACGAGAGCATGAAGCGGCACTGAAGCAGTCATTGATGTACTGGAGAAAGAATTGTGGGAGGGGGCCAGAGTAGGACTGGAACAAGGAATGTTCTACATATCCCATGAAGAGACAGGCATAACTGGGGCCCATGCAGGTACCCATAGCCACACCTTTTATTTGGAGGAAGTGAGATGTCATTAGTGAACCCAATGTTGGGCTTTTACAGCAATCAACAATGGTTTCATCATTAGACTTTCAATTCCAGATTTTTTACTGAATTCAAATTCCACTATCTGGCATGGTGGGATTCAAACCCAGGTCCCCAGAGCATTACTCTGGGTCTCTGGATTACTAGTCCAGCGACAGTACCACTGTGCTATCGCCTCATGTTGATGGTTAGCTTGCAGCCAGATCTTTGAAATGGTTACTACATCATGCCCTTTAAATTAAATTAATGCATAAATGCTATTTGGGTAACTGTCCCACTCTGCCAATGTGTCTTGTTGGTCTATTCCTCAGGCCTTTTGACTTACTGGGTGGAATACTACCCTAAGAAAAACGGGTGGGTTTGGCTCTGGCAGGGTTAAAGTCTGAAAAATCTGTTTCCTAACTCAAACCTGCCTCCAGTCTGCCCACTTGCAGCTTTAAATGTCATAGCTTGGAACTTTAAATATGACAATGAGACTGTGCACCTCATTGTCATTCCAGTTTCCAACTTTAACACTGACCAGCTGAGCTTTCCAATTGTCAGGAAACCTCCCTCACGACTTTCTCCCAAATTCTCCAACCTCACCCATCACCAGGCCTCTGACCACCACCACCATCAGGTATCCAATTTCCTCCTTCCCCAGAATTGGCAGTCTTCTTGATAGACGACCCCACACTGCCACAAATGGTACACTCCCAATCCCTCCATGATTATGCTCCATGTGGGCTGAGCTGGTCATGTGAACTTTAGCATCCAGCTCCCCTTTCTCTCTCTCTCTCTCTGCAGTCTTTCCCCATTTTATTCAGTTAAAGAGCAAATGATGTGCAACAAATTTGTGTCTTCAAAACCCAAATTGCAAAACCCCAGTGAGGACAGCAACTCACATCAAAATTCAATTCTTCACAGTGCATGGATAGAAATTCTAGTTACTAAACAAGTTTTCTGAGGAAGATTGTTGAAAGAATAATTAGCGGCACACATCAAAAGGTTGTGGCGGAGTTCAAACATGTAAATTTTACATTAAATAATGAGTTATTAATAGTTTGAAACAAATTTCAATTTAATCATCTTCCACACTTAAAGTGTTTTTAAAATTTTTTTTACTAAAGTTGAATTTGTTAAAAATACATAGACATTGTACTGTAAGGGGTTAATAGAAGAGATATGCTAATATATGATGTAGACTATGATGTATCTATGACATCAGCAGTCATGTGCTAGAGACTCTGTATAGCAGACAGGCATCACTCAGAGCAGGCGTGCCTACTCAGCAACCCACCTTGTATATATTGTGCATAAATAAACTAGTTTTGAGTAACCCGCTGAGTCAGGCTACAGTCTCTCTTCATAAGGTACAAGACCTACCGCCTCCATCACACATGGTATCTGCGGCGGTAACACCAATCTAAGCAAGAGTTGGTGCCATTGAAGGAACACCCACAGACCACAATGGCAACGATCCCTGATCAGACCAACATCCTGCAAGTGTGCCTAAGTGACAGGCTAATTGAAAAAGGGTAGTGATAGCAGCACTGGATAAGCAGCCACTGCCCCTACCCTGCCAGTTTGAAAGTCTCGAGGACCCGCACAAAGCCTTCCATTGGAAGACATGGCACTATAATCTCTTGAAGTACCGAGCAGTCTCGGGTTTCCTTGACAAAGCATAACAACTCCAGGTCGGTTTGTTCCTTTACTTCATAGGACCTATCGCAGACCGCATCCTTAGCAGCCAGAGGCTCAATGAGACCTCTGTGGATTTTCACTCTGCATTAAAAGCGTTCGACACAGTTTTACTTAATCTCAGGACACCACTTTGGGCAAACATGCTTCAACCATGAGTCCCACAAACCAAGAGAATTGGTCAGATCACTTCTTACCGCTTTGTGCACCATAGCAAGTCCTCGCGAACAAGGGTCCGCAACAGACAATTGCGTTTTCACTCAACTATTTCATGGCACTAGTCATCTCGGTCCAAGTACGTGAATTCAGCCTATCACCCTCCAACACACCAAGACATCGATGAGGTCCACTCATCCCTTAGGCCCGTATGCAGTAGCTCTGGTCACGCAGAAGCCCACCAAACTGGCCAAGAAAGCTGGGATCTGTACTACTGTCATCTTGAACAATTTATGCTGCAATGCAAAGAGCCAATGCAGATTGTGAGACTGCCCAGCAGAGGGTGCAGAGTGCTTCCAACGTGGGAGGACAGGGCACTTCAAGTGGTTCTGCTCATTTAAAACCTCTAACAAGCGGAGAAAACAAGAGAATAACTGCAGCTCACTGTTCTCCCAGAATATAGACCACAAAAAGACAAATGCCATCTCAGACTTCCTGGGAGAAGTACGAGACCATTGCCAACACTTTTGCTCAGTCACTTCAGAAATCAAAGGGTTTCTAATCCACTATAAGCTCAATATAGGCCCTGGGGTATCCACACTGGCTGATCATTTAGCATGACTCAACACAGTTCCTGTCCAGTCATCAAATATTAAACTCCAGGTCCAGGGGGAACTAACCTGCATGTCAAAGGTCAGCTCACAGCCACTCTATCCCACAAGGAGCAACAGATAACAGAGACCCTCTGCATTCTGCGTAATCAAAGTATCTCTTTACTCAGCAGGAATATGTGTATACAACTGGGCACTCTACAAAAAATAGATACGCTCATTGACCGGACATCAGGACTGAATTCCGCCAGGAATTTTCACGGCTCTTCCAGGGGCTGGGTAAGCTAAAAAATGAATATCATGTTTCACTGCTCCCAGACACCATGCCGGTATGCCTATTCACTCCCAGGAGGCTACCACATCCTCTACTACCGAAGGTCAAGGAGGAACTTAACTACATGCTGCACAGGGGTCTCATTTCACTGGTCACACAACCAACCCGACGGTGTTCCAGGCTGGTTACAGTTCCCAAACCAAATGCTCAACTTAAGCTGAATGGACTTCACGCAATTAAACAAAGCAGTCCAGAGGGAGGTCCACACAATGGTGTCTGTAGACGACAGCTTGACGAAGCTTGCCAAAAATGTCCTTTTTGCCAAACTCAACACTAATAGTGGGTTTTGGCAAATACCTCTCAACCAGGAGGCCAGGCTGCTGACAACCTTTATCACACACTTTGGCCGATTTTGTTTTAAGCGCCTTCCTTTCGGCATCTCATCTGCCCCGGAGATATTCCAGTGCACCATGTTCACAATCCTAGAAGGAAAACAAGGAGTCATCTGACACATGGATGACATCCTCATCCATGACTCCACAAGACAAGAGCATGACCATAGGGTCTGAGAAGTTCTTAAGGCCCTCCAGGATGCAGGCCTCATGCTGAATGACAAGTGTAAATTCACCAAGACCACCATCAAATTTCTAGGCCATAACATCAAAAGACATGGGGTCATGGTGGACCCTCACAAAACAAAGGCCATTACCCATTTTCACCAACTGACATATATCACAAACTTCCAGCAGTTCCTAGGGATGGTAAACCAGGTGAGGGTAATCTTGAATTCCACGGAGATTGTTAAAATGCCCCTACGCATCCAACAGATTCGTCTTCACTTGATGCTTCCAGGGAAGTTGCAATCCATGGCTATTGCCCTCTCCTGAGCCACAGTATACCAAATTATTGCCTTGGATTTCACACTGTGAAGTGGCAGCATTCTCCATGACTGTAATGAACCTATCTCCACCACGAAGCTCCAAGATGTCCAATGAGCACAAAAAATGGACGTGGAATGTTCTCAAGTACTAGAGTTCTGCCTGCAAAGTGGCCTAAATATAGAAAATGCTGGAAAAACTCAGCAGGTCTGATGGCATCTGTGAAGAGAGAAACAAAGTTAACGTTTTGAGTCCGTTTGAGTCTTCTTCAGAACTCTATCCACAGAGTTTCTCTCTCCACAGATGCTGGCAGATCTGCTGAGTTTTTCCTGCATTTCCTTTTTTTAATTTCAGATTTCCAGCATCCACAGCATTTTAACCTCTTAGTTATTGATCACCATTTGGTGATTGCTAAGTCCACGTGAGAAAAGATCCTCCACAGGCTCCATGGATGCCACGTAGGGATTGCAAAGCACAGAGTACATGCCAATCTGTGCGGTGGCCAGGCATCCATCACACAAGCTGTTCAAGATTTTGTCCTACCCTGTCACACCTATTGCATTAACAGCCAGACACCCACGGAGCCTGGTGCCATTAGCTTTTCCACACTGACCTTGGCAGTAGTTGGGGCTCGACCTCTTTGATCATCAAAGAAAGACACACCTCGTTGCTGTAGATTATTACCCTAGATGTCTGGAAGCAGGCAGGCTCCACGTCACTACAGCCAAGTCAGTGATCAGAGCACTGCAGACCATCTTCTATATCCATGGTTTCCCCAATGAAATCATGTCGGATAACGGTCCACAATTTGTGAATGACCTGAAATTCTGGAAATTCAGCCCTGTTACATTATCAAGCCACACCTCTAGCTAATGGATTCTCTCCAGCCAAATGACTCATGGGCCAACGTCTAAAAACACATAGGGGAGAATTTTGTCCCTATCGGGGGGGGGTTGGACAGAAGCGGGCGCGGGCGGGTGCATAGCCAATTGCCGCCTGCAATCGGCTCCGCGCCACCATTTTACGTGGGCAAACCAATTAAGGCCCTCCCAGCATGATGCGCACCTGGAAGTGCTGTGTGGGCGGGAGGAGTAGGCTGAGTCGGGGCATGCGTGCGAAAGAGAGCAGAAATCTCCCTGAGGCACAGAGCTGCCTCAGGGAGATTAGTTTGATATTTGAAAATTTTGTAAAGAGAAAAACTTTTTAAGACATGTCCCCTCATGTGACAGTGTCACATGAGCTGGGACATGTCAATGAATTTTATTAAAAATTTTTATTAAACTTTAACAATCTTCATGAAACTTCATCCCACCCATGGATGAGGTTTCATGATAAATGCAAAGGCCGCCTGGGCTCTTCGCCTGCCCGCCAACATTAAGGTTGGATGGGCAGCTCCGTTAATTAGCTTAATTGGTTGTTAAATGGCCTTAATAGGCCCTTGACAGCTCGGGTGTACAGCTGACTCCGGTGCGCGCCCACTGAACTCAAGATTTGAATGGCACGTGGTTATGTTGGGACGCCCGCCCGATGTCACCACGCATTATTTTATGCGTCAGCCCCCGCTCGCCGACCTGAAAATTCTGACCATAGTCCTCTACTGCCTAGGAACCTCCGACCTATTGGGGCAGTCACAACAACGTGGCCTGAAGAGGTGGTGAAGGCTCCACAGAGACTTAGGGGGGATTTTCCGGCCCCGTCCACTGTCGGGATTGTCCAGTCCCACTGAAAGCCAATGGACTTTTGGCTGGCTGGCGAATCTCCTGCGGCGAGTCCCACCACATCGGGGCTGGAAAATCCTGGCCTTAACCCCTAACTGAGAGACTCTGGTGGGAGTGGGGGATGGTGGAGGATCTGCAGAGCCAATGTAATGTAAATAGTTTGGACATAGTTAACACTGTTATTAAAAAATTAGACAGTATACTTGGGTGGAGGTGCAGTATAATGGGTTAATAAAATAGATATGCTAACGAGTGATGTTGACTATGATGTATCTGTGACATCAACAGTCATGTGCTAGAGACTCTGTATAACAGACGGGCAGCACTCAAAGGTGGTGTACGTACTAGTAACCACCTTGTATATAGTTTACATAGTGTAATTGTGGTAATTATGGTTTTATGTAATGTGTAGTAGACCTTTAAGAATGTTACAAAGGAGGATCACATGATCTTGTGTAACCAATAGAAGATTAGCGCGGGGTACCTCTGCTGTCAGTAGTCTGAAGATAGTAGTCAGAAGTATGGAGATAGGATTTGATGTGAAAGTGGACATGTGTAGCTGCTGAGTACCTTTGTAAATAAACAGAATGTGTTCTACCTAAGAAGAGTCTGCTGATAAACTTTATCTAAAGTACCAACTTGGTCACCCTGTAACAAGTGTGCAATTGGAATTCACAAGTCCCAACAAACTGGCGACGAGGAAAAAGCGAGTATAAAACAAGGATCAGGCAAAGAAAAAATGGGGATAAAGCGAATATACAACAAACTAGCATCGAGAGTAAAATAAGTTAACGGAAGAAATCAGGCTGTACCTTGCATAGTAATTGTAAGTAGGATTTCCAAATCATCGAAGCATTCCCCTCACAGAATTCCACAATTTGGAAGAATTGATCCTCTCGATCCAGCCATGGACGATTGGTCTCATTATATTGAATGCCTCGTGTTCTATTTCCAAGTGAAAGAGATTACGGGAGAAGAGAAGAGGCAAGCGATCCTCATATCTACATGTGGGAATAAAACCTTCGGCTTGATTCAAAGTTTGATGGCACCCAGTGCCCAGATTTGAAAAACTTTGATGAATTGGTGGACCTCGTGAAGGGTCATTAACAGCCAAAACCCTCGGTAACGATGCAATGGTTAAAGTTTAACTCAAGAAATAGAGCCTTGGGGAAGGCAGTTGCTTGTTATGTGACAAGTTTGAAACAGTTAACAGAACATTGCGAGTTTGGTACATCTTTAAATGATATGCTCAGAGATCGTTTAGTGTGCGGTGTGAATGAGGACATGATTCAGAAGAGATTACTGTCTGAAACAAATTTGGATTTTAAGAAGGCGCTAGAGATAGCACTGGCTATGCAAAGTGCAGTAAGGGATTCAAAAGCCATACAGGCGGCGCAAAATGACGCCATCCTCCACATCGGGTGGGAAGCCCCAGCCAAAAAGGGAGCCAAAATGCAAATGAATGAAGAAGTAGGAAACAGCCACAACTAGCAGAAAATTTAAAAGAAATGACTTGGCAGCGAAAGCAAGGAATAATTGCAACAGAGACAGAAACAAGCAATCTTATAATGATTGGCAGTTTAAAAAAATTGAATGTTTTTATTGTCATCGAAATGGACTCATAACGAGACAGTGCGAGGAAAGAATCAGGCAAACTTTCAAACAAAAGAAAAAACCCAGTGAGATCTACAACGTAGAAGAGCCTGAAGCAACAAATTCAGACATTTATCCAATATTTAATTTGAAGGTTGGAAAGACAGAACCAATATACATAACAGTGAAGATAAATGGCAGACCTGTTAAGATGGAAGTGAACACAGGAGCTTCAACTGCAGTAATTGGTGAACACACCTTCAAATATCTGAATTATGAGGAACATAAATTTGGAAGAAACTGATGCCAAATTAAAAACATACGCTGGTGAATGCATCCAAGTCAAAGGCATAAGCAGAGTTCTGTTGAAGAGTCATGCGGACTCGAAACATTAACTGTGTTCCTCTCCGCAGATGCTGCCAGACCTGCTGAGTTTTTCCAGGTATTTTTATTTTTGTTTTGTAAGCAGAGTTACTGTCCATTACAGAAACCAATCAGTAAAACTACCCTTGATGGTGGTAGCAGGCAAGGGGCCAAACCTCCTGGGAAGAAATACGCTAAAGGAGATTAAGTTAGAATGGGCTGAAATTTTCCAGCTGAGAGCTACTACAAAAATACACCCCAGTCTTCAGGGATGAACTTGGGAAGATTCCGGAGCTGCAAGCAAAAATTCATGTGGATCCAGAGGCAAACCCACCAATTCATGAAGGCAAGACCAGTACCTTATACACTGCGGGAAAAGGTCAACACTGAACAAAAACAGAAATACCTGGAAAAACTCAGCAGGTCTGGCAGCATCGGCGGAGAAGAACAAAGTTGACGTTTCGAGTCCTCATGACCCTTTAACAGAACTAAGTAAAAATAAGAGAGGGGTGAAATACAAAGGTCAACACTGAACTGGACAGATTAGAGAAACTGGACGTTATACAACCTGTGCCGTTCTCAGAATGGGCAGCACCAATAGTCCCCGTCCTTAAACCCGACTAAAGCGTCCAAATTTGTGGAGACTACAAATTGATAGTTCATAAAATGGCTACATTGGACAGACACCCCATAGCAAAAATCGAAGACCTGTACGCCAAGCTGGCAGGTAGAACTGCCTACACGAAGCTTGATATGAGTCAGACTTAACAACAGTTAGAGTTAGAGAAGGCCTCCCAGGAATTTGTCTCAATCAATACCCACATAGGGTTGTACAAATATACTTGTTTGCCTTTCAGTGTCTCCTCAGCTTGCGCCATCTTCCAAAGAACAATGGAAAGTTTAGTGCAGGGACTGCCCCACATTGTAATTTATTTAGATGATCTTCTGGTGAGAGGACTCACTGACAAGGAGCATTTGGCGAACTTAGAAGAAGCCTTAAAATATTTCTTGCAAGCTGGAGAGCATTTAAAAAAAGAGAAGTGCACAATCCAAGTGAGGGAGGTAATCTATTTGGGTCACTGGGTAGATTCACCCAGTTGAGGAGAAAATGAGAGCCATAAGAGAGGCATCTGTGCCAAAGAATGCCTCAGGGCTCAAATCATTCTTAGGAATGATCAATTGTTATGGGTGGTTCCTACCAAATTTGTCTACAGAATTGGCACCCTTGCATTATCTACTCAAGAAGAACCAACGTTGGTCTTGGGAGGCACCCCAGAAAGAAGCTTTCATAAAGGTGAAACAATTGTTACACTCATCCAACCTACTAGTACATTATAACCAGAGGAAAGAATGGGCGTTGACATGTGATGCATCCCCCTATGGAGTGGGAGCAGCACTCTCCCATCGGATGGATGATGGCACGGAACGGCCTATAGGACATGTGTCAAGAACGCTCACCATAGGAGGAAAGGGATACTCACAGGTAGAAAAAGAAGGCCTGTTCATCACCTTAGGTATCAAGAAATGTCACCAGTATGTACATGGACGTCATTTTACAATCGTTTCAGACCACAAGCCATTGCTAGGATTGTTCAGCGAGGACAAGGCTACACCACCCATAGTCTCAGCAAGAATACAACGATGGGCCCTGATCCTCACAGCATACAAATACATTTTTGTTCATAGGCCTGGAAATCAAATTGCAAACACTGATGCACTTAGTCGTTGGCCTTTACAAGAAAATGATGAGCACGTCCCAGTTCCACAGGGACTTGTTTTACTGTTAAATTTCTTAGATTCCTCGCCGGTATGTGCTCAACAGATCAGAGACTGGACAAGCCGAGACCCAATCCTATCTTAAGTACAAGAACAAGTGCTGCATGGTTGGCCACAAGAGCCTGTATCTGACGAAACAAAACCGTACTTCAACAGAAGATATGAAATAACTAGCCAGGATGGTATCTTATTGTGGGGTGCACAAGTGATAGTTCCTCCAAAGGGAAGAAAGCCATTGATAATTGAACTACGCAGTGCACGCCCAGGAATTTCCCGAATGAAGTCCATTGCATACAGCTATCTATGGTGGCCTGGGATAGATGGAGAAATAGAGAGCTTAGTGAAGAATTGTATGCAGTGTCAGCAAGTGCAAAATTTACCTTCAACAGCTCCGTTACACCCTAGGAGTGGCCAGGAAGGCCATGGGTATGATTACACATTGACTATGTGGGACCTTTCCTGGGAACAATGTTTCTGCCCATTGTTGATGCTCACTCAAAACGGATGGACATATATGAGGTGAAGTCACCAACGCCTCCTGCTACAATTGAGAAGCTATGTCAAAGTTTTGCAATTACTGGTCTACCAGAAGTAGTCGTTTCTGATAATGGCATGGCATTTACAAGTGCTGAGTTTCAACAGTTTTTCAGCTTCAATGGTATCAGTCATGTAAAAATTTCACCATACCTCCCTTCCGCAAATGGACTGGCCGAAAGGGCGGTTCAAACGTTCAAGTCAGGTATGAAAAAGTTAACTGCTGATTCCTTAGCAACCAAGTTAGCATGTTTTCTTTTTCATTATAGAACCAACCCTCACACAACAACAAGTGTCACACCTGCGGAGCTATTGTTGAAACACCGTCTCAGGATGAGATTGAGCTTAATAATGTCAAATTTAGAGGAGAAGGTGGAAAGGAGTCAGGGAAGTCAGAAAACTGGACATGACTGGCATAGTCACAAGAGGAAATTTAGCGTGGGAGAGACGGTATATGTGAAGAACTTTGGAGAAGGATCAAAGTGGTTACCGGGTGAAATAAGTACAATAACTGGGCCTCTATCTTACCACGTGGAGGTGGAAGGCTGGGTCATGCGGAGACATCTGGATCATATAAGGAAAAGAGAAACAAATCACCAAGAAATGATTCCATCAGTGCTCACGACCGGGTCAATGTTTCCTGTTGAGAGAACTCAACCTAGTATAGATGTGCCTGATGTACCTACAAAAGTTGAGGAACCAGATTTGCAGGTACCCGCCGAAGAACCTGATATTCAGACAACTCCAGAAAATGAGGTTCCTGACAAGGCATCTGAAGTTGTAGAGCTGAGACGTTCTACACGCCAAAGGGAACCCCCAGAAAGACTGAATTTGTAAATTATCTGTGTGAATAATTTGCTATTTTGAGAAAATTGTAATTGGAAATGTAAAATGTATTTCTGAGTAAAGGGGGAGGGATGTGGTAATTATGGTTTTATGTAACGTGTAGTATACCTTTAAGAAGGATATTATAAAAGGAAGGTCACATGATCTCATGTAACCAATAGAAGAGAAGTGTGGGCTACTTATGTGATCAGTAGTCAGTAGTTTGAGCAGAAATATGGAGATAGGATTTGATGTGAAAACACACGTGTAGCTGCTGAGTATCTTTGTAAATAAACAGAATGTGTTCCATCTAAGAAGTATCTGCTGATCAACTCTATCTATTGTACTAACTTGGTTACCCTGCAACAATTGTGCAATTGGAATTCACAAGTCCCAACAGTAAATAAACTAGTTTTGAGTAACCACCTGAGTCAGGCTACAGTCCCTCTTCATAAGATACATGACCTAGCACACCCATCAAACAAACATTGGGTGGAATTTTACAACAATGGGATTTTACGGTCCCAGTGAAGTCAATGGAGTTTAGAGTGGCTCGCCGTAGGTTACGGCACAGTCCCTGCCGCGATGGAGCCGTAACATTCTGGCCATTAATTCTATCAGTGATTTAATTTTTATTATACGCAAGTAGTGAGGTTTTTCGCTTTTCATATTACAATAATATTCATAGAGTAAAATTAGGGAAATTGACAATTAAACCTCAGCAATTTGATGAGATGTTGTGACATTTCCAGAAATTCTGATGTGGGGCAAAAGCAATAAGATTTAGCTAATGTGTCCATAAGGGTAACTTTATTGTGGGGGACTGGTTAGCTCAGCAAGCATTTAGGTCAGATTAACACCATCAGCACTGGTTTCAATGCCTGTTCCAGCTGAGGTAGACTCAGGATCTGCCTCCTTGCTCTACCCATAGTGAAAGAAAGCACAGCTCTTTGCCATGGTTCAGCAAGTAATCATCAAGGACCTGTCTTCAGGCAGAGAAATGAAGAAGAAATTTATTGTGATGTGGACTAGGTTGAACTTATTTTAACCTCCACTCCTTGTTCACATTGTATTAATGTAATACAATGTAAGTAACAATTTTTAAAAGGTTCATTCTCAGTAAAATATGCTCTATACAAACAATATTCATACACCAATCTAGACTTTGTGCTATGTATTTGTCCTTAAAGAATCAGCATTGTGTTAATAATGCATCCTTCATTTGTAAGTTAATCAATGGCACCTTCTTGCTTTGGAGAATCATTTCTCAAACAATGAAGCCTCTTTTCCTGAGCTTCCCCGCTTCCCCACCCCTTCCATCCTGCCACTTCTGATCAGCTCACAACTACACAATCAGGATTAAGCTGGCCCTGCAGCCTTCACAGACTGACCACTGCCTGACTGGAAGCCAAGTCTGTCCGTCAAGCTTGGCATTTGGATGGGAAACCATGTAAAACTCCACAGCATGCAGGAGAATCCTGACTTCCAGTTTTCCTCTGCTTTTCTGACAGCACCCACCTCACTGCACCCCCTCTGCCCCCGATCTTGGTGCTTCAGCTAACTGAAAATTCAGCCCACTTTAAGATTTTCCCTCCAATGCCCTAACTAGACTAAATGTTTCCCCATGGCCCTCCTTACTGTTTCCTCAGGAACAGATACCTCTTTGGCTGGGGCGAAGACTGTGTCATCTGTCCAGCATTCCATATGGTCCCAGTGTCTCAGAAACCTGAAATCTCCCATCTATGCCATCTTTCCAGCCATGTTTTGACAACCTGAATGCCTCCTTCCCTACAGTCCAGCACAGGGTGGCTAAGTGGGTAGTTAGATTGGGTGTAGTCAGATCGAGTCATGGGGTGGTAGTCAGGTGAGGGGGTTAATCGGGGTCTCAGAGGAATAGTTTGGGGTTCAAGGAGTAACCAGGGGTAGTCGGGAGTCAAGGGAGAAGTCAGGGGACCAGTGTGAGTGATTGTGGGTGTCAGTTATGTAGTTATCCAGTGTTAGACTAGGGGCTAGGATCCTAGACTAGGATCCATTGACAGGATCATTTAAACAATTAAAGGACCTGCCCGTCCAGCATAAAGGTTGACGGGCAGGCCAGGAGCCCCAGCGGCAAATAGAGAAAACTATTTGTCACATTGTCACATGAGGGGAACATGTTAATGAATTTTTTTTCTTCTATTTTTAATATTTTTCAAAGTATCAGCGATCTCCCTGAGGCAGCACTTAGCCTCTGGGAGATGTGCGCTCTTTCGTGCGCATGCGCGAAAGAGCACACTCTCGCTTTTAGGGAATCCCCCTCCCCGCCCGCACAGGAAGCGCATAGCGCTTCCCCACAGACACCCCACACTGGGTGGGCCCACCCACGTAAAATGGCGGCACGGCCCGCTTCGCTGGCGGGGATCGGCTCCCTGCCCGTCAGAGATTGGGTCAGGCCCGCCCGCCCGACAGGCAGAAAATTCAGCCCAGTGTGTGTAAGTGTGTGAGAGTGTGACCAGCGCTGAAGTGCAACCTCAACAGAGTGTGAGAGTTTGGTGAGCTGAGGGAAACTTAAATATTTTTCTAAAAATCTAATATTGTTTGTATTTAACATTTAACTGCAAGTACTTTTTAAATTCTAAGTCTCATCAAGGGGCCTAAGCAGGGAGATAGAAGCTATCCACTGGTAGCAGCTGAAATAGTTAATTAAGGAAACTAGCATGAACTGGTCTTGCTGTGCCTGGGCTCAGCTAGTCCCTCTGTTTCGAACATATAAATTCAGACATTCTCAGTGCGACCAGCATTGGAGTGTGACCTCAACGTGGTGTGAGAGTTTGGTGAGCTGAGGGAAACTTAAATATCTTTCTAAAAATCTACAAAAGTAGGGAGGTTATGCTTAAGTTGTACAGAGCACTAGTATGTAGATTTGGACACATTCACAGAGGGCCCTAGGGAGCAGAGGAATTGCCCATTGGAGGTTGAAACTTCCCAGGCAATTCCCACATAGGTCCATATGTCAGGACTTCCACAGTGACAACATACATACGTGCAAAGATTTAAATTAAGAGCAGGAGTAGGCCACTTGGCCCTTTGAGCCTGTCCCACATTCAATAAGATTATGGCTGATCTGATTTTAATCTGAACTCCACATTCCTGCCTACTCCAATAACCTTTTACCCCTTGCTTATCAAGAATCTATCTACCTCTGCCTTAAAAATATTCAAGGATTCTTCCTCCGTCACAGAATCACACAGTGCAGAAGAGGCCCTTTGGCCCATCGAGTCTGCACCGACATGTGAGAAACACCTGACCTACCTAGCTAATCCCATTTACCAACACTTGGCCCATAGCCTTGAATGTTATGACGTGCCAAGTGCACATCCAGGTACTTTTTAAAGGATGTGATGCAACCCGTCTCCACCACCCTCCCAGGCAGCTCATTCCAGACCGTCACCACCCTCTGGGTAAAAAAATTTTTCCTCACATCCCCCCCTAAACCTCCTGCCCCTCACCTTGAACTTATGTCCCCTCGTGACTGACCCTTCAAATAAGGGAAACAGCTGCTCGCTATCCACCTTGTCCATGTCCCTCATAATTTTGTACACCTCAATCAGGTCACCCCTCAGTCTTCTCTGCTCCAACGAAAACAACCCAACTCTATCCAACTTCTCTTCATAACTTAAATGTTTCATCCCTGGCAACATCCTGGTGAATCTCCTCTGCACCCCCTCCAGTGTAATCACATCCTTCCTATAATGTGGCGACCAGAACTGCACATAGTACTCCAGCTGTGGCCTCACCAAGGATCTATACAACTCCGACATGATCTCCCTACTTTTGTAATCTATGTCTCGATTGATAAAGGCAAGTGTCCCATATGCCTTTTTCACCACCCCACTAACATGCCCCTCCGCCTTCAGAGATCTATGGACACACACCCCAAGGTCCCATTGTTCCTCAGAACTTCCTAGTGTCATGCCGTTCATTGAATACTTCTTTGTCAAATTACTCCTTCCAAAGTGTATCACCTCACACTTTTCAGGGTTAAATTCCATCTGCCACTTATCTGCCCATTTGACCATCCCGTCTATATCTTCCTCTACCCCAAGACACTCAACCTCACTGTTAACCACCCGGCCAATCTTTGTGTCATCCGCAAACTTACTAATCCTACCCCCCACATAGTCATCTATGTCGTTTATATAAATAAATAGCAATAGGGGACCGAGCACAGATCCCTGTTGTAAGCCACTGGACACTGGCTTTCAGTCACTAAAGCATCCTTCTGTCATCACCCTCTGTCTCCTACAACTAAGCCAATTTTGAATCCACCTTATCAAATTACCCTGTATCCCATGTGCATTTGCCTTCTTTATAAGTCTCCTATGTGGGACCCTGTTAAAGGCTTTGCTGAAATCCATATAAACTATATCAACTGCCCTACCCTCATCTACACACCTGGTCACCTCCTCAAAAAATTCAATCAAATTTGTTAGGCATGACCTCCCTCTGACTATCCCTGATCAAACCTTGCCTCTCCAAGTGAAGATAGATTCTCTCCTTCAGAATTTTCTCCAATAGTTTCCCTACCACTGACATGAGACTTACTGGCCTGTAGTTCCCTGGCTTAACACTACAACCCTTCTTAAATAGCGGAACCACATTAGCTGTTCTGCAGTCCTCTGGCACCTCCCCTGTGGCCAGAGAGGAATTAAAAATTTGGGTCAGAGCCCCTGCGATCTCCTCCCTTGCCTCCCTCAGCAGTCTGGGACACAAATCATCCAGACCTGGAGATTTGTCCACTTTTAAGCCTGCCAACACCTCCACCTTTTGAGGAAGAGAGTTCCAAAGGCTCACAACGCTCTGAGAGAAAAAAATTATCGTCAACTGTCTTAAATGGATGACCCATTATTTTGAAACAATGACCCCTAGTTCTAGATTCTCCCACAAGAGGAAACAGCTTCTTAGGAACTAGAGATAATTTAAGTTATATTTGTATTTGTGGGTGTTAGGAAAGAGTTTTAGCTTTAAGTTTAAGTTTAATTTGTATTTCTGTATTGGTGTTAAGAAAGGGGGGAATTCAGTTTTAGTTTCACTTTAAAAGATGCCTGCATTATAATAAGGTTTTCTGACTCTTGAAGGGGAGTTGCCTAGCAATGGGAGGCCCACACAGAGACAGGGAGAAACCGAAAGCAGTTTGAGCTCAGCTGGTGATTATGCTTTAAGGTGGAGGAAGCAGTTTAAGTCTGGCTGACATACTAGCAGATTGCTGATGAAAATAAGTCTAAGAATCTTGGATAAGTTCCTCTAAAGTTAAAGTAACAGTGAATGTCGCGTTCTGGATCTTAAGGGAGATGCCAAGTTGTCAGCAATCTACTGGGAGAGGGAACTGCAGGGAGCAGGTCCTAAAGGAAAAAGATAAAGGCCCCAAGATACCCTTTAAGTTAAGTCAAAGGACAAGGACAGGAATTTGGAACAAGATCTTGTTCAGTGGAAGTGAAAGTAAGGAATAGAGAGGCAGGCTCCAAGATTAAAGGAAGAAAGCTGCATGATGCAAACTTAAAGCAAAATAGGCTTGCAAGGAGCCAGAAGACCCAAGGAGACAGCTGAAGGTTTGTAACTCTTTACTATGGGCATGTGAAGCAGTAGTTTTCTGTTGGCATGGCTGAGTCTGAGAGAGAATGCGTGAAAGGAAGCTGGAATGTTTGTGGTGACCCAGGGGAGAGCAACATCGAAAGGAGAGTTCAAAGTCCTGGAGGTGGACCATTGTGGAAGGCATCTGTGAGAAAGCGTCATTTGGGAAAGATTCCAAAGTGAGTTCTTTGAGGGTGGAGATTGGAAACCCTCATGTGAAAGATGGAGTTCAGTGAGACTGGTTGGCTCACGGTGTGACAAGCGTCTGGGGGGAGTTGAGTGGAGATCCATAACGTCTATTTGGGGTGGCATCTGTCACTTGGTTTCTGAGTGTGATGTGCCTGACCACAGGTCGCCTATTGGTTTACATGGACTATGAATTTACTGTGAACATTAGAGTATGTGATAGCTTTTGTAACTTAATAAGTTATCCTTACATATCTGTATATATCTGTAAAGGTATAGGTGTGGCTGAAGGAGTATTGCAACATAGTTCATTTTTTCTTGTTTAATAAATGTTTTATTC
This sequence comes from Cetorhinus maximus, assembly GCF_964194155.1. Lineage (NCBI taxonomy): Eukaryota > Metazoa > Chordata > Chondrichthyes > Lamniformes > Cetorhinidae > Cetorhinus > Cetorhinus maximus. Next base: position 86,953,951 of record NC_135881.1, read on the forward strand.
TTCTGTTAAAAATTCATCAGCTGACTCTCGTGACTGTTCAGTAGCTACTCTCCACGTTTCTAAACTAAAAATAAATAAATAAATCTATCAAGCTGGGTTCCTTTAAGAAGGGAGTGAGGCAGAAGACGGAAAACTAAAGGCCGATTAGCCTGACCTCGGTTGTTGGTAAGATTTTAGAATCCATTATTAAGGATGAGATTTCAGAATACTTGGAAGTGCATGGTAAAATAGTGCAAAGTCAGCATGGTTTCATCAAGGGAAGGTCATGCCTAACAAATCTGTTAGAATTCTTTGAGGAGGTAACGAGTAGGTTAGACAAAGGAGAGCCAATGGATGCTATCTACTTGGACTTCCAGGAGGCCTTTGACAAGGTGCTGCACAGGAGGTTGCTGAGTAAGATAAGAGCCCATGGTGTTAGAGGCAAGGTACAAGCATGGATAGAAGATTGGCTGTCTGGCAGGAGGCAGAGAGTGGGGATAAGGGGGTCCTTCTCAAGATGGTCACCGGTGACTAGTGGAGTTCCGCAGGGGTCAATGTTGGGACCACAACTTTTCACTTTATACATTAATGATCTAGATGAAGGAACTGAGGGCATCCCGGCTAAGTTTGCAGATGATACAAAGATAGGTAGAGGGACAGGTAGTATTGAGGAGGCGGGGAGGCTGCAGAAGGATTTGGACAGGTTAGGAGAATGGGCAAAGAAGTGGCAGATGGAATACAACGTGGGCAAGTGTGAGGTCATGCACTTTGGTAGGAAGAATAGAGGCGTAGACTATTTTCTAAATGGGGAGAGAATTCAGAAATCTGGAGTGCAAAGGGACTTGGGAGTCCTAGTCCAGGATTCTCTTAAGGTTAACTTGCAGGTTGAGTCGGTAGATAGGAAGGCAAATGCAATGTTGTCATTTATTTCGAGAGGACTAGAATATAAAAGCAGGGATGTGCTGCTGAGGCTTTATAAGGCTTTGGTCAGACCACATTTAGAATATTGTGAGCAATTTTGGGCCCCGTATCTCAGGAAGGATGTTCTGGCCCTGGAGAGGGTCCAGAGGGGGTTCACGAGAACGATCCCAGGAATGAAAGGCTTAACATATGAGGAACGTTTGAGGACTCTGGGCCCATACTCAATGGAGTTTAGAAGGATGAGGGGGGATCTGATTGAAACTTACAGAATACTGAAAGGCCTGGATAGAGTGGACGTGGGAAAGATGTTTCCATTAGCAGGAGAGAATAGGACCCGAGGGCACAGCCTCAGAGTAAAGGGAAGACCTTTTAGAACAGAGATGAGGAGAAAGTTCCTTAGCCAGAGAGTGGTGAATCTATGGAATTCATTGCCACAGAAGGCTGTGAAGGCCAGGTCATTGAATGTATTTAAGACTGAGATAGATAGGTTCTTGATTGGTAAGTGGATCAAAGGTTACGGGGAGAAGGTGGGAGAATGGGGTTGAGAAACTTATCAGCCATGATTGAATGGTGGAGCAGACTCGATGGGCTGAATGGCCTAATTCCTGCTCCTATGTCTGATGGTCTTATGGTCTTATGGTCTTATGTTCCAACCTAGGATCCGACTTGTTAAGTAGAAACATCAGCCGGGATCATAACACTCTCCACATCCACCTTGTTAAATCCTCTCAGGATCTTAAACAAAAACAGAATTACCTGGAAAAACTCAGCAGGTCTGGCAGCATCGGTGGAGAAGAAAAGAGTCAACGTTTCGAGTCCACATGACCCTTCAACAGAACTGATGAACTTCAGTTCTGTTGAAGGGTCATGTGGACTCGAAACGTTGACTCTTTTCTTCTCCACCGATGCTGCCAGACCTGCTGGGTTTTTCCAGGTAATTCTGTTTTTGTTTTGGATTTCCAGCATCCGCAGTAGCTTTTTGTTTTTACCTCTCAGGATCTTATATGTTTCAATCAAATTGCCTCTTACTCTTCTAAACTCCAGCGCATGCAAGCCTAGCCTGTCCAACCTTGCCTCATAAAATAAGCCTTCCATTTTTGGTATTAAGCTGCTCTGAACTGCTTCCATCACATTTACATCCTTCCTTAAATAAGGAGACCAATACTGTACACAGTACTCCAGATGTGGTCTCACCAATGCCCTGTACAACTGAAGCATAACCTCCCAGCTCTTGCATTCAATTCCCCATGCAATTACTGATAACATTCTATTAGCTTTCCTAATTACTTGCTGTACCTGCATACTAAACTTCTGTGATTCATGCACTAGGACACCCAGATGTCTCTGCATCTCAGAGCTCTTCAATCTCTCACCATTTAGATAATATGCTTCTTTTATATTCTTCCTGTCAAAATAGACAATTTTACATTCTCCCACATTATACTCCATTTGCCAGATCTTTGACCATTCACTTCTGTAGCCTCCTTATGTCCTTTTCATCACTTAATTTCCTGCCTATCTTTGTGTCATCAGCAAATTTAGCAACCATACCTTTGGTTCCTTCATTCAAATCATTTATGTAAGTTGTAAACAGTTGAGGCCCCAGCACTGATCCCTGTGGCACACCACTTGTTAAATCTTGCCAACCAGAAAATGACCCATTTATATCTATTCTTTGTTTCCTGTTAGCGAGCCAATCTACTATCCATGCCAATATGTTATCCCTAAACCATGAACTTTTATTTTATTTTAATAACTTTTGGTGAGGCACCCTATAAAATGCCTTCTGAAATCTAAGTACAGTACATTCACTGGTTTCCCTTTATCCACAACTCATGTAACTTCTTCAAAGAACTTCAATAAATTGGTTAAACATGATTTCCCTCTCACAAAACCATGTTGACTCTGCCTGGTTACCTTCAATTGATCTAAATGCCCTGCTATAACGTCTTTAATAACAGTTTCTACCATTTTCTTCATGACAGATGTTAAGCTAACTGGCTTGTAGTTTCCTGCTTTTTGTTTCCCTCCCTTTTTGAATAAAGGAATTATATTCACTATTTTGGAATCCAATGGAACCTTTCCCGAATTTAGGGAATTTTGGAAAATTAAAACCAACACATTAACTATCTCACTAGCCACTTCTTTTAAGACCCTAGGATGAAGTCCATCAGGACCCGAGGAATTGTCAGCCCGCAGCTCCAACAATTTTCTCAATACCACTTCCTTGGTGATTATAATTTTCTTGTACTCCTCCCTCCCCTCCATTTCCTGATTTACAGCTATTTCTGGGATGTTACTTGTATCTTCTATAGTGAAGACCAATGCAAAATACCTGTTAAATTCATCTGCCATCTCCATATTTTCCATTATTAATTCCCCAGGCTCACCTTCTATAGTACCAACGCTCACTTTGTTGCTTCTTTTCTTTTTTTAAATATCTTGAGAAACTCTTATTATCTGCTGTTAAATTTCTAGATAATCTTCTTTTGTACTCTAATTTTTCCCTCCTTTTTAATCTTTTAGTCATTCTTTGCTTTTTTAAAATATCCTGTCCAATTTTCTGACCTGCCACCCATCTTTGTATATTTATATGCTTTTTCTTTAAGTCTGATACTATCTTTAACTCTTTTAGTTAACCAAAGATGGTGGTCCTCCCCTTGGAATTTTTATTTCTCATTGGACTGTAGCTATTCTGTGTATTCTGAAATATCCCCATAAATATACACCACTGCATCTTTATTGACCAATCCCTTAACTTAATTTGCCAGTTCACGTAAGCTAGCTCTGATTACATGCCCTCATAATTGCCCTTATTTAAGTTTAAAATACTAGGTTTAGACCCACTCTTCTCTCTCTCAAACGGAGTGTAAAATTCATAATTATGATTGCTGCTACCGGGGGTGGGGAGGGTGCGGGGAGTAGGAGAAGGCCACTCTCTGAAACCCAGCAGGCATGGATAGAGGTGACAGAGAATGTCAGCAGACAGATTGTCATCAGGAGGAACTGGGCTCAGTGCAGGAAAAGGTTCAATGATCTTCATTGGCCAGACAAGGTGAGTGCAACACCTCATGAAAGGTCTCTGTGTATTCAACCTCGAGTAGACACACCAGCTGAGGAGCCTAAGGGTGCTTGCTGCTCCTGAACATGGAAGGAATGTGTACCCAGGACACTTATTGACCCCTCAGCAAGACTCAGAGCCAGAGTGCTGTAGAGGACTTGCCTGCACTGATACATACAGCCTCTTATGCCAATAAAGGAGATGACAACATAATGGTAATGTCAGTGGAACAGTAATCTAGAGGTCCAGACTAATGCTGTAGGGACATCCCACCTGAAGCAGTCCATGTCGAAATGCAGCAAGACCTGGACAATATCCAGGCTTGGGCTGACAAGTAGCAAGCAAATTTGTGCCACACAAGTGCCAGGCAATAACCATTGCCCCTTGACTTTCACTGGCATTGCCATGGCTAAAACCCCCATTATCAAAACCTGGGAGTTACCCATTGACCAGAAACTGAACTGGATGAACCATATAAATACTGTGGTTACAAGAGCAGGTCAGAGGCTAGGAATCCTGCAGCGAGTAACTCACCTCCTGACTCCCCAAAGCCTGTCCACCAAGTCTACAAGGCACAAGTCAGGAATGTGATGGAATACTCCCACTTGCCTGGATGGGTACAGTTCCAACAACACTCAAGAAGCTTGACACTATCCAGGATAATGCAGCCCACTTGATTGGCACCCCATCCACAAACATTCACTCTCTCCACCACCAACGCACAGTATCAACAATGTGTACCACCTACAAGATGCACTGCAGAAACTCACCAAATCTCCTTAGACAGTGCCTTCCAAACCCACAACCACTACCATCTAAAAGGACAAGGGCAGCAGATAGTGGGGCACCACTGGAAGTTCCCCTCCAAGCCACTCACCATCCTAACTTTAATAATAGCTTCTAACATTTTCCCTATGACAGATGATAAACTAACTGGCCTGTAGTTTCCTTCTTTCTGCCTCCCTTTTTGAATAAAGGAGTTACATTTGCTATTCTCCAATCTAATGCAAACTTCCGCAAATCTAATGAACTTTGGAAAATTAAAACCAACGCATCAACTATCTCACAAGCCACTTTTAAGTCCCTAGGATGCAATCCATCAGGACCTGGGGACTTGTCATTCCGCTGTTCCAACAATTTGCTTCGTACTACATCCCTGATGAATGTAATTTTCTTGAGTTCTTCCCTCCCTTCCAGTTACTGATTTACAGCTATTTCTGGGATGTTACTTGTACCCTGTATAGCGAAGACCGACACAAAATACCAGTTCAATTCATCTGCCATCATTTTCCATTATTAATTAATATTTTGGGTGTACCTACACAGCCATGGATTGCAGCAGTTCAACAAGGCAGCTTACCGCCATCTTATCAAGGACAATTAGGGATGGGCAATAAATGCTCGCCTAGTCAGTGACACCCATATCCCATGAATGAATAAAAAAAATACTAATTCCTCAGACTCACTAATTATAGGACCAATGCTCACTTTGTTTACTCTTTTATTTTTTAAAAGTCTGTGGAAATTCTTACTATCTGTCTTTATATTTCTCGCTAGCTTTCTCTTGTATTCTAATTTTATCCTCCCTCTTAATCTTTTCATCATTCTCTGCTGTGTTTTATATTCTGTCGAATCTCCTGAATTGCCACCCATCTTTGTGCAATTATGTGCTTTTTCGTTAAGATTGATATTATCTTTAACTTTTTTAGTTAACCACCGATGGTGGGTCCTCCCCTTGGAATTTTTCTTTCTCATTGGAATGTATCTATTCTGTGCACTCTGAGATATCCTCTTAAATGTCTGCCACTGCATCGCTATTGACCTAAATTGCCAGCTCACTTTCACTACTTCAGCTTTCTTGCGCTCATAATTGCCCTTATTTAAGTTTAAAATGTTAGTCTTGGACCCACTCTTCTCCCCCTCAAACTGAGTGTAAAATTCAATCATATTATGATCACTGCTACCTAGGGGCACCTTCACTATGAGGTCCTGATGTGCATCTTCAGTCGTACACCCAGTCTCCGACAATAAGAAATTGGAAGATTTGGCCCATTATGTTTATTCCATATTAACAATATTATTTACTGTCAGAAGTTCAAAAGTAATGACATCCAGATGTAGAATAAATATTTGATTTGGCGTTAATTGTTGCAGTATCTCAGATTAGGCTTAATATACTATATTTGTAATGTCAGGCATCAGCTATCACTACTCAGCTGCATAATGAGAAATTCGCAGTCATTTACTGAATAAGAAATGCAAAATTAAATCTTCCAACTAAATGTAAACGCATGCTACTTAGGTTAAAATTAGCTAGCATTACAGGCAGACATCTAAATCAAGCAGTTAAAATATAGCTTGGTAATTAACTTCTGCACAGTAAATATTATTAGGCAGTTAATTGGTAATTGTGTTCAGAAGTGACAAGAATGCTAGTGCTGAAATGGAAACGATCAACTGATACAGTTGGAGTGCTCTTCCGAGATCCAAGTTGAGATCTGCTTTTGGGGTAAAACAGAAAGATCTGTATGCTGAACCAAAAATGCTATACTTGATTTGGGAGTCGTTGATGCTGGAACTCGGTGTTAGAATATGAGAAATTTAGTTCACTAATGTTCTCCGCCCTTAAGGACATTGATAGAAGTACCTGCAAAAAGTAATGCAAGATTAATAAGCTTTATACACTAAATTATGACTATGCGCAGTATAGAGATTGCGAGAAGAAACAGGGAATTGAATCAACATAAATTCCTACAATAGTGGAATAAAATTTTGGACTAAAGTTGTCATCTTACAGGCCAACAGCAGTATAGAACAGAAATAATTGAATCTTTAGAGTTCTGCTCTGAATTGCTCACACACATTTGCTTTTTATCCTGTGTAATTTCTATGCTATTGTCATAACCTCAGTAAGGCCTTAGAAATGCAAGCAAATATATTTAAATAAATCAAAAGCAAAATATGGCAAATGATAGAAATCTGAAATAAAAACAAAAATGTTAGAAATATCCAATTCAGGTAGCACGAGTGGAGCGAGAAGCAGTTAACCTGACCTGGAAGTTAATTCTGTTTCACAGCTGCAAACTATATTTCCAGCATTTCCCATTTTAAAAAATATTTAAATAAATACCTGATATAGTTTGCTGCCTTGAACATCAGGATTTCAGTTTCTTCCCTAAAGTCACTTTGAATGGGTTCAAGAGAAATGGACTTTGTTTTGTTACACTGCTATATCTTTTTAGCACGGTTTTTATTGGAGATTTTTAAAAATGCTGAATTTTTATTGATTTTTATAAAGTTGGGGAATTATTTTGGGGGACAATTTTGTTAACTGATTATAAGAAGTTTGGTCCCATTATTTTTTTACGGGATAGGCTAGATATAGGAGGATGTAGCTGCGGCGTCATTGGCAGTGATGTCACAGGCGATGTCACAGGCATTGCAACTGCATGTGCAGTGTGTGCCCCCTGAAGTTGCGGTGTCAGGAAACACAGGTATTTTTGATAGCTCCCAGTTAACGTCAGCTAATGAGCTTCTGAAAGTGGAGACTCTAAGATGGCAGCTCGACACCATATATTAAATAAAGACTTACAATTATTTGGCATCTCTCATGACCTAATGAACTCTCAAAGTGATTTACAGCCAGTAAAGTACTTTTTGAAGTGTAGTCACCATTGTAATATTGGAAATCTTGCAGCCAATTTGCACGCATTAAGCTCCCACAAACAGCAATGTGATAATGCACAGGTTATCTGATTTGGTGGTATTGCTTGAGGGACAAATGAATCCCAGAGAAAAATCCCCTGGTCTTCAAAATAATGCCTTGGGATCTGTTACATCTGTCTGAGAGAGCAGACTTCTAATGTCCTATCCAATTCTAATGAGGAAATTTCTTCTCAACTCTGTCTTAAATGATCGATTCCTTATCCTGAGTCTATGCCCCCTTGTTCTAGATTCTCCAGCCAGGGAAAACATCATCTTGGCACCAATCCTGTCAAATTCTCCAAGAACCTTATGTTTCAATAAGATTCTTCTAAATTCTGAAGACTATGGCTCCAATATACTCAACAACTAATCACAGGACAGCCCTCTCATCCCAGGAATCAATCTAGTAAATCTTTGCTGCACCCCCTCTAAGGCAAGTATATCCTTTCTTGGATAAGGAGGCCAAAACTGTGCACAGTACTCCAGGAGTTGTCTCACCAAAGCCATGTACAGTTGTAGCAAGACTTAGTCACTCTTGTACTCCAGCTCCCTTGCAATAATGAACAACATGCCATTTGCCTTCCTAATCGCTTGCCATACATGCACGCCAACTTTATACGTGTCTTGTACAAGGACACCCAAATCTCTTTGATCCACATCAACTTCTAAAAGTTTCATGCCATTTAAATATGTTTTGCTTTTCTATTCTTTCTACCAAAGCGAATATCCTCATATTATATTCAAATGCCACCTTATTGCCTACTCCCTTATCCTGTCTCTTATCCCTTTGCTTCTCACAACTAACTCTCCAGCTGAGCTTTATATCTCTTGTTACTTTACCCCAGGTGACTACTACTTTACCCCAAGTCCCACTTGCACCACTTTTTCCCAGGTCTGCTCTCTTGCTGCTTTATCCTAGCTCCCACATTTGCTACTTTATACTTGGTCCATGTTTGCTGCTTTATACCTAGTTGTTTCTTGCTGCTTTTTTGAGGAGTTCTTGAGTCAGTCGAGGCTGTACTGACAACTTCTGCCACCTCCCATCATTCAGCCTGAACTACCCTCTTATGAGTCTTCCAGCTCTGACTTATTCTGGCACGATCTTCACAGAAGCCTGAAAAATCTGCGAATCCTTCCTGGTGCTGACTCCTCCCCCAATCTTGTGGCTGTTGCTCCTTGAGACATCTTATACTCTGTTTCTCAAAATGATTGACTCCCTTTGACTGGTTGCATCCATTTAAAACTCAACCAGTGCTGTATTCCCTCACTCTCTGTGACAGTAACTATATCAGGAGCAGTACACTGCTTCAAACCCCAGTCTGCATTGCAAAAATGGATGGGGAGAAACTGCAGCAGGTTAGCAGTGGATGGACTGTGTTCCTATTTCTAATTTTCAAGGAGACTCAAGGTCTAAGTTATGAGTAAAGACTGGAAAGAGTTGGATTTTTCAGCTCTCCAATGAAGCTTCTGAGAGGTATTCTTATAATGATATTTAAGATAGTTAGATATACGATAAAAGAACACAAGAACTCAAGAAATAAGAGCAGGAGCCTGTTGAGACTGCTCCATCATTCAATATCAATGTGGCTGATTGCAAACTTCAAATCCACTTTACCACCCACTCCCCATATCCCTTCATTCCCTGAAAGAGCAAAAATCTGCCTATCCCAGCCTTAAATTTATTCAACGATGGAGCATCCACTACTTTCTGGGTAGAAAATTGCACAGATTCTCAAGCCTTTGACTGAAGTAATTTCTCCTAATCCTAGTGCTAAATGATAGGCCCTTATCCCGAGATTGTGCCCCCATATTTTAGATTCTCCGACCAGCAGAAGCAACTTTTCAGTACATACCCTATCTAGCTTCTTCAGAATCTCGAATGTTTCAAAGTGATCACCTCTCATTCTTCTAAACCCCAGGGAATATAGATCCAATATACTCAGCTTCTCATCATTGGACAAACCCCTCAACTCAGGGACCAACGTACAACCTCCAATTCAAGTATGTCCTTCCTTAAACATGGAGACCAAAACTATATACAATATTCTAGATGTGATCTCACCAAAGCGCTGTACAGTTGTAGCAAGACTTTATTCCTGTACTCTAATCCCCTTGTAATAAAGGCCAACATGCCATTTGTCTTCCTAATTGCTTGCTGCATCTGCATGCTAACTTGCTACATTCCTTGTACGAGCACACCCAAGTCTCTTTGAACATTAACATTTGCAAGTTTCACAGCTTTCAAAAAACATTTTGTGTTTCTATTCTTATGACCAAAACAAATGACCTCACACTTACCTACATTATACTCCATCTGCCATCTTGTTCTGCACTCACTTAACCTGTCTGTATCTCTTTGCAGCCTCTCTGTGTCTTCCTCACAGCTTACATTTCATCCCAGCTTTGTATCATCAGAAAAACTAGGCTGGGATTTTCCGCACCCGCTGGCGTCGGGTATGTTCAGTGGCATGAGCGGACAATATGACGCGATTGGCTTCATGACGGCGTGAAACCAGCCTGCCAATGGTGGGCCACGTTTCCCGCTATCGGATGTCGGGAACCTCATTGTAATACATCTGCATGTCATTATTAGGCTAGCCCGCTGGAATCGTCTCCCCTGCTGGATCGTCCACCCACGTCGGCAGGAAAACACGCCGACGTGCTTCATAACAGCATATATAAGGCGTGCATTTGGCAGGCTGCACTTCGCTCGGGACTTCAAGGTTTGTTTGTCTACCTTGCTTCGGTCAGCACTCCCAGTCATCAGCGCCAGGCTACACAGGCAGCACCACATCACTTCTAGGAGGGCTCACAGGTAGGTCTCTACTTACCAGATCATCAATATGTGAGTGGCTTTTCAATGGCTGCAGGGCTAGGGCTTGCTTGGGGAAGGGGGAGAAGTGGCCTCAGGCAAGGGAAAAGGCTGCAGGATGAGAGCTGTACTGGGGAAGGAGGGTATCCCAGGGTGTGTGTGGGGCACATGTTGATCTATGCAAGTGGCCTCAAGATGGTGAGATCTGAGGACGCAGTCTCCAGAGGAGGAGGCCAGATGGACATGTGAGGGTATGTGTGTGAGAATGAGTGGTGATGTCCCTTGAGCTGGCAGTGAGTGAGATGCCAATGAATCTGTGTGGGCTTGAGTGTGTGAGTTTAGAGTGATGAGATGGTTGCCATACCCTGGCTGCATGGATGAGATCATTCATCCTGTATCTGCATTGGATGGCCAATGTGCAGCATCGGCACTGATCACCACTGCCATTGTTTACCAAGCTGGAGTGGTAATGTTGCTGGCCCTCCTGAGGCCAGAGCGGGGGTAGAGGACATCACAGCGGGCCTCCATGGCATCCAAAAGGCGTTTGAGGGCTGCAGTCTTCTTGCCTTTCGGGGCCATGTCTTCTTTACTGCAGCCCTGGGCTGGAAGCACTGAGCGCGATTGTACTTTAAATGTGGTGCCTGGTGTGATGAAGCAGTGAGGTGATGGTGTCACAGGCGAATTGGAGCCCGCCCACCGTCGAAACAGCGTGTACCCTAGGAATGCATTATTAATGCAGTGGGTTTTGGACAATATGGCTCGAAAATCTGCCATTGCGGCCAGCAGGTAAAACATTGTTTTTCGCACCCGCTGCCTCACTTAGTGGAAATCTAAGGCGATTATGCCCTTAGATACATTACTCTCTGTCTTTTCATCTAAACCATTAATATAGATTGTGAATAGCTGAGGCCTCAGCACTGGTCATTGCGGCATTCCATTAGTCACAGCCAACTTGAAAATGCCCTGTTTATACCTATACTTAGCTTCCTGTCCATTAACCAATCTTTTACCCGTGCTAATACATTACCCCCAACTCCATGACCCTTATCTTGCCTATTAACCTTTGTGTGGCATCTTATTGATTTGTTCTAATCAAACTGTGCTTTTCTAAGTGCATTTTTAAGACTTCCTTAATAATAAATGCCAACATTTTCCTTATGACTAATGTCAGACTAACTGGCCTCTAGTTCCCTGCTTTCTCTCTTCTGTTCTTGAAAAGTGGTGTTACATTTGTCAATTTCCAATCCACTGGGAATGTTCATGAAACTAAGGAATTTTGGAAAATCACAGCCAGCACATCGACTGGGTGGAGTTTTCCGTACCCGCTGGCGTTGGGCATGTTCAGCGGCGTGAGCAGATAATATGCGAGAAGGCCAAAAATCTGTTTCACAACATTGTGAAACCAGTTTGTGATCATCCACTCAGCCTGTTGATGCGGGCCTTGTTTCCCACCATCAGATATCGGGAACCTCATTGTAATACATTTGCATATCATTATAAGGCAAGCCCATCAGAATCATCCCCCCACACTAGATCATCCACCCATGTCGGTGGGAAAACACGCCGGTGCGGAACATGTCTTGACAAGTGTGACATACAGAAGTTGGGACTTACTGCCATGACCCTGCTCACATCGCGGACATCCGAGGAGCAGATGGTGCTGGAGCCCAGGGAACCCTGGAGGGACGTCCACGGCATGCTGGGTGGATTCTCATGGACATTGCTCATGCAAAGCAGCTCAAGGGAGGTAGAAAGTCACCGTTGAAGGTCTGCTCACAAAGAATGATTGTCGAGGTGGTGGACAGGAAGGACTAACTGTGTTTGGGAAGGGAAGATGTACTAGGATTGACTGGGTGAGGAAGATGTTTTGGGGGAGGTTCGGTTCGGAGGGGGGGTAAAAGGTGTCATAAGAAATAGGAACAGGAGTAGACCATTCGGCCCCTATGGCCTGCTCCACCATTCAATATGATCATGGCTGATCTGTTTGTGTTTTGAATTTCACATTCCTATCTAACCCTGGTAGCCTTTGATTCCCTTGCCTGACAAGAGTCTATTTACCTCTGCCTTAAAAATATTCAACAACCCTGCCTCCACCACCTTCTGAGGCAGAGAATTCCAAAATTTCACAACCCTCTAAGAGAAAAATTTGTCCTCATCTCTGTCCTATAAGGTTGACCCCTAATTTCAAAACAGTGCCCCCTAGCTCTGGGCTGACCCACAAGAGGAAACATCCTTTCCACATCCACCTTGTCAAGACCGTTCAGGATCTTGTATACTTCAGTAAAATCACCCCTCACTCTTCTAAACTCCAGTGGAAACAAGCCCAATCTGTCCAACCTTTCATCATATGACAACCCGCTCATTCGAGGTATCAATCTAGTAAACCTCCTCTGAACAGCCTACAACCTATTTACATCCTTCCTTAAATAAGGAGACTAAAACTACACACAGTATCAAGGTGCGACCTCATCAATGCCTTGTACAACTGAAGCATAACATCCTTACTTTTGTGTAAAATTCCTCAAATTACCTGGAAATCCAAGTACAGTACGTTTACAGGTACCTTTATCCACTGAGCATGTTACTCCTTCAAAATACTCCAATAAATTGGTTAAACATGATTTTCCTTTTACAAAACCATGCTAACTCTTCCCGAATGCCTTGAGCTCTTCTGAGTGCCCAGCTATAACCTCCTTTATGATCGATTCTAAAACTGGCCTATATGTTCCTGTTTTCTGCCTCCTTCCCTTCTTGAAGTTATATTTGGGTTATATTTGCTACTTTCCAGTCTGTTGGCACCTTTCTAGAATCTAGTCAATTTTGGAAAATTAACACCAGCACACCGACTACCTCATTAGCCACCTCTTTTAAGACCCTAGGATGTAGTCCATTGGGACCCGGAGACTTGCCAGCCCGCAGCTCCATCAGTTTGCTCAGTATCGTTTCCCTAGTCGTTTCAATCTCACCAAGTTCCTCACGCCCATTCACCTCCTCATTTGCAGCTATTACTGGAATGTTTTTTGTATCCTCTAGAGTGAACACAGGCACAAAATAGTTGTTCATTTCTTCAACCATTTTCTTATTATCTACTATTAACTCCCCACTGTCACTCTCTAGAGGACCAACACTCACTTTACTTATTCTTTTCCTTTTAAATACCTGTAGAAACTCTCGCTATCTGTTTTTTCATTTCTAGCTAGCTTCCTCTCATACTCTAATTTCTTTCTCCTGATTAACCGTTTAGTCATTCTCTGCCGCTCTTTATATTCTGACCAATCATCTGTCCTGCCACTCATATTTGGGGAGTTCCTTAAGCTTAAGTTCCTTAAGTTTGATGCTTTCCTTAACTTCTTTAATTAAACATGGATGGTGGGTCCTTCCCTTAGAATTTTTTTTTATAATGAGAATGTACTTATTCTGAATACACTGAAATGTCCCCTTAAATGTCTGCCACTGCTTCTCTATTGATCTATCCTCTAGCCTAGTTTCCCAGTTCACTTCAGCTTGCTCAGCTTTCATCCCCATACAGTCTCCTTTATTTAAGTTTAGGATACTAGTCTTAGACCCACTCTTCTCCCTTTCAGACTGGATGTAAAATTCAATCATATTGTGGTTGCTGCTACCTAGGGGTACCTTTACTCTGAGGTCATTAATTAATCCTGTCACATTACATAATACCAAGTCTAAAATAACCTGCTCACTGGTTGGTTCCAGAACATGCTGCTCTAGGAAACCATCTCAAAAGCATTCTAAAAACTTTTCATCCAGGCTACTACTGCCAAACTGATCTTTCCAGTTTATCTGTAGATTAAAATCACCCATGCTTATTGCCGTCCCTTTATCACAAGCACAAAATATTTTCTCTTGAATACTTTCTCAGGGGGGTGGGTGGGAGTAATGTTGAGAGGGGGGAATGAAGGTGTCGGGAGGATGTTGAGGGTTCTACATGGGGGGGAGGGGGTAACGGTGGAGAAGACAGCAACTGGGGAAGTAGATGTATGGGGGGGTCGAAGGTGGAAGGGAAGGAGTTTGGAGCAGGGAAGGAGTGCGGAGAGGGGAAGGAGTCCAGGGGGAGGAAGGAGTCTGGGGGAGGAAGGAGTGCAGAGAGGGGATGGAGTCTATGGGGAGGAAGTAGTTCGGGGGGCAGGAAGGAGTGCGGAGAGGAGAGAAATTAAGGGTAGAGGAAGAAATAAGGGAGAAAGAAACTGTGAAATGCCTCCCTTATAGCAACAGCAAGTGCTTGTTGTAATATTGCAGGATGCTTTATAAATTAAGGATCTATTTGGACTGTTGCCTGAAAGGGGTGTGTCGTTGGGAATCTAGTTAAGTAGAAATCCTGTGAGAACAGTTATAAAACTAATTGTAACTGTGTAACTGTAGTCTTTAAGTTTTCTTTTCTTTTGTTAATAAATGTTTTAATTTAATCTTTAATATTTCTAAAGTTAGTAGTGGACTTGTTACTTCTGATTTCAGTGCGCAAGCCTTCTTGTAATAAATGCAAATTGCAAAATCGTTGTGATAGTGTGGCCAAGTTTCGCTTTGGGATTTAGTCAGCCTGGCAAATACTACCTAGCACATCATAACACTAGATGGTAGTGGTCATGGGCTTGGAAGGTGCTGTCTAAGGAGCCTTGGTGAGTTCCTGCAGTGCATCTTGTGCATGGTACACACTGCTGCCACTGTGCATCGGTGGTGGAGGGAGTGAATGTTTGTGGAAGGAGTGCCAATCAATCAAACTGCTTTGTCCTGGATGATGTCCAGCTTCTTGATTGTTTTTGGAGCTGCACTCATCCAGGAAAGTGAAGAGCATTCCATCACACTCCTGACTGGTGTCTTGTAGATAGCAGACAGGCTTTGGGCAGTCAGGAGGTGGGTTACTCGCTGTAGGATTCCAAATATCTGACCTGGTCTTATAGCCACAGTATTTATATGGCTAGTCCAGCTCAGTTTCTGGTCAATGGTAACTCCCAAGATGTTGATAGTGGGGGATTCAGCAATGGTAATGCCATTAAATGTCAAGGGGCGATGGATAGATTCTCTCATGTTGGAGATGGTCATTGTCTGACACTTGTGTAGCGTGAATGTTACTTGCTACTTGTCAGCCCAAGCCTGGATTTTGTCCAGGTCTTGCTGCATTTCGACATGGACCGCTTCAGTGTCTGAGGGGGCATGAATGGTGCTGAACATTGTGCAATCATCAGCGATGATGGAAGGAAGGTAATTGATGAAGCAGCTGAAGATAGTGGGGCCTAGGACATTACTCTGAGGAACTCCTACAGTGATGCCCTGGAGCTGAGGTGACTGACCTCCAACAACCACAGCCATCTTCCTTTGTGCTAGGTATAACTCCAACCAATGGAGAGTTTTCCCTCTGATTCCCATTGACTCCAGTTTTGCTAGGGTTCCTTGATGCCACACTTGGTCAAATTCTGCCTTGATGTCAAGGGCAGTCACTCTCACCTCACCTCGGAAGTTCAGCTCTTTTGCCCATGTTTGAACCAAGGCTGTAAAGAGGTCTGGAACTGAGTGACCCTGGCAGAAACCAAACTGGGCTTCAGTGAGCAGGTTATTGTTAAGCAATTGCCACTTGATAGCACTGTTGATGTCCCCTTCCATCACTTTACTAATGATTGAGAGTAGACTGATGAGGCGGTAATTGGTCGCGTAGGATTTGTCCTGATTTCTGTGTACAGGACAAACCTGGACAATTTTCCACATGGCCTGGTAGATGCCAGTGTTGTAGCTGTACTGAAGCAGCTTGGCTAGGGGCACAGCAAGTTCTGGAGCACAAGTTTTCAGTACTTTTGCCGGAATATTGTCAGAGCCCATAGCCTTTGCAGTATCCAGTACCTTCAGCTGTTTCTTGATATCACGTGGAGTGAATCGAATTGGCTGAGGACTGGCACCTGTGATGCTGGGACCTCCATAAGAGGCCGAGATGGATCATCCACTCAGCACTTCTGGCTGAAGATTGTTGCGAATGCTTCAGCCTTATCTTTTGGACTGATGTGCAGAGCTCCCCTATCATTGAGGATGGGGATATTTGTGGAGCCTCCTCCTCCAGTGAGTTGCTTAATTGTCCACCACCATTCCCGACTGGATGTGGCAGGACTGCAGAGCTTAGGTCTAATCTTTTAGTAGTGGGATCGCTTAGCTCTGTATATCACTTGCCGCTGATGCTGTTTGGCATGCAAGTAGCCCTGTGTTGTAGCTTCATCAGGTTGACACATTATTTTGAGGTATGCCTGGTGCTGCTCCTGGCATGCCCTCCTGCACTCTTCATTGAACCAGGGTTGATCCCCTGGCTTGGCGGTAATGGTAGAGTGGGGGATATGCTGGGCCATACAGAGTCTGGTTGGCTACAATTCTGCTACTGCTGATGGTCCACAGCGCCTTATGGTTGCCCAGTCTTATGTTGCTAGATCTGTTTGAAATCTATCCCACTTAGCACAGTGGCAGTGCCATACAACTTTATGGAGGGTATCCTCAATGTGAAGGCGGGACTTCATCTCCACAAGGACTGTGTGGTGGTCACTCCTTAAGGAGAAGGGGAAGCTAGAGTGAAATCGAGCTGCCCCGCACCCTTCTCATGTTGATACTGTTGGAGGCCAACTATGGCATCAGCGATGGAGTTCAGTCCAAACAGCAGTGCAGGACCGATGACCTGGACCAAGGTCACCATGGCAGCTACCATTCTACCAGTGTTGGCCTCAGTGCATCAGCATGCCATCGCCATCACCTCTGAAGGTGGATGGACTTCTCCTTCATCCCTTGCAATCCGACGAGTGCAGCTGACATCCCTTCCTGATGTTCCCTTGATTGTCTTTGCAGTTCCAACAACTGATTGAGGACCGAATCCAGGGACTCATCATCTGACTCAGACTCAGCAGATTCCTCGCCTCCAGTAGTCCTCCAAGTGCCTGCTACTTTAGATGTTCCTGCTTCTGCCTGCTGTGGACCAGCTTGTGATCCTGAGGCTGTTCTACATCTAGGTCCCACCAAGGTGTGTGTCGCTGTGCTGGCGGAGGGTGTGGGTGAGTGATGGGTCTTCAATGGTGCTGCCCTCAGGGTCCTCATCAGAGGTGCTCTCAGCACTGGGGTCAGGGTAATGGTTGCCTGATGTCGATGTGTCAGATGTGCCTAGGAGCGAAAGTGGAGATTATTAGTGCTAGGCAGACATGTTACACAGAGAACAGTGGATTCAGAGCTGCATTGACAGAGGGATGTTGTGGTGCAGGATCCGCATGCAGATGCTTGCTGCTGATCTCATCGTTGCCGCAGGAATGGTCCACGTTCTTCCCGGCCAGTTCCAACATGTGACCCACAAATGGAGCGAGGACCTTGATGCCTGGCACTCCACCTCTGGTCTGGGACCTCTCCCAGTGATTGCGCGCAATCTTGTGGAGGAGGAGAGAGGTTGAGCAAGGCGCATGCCTGGCCAAATGAGAAGGATGCCAGGAGTGCCTGTGTGCTGATTGGAGCCATGGACATGACGAGGAGGTGATCTCCAGAGGAGATGAGGCCAGATGGAAATGTGAGTGTGCGTGAAAGAGAGTGAGAGATTATGTTCCTTGAGCTGGCAGTGAGTAAGGTGCCAGCGAATGTGTGATGGGCTTGTGAGCGAGTGAGTTGAGAGTGATGAGATGGTTGACTTACCCTGACAGCACAGATGAGATCATTCCTTCTTTTTCTGCATTGGCTGGCTGACCTCTTGTCTGCATCATTAGCACTGATCACCTCTGAAACCACCTCCCAGACTGGAGTGGTGAGAGTGGTGGGCCTTCTGTGGCCGGAGTGGGCGTAGAGGATATTACAGTGGGCCTCCACGGCATCCCAGGGATGCATCACTGCACTCTTCTTGGCTTTTGGGGCCATGTCTTCACTGGGGCAGTCCTGGGCTGCAAGCATTGATAACTGTTCGTACGACTGCAGTTTAAATATGGAACCCGGAGTGAGAAAGTGGCGAGGTAATGGCATGGTGGGCAAATTGGAGGCTACCCGCCAGTGATCCAGCGTGTTTCCCGTGACTGCATAATTTATGAAGTGGGATGGGGACGATATGGCGTGAAAATCCACCATTGCGACTGGCAGGCAAAACATCTTTCTTTCATGCCCACTACCACATTCAGTATAAATCTGGGACGATTCCACCCCACATGTGTTATGCACATCTGTTACTTATAGGCATCTTCCCTTGTCTATACTGAATCATTTTTTGTGCATTTCATTAATATCCAACAGTTACCATGGAACTATTTACATTCCCAGTCTTCAGCTACAAGTATTCTTTCACTCTTGTTTGCATGGATCCCACTGAAAGCCTGGCATGGCATATAACTGAGCAGTTACGGCAGCATCTGTGGAGAGAGAAACAGAGTTAATATTTCGAGTCCGTATGACTCTTCTTCAGAGCTGAAAGGAGGTAGAAATGTGATGGATTTCATACCATTGAAAGGAAGAGAGTGGTGGTGGTGGAGCAGATGGAGTAAAATAGAAGGTCAAGGATAGGTGGGAGCTCAGGAGAGATTTAACAAAGATGTCATGGACACAAGACAAAGGGAGTGTTATTGGTAGTATCAAAGACCAAAGAAGGGTACACCCTTCATTCAATCTGCAAGCATGACCCTGACCTTCCTGTCACTTGTTATTTCTATTCACCATCTTGCTCTCATGCCCACATGTCCATCCTTGGTCTGCTGCAATGTTCCAGTGAAGTCCAGTGCAAACTGGAGTAACAGCACCTCATCTTCCAATTAGTCACTTTACACCCTTCTGGACTTTTCAACAACTTTAGACCATGAACTCTGTCTTCCATTTTGACCTTTTAATTTTTTTTCCCAACCCCCTCCCCCCACAGGGCCATTTGTAACCTGTTCTTATGTTTTGATTTTACGGAGCGCTGACCTTATATTTCGTTCCGCCTGCTCCACCCCGCATCCCCTCCCTTGAACAGTATAAAATCCATCACATTTCTACCTCTCTTCAGCTCTGAAGAAGAGTCATACGGACTCAAAACATTAACTCTGTTTCTCTCTCCACAGATGCTGCCAGATCTGCTGAGTTTTTCCAGCATTTCCTGTTTTTATGTCAGAATCCCAGCATCCACAATATTTCGCTTTTATACATACATATATTTGCTTCTTTTGTACATTTGGCAGCACCCCCATTATGATCTGCCTGCTGATAAGTGAGTTTGCATTTCATGGCAACCAGAACATTTCAACTGCATCTTTCTAAAGCCCAATTCACAACAGCAGAAAGAGTTTAACCTTATATGGAGAAATATATGGAGGAAACCCCAACTTCCACCTTCTCGCGTTCCAGGAGGAAGATAATTTGAAGATCCTGGGGAAACAGCTAATAGTCAGAAACAGGGAAGTCAGAGGAAAGGTGGCAACTACAGGGTCAGCAGAATATGATGCTTCTCTTTCTTCTCAAGGTATTGGATATCATCATAAAAGTTAACAATACAGATGGAAGTCATTCAGCCTATCATTGTTTGCACCAGCTTTTTGCCAGAATGTTTCAAAATTTTGGCATGGTATTATTAAGTATAAATTAGCTTTACTTCCATAACGTTGCTTGCCAATATTTATCTGCATCAGTACAGGTTTCTTTACCCATGGATCTTCAATAACTAGGTGTAATGACTTCACGTACCAGACAGGTTTCTACTAGAAACAGATAACTTTATTACAGAGAATTTTTCAGAACCAAGTCCTCGACAAGAAGGCCCCGCCCCCCCCAGATTATCCACGCTTAGGGCTCATTGGTCGGAGCCTTCAAGGACAATCATGTGACGCCGGATAGGCAGTAGGAGAGGCTATACCATCAATTTTACAGTTCTTCCCCCTTTAGTTTTTGTATTTACAGAGAACATTTGAATATCCAACAACATATACATAAATACAACTCAGGTGATTAAAGATGAAGTCTCTGAGGTGGTTTTCTTATTCGGTTAGAGTGGTGTAGATCTACCACTTGAGGTTCTTCCACTGGATCGGCATGATCAGGAACTACAGCACCAGATACACCATCAGAAAGTGGCAGTTCAGGGTCTCACAACCCTATAGAAATATTGGGCATGTCTATTCTAGGTTGTTCTGTTACCTCAGAGATTGAAGGTTTGACATTAATTATAGGCAGGATAGCTGGTTGTTGGAATGTCTTTGGTCTTCCACTTCCATCTGGAAGGACATGAGACCAGTTTCTGAGACAATTGTATCAGGAAATCAACAATGTCTACTTCCAAAATTCCGCGTGAAAACTGTATCTCCAACAGTAAATCCTCAAGCTTTGCCATGAATATCGTGATTCAATTTTTGATTACTCTGAATGTTCTCTAACTTCCCCTCTAAGTTTGGAAACACCAGACTTAACCTTGTATGTAGGCAGCGTTTCATCAATAATTCAGACGGTGTTGAACCCGTAGTTGAATGAGACGTTGCATGATGATTGAGAAGAAAACGGATAAGTCGAGTTTCTAGAGTACCTCCTGATAATCTCTTCATTCCAGATTTGAAAGTTTGCACAGTTCATTCAGCTAAACCATTTGATGAGTGATAATATGGCGCTGTTTTAATATGTTTGATTCCATTTAAACTCATGAATCTCTGAAACTCTGTACTGGTAAAGACTGTACCATTATCAGAAACGATGACTTCTGGTAGGCCTTGTATACTAAAACTATGGTGCAACTTTTCAATAGTTGCACTCAAATTCGGTGACCTGACTTCATACACACCGATCCATTTAGAATGTGCATCTACAATCAATAAAAACATGGTACCTAAGAATGGTCCTACATAATCAATGTGTAGTCTAACCCAGGGTCTACCAAGCCACACCCACGGATGCAGTGGTGCTGAAATAGGCAACTCTTGTTGTTGCTGACACTGGAGACAGTGCTTGACCATGCTTTCAATGCAACTGTCAATGCCTGGCCACCAGACATAGTTTCACAAGCATTTTCATCTTCGATTTGCCTGGATGCACACTGTGAAGCTCTGTCAATAGTGGTTCTCTTCCTTGCAAAGGGATGACATCTCTTGCTCCCCACAACAAGATTCCATTTTGACAAGTTAACTCCCATTTTTTGGGCATGAAATGGTCTCATCTCTTCAGAAACTGGTAAATTTGACCACCCTTGCAATACAAGGTTTCTGACTTTTGATAAAATTGGATCTCTGTTTGTCTAATTTGTAATTTGCTTCACACACACAGGTGAAGAATCCAACAAATTCAGTACAAGCACAACTTCTTGTGGCACTGGAGCATGTACAATGTTACCTGGTAACGGGAGATGACTGAGTGCATCCGCATTTACAATATGCAAACCAGGACGATGCAAAAAGATATACTCACACGCAGATAATATCAAAGCCCAACATTGAATTCTTGCTGATGCAATTGGCGGAATGGCTTTATCCTCACTGAATAAACCTATTAATGGTTTATAGTCTGACACAATGGAGAAATGTTGTCCCTGCAGGTACTGGTGGAATTTATTCACTCTGAATATCACCAATAAACCTTCCTTTTCTACTTGGGAATAACCCTCCTCGACTGCGGAGACAAAACCAATTGGCCTTTCTGATCCATCATCCATCCTATGTGACTAACGATGATTCTTTTATGACAACAAGTATAATGGTGCTAACACTGTTGACAAGTTTGGCAAGAAGCAGCTATAATAGTTGATCGTACCCAGGAAAGACTTCAGTTTGATTACACTGGAAAGAACGGATGCATCTTTGATTGCCCTAACTTTCTCTTCTACCCGATGCAAACCCATGGCATCCAACCTGTGACCCAGGTAAGTAACTTCTGGTGCTTGGAATGTACATTTCTCTTTCTTTTATTGTACGCTGGCTTCCAAGAATCTTCTTAGCACCTCTTCCAGGTTGGCCAAGTGTTCGGCCTCAGTTGACCCTGTGATCAGAACATCATCTGGGTATACTACCACTCAGGGAGGCCCTTGCAAAAGACTCTCCATTGTTCTTTGAAAGATTGCACATGCAGATGATACTCCAAAGGGTAGGCGAGTATATTGATCAAGACCCTTTTGCGTTTTGATGATTATATGCCCTCTAGACGTGCTATCCAGCTCTAACTGCTGGTATGCATCGCTCATGTTCAGTTTTGTATAGGATTTGCCTCCAGCTAGCTCAGGATAGGATACTTATCTAGTTTGGCTGCCTTATTCATGGTCAATTTATAGTCCCCACAAATGCATATAGTTTGGTCAGGTTTCATCACTGGGACTATGGGCGCTGCTCATTCCTAGAATTGGACTGGTTGGAACATGCCCAGCTTTTCTAACCGGCACAGTTCTGCATCCACCTTCTCCTTTAAGGCATAAGGCACAGGTCTGGCCTTAAAGAAATGGAGTTTTGCCTGAGAATCCTCATATATTTTTGTTTGCAAGCTTTTTAACTTCTCTAATTCATCACAAAATATACTGTTGTATCTCCTTTGCAGTTCAGGAACTCCTTTTGTTCTCAAGCAAAATATTTCAAACCAGTTGAGCTTGAGTTTTTGTAACCAGTCTCGGCCCAGTAGACTAGGATCTTCTCATGTCACTGTTATCACTTGGAGCTGGGTTGCCTGTTGTCTATAGGGCACAGGTACTGTGGCGATGCCCTTTACTTGTATGGCTTCTCCAGTATATGTCTTCAATTGAGCTGTTGTTTGCTCCAGATTCAGTGGCCGGGTACCTTCATTTAGGTATTTAAATGTGTGCTCTCCCACCATTGTGGTTGAGGCTCCTGTATCTATCTCCATTATTAGTGGCTTCCCATTAACTTGGATTGTGACAGTAATAGGTTTGGTTTTTACCTCTGTGATGTTATACAGGGAATAGATGTTGGTATCGGTAGCTTAAGGTTCTGCTGTATTATTCAATTCAATCATGTTGGTTTGCTGCTTTATGGGCTGTTTCAACTTCGCCCTGCATTGCTTTATTACATGACCTTTCTTATGGCAGTAATGGCATTCTGCCTCTTTGAATCTGCAGGCGTCTGGTCCGTGGTCACCCCACATCTAGGACAAATTAATCTTGGAGTCACTGCTGAAGTGTTTTTACTAGGCCTTTTTGTTTCTCTAACAGTGGACATTGCCTCCTGTTCCTCTGCTGTGTCTCTGGCTTTTGCACCATGCCTGGTGGTAGGTTCCCGCCCCACATGAAGAACAGTGCCATGTTGTACGTGCTGTAAAGCCTGCGAGTCTCTTGCAGCACTTTCCATGACTAGTGCTATTTCCATGGCGCACTTCAAATCTATGTTGACTTCTGCAAGTAAACGACGCTGAACTCCACAAACTAGTCGGTCCCATAGCATATCACTGAGTGTGTCTCTGAAGTCCCAGCATTCTGCCAGATGCTTCAACTTCACTATATGGTTATGATGGACTCTCCTGGGGCCATTACACTGGAATTAAACTTAAATCTCTGCATTATTACACATATCTTTGGTTGGAAATGCATTTTCATTGGGTCCACTAATTCATTAAGGACTTAGAATTGGGGGCATTCA
Source organism: Cetorhinus maximus (assembly GCF_964194155.1). Classification (NCBI taxonomy): domain Eukaryota; kingdom Metazoa; phylum Chordata; class Chondrichthyes; order Lamniformes; family Cetorhinidae; genus Cetorhinus; species Cetorhinus maximus. The sequence goes on from NC_135881.1 coordinate 86,977,961, forward strand.
GGGCCGTCAGGCTGTGAATGAGATTGTCTGCCTTGCTACAACATACACTCAAAAGGATTACTTCCTGCTTCTCCTCAGCAGTAATTTTGTTTGCTACGAGATAAAAAAAGCCAAGGCACTCTACATACTAGCTCCAGTCTTCCGTAGTTGCATTATAAGGATTGATTCTGCCGAAGAGTGGCATGATTGGTGAGTAGTCTTTCCTTTTTCTTAAGATTTGATGTACTCATGTTAACAAGGCGAGGTACAACGTCGGAGCTATTTTACCTCGTCGCCAAATGTAATGACTTGACGTACCAGACAAATTTCTACTGGAAACAGATAAACTTTATTACGGAGAGCTTTTCAGATGCTACACGCTTGAACCAGGTCCTTGACAAGAAAGCCCTGTGCCCCACCGGAATACCCGCACTTAAGGCTCATTGGTTGGAGCCTCCAAGGACAATCACGTGACCCCAGATAGCCAGTGGGAGAGGTTATACCTTCAATTACTACAGTAGGTAATTTGCTAGAGTACATGAAGGCCTGTAGGTGTCTTTCTCTGTTTGAAACAATTGGTTATGTAGCTTGAAGGACACCATTCCACATCAAATGGAGCAGGCAAGGAGGCAGGTCCTAAATCCACCTCAGCCAGAATGGGAATTGAACCTACACTGTTGGTGTTATTCTGAACCACATGCTAGCCATTTAGCCAACTGAGCTAACTAGCCCCCATCCTTAGCAACTAACTGTCCATAATTGTTTTGCACTGACATTTGATAGTGATATTCCAGGCTAACCTTTATGCTCACCTTTAAGTCATAGGAACTCTTCTAAACCTCTATTCAGGCTTACTGAACAGTTGAGACTCCTTGAGTGACCTTTAGCCAAAGCTTCTTTGCTCTACCAAAACCTGCTCTTGAATTACAAGCCCATGTGAAAGCTTGTTGGCCCATCTGATTATTTTCAATCATTGCTGAACTATTTTCAAGAAAAAATGTTATCTGCAGCTGGGTAAACTAGAATTTTCTGTGCTCTTGTTTAGTTTCTATTACCATTGCAAACTCCGCAGTTGGATAAATTTTAACAAGTATGTGGCTGCCTGAATAATAAGGGAACAATATTATTCATGTTCCATGCCTAGCTGTGTTTTTTGGTCATATTTAATAAAGCCATACTCTAAATTTCACATTTCTAGGTTGAATATTTTTGTAATTTCATTAACAGTTTATGAATTACAATATAAAGTGAGCATTCATCTTCTTTTAAAAAAAAATAGGAACCCCTGCTCCAAATTGTTTTACTTCCAGTTAGAGACTCACTTTAACATTTTGAGAAATAAAAAAGTAGTTCTGAGTTGCATAAGTTTATCTGATTTATGTTTCAGCTTTTCCACTGATTGACATGGAACTTCAACTTAGTTGAAGGAGACACTGTTAGAAGGTTTGTAGTAACTGTTTATTATAACCATACTGCCTGTGTATAGCTCTGCCTCAAGTATTCCTCGGTGTGATTAGAACTGCCAGGTGCTGTAATTGGATGTAAGGCTGGCTAACAAACATTATGAAAAATTTATGAACTGTTCAGAGCTGGGAAGTGACATTCTGGAAATTAAATTTAATGTTTTGGAGCATTTAACTTTTTCAGTAAATAGATAACAGAAAGCAGCTTTCATAACCCAGCACTAACATTCATTGCCTTGATAAGCATAAATATTCAAGAAAAAAAACCCTCAAAGAAGTGTTTTTAGAAGAGAAACATTAAAGATTTAATTTGCTTTTAGCTCACTGATTGTACTTGAATGAAACTTATTTTTCTTTTTTGATGTGCTGAGCACACACTCAAGTTTAATCATCCAGTTTTCTTTGAGATCAGGCGACAGCAAAAGCATAATTCATGGGCAGAATGTATCTGCAATAGTGGCCAGAATTTTCCCGCCGGCGATTTGGGGGCGGGGCCCTCTCACCAATGGGAAAATGATGCAGGATGACGTCGGGAGGAACCCCCGACGTCATCCCGGTCCCTTTAAATTTTCAGGAAGGCGGGCGGACAGCAAAATCAGCTGTCCGCCCGCCGACCTGTCAATGGCCAATTGAGGCCATTGACAGAGTAATTAAAGTCATTAAAGGCCCTGCCCATCCAACCTTAAGGCTGACGGGCAGGCCAAGAGCCCCAGCGGACTTCTGATAATACATGAAACCTCATCCACTGGCGGGATGAGGTTTCATGTTCTTTTTCAAAAACTTTAATAAATATAATGTGATATTTATTAACACGTCCCATCTCGTGTGACATTGTCACATGAGGCGGACATGTTAATAATATTTTTATTTCTCTATTTTTTAACTTTTGTACACTGTCACTAATCTCCCTGAGACAGCACTTTGTCTCTGGGAGCAGTGCGCTCTTTCGTGCGCATGCGCGAAAGAGTGCACTTTGACAGCTGGGGATTCCCTCCACCCCCCGCACAGGAAGCGCATAGTGCTTCCTATCAGACAGGCCGCCGGGCGGGCCTTAATTGGCCCGCCCGCTCAAAATGGCGGTGCGCTCTGTTTCGGCGGCGAGGGCCGGCTATCCGCCTGCTGCCGAGCCGGTGGGGCCCGCATGCCTACCAAGGGCAAAATTCTGCCCAATGTATTTGATCACCTGTTCATCATTTTAATAGGTACCTAAATGCTAAATATCTATCAATCTAACAATAGCTTGCATAAATTTGTGCAGTCATGAATGGATGAAGGAAACCCTGCGAGGCCTGCGTCACAGGTTAGGCCCTCAGGTATCATTATAGATGATTATAGAGAATGGTAAAATTCTCTCTGTGGGTCAGAATGGAATCCCACCATCGAACAGAGGGCCTGGTACTCCTGGGATGCAACTGTACTTGGGATAAATTTTATGAAAATATGCACATTTAGCTCTAATGAATGTTCTGAACAATCTGAGGAGAACATGCTTAAGGAACCTGAATTGAAGTGTCAAGATAAAAGCTGAAGAACAGTGTCACTCACCTTTCCCTGCCACATATAGAAATGACTGATAATTATTTTCCATTGATAGGAACAGTTATTCAAGGAAATATGTTATCCAAAGGTGGATACCCTACCATACTTACGGCGAGTGATGTGTTGAGAAGCAGAGAGAATTTGGTGTCGATGTACAGAAATCACTAAGAATTAGTTATGCTACAGGTGTATAAAGCTCTGGATAGATTGCATCTAGAGTGCTAGAGTTCATTTCTAGGATCTGCAGCTCAGGGAGGATATGTTCGCCTTGAAGTGGGTGCCAAGTAGATTCACTAGAATGATATCTGGCTAAAAGGGTTAAACTATAAGTAGAAGTTCCAAAGGCTAGGCATTGTTTGCCTTGAGTACGGAAGACTAAGGGATGATCTAATTGAGGTGTTTCAGGTCATTAAAGAATTTAATATGGTGGATAGAGTTAAACTATTTCCTCTTGTGGGGATTTCAGGACAAGGGAAAATAACCTTAAAATTAGTGCTAGGCTGATCAGGGGTGAAGTCAGGAGGTTCTTCTTCCAGTGAAGGATAGTAGAAGTGAGAAGCTTTCGCCAGTAAAGAACTATTGGGACAAGGTCAACTGAAAATTAAATTTGAAAACTGAGATTGATAGATTTTTGTTCGGCATGGGTATTAAAGAAAGTGGAACCTTGTCGAGTGGGTGCACGCCCGAACCGAACAAGAATAAAATAGTGCCCAATGATGTCGGGCGAGCAGCCTGACGTCATCGTGCATTCTTGCGATATTTCGCTTGGCGGGCATGTGTGAGAGGCAGCAGCAGCCCGCCGACAATTAAGAGGCTTATTAAGGCCCTTAATCAATTAATGAAATGGAATTTTTCACTGCCCATCCAACTGTTTGGTTGGCAGGCGGGTGAATAGGCCAAGCGGCCTTTGCATTTTTGGGAAACCTCATCCACGGGTGAGATGAGGTTTCGACCATTGATTAGAAAAAAATGAAAACTTTTAAAACTCTTTTTTAACATGTCACTGCACATGTGACAGATTCACATGAGGGGACATGTTTTTCTTTACTTTTCCATTCTTTATTTTTAATGTTAAAATTCTTCAACTCCCTGAAGCAGCTCTGTGCCTTCAGGGAGCTTTCACTGAGCGTGCCCCCATGCGTGCGCACACTTCAGGGCTCGCGCTCCTCTCGCTCCCACACTGGCAATGCTGAAGCTTTGAGTGCGCCTTTCACGCTGGCTGGCCGTTAATTGGCCAGCTAGCTTGAAAGTATGGTAGGAGCCCGATCGTGGGCAGCGGTCAGTTTCGTGGCCGTTCCCGGGCACGGTGGGCGTGCCCGCCCGACAAGGTAAAAATCCCGCCCAGAGTTAAAATACCCATTAGCCATGATCTAATTAAATGGTGAGACAGGCTCGAGGGGCTGAATGGCCTATTTTATTTCGTTTTATCGAAAGTGTAGCTCTCAGCCACGTTTGTAAGAATAGTTTTAGAGCAGAGTATTATCATCCTGAAGTTATCTTGTAACATCCTGGAAATATATAGCAAAAGGAAAATACAATATATATTTCAGAAGTATTGTATTGAATCTGAAAAGGAAGATGTGCTATGCTGTCAGTGTCCTCTTTCATCATACCAAAGGCCCTCTGCAGTGCTGGCCCCATGTGCTAAAGACTTAATAAGTGCACATTTACTTATACATGAAGCACTTTTTCTGAATAAAAGTCACCATCAGATACAATATATTCAAGAACCCCCTGAAAATATAATTTAATTGTGTAAAATAAAATAAGTGTGAGGTGATTCGTTTTAAGAATATAAGAACAGAAGAACATAAGAAATAACAACCGAAGAACATGAGAAATAACAACAACATTCGGCCCCGCGAGCCTGCTCTGCCATTCAATAAGATCATGACTGTTCTTCTTGTGTTTCGATTTCCACATTCCCATCTAACCCTGATAACCTTTAATTCCCTTGCCTAACAAGAACCTATCTGCCACTGCCTTAAAAATATTCAATGACCCCGCCTCCACCACCTTCTGAGGCATAGAATTGCAAAGTTGCACAAGCCTCTGAGAGAAAAAAATTCTCCTCATCTCTGTCCTAAAGGGCCGACCACTAATTTGAAAACAGTGCCCCCTAGTTCTGGACTCACCACAAGAGGAAATATCCTTTCCACATCCATCTTGTCAAGGCCGTTCAGGATCTTGTATACTTCAATCAAATCACCCCTCACTCTTCTAAACTCCAGTGGAAACAAGCCCAGTCTGTCCTACTTTTCCTCATAAGACAACCCACTCTTTCCAGGTATCAATCTAGTAAGCCTCCTTTGAACCACCTCCAATACATTTACATGCTTTCTTAATTAAGGAGACCAAAACTGCACATAGTATTTGAAGTGCGGTCTCATTAATGCCCGGTATAACTGAAGCATAACATCCTTACTTTTATGTTCAATTCCCCTCGTAATAAAGGATAGCATTCCATTAGCCTTCTTAATTACTTGCTGTACCTGCATACTAACTTTTTGTCACTCATGTATTAGAACACCTGGATCCCTCTGCACCTCAGAATTCTGCAGCCGTTCTCCATTTAAGTAACAAAACAAAAACAAAAATACCTGGAAAAACTCAGCAGGTCTGGCAGCATCTGCGGAGAGGAACAGAGTTAACGTTTCGAGTCCGAATGACCCTTCAACATTTTGTTTTTGTTTTGGATTTCCAGCATCCGCAGTTTTTTGCTTTTATCTCCATTTAAGTAATACTCTGCTTTTTTGTTCTTCCTGCCAAAGGGAACAACTTCACATTTTCCCACTTTAATCTCCAGTAGTCAGATCTTTGCCCACTCACTCACCCTATCTATATCCATCTGTTACCTCCTCATGTCCTCTTCACAACCTTTTTCCTACCTATCTTTGTGTCATCTGCAAATTTAGCTACCATGTCTTCACTCCCCTCACCTAAGTCATTGATGTAAATCATAAAAAGTTGAGGCCTCAGTACTGACCCCTGTGGGTGTCTACTCGTCACATCCTGCCAATCAGAAAAAGACCCATTTATGCATACTCTCTGCTTTCTGCCAGCCAGCCAATCTTCTATCCATGCTAATATGTTACTCCCTACATCATGCGCTTTAATTTTCCGTAATCATCTTTGATGTGGCACCTTATCAAATGCCTTCTGGAAAACCAAGTACAGTATGTCTACAGGCTCCCCTTTATCCATAGCGCATGGTACACCTTCAAAAAACGTCAATAAATTGATTAAACATTATTTTCCTTTCACAAAACCATGCTGACTCTTCCTGATTGACTTGAGCTCTTCTAAGTGCCCAGCTATAACCTCCTTAATGATCGATTCTAATAACTTCCCCATGATAGACGCCAAGCTAACTGGCCTATAGTTTCTTATTTTCTGTCTCCCTCCCTTCTTGAATAAGATTACAAGAGGGGTTATATTTGCTACTTTTCAGTCTGATGGAACCTTTCCAGAATCTAGCGAATTTTGGAAAATTAACACCAGCGCAACAACTACCTCATTAGCCACCTCTTTTAAGGCCCTAGGATGTAGTCCATTGGGACCCAGAGACTTGCCAGCCCGCAGCTCCATCAATTTGCTCAGTACCGTTTCCCTAGTGATTTCAATTTCACTAAGTTCCTTTCTCCCTTTCACCTCCTGATTTACAGCTATTACTGGAATATTTTTGATATCCTCTATAGAGAACACAGAAGCAAAATATTTGTTCATTTCTTCCCCCATTTCCTTATTATCTACTATTAACTCCCCACTGTCATTCTCTAGAGGACCAACACTCACTTTACTTACCCTTTTCCTTTATAAATACCTGTAGAATCTCTTGCTATCTGTTTTTACATTTCTAGCTAGCTTCCCCTCATACTCTAATTTTGTTCTCATGATTAATCTTTTAGTCGTTAACTGCCGTTCTTTATATTCTGTTCAATCATCTGTTCTGCAGCTCATCTTTGCGGAGTTGTATGCTTTTTGCTTAAGTTTGATGCTTTCCTTAACATCTTTAGTGAACCACGGATGGTGGGTCCTCCCCTTAGAATTTTTCTTTATAGTAGGAATGTACTTATTCTGAAAACTCTGAAATATCCCCTTAAATGCCTCCACTGCTTCTCCATTAATCTATCCTCTAGCCTGGTTTTCCAGTTTACTTTGGCTAGCTCAGCTTTCATCCCCACATAGTTGCCCTTATTTAAGTTTAAGATACCCACTCTTCTCCCTTTCAAACTGGATATAAAAGTCAATCATATTGTGGTCGCTGCTATTTAGCGGTGCCTTTAGTCTGAGGTCATTAATTAATCCTGTCACGTTACACAATACCAAGTCTAATATAACCTGCTGTCTGGTTGGTTCCAGAACGTGCTGCTCTAAGAAACTATCTCAAAAGCATTCTGAGAACTCCTCATCCAGGCTACTTCTGCCAATCTGATTTTTCCAGTTTATGTGTAGTTTAAAATCACCCATGATTATTGCCATTCCTTTATCACAAGCATACAATATTTTCTCTTGAATACTTTGTCCTACACTGTGGCTACTGTTAGGGGGCCTGTAGACTACTCCCACTAATGACTTATTTCCCTTACTATTCCTCATCTCCACCCAAACTGATTCTACATCCTGATCTCCTGAACCAAGGTCATCTCTACTTATTGCACCAATGCCCTCTTTGATTAACAGTGCTACCCCTCTATCTTTACCTAGTTTCCTATTCTTCTTGAATGTCATGTACCCTTCAATATTAAGGACCCAAGCTTTGTCGTCCTGCAGCCATGTCTCCGTAATAGCTATCAGATCATATTTATTTACTTCAACATGGGCCATCAATTGATTTACTTTGTTATGAATGCTACATGCATTCAGAGAGACAGCCTTCAGTTTTGTCTTTTTGTTACCTTTGTAACATCTAGTCTTGACTGTTGATGTATCCTTAGGCTTTTTTCTCTCTGTCCCTTCCTGCCATTCTCTGACCCTCGTTTCTCATATTACTATTTTGCTCTCCTGTTTGGACTCTACACCTTGAATTGCTACCTCTACCCAAGCTTGATCCCTCACCCCTCTCTACTTCTCTAGTTATGTGATTTGCTAGGACAATCATCCCAGCACAGTTCAGGTATAAACTGTCCTAATAGTGCAGCCCCCACTTTCCCCAGTACTGATGCCAATGCCCCACAAACAGAAACCAACTTCTCCCACACCAGTCTTTGAGCCATGCATTTGTCTCTCTAATCTTATTTGCCCTATGCCAATTTGCATGTGGTTCTGGTAATAACCCAGAGATTATTACCTTTGAGGTTCTGCTTCTTAGTTTGATACCTAGCTCCTCATACTGACTTTGCAGAACCTCTTCCCTAGTTCAACCTATGTCATTGGTGCCTAAATGGACCACGGCAACTGGATCCTCCCTCTCCCACTGCAAGTTCCTCTCTAGCCCTGAGCAGATGTCCTGAGCCATGGCACCAGGCAGGCAACATAGTTTTGGCAGGAAAGATATGGTGAGTCAGTATAAATTAAAGAGAAAACCTCTAACTGAGGTGCAGGACCTCGATGTATATGTACATAGGTCATTGAAGATGGCAGGGCATGTTGAGAGAGCGGTTGATAAAGCATATAGTATCTAGGCTTTATTAATAGGGGCATTGAATACAAGAGTAAGGAGATCATCTTGAATTTGTATAAGACACAAGTTAGGCATCATGCAGAATACAGCATCCAGTTCTGGGCGCCATACTTGAGGAAGGATGTGAGGGCATTGGAGAGAGTACAGAGGAGATTCACAAGAATGATTCCTGGGATGAAGAACTGTAGCTATGAGGATAAATTGGAGAGGTTGGGATTGTTTTCCTTGGAGAAAAGAAGGCTGAGAGGAGACTTGATAGAGGTATTCAACTTCCTGAGGGGTATGGACAGGGTAAATAGTGAGAAACTGTTCCCACCCAAGAGAATGTCAAGAACTAGGGGGCACAGTTTCAAAATAATTGGCAAAAGGAGTAAATGTGATGTGAGGAAAAATTTTTTTGAGCGTGGAACAAGCTTCCTGAAAGGATGGTGGAGGCAGATTTGATTGAGGCATTCACAAGGGAATTGGATTGCTACCTGAAAACAGAGAATGTGCAAGGTTATGGGGATAAGGCAGGGGAGTAGGACGAGGTGGAATGTTCTTTCAGATCCAGTGAAAACTCAATGGGCCAAATGGCTTCCTTCTGCACTGTAAAGACACAGTGATACTCTGATACTGTGATTTGCTAAGGAAAGAATGAAGTTTAAGCAGAGGGCAACACTCCAGATTTGTACTTTGTCACAGTGAATGTGCATGAATATCAATGACTTTCACTTTCATCTATGTTTAAGCAATGTTTGAATGCTGCCATGAAAACATAGCATAGGTTGCCATTGCAGGCGATATACATTACAATTCATATTTGCTTATCCTGTGCTTTGAAGACCACAGACCAGGAGGGGGAAACTAGTACTGTTGAACTGTAATACAAATGTAAGCATTGTGAATCACTCATTTTACTTGAAACAAGTGTCAGCGCAGACACACATGCTGGAAGGTCATAGTGCTTTTGAAAATGAAATATAGGAAATGGCAATGAGCAAGGGAGGAAGGGGTAATTATTGCTGAATGGCTCTGACCTCATAGAGGAGGACCAGGATGAACAAGTCACTTGCCTCATTGCGTGAAATGAAATAGCAGCTGGTCTGAGTGGAATTGTAGGCTTCATCATTCAATTGAACAATATTGTAAAGTAAGGATTCTGTCATTTTCAGACTATCATTAAGCAGCATACAGCATCAGTGTTTTTTCTTCAGGTGCACAGATGGCAAGTACTGGTGGATGGCCTCTTAGGAATGTTCCAACTGCTGAAGCCAGGGCTTTGATGTCCATGTTTCAAATTATGATAAATTCCAGTTTTGATGTGTTTGAAATCCTCTCTCACGGCCATGAGGGAGGGATTTTTAGCCATTGTGGGAGTGCCAGTTGTCTCTGCTCAAGAAATCATAGTTGTCATTATGATTCAAACATGCATCCAGTAGCACAGAACAGATGGCTGTCTTTCAAGTTGCCACCTGGCTCTTGCCAGCATTTGTGTCTGATAAAATAGAAAAACATACAGGTCCCTACAGATGTAATAGGACTGAATTGCCTCAGCACACAGGAAGAACCATCTGAAACTGCAACAGGTGGAGATACACAGCCAGCAGAATCACAAACATATCAACAGGCGACTCTTAATAAGCCTGTACATCAACTTCTTCCAATTGAAACATCACTTAGGAGAAATGCCCTAGAATCAACACAATGTTGCACATAGCATAAGGAGATAACAATGAAACACATTGTGTTAAACATTTTCACTTTAACATAAAAAGATTGTCAACAATCAAGGTTGCAGTCATTATTCAACTTTTATTGTACATATTTACATAAAACAATTATTTTGATACAAAACAATGCCAATCATAATTAACAGCAACCAGACAATTTTATTTCAAATAAATATTGACTGTTCTAATTTTTTTTTGTCCATTAAATAGTCAGGTCTCTGGTGAAAAATGAAGCTGCTGCATGGCTAAAGTCATTTTTCCCATCCTCCTCTTCCTGGAACCTGTTTTGTTTCAGTTCCTTTCAGCAAGTTTCAATTTGCTTATTTGAATGTTAAAACAGTGTAGCATTCAACACGTGTTAGAATCATACCTCTCAAGACTGAAGTTTCCTTTTAAAAGAAGGATTCAGCATGATCTGGACATGTGGCTGCTAACTTCAGACTTTTTTTAAAAAAGGTCATTAATTTACCTTGAAACTGTAAACAAGCAGGCCTCTTCCAAGAAATCACCTGAACCATATGGTAGTCAAGAAGAAGCTGTTTGTTTGTTTTGAACTGTGAGGTGCTTTAATTAATGAAAAGCTGGGAGACAAAAAGGCAATCACATGGGAGAGAGGGAAAAAAAAGTTGCAAATCTGCTTGTTTTGAAGGCCGTCTTGTTGGAGAACAAACTGAGAAAGTAAGGTTACCTTGACCGACTCCCTGTCTCTACCTTGCCTAAAATTGTGTGTGGCTATCAACCTGTAGCCAGATAACCCTCATCTGAGTGTAACTAGTCTGCATTTGGACCTACAAAGCCGAGACTAGTGGTGAGGACTTCTAAGCATCCACCGGAATCAACGACCCCTTTTCACACGATATAACCTCAGGTCGATAATGTCGAGACCCTGTGGACTTTATCCTTTATTTTATAATGCCCCTCCTCCAAAGCCCATCTCTGCAGAGAGTCTCTATCTGTTTGTCCTTTGTTTGTCTGTGTGTATGTGTGTGCTGGGGGAATTCTTTAGGAAGAGATAGATAGGTATACTTCCCAATTACAGTTGTGGGCAACCAGTACATGCAACTTGTTACAAGACGTTTTGTTTTAAAATAAATTAACCATTCTGAGTTTTTGAAAGAAGCCTGGTCAGAGTCTCTTTTCTTCTGGGTATTAGAGATACACAATTGGCCATTTTGGTGAGAAAATTAAACATTTAAATTAATGGTATAGCCTGCGGAGTAGTGGGGCTTGATAATTCACACACTCCTCATATCCCGGTTGTAACACATACTACAGTTATATCAGTTACTAGACCAGGGCATAGCGCTTCCTCTGGTGAAAGCGTGTTTGCATTTACAGGCAATGAATTTGTAGAGGCAGTTTTGATTATAAAACTGACTAGGATCTTCTTCCATCATCTTAAACATGCAGTCCTCCCACCACCAGTGCACGGTGTCTGCAGTGTGTACAAGATGCATCTCAGCAACTCGCCAAGCTTATTCAACAGAAAACCTGTGACCTCTACCAACTAGAAGGACAAGGGCAGCAGGTGCTTGGGAACACCACCACCGCCAAGCTCCCCTTAAGTCACACACGGTCCTGTCTTGGAAATCGATCACCCTTCCTTCATCAACACTGAGTCAGAGTTCTGAAAATCCCTTCCTAACAGCACTGTGGGAGTACCTTTACATCATCAAAACAGAAGTAACAGAGGCGGAGAAACTGGGAGAATGGAATCGAGTTCTTATAGAAAGCATGGTGGCCCCACTCTTCCATCACCCACTCCCTTTTCCACAACACTTTCTCTTGAAAGGGCAGGAGATGAAACACCTGCCCTTCCACATGGAAACAGAAAAAATTATGGCACAGAAGGCCCTTCAGCTCATCATGTTCATGCCTTCTCACTATCCAGGGCCTCAAACACCATATCTACATGAAACAGCAATTTAGCATACTGTATGCGCTGATCATAATGTGGTCTCCTCTAAATTGGGGAAATCAAATGCAGATTGGGTGACCACTTTGCCGAACGACTCCGTTCAATCCACAAGCATGAACCTGAGCTTTCAGTCACTAGCCATTTTAGTACTCTGACCTCTCGGCCTCCTACAGTGCTCCAGCAAAGCTCAAAGGAAGCTTGAGAAATAGTACCTCATCTTTCAATTAGGAACTCTACAACCTTTCAGACGCAACATTAAGTTCAACATTTTCAGGTTATCACCATTGCTCCAATTTTTTCAGACAGCAGGTTCTGGTAATGATTGTGACAATGTCTCGGAAATGTGGTAAATAATGAGGAGGATAGTAACAGCCCTCAAGAGGACATAGACAGGCTTGTGAAATGGGAAGACATATGGTAAGTAAAATTTAATATGGAGAATTGTGAAGTCTTACATTTTCGTAGGAAGAATGAGGAGACGCATTATGAATTAAATGATGCATTTTAAAGGGAGTGTACCAAAGAGTGTATATATACAAATCTTTGAAAGAGACAAGACAAGTTGGGAAGGTTATTAAAAAATCAAATGGACCTTTGACTTTATTAACAAAAAAATAACATGCAAAAGGAAGGAAGTTTTGCTAAACCTTTATAAAACACTAGTTAGGCCTCAGCTGGAGTATTGTCTTCAACTCTGGGCACCACACCTTAGGAAGAATGTCACAGCCTTGGAGAGACAGCAGGGGCAGTTAACTTGCATGGTACACTGGATGAGGGACTGTTATGTGGGAAGACTGGAGAAGCTGGGGAAGCAGAGAAGGTTAAGAGGAGATTTGATAGTGTTGCCCAAAAACATGAACAATTTGGCAGAGTAGGAGGAAACTGTTTCCTGTGGCAGAACAGTCGATGACCAAAGGTTGGAGATTGAGGGTGATTGGTAACAGAATTAGAGGAGACATGAGGAAGAATTTTTTACAGTGTGAGGGATTGTCCCAGATATGCAATAATTGTGGTAGTGGGTGGGAAAAATGACGTTTTACCCTCTGGCCGCAATGGCAGCTTCTCACACTGTATCATCTCAAACCTGTCACCTTAATTATGCATTCCTGGGAGACACCCATTTCAATGGCGGGCAGGCGGGTCCTCATTCGCCCGCTGTGCCTTCACCTTGCTGCTTCATCACACCGCGCGCCATATTTAAAGTGCAGCCGCGTGCACACCTCTCGGTGCTTCCAGCCCAGGACTGCTGCACGGAAGACATGGCCCCGAAAGGTAAGACTGCAGCCCCCCAGTTTAATAATGCGTCCTTCGAGCGCCTTTTAGATGCAGTGGAGGCCCGCCTTGCTGTCCCCTACCCCGCATCTGGCTGCAGGATGGGCAGCAACATTGCCAATCCAGCTTGGGAGGCAATGGCAGCTGTGGTCATCGCCAATGTCCTGCAAAAGAGGATGAATGATCTCCTCCGTTCCAACAGGGTAAGTCCCTCTTCTCATCACCCACAACTCACACACTCACAAACCCATCACACATCCACATCAGGGGACAACACCTGACTCTCACACACACCCTCACCCTCCCATCTCCATCAGGCTCATACCCTCTGAAGCTCACGTTCTCATCCCACGCATGTCACTGCTCACCACACAAACATCCTGTGCAGTGCCATGTCTCCTGCTCACACTCTCTCCATCTGTTTCCATGAAGGAGAAGCCTGCTCACATCAGCAGGGAAAGATCCTAGACTGGGGGTGGAGTGGTCCACATTAGGCCCCTCACTCACTTTGAGGAGTGTGCCATCACAGTGACTGGTGAGGACACGGACCGTGCCTGCATAAATGGGGAGGTCGGCGGTGAACACCCTCGTGAGGATCCTGCACCACATCATCCCTCCCTCAACGCAAATGTGAGTGCTCTCTCTCCTGTTTTTGACTCTGCTGCCATGCACTACTTATCTCTACTTTGGTTCACAGGGAGCTCTGCCAAGCAACCGACACCCTCAGCCAAACATTCCCTCAGCTCCATCCAGGTCCTCAACTCCAGCCAAGAGGGTTCCTCCTCCATTGAAGAGCTGGAAATAAGCAGCCTGAAGACCCATCACAGCGCTTACCCACACCCTCCACCAGCGCAGAGACACACACCCAGGTGGCACCTAGATCTAGTTCAGGCTCAGGTTCACAACCTGGTAGTCACTGCACGGACACGTACCCACAACAGGAGAAGACAGTTTCGGCCCAGCTCCCCGGTACTAGGAGGACTGCTGGGGAAGAGGCATCTATGAGGTCCGAGTCAGATGATGAACCTCTGGATTCGGCCCTCCAACTCATTCTGGAGAGTCAGCACAATGCTGGCGAACATCATGCTGGACTGTTGGAAGCCCTCAACAGAGTGGCACGTGAGTTGGAGGAGTGTGGCCGCTTGCTCCCTAATGAAGTCGTGCCCACATGTGCATGTATGGATGGCGGATGCCCTGAAGACCCTGGTTCAGCAGAAAGCAGAGACATGTGCAGACCTGCACTCCACTGGCAGAGCCATGGGTGAGTTCCTGCAGTGAGAGGGAGATGGGACACCTCCACATCCCTTCAGGTGCTCCCTCCCCTCAAGGAATCAGGCCAGGGCCCTTGGGCACCTGAAGGGAGGAGGAGTGGCAGCTGGTCACCCCTGGGTCATCCGCTCAGGAATCTCAGAGAATGTCCTCTCCCTCCAAGTCCCCTTTGCCTGTGACCCACTCAGCCTCGTCCTCTGCACTGCAGAGGGAGCAGCAGGCCCACAGGAGGATAGCCAGAACAAGCTTCTCCCTTCCCTCAGACACCTTTACTTCATCTGCCACCCTTAGTCCTTCGCCATACCCAACTCCTTCCTCCAGCTTTACCTCTTTCTCCAGCCTTAGTTTTTCCTCCACCCTTACTCCCTCCCCTCTCCATACTCCTTCCTCATCCTGGACTCCTTCCTCACCCTTGCCTCCTTCTCCTCTCTGCACTCCTTCCCTCCTCCAAACTCCTTCCCTTACACCTTACACCCCTCCTTATGCCTACCTTTCCAGATGCCTTCTTCTCCCCCATAACTCTCTCCTCCCCCTGTAGTCCCTCCCACTTCCCAACCTCAACCTCCGACACCTTTGTTCCCCCTTCCCAACCTCACACCCCAATGCCTCCTTCTCTCCCAGTCAATCTTAGACCTTCTTCTCCCACCCCCCGCTCCCCCCCCACTCCTCCTCCCCACCCCGGTACATCTTCCTCTCCGAAACACAGCTGGACCTTCTTCTTCACCCCCTCGACCATCATTCGTCGTGAGCAGATCCACAACAGTGACTTTCCCCCTTTCATGAGCGCTTTGCAGCAGAGCCATGTCCATGAGAATCCACCCAGCATGCCATGGATATTCCTCCAGGATCCTGTTGCTGTCAGGCTCCAGCATCTTCTGCTCCTTGGCTGTCCGTGATGTGAGCAAGGCCATGACGGAAAGTCCCAACTTCCGCGTGTCACACTTGTGAAGACATGTTCTGCACCAGCGTGTTTTCTCGCCGATGTGGGCGGACGATCCAGCGGGGGGATGATTCCAGTTGGCTGGCCTTATAATGATATGCAGATGTATTACAAAGAAGTTCCCAACATCTGACGGTGAGAAATGTGGCCCGCCATTGACAGGCTGAGCGGATGATTGCAAACTTGTTTCACAATGTCCTGAAACCAATTTTTGGTCTTTTTGTCTGTTCATGCCATCGAACATGCCTGACGCCAGCGGGCACGGAAAATTTCGTTGTGATCTGTAATGCACTGTCTGAAAGGGTGGTGTGAACTCAGCAGCTACATTCAAAAGAGAATTGGATAAATAATTGAAGGAAGAATATGATAGGGCAATGGAGAAAGGCCAGGGAAGTGGGATTAAATCATTCACTCCACAAATGTGCTGACACAGGCACAATGGGCTGTGTTGCATGATTCCATAATTCCAAAATGGTCTAGCAAGCCACTCAGTTGTAACAAACCACTACATACAAAGTCTCAAAAAAGGGATGAAACAGAACGGACCACCTGGCATCGACCTAGGCACCTGAAACAACAACAGCAAACTCAGCCCTGTCAACCCTGTGTCATGAAGCTATTAATGTATATAATATTTTGGAAAATATTTTCTTTTAAAATAGAGGTTTAGTCTGTGAGTGTGTCTTAATTGGATTAAAGCCAGCTAGTCTGGGTGCTTTGATATGCACTAATTTTGATATGTAAGAGAGATAGCGTGCATTTGCATTTTTTGAATAGAGCATTCAAGAAGTGGGGTGAAAATTGACATCTTTCGAGCAGCTACCAAGCCATATGTTTATATTACTAATAAAGTTGGTACTATGAAAGGGGTTACATTATTAAAAGGTGAAGTTCAAAGAGGTTGTTGATACAATTAAAAAATAACATTCAATGGGGCTGGTAGGAATAACTTCAGTTGTTTTTGGGTGTGCAGGCAGAGGCAATGTAAGATCAAAAGGTAGCTCCAAGCCTCCAACTGGCTGCATAGTGAAAAGAACCTCATTTTGAATACGTAAGGTGAAAATGCTTTGCCTGGTATTTGGTTAAGTCTATGGGTTGCTGTTGCCTTAATGGAGATTAGTTTGGGAATTTGTTAAAAGCTATGATAGTAGTAATTTGTAGCCATGTGTACATATATTTTAACCTGTGTAAATGAATTATATGTTTCATTTAGTTTAATGTAAAATGTCGAGAACTAGTGATCTGATTCCTGAATTTAGAGTCGCATCTCAAACTTAACACTTAAAATGATAGATTATGGCAGTTGTTTAAAGTTTCCCTCTGGGATTTTTAAAAATAACTCCTCTTTACCATGTGCATCGGTCATAACACCTGCAAAGTCTTTCTTACTAACATCTGAGGGCGAGTGCCAAAATTGGGAGAGCTGTCTCACAGACTAGTCAAGCAACAGCCTGACATAGTCATCCTCACGGAATCATATCTTACGGATAATGTCCCAGACTCCACCATCACCATCCCTGGGTGTGTCCTGTCTCACCGGCAGGACAGATCCAGCAGAGGTGGCGGCACAGTGCTATACAGTTGGGAGGAAGTTGCCCCGGGAGTCCTCAACATCGACTCTGGACCCCATGAAGTCTCATGGCATCAGGTCAAAAATGGGCAAGGAAACCGCCTGCTGATTACCACCTACTGCCCTTACTCAGCTGATGAATCAGTACTCCTCCATCTTGAACACAAATTGGACGAAGCACTGAGGGTGGCAAGGGGGCAGAATGTATTCTGGGAGGGGGACTTCAATGTCCATCACCAAGAGTGGCTCGGTAGCACCACTACTGACCGAACTGGCCGAGTCATAAATGACATAGCTGCTAATCTGGATCTGTGGCAGGTAGTGAGGGAACCAACACAAGGGAAAAACAAACTTGACCTCATCCTCACCAACCTGCCTGCCGCAGATACATCTATCCATAACAGTATTGGTAGGAGTGACCACTGCAGAGTCATTGTGGAGACGAAGTCCTGCCTTCACATTGAGGATGCCCTCCATCATGTTGTGTGGCACTACCAACGTGCTAAATGGGATAGATGTCAAACAGAACTAGCAACTCAAGACTGGGCATCCATGAGGCACTGTGAGCCATCAGCAGCAGCAGAATTGCACTCGAACGTAATCTGTAAGCTCATGTCCCGCCATATCCCCCACTCTACCATTACCATCAAGCCAGGGGATCAACCCTGGTTCAATGAAGAGTGCAGGAGGGCATGCCAGGAGCAGCACCAGGCATACCTATAAATGAGGTGTCAACCTGGTGAAGTTATAATACAGGACTACTTGCATGCCAAACAGCATAAGCAGCAATTGATAAATAGAACTAAGCAATCCCACAACCAATGGATCAGATCTAAACTCTGCAGTCCTGCAATATCCAGTCGTGAATGGTGGTGGACAATTAAACAACTCACTGGAGGTGGAGGCTTCACAAATATCCCCAACCTCAATGATGGAGGAGCCCAGCACATCAGTACAAAAGATAAGGCGGAAGCATTTGCTACAATCTTCAGCCAGAAGTGCGGAGTGGATGATCCATCTCAGCCTCCTCTGGAGATCCCCAGCATCACAGATGCCAGTCTCCAGTCAATTCAATTCATTCCACGTGGTATCAAGAAACAGCTGAAGGCACTGGATACTGCAAACGCTATGGACCCTGACAATATTCGGCAATAGTACTGAAGACTTGTGCTCCAGAGGTTGCCGTGCCCCTTGTCACGGTGTTCCAGCTACAACACTAGCATTTACCCAACTATGTGGAAAATTGCCCAGGTATGTCCTGTACACAAAAAGCAGGACAAATCCTACCCGGCCAATTAATGCCCCATCAGTCTACTCTCGATCATCTGTAAAGGAATGGAAGGGGTCATCAATAGTGCTATCAAGCGGTACTTGCTTAGCAATAACCTGCTCATTGACGCCCAGTTTGGGTTCCGCCAGGGCCACTCAGCTCCTGACCTCATTACAGCCTTGGTTCAAATATGGACAAAAGAGCTGAACTCCCGAGGTAAGGTGAGAGTGACTGCCCTTGACATTAAGGCAGCATTTGACCAAGTGTGGCATCAAGGAGCCCTAGCAAAATTGGAGTCATTGGGAATCAGGGGGAAAACTCTCTGCTGGTTGGAGTCATACCTGCCACAAAGGAAGATGGTTGTGGCTGTTAGTCAGTCATTTCAGCTCCAGGCCATCACAGCAGGAGTTCCTCAGGGTAGTGTCCTCGGCCCAACCATTTTCAGCTGCTTCATCAATGACTTTCCTTCCATCATAAGGTCAGAAGTGGGGATGTTCACTGATGATTGCACAATATTCAGTATCATTCACGACTCCTCAGATACTGAAGCAGTTCATGACCAAATGCAGCAAGAGCTGGATGATATCCAGGCTTGGGCTGACAAGTGGCAAGTAACATTCACGCCACACAAGTGCCAGGCAATGACCATCTCCAAAAATAGAGAATTTAACCATTGCCCCTTGATGTTCAATGGCATTACCATCACTGAATCCCCCCACTATAAATATCCTGGGGGTTATCATTGACCAGAAATTGAACTGGACTAGACATTTAAATACTGTGGCTGCAAGAGCAGGTCAGAGGCTAGGAATCCTGTGACCAGTAACTCACCTCCTGACTCCCCATAGTCTATCCACCATCTACAAAGCACAAATCAGGAGTGTGATGGAATACTCCTCACTTGCCTAGATGAGTGCAGCTCCCTCAACACTTAAGAAGCTTGACACGATCCAGGACAAAGCAGTACGCTTTATTGGCACCACATCCACAAACATTCATTCCCTCCACCACTGACACACAGTAGCAGCAGTGTGTACCATCTACAAGATGCACTGCAGGAATTCACCAAGGCTCTGTAGACAGCACCTTCCAAACCCACGACCACTACCAGTTAGAAGGGTAAGGGCAACACATAGATGGGAAACCACCACCTGGAAGTTCCCCTCCAAGTCACTCACCATCCTGACTTGGAAATAGATCACCGTTCCTTCACTGTCGCCGGGTCAAAATCTTCCTAACGGCACTGTGAAAACTCACTCTGGAAACTCATTGTGGTACCTACACCACATGGACTGCAGCTGTTCAAGAAGGCAGCTCACCACCACCTTCCCAAGGGCAACTAGGGATGGGCAATAAATGCTGGCCCAGCCAGCGAAGCCCATATCCTGTAAATGAATAATAAAAAAAATTGCACTTCCTCTAGACCCATCCTTTGCCTCTTTACTTGTCCCATTAGCGCCTGCTCTTGTTTTGCACCATCATCCATTTTGTCATTTAAACACTCCTTGTTCTACAATATTTCTCTTTACGCTCATAAGAACGAGTTGCTTTGTGCTTGGCCCCCAACGACTCCATGGTTCACTTAACTTCTCCCTTATCATCCTTTGGCTCAAGCATGGGGAAGTGCTGGATGAGATTCCACATGGTCGGGATACACCATTATGCATTTCATGGGTGAAACATCTCTCCAGCTTAGTCCCCACTAACCTCCTTTCTATAGGCACCATCTGAGATGGAGCCTGAAGAAACAGCATATGTGTTCACTCCTTAATTACCCTAATATTTTCCTCTTTGCACATTGGAGATGGGCTTTCTTGACCTGATTACACTGGGACTCACACAACCAAATGTAAGAGGGTCAGGTGGGAGATAATACAATTAGATCTGACTGGGTGAACTTCAACCAGCCCTTGAAAATAATAATTGGTGATTTATTCACATATGAGACTAAGGCCAGGATTTTCCGGCCCCATCTGCAGCAGGAATCATCGCAGGTGGGGCGGAAAATTTGACAAGCCAGCCAAAGGTCAGTCGCGGGCAGGACCTGAAAATCCCACCCTAAGGCTTCCAAGTGTTCATGCATTAACCATGAGGGGCCTCTACCCTCATAATATTTTCCAAGCCACTCATGGCTTGTCCAATTAACCATGATCAATACACATTCACACACATCATTTTGACATGTCTCATCTAAGGATTGACAATCTTCTTTAATTAACTTGTTAATGGTACTTGTAAGGAGCTCTATTCCTGTAACGATATCTTGCAAATGTATGTTCATGGGCCTGCCCTCATCAACCAATTTTGACTCCCCTTCATTTGTTCCCTGCAGAATTTCCTTCACTTGTCACTGGATCTGAACTATCTTGACGGATGGTGCAAGCAGATTGAGGTGACTGATCACCGATGTGCCAGTATTAAAAATTGACAATCATCAGTGATTGAGCTTTGATTCCTTCGTCCACCCCATTAATTGGTTCAGTTTTTGCTTTCCCATTCAGTTCCCATAGACCTCCCACAACTTAGGGTCATCCCTGTTGTTTCACTATGGTCATAATTCTATACTGAATATACTTAGTCAGTTAGCCCCCTTACACCTCAGAGCCTCCTGCTGTCTCCAATGCCATTGAGATAAGGGTTATCCACCAAGCCCCCTCTGGCAACTGTAGGAAACAAAAAACAATAATGGTTCTGTGGCACGCTCGCATAGACCTGATTAATTATTGAGCTTCCATCACGCCACTTTCTTTGGGTATCTTGGTGGTGCAGTGGGTCAAGGAGTATATCTGTCTGTTGCCTCTTGACATAGTCACTAATCCTGATTGGCGTTGGCCCTTGAGATGGTGATGATTTGTGTCACTGCCTTTTCTAGATCTTTTGCGGCTCCTCAGGCATAAATATACTGTTTCTGAGGTATGATCACGGGCTCACCCTCAACCTCCACATCTACTGTAGTTATTGTCTCAGAATCATCTTATGGGTGGCGTACACTCCCTGGTTCTTCTACAGTATCACCTGAAATTCGGGCAAATCTTTTCCTACAGTGTTGTCAGTTTGTACGGACCTGTTGCTTGGATGGAACTCACAATTCCCTCCTGATATGCTGAAGCTATCCAGACTTCCCCCATACTTGTTTTCTCCACTGCGCCCCACAGGCAGTTATTTCCCATGTCCAAAATCACATTATGGGCTAACATCCAAGCTGATCCTAACATGCCCATGCCAAAATGATCCCAGCTGAGAAGAATGCATTTCTGTTTAGTTTCTTAGGGTTCTACCTGAAAATTTAGGGGCTTTGATACCACCTTACTCTGCTTGTACCCTGTTAATCTTTTTAAAACAGAGGGAGTCCCACTTGACCAGTGTGAGGATCCTGGGTGTCCACTACCATTCTAGAGAGTCTGGTATCCATCAGCTACCTTCCTTTCTTTCCCTCTAACCAAACCTCTACACATGATCTTCCCCAATCGTCATACCTAAGTGGGAACAAATACTCATCCTGGACCACAGCCCCTTCACTGGGGCCTCTGATGCCCTACCGTTTCGCCTTCTCCACTGGCTACAATTATTGATCCTTGGGCCACCTGCTGGAGTGCCTTTACCAGCACCCCCAACATTTGCTGTCCTTGGGACTGCTCAAGGTGAACTTTTCCCCCCAACTCCTCCCCTGATTTTCTCACTGTTCCCTCTCAGGTGAAGTGTCCGGTACCGCCACAATTATAACATCTGTTGCCTTGGGAGGACTTAGCCTCCTTTCCCCCCTGTTTCTACTGCCTACTGCGGGACTCCTCCTTCAAGGGTCCTCTGGCCTCATGCAGTTTCTCTCTTTTTCCTGACCTCCTATCTTCCTTCCTCCTTTCTGAATGCTTGTCCTCTTCTCTTCTGCCCTGTGAACATTGAAGGTGAGGGTCAAAAAGGTTTTCCTCAAAACTACCACCTTTGTCAGATCTCCTTCCAGATCAAACCATGCACTAACTTGGGCTTTAATGAACAGGAGGCTTCTCGTAATCAGGGCCCTTAACCCATGACTGCACAGGTCTCCATCAAGGATCTTTCTAACTGCTGTTGGCTCTGGCATAAACTGGTCAGAGGTGATCACCGAACGCCCCTGGGGGCTCACTCAGCTTCTGTTTGGTACTCTGTACCTTCTGATAAGGATCCTGGTCCCGTATCCCATGGCGCTGAGGATTTGATCTTTTGCATCTGCCAGGGCACACTCCCTTTCTTGATGCTCTGGGTAGAAACCCAATACCAGTAACTTAATATGTTTTACTGCATTTATTGAAGCCAACTATCTGTTTAATGATGGTGGGATTGTCTGCCGTCCCCAACTTAGACAAATTTCTTGCTAACTCTATCAATTGAGCATTGGCACAAGGGACCTTGTCATTACTATGTAATTTTCAGATTTCTTGTGCTTCTACAATAAACATTTATTGCTTCATTGTCCTGGCTTATCTCGATCTGGAGGGTCAGGGCTGTGCGGCAGGGGTCTGCAGCCACTGTGCTGAGGTCCATCATCAGGCGCCCCACCCCCTGGTCTCGTTAAACACAGAGTCCCCCATGCTGCTGCCTCACTTCCCAAATTTGGGGCTAACACTGCTGGCAGCTTACTTTACCATGTAACTCATCCCGCAACACCCTAGAGGCAGCTTTTACATCTTCCACTGCCTTTTGTACTCTCTTCACCCTCTTTATATTAAACTTATTCTCCACCTCCCAATTATTACACTTCCACTTACAATTCTGCCAACTGATATTGAGAACACGATTCTGCACATTTCTTTTTATCCCTTTCACTTTCTGACTTCCCAAACTCATTAACTTATTCACTGCTACTTCACTGGCCTTCCTCTGGAGTTCCGCCTTTTCTAACTGCAGTTAACCGATTTTCTCTGGATTTATGCATTATAAGCCAGAGGCCACATGACTTTCATTAATTGTGGCTTGGCAAGAGAACTCTTCATCCATTCGCTAACCTTTCCTACCACATTTTCACCTCCAGTTATTCCCTTAACCGAAAGTTCATACACCTTAATAATTTTAGTGATGTATCTAGTCACTAACTCTTCCATCCTCTTATTGGACTTAGCCATTGTGTCAATTACTCAGTCTCCAAACTGGCTCACCAGAATTGTAGATGGAAGGAAAGAATGTAACTCTTTCGAGTTATCAACAGTCACAGATTGCAACTCTTTCGAGTACAATCACAGTTCTTGGTTTCCGGGAGTGGGACATGAACCCCCAACCCTCTGATTCAAAGGCGAGGGTGATATGAACTGAGCCACAGCATACGGTGCTGGATGAGGGCCTGATCAAGTGGCAGAACCTAAATTGAGCGTTGATGAGCAGGTTATTGCTGTGTAAGTGCCACTTGATAGCACTGTCAGCAAAACCTTCCATCACTTTGTTGATGATTAAGAGTAGACTAATGGGGTGGTAATTGGCTAGATGGGGTTTGTCCTGCTTTTCTGTGGACAGGACATACCTGGGCAATTTTCCACATTATCAGGTAGATGTCAGTGTTGTAGCTGTATTGGAATGTCTGGCTAGGGGTGAGGCTACGACTGGAGCATACATTTTCAGTACTATAGTCAGAATGTTGTCAGAGCCCATAGACCTTGCAGTATCCAATGCCTTCAGCCATTTCTTGATATCACATGGAGTGAACCTAATTGACTGAAGGCTGGCATCTGTGATGGCCGGGAACTCAGGAGGAGGCTGAGATGGATTTGGTACTTCTGGCTGAAGATGGTCGCAAATTCTTCAGCTTTGTCTTTTGCACTGATGTGCTAGGTTCCCCACCAATGAATGTGGGGATGTTTGTGGAGTCTCCTCTTCCTACTGGCTGTTTATTTATTCACCACTAATCATGACTGAATGTGGCAGAACTGCAGAGCTTGTAAAGATCTATTGATTGTGTGGTCACTTAGCTGGCCATAGCAAGCTGTTCCACATGTTCAGCACGCATGTAATCCTCTGCTGTAGGTTCATCATGTTGAACCTTCTCTTTTTAGGTTTGCTTGATGCTGCTCCTGCCAGGCTCTTTTACACTCCTCATTAAACCAGGATTGGTCCCTCGCTTGATGGTGATGTTAACGTAAACAATATGTTAGATTATTGTGGAATTCAGATCTGCTGCTGCTAGTGGTCCACAACACCACATGCAAGTTCTCCCGCAAATCACAGACCAAGTTGATTTGCAACTATATTGCTGTTCCTTCACTATCCCTGGGCCAAAATCCTGGAACTCCCTCCTTAACAGCACTGTAGGTGCATATAAACCTCACGGACTGCAATGGCTCAAGAAGGCAGCTCGCCACCACCTTCTCAAAGCCAATTAGGGATGGACAATAAATGCTGGTCTTGCCAGTGATTTTCATACCCCATGAATGAATAAAAAACAGTCAAGGCTGAAGTGCTTGAAGCCAACTTCAGCCAGAAATACCAGTGGATACTCCATCTAACCCACCTGCTGCTTTCCCGAACATCACATAAACCAATTTAATTCACTCCATCTAACACCAAGAAACAACTAAGTGCACTGGATACAGCAAAGGTTATAAGCTCCGACAATATCCTGGCTGTAGTGCCCTAGAATTAGCCCAGTTTTAGCCAAGCTACGACACTGGAATTAGCATAACAAAAGGAAATTGCCCATGTATGGCCTGTCCATAAAAAAACAGGTCAAATCCAATCTGGCCAAGTACTGCCCCCATCAGTCTAGTCTCAGTCATTAACAAAATGATGGAAGATGTCACAATGTTATGAAGTGACACTTACTCATCAATAAACTGCTCACTGATGCTCAGTTTTGGATTTGCCATGGCCATTCAGCTCCTGACCTCATTACAGCCTTGGTCCAAACATGGATGAAAGAGCTGAATTTCACAGGTGAAATGAGAGTGACTGCCCTTGACATCAAAGCAGCATTTGACTGAGTGTGGCGTCAACCAGACCAAGTAAAACTAATGTCATTGGGAATCAGAGGAAAACTCTCGTTGGCTGGAGTCACACCTAGCACAAAACAAGATGGTTGTTGGAGGCCAATCTTCTCAGTGCTAGGAATCACTGCAGGAGTTCTTCAGGGTAGTGTCCTTGGCCCAACCATCTTCAGCTGCTTCATCAATGGCCTTCCTTGCATCATAAGATCACAAGGGGGGATATTTTCTGTTACTTGCACAGAGTGAAGTTCCATTCAAAACTCTTCAGATGATAAAGCATTGAAGCAGTCTATGCATTTGTGCAGCAAGACCTGGACAACATTTAGACTTTGGGTGATAAATGGCGAGTAGCATTCATGGCGTACAGGTGCCAGACAATGATCATCTCTAATAAAAGTTTAAACACCTCCCTTTGATGTCCAATGGTATTACCATTGTCCAATCCCCACCATCAACACCCTGGGGGACTTCATTGACTGGAAACTTAACTGCACCAATCATATAATTATTGTGGACACAATAACAGGTCAGAGGCTGGGGATTCTGGTGCATGTAACTCATCTCCTGGCCTTTTAAAGCCTTTCCACCGTTTACAAGGTAGAATTTGGGAATATGATGGAATATTTTGCACTTTCCTGGATGGATGCATTTGAAACAACACTCAAGAAACTTGACACCATCCAAAATAAAACAACTCGTCTGAGTGGCACTCCACCCACCGCGTTAAACTTTTACTTCCTTCACTACTGGCACACCGTGTATGCAGTGTGTACCATCTACATGATGTATTGCAGCAACTCGCTAAAGCTTCTTTATCAGCACCTCCCAAACACATGACCTGTACCATCTAAAAGGACAAAGGCATCAGGTACTACCTCCAGCTCCCTCTAAGTTAGACATCACCCTGACTTGCAGATATATCATCTTTCTCATTGTTGTGTCAAATCCCGAAGCTCCCTATCTAATAGCACCATGGGAGTAACCTTACACAGTTTTTTTAAGTTATTTCCTGAGATGTGAGCATCATTAGCAAGGCCAGCATTTGTAATTGCCCATGAGAAGGTGGTGGTGAGCTGCCTTTTTGAACCACTGTAGTTCATGATAGAGCAGAATACCTTCTGAATAGCGAAAAGCTAAAAATAGTGAAGATCAAAAGAGCCTTGGGGCTCAGATACATACATCATTAAGAAGAACAAGTACAGGAGATACACAAAAAGATTGATGCAATGCTGGCCTTTATCTCTAAAGGACTAGACTACAAAGGGGTAGAAGTCATGCCTCAGCTATACAAAGCCCTGGTTAGACCACATCTGGAATATTGTGAGCAGTTCTGGAACCCTACTTTCATAAGGATATATTGGCATTGGATTTACCAGAATGATACCTGGGCTCCAAGGTTTAAATAATGAGGTGAAATTATACAAACTAGAATTGTATTCCTGGAATTTAGAAAGTTAAGAGGTGATTTGATTTAAGTTTTCAAGATATTAAGGGAAGCAGATAGTTTAGATAGAGATAAACTGTTTCTGCTGGTTGTGGAGTTGAGGACTTTTGGGCTTTGTCTAAAATTTGAACTCAACCTTTCATGGAGTTAGGTCGCAGATCAGTCATGATCTCATTGAATAGCAGAATCACATCAAGGGGATAAATGGCCTAATCCTGTTCCTTTTTCTTAGCAAAATCCCACAATGGATAATCAAAATAACTAACTAATCTGTTTTTTTGGTATTGGCAGAGGGAAGAATGTTGCCCAGGGCAGCCTGAATGCATTGGATCTTTTGCACTTATCATATTGGCAAACACAACCTCAGTTTAATGTCTCCTCTATAACAATGCAGCATTCTCTCAGAGCGAAACTGGATTATGTGCTCACATTCTAGAGCATGAGTTCCTGCAACTTTCTGATGGCGAATGAAGAATGCTATCATTGAGCAAAGCTTTTATTCCATTTTCTTGACCTGATGGCAAAATAAGCAGAGAAGACTATCGTTGATACAAGATTAAATTGCACCCTATGTGGACATCATGTGACAGCAAAGGCAGATTACAGGATAAAAGGAAAGATGAGACATAACAGAGAATGTTGAGATGTGATTACTGTTTTTATGATCTTGAAGGCAACATGATAGGCTATTTCATCTTGTGCAGAACGGTATAAGGTAACACGCAGGGAGACAGAGCAGATGCAACAGAGAGGAGAGGCTGTGAGCAGAGGGAAGAGGAGGTGGGCTCTCAATACAAGGCTGTACACACCTACAACCTTCAGGGAACATACCTCTTACATCCACCTCAGCTTGGGGCAGTGCCTGAGGTGACTACGATTTGTGGTTACTGAGTTGTGCCACCTCCTCCAGCTGGACCTGCAGCTGCACAGCAGGGCAAAAGACAGAGCCACGAGTGGCTGTGAAGATTACCATCACCCTCAATTTTCACTTAAGTGGACCCTTTAAAACTGGAACTGACAACATTTCCAACATATCATAGTTCACCGTCCATTGCTGCATCAGGGAGGGAGCAGAAGACCTGTATACCAAGACAACAGTCACCATTGACTTCTCCATCACCAGAGTGAAGCAGGAGGAGCAGGCCCATGGATTTGCCAGGGTAATGGGATGTCCAATGAAGCAGGGAGCCATTGACTGCACACACTTGATTTTGACATGTAGAAATATACTGCAGCTGCAAGGGGTACATATAAACATACATACGAACATACAAAGATACATATGAACATACGAACAAGGAGCAGGAGTAGGCCATTCAGCCCCACAAGCCTACTCCGCCATTTAATAAGATCATGGCTGATCTGATAGTAACCTGAAATCTACATCCCACCTACCCCCGATAACCTATTACCCTCTTGCTTACCAAGAATCTATCCACCTCTGCCTTAAAAATATTCAAAGACTCTGCTTCCACCACCTAGCCTTTTGTGATTCATGCACGAGGACACCCAGATCTCTCTGAACCTCAGAGCTCTGCAATCTCTCACCATTTAGATAATATGCCTCTCTTTTATGGACAATTTCACATTTTCCCACATCATTCTCCATTTATCATTTCTTTGCCCACTCACTTAACCTATATGTATCTTTTCGTAACCTCCTTTTGTCCTCTTCACAACTTACTTTCCTACCTATCTTTGTGGCATCAGCAAATTTGGCAACCTTCCCATCCATCCCTTCATCCAAGTAATTTACATGAATTGTAAACAGTTGAGATTCCAGCACTGATCCCTGTGGCACACCACTCATTATATATTGCCAATCTGAAAAAGACATATTTATGCCTGCTCTCTGCTTCTTGTTAGCCAGTCAATCTTCTATCCATGCCAATATGTTACCATGATCTTTTTTTTTCTACAATAACCTTTGAAGTGGCACTTTATCAAATCTAAGTACAGTACATCCACCGGCTCCCCTTTGTCCACAGCACACGTTAGTTCCTCAAAGAACTCCAATAAGTTGGTTAAACATGATTTCCTTTTCATAAAACCATGTTGACTCCATCTGATGACCTTAAGCTTATCCAAGTGCCCTGCTACAACTTCTTTAATAATAGCTTCTAACATTTTCCCTAAGACAGATGTTAAGCTAACTGGCCTATAGTTTCCAGCTTTCTGTCTCCCTCCCTTTTTGAATAATGGAGTTACATTTGCTATCTTCCAATCTAATGGGGCCTTCCTCAATCTAGGGAGTTTTGGAAAGTTAAAACCAATGCATCAACTATCTCACTAGACACTTCTTTTAAGACCCTAGAATGAAGTCCATCAGGACCCAGGCTTTTGTCAGCTCACAGCAGGGTACCAGTCCCTTAACATGTAGTTGGTCTTCGATCATCCACAAGATTTTGCGACATGACTCAAATGTGAATCAAATATCCCATCAAGATAAACACCAAGCAACATTTGTAAAATAAGAGAGCTATAGGCCAAAATTCCAGTGCTCTCACTCAAACTGTCACACACCCATCGATGAAGCCCCAGATCTGTTTTCAAATTGTGCCATCTGCACAGTTGAGACAGGAGGCTTGTGCCTGTATGACGTTTCTATGGCACCCACACAGTGTCACCAGCAGAGAATGAACTGATTCAAACCCTCCAGCTTGAAAGGGAAGTTGTGGAAAAGAATGAGGCCTTTCTGTTTCAGCAGAACTCATGCTATCAGAAGTTGTAAGATTTGCCAAGGGTGTAATGGATAGAATTCCAATAGTTGCAAGAAAACTTCCCTAAACACCCTTAACAAGGGGGAGAAGTTTAGTATGCCCTCATACTGGAGAATAAATCACTTCCAAATATGGAATGGAATCCCAGCAGAACTGGCTCCACCACATGTTTCTGTGTCGATCCACAAGTCACACTGGATTTCAGCCCTGACCCAAGATGGAATTGTCAAACATATTTTTGAGAAAATTCATAAAATTCATTCATAAATATATTCTGATACCCTCTGAAAATGATTTTGACATTCAGTATTATTCATCAAATTTTATAAGTAAAATTCAAGCAATTCTTTTTCATATTTTATCATCTACTCCTACTACACTAACTCTTCCATCTCTTTGTCCTCTGCATCCTCATGTGGCATTTGAGAAAGGTTACAACATTTGTTTAAGTAAAGCAATGATAAAAAGAGGCAAACCACAAAATACAGCAAAGAAAGGCACTGGAAGAAATTAGCAGTATTTAGCATAAGAAAGATTGAGAGAGATGGTTCAGAGTTGTGGAGAACATAATGCATCTTTTAAAGGTTGTTTGTGCTACAAATAGATAAAATATCAATGAAATATAAACATATGCAGTAAAAATCTTCCTGCATCTTTTTGTCTAGTTTCTTTTCTAAATCTATTGAGCTTGTTATGATCCCAGATGATGTTACTACTGGACAAGCCATATCCCAGGGCAGAACCTGGCTTGATAGATCCTAACTTTTATTTTGTGTTTAGAAATGTGGAGGGCAGCTAATGAACAGAATCATAGGAGTCAGCTGATGAACCTTTAACAAAAGAATAAAGCACATATTAAACAAGAAAAGATGAACTATATTACAATGCACCTTCACCCACAACTATACCTTTACTTATGTACAAAATCGTAAGGATAACACAAGTTACAAAAGCTATCTTATACTCTAATGTTCACAGTACTTACACAGCCCATGTAAACCAACAGGTGACCTGTGGTCAGACACACCGCACTCTGAAAGTGATAGATGCCACCTCAAACAGATGCTATGGATCCCTCATCAAATCCCCCCAGATGCTTGTCACACTTTGAGCCAGCTGGTCTCACTGAACTCTGTCTTTCACGTGAATGTTTCCAACCTCCACTCTTAAAGAACACACTTTTGAAGCTTCTCCCAAACACGCTTTTTCTCGGATATCTTCCCCAAGAGTCCAACTCCAGGGTTTTGAATGCTCCTTCCAATGCTCCTCTCCCTGGATCGCCACATGCATTCAAGTTTCGCCTTCCACTTACTCTCTCTCTCAGGTACTCAGCCATGCTAACGGAATACCACTGCTTCACATGCCTATAGCAAAGAATTATAGACCTTCGGTTATCTCCTTGGATCTTCTGGCTTCTTGCAAGCCTATTTTGTTTTGAGTCTGCATCCTGCAGCTTTCTCTCTTTAAACATGGAACCTTTCTCTGCTTCTCACTCTTAACTTCACTTAACAGGACTTTTTTCAGATTTCTGTATTTGCCAAATGACTAGAAGGTCTTCTCAGGACCCCCCCCACCCCCCCACCCCCAACTCTTCTCCTGTTCTTTGGGGAAACCCGCTTCCTGCAGCTCCCTCCTGTCCAGCTTCTCCTGGCTCCTGTCTCCAACTGAACTGAAACACTGCTGTTCTGTTTCTCTCTGGCTCTATGGGGCCCCTCTCTCTGGACCCCTGTTGCTAGGCAACAGCACAGTTTTTCTACCTTGTGTTTGCTTTAACTTCCCTTCAAGAGTTGTAAAACTTAATTAAAACACAGTCATCTTTTAAAGTGAAACTAAAACTCAAGTCCCCCTCTTGCTTAACACACAAATACAGAAATACAAATTAAACTTAAACTTAAAGCTAAAACTCATTCCTAATACACTCAAATACATATATAACTTACTTAAACTCTCTCTGGCTCCTAACAAGCTACATAAATACATTTCTAATGTTATTATCATTGGCGCTTTCACTACATCAAGTCAGGGAGTCATAGGGCAGAGGTTTACGGCCCCCAATGGCAGTTTGCAAGCAGGGGTGCCTGTAAAATTCCCTCCTGACGCCCTCCCGCTCATTCCAAAC
Source organism: Cetorhinus maximus (assembly GCF_964194155.1). Classification (NCBI taxonomy): domain Eukaryota; kingdom Metazoa; phylum Chordata; class Chondrichthyes; order Lamniformes; family Cetorhinidae; genus Cetorhinus; species Cetorhinus maximus. The sequence goes on from NC_135881.1 coordinate 87,009,743, forward strand.
TTGTTGTGGAAGCAGCCCTTAAATGGCCAATTACTGGCCACTTAAGGGCTACTTCCCACTCAACCTCAATTTTGAGGCTGCGGGAGGAGTTCAGGGGTATGGGGGAAGCCCGACAGGTCATCCTGCTCGGGCGTTGGGCGGAAGTGGGAGACGCCTCACTCAAGGGCCCCCTTTCTACATCAGGTTCCCTCACCAAGGTCTGCCTCCTGTAGGCGCTCCCTATCCCTCAGCTTTTCCATCACACACCCCTTTCTCTCCCTTCTCTCCCACGTCCCCCCACCCCGACTCACCTCCCTCCCCCACACTAACCTGGTCCAGTACCCTGGGACTTTGAATGACCTTCAGGACAGGCTGCAATCCTAGCCCTGGCCACTACTGCCATTGGCACTGGTAGGGCTACAGAGCTGCCAACCAATCAGATTGGTCAGCAGCTCTCTGAGGTGGGAAGTCCCATCTCTAGCGAATTAAAATGGCCATGGGACAGTGGGGATATGTTCTCTGTTGACTCTCCTAGTGGTGGGGCAGGAAAACCCGTCACCTGAAATATTCTGTCCATAGAGTCATCACAACAAAGAAGGAGGCCATTTGGCCCATCCAGTCCATGCCAGCTCTCTGTAGAGCAATCCAGTCAGTGCCATTCTCCCACTCTATTACTGCAGCCCTGCAAATTTATTTCCTCTCAAATTCCCATCCAATTTCCTTTTGAAATAATTCATCATCTCTGCCTCCATCACCGCCATAGGCAACAAGTACCTGTGCAAAACCTTACATCTATGGCCCCTAATCCTAATGGGAACATCTTTTCTTTGCTAATCTTATTTAAACCTGCTGCAATCTTGTACATCTTGATTAAATCTCCCTTCAATCTCCTTTGCTCAAAGGAGAACAGTTTCTTCATCTTACCCTTGCAGCTAAAGTTCTCATCCCTGGGACCATCCTGGAATATTCCCTTTGTACCCTTTCAAGGACCCTCACACCCTTCTTAAATTGTGGTGACCAATACTGGATGCAATACTCTAGTTGTTGCCAAATCAAAGCTTTACAAAGGTTCAGCACAACTTCCCTGCTTTTGTACTCAATACCTCTATTTATGAAGCCTAAGATCCCATATACTTTCCTAATTACTCTCTCTATATGTCCTGCCACCTTCAAAGGTCTAGGCACATGAACCCCCGGGTCCTTCTGTCCCTGCGCCCTCTTTAGAACTGTGCTGTTAAGTCCATATAGCCTCTTCCTACTCCTCTGAAAAAATGCATCACTTCACATTTCTCAGTATGAAATTCCATCTGCCAATTGTCTAACCATTCTGCTAAGCTATCTATGTCCTGCTATAATCAATTTGTATTATCCCCACTACTTGTCATACCTCCATATTTAGTTAATGTTAACATTTTAGTCTGTATTCCAACATCCAAGTCATTTATCTATATCAAAAAAAAACAGTCGCCCTAGCAATGGCTATCTGGGAATACTACTATTTACCATCCTCCAGTCTGAAAAACAACCATTTATCATGACTCATTTTCTGTCCTTAAACCTTTTTTTTATCCAAACTGAGACTTTTATGTGGTACTTTGCCAAATGCTACTTAAAATCCACATGGACAACAACTACAAAATTCCCTTTGTAGTGTTCAATGAATTGATTGATCCGTGTTTGAGTACATAGTTGGTTCTCTGATCCATGCAACTGTATTTGATTGTTTAGGCCTATAGGTGGAGCTACAGAGCTACTAAAACAGAGAAGCTTTGAGAGAAAAGACCTGGGTTCTGGCTGACATCATGTCCAGAATTTTGAGTTCGGCAGGCGGGTGCAGTCGGCAGGCCCAGGAGTGGACAGGAAACAGCCCGTCACCGTGATCGGCCCTGACTGCAATTTTATGCTGGCAGGCCATTTAAGGCCCGCCCAGCGTAAACAGCAGCCCCACAGTGGTTGGGAAGGGGCGGGCGGGGGCGGAGGCCTGTTGGCTGCTGGGTCCAATGGTGACCTGGTGGCCGGTTTATAAACGGCACAGTCAGGCCCTGGAAGGCTGCCAATAAGGAAGACATCTTCGATGTTGTCAGCAGGAGGTTAAAAATTATGGATTCCAATACGCTAGGTGGGAGGGCACTTGGCGCCCTTGTTTTCTGATGAGTGCCTCGTGGTCCTCCTGGAGGAGGTAGCTGCCAAGAGGGACACCCTTGACCTTACAAAAAGAGCTTGGAAGGAGTGGCAGTGCTGGTCAGCAGCCATGATGTTAGTGGCACACCTGGATCCAGTGCCGCAAGAGGTTGAATGACCTGCTGCGCTCAGGAAGGGTGAGTACCAAGTTGGCATGAATCAACGTGTTGAAGTATTAAGGGCTGGCTGCCCCCCCCCGTGGAGCTCAGGGATGTTAGAGTCTGAGTGCCGACTGTCAGTGATGCCGGAGCTGGCCAAGGGGGTGAGCCCTGGCTGCTTGGACTGAGTGCCTTGCGGCTCAAGGGCCACGACTCGGATGTGCCCTGCAAGGTGTTCCTCAGCTGGGCTTGGCCAGGCTGCAATGGCGCTACAGGTGGAGAGTGGACTAATCAACGCTCCTCTGTCCTCTCAGGAGAAGAGGGCCCATAACAACATTGAAAGATCGCGGACCGGCGGAGGCCCCACTAACCTCCTAATCCTACCCAGATACCAGGACACCTTGGACCTGGAGAGATGCCATGCACCTTGGTCAAGCGGCATGGAGAGGTTGGTGTGTTAGACAAAGGCAAGAGTGCAGTGCATAGAGGTGAGAGTTTCGGATGGTGCAAACATTCTTGTGTAGTCTCATCATTGATGGGAGCCTCAAAACTAGATTCCCCATTGATTATTGAAAGACGATGGCACCATGAGGCAGATTTCCATGGTCTCTGGCATGCACAGTGACAGTATGATGACATAAACTAATGACATGTCATTGTTCTCCCTTAGGTTTGTCACCACGTATACAATTGCAGGACCCCAAAGACCCACCCTTGATGCCAGAGGACCGCCAGGCTCCAGATGCACCTGCGTCACACCCGCCCTCTGAACCAGGCACCAGTGCAGCTACCAACACCTCGTTAGGCATTAGGTCTAAGGTTGGAATGTCGGTGCACAGTGGTGAGGGTACTTCACACTCACTTGAAGTGCAAGCAGAGGCAGAGAGTGCCCAGGGCATCGGATGTTGAAGGACTGCTGGGACCAGGACAATGCTCAGTTGAAGGCAGATGATGAGCCTCTGGAGTCGTCCATTAGGAGGCAGATTCTGGATGTCCAGCGAGATGTGCGGGAGAATCAAGTGGAGGTCCATGAGGGTATGTGTGCCATGGTCTCCATTATGGAGGAGTCCATGCTGAACATGAGCACCATGGTGACCCTCATGGCCGAGCACACTGCCTCCTCCCTTGAGAGAGTGGCGACTGTCATGGAGAGACAGCTCCAGGGGCAGAATTAGGGGTTCCTAGGGTTGTGCTCAGACCTGCAAGCCCTCACATAGGCAATGAGCCCAGGTTGTCTGTGCCAGTGTGGGAGATGGATGAGGCACCCAGTATCCCAGCTAGGGGCGTGTCCATCAATGGCGAGCAGGGAGGTCCAGAGCGACCTCACGTTGGTGCACAAGCTGCCTGTCATCTCTGCGGGCTCTTCTCAGGGTGTTCCTCTGTCCCTCTGCCAGTGACCATAACATCTGATGAGGCTTCGGCGACTGGGGAGATGCCAGCTGCTCCCTCCCAGGTGGGGCCAGCACAGGCTCAACTAGCCAGGGGATGACTGCCAAGGTTATCAAGGCCAACAAGATAGCAAAGTCAGCAGGCTGACTCCAATACCATTGTCAGCGAGGGGGGAGCACCAAGACGTAGCACTCACAAACGTAAGTTTAAGGCACCATGAGCACAAGAGGGACTGGTCACGGGTGATCTTCTGTTGTGCGATGTTTTGTTTATTTTAACTGGCCTGGGAATGAAGAGCAGAGAAGGTTCTTTTAATTTGTTTTGGCTGTCAATATGAGATAAATTTTCTTTTGTTGTAATGGCTTGAGTATGCTTCACTTTTTTTATTTAATGTGGTTGCAGGGTAGGCCAGTATGTAATGCTGGACCTGGGTGGCTCAAAGCTTTATTGCACAGGCACTGAGTGGACTTTAGAGTCAAAGGAAAGGGCCATTTCAGCCACCTGAGTTGGAGGCAGCAGCCCTGGCATGACGTGGTGGTGATTATTTGGCAGCCTAGCTGAAGGAGCATTGGATCAAGGCATCCCTGGTGTCCCTGCTTCCCTGGAGGTTACTGAGGTCTGCCTCCACACCCTCAGCATTCTCCTCACCATGCTCTTCTTCAGACTCACTACTGGATTCATCATCTGTGGCCTGTGCAACTGCATCAACATCCTCTTCCTCCAATGGGACCCACCTTGCCAGTGCCAGATTGTGGAGAGTGCAGCATGTGTCCGCTATCAGTAACACCCGCTCTGGGGAGGTATTGTAGTGCTCTAGGCATCGGAAGTGAGTCTTCAGAAGATCTATGGTTCTCTTTATCACCACCCTTATGGAGGCATGGCTCCTGTTATAATGCTGCTCTGCCTCTGTTCTTGGGTGGCGGAGAGGCGTCTTAAGCCCCCTTTTCAAGGGATAGCCCTTGTCACCCAGCAGCCATCCACCCAGTCGGGCTGGAGCACTGAAGAGCCCCGGCACCTGGGAGTCTCTCAGGATGTAGGCATCATGGGAGCTGCCAGGGTACCTTGCACAGACTTGCAAAATCTGCATCCTGTGGTCACACACTATCTGCATGTTCATGGAGTGACAAGGTCCCACAATGGAGACTTATAAAGAAGGCAAATGCACATGGGATACAGGGTAATTTGATAAAGTGGTTTCAAAATTGTCTTAGTTGTAGGAGGCAGAGGGTGAAGACAGAAGGATGCTTTAGTGACTGGAAGCCAGTGTCCAGTGGCGTACCACAGGGATCTGTGCTTGGTCCCCTATTATTCATCATTTATATAAACGACATAGATGATTATGTGGGGGGTAGGATTAGTAAGTTGGCAGATGACACAAAGATTGGCTGGGTGGTTAACAGTGAGGTTGAGTGTCTTGGGCTATAGGAAGATATAGACGGGATGGTCAAATGGGCAGATAAGTGGTAGATGGAATTTAACCCTGAAAAGTGTGAAGTGATACACTTTGGAAGGAGTAATTTGACAAGGAAGTATTCAATGAACGGGAAGACACTAGGAAGTTGTGAGGAACAAAGGGGCCTTGGCATTTGTGTTCTTAGATCTCTGAAGGCGGAGGGGCATGTTAGTGGGGTGGTGAAAAAGGCATAAGGGACACTTGCCTTTATCAATCAATGCATAGATTACAAAAGTAGGGAGGTCATCCTGGAGTTGTATAGAACCTTGGTGAGGCCACAGCCTCAGTACTGTGTGCAGTTCTGGTCGCCACATTATAGGAAGGATGTGATTGCACTGGAGGGGGTGCAGAGGAGATTCACCAGGATGTTGCCAGGGATGAAACATTTAAGTTACGAAGAGAGGTTGGATAGACTTGGGTTGTTTTTGTTGGAGCAGAGAAGACTGAGAGGCAGCCTGATTGAGGTGTACAAGATTATGAAGGGCATGGACAGGGCAGATAGGGAGCAGCTGTTCACTTTAGTTGAAGGGTCAGTCATGAGGGGACACAAGTTCAAGGTGAGGGGCAGGAGGTTTAGGGGGGATGTGAGGAAAAACTTTTTTACCCAGAGGATGCTGACGGTCTAGAATGCACTGCCTGGGAGGGTGGTGGAGGCGGGTTGCCTCACATCCTTTAAAAAGTACCTGGATGAGCACTTGGCACATCATAACATTCAAGGTTATGGGCCAAGTGTTGGTAAATGGGATTAGGTAGGTAGGTCAGGTGTTTCTCACCTGTCGTTGCAGACTCGATGGGCCAAAGGGCCCCTTCTGCACTGTGAGATTCTGTGTGAGTGGAACCCCTTCCTGTTAACGAAAGCACCCGGCTGACCCTTGATGGCCACATGTGTGCAGTCGATTGCACCCTGGATGTAGGGGAACCCAACAATCACTGCAAAACCTCTGGTTCGCTCAGCCTGGCTGGCCTTGTCTGTGTGGAAATAAATGAAAGTCAATACCCACCTGACCAGAGCTTCTGTCACCAGCTTAATACAACTGTGGACAGCTGATTGGGAGACTCCACAAAGATCCCCCATGACCCCTGGGAAGAGCCTGAGGCATAGAAGTTGAGGGGCACAGTGACCTTCAGAACCACAGGCATGAGGTGGCCACCCACACAGTCAGAGCTGATCTCAGGGCCTATCATCTGACAGATGGAAGTCACCGTCTCCTTTGAGAGGTGGAGCTCCTTCAGCATTGCACCTCGGACATATTGAGGTAGCTGCATCACCACCTTTAAACTCTGGCAGCAGGATAGTGGCATCTTCTGTGGCCCCTTCCGTCTTTGACTGCCAGCCGGCCCTGTGGCCCCTGTTCCTTTGTCACTCCTCCCACAGGTCGCTCCCCTGGGAGCTGCACTGGGACACCTGGCCTCCGCTCCCTCCTGCCCCTCTCTTCCTCTTCAGAGGAGATGCCACAAGTGGAGACCACAATCCCCATTACCAGGGTAACAGAAGACTGTCTGATACCTGGAAGGGTCCACATGATCTGAATTCTCCAGCATCCTTGGTGTCTCCGTAGATACCTGGAAATGCTAACAATGAAGTCCCGAACAGAGATGAAGCTGCCTTATACCAATAAGTCACCAGCAGCAAATTATCTACCAAACTTCTCACTGTTCACACTAGCAGTGCTGCTGACCCTTCTTATCCTGCCCATGGATGAAGTTTTTGAAATTGTCGGCTGGCCGCCTGCCGTTTTGCCCTTGCAACGAGTGCAAAATAGCACGGGCAATGAAAAATCAGTATCAATTGACTTCTTAATGGCTTTAACTGGCTTCTTAAGTAATGGCAGGCGCGGCTCCAGCACTCGCGCACACCCACTGAGTGAAATTTCGCACAAGTGTGCGATGACGTTGGGATGCTCACCCGATATCATCGCATGCCATTTTACACTTGAGCATATCGAGCTGAACAAAAAATTCTCCCCATGTGTGCAGAAAATCCTGAGAGTTCTGAGATGTTTTAAAGTAATGTGAATAAACCTGTTATAGATTTAGAGCTAGTGTCATTTCTACATTGCTCTGAGACAATTCAGACATATAAAATATACAGCAACCCAACGAATGCATAACACCTTTCATCAACCTTCTCCGCTACTTCATCAAAAAATTCAATTGGACTAGTCAAGCATAGTCTGTCTTTTACAAATCCATGCTAGTGCTCCTTAATGAATTTCAACCTCTTCAGTTGCCTGTTGACTTTCACTCCCTGACTATTGTTTCTCAAATCATACCCACCACTGATGTTAAACTGCTCAGTCTGTAGTCACTTGGAATGTCCTTATTCCCTTTCTTGAACAAGGGTCTCATTTTGCCATCTTACTGAATGAGCTTTCATTTTCTTTGCCTGAAATGTTGACAATGGGATTGCTTAATGCCATATAAGTTACTTGCATGGCTAGTCTATTCAAATCTAATTCACTGATAATTTTGATGAATAGGACCTCTTTGAATCTTCTGTGAATGGACAAGAGACATAAGTACAGTTAAATAGTTGCTTCCTTTGTTTTCTGTATTAATTTTCAAAATAACTCAAAAATCTGTACTCCACTGTACAAAGCAATCGTATTTACTGAAACTACCGGGAAAGATCCCTCCCTAACACCTCATAATACACTGAACAAACAACAGGCCATAATAGAGTCATAGAGTCATAGAGGTCCACAGCACAGAAAAAGGCCCTTCGGCCCATCAAGTCTGTGCCGGTCAAACAAGTACCTAACTATTCTAATCCCATTTTCCAGCACTTCGCCCATAGCCATGGCATCACAATTGCACATCCAAATACTTCTTAAATGTTATGAGGGTTTCTGCCTCTACCACCCTTTCAGGCAGTGAGTTCCAGATTCCCACCACCCTCTGGGTGAAAAAATTCTTTCTCACATCCCCTCTAAACCTCCTGCCCCTTACCTTAAATCTATGCCCCCTGGTTATTGACCCCTCTACCAAGGAGAAATGTTCCTTCCTGTCTACCCTATCTATGCCTCTCATAATTTTATACACCTCAATCATGTCCCCCCTCAGTCTCCTCTGCTCCAAGGAAAATAACCCCTGTCTATCCAATCTCTCCTCATAATTAAAACTCTCCAGCCCAGGCAACATCCTGGTAAATCTCCTCTGCACTCTCTCTAATGCAATCACATCCTTCCTATAATGCGGATTCCAGAACTGCACGCAATACACTAGCTGTGGCCTAACCAGCGTTTTATACAGTTCCAACATAACCTGCCTGCTCTTATAATCAATGCCTCGGCTTATAAAGGCAAGTATCCCATATGCCTTCTTCATCACCTTATCTACCTGTCTCACTACCTTAAGGGACCGGTGGACATGTACACCAAGGTCCCTCTGATCCTCGGTACTTCCCAGGGTCCTACCATTTATCGTATATTCCCATGCCTTGTTTGTCCTGCCCAAGTGTATCACCTCACACATGTCCAGGTTAAATTCCATTTGCCACTGATCAGCCCATCTGACCAGCCCATCTATATCCTACTGTAATCTAAGGTTATCCTCTTCACTATTTACTACATCACCAATTTTCGTGTCACCCGCGAACTTACTGATCAGCCCTCCTACATTCAATTCTAAATCGTTTATATATACCACAAACAGCAGGGGACCCAACACCGATCCCTGTGGAAACCCACTGAACACAGGCATCCAGTCACAAAAACAACCCTTGACCACCACCCTCTGTTTCCTACCACTCAGCCAATTCTGGATCCAATTTGCCAAATTGCCTTGAATCCCATGGACTCTTACCTTCGTTATCAGTCTCCCATGTGGGACCTTATCAAAAGCCTTGCTGAAGTCCAAGCAGACAAATGCATTGCTCTCATCTACACACCCGGCCACCTCTTTGAAAAATTCAATCAAACTGGTCAGACATGACCTCCCCTTAACAAAACCATGCTGACTCACCTTGATTAATCCCTGCCTCTCCAAGTGTAGATTAATTCTGTCCCTCAGAATTGCTTCCAATAGTTTCCCCACCAGTGAGGTTAGACCGACTGGCCTGTAGTTCCCTGGTTTATCCCTTCTCCCTTCTTGAATAACGGTACCACATTGGCTGTCCCCCTGTCCTCTGGCACCTCTCCTGTGGCCAGAGAGGTACTGAAAATTATTGCCAGCGCCCCTGCTATCTCCTTCAGCCCTGAGGCCCGAACTGACCCGAACCCCCTTCCCCTGAGGTCTGACACCCCCAAAATCTTCCCCCCTCAAATCTCTCCCCCAAAACCACTCCCCACCAAATCCTTCCTACTTACCTTATACAATGACCTTCTCTCTAGCTTGCCAAGGACCTTTAAACTTGGCTGGACCTTTAACTTACCTGGTTTATGGCAGCTGGTGCCATAAAAAGGGGGCGTGGCCTCCTTGCATCTGACAGAGCTGCACTCACGGTAGGCCCCGGGTAAGCACTGCACTGCCCAGATCTCGCCCGGCTTGAGTCAGAAAGTTGGGCAGGATAGTAAAGAAAAAAAAATTGAGGTAAAAAACTAGAAGCAGAATGGAAATCCGACTCTGATTGCCACTCCGAGGAAGTTCAGGCCCAACATGTTTACATTTTCATCAAGATTTCTGACATTAATATTCAGATTGCTACAAAATGTAAATGAACAGTGTCACGTAAAAGATAATCCATAGTTTAATTAGTAAGCACATTAATTAGTGGCCAAATTTGAGCAAAGTGTATCTTATTCAATTGATTTGTTTACAAATGTGTTCTGACTCCTAAATGCTGAGATCAATCATAATCTTCAATGTGCTGTGCTCTCCGTAGGATAACAAATTCAAAAATGCATTTGAAAACCTATTAGACAACCTTGCAGAGGGCTGTTTGCAGAGTGAATTTTAATATCCTCCTCTTCTGTGAACTCAGGTTTTTAATCCAGTGCAGGCAAGTGACATGAACAGCCTTGCATTGTAATGATAATGTAGGGTGTGGATTCTTGGCAACTGCAGCCAATTCAAAAATCATAGCACAGTTCTCCTGTCACACAGTAATTGACGCTATTCTCAGCAATCTAACTATGTATGGCCATAAGCCGAAGAAATATGTCCAACTGCAGTGTTATAGCTTGGTAGGAGGTGTCCTTTTGAGGCTTAAATACAAATTCACAGCAGTTGTAAGCATGCCATAGTTTATCTTTTAACTGTTTGGTGTTGGGTGTGACTTTAGAAAAATGCTTTGCACGATGAACATAGCATCGACCCTACTTACCAATATTCTTTGATGAGGGAAAAGGAACACCTTTAAAAAAACCTTACCATGTCTTCTCCAGTGCGTCAGTGGTATTGTAGATCAACCCCACTTGTAATAAAAGCTGCCTCATTTTTTTCTTTTGACGTCAGTGCAGATGAAAGTTGGGCAACATTTATAATGAGTGTATGATCCAACTGCATGTCCGGGAGCCAAGTTGAAAATCCACCTCATAGTGGGGTCTTCAGCCAAAAAAGCCCACAGAGATTCTAGGCTTGATTTTTATCAGTGCTGTTTGTAACATAACCATCAATATCGAGTTATATAACTTTCTACTGATTTCCACAGACAATGGCTAAGTGGTTTAGTGTAACAGTGCCGATTCAAAAAATGTTTACGTTATATTTCTAAAAATCAACTGGAAATGCCATATAAAGTTATTTTTGGGTTGGCGTGAGAGATTTTGGAACACATTCTTTCAGGTTAAATCTATGAGCAATGAGCAATTAATAACAAAGCATGGTTCAATATTACATCACGTAATAAATTAAACAAAAAGTAAACTCAAGCTAAATGAATCTCAAACAAAATATAAGTTTGCAGTAAATTGGATTCGATTTGAAATCAATTCTTAGAGCCAGTGCTTTCTTGCTACCTGAAGAAACAAGTGTTAACATTTATATTCGTCAGAGAGCGGCACTGTCTCTTGTTTGTTACTTACTGTTGGAAATGCAATAGAACAACTTTGGGCGGAATTCTCCCATCCAGTCCGCAGCGGGTTTTGTGGCGGGCTGCAGCGGAGAATCCAGCAGGAGGCAAAAAATCGGAAACCTGCCATTGTATAAACAGGACGCAATTCTTCCGATGATGTTTTCATGACGGGTCAGTTATCCCACCGACTAGTGGTGTGAACACCATTTACGTTCATTAGCATGTCATGAATGCTCATTAAAACAGCTGCTCACTGGAATCTTGTTGCGCCTTCCAATCTTCCAGTGGAAAATTACATTGGTGTCAAACCCTTTGGAAAAGGGGCAGCGTGCACAAGTTGCACCTCAGTTTGCTGGTAACTTCCAGGTGAGTGGAACATACCGGCCTCAGTGCTGCACTGGCCTTGTTGCGATGAACGCCACTCTGTTGGGGTTGTAGGATTGGACTGCTCCTTCTCTTTGCTTTCACTGTCCCGAGGAACACCACTGTACTGTGGTACTCATGCAGGCCTCCACTTACAGAGGCTAACAATTCAATTGGGGGTGGGCTGTGGGGCAAGGGGTCGGGCTGACAACCACAGTGGGGGGCAACGGGGAGGGAAGGCTGTGGAATGGCAGTCGAGGGAAGGGCAAACACAAGGGGGCCTGTCTGGGGCCGACCTTTAACTTCTTGTTGCTGCAGAGCGAGCAGGAGTCTGCTTAGAAAGAAAGGAGGAAGATCTCCATGCGATGAAAACCACTTAAAGCCAATGGCTTTATTTGCACTGCTAAAGAGCTACTCAGAACTCTGTGACTTCACATCACAGTCATCTCAAGAATAACACATAGGAATATAGAATTTGGGAATGCAGGCAATAGTGAAGGAAGCACAGCTGTATCACATATGGCATTCCATCAATGAAGGCCTGTCACATGTTCACTAGATGTGACACACCAAATGGGCCAAAGGGCATCCAGTCATTGACCATGAGCAACTGACTGGTCATTAATATGCCACATCAGAGATTGGAGCAAAGCTGGGTTGGGTCAATCATCTCACTTAAACTTTAGAATCCCACACAGGGCTCAAGATGTGACATGTCTGTGACACCATCTTGGTCACCTCAATGTGTGCGCTAGTGTCTCAGGGACAAGGTGGCATCAGCCATCATGCAAGTAGGGCAGGAAAAACAATGGACCCTTACCGTCTCCAAACCTGTCATCCTCTGGGCTTCACTTTCTTTTGCACCTTGAATCATTAATGTCTTCAAAGTTTCCTTTGAGAGAGATGGCAAAAGCAGATATTGATCCAGGGCTCAATGCTGCTTTTGTCAGGGTCCCAGTGCAATAGAAGAGGTGAAGGAGGGAGAGGTGACTCCACACGCAGCGCCAGCAGGAGAGACATGATCAAGCAGAGCCACAGGATGAACAGGAGGGTCAGGAGAGACCCAGACACTGGGGGTGACTCACCAGACCTCGGGTTTACTGTGGAAGAGTCTCCTATTTACCAATGATTAAGAGGCAATGCCGTGCACGTCTGCGCTTGTCCTGAGCTTCGCCGCCATCTCAGGCACCTTAGAGTGCAGGGTGCAATAGACTGCACCCATGTGGCTATATGGACTCCACGACAGCAGCCTCTAACGTTTATAAACTACAAGGGCTAACATTCCATCAATGTATAACTGGTGCGGTTGCCTGGGAGTTGCCATGACTCCTACATCCTGCGTCACTCCCAGGTGCCTGAGATTTTCGAGGGGCTATTACATCTGCAGGGATGGCAGCTTGGGGATAAGGGGCACCCACTGAAATGCTGGCTGATGACACCGGTGCATCACCCTCAGAATCATGCCAAGGAAAGGTACAACACTGCTCACAGCTCCACACGCTCCCTGATAGAGAGGGCCACGGGGCCTCTGAAGATGCGCTTCAGGTGCTTGGACCGCTCAGGTGTCTCACTCCAATTTAATCGCAATAGGGCTTCCCTCATCATCACAATGTACTGCGCCCTCCACAATCTGGCAATGCAAAGAGGTGACCCCCTGCCAGAGGATGATCTGGAGGAGGCTAAGAGCTCATCGGAGGATGAAGATCTGGAGGCCCAGGAACCTCAGGAGGTTGCTGAGGGTCAGTATGAGTGTGATCATGCCATGGAGGAAGGAAGAAGTGGGAGACGTGCCTGTGATACGTTAATTAATGACAGGTTCCAGGAAGAGTAAAGTTAAGTGAGGGAATATGGCCACATATCTCCTAGCCCTCAATTCCATCTTCTTTCAACTCAGGGGATGTCCACCCACTTGCAGTGAGAACGGGCCTTGCATTCACACTTGCCTCATGAATCGTGAGGCCATGATCTTTGCTTTGGTCCTTGGGGCCCTGTGAGTGAGCTCACTCTGAGAACTGAGAATCCACTGAGGCATAAGAGCGATGCGAAAGAAGACTTGATGCTTTCACTGTCATCGAATGATGCAAACACTGCTGCGACTGAGATGTGGACATGCCTAAGGATCCCCTCCTCCCGTGCATGTCTTTTCTTCTGCCACTACCACTGAGGAGACACAAATGCTGCCAGAATATCAATGCTGATGAGCTTCCCTCACTCAATGGTGTTCCCTGAAGAAGAAGGGTTAGAAACGCTTACATCACACACTTCAAATAAAGATTTAACTACATCTCCCTGACATCACACAAGGGGTGCAGATACTAGGTCAACTGAGGTTGACATCACAGGAATGTGAATCTCACAGTGGGACACTATCACTGAGAGGGAGGAAGGCTAAACCTCAAAATAAGAGGACTCCAAAGTATAAAATCACAACACCTTTAATTGACAGGAACATTCACATAACCATCAAATGTATTCACAAAAGTGCAATTTAGGTACATGTCTAGCACACTTGCAACCCAGAAGTGACATCAATTTTTCTTAATTTTCCTAAATCTACTGCTACGTCTGGGTGCAGCTCCGACATCCACAGCAGAGGTGGAAGCAGCCTACTGACTGCTATGTCCTGATGTCTGTGATGACTTTGGCGGATGCCCTCTGGTGGCCCGTAACCTGGAGGGAGATGGTGCACTTGGATGGAAGTCAAGGTGCCACAACACCATGTCGTCTACATTCTGATGGCACCCACCAGAGTGTGTGGCCATGGAGTGCAGGGCCGAGTGCAAATCCGGCAAGACCTGCTGGAACAAGATCTCCATGGTGGTCACCAGCTGTCCCAGGGTGACTTTGAGGTGCTCACATGTCAGAGCTGAATCTCTACCTGATGTTCTGCCACCTGTCGTTGCATCTCCAGCATTGAGTTGGCGGCCGCTTCCAAACGCTCATCACCTGACTCAGACCGAGCAGATGGCTGGGTGTCCAGCAGCCCTCCAAGTGCCGGAGACCTGGGCTGTCCCTGCCTCCGACTGCTATGGGGACGTGTCAGTGAGGTGTTCCCCAGAAAGTGAGCCTGACCTTAATCTACATCTATACCCCACTGACATGTGTGTCCCTGAACTGGTGGATGGTGCGCGTGAGTGCCGTGAAGGTTCCTCCAGAGCTTTCTCCTCAGACGAGGTCTGGGGTCTCACACTAGTGGTGCTGGACTGGCTTGGGGGCCTTGATGTGCTTGTGCTTAGAAAATAGAAAAGAGAGTTTCAGTTAATGCGCATGAGCTAGATAAGACTGCACGTGACTCATTGGGAATGTCAGGATTTGATGAGGTGATGGAGCTGTGATATGTACTGGGTTGTTCGGGGAGGCTGATCTCCCCTTCCACAAAGGAGCAATTCATGTCCTCCCCAGCCACCTTGACTGCAGCCTCCTCGAATTCACTGAGGGTGAGGACGTTGGACATCCCTTCCCAGGTTTGCGCTCTTTCGAGCCCATTGTTGAGCTTGGCCTGTATGAAGAAGAAATAAAGGCATGTGGTGAGAAGGGATGGAGCAGAGACTGGGTGAGACGCATGTGCCCTGTGTGTGGTGAGCCCTCCCCAGAAGGGCCAGAGGATGGAGTGTGAGCAACATGATAGATGGGATGGTGGTGACGTGAAAATCTTGACGAGAGAATGAGTGTGATATATGTGTTGCGTGAAGCCCCTGAAGAGAGTAGCTGTTTGAGTGCATGATGCCATGATGAGAGTTTGATATTGGAGGCTGTTGAAGGATGAATTACCCTGGCGGAGTGGATGAGATCATTCGTCCTCTTCCTGCACTGGGTGGCACTTCGACCTTGGTTGTCAGCCACACTGACCTGATCCGCTATGGTGTCCCAGGCCTGAGAGGTGAGGCTGCTGTGCTTCCTGCAGCCATCCGTGGGGTAGAGCACATGCAGTTGTTCCTGCACCCTTCTGACCAAGGCCTGGAGGGCCTGGTGGGTGAAGCAGGGTGCAGACTTCAACCCGAGGCTCTCGGCCTTTCCCTTGTGGGTTGCAGACATTTCTGGTGGGCTGGAGAGATTGAGATTGTGTGTTGGACTAGTGTTTAAATATGGCGCCCAGACCTTCGAACCCACCAGCTCACGCTGGGTGGACAAATCTGCTCCCGACCCGCCAGGCGATTCGGACTGAAATACGCCTTTGCATAATTAATGAGGCTCCAAGTACAGGATCAGACGTGAGTTGCCGCCATTACGGATGGCGGGCTGGGCGCTGATGAAAACGCCCACCACTGCGTTTAGTTTCATTTTGGGAGAATTCTTCCCTTTGTTACAGCTCAAGCTTTTTCCCAAAATCTTTGCTAATGATTATAGCTTGCCAACAATTTCCATTAGTAGACTTGAAGTAGGACTTTACTCTGGTTAAATGAATCTTTTCCAACAGTACTGAGGTGGGTGGGTGCAGAAAATGGAGTAAGACATGTTGCATTGTCACTATCCATTTTTACAATGATCCTATTTTTTAGTGTCAGCTCTGCTGGATGTTAGAAGCACCTACTCTAATAGCGATGGCCGTATTTAAATGAAGTAGTGATGACATGCAACGTTGTTCTTTCCATACCTAATTTATGCTGGCTGCTGGGGAGAGCAGGACACAGCAACAACTTGGATTTTTCTAATAAACTGTTACAAGGCACTTCACAGGTGCATAATCAAACAAAAATTGACACTGAGCTACAAAAGGTGATATTAAATGTGCAGAGGTGGAAAGCCATGGGGGATGTAGGGAAATCTAGAGCTTAGAGTCCAAGCAGTTGAGAATGCAGCTACCAATGGTGGAGCAATTAAAGTCAGGGAGTCACAAGAATCCAGAATTGGAGAAGTGCAGAGATCTCAGAGGTTTGTATAGCTGGAGGAGGTTACGGAGGTAGAGTAGAGTGAGACCGTGGAGGGATCTGAGGATTTTAAAATCGTGGTGTCACTGGATCAGGAGCCAATGGAGGTCAGTGAGCACATAGGATGATTGACATGAGTTGGATATGGGCAGCAAAGCTTTGGATGAGTTCAAGATTATGGAAGGCAGACTGTGGGAAGCCAGCTGGGAGAGAATTTGGGTAGTCAAATCTAGAGGTAACACAAGCATGGATGAGGGTTTCAGCAGCAAATGAGCTGAAGTGGGGAAGAGACAGGTGATGTTGCAGCGGTGAAAGTAAGTAGTATGGTGACAAAGCGAATATTTTGCTGAAAGATCATCTCTGGATCAAATAGGATGCCAGAGTTGTGAACAGCCTGGTTCAGCCTCAGTGACCAGGGAGACCGATGAAGTCAGTGCCTACGTAACTGAGGTTGTGGTGTGGACTGAAGACAAAGGGCAAAGTCTTCTCAGTTCTACAGAGGTAGCTTTGGAGGCATGGAAATTCAGATAGTTCCCCACTAGGACTGCTCCCAGATGCTGTCCTGCCTCCAGACAAATTTCCTGGGTGGACTGCCACAGAAATTGGCAGAGAGCAGCCAATTAAACTCCCAGTTAAGGGCCATTTTCTGTACCCGCTAGCATTTTCCTGGTATAAAAGCAAAATACAGTGGATGTTGGAAACCTGAAATAAAAACAGAAATTACTGGAAAAACTCAGCAGGTCTGGCAGCATCTGTTGTTTTCCAAAGAAGAATCAAATTGAAAAAGACCATAGCCACAATCAATCTTGACTTGGAAAATTATCACCATTCCTTCACTGTCACTGGGTCAAAATCCTGGAACTCCCTTCTTAACAGCACTGTGGGTGACCTACACCACACGGACTGTAGCGGTTCAAGAAGGCAGCTCATCACCACCTTCTCAAAGGCAACTAGGGATGACGCAGCCAGTGAAGCCCGCATCCCCTGAATTAATAATTTTTAAAAAACAAAGGGTTTCCCTTCCACACTGATGGTTCTTACAGTTTCGGTCGGGTCTTTTCTATTTTTAAATTCTCTGCAGACATCCGAGAGCACCTCTAATTTGAGGAGTTCTCGAGCTCTCCTTCCTACCTCAGCAGTGTCCACCTCCTCCAGTGGATCTGCCAGCCACCCACTGCTGTAGCCCTTTGATTGAGCCTCCTGCTTTGCTGTTCTGGCCACTGCCCTTAAATTGACTTCAGACATAGAGGCAGTTTCTTAATTGGCTGCCTCCTGTAAGATTGCAGTGAAGAAGGGCATCAGATATGGTGGGGTCAGGGCCCAGAAATGATCCCGACGTCAGGTGTCCACTGTCTGTGGAAATGTTCAGCCCAATGACTTTGGTCTTCCCAATATTTTATTGGTGGAAATTTCTGCTCATACAGGATTGGCTATCAGACAAACAGTGTAATAAACCAGGGACAGTGGAGGGATTATAACATAAGATAATGTAATGAGGAAATATGAACTGGCAGAGTACCAAGTCACTGGAATTTTGCCACTTTATCAGATCAACTAATATTTTGGAATTCTTCAAAGCTGCCTGCCCCTTTAAACTGCAACAGGCATCCAATACTTGCAGAATGAGCTATTTCCCCACCCCAGCTCTAACACTGCTAGATGCTAAATGCAAAGTACAATACTGCCATGAACTAAAACTTATGAAGGAAATTTACATCAGCAGCCCATAGCTTGGGTTGGCACAAAGCCTGCCCTGTCACGCATCTATAAAGGATTGCACTACAGAGAAAAATCCAGCTCTAAATCTCTTTGGGAGCCAAACCTTGCATCTTTATTTAACTGTGTAAGTTAGCATAGCCCACGTCTAATAATTGATCCTAACTTGTGGTAAACCATTTACTGGAGATTATATGGGATACACATTGGGCCAGAGCTTCCAGAACAGTAAGATTGCCACTCTGGTCCTTTTCACTTGCTCTGGAATGCAGTGGTGTATTTCACGCCTGGCCTTCCGGCTCTGGCCAGGTGAGAATTGTGCAGTGTAGTTGGGGGGGTGGGGGTGGGGAGTGGTTTGGGGAGTAGTTTGAGGATCATGAGGATAGTCTGGGGCGGGAGGGTGGTCGGGGGGGTTCAGTTGAGGGGGTTAGGCAGGGGGGTGGGATGGTGGTGGTCAGTACTATAGTTACTCAGGAGTTATAAGTGCTTTAATTCTTCTAACTTTTCCTGGGCAACAATTCTGGTAAGAGAGTTGAGACCATCTGAGGTCTCTGATTTGAATCGGAGTATCAGCTGATTCCCAGTGCAGGTTAGTTGCCCATCAGAAGTTTAAACTTCCTGAGCAATTCCCATACAGCCGATGGATGGGGGCTTCTGGGGCGGCTCCCCCAGTGCACCTCCTTGGGTATCTTCTGGGTACAAGCCACCCCCCTACTGGAGATTGAAAGTTAAGGGCCATCATGTTCTTCTTGTCACTATTTGATTTGGAAAATACGATACTGCTGGATCACAGTGTCTGACTACAAACACCCAGGTTTACTTGCAGATAAAATAAAGATGCAGAAATAGAAAGGTCATTGAGACAATACTCAACATAAAAATAAGCTGTAGTTTTATTTTAATATTATAATCAATCATCCACCTGTATTCATAAAGTGCTTTAATCCAGCAAAAGATTTGAATGTAATTCAAGGGGGTGTATCCATATAGGATCATTTTCTGGATACCTCGTTTCCAGACTGAAAAGCCTGAGCGGGTGAGTTTTGCTCGGACAGATGGAAAGGAAAATCTGGCAGAGTGTAAAATGTCAACAGGTTATCACCGATTTTTCACATTCCTCCAAGACCAAATTCTGTCTTTGATTTTCTCTAATCTTTACCGATATCTTAGAACACTGCCATTAAGGGTGAGACTGGTGGGTCTTCTCTGCGCAGCCTCCAGGGGCAGAACTTTATGCCTCGCGGGCGGGTGCGTGTCCAACCCGGTCAGGTGTAAAATAGCACCAGAAGACATCGGGCGAGCATCCCAACGTCATTACGCACACGTGCAATCTTCAGGATGGCAGGTGCACACGGGTGTCAGAGCAGCACCCGCCATCAATTAAGAGGCCACTTAAGGCCATTAAAAACCCAACTGAACTCGATTTTACGTTGCCCGTACGATTTCATGCTCATTGCAGGGGCAAAACGGACAGGTGGGCAACCCACATTTTGCAAAACCACATCCAAGGGCGGGATAAAAAGGGTCAGTAGCATTGTCAGTGTCAGTAGTGAGGAGTTTAGGAGATGGTTTGCTGCTGGTTGCTTATTTGAACTTGACAGCTTCACCTCTATTCTGAGCTTCTTACTTAGCATTTCTAGGCTTCATTTCAGGGCTCATTGGTGTCTCTAAGGCCCCCGGAGAATTTTGACTGTGTTGACCCTTCAGGGTATTAGACAGCCTTCAGTAATGCTGGTAATGGGGATTGTAGTCTCTGCTTGTGGCACCTCCTCTGAGGAGGAAGAGAGAGGCAGAAGGGAGAGAAGGCCAGGTGTCCCAATGCAGCTTCCAGGGGTGCTGGGAGGAGAGGTGCAGGCACAAGGGGGGCAGGGCCAGCCGGTAGTCCAAGGTGGAAGGGGCAGCAGAAGAAACCTGTATCCCACTGCCAGGATTTACAGGCAGCAATGCAGCTACCTCAATATGCCCGAGGTGAAATGCCAAAGGAGGCTCGGCCTCTCCAGGGAGACCGTGACCTCCATTTGACAGATAATTGGGCTTGAGATCACCTCCAACTGTGTGAGTGGACACCCCTGGCCAGTGACTCTGAAGGCCACAGTGGCCTTCAACTTATATGTCTCCGGCTCTTTCCAGGGGATCAGTGGGAGATCTTTGTGGCGTGTCACAATTAGCTGTCGACAGTTGCATCAAGCTGGTGACAGAAGCTCTGTTCAGGTGGGTAATGACATTTATTCATTTCCGTATGGACGAGGCCAGCCAGACAGAGCGAGCCAGAGGCTTTGCAGTGATTGTTGGGTCCCCCCACATCCAGGGTGCCATTGACTGCACACATGTGGCCATCAAGGTGCCAGTGGGTCAGCCGGGTTCCTTCGTTAACAGGAGGGGATTCCACTCAATGAACTTCCAGATAGTGTGTGACTACAGGACACAGGTCTGCAAGTCTGTGCAAGGTACCCTGACAGCTTCCATTATACTTATATCCTGAGACACTCCCAGATGTTGAGGCTATTCAGTGCTTCAGCCCGACTGGATTGGTGGTTGCTGGGTGACAAGGGCTATCCTTTGAAAAGGTGGCTAATGACATCTCTCCACCACCCAAGAACAGAGGCAGAGCAGTGTTATAATAGGAGTCATGCCTATACAAGAGTGGTGATTGAGAGGACCATAGGTCTCCTGAAGATGCACTTCTGATGCCTGGGCTATTCAGAGGGAGCTCTACAATACCCCCAGAGTGGGTGTCATTGATAGTGGTTGCATGCTGCGCTCTCCACAATTTGGCATGTTGTAAACTCTACTCTAAACATGACCAAATAAGTGGTAACCATGAAAGCCAATTGAATGTTGAATTTTGTCACCAGAATTGTTAAATATAAGGCAGAGGAAGTCATGAAGAAACTAACCATTGCTGTTCAGACCAGACCCTGAGTACTGAATCATGTTCTGGTTATCGAGACATATGGAAGACATTCAAGATCTGGGCCTAAATTTTACCCTTGGCGGGCAGGCCCAATCGGCGGCCCGCGACCAGTCAGAAAGGACAGAAGGGAATGGATTAGTCCAATCTCTACCTGCAGCGCCATTGCAGCCTGGCCAACCCCATGTGAGGAGCACCTTGGAGGACACATCCTAGTCGTGGTCCTCGAGCCGCAAGGCAATCAGTCCAAGCAGCCAGGGCTCACCCGCTTGGCCAGCTCTGACATCATTGACAGTTGGCACTCAGACTCTAACACCCCTGAGCTCCACGGGGGGGATGGTCAGACCTTAACGCTTCAACACACTGATCCATGCCAACACGGTACTCGCCTTTCCCGAGCGTAGCAGGTTATTAAATCTTTTGTGGCACTGCACCCATGTGCGCCGCACAACGTCGTGGCTGCTGACCAGCACTGCCACCTCCTCCCAAGCTCTTTTTGTTAGGTGCGGTGGCCTCCTCCTTCCATCCCTGGGGACAAGGGTATCCTCCAGGCAGCCACTTCCTCCAGCGGACCGCAAGGCACTCGTCTGAAAACCTGCGGCCCACCCAACCTGCCGTCTCCAGCCGCACTTGAGGCCATAACTTCGGTTTTCAGAACGCTGCAATTATGTTCTTCCCTGGCAGCCTTCAAGGAGTTGCCTGTGCCATTTTTAAACTGGTCGCCGGGTCACCATTGGACCCAGCGGCCAACAGGCTCCTGCCCCCGCCCAGCCCGTCCCAACCATTGAGAAGACGCATTTCACAACGGGCGGGCCTTGATTGGTAAGCCAGCATGAAATCGCGGTCGTGGACTGACCGTGGCGGCGGCCTGTTTCCCGACTGGTCGCGGGCCGCCAATCGGGCCTGCCCACCAAGGGTAAAATTCAGGCCCAGACCTTGAATGTCTTCCATATGTCTCGGTAACCAGAACATGATTCAGTACTCAGGGTCTGGTCTGAACAGCATTGTTTGGTTTCTTCATGACTTCCTCTACCTTATATTTCACAATTCTGGCTACAAAATTCAACATTCAATTGGCTTTCATAGTTACCACTTGGTTGGTCATGTTTAGAGTAGAGTTTACAAACACTTCTCAGTCTCTTTCCAATATTCTTAGCTATTGTGGAGTACATAATTTATCTATTTTTCCATTCTATGTATAGTAATCTGCACTTGACTGCATTAAGTTTCAACTACTTTTCATCTACACACATAATTTTCTGGTTATTTTTTGGTTATTTTTGAGCTGCTTTCTCCAATTCAGCCCATCACAGTTTGCCATTATCAGCACATTTGACAAGTTTTCAGTGTGTTTATGAGTCTAGGTCATTTATGTAAAAGAGAAGAAATATTGATCCGGACACTGAGTCCTGGAGTGCCCACCCAGTTGTTCCCCCACCCTGAACTAACACCTCAAATGAGTATTTGTTACTGTGTTCCTTTCAATCACTTTCTTAACCATTACCAGGATATACCTTGAATCCCCACAGTTTTGATTTTAATTAACAACAGGGGAATTTGTCAAATACATTTTGGAAGTTTAGGCATTGTAGCATTTGCTACAGTCCATGGGGACATTACTTTCTCAGAGAAAGTTGACATGGCTGTTCAGATATGATCTTCCCCTTCTGAATTATATTGATTATTCTTAAGTTTGTTCTTAAAGGTTTATTACATTATTCTACATAAAATAGGGTTTGCTTCCAATCTACCAGTTCCTCCTCATTATCCCTCAAGTGGCTGGCATTGCCACAGAAATCTTTTCCTCAGTCTCTTTCAGCACTCTGGAATAAATATCATCTATCCCTGCTAATTTGTTTTGAGCCCTTTTAACCTGCATAGGACTTCCATCTCATTTATATCAAAGTCATTAATTTTACTTTGGTTAACTCTGGAGAGGGCATGCTGCTCATTTCTTCCCTTGTGAATATTTGGAGGAAGTAATCATTCAGAATATTAACTATCCTATGCTCATCCTCAGTTTAAGTCTCATTTGCATCTTTTATCGTTTCCAGCTCTTCTATGACTGCTCTCTTACGGTTTAGAACAGAGAGAATAAATGTTTCACGATCATTTAAATGCTTTTACATTAGCTGATGTAGTTTAAAAAAACTGCTGATTATAACAGCAAATGCCTTGAGAATTTGTCGACAATTATAATCTCAGTGAAGAGCTATATTCATTAACTACAATAAAGCTTTAAAGTTCACAAAATCTTTTTCATTTTTCACAAAGCCCTCCAGGTTACACATTTCTGTACTTGTGCTCCATTTGGCACTATGGTAGCAGAAACAAATTTAAGTACTGAATAAGGAATCTTTAAAATGAGAATATTCAAACAGAACAATTTAATGTGTGCCTTCAAAATTATGCCCCCATATAGAGCCGTCAAATTATGGGTAATATTTTGCATGTATTGCTTGCATCTGAATTAATGTTAAATTAAGCACATTTTGCTGCAGCCTCTAAACTTTATTTTATTCTATGGCCAGGATTTTTCGGATGGCAGAGTTTCCCTTCCTGCCATCCAAGGAGTTGACGGCGATGATACTTGCTGCCCCTTAATGCTCCAAGGAGCGTTGATTGACTGGAGGCTGGAATCCTGCCCCTCACTCAGGCCTCACCCATCCCACTGTAGAATTGCCAAGAGGCCAGGCTGAGGTGGGAGCCCACTGGGGAGGCCATGAGAAGAATTTTACGGCCATTCCCACCCCCGCACATACAAACCTGCCAGCGGGGAAACTTGCCCCATGTTGTGGAGCTGAGATTGATCCCGCCAAATACATATTCACTGAACAATTTAAATATATTTTCCAGTGCTCCTTTGCACTAGACGATTTGGAATTCTGCCTTGTTGCAATGGGGAGAATTTTCTCCTCATTGGGGTGGCTGAGCGGGTGCGCAACTGATCGCCGCCCGCGATCGACTGCGTGCCGCCATTTTACGTGGGCGGGCCAATTAAGGCCCGCCCAGCATGACGCGCACCTGGAAGCGCTCAGCACCACTTGTGTGGGCAGGGAGAGGGCCTGTGTTGGGGCCTGCGCTCTTTCGCGCATGCACGCAAAAAAGCGCAGAAATCTCCCTGAAGCGCAGAGCTGCCTCAGGGAGTTTACTTACATTTTGAAAAATTTAAATAAAGGGAAAAAAAATTTTTCAGACATGTCCCCTGAGCTAGGACATGTCAATGAATTTTAATTAAAAACTTTATTTGAATTATAAATCCTTCAAGAAACCTCATCCCGCCCGTGGATGAGGTTTCATGATAAATGTGAAGGCCGCCTGGGCTCTTCGCCTGCCCGCCAACCTTAAGGTTGGACGGGCAGCTCTGTTAATTATTTTAATTAGTTTTTAAATGGCCTTAATAGGCCTTTGACAGTTCGGCGGGTGCGCAGCCAACTCTGCTGCGCTCCCCTGAACTGAGGATCAGAATGACGCATGGTGACATTGGGACGCACGCCCGACAGCACTGTGCGTCATTTTACACTTCAGCGAGCGGGGCCCACCCCTGCACGCCGACCCGAAGATTCTGTCCCATGTCTTATTCAGATAGTAATCAATACAACACCTATCTTAAATACCACCACTCAGAGTCATAATTAGGAATAACACCAGGGCCCGAATTTCACGCTTGGTGTATACGCCAAGTCGATGGGCCCAGAAAAGGTTGCAAAATGCGCCTCCACCCGTAATCGGCCCCTGAATGCAATTTCACACTGACTGGCCAATTAACGGCCAGCCAACGTGAAACACGAGCTGAGAAAGCCTCAGGGCTGCCAAGGGGGGAGCGGGAACAGGATGGGCGCCAGCAAAAATGAGGGTGCAGGTGGACGTTTCAAGTGAGCTCCCTGAAGGCGTCCAGTTGCTGTGGAGCTGCCTCAGGGAGCTGCAGACGTGTACAGATTAAACGAGAAGAAAGAAAAGCAGCAAACTGTGTCTCTCCAGTACATTCAAGCACCTGACAGCAAAACTCAAAAAACATCAATCCCCAGATATCATTTTTTTGTTATATTTCACCCCGGACATTTCATCTCACCCTTGGATGAGGCCTCGTCAAAAACGGGCTGCCCGCTTGCCTGGTTTGCCCGTGCGACGAGTGCAAAATCGCACGGGCAACATGAAATCATGAACAATAGGGTTTTTAATTGGCCCTTTAATTGTCAGCGGGCGTGGGAGTTGGAGCCGTGCCTGCCGGCCTCAATATTGCTCGAGTGCGCGATGATGTCGGGACGCACGTTGGTAAAATGAAGTGCAAGCGTCAGTGCTTTTAAAAAAAATGTGTTGGGATGGATTAAAAAAAAATGTCATGGAAGCCTGGAATCAATAAGCAAAGTTTCAAAAACACTTGTGTAAAGCACTTGACCTCTTTTTTTATGTAAAGTACCAGCAATTGCAGGAGCTGCATTCACTCAAAAAAACTTCTGTGCACTTAAATAGTGCAGCTATGTAAATAAGGCTTGAAGTCCTTTGATAAATATTAAATTTTGATTATTAGAAAGATCAAGGAAATGCTGTGTAGCGCAGTAATGAAGCATAAGTGATATAATGCTCTCAGGCTCAAAGCTCTTCAATCCTCTCAGCACTGTTACCACTCATGATAAAATGATGTAGTGCCGTGGCTGGTGTAATGAAGCATGAGGAGGATACAAGAAGGGTTGTTCCCATTGCACTTCATGGTACCTTCATAGTGGGTGGCATATGCCTGACAAAACAATAGAGGAATAAAGTAACCTTGATTATCAATAGCAATGCTGTGCTTAAAGTGCTGGTTGGCTGCTGATACTCTAGTAGTAGATGACAGAGACCTCTGCTAACCTAAAGATTATGGACCCACATTTTTGGCCTTAAGAACTAGAAATCTACCCTTGTGTGCTATTCCCCTTGAAAATGAATGGCAAAATCAGACATCTTTTTCCAATCTGCTAAGTAAGTTGTGCTACTTCATATTTATCATACAGATATAAATTTATTACTGTTTAAAACTATACTTTTTATATTGAACATAATGTATTGGTTTCTACATAAGTAATTACAGCAAAAAGCAATTCAGGAATAATTTATCAAATCTGTAAGAAAAGGCTTCTTGTGCTTGAGAATCTATTGTGGAAATAGAATGCTCAAGGCTGTCAAGTGCCCTTTCTTCAGAAATGCACTGTTTGTTAAGAGAATCTGACAGTACTGGGTTAACAAGCTGCTTTAGTCTCTGGGTTCAGGGATTTATTATTTTAAATTCCAAGCCATTCTATTTCAAAACAGTGCACCAGCTCAACTGTCCTTTACTGATCTTAACTGGAATTTTCTCCAAATACAGGGTAGAGTGAAAGTTTGTCAACTAAAATTAGTATAAAACGTCTTTGCTAATAATACCTGTTTTCTCAGTTTTGTGAAGCCCAACCCAAAGATGTTTGGATTGCTTTGCCCTGTTGGTAAGTCCTGGTTTTCTGACATAAATGACATTAAATTGAAAAGGGTGCAGAGAAACATCATGCCATTCTTCTGCCTCTTTTGGGCAACACCTGCATTTCTAGTAAGGGATTTTTTGGATGCAGGAAGGACCTACCTAAAATGGGTGGAATCTTAATTTGAATATTTAAATTAAGTCCTGATGGCATCACTCAGATGGCATGCTATCCTCCACTGCTCATGCATGCCAGCACTGGATCATTTGCTTGCCCACACGAAATAGCCAGCAGTGTTAGGAACTGAATTGTACATAGAATCTAATTTAAGAAGTCCTTGCTGAAGATTTTTTTGTGCAATTAACAAGGCATCATGTAAACTCTACACTTCACAAAAGATTACGTAATTTCAGACGCAAATGACTTCCAGTACAAAAATAGAGCTTCCACCACCTTTTGCGTTGGTTCCAAAAAAACATGGCACTGGATGCCAGCCCACCCACCAAACTGGTCACACCTCTAGGTCAAATTAATTACCATGGCACGTTCCTGGTATTTGTAAGGATACTCTCCAAATGAAGCTATTTTAAGTACAATGACACCAATAGGCATATTTTAAACACTTTTAAACACTGACTCCAGGGGCAGGGTTTTTAGGTCAGGTGCAGGCGCGATAAGTGTGCCCAGGAGCGGCCAGGGTATGGATCACCACTCGGGATCGTTCCCTGAACGCGATTTTACGCTGGCTGGCCAATTAACGGCTGCTGAGTTGAGTGTTGAGTGGGGGGGGGGGGGGGGGGGGGGGGGGGGGGGGTGGGCGCTGATGTAAGTGCGAGCACAGGGGAGCGCTGAATGAAAGCTCCCTGAAGGGAGAGAGCTGCCTCAAGGAGCTGTAGAACTTAAAACCAATAAATAAAGATTTTAAAATCGGGAAAAAAATGTCCACGCATCAGAATTAGTCATCTGAACATATACATGATAAAAATTCTGTCCATACATTTTAATTTTTTTTATTTAATAATGGAACCCTCGTCCTGCCCTTGGATGAGGTTTCATCAAAAATGCAAAGTCTGCCTGGCAGATTTGCCCATCTGCCAACTGTAAGGTTGGATGAACCACAAAAAATCGGGGACAATTAGAACCTTAACAACTTTAATTGTCTTCTTAATTGACGGTGGGCATGCTTCCGACACTCACCCACCGACTGAAATATTGCACGAGCACAGGATGATGTTGGGACACTCGCCTGACGTCATCTCGCGCAATTTCGTGTCCGATCGGGTCGGGTGCAGGACACCAGTGAAACTAGAAAATGATTCTGTATTTTTAAAATATTATTTTCAGTTGTATAAAATTAGTTTATTCTCACTCCAATCAAAAATAAATGCTCTTGGCGGTGGGTCCATACACCATCTGGTGGCCATGACTGAGCCTGGTGCAGTTCCTTCCTAGTTGGGCAGCTATTGCCCAATGGAGAGGCCCATCTGCCCTTAAAACAAAACCCTTTCCCTCGCACCCCTGTCTCTGGGGTATTACCAAATGGCCTCAGTAAGGCCACCTCACCTACCATCACTCCTGGCGCAAGCAATGATTTGCCTTCTGGGCCTCCTGCGCTACCCACAATGGCCATGCTCCCAGTGCTACTTCAGGTACTGGAGAGCTGCCAGCCTCTGATTGGCTGGCAACTCTCGGAGGTGGTAAGTTTCCCTTGACCATGAACCCCAACAACAACCAGGTAAGTGCTTGATTGGCACTGAGAAGAACAGTGACAGTGTTGCCACCAGCTTTCCATGCACTGGAAAAGCCCACTGCCGCAAGGATTAAATTCTGCCCTGTGAGTCTGTATGAGTCTGTGAACTGAGTGGGGAGAAAGAAAAACACAGCGACGTCACAGCACAAGGAGGCTTCATTTAATTTAAACAACCTACAGCATAAGCTCGATCAATTAGTTAGTGTTAAAAAGTAAAAGTCAGCCAATTTGTTAAACTACATTAACTTTAATTTATGTTTTCTATATTGTATGTTGGTTAGTTTATCATTTTATGATCAATAATTAATCAGATCGGAGGGATAAAGTAAAAATTAAATTAAGAGTCATAGTAACATTAAAGGTTTTCTAAATTTTTATTAAATAAACATCTGAGACATATAGATAATAATATTTAAATAAAAACAGTTAAGTCAAACTCCCTATAACATGATGGGCGGAATCATCTCAGATTTACACTAAGTGCAGCAGTGGGCAGGAAAAAGGACATTTTACTCGCTGGAAGCAATGACGGGTTTTCATGTCATATCGTCCCAATCCCGCCTCATTAATCATGCATTCCTGGCAAACACGCTGTTTCGCTGGCGGGCGGCCTCTGATTCGTCCACCATGCTGTCACCTCACCGCTTCCTCATGCTGAGTGCCATATTTAAAGTGCAGATATATGCACACCTCTCAATGCTTCCAGCCCAGAACAGCTGCACAGAAGACATGGCCCTAAAGGCAAGAAGACTGCAGCCCCCTGATTCAGTGACACCGTCCTGGAATGCCTGTTGGAAGCCTTGGAGGCCCGCTGCGATGTCCTTTATCCCTGTTCTGTGTGAAGGTCAGCAAGCAAGGTCACCAATCCAGCATGGGAGGCAGTGGCAGCAGTGGTCAGTGCCAATGCCCTGCAAAACAGGACAGCCACCCAGTGCACAAAGAGGATGGAGGGTCTCATCCATTCTGCCAGGGTAAGTCACTTTTCTCATCACTCTCAACTCACACACTCACAAACCCATCACACATCCACAGGGATCTCACACTTCAAGGGACAACACCTCTAACTCTCACACACACCCTCACATCTCCATCAGGCTCATACCCTCTGGATCTCATGTCCTCATCCCGTCCATGTCTCCACTCAACACACAAACATTCCATGCAGTGCCATGTGTGCTGCTCACATTCTCTCCATCTGTTTCCATGCAGGAGAAGCTGGCTCACATCAGCAGGGAGAGGCCCCAGACTGGGGGTGGAGTGGTCCACATTAGGCCTATCACTCACTTTGAGGAGCGTGCCATCACGCTGACTGGTGAGGATGTGGACTGTACCTGCGGTGACGGTGATGTCGGCGGCGAACACCCATATGAGGATCCTGCACCACTCCATCCCTCTCTCAATGCAAATATGAGTGCTCTCTCTCCTGCTTTTGATCTGTTGCTATGCACTAATTATCTTCACTTTGGTTCACAAGGAGCACTGCCAAGCGACCGACACCCTCAGCCAGCCAATCCCTCAGACCATGCAAGTCCTCACCTCCAGCCAAGAGGATACCTCTTCCAGTGAAGAGCTGGAAATAAGCAGCCTGGAAGATCCGTCACAGAGCTTACCCACACCCTCCACCAGCGCAGAGTCACACATCTCAGTGGGACTTAGATCTAGAGCAGGCTCGGGTTCACAATCTGGCGGTCACTGCATGGACATCATGTCTGCAGCAGCAGGAGGCAGGTTCAGCCGAGCTCCCTGGCACCTGGAGGACAGCTGGGGTAGAGGCATCTGTGAGGTCCAAGTCAGATGATGAGCCTCTGGATTTGACCTTCCAACTCACCCTGGAGAGTCAGTAGAAGGCGGGGTAACATCATGCAGAGCTTTTGGAAGCCCTCAACAGAGAGGCACACGTGTCAGAGGAGTGTGTCCATCTGCTCTTTGATGATATCATGCCCATATGTGTACGTATGGAGGTTTCCACGGGAAGTACGGCGGACAACATGGACACCCTGGTCCAGAATAATGTGCAGATGCATGCTTTATAGAGTCATAGAGCCATAGAAGCTTACAGAACAGAAAAAGGCCATTCAGCCCATCGAAATCTGCGCTGATCAAACAAGTACCTAACTATTCTAATCCCATTTTCCAGCACTAGGCCCATTGCCTTGTATGCCATGGCATTGTATAGCTTTGGCTGTCCTCCTATGGGCAGCTGTTCCCTCTGCAGTGACAGAGGATGAGGCTGAGTGGGGTCACAGGCAAAGGGGACTCGGAGGGAGAGGACAGCCTCTGAGATTCTTGAGTGGATGACCCAGGGGTGTCCAGCTCCACTCCTCCTCCCTCCGGATGCCTGAGAGCCCCAGCCTGACTCCTTGAGGGGAAGGAGCACCTGCAAGGATGTCAAAGTGCCCTGTTTCCTTCTTGCATTGCCACTACAGGAACTCGCCCATGGCTCTCCAGGGGTTACATACCAAAGTAATCAGAGGCAACAGGGTCAACCACTGCACAGGCTATCTCCATCCCTACTGTGGATGTCAGGGCAGCACCTAGAAGAAGTGGTAGGCTTAGGAAAGTTAAGAATTTCTGATCACAAGTGGTTGCACAATTGAACACATTTTGTCACTTTATAATCTGAAAATATATTCACTTTCACTGAATAATGTGTAATGGTGTCTTTCAGCTTCATTGACAGGCTTTGCGAGTCCTCCCCCTGCATCACCCCGCACTAGCACAGCCGACCCCCTGAGTGATTCTGGAGGAAGATGTGTGTGCGTGTGTGGGGGGGCCTTTTGGTGCCTCATGCAAGCACTCTCCCACACATGCAGATCCTTCCTCCATCACGCTCTTCTCCATGTCCCAAGCATTTTTAATGCTGCCTGCTGGGGTTCTCTTTCAGTTGACCATCTGCGCTGACTTGTATCTCTGCCCACCCACTGATCACACTCCCATGCAGCAGCTGTTCCCACCCAACGCGAGGCTCTGCCCACTTTTGATTTTGCAAGATCGTACTGTTGATGTATGTCTTTAGCTCCCCAGTCCTTTCCCCTCCCCCAATCACCCATGTCCTTTCCCCCATCAGTGTTGATGCCCCTGGCATCACCTCCCACCTCCCCACTGTCACCCACCAGCCAGAACCATTTTCTTCCTGGGATGTCCAAGAGAACGTGCACATTCCCTAACTTCATGAGAATCCTAACCCCATCCACACAGAATTCCCAACCTCCTCCTTCCCACCCCGAGGGACAATTCTGCCTCCGAGTCCCCACCAACCACCCCCGCCGTACCTTCTACCACTACCGTTGCACCCTCCCACGCTACCTGCTCACTCTGCCTCTCTCATACTCACTATTCTCTCCTACCATGTCTGCCCTTAGTTTGCTCCCCAGGAGGCAGTCATTGACTCCACAGACCTTTCCCTTGCACATTTACCTGGACATCCCCCCTCCCCCACCACCCTTACTCCTTCCTCCACTCTTTCTCCTTCCCCCTCCATTTCTCCTTCCTGGTCTCCTTACACCCTCCAAACTCCTTCCTCCCCCGAATTCCTTCCTCCCCCTGGACTCCTTCCTTCCTCTGGACTCGTTCTTCCCCCGACATTCTGCCCCTCTGTCCGAATCCTTCATCCGCCCAAAGTCCATCCCCCCTCTGAACACCTTGCCTTACACCTACCTCCCCTCTTACACTCAGCTCCCCAGTTGCTGCATTCTCCCCCGTTACACCCTCCTCCCCCATACTTCCTCCCCAGCTCCCAACCTCGCCCCCCAACACCATTGTTCCCCCCCTCCCAACCTCACCCATCCCACGACCATCATTCCCCCTTTCCAACCTCGTCCATCCAGGTACACCTTCCTCTCCCACTCACAGTTGGACCTTCCTCTCCGCCTTCTTGATGATCATCCATAGCAGATCATGGCCAGAACACTGATGTCCCGAAGCAAACCCTCACCTTCCACCCTCAGTGAGCTGCTTTGAGGCATGCCCACCCAGCCTGCGATGCATGTGTTCCTCCAGGGTCCAGTAGCTGAAGGGCTCCTGCATCTTCTGCTCCTCGGGTGTCCGCGATCTGGGCAAGACCTGATGGTAAGTCCTGACTTCTGCACGTCACAGTTGTCAAGATGAGTTCTGCACTGATGTGTTTCCCCGTCGACATGGGCAGTAAATGTGACGTGGGGGGATGATTCTGGCGAGCAGGGCTTGTAATGATATGTATTAAAATGACGCTCCTGACATTCAGTGGCGGGAAAGGCCGCCCGACATTGACGGGCGAAGCGGACATTCGCAAACTGGTTTCACGACGGCGTGAAACCGATTTTTGGCCTTCCCACCATATTGTCCGCTCACGCCCGCCATCATGCCTGATGCCAACGGACACAGAAAATTCCGCCTGATATCAGCATAAGGGAAGGAGCTGGTTGGTGAGTAGCTGGTGAGTGTTTATTTAAGTCTTAAGTTTATTTCTTGTACGTTAGTAAATAGTCTACTAAATACAGGGCACCCCATTCCCTTGGAATGCACATCCAGCACACTTGTCCTGTCCCAGACAACCACATGTACAGAAAATGTCACCAGCTGAAGGAGTTCACGCTTTCACAGCTTCATGGCATTGCTGTGGTGCACCTGCAAGGCTGAGAGCTGTAGCACGTTTCTAGAGGTGGTCACCTCGTTGCTCAAGGTTTTGCAGGCAGAGAGGGAATGGGTGATGCCTGGCAGTGAACAAGAACCAAGAAGGTAGTGCAGGAGTCCCGTGAATGCATCTTGCTCTCCAGCCAGTGTTCAGTTCTGAATACTGGTGAGAATGATGATTCTAGGGTGTGCGGCAAAATCCAATCTATGGCACGATGGGATGCTCAGTGGTACTAGAGGGCGGGAGGCATATTAGAAAAACAGCAGTTATAGGGGATTCTATAGTTAGGAGAACAGACATCCATTTCTGTGGCCACAGCCATGATTACAGGATGGTATGTTGCCTCCCTGGTTCCTGGATCCAGGATGTCACTGACCATCTGCAGCACACACTGAGGAGGGCAGGTTGAAAAGTCAGGGGTTGTGGTCCATATCAATCCCAATTACATAGGTAGAAAGAAGGATGAGGACTTTCAGGCATATTTCAGGGAGCTAGTAAGGATACTAGCAAGCAAGACCTCAAAGGTAGTAATCTCTAGATTACTCCCAATGTCATGTTCTATGGAATATAGGAATAAGAGGGTAGAACAAATGTATGTGCAGATGGAGAAATGGTGATGGAGTGAGGGCTTTAGATTTCTGAGGCATTAGGATTGGTTCTGGGAATGGTGGGACCAATACAAGCCAAAGAGATTGTACGTCAACAAGGCCAAGACGGAGATCCTCATGGAATGCGTTGCCAGTATATTTGGGGAGCATTTAAACCACCTTGGCATGGGGATGGGAACAAGGACGCAGCATTAGAAAGGAGAAACAAGGTACACAAAGGATTGGGAGAGACAGGTATCACCAGAGTAAGAAACTGTGGATATTAGGTGGGGTCAGAGTAAGAGGGAATGCAATAATGTCTAAATTAGGTTTACAGTTCCTGGATGTGAACACTAGGAGCAGAGTAAATAAGGTTGATGAGCTGTAGGTGCACATAGACACAGGGGAATATGATATAGTAATAACGGAGACCTGGTTCAAAATAGGGCAGGACTGGAAACTAAATATTACTGGATACTAGATGCCCAAGAAGTATTAGGAAGGAAAGAAAAGGGGAGGGGTGGCAGTATTGATTGTGGGAAATATCACAGCATTGAGGAAAGAGATGTCATAGAGTGATCAAGGACATAATCAGTTTGGTTAGAGTTAAGAAATAAGAAGTACCATTACACTGCTGTTCGTAAACTATAGCCCACCAACTAGTGGGAAAGACATAGTGGAGCAGATTTACACGGAAATTACAGAGAGAGGCACATACTATAAGGTAGTGATATTGGGAGACTTTAATTATCCTAACATAAACTGGGATAATAAAAGTGTAAAGAGCAAAAAGGGAAAAGAGTTTCTGAAGTGTGTTCAGAGGAATTTTCTTGATCAGTACGTTTCTAGCCCTACAAGGGAGGAGGAACTTGATTCTGGGAAATGAGGAGCGTCAAGTGCTTCAAGTGTCAGTAGGGGAACATTTACGGAACAGTGATCATAGTATCACAAAGTTTATGTTAGCTATGGAAAAGGACAAGGAGCTATCTAGCTTAAAAATACTTACTTGTAGGAGGGCCAATTTCAGTGGGCTGAGAACAGATTAATCCCAGGTAAGTTGGAATCAAATATTGGCAAGCAAACCTGCAATGGAACAATGGCCTGCCTTTAAAGATGAGATGGTATGGGCATGGGAAGGTGCAAGAGGGAAAGATAGGAGAACCAAAGCCAGAACTCCCTGGATGATTAAAGAGAAAGAAAAAGAGACAGATGAAGCAGGTAAAGGGCGCTTATGACAAAGGTCAGGTTGATAACACAAATGAGAACAAGGTGAATATAGAAAGTTCAAAGGAAATAAGAAAGGCAAAGAGAGAGTACAAGAGACTGGCAGCTGCAAAGAGAAAGTGCAAAAGACTAGCAGCTACAAAGAGAGAGTACAGGAGACTGACAGCTGCAAAGAGAGAGCACAAGAGACTGGCAGCTGCAAAGAGAGAGTACAAGAGACTGGAAGCTGCAAAGAGAGAGTACAGGAGACTGGCAGCTGCAAAGAGAGAGTACAAGAGACTGGAAGCTGCAAAGAGAGAGTACAGGAGACTGGCAGCTGCAAAGAGAGAGTACAGGAGACTGGCAGCTGCAAAGAGAGAGTACAAGAGACTGGAAGCTGCAAAGAGAGAGTACAGGAGACTGGTAGCTGCAAAGAGAGAGTGCAAGAGACTAGCAGCTGCAAAAAGAGAGTACAGGAGACTGGCAGCTGCAAAGAGAGAGTACAGGAGACTGGTAGCTGCAAAGAGAGAGTGCAAGAGACTGGTAGCTGCAAAAAGAGAGTACAGGAGACTGGTAGCTGCAAAGAGAGAGTACAAGAGACTAGAAGCTGCAAAGAGAGAGTACAAGAGACTGGAAGCTGCAAAGAGAGAGTACAAGAGACTGGTAGCTGCAAAGAGAGAGTACAAGAGACTGGCAGCTGCAAAGAGAGAGTACAGGAGACTGGCAGCTGCAAAGAGAGAGTACAGGAGAGTGGCAGCTAGCTCTAGAGGGAAGCCAAATGTCTTCTGTAGGGATATAAATAGTAAAACAGTAATCGGAGAAGGGGTGTGGCCTATTGGGGACCAAAAATGTGACCTATGCATGGAGGCAAAGGGTATGGCTGAGGGGCTAAATGAATACTTTGCACCAGTCTTTGCTAAGGAAGAAGATGCTTCTGAAGTCACAGAGAAAAAGACATAGTTGAGATACAGAATGGGCTAAAAATTGTTTGAAGAATTATTAGCATGGCTGGCTGTGGTTAAAGTTGACAAATCACCAGAACCAAATAGGATGTATCTGAGAATGCTAAAGGAATAAAGGGAAGAATTTATGGAAATACTGGCCATAATCTTCCAATCCTCTCAGGAAATGGGGTGGTACCAGAGGACTGGAGAATTACAAATGCTACACCCTTGTTCAAAAAAGGGTGTAAGGATGAATACAGCAGCTCCAGGTGGAATCTAGTGAAGCTCCTGGGAGTGGGAAACAAGGTGGGTGGGGACACTTAATTGTGCGAGAGGCCAAAGGTCACCTCCCTGTCAGCAGATGGAAGTTGCGAAGTAAATTAGTGAAACAGATTAAAAGTGAATAATGGTTCCCGATGGCAAACAGTGAGAACCTATTTTAATGCATTAACATGTAATGAATACTCATTAAAACACAGTTGCCAGATTTAATTGTACATTTGCGAGTAAGTTGCCAGCAAATGAGAAACACATGACTTTAGATTCATGACTGGTTAAAGATGGTGTGCAGCAATGCTGGTGGATTTGGAGTGAGTAGGGGCTGCTTTTCTTGCATGGGAGGTTTTTTGGAACAGGGGAGAGGAGGCTGAAAGGTTGCATTGAACTCGAGTGGTGGCAATCCACAGAGGTTGGAGCATGGCTGTCCATGGAAGGAAGGTCAGGCCGTGGTGGCCCTAAGAAGGGCCGTGGGGGAATGAGGGAGGGAGCTGGACAATAGGGGGAATCTCTACCAAAGGCAGCTCAAGCAAGGGTGGGAGACCAAGGGTGAATGAGAGCAGATCCATGGTGAGGTGGGAGAGTCCAGGATAACCAAGGGCAGGTCAATGGGGGTAGAGGGAGGGTTGAGGATGATGGTTGGCACGTCGAGAGTGATGGGGTCAGCTTCAGGCTGTCGGATTCATAAGAACATAACGTTAGAAATAGGGGGAGGTGTAGACCACACGGCCCATCCAGCCTGCTCCGCCATTCCATACAGTCATGGCTGATCTTGGGCTTCAACTCCATTTTCCTGCCTGTTCCCCTTAATTCCCTGAGAGACCAAAAATCTGTCTATCTCAGCCTTAAATGCATTCAGCAATGGAGCACCCACAACCTCCTGGGGTAGAGAATTCCAAAGATTCACAACTCTTTGAGTGAAGAAATTTCTCCTCATCTCAGTCCTAAATGATCATTAAAGGTTATAGTGTTAGAAATTAGCAGTTCATATTTCTTTCTTTTGCCACTGGTTAATGATAGTTTGTTCAATAAACAGTTATTTACTTATTAAGTTTAGAAACCTGGTGCTTGTATTCTGTTAACCTAAATTAAACTGTTAGGTGGTTTGCTCAAACTTTTTCATATTTGTCACAGCTCGGGGAGCAGTGGGGCTTAATATTACAGCGCACTATCCCCAGTGAGCCGTGACACCTTTATATCATTATAAGAACATGATCGTCCTCTGATCCTGAGGCTGTGCCCCTATGTTTTAGATTCCCTGACCAGTAAGAGGCAATCTCTGTGTCCATCCTGTCAAGCCCCTTCAGAAATTTGTAGGTTTCAATGAGATTGCCTCCCATTCTGCTAAACTCCAGAGAACATGAACCCAATTTACTCAACATAGGACAAACACCTCATCCCAGGGATCAATTTAGTAAACTTTCACTGTACCACCTCTAATACAAGCCTATCCTGTGGAGGCCAAAACTGTTCACGTTGTTATAATAATATAAAGGTGTCACGGCTCACTGGGGATAGTGCGCTGTAATATTAAGCCCCACTGCTCCCTGAGCTGTGACAAATGTGAAAAAGTTTGATCAACCCACCTAATTGTTTAATTTAAGTTAACAGAATACGAGCACCAGGTTTGTAAACTTAATAAGTAAATAACTGTTTATTAAACAGATTGTCTTTAACCAGTGGCAAAATAAATAAATATGAACTAATTTTTAACTCTATAACCTAAACTCTACCCCTTCTTAACTCCCTATACATGCACATACAAGACACATAAGACACACAAAAACATGGATTTTAAGGTTGGGATAAAACAGTTCAATAGCACCAATTCTAGAGCACAGGATTCGATGGGTTGATTTTGATTGATGTCTTCCAAATTCCTTTCAGTTCTTTGTTGATACGAAGTGGTCTTCCAGCACTTTCAGTATTTAGTTCACTGGTTGAGTGCTTGCCTTTCAATGTCTCTAATGGGGATTTTTCCCTTTTCCTCTTGGCAGGGGTTTTCAGAGAGAAAGCAGGTTATAGAGGTATGAGGAGAAAAAACAAGCTAACTATTATTTTTATAAGGTTACTGGAATCTTATACGCACAGGAGAACACGGTTTTAGATCTTTTTCCTTTCAGACTAGGAGCTATTCTGCTGCACTGCTCTCACATAAAACCTAGTTACCTGATCAGGGGCAAATTAAAATGTTGTTGACAGTCAGTTCCCCGTTAGACCAGACTCCTCCTCAGCACCATCCTGTCTTTCATGGCACACTCTGTTCCAGGACAGCAAAATTGTATATATCCCTCACACTGTTCCAGTGGACATGTCTTTCAAACTGTAGCCATTATAATTTTCATCCAGTCCAACAGAAATAAAAAGATATGTCCTTTACAAAGGCATCAATCTCTCATATGGGATTGGGTGAACACATTGTGGGTTCATTTATTTAGACTAGAAAGGAAACATCAGCAGCAGACCTATGTGTACTGTGTTCTGCTTACAGGCCAAAGTGAAACTGAGATTGGATCACATGAATTACTTACCTTCAGGTGATGGCATGCTGTTATCCCTTAAAGGCATATCACAAAATCCTCCTTTCTTCTTAAAAATATTTTGCCCCCTTCCGAAGAAGTAGAATTATCTTCAATACATGTTCATGTTTAGTTACCATTACATGTGTGTATAGAAC
The DNA here is from genome assembly GCF_964194155.1 of Cetorhinus maximus. Taxonomy (NCBI): domain Eukaryota; kingdom Metazoa; phylum Chordata; class Chondrichthyes; order Lamniformes; family Cetorhinidae; genus Cetorhinus; species Cetorhinus maximus. The sequence goes on from NC_135881.1 coordinate 87,048,138, forward strand.
TGATGAACCTATGAGTCTCTAAAGTGTAGAGGTAATCTGCTGGTATGTCCACATCTTGTAATGATAATCTTATCTGGAGGTTTCTCTAATTGTTCACAGTGACCTGTGGGATTATCATTCTTGAATGTTGTTCCTGGTTGCATTTTGGATCTTGTCCTGGATGCAATAGGCTGCACTGTGGCTGAGGAGCTGAAATGGATCTGATTTGTCCTCAGTTACGCCTCACCTTTGTGTATAATGACTTCATAGGAACTTGGTTCCAAAAAGTCCTTGTCACCTCATCTGGTTGCCATATGCCTTCTGTACGAATCTGCCATATGCCTTCTGTGCAAATCCTGAATGCGAACTTGTTGTCCCAACTCTAAACTTAGCAATACTGTACCTGCATTTTTATCGTGCACGTTGGTCATCTTCTCTTGCAGTTTTAAAAGTTGCTCTATAGTTTCTGAGAGAGTAGAATAGGCAAGAGTAGGTAAATTGGTAAGCACTGGTTTGCCAAACATGAGCTCTGCAGGTGATGGAATAGTTACACTTAAAGTTGTCACTCTCAGATGTAACATTGCAATGTGTAGATCTTGCTTGGTCTGTCTACATTTGAGAACTAGGGATTTCACTGTGCAAACCAACCATTCTGCTTGGCCATTAGATCTTGGGTAATGAGGAGAAGAAGTAGAGTGATCGATATTCCACTTTGCACACATAACCTGAAATGGCTAAAGAATAAATTGCGAACCGTTATCCGTTATGATCTCTCTATGCACATGAAATAAACTGAAAATAGCACTTAGAGTGTGTGCCACAATTGTGCTTAACATATTGTATAATTGTCGAATAATGGGGCATTTGGTAAAGTAGTTGATGATGATGATGAAGTCAGTGAAATGGGCATGAAAGTGGCCAGGTGTGAATTTGGACAAAGGTTGGGCAGGAATTTCATGTGGAATAAGTGGTCTTTGCGTTGGCTAGGCATACACTTTTGGCATTCCTCACTCTTCTTGACGACGACTTGAATGTCATTGTCCACATCTGGCCAATAGACAATCTCTCTTGTGAATTTTCTTGTCCAATCTATGCCCATGTATGAATGATGAAGTTGTTGAAAAATATCAAAGATTCCAGTATGATCACCCACCTGCCTTTAAAAATGACTCCCGGAAGGTGCCTAGTTCATCCCAGTAAGGCCAAAATGGTCTCACGTGTTAATGGACATGCTGAATCAAATCAGGCCATCCTTCAATAATGGTCTTCCACAGTTTTTGTAGCGTGGAATACTTTGCCCTTTCTCCTTGTAGCTGCTGGCATTTCCATTTTTCAAAATGTACCAGGTCAATTTGGAAGACATCTTCAAGTTCGATGTAAATGAAGTCAACTTGTAGATCTCAGGATACATCTTCTGCTTTCGCTGAGTTAGGCAATCTACCAAGTGTATCCGATGTGAGCATCAATACCTGGCTTGTACCTGATCTCACAGTCATAACCTTGAATCTCTATCAAGAGATGTTGCAATCTCCTTCTGCACTGTAGAGATTCTGTGATTGCTGCATTAGGGTTGCTCCAAGGCCTATCTCGCTGGCGTCACACCACAAAGTGACTTCATCATTGATGTCATAGAACTTCAGCACTGACGTTGTCATCACTAGTTGTTTGATTTTAGTGAACGCTGCTTCTTGTTCTGTGCCCCAATCCCACTGTGCATCCTTAGCAGTGAGCTGGCATAATGGTTCACACTCTGATGGCACATTAGGCAAAAATGTTGCTATATAGTTCACAAATCCACCAAATCATTGCGCTGCTTTCACATCTGTTGGTTGCTGCATTGCTGCTACAGCTCTCACCTTGTCAGGATCCAGGCAAAGTCTTTTTGCTGACAGTACGTGACCTATGTACTTGACTTCAGGCATCTTCAGTTGAAATTTTTTCTTGTTCAGCTTCAGGTTCATCTGGCGAGCTCTCTCCAGCAGTTGTATTAAATCCTGATCATGGGCCGCTCTGCCTTCTTCCATTGTCTCTCCACATCCATAGACTAGCAGATCACCCACTATGGCTTCCACTCCGGGAAGATCACTGACTATCTCATGCTGTCTGCATTGATATTCTTTGGGAGCAGTGGAAATGCCAAATGGCATACACAACCATCTGTATCTCCTGAATGGTGTCCAGAATGTAATCACAAAGCTGCTGCTTTCATCCAGCTTCACTTGCCAGGAACCATCCTTCACATCTAGGATAGTAAATATCTTTGCCTTGGCATGTTGTAGCAAAATTCCTTTGATGGTTGGCATGGGGTAGTGAGATCTCTTCAGCGATTTATTTAGATCCTTTGGGTCTATACATACTTTCAGCTTTTCAGGCTGTTTCACTGCTACCATGCTGCTAATCCAGTCTGTAGGAATTGCCACTTTCTTGATTACTCCCTTCTTTTCCAGCTCTTCTTTCTTGTTTTGTGGGCTTGATTTTAGGGCAGCTGGAATGCTTCTCAGCAGCTGCTGAATTGGTCTTACATTCTCATCTACTTCGTGGTGATATTCTCTTGGTAGATGCCCCAACTCTGTAAACACACCTTTGTTCTCCTCTATGATCTGTTCAGCAGTCAGTGGTTTTATGTGCTGTGACATGTTGCAAATCTTGTTTGACATGTTCAGGGTTGCTCTGGTTGAAATAAGTGGCTGTTGCTTACTGCCTATGATCTGGGACTCCAGATGGTCATTCTTGCCATTGCATTGGACTCTCAGACTAATTTGACCTCTTGGTATGAGTGTCATGCCATCATATAGCCTTAACCCTACTTTCAAGGGCTTCATCTTTTGGATCGCCATGTTGATCCACTTCACACAGGTCTGTGAAGATCATGATGTTGCATGACGCACCGGTGTCTATCTGACACTTCTTGTTCACTTGATGCTCTCCTTTTGTGGTCATCAGTCTAACAGTCACAAACAATTTATCACGTATTGACTTGACAGAGCCAACCTGTTATATGGTATATAGTGCTTCAACAGACTCTTCAGCTGATACCTCTCCAGTAGCCATCTGTATAGGCTTGTTTTGCTTCTTTCTTGCCAAATACTTGTGCGTGAAATGATTTGGCGTCTTGCAGTTCTGCTTTCCCCATGCTGGACAATCCATCTTTCTCTTTGTATGATGTCCTCCACAGTATTTGCATCCTGCCCTTTTGCCCACGATTGTTCTGATCTTTCGGTTTGGAATGTCCCTCAACATAATTTATCTCTTGGTCTGTTCTGCCATACATGTGCTCTAGCTGACATTTTCCAAACTCTGCATTTCTGCACATGTCTATCGCTTTCTTGAGAGAAAGTTTCTCCTCACAGTAAACCTGCTCTCACTGTCAAATCTCTCATGCCTAAGACAAGTCGTTGATGAGGTCATCACTTAGTTAACTGAATTCACATGATTCTGCAAGCTGTGTTACTGCAGTCACATACTGATCAACGGGCTCTTTTTCACCTTGAGCCCTAATGTTGAACACATACCATTCATAAGTTAAGTTCACTTGGGGTTCAAAGCGTATCTTCAATGCTTTCAAAATTTCTGCAGTCTGTTATTCTGCTCTTTGGATAGATTTAGGATGGAGTACAATTTTTAGCCGCCTCTCCCCAGCAATATTAAAAGTGTTGCTACTTGTATCAGCTCTGGCTTGTTAATTAAATCTGTTGCAATCTCATAGTTTTGCCATTGCAAATGGAAATATTGCCAGCTCTGCTGCATATCTCCTTTCATTTCAACAGGAGCTGTGAATGGAAAATTTACCGCCATTTTTATCTCACCCCTTCTTCCCTTGCAGCCTTCAAGCTTTTCCTTGTCTGTGTTTTTTTCAGAAGCTTTGAGCAAGTTGGAACATTTCAGTGTTGCTCTTTCAATAGCTGTGGCTTCTCTTCCAGCTTTTTAAAATTCAATCTTAGCTTCACCTCTGACACCATCAAAGACTACAATCTTTTTAGTGCAGCATCTTTATTGAACTGAATGTAAGATGGCTGTCTGCAGGAGTCCCTCATGTCAGAGGTCACTTCACTATGGCAAGCTAGATAGGGCATGTAGTAATGATTGCATTTCAAAACTCAAACATACGCCATATCTAAAAGTCACCTAAATTGCTGTCTCAACAGTGCAAAAGTTTGCTGTCAGACAGAGTGCATAATTTGTGTTCTTGCCTGTATTGATGCCCTGCTGCCATTTCAAAAGTGCAAGATAATTGTGAATTCCACAGCCATGGTTTCCATTATGTTTCCTGTAGCTTGTTTAATGCTTAAGCCTTTCACAGCTGCTATAAACCCAAGAATTTCTAGTTTTGTCTGATAAACTAATGTTTACTGCTGCTCAAATAGGCCAGGGTGGCTGTGAAATATCAGGATTGACTGAACCTGTTAAGATAAGATTACAAACGGATGCCGTGTCCATATAGTTCCTTTACACAAATGGCTTTTTTTAAAGCAGTGATTTCTAGACTGAAGGAAAAGCTATGCTGGAATGATTCAGCACAGAAGGAGACCATTCAGCCTGTTGCGCCTGTGCTGAAACTTTCAAAAAGCCACCCAATTTATCCCACTCCTTTGTCTTTTTGTCATAGCCCTGATTTATATTGCTTTCACGTATTTATCCAATTGGTTTTATAAAGTTATTATTTAATCTACTTCCACTGCCCATTCATGCATTATTATGCTAGCTTGTACTTTAAGGCCACTCCTCAATATTTCCTAAGGGAAAATAATAGTAAATCCAGAGACTTTTAGTTGCTTATGAACTTTTGAGATTCAGCAGAGGACAATAAATAATTGCTTGTAAATTTATGTTTATGAACACTTTGATGTCTCATGGCTAGAATGTATTGGGTGCATACCAGATCTATGATTTGTATATTTATGGACAGGTTTTCCAAGTCCTGGTCAGTTGAGAGGTAGCTGACCCACTGTAGCTGTACATAGAAAATTGTGGGCATCATGCTTGTGGTTTTTCAATCCATGCTCATGGATTTAGAAAATTAGCCCTATAATCGATAACATTCCAAAATTATGCATCTAAATGCATTTCTAGCCCATTGCAATTTACCAATCACAATCTGGCATCACATCTAGGGTTGTTAACTGTGATTAAATGTAATCCTGGAGGTTTCATCACATAACTTGCCTGCAAGCTCCAGCCATTCGCCAGCCAACACATCCATCCTTGTGATGCAATGCCTTCCTACGCCGATTGGAAATCAGGAAGACTCATTACCCAATTGGATGATGCTTGACTGTCAGCCAAATCACCTTTTCTTTCCCACTATTTTCAATATTTTTATATTTGGTAAAGAGAAATGTTCAAAGAAAATGACAAAAAAAATAGTTTTTAATGTTCCAATGATTTTTCTCCTGGGTTGCACACAACAGTGTCCTGAAGAATGATCTTCGACTCTTGGAGACTACAGGAGGTTGGCAACCCTTGTCACATCTCCTACCTCACACTTCCAAATAGTCACATTTGTTCACTGCTTAAATTTTGTATTTGTAAAGCAATAGCAAATCAGAACTGAGGAAGTAGGGAATGCATAATTAAAATGAGGAGCATGGTCGGAAAACTACCAGTGAAAAACCAAGGGGCAGAAATTTCCCTCCGTTGGGGGGGTTGTGCGGGGGTGGGCGGGGGCGGGTGGGGTCAGGCGCGAACCTGATCGGTGCCCCCAATCGGGGCTGCGCCGCCATTTTGCGTGTGCGGGTCAATTAAGGCCCGCCCAACGTGGCGCACACCCGGAAGCGCTGTGCGGGCGGGGGCAAATTCGCTGAGCGGTTCCTTGCGCTCTTTCGCATGTGTGCGCGAAAGAGCGCACTGATCTCCCTGAGGCATGAAGGTGCCTAAGGAAGATTTGTTTAACTTATGGAAATTTGAATAAAGGTGGGAAAAAAATTTAAGGACCTGTCCCCTCATGTGAAACTGTTACATGAGCTGGGACATGTCCATTACTTATTTCAAAAACTTTTATTTAAATAATAAACCCTTCGTGAAACCTCATCCCGCCCGTGGATGAAGTTTCATAAAAAATGCGAAGGCCACCTGGGCCCTTTGCCTGCCCGCTAACCTTGAGGTTGGACAGGCAGCTCAGTTAATTATGTTAATTACTTTTTAACAGGCCTTAATAGGCCTGTTAAATTTGGCTGCGCACCCGCCGAACTGACAATCTAAATGATGCACGGTGACGTCGGGACGCACGCCTGATGTCACCGCATGTCATTTTATGTGTCAGCAAGCGGACCCCACCACCCCGCTCGCCGACCCAAAAATTCTGCCCAAGGATTTGAAAAATAACACAATCCTGAATGGTTCGTCAAGACAATTTATCAATGAAAGAAAATAAGACAACCAATCACTAATTTAAAATATTTTTTGAAATACATTCTTCTCTGAACAACTGAAATATATACCACACATTTAAAATACTATGTATGACACAACAAATATATAAATCATTAATTTCACAACAACATGGTTAAACTTGCTTATAAAATTGTCTTTCATTAACATTTTTCCTTGGAGGATGCAGCCTGTCTGAAAAGCTTATGGTTTGAATTGATATTATTTTGGGGTGGTCCATCTTCTTGAATTGCTAGTCTGTGTTGTATGCTACTTTTTGTAGTGATTTGATACAACTGAATGCATTGCTAGGTCATTTCTGAGGGCAGTTAAATGTCAAAGAACATTCTGGAACTGAAGTGGCATATAGGGCAGATTGGCTCACAGTGGCGGGAAATGGCAGGTTTGCAACTTTGAAGTGTTGCACTTTAGTTTTCTGCCAGTTGAGCACAGGGCTTAATGGTTCAACCTCATCTTTGAGGACACTAGTGTTAAAATTACAATCTCCAGTATTATGGCAAGAAGGGCAGCGTGGTCTCCCTAATTGATACCAGCAAATGATTTCAAACACAGTTCAGCGTCATTCATCCTTTCACCAGCTGTGCACTCCAAGATCCAGTACAAGGGTAACAAAAATCAGATCAAGGCCAGAGCTGTATCCTTGTCAAACTGCAGATCTATTTCAAAGAAGGCTTTGATATTGTTGCCTAAACACATGCAACTGGTTGTAACACACAAGGCAACTGAGTTAGACCAGTAAAGCATCCACTTGTTTTAAGAATAGCCAAAATTAATTTATCTCCAAGGAATCAAATTGCCTTGAAATTCATGTAGACTACTCATAGTGCTTTTATAGTTCTCTGAATGTCTGCGCTGTGATGTTAAATCCCAATATTCAGTGAGTAGTGGACCTGCCTGGTGTGAAACCATTCTGCTGCTCTTATCTCTTTCTTATGAGGACATCTTAAATCATCCCTAGAATTGTGTGTGCAAAGGCTAGTTTGAGAATTGATAGAAGGGTGAATCCTCTAATTTGCAGACATGATTTTGCTGCACTTGCTGTTAGAGATTAAGAATATTACTCCACACATTTAATCTTTGACCTCTTGCTCCCAGACGGATGTAGGGCTTTAGTGCATACCTCTACACTTTCTTTCAGTAACTGATCAGATATTCCACATTTGCCAGAAGACCATCCATTATTGAGTTTCTTAGTGGAAGCCTCCACTTTCAGGACAGTTAGCGGATTATAATTGATCATGGTATCCAGTGTAACTTCATTTGCTACAGTTTATACAGCTTCAAAAATCCTCATTTCCCAGTGAAGGGCTGGGGGAGGGGGCACAGAGGAAAGGGGCTTTGGGTAGGTAATTTCAGGAGAGTTTCAAATCAGTTGTTCCAGCTTCAGCGAATTGTACCTTTCCACCTGAGTTCTTTTGTGTGCATGCAATGCATCTACATTGCTGAAAAGTTTATTTTATAGCAGTCAGGGATTCATTTTCTGCTTGTTAAAAGATTAAAATGATCGCTACTCTGATGTCATTGGTCCAAAACTATTTTCTAATCTTGATGATTAGTGGAGAGGAGGGAGGCACTGAGAGGAAACTTCAACAATTCAACTGCCTTCATATTTGATGACAAATATAGGGTTGAATTTCTGATTTGTTCCTCACTTTATACTTTGATCTGAGACAATTAACTAATTTGTGCGGAATCTCACTTTGACTGTTTACAATGCATTTAAACACCAGTAATGTAATCCATGTCCATAGACTTAGGCTGCTTAGTTGATGAGTCAGAGATATATTACTCTTCAATAATACATCAAATCAGAAGCATCTTTCCAAAAAAGTGACTTTCCAAAATAAATTTGATGCTTGGCAAGTATGTTATTGATCTTCTCTCACAATATTATAAATATAGCAATTACTTCTGAGATTACTGCCTATTGTCAGACATTCCTAAAGCTTGTATAATTTATCACAGTTATTACAAAATATTCTGCAGGTACTAGGCTGTATATGGATTAGTGTGATATTTGTAGATTTGTATGTGCATAAGCATATCCGAATGGCAACTTTAAGTGAGATTTAATGGGTCCACAATTCATCTGGAAAGAAGCAGATGGAACAATCTTTTCAGGTAATTTGGTATGTGACTATTTCAATGTGAAAATTTCATGGCTGAAAGTCCACAGGAATTACCTAGACAATCATATCTAGGGCACAGTGCACTTTTAAAAGAAATACCCTTGTAGATTTTTAAATGGGTGACTTCTGAACTGACAAAACTTAATGCATTTACATGAATGCTGCTATAGCTATAAGGATTTCTATATTTTGCAGGGAAAACGAATTCAAACAAAACAGCAGTTTGGAGCTCCAACTGTGGATGAAAATACTTGACATGAGGGTTAGCACACACATTGAGTATGCATAATTGTGTCACCATTTGGTCATTTATCATGAACCTATTATTCGTGCGTTTTTCTCCATGCTTCTAAAATTCCTCCAGGGATCAAACTAAATTAATGCACAGCAAAGTGCAGACCAGGCAATCATGTTTTTCATCGCTTGTTAAGCATTTGTTGAGCATCAATTAAAGACAAACATGCAAATTTACTCTTGTTTTCCTTCAAGTCTACATAACATTAATTTTCTCTTGAGTGCCCTAAAGATATGTAGCATAATGGTTGTGGTGTGCTGCATAATACAGAACATAGCTATTGAAAGAAGTATGTATTGTTTTAAAAAAGCCAGTAGCCAAATACCATGGGAAGAATTTTGTCGTTGGCAAGCAGGAGGCGGGGCCCCCAGTGTCATCCCGCCCCATTTAAATTTTCAGGAAGGCGGGCCCACAGCAAAATCAGCTGTGCGCCCGCCGACCTGTCAATGGCCAATTGAGGCTATTGACAGGATCATTTAAACAATTAAAGGACCTGCCCGTCCAACCTTAAGGTTGGCGGGCAGGCCAGGAGCCCCGGCAGCAAATAGAAAAAACATGAAACCTCATCCACCGGTGGGATGAGGTTCATGCAGGGTTATAAAAAGTTTAGTAAAGTTTTACTGTAATTTATGAACGTGTCCCATCTCATGTGACATCGTCACATGAGGGGGACATGTTAAGGATTTTATTTTCTATTTTAATCTTTTTAAAAGTGTAAGTGATCTCCCTGAGGCAGCACTTAACCTCAGGGAGATGTGTGCTCTTTTGTGTGCATGCGTGAAAGAGCGCAATCTCGCTTTTGGGGAATCCCCCCGGCCGCACAGGGAGCGCATAGCGCTTCCTACCGGATGTCACACTGGGCGGGCCTTAATTGGCCCGCCCACGTAAAATGGCGGCGGGGCCCGCTTCTCCGGCGGGGATCGGCTCCCTGCCCGCTGGAGATTGGGTCGGGCCCACCCGCCCGACAGGCAGAGAATTCTGCCCCATGGATTCAAGCAGAGGAGGAGGCTGGGGCGGAGGATGATGAAAAGAAGCTAGTAACAAATTGCTCTCACCAAACATTGATTGTCCAGTTCTTTCATTGAGGCCTACATTTCTGATTCAATGACCCCAAAATTCCTTTTTGTATTTTGCAATTCCGGAGCATAAAATCAGACCAACTCAGTTAGCTGGCCTGCAAATTGGATAATACCCTTCTGCTAGTTGTCTTCTGCTAAGACCGGCATGTTCCTGCTAGGATGAAAGATAAGCATGGCAAGTTTCAGGAACCTTGGATAATGAAGGATATTGTGAGATTAGTCAAAAAGAAAAGGGAAGCATTCGTAAGGGCTAGAAGGCTGAGAACAGATGAAGCCCGTGGAGAATACAAAGAAAGTAGGTAGAAACTTGAGCAAGGAGTCAGGAGGGCTAAAAGGGGTCATGAAAAGCCACTGGCAACCAGGATTAAGGAAAATCCCAAGGCCTTTTATACATATGTAAAAAGCAAGAGGGTAGCCAGGGAAAGGGTAGGCCCACTCAGGGACAGAGGTGGGAATCTGTGTGTGGAGGCAGAGGAAATGGGATACTTCTCATCAGTGTTCACCAAAGAGAAGGACTTAGTGGTCGATTTGTCTAGGGAAGAGTGTGTAGATAGCCTGGATCATGTTGAGATCAAAAAAGAGGTGTTAGGCGTCTTGAAGAATATTAAGGTGGATAAGTCCCCAGGGCCAGATGGAATCTACCCCAGAGTACTGAGGGAGGCAAGGGAGGAGATTTCTGGGGCCTTGACAGAAATCTTTGTATCCTCACTGGTTACGGGTGAGGTCTCAGAGGACTGGAGAATGCCCAATGTTGTTCCATTGTTTAAGAAGGGTAGCAGGGATAATCCAGGAAATTACAGGCTGGTGAGCCTTACGTCAGTGGAAGGGAAATTATTGGAGAAGATTCTTCGTGACAGGATTTACTACCATTTGGAAGCAAATGGGCATATTAGTGAGAGGCAGCATGGTTTTGTGAAGGGAAGGTCGTGTCTCACTAACTTGATTGAGTTTTTCGAGGAAGTGACAAAGATGATCGACGATGGAAGGGCAGTGGATGTTATATACATGGATTTCAGTAAGGCCTTTGACAAGGTCCCTCATGGCAGACTGGTACAGAAGGTAAAGTCTCACGGGATCAGAGGTGAGCTGGCAAGATGGATACAGAATTGGCTTGGTCATAGAAGACAGAGGGTAGCAGTGGAAGGGTGCTTTTCTGAATGGAGAGCTATGACTAGTGGAGTTCTGCAGGGATCAGTGCTGGGACCTTTGCTGTTTGTAGTATACATAAATGATTTAGAGAAAAATGTAACTGGGCTAATTAGTAAGTTTGCAGACGACACTAAGGTTGGAGGAGTTGTAGATAGTTGGGAGGATTGTCAAAGGATACAATGGGATATAGATCGGTTGGAGACTTTGGCGGAGAAATGGTAGATGGAGTTTAATCCGGACAAATGCGAGGTAATGCATTTTGGAAGGTCTAATACAGGCAGGAATTATACAGTAAATGGCAGAACCCTTAAGTGCATCGACGGGCAGAGGGATCTGGGTGTACAGGTCCACAGGTCACTGAAAGTGGCAACGCAGATGGATAAGGTAATCAGGAAGGCATATGGCATGCTTGCCTTCACTGGCAGGGGTATTGAGTATAAAAGTTGGGAAGTCATGCTGCAGCTGTATAGAACCTTGGTTAGGCCACACTTGGAATATTGCATGCAATTCTGGTCGCCACATTACCAGAAGGATATGGAGGCATTGGAGAGGGTGCAGAGGAGGTTTACCAGGATGCTGCCTGGTCTGGAGGTTATTAGCTATGAGGAGAGGTTGGAGAAACTCGGATTGTTCTCACTAGAGCGACGGAGATTGAGGGGCAACTTGATAGAAGTTTACAAAATTATGAGTGGCATGGACAGAGTAGATAGTCAGAAGCTTTTTCCCAGGGTGGAAGAGTCAATTACTAGGGGACATAGATTTAAGGTGAAAGGAGAAAACTATAGAGGAGATGTGCAGGGCAAGTTTTTTACACAAAGGATAGTGAGTGTCTGGAATTCCCTGCCAGGGGAGGTGGTGGAAGCAGGTACGATAGTGGTGTTTAAGAGGCAGCTTGACAAATACATGAATAGGATGGGAATAGAGGGTTACGGACCCCAGAAGTACAAAATGTTTTAGCTGACGGGCAATATGATCAGCGCAGGCTTGGAGGGCCGAAGGGCCTGTTCCTGTGCTGTACTTTTCTTTGTTCTTTGTCCACCCCAAAATCAATGTAACCAAGTTCCTAAGCAAGTTTTTGGTCTCTTTGTGATTTACTCACTGAGTCCTCATGGCATGCTAAACTTTCAGTAGCTATGCTCATAATGCCTCATGGGGAACTAAGGACACCTTTTTTTTAAGGTATGCCTGTTGCTGGGATCTCAAGCCAATTTTTTCCAGGGGAAAAATTTTCCCCTGTTGGGGGGGAGGTCCGGGAGCAGCCGCAAGCTGGCGTGCCTCCGATCAGCGCCCCTGATCGGGGGCGCGCTGCCATTTTATGTGGGCGGGCCAATTAAGGCCCGCCCAGCATGACATCTGCCAGGAAGTACCATGCGCTCCCTGTGCAGGCAGGGGGCGGGGGGGGGGGGGGGGGGTGTGATTCCCTCAGCTGGGAGTGCGCTCTATTGCGTACAAAAGAGCGCACAGATCTCCCTGAGGCTAAGTGCTGACTCAGGGAGATCGGCTCCGAATTAAAATTTGTAATACAAATGATAGAAAAATTTTCCTGACATGTCCCCTCATGTGAAGCTGTCACATGAGTTGGGACATGTCCATAACTTTTATTGAAGCCTTTATTAAAACTTTAAATACCCTCATGAAACCTCATCCCGCCCGTGGATGAGGTTTTATGCTTTTTCCGAAGCCCGCCAGGGCTCCCGGTCTGACTCGGCTGCGCCCCCGCCAATCTGAAAATGGAAATGATGCGGGGTGATGTCGGTAATTCCACCTAACGTCATCCTGCATCATTTTATCTGTCGGCGAGCGGGCCCCGCCCCCGCTCACCGACCAGAAGATCCTGCCCTAGCAGTTTAGACAGACCACTTTTGCTCACAGGTCAAGTGTCTTAGCGAGGTTGATGATGGCATTATACAGTGGCCTTCATTGTTCACACACGACATTTCTCTTGCAGCTGCTGGACTGAGAAGATCACGTCAATTGTAGATCCTCCAGTTCTAAAACCCCACTAGGATCTGGGTAAGATGCATTCAGCCAAAATCTGCAGTCTGTCAAGGACAACGTGGGTAAACACTTTTCCCACAATGCTCAACAGGGAGAAGCTTTAGCCTGGAATCAAGAGACAGCTTCTGTGCGTTGTCACGAAGAGGCACAGCACAGAAACTGGAGAAGAAGAGAACACATTTGGCTCTCTTTTTGCATTGCTGTTAGCCAGCATTGTGGCCTGAAAATGAGAAGCAAACTAGCACACAAAAAGCCAGGCCATTATCTCTCTTCACTCACATACTAGATGCATTACATCGACCTGTTGGAATGTTTAAGATGGTGGATATGTTATATTTTAATATTAGAATTAAGTTTTTAAAAGCTTCTAGTGCACCCCCTGGATGCTGACTATGCCAAATCCAATATTTTGGGTGGTCCTCCCATGCCTACCATGTTGGGCCCTTAGGCATAGTGCAATTTAATTTCTAGGTCTGTATTTTCAATAGTGATATTATCCCTCTAGACCCATTTGCACTGGTTGTGCATCACTAGATTGTTTCCTGCATTGTTAAGCAGTGCTTGGAATTGTGGAGATTGCACCTACTGCTTCAGCCAGATCCCTCCATACCATTGGAATCTAATGAGATTTTCTGCACGTTACCACTAATCACATTTTACAGGTAAAACACCCATGGATATAATTTGATATCTGGAAGCCCTTCCTACAGCTGACACCTCTGAGGCTGCTGATCCTTCCTTCAGTTGTGTTTCTGTTAGAAAAATAAGGTTTAAAAGCTACATCAGTTCTCAACTTCTTTCCCTCTCAGCAGCAGTAACACAATGAGGCGTAGTATTACAGATCCGAATCTACCCTCCACATATAATTAGGAAACCTGGAGGAAAAATCAGCAATGGACTTATGCAGGTTGGTGGGCAACAGTGCTCCCACCATGAACTGAACAATTAAGGGTTAATCCAATGTTGCGGGAGTGAATTTCCACTGTGGCTCTCCTGCTCACTTACAATAACATCGATGGAGTAGACACCCACAAGAATGAGGTAAACACTGTGTTATTTGTCCAGCATTTTTGTGGCTTGTCCACCAATGCTGCAATGGATGAGCGGGTTATAATGGCCTGGATTTCGCGATAAGCAGAAAATGAGTGGCACTGGCCACTTACCACATTTACATTTGCCCACAAACTTTCTGTGGGCTTTTGCATCGTAATTTGCAGTGATTAGAAATCAAAAGGAACACAACACCCTCTATAGGGACAAGTATGAACAGGCCAAGCATAGCACATCTTAAACAATCAGACTGAATAATTGTTAATGAGCAGTGCAGAATCTAAACTAGGAAGTATAAGTTAGAACATTTAATCCAATGTCAAATCATGTACAGAAAGCAAAATTAAAGAGGGATAGAAAGATGGGTTTAAGAGAGAGAGAAAGGAGACAAAAGAGAACAAACAAGTAAAGACAATAATGATCCAATAATGTCTCCAACAAAAATTAAATTTTGAAGGAATAAAACTCTACATTAGTAAAAGTAAGTTTTTCATGGCAGACATGTTGTTTGGCAGTAGCTAATACTTATCATACTGTTAAAAGTTCACTCACACATGAATGGCCAAGCCCAGCTTTCTCTTTTGCATTTAGTGGGTATGTACAGCAGTTTCATGCCAGTCCATATATTTTATCCTGAGTCACTTGGTGAGGTACTAGTTTAGTGAAACTTCTGGAGGAGCAGGGCAAACCAGGCAGTAACTTTCTGGTTTTTGCACTTAACTGTACACATAAAAGCCTCACCTTAATTCCTTTTGCAAAATCCAGGCCAATATCCATAAAGTGAAATAATGGAAGAGAAGAAACTTGAGGCACTGCTTAAAGAAATTTCCATTTGCACGTTTTGCTCTTTTATGATTGGAAATTATCCAGAATTTGAATTGTGTATTGATTTCCATTACCTCCTGGCACTTTGACAAAGGATGGAGGTGTCTGAAGACATTAGATGAACCATCAACATGTGAGTAGTGTATGAGTTTGTGCTGTTATTCTCCATATGGCAAATAATTGATCTAAGCTGTGCCATTTTAGGGACCAAAGAAACGTTCAGGCCCCTCCCTCCCAACTGTTATTGTATCTGATGAAGAACAATATTGGCAGAGGCTTGTTAGCAGGTCTTGACTGGAGGTGAATATTGCAGGGAAGACAAAAACAGAAGAAAAACTTAACAAATGATATTCAGAAACCAAAACTACATGAATGGAGGACATCACATAAAAACTGTTGTCACCTTAACAGAAGCAAAGCTATTTGGATTTCCAGCAGTACAAATGGTGTACCGGACAACTATAACAAACTTAAATCCTGTAAACACACCAAGTAGCTGCTGCTAATATCCATAAAACATCTCTAAACACGTTTTTTTTTACATTTTATGTTTTCAAGTTATAAACTCTAACGTAAAACATTCACAGTTGTTTCACTGATATTAGTACATTTTTCATCATTCTCTTGTGCTTTTTCTTAGGTGTCTTGCTGACCTTTCCTGCTTAACCTTTATTCAAAGCACCAAGTGAATTTTGATTGAGTAGCACAGGCGTGACTACAAGGGATGATGGCTGCTGGAAAACGGTAACAGAATATTACAAGCTTGCGTCATCCATTGAAAATTAAAAGTGCCAAATTGTGATGCTTGAAATATACTAGTCACTTTTTATTGCTCAGATTTAGTACAAATAATACGATTAATTAAATATAAGTATGATATGCAATACAGCATGTACAAAAACAGCTTTCTTCAGTCTCATTTTATATCCAATATAGCAAAAAATTTATTTATTTTCTTTTTCCAAACAATCTTTTGTCTAGATTTCCTTGCAGTCATTCTTGATGCAAGTTGCCTGATGGTCAACTCTCCAAGTACCATCTTCATAGGAGCAATGGCAAGTTGTGCATTCATCAATCTTCACTTCTCGGCCAGCTGGGATAACAGTAACTCCTGCAAAACAATTGGGTCCTAAGAGAAAAACAGCACTGTAGTTATTAGTTATTGTCTGTGCATACCTGGATCTCCAACATGTGGCAAATGTTGAAAGTACATTTTTAAAAAATACTAAGGTATAAATTGACATTCAAACATTCAAAATAAGATGTAAAATATTACAATTTTTAACATTTGAACAAAATTTACATATTTCTGATGACACTTTTTAATAAAATAGGTCTGTTAAAATTAAACAAACTGACAATATATAGAGAAGCGTATTTTATTAACTTTGATTATTTTACCATTTTTCTTGATGTGAAAGTGACTTTCAGTTGTAAATTGTTCTATTTTAAGGGCAGGGTAAAATGGCTGGATAAGGTCTTTTGATGTTTGCATATGATGTATAATGTATTATATATATATATTTGAAGTAATAAACACAATTTTTTAAAAACCTGAAACTGATTGCCACAAAACTGCCTTCTACTGATTTCTTGCCAATTGACAATAAATGACTGCCCTCACATTCTACTGACCAAAATAAGACAAAATAAAATACTCCTCAAAGGCACGATGCTTGAAAAAGGGAACACAAAATTCTACAGAATGCATAAAGAGACATGAAATACTTCAATTTTACAGCCATGACAAAATATTTTGTAGTTCCTTTATGTGGGTCTTTATCAACACTGTATTCAAAATGGACAAGTCTGGGAATTAAGCCAATGTAAGTGCTTTGTTGTGTTACTCCTGGCAGTTTTATACAGCAGAATTAAAAATTCATATATTCCTCAATCTCTGTTTGATGCATTTTCTACATCAGCAATGGTCCTTTCTTCAATCATGGGTATATTAGCATTGATGGTTGTCTTAGAAGCAGTTCACAGTAACTGCTGTTTATGTGATCTGAAATCTGTATTTCTCTCCCTCAGGCTATAGAGCTACAGAAAGACTGTTGTAGAGTCTACATCCCACAACAAAATACAGGAATATGCTTTGTGATGTTTACCAAATCTAAAGAATATTTTTTAAACCTTTAGAGATTACAATGGAAGCATTGTATAAATAAAACAAATTAAAACTGTTCATGTGAAGAATTCAGTGATGCTATTTTCTTCCATTCATTTTTGTCCTTTATATTATAAATTTACATAAAATGAGAGGGGGAGCGATTCTGGTTGGTGTATTACATATGAAAACTGTTCCAAGTCCAAATCCAGATTACAAACTCTGACAGTTGTAAGATTCTGAAAGGAGCTGAACCTGCTTTAATCCAGTCCCCATGGTGCAAATCCACAGAATTGCCTTTAATTTGGCAGTAATTGGCTGTAAATGAGCCACTAGGATGGATAGCCTGGTAAATAGAATTGTCAAACTGCGGGAATGGAAGGTTGTCCCAAAGGTCAGTGTTAAAGTAGGCTAATGCATTTTTTGAGAAAGAAATTGGATTGCTTGGCTCTGGAGCAGTTGAGAGTTATTTGCATTACTGAGTGTTAATTACATCATTGTGCAAATTACACAATTGTTCTGAGTGATATCATTGCATCATGGATGATTAGTGAAAAGAATATAAAAAAACCTGTACCAAAATTGCTAATCTTGATGCAACTGCATAGTTTACCTAATACAGCTTCACACCAAGGAAGGCTATTATTCTTTATAAATTGAACAAGATATGATATGAATACTTATAGTAACCTAAAGAAATATTACATTTCAAATTCAAGATATTTCTATGTTATTGATAGATATCCAACTGCGTTGACATTTGTATAAATTCCTGAGGCATGAAGTTGATCATTTACTAATCCTTAAGCATAATTTGTTAATACCTAGACATATAGTTGAGTAGCAATCTTGTTCCAATGGAATAATGTAGTGTCTTTGAAAGACTTTGCAACCGAATGTTCAACATTGCGTTGCCTGTCATCCATCATGTAAACACATTGTACAGAAATGTCTTATTCTTGTAGACGTGAGAATTATAATTTAGTTACACAGTGACTGACAGAACTTCTTTGCTGCTCTCACAAAGGAAAGCCCACTTGGGTTTAGTAATGAATTACTGGAAAAGAGATGTGCAATGCATTAAGCATCATCCACAAGGTCAATAACAAGGAGCATGTTGGTGTGGATTACTGTTTCCTGTAGTTAACATATTTTAAAAATGTATAAATATAAATTGTTGTTTTCCCCTTGGATTGGTATTCTTGTGAAGTGTCCTAATGAGTGCAAGATGAAGAGTTTTGACAGGTCTCTTTTTTCAGCAATAAAAATGTGATTAAAACCTTATTCAAAACCACAGGAAGTGGTAGAGAATTGTCTTGCATTCCAATAATGCAATCTGGAGAGAATACAATGATCAATAACATGTCAAATTGTCCACAGTGCAAGCAATGGAAAGTTACATATGAATATAGGGGCACTTTCAACCAAATTTAGCCACCTCCTTAGAATGTATCTGTACCAAAATTGCAAAATTGATCATCTGGGTCAACAATTGGGATTGCCATTAGTAATGGCCACACTTTCAAACATTGAGCCAGCCTTTTTGAACTGCTATATTTGAAGAGAATCTGAAAAAATATCTGGCTGTAACCTCCAACTAGTGTTGTTAAGTGCTGGCCTGCAGAAATTAGAAGAAATAAATACCTACTTACCTGGTCTTCAGAATAACTTTGACACTTCTTTTCACCAGACTTTTTTGGGGCCTGCATTAAAAGGCTCTTCGCAGCCCCAGCGAAGTCTAGATCCAGCGTATTCAAAGCGGCCACGTCCCCTTTTTTTAGCTGCCGTAAAGCAGGTAAATTCAAAGGACCAGGGAAATTGACAGGCCAGGGGAAGAGAAGTGTTTAAGGTAAGTAGATAGGATTTGGGGTGGTGGTCGGGGTTGTCCAGGGGTGGAGGCGGTGTTGGTGGGTGGTCCGGGGTTGGGAGGAGGTGTTGCGAGGGAGGACCAGGGGTTGGTGGGGGTGTTGCTGGGTGGTCTGGGGTTTGGTGGGTGGATTTTGTGGGGGAAGGTCCAGGGGGTTGGAGGGTGGCAGTCCGGGTTTGGGGAGTGTGTTCTGGGGGTTGGCGGGGTGGTCCAGGGGTTTGGTGGTCCGGGGGCTTGGGGGGAGTGGGGCTGGTCCAGTGGGATGGGACGGGGAGGTGGTGGTCCGGGGGGTAAGGGGCTGTGGTAGGCGGGTATTGGGGGGTGGGGGGCTGTGCTGGGGCTGGTCTGGGAGTTGGAAGTGTGTTGGGGACTGATCTGGGGGTGGGGGCGTGGTCTGGGAGTTTGAGGGGGATGGTGGTTCAGGAGTTTGGGGGGAAGGTTGTGATCCGGTCAGGTGGATTGGGGTGTTTGGGGTGGTCCAGGGTGTGGGGTAGAGGGTGATTGGTGGTTTTGGGGTTGGGTGGCTGGGATGCAGTGGGGAGGGGGAGGTGATCTGAAGGGGGTAGGGTAAGGGGTGGTGGTCCATGGGGCTGGGGTGGGGAGTGGGGTGGGGTGGTTGGTGGTCCGGGGGACTGGAGGGGGACGGTGGAGGGGGTGGGGTGGGGTTGTTGGTGGTCCAGAGGGATGTGGGGCGAGGGGAGGTGGGGTGATGGTCCAGGTGGTGGGGGGCTGGTGGCCCGGGGAGATGGATTGCCAGATATCCGGGGGTGAGGGTGCAGCCCAATGTCTGGTTTGGGGGGCGGGGGGCAGTCTGAGCTCAGGGAGATCCGAGGTCGGGAGGGCGTAGTTGGGGGATCCGAAGTCGGCTGGGGGAGGTGAGGGTATCGTGAGGGGGTGGTGGGAGTACCGTGGTAGGGGGATATGGGAGGTGTGGGCAAGTCCCGTGTGGTCTGTCTGGGTCTTTACAATAGTTACTCAGAAGTTAGAAGAGGTTTTAATTCTTCTAACTTTTTCTGAGTAACTATTGGTATAACCCTGGCAGAACCATCCGTAGTTTACGATTTAAAACTGCATTTTCAGATGGTTCCCAGCGCAGCGCAATTGTCAGGAGGAAGTTAGCGCTTCCTTTAGCTGGGAACTTGCCAGTGGGATTGCCCATCAAATCTTTGGGGTACCTCCCCCAAATCCGACGCTGGGGAGCACGGAAGTTACGGGCCATTATTTATTTCACTTAAAACAATGTTTGACTAATACATACACAGCATAAACACCAACTAGACTTACATAGCAGCACCTACATAGCAAAATATCTCAAAAGGCCTCAGTAAAGTACAATCAGACAAAAGTTGATGCGAAGTTAAAGGAGGGGATATCAAAATGTATGACTAACATATTGGTCAAAAAAGTATATTTTGGGGAGGTTAGTAAATGAAACAGAGATGGAGAGGCAGAGAAGTTTAGGGAGGGAATTCCTGAGGGCTGGAATATAAAATTGAAAGCACGGTCCCTAATGGTGAGATGAAGGTACTGGGATATGCTCAAAATGATAGAGGAATGCTGAGTTCTCAGAGAGATGTGGACATGCAAAAGATTATAAATATAGGGAAGAGTGAGGCCACAAAGAGATTTAAACACAAGGATGAGAATTTTAAACTTTAGCTGTTTGGAAACAGGTAGCTAATGTAATCCAACCAACACAGAATCACAGAATCATTACAGTGCAGAAGGAGGCCATTCAGCCCATTGTGTTGGCGCTGGCTCTTCAAATCAGCATTTCACTTAGTACCATTCTCCTGTCTTCACCCTGTAACCCTGCACATTGTTCCCTTTCAAATAACAGTCTAATTTCCTTTTGAATGCCTCGATTGAACCCGCCTTCACCACACTCTCAGGTAGTGCATTCCAGACCTTGACCGCTTGCTGTGTGAAAAAGTTCTTTCTCATATCGCTTTTGCTTCTTTTGCCGGTTACTTTAAATCTGTGCCCTCTTGTTCTCAATCCTTTCATGAGTGGGAACAGTTTCTCCCTACCTACTCTGTCTAGATCCCTCACGATTTTGAATACCTTTATCAGATCTCCTCTCAGCCTTCTCTTCTCCAGGGAAAATAGTCTTATCTTCTCCAATCTACCTTCATAACTGAAATTCCTCATACCTGGCACCATTCTTGAAAATCTTCTCTGCACTCTCTCCAATGCTTTTGCATCTTTCCCAAAGTGCAGCACCCAGAACTGGACGCAATGCTCCAGCTGAGGCTTAACTTGTCTCTTATACAAGTTCAACATAATCTCCTTGCTCTTGTCCTCTATGACCCCATTAATAAAGTTTAGGATACTGCATGCTTTATTAATTGTGCTCTCAACCTGTCCTGCCACTTTAATGACTTATGCACATATACACCCAGGTCCCTACGCTCCTGTATCTCCTTCAGTGTTGTATCCTTTTATTTTATATTGTCTTTCCATGGTCTTCCTACTCACCTCACATTGCTCCACATTGAAATTCATCTGCCACCTGTTCATCCATTCCACCAACTTGTCTATGTCCTTTTGAAGTTCTACATTACCCTCCTCAAAGTTTACAATGCTTCCAAGTTTTGTATCATCAGCAAATTTTGAAATTATGCGCCCTGTACACCAAGGTCTGGGTTATTAATATATCATGAAAAACAAGGGTCCTAACATTGACCCCTGGGGAACTCGACTACAAACCTTCCTCAAGCCCGAAAAACATCCATTAACCACTACCGTCTGTTTCTTGTTACCCAGCTAATTTTGTATACAGAAAATATTTTTAATTAAAAAATAACAGGAAAGGCAAATATTGGTTGTAACATTTCTCTCCCTAAATCTCTGCCTCTCCTTCTTTAAGATGCTCCTTAAAACCTATTTTTTTGATCAAGTTTGCGGTCATTTGTTCTGATATCTCTTTCCATAGAGTCACAATGTTTTATTGACAACACTCTTATTAAGTGGCTTTGGATGTTTACCACTTTAAAGGCACTATATAATTGCAAATTGCTTTTGCTGTTGTAATAGTCATCCCCTATCTGAAAACTGTCAGAATCCTGCGTGCAACAGTGTTAAGCTAGCACTCGGGTACGATACTCTACATTTCGGAGCGATCTTTCACTCATCATTAGACATCTGAAAGTGATCGAGTGAAGCCACTGGCCTGAAATGAATCCACACAGCACTCAAACTACATCAATTACAAATATTTATTTGCCCGCAAGCATTCAGCTGACATCACTGATGTCCAAATCATGGAATGATGCCGAATCAGGTCTCAGCTAGCTTCAACAGTGCTCACACCAAGTACCTTAGGGTTACTTAAACGCTCACAGTTGGAAATGTATAAGTCCCTGGCTGTTAGAAATTTAATTAAGTCCCTGCAGTGTGGTTTAAGTGCAGGTACCAGCAATTATTTTAGGCTGGCCTTTAGTCCGCCTCCCAATTTCCAGTGACACGGAAATGTACTCCCAAACCCTTGACACCCCCAAGCTCCTCGACTAACCCTCACAGACCAACCAAACCCTCCCATGCACCCCCCAACTGAACCCCCCGATCGCACTGGAGCGCATCCCCCCCACCCAACTCGAGACCAGACTTCAGATGGTTCAGAAGTAGGGGAGAGAGAGAAATGGTCTGGGGGAGAGTAAGGAGGCTGGGGGTAGAGAGAGGGGATTGTGGGGGAAAGAGTGGGGCTGGGGGGAGAGAGAGAAAGAGGGAGGAAGGGGCTGTGGGGGAGAGACGGGGGTCTGCGGGGGAGAGAGAGGGGAGCTGGGGGATACAGAGAGTGTGGGCAGAGGGTAGGGTAAGGGGTTCTTGGGGGGAGAGAGTGGGGGAGGTCTGGGTAAGAGAGAGAGGGGGTCTAGGGGAGAGAGAGGGGGAAAGTCTAGGAGAGAGAGAGGGGCAAGGTCTGGGAGAGAGAGAGAGGGGGCATGGTAGAGAGAGGGGGCTGGGAGAGAGAGAGAGAGAGAGAGAGAGAGCTGGGGGAGAGAGAAAGAGGAAGACGGGGGGAGAGGGGGAAAGTCTGGTGGAGAAGGGGGGCTGGGGTAAGATGGGGGAATGGGAAGAGAGAGGGGCTGGTGGAGATGGAGAGAGAGAGGGAGAGAGGAGGCTGGGGAGAAGGGGAGGGCTGGGAACAGAGGGAGGGGGCTGGGGAGAGAGATGGGGGTGCTGGGGAGAGAGAGAAGAGGGATGAGGGAGGGAGCTGGGGGGAGAAAGAGAGAAGGAAGCTGGGAGAGAGAGAGAGGGGAACTAGGAGAGAGGGAGAGACAGAGGGAGAGGAAGAAAGGGGCTGGGGTGGAGAGACAGAGAGGAGCTATAGGGACAGAGAGAGAGAAGTGGGGGACTGGAGAGAGAGAGAGAGGAAGGGGGCTACTGGCAGGAGAGAGAGGGGGCTGGCAGGAGAGAGACAGAGAGGAGCTGTGGGGAGAGAGAGAGGTGGGCTGGGGGGAGAGGTCGGAGAGAAGGGCTGGGGGTAGAGAGAGAGGGGGGATGGGGTGGAGAGAGAGTGGCAAAGGGCAGAGGGAGGGAGAGAGAGGCTGGGGTTAGAGGGGAGAGCAAGACTAAAGGGGGATGGGCAGAGACTGGTGGGGGAATGGACTTGAGGAGTTGGGGGGGTGGGGGAAGAGGCCCAAGGCTTAAGGGGGTATCAGGGATTGGCCCCAAGTCCAGGGTGGGGGATGGCACACAGTACCATGTAGGTACATAACTGGCAGGCCTGATGCTGAGAGCTGTGTGCTGGGTGCTGCCGACTTACAACAGGGGAAGTAGGATCAGGGAAGAACTGAAGGGGTCTACCGAAAGATTGTGTTTTTTTAGCCACGCATTGGGTTGTATATGTTTTTTTAAAAAAAATTATTCACATTATCATTTTTACTTTTTTTTGATCATTCCCCTTCAGGCTGGAATGTCCAGTTTCTTGGGCATGGTTTGGATGTTGGGCCTGGCCTGGGCTGTGGTGACTCCTCCCGACAGCTTGTTGAGCTCCTTGTCATTGCTGATGGTGAGCTGCGGGTGGTGGAGGATGATGCGGATCTTCTTGTTGTCCTGAGCCACATTGCCCCTCATCACCTGGATCTCGGCGATCAGGTGCTCAATAACAGTGGCCAAGTAGACGGTGGCGGTTAGGAAAGGAATTCCAGGATTTTAACTCAGTGACTGTGAAGGAACGGCGATATAATTGCAAGTCAGAATGGTGTGCGGTTTGGAGGGGAACTTGTAGATGGTGGAGTTTCCATGCCTCTGCTGCCCTTGTCCTTCTAAGTGGTAGAAGTCGCGGATTGGAAAGGTGCTGTCGAAGGATCCTTGGTGAGTTGCTAGCTTTCTTCTTTCATTATATGCTTTTAAATGTAATTGCACTGCAGTGTTACTTCTCAGTGGTGCCACATTTACTTTGTTACTTAAATTGTTAACTACTTCTTTATCACCACCCACCCCCTCCCCCACTACCACCCTCGGCGAAGTGACCCTTGCTTTTTCTCCAGAGTTGGTGACCCTGGGGTAATTGGCACAGCAGAGGCACCAGAAAATGATCAGAAAGAAGGGGCAACATTCCAGCTCAAATGGAATGGGTGAGGGAAGTTCTTGGGAAAGATTTTGAAAATAAGCAGTAAGATTTGTTTATTTTTTTCCATCATAACAAGTAGGAAGCTGCACTGATATCATCCTGATCGCTTTGAGGCCTAATGATTGACCTAATGCCTTTCACGCCTAATGATCACTTTTGAACATGAATGTTCACTTCCACAAATTTAGCAAGCTGTGATGGCTTTCGTTGAGTGCTTCAATGATCTGCAATCAATACTCATTCCAAATTGCACCATTTGATGTCAGATCAGTACTGATCGCTTCAAACTTATATCTAACACTGAATTGATGTCAGATCTTTTGGATAGGACCCTTTGTTTAATATGGTTCTCACACTTTTAAAATTATGTAATGTTAAAGCACAGAAGGAGGCCATTCATCCCATCTTGTCTGTTCTCTCTGCTAGCTCTCTGCTAGCACAATTCACCTAATGCCACTCTCCTACCTTTTCCCTATAGCCCTGCAATTTTTTACCCTTCATATAATGATCCAATTCACTTTTGAAAGTTGTGATTCAATCCACTTCCACCACACTCACAGACAAAGCATTCGAATCCTAGCCACTCGCTGTGTAAAAAAGATTTTCCTCATGTCCCCATTGCCTCTTTTGCCAATCACCTTTAATCATTATCCTCTGATTCTCAAACCTTGCACCAATGGAACAGCTTCACCCTATCTCCTCTGTCCGGACCCTTCATAATTTTAAATACCTCTATCAAATATTGTATTTTATTTTTATTAAACAGCTGAATTCAATGTCCATGGCTTATTGCAATGCAGTGTTTCAAAATCTGACACTTTTTTATTCCCAAAGTCCTGCAGTGTACATACCTATATACCCAATGATAACTGAATTTTGCAATATGCTGCATTGCAATCTTAAACCTCCCTGTCTGACACCAACAGCCAGCCAGCAACCAGCTCATCAATGTTACTTACTCCTCTAGTTAATTATATTTTCTCCATCCATTAACATTATTGTCACCCAATTCTTCAAAGTAGCATACTCCAATCACAAACAATAAATTTAAACTTAAACAGAGCCAATTATATAGGCATGAGCGGAAAACTAGCTTGAGTGAGTAAATAGACCGAAAGGTATGGTCGTAAATAAACAATGGGAAACAGTTGAAGAAACAATTCAAATGTTCAACAAAAAATACATTCCATTGAAAAGCCAGAAAGATCTAATCATGGTTTATTCAGGAAGTTAAGAACATAATTATATTAAAAGAGAGGCTTGTAATGTTGCAAGGAATAGCTGAGGATTGGGAGGGTTTTAGGAACCAGCAAGGAGCCACCAAAAAGTTTATAAAAAGGGGAAAAATAGAGTATGAGAGTGAACTAGCCAGGAATGTAAAAAATTCTAAGAGCTCGTACAATTATTTAAAAAGGAAGAGAGCAGGTAAAGTAAATGTTGATCCCCTCAAAGCAGAGATAGAAGAAATTATTATGGGGAATGAGGAAATGGCAAAGACGTTGAACAAATATTTTGTGTCTGTTCACAGTAGAAGGCGCATGTTGCATACCAGAAATAGTAACCTAGGTGCTAAAAAGAGTGAGGAAATTAAAGAAATTCATATCAGCAGAGAAAAGGCACTGGAGAAACTTAAGGAAGTAAAATCCAACAAATACCCAGGACCTAGTTGCCTATATCCTAGGGTTCTAAAAGAGATAGCTGCAGAGATAATGGATGCGCGGTTATGATTTTCCAAAATTCCCTAGATTCTGGAACAGTCCCAACAGATTGGTAGTTAGCAAATGTGACACCACTATTCAAGAAAGGAGTGAGAGAGAAAACAGGGAAACTATAGACCAGTTATCCTGACATTAGTTGTTGGAAAGTGCTGGACTCTATAAGGAAGTCTTAGCAATGCACTTAGAAAGTAATAGTATGATCAGACAAAGTCAACATGGTTTTATGAAAATGACAAATTTATTAGAGTTTTTTGAGGATGTAACTAGCAGGCTAGATGAAGGGGAACCAGTATACCTGGATTTCCAAAAGGCATTTGATAAGGTTATACACAAAAGGTCAATAGGCAAAATGGGGTTGGGAATAATATATTATTGGGAATGAAGGAGACCTTGGTGTGGTTGCCCATGTTAAAGGATGCATCAAGATCGTGAAGAATGAGTAAAGATGGTGCACTATGGTAACTGTGGGGGATGTCATTTGTGACTTTGATTAGTGTCATTTCAGTGTTGTAGCAGGGGAGGAAACCTGGCTGGAGAGAATCGAATGTGAAGTTGCTGAAATAATGGGCATGGGAAAGATTTTACAGAGGAAATTGAGGTTGGATAAACATGGAGAGGTAGTTGTAAGAACAAAGGTGTCAGGGGTACTTTTGAGGAGAGGTGCAAGTTTAGAAAAGCAAAGGGAGAAGAGGAAACCATCTACAACATCAGCTAGTATGGTAGCCAGAAGATGAAGTTGGCAGTCTGAGAAGGTTCGGAAAACAGATGTTCATGGACAAGCTGAGCATGGAGAAGAGAACATTGAAAAAGACTTGGAGCAAGATTTTGGTTTTTGGTTTGGGACCCTAGACTTTGGGATTAAATGGACCAGTCACCAGGCTGTGATTTCCCTGAACTGGCTAATTAGTGGTGGGAGGGCCATACAATTAAGGACAACAAGTGGGCTCTTGAAACTAAAGGGTCAATAGGAGACCTCTAGCACGGAAGGAGCTACAGCCTGCCATCGAATTTGAGGGAGAGAAAGGGCGCCTCCATCTTGAGATGCCATTCCAGCACCGAGGCTTGAGGTCTATACCACTTACCTGGGAGTCGGAGAGACGGTGGACCAGTCAGCTGCTCAGAGCCGGCCCACGCTGAGTTCGAAAGAAGATTGAGAAAAAATAAATAGTGACATCACAGAAAACCTGTAAGTTCATTGGTTGATAAGAAACTACTGCTAGAGACCGTCTTTAAATTGTTGTAAATTAGAAAAGTGCATTATTTTTAAATAATTAGCTATACTTAGATTTAAGTGAGAGAACACCAAGAATAAGTGAAAGTCATGGTCAGTATAATAAAGTAATATAAATAAACCAAAGTAAAATAAAGTTAAGACATGGCAGGCCAGCTCGGTTGAGTGGACTGTGTGTCCTGTAATATAGGGGAAGTCATGGACTCTACTGGTGTCCTCGGCGACCACATGTGCAGGAAGTGTTGCCACCTGCAGAATCTTGGTCTCCGGGTTTCAGTGACAGTGGAGGAGCATTTAGGAGACAGTGATCATTGTATTATAAGATTTAGGGTGACAGTAGAAAAGGACAATGTGCAATCCAGGGTAAGAATAATTAACTGGGGGAGAGCCAACTTCAATGAGACAAGAATGGAGCTGGGCCAGATAGAATGGAACCAAAGATTGGTGGGAAAAACTGTAGCTGAACAATGGGCTACCCTCAAAGAAGAAATAGTCCAGGCACAGTCAAGGTATATTGCCTCAAAAAGGAAAGGTAGGGCAAAGAAATCCAGAGCTCCCTCGATGAGAAATGAGATAGAAATTAAGATAGGGGAAAAAATGTGTGCTTATAATAGGTGTCAGGTAGAAAATACTATTGAGAATCAAGCGACATACAGAAGGTTCAATGGGGAGGTGAAAAAGCAAATAAGAGAAGCAAAGGGGTGGGGGGGGTTATGAGAAAGACTGGCAGCCAACATAAAGGGAAATCCAAAAGTCTTCATTCGGCACCGTAGATAGGAGCTTGATGACTGGCATGGACATGATGGGCTGAAGGGCCTCTTTCCATGCTGTAAAGCTCGATGACTCTATGGCACAAACAGCAAGATGGTAGTAAAAGGAGGAGGAGGGCCGATTAGGGACCAAAAAGCGGATTTACACATGGAGGCAGGGGGCATGGCTGAGGTGTTAAACGCCAATTTGCCTCTGTCTTTACCAAGGAAGCAGGTGCTGCCAAGGCCACGGTGACAAAGGAGGAAACTCTGTCACTAGAAGGGTTCAAAATTGATAAGGAACAAGTGTTGGATAAACTGTCGGTACTTAAAGTTGACAAGCACTGGGACATGATGAGACGCATCCAAGGGCATTGAAGGAAGTAAGAGAGGAAATTGTAGGGGCACTGGTCATAATCTTTCAGTCTTCTCTAGACTCAGGGGAGGTACCAGAGGACTGGAGAATTGCAAACTTTACACCCTTGTTCAAAAAGACTGCAAGGATAAGTCCAGCAATTACAGACCATTCAGTTTAACTTCAGTGGTGGGGAAGCTTCTTGAAATTATTCGGGATAGAATTAATAGTCACATGGGAAAATGTGGGTTGATTAGAAGAGCCAGCATGGATTTCTAAAGAGGAAATTGTGTTTAACTAACTTGCTGGAGTTTTTTGAAGAAGTAACAGAGAGAGTTGATGAGGGCAGATGATACAGAATTTGGAAGCATTGTAAACTGTGAGGACAGTATAGAACTTCAAAAGGACATACACAAGTTGGCGGAGTGGGCAGGTAGGTGGCAGATGAAGTTCAATGCAGAGAAGTGTGAGGTGATGCATTTTGATAGGAAGAACATGGAGAGAAAATATAAAATAACTGGTACAATTCTTAAAGGGGCGCAGGAGCAGAGGGACCTGGGTGTATATGTGCATAAACCATTGAAGGTGGCCGGACAGGTGGAGAGAGCAATTAATAAAGCATATAGCATCCTGTGCTTTATTAATAGGAGCATAGAGTACAAGAGCAGGGACATTATGCTGAGCCTATATAAGACACTAGTTGGATCTCAGCTGGAGTACTGTATGCAGTTCTGGGTGACACGCTATAGGAAGGATGCAACAGAGGGCGCTGGTGAGAAGTGACTGAAGCATTCTGGGAGAAGTCACCGCAGCCACTGCGACTCAGGAGGTAATCGAGGAGGACCCACTGTCAAAGAACGGAATAGCCCCAAACATTACATTGCTGTAGTGTTTCCATCCCTCCCTCCTCCTCAAACCAAAAAAAAAGAGAGAGAGGAAGAGGCAGTGCCTTCAGGAGTACACCAGACCTGCGAGGGACACTCTTCTGAAAGTGGATTTTAAAAGAAAAAGCAGCAGATTGGTGAGTAAATCCTGGGAGCAGACTCGGAAGGAGGAGAACAGGAGGGGTGAGTATAAATCTAGCTTACCTCGGGGATTTGCGGCCTTGTCTCCAGGGATCAGACTCGGAGGGAGGAGCACCGGAGCGGTGACATCGGGACACAGAGTAACAGAAGCCAAAACTGAAAAAGTGACATCACAGGAAAGCTGTGACCTGATTGGTTGGTAGGAAATCCACACCAAATTTGAAAAAAAACACTGCAAAGCTAATTAATTAATTAATTATCTAAGTTGAGAAGGCTGGGCAGGTGATGTGTTATAGCTGTATGATGTGGGAGCTGGCAGATCCCATTGCGAGCCGCAGTGACCACATCCGCAGCAAGTGTTGGTTGCTGGAGGAACTCTGACTCAGAATTGATGAGCTGGAGTCCGAGCTCCAGACGCTGCGGCACATCCGGGAGGGGGAGAGTCACCTGGATGCTTTGTTTCAGGAGGCGGTCACACCCGGTAGATTAAGTACCACAAGTTCGGTCAGTGGTCAGGGTTAGCAGGGTGTGACTGCAAGTGAGGCAGGTAGAGGGATCCTGTGTTCAGGAACAGAGGAGCCTCAGCTCTTGACCTTGTCCAACAGGTACGAGGTACTTGCTCCCTGTGTGGATGAGGAACAGGGCTGTAGGGAGGATGAGCCAGCTGACCATGGCACCATGACACAGGAGGCCATTCAAGAGAGGGGAGCAAAAAGACAAGTAGTAGTTGTAGGGGATTCTATAATTAGGGGAATTGATAGCATCCTTTGTAAACAGGATCGAGAGTCCCCCATGGTATGTTGCCTGCCCGGTGCCAGTGTGAGGGATATCTCTGACCGGCTTGAAAGGATATTGGAGAGGGAGGGGGAGGATCCAGTTGTGGTGGTCCACGTCGGGACAAATAACATAGTTAAGACTAGGAAAGATGACCTGTTTTGGGATTATCAGGAACTAGGAACTAAATTAAAGAACAGGTCCTCAAGGGTTATAATAACCGGATTACTACCCGAGCCATGTGCAAATTGGCATGGGGACGCGAGAATAGAAGTAAACACGTGGCTAAAGGAGTGGTGCGGGAAAGAGGGGTTCCATTTCTTGGGGCACTGGCATCAGGAGGGATCTGTGCCATTGGGATGGTCTCCACCTGAACCGATCTGGGACCAATGTTCTAGCGAAAAGGGTAAATAGGGTGGTCAACAGGACTTTAAAATAGAAAGTTGGGGGGGAGGGAAGGGTAAAACTTCAAGATTTATGACTAATGGGAAACAAAGCAGCAGGTTAGTGTGTGGGGGAGTGGATTCAACTTCATGGAAAATTACGAAAAAACTGAAAACAAAGGAGAGCCCAGGAGAGGCTATTAAAGCCCCCAGAACACAAAATAGGACAGAGTGTTTGGAAAGGGCTAGGAATCTAACTTCAAGCACATCAGATAAAGGGACAACAATGAGAAAGGGGACGGAAATACAGGACTGAAGGTGTTGTATCTGAATGCACGCAGTATACCAAATAAGGTAAATGAGCTTGTAGCGCAGATTGAAATTGGCAGGTATGATGTGGTGGGCATCACGGAGACATGACTGCAAGGGGATCAGGACTGGGAGCTAAATATCCAAGGATATACATCCTATCGAAAAGATAGGTGGGTTGGCAGAGGTGGGGGGGGGAGGGGGGGGGGGGGGGGGGGCGGGGCGGGGGTGTTGCTTTGTTAGTAAGAAATGAAATTAAATCAATAGCAAGAAATGACGTAGGGTCAGATGATGTAGAATCTGTATGGGTAGAGTTGAGGAACCGCAAAGGTAAAAAAACATAATGGGAGTTATGTACAGGCCTCCGAACAGTAGTCAGGATGTGGGGCACAAGATACACCAGGAGATAGAAAAGGCGTGTAAAAAAGGCAAGGTTACAGTGATCATGGGGGATTTCAATATGCAGGTAGACTGGGGAAATCAGGTTGGTAGTGGATCCCAAGGAAAGGAATTTGTGGAATGTCTATGAGATGGCTTTTTGGAGCAGCTTGTGGTGGAGCCCACTAGGGAACAGGCAATTCTAGATTTAGTGATGTGT
Source organism: Cetorhinus maximus (assembly GCF_964194155.1). Lineage (NCBI taxonomy): Eukaryota > Metazoa > Chordata > Chondrichthyes > Lamniformes > Cetorhinidae > Cetorhinus > Cetorhinus maximus. Next base: position 87,079,720 of record NC_135881.1, read on the forward strand.
AAAGAGGCAAATTTGATAAGGGAGCTTAACGTGAAGGAACCCTTAGGAGGAAGTGACCATAATATGATAGAATTTACCCTGCAATTTGAGAGGAAAAAGCTGGAATCAGATGTAACGGTATTACAGTTGAATAAAGGCAACTACAGAGGCATGAGGGAGGAGCTGGCCAGAATTGACTGGGAGATGAGCCTAGCAGGAAAGACAGTGAAACAGCAATGGCAAGAGTTTCTGGGAGTAATTTGGGAGACACAGCAAAAATTCATCCCTAGGAAGAAGAAGCATGCTAAAGGGAGGATGAGGCAACCATGGCTGACAAGGGAAGTCAGGGACAGCATAAAAGCTAAAGAGAAAGCATACAATGTGGCGAAGAGCAGTGGGAAACCAGGGGATTGGGAAGCCTACAAAGACCAACAGAGGACAACTAAAAAAGAAATAAGGAGGGAGAAGATTAAATATGAGGGTAAACTAGCCAGTAATATAAAAGAAGATTGCAAGAGTTTTTTTAGATATATAAAGGGTAAGAGAGAGGCAAAAGTGGACATTGGGCTGCTTGAAAATGACCCTGGAGAAGTAGTAGTGGGGAACAAAGAAATGGCGGAGGAACTGAACAGGTACTTTGCGTCAGTCTTCACGGTGGAAGACACGAGTAACATCCACAAAGTTCAAGAGAGTCGGGGGGGCAGAGGTGAGTATGGTGGCCATTACCAAGGAGAAGGTGCTAGGAAAACTGAAAGGTCTGAAGGTGGACAAATCACCTGGGCCAGATGGATTACACCCCAGAGTTCTGAAGGAGATAGCTGAAGCGATAGTGGAGGCGTTACTGGTGATCTTTCAGGAATCACTGGAGTCAGGGAGGGTCCCAGAGGACTGGAAAATCGCTAATGTAACCCCCCTGTTTAAGAAGGGAGTGAGGCAAAAGACGGGAAATTACAGGCCGATTAGCCTGACCTCGGTCGTTGGTAAGATTTTAGAGTCCATTATTAAGGATGAGATTTCAGAATACTTGGAAGTGCATGATAAAATAGGGCAAAGTCAACATGGTTTCATCAAGGGGAGGTCATGCCTGACAAATCTGTTAGAATTCTTTTAGGAGGTAACGAGTAGGTTAGACAAAAGAGAGCCAATGGATGTTATCTACTTGGACTTCCAGAAGGCCTTTGACAAGGTGCCGCACAGGAGGCTGCACAGTAAGATAAAAGCCCATGATGTTAGAGGCAAGGTACTAGCATGGATAGAAGACTGGCTGACTGGCAGGAGGCAGAGAGTGGGGATAAGGGGGTCCTTCTCAGGATGGCGGCCGGTGACTAGTGGAGTTCCACAGGGGTCAGTGTTGGGACCACAACTTTTCACTTCATACATTAATGATCTAGATGAAGGAACTGAGGGCATTCTGGCTAAGTTTGCAGATGATAGAAAGATAGGTGGAGGGACAGGTAGTATTGAGGAGGCGGGGAGGCTGCAGAAGGATTTGGACAGGTTAGGAGAATGGGCAAAGAAGTGGCAGATGGAATACAACGTGGGCAAATGTGAGGTCATGCACTTTGGTAGGAAGAAAGAGGATTAGACTATTTTCTAAATGGGGATAGAATTCAGAAATCTGGAGTGCAAAGGGACTTAGGAGTCCTAGTCCAGGATTCTCTTAAGGTTAACTTGTAGGTTGAGTCGGTAGTTAGGAAGGCAAATGCAATGTTGGCATTTATTTTGAGAGGACTAGAATATAAAAGCAGGGATGTGCTGCTGAGGCTTTATAAGGCTCTGGTCAGACCACATTTAGAATATTGTGAGCAATTTTGGGCCCCGTATCTCAGGAAGGATGTGCTGGCCCTGGAGAGGGTCCAGAGGAGGTTCACGAGAACAAACCCAGGAATGAAAGGCTTAACATATGAGGAACGTTTGAGGACTCTGGGTCTATACTCGATGGAGTTTAGAAGGATGAGTGGGGATCTGATTGAAACTTACAGAATACTGAAAGGCCTGGATACAGTGGATGTGGGGAAGATGTTTCGATTAGGAGAGACTAGGCCCCCAGGGCACAGCCTCAGAGTAAAGGGAAGACCTTTTAGAACAGAGATGAGGAGAAACTTCTTTAGCCAGAGAGTGGTGAATCTATGGAATTCATTGCCACAGAAGGCTGTGGAGGCCAGGTCATTGAGTGTATTAAAGACCGAGATAGATAGGTTCTTGATTGGTAAGGGGATCAAAGGTTATGGGGAGAAGGCGGGAGAATGGGGTTGAGAAACTTATCAGCCATGATTGAATGGCGGAGCAGGCTCGATGGGCCGAATGGCCTAATTTCTGCTCCTATGTCTTATGGTCTTATGGATGTGAATGCTTTAGACAGAGTGCAGAAGAGGTTTACAAGAATGGTTCCAGGGATGGGAAACTTCAGTTATAAAGATAGATTACAGTGGCTGGGGCTGTTCTCCTTGGAGAGGAGAAAGCTAATCAGAGATTTGATAGAGATGTTCAAAATCATGAGGGGACTGGACAGAGTAGATGGGGAAAAGTTGTTCCCGCAGTAAAAGGATCGAGAACGAGAAGGGGCAGGTTTAAAGTGATTTGCAAAAGAAGCAAATGTGATACGAGAAAAAACTTTTTCACACAGCGAGTGATTCGAGTCTGGAATGTGGTGCAGGCACGATGAACCGAATGGCCTCCATCTGTGCCGCAACATTCTGTGATTGTTATTGGAGTTGAGAAGACAAGGGGAAGGGATAGTTGGTGGTGGAGAAAAGAAACTGGAAGTTATTTTTGCATTCCAGGATAACGAATGGACAATGGCAGTTTTGGCAGAGGAGAGCCAGGCTTGTATTGATCCAGTAAAATATTGTGATGGATGGTTTATCCAGTTGTCTGCCAGATATGCTCAAGTCCACACCCCTTGGACTCAAGGGAGTGAAGGTAACGACCATACTGGGAGAACAGCCATGATGGGAGAGAGAAAGGATTTTACTGGGGACAAGACATCAAGAGTGGAGGTGATGGAGGTGAGGAAGTGGTTAAGCAAAAAGAAAACAACCTCAGAAAAGTTAATTTTCAAATTATATTTATATTAGCATTTTATAAAGTAAAAACATAATTTATAAATGAAGAATAGTACGTAATATTAACTATTTAGTCATTTATCTTGTAGAATAGTCTAATCTATATAATGAATGAAACTGATAGTGTGACGAACTGGCAACTGTAGAGTTATAAACTAGCATTCTGGTGTCAAATGTTTTTCACAAATGCAGTCAAATGCATTGCTTTGAAACAAACTGTAAATATATTTTCCAAGTGTAATGCGTTATTCTTATAATACTTAAATAATATTTTAATGACTGGAACCTTCAGATTGTACAGAATTACAAGTGGTAACATTAATAGAACCATTTGATTAACCAGTCCATAAAAAACTGGATTTCAATACTGTGCTTCCTTGATTTTATAAAGACAGCTTGATGCTTCAAATCTGAATATAAAATCAGAATTGTTATTAGTTAAGGCCATGAGTACTTCTTCAGTTATGAACAAAAAACTTCAATTTGTTTCACAAGATGAAACAAGTGTGTTCTGTGGGCACTGACAATCTTGTTCTCCCTGAGGTAATAACTTACTGCTGTAAATTAAAAAATGAAAACAGATAGAAATGGGTTAGCACTCCACGGGCAGACTGTACAGCATGCTAGTGAATGATTGAAAATGTCAGCGTTAGCATGTAAAGACAATGATTAAAGAACTGACAGGATGTAGCATGAATACTGGTACAGTACTAGATTTAGTACATATGGTAGAAATTCTTACTCAACTCAATTACGTTTGAAAGTAGCCGACAATTATAAAAGGAATTTGATAAATTGCTTTTCAAGAGGCCTGTTAGAAAGATTAAGGCATATAATATAAAGGAAAATGATTGCAACTTAATGGGAAAAAAGAGTTCAGATTAATGTGTGTGGTTCAGATTAAAGAAGGCATTGAATTGGTGAACTCATGAGGCAGAATTTTTACTTTAGTGGGTGGGCATACGCCCGACCCGCTCGAGCGTAAAATGACACACATTGACGTTGGGCAAGTGTTCCGACGTCAACGTGCAGTCAGGCAATATTTTGGTCAGCAGGCAAGTGCAGGAATCTGCAGTGCACCCACCATCAATTAAAAGGCCTATTAAGGCCTTTAAAAAGATAATTAACCTAAATTTTTCACTGTCCGTCCAACCTTACAGTTGGCGGGCAGGCAAAAAGGCCAAGCGGCCTTTGCATTTTTTTGGAAACCTCATCTGCGGGCGGGATGAGGTTTCCAACATCAAATAAAGATAAAATATATTTTTTTAAATTTCATTTACAACACGTCCCTACTTATGTGACAGAGTCACATGACAGAACATGTTTTATAACATTTTAAAAATCTTTATTTGTAATTTTAAAAACTCTCCATCTCCCTGAGGCAGCTGTGTGCCTCAGGGAGATTTTCAAGCGCTCACTCACGCGCATGCGCAGAGTTCCCCACTTACCCCGCTCCCCCTCCTCCCCCGCCCACACAGGCAGCGTTGAGCGCTGCCACTCGTGTTTCACGCTGTGCGGGCCTTAATTGGCCTGCCAGCGTGAAATTGTGGTCTAGCCCCAATTGCGGGCAGCGGTCGGCTTCCTGACCCGCCCCCGTCGAGCCCACCCAACAAGGGCAAAATTCTGCCCATGTGATCACCGCTGGGTCCATTTTTGCTTTCCATGGCCAGGACTTTGGTGGGACCTGCCACAGGAGATGCAGTTGGCCAGCCAAAAAGTCCACTGACTTTCGGTAGGAGTGGAAGATTCTGGCAGCAGACGGGGCCGGAAAATCCTGACCCATATCAAAATTTGTCAATTGCACAGAACTAGAAGGTTTGATAAATGAAGAGGAAAAATATAAAAGGCACCAGAAAACCAAAGTTCAGCATAAGAGGCAGGAGGGTGGAACAGAATGTGGGCAAGTGTGAGATGATCCATCTTGGCCCAACTTGAGATGCACACCATCACACATGCTAGTCTTTAGACAATTTGATTCACTCCATGTGGTATCGAGAAATAGTTGAAGGTGCTGAACACAGCAAAGGCTATGGGCTCCAATGCCATTCTGGCTGTAGCACTCAAGAACTAACTTGAGAGCTTGCTGTGCGCTTAGTCAAGCTGTTCCAGTATAGCTACAATAGTGCCATCTACCTGACAATGTGGAAAATTTCACAGGGCAGGAATTTACATCCGTGGGCGGGCACGCCCCCAACCCAATCAGGAGTAAAATAGCACGCGATGAAGTTGGGCGAGCATCCGGACGTCAATGCGCACTTGCACAATATTTCGGTTGGCGGGCATGCGTGAGAGTCAGCAGTGCGCCCACCAACAATTAAGAGGCCTATTAAGGCCATTATCAATCAATTTTAATCTATTCTTCACTGCCCTTCCAACCTTGTGGTTGGCAGGTGGCGAATCAGCCAGGCAGCCTTTGGACTTTTTACGGGCGGGATGAGGTTTCCAACATTAATTTTTTAAAAAATGTTTTGACCTCATTTTTACTGTGTCTTTGTTCATGTGAGTGAGTCCTATGTAGGCACATGTTATGCACATTCTCAAAAGCTTTATTTCTGATTTTAAAATTCTTCAGCTCCTTGAGGCAGCTCCCTGCCTTCAAGGAGCTTTCGGTCTGTGCTCCCCAGAGCATATGCAGACTTTTGCACTTGTACTCCTCCTGCCTCCACCCCAGCAGTGCTGAGCTTTCCAGCGCGCCTTTCATGCTGGCTGGCAGTTAATTGGCCAGCCAGTGTGAAATTGTGGTCAGGGGTTGATCGCGGGCAGCAGACTATTTACCGGACGCTCACGGGCCCGCACACTGCACCCGCCCAACGACCCGAAAATCCTGCCCACAGGTATGTCCTGTCCAATACGGCCAATTACTGCCCCATAGTCCAATCTTGATCATCAGCAAAGCAATGGAGGATGTTGACAGTGCTATCAAGCAGCATTTCTGATCAATAACCTGCTCACCGATGCTCAGTTTGGCTTTTGCCATGGTCACCTGGCTCCAGGCCTCATTACAGCCTAGTTGACATATGTACAAAAGAGCTGAATTCCAACAGTGAGGTGAGAATAACTGTTCTTGACGCCAAGGCAACATTTGACTGAGTGTGGCATCGAGAAGCCCTAGCAAATTTGAAGTCAAAGGGGGGAATCATAGGACCACTCTCCACTAGTTGGAGTCATACCCAAAGGAAGCTGGTTGTGGTTCTTGGAGGCCAATCATCTCAGTCCCAGGACATCGCTACACTGGATCCTTAGGGTCCTTAGGTCCTAGGCCCAATATCTTCAGCTACTTCATCAATAATATTCCCTCCATCATAAGGTCAGAAGTGGGAATGCTTGCTCATGATTGCCCAGTGTTCAGTGCTATTTACAACTTCTCAGATACTAAAGCCCACAATCAGCAAGACCTGGACAACATTCAGGCTTGAGCTGATAATTGGCATGTAATATTTGCTGAACACAAGCGCCAGGCAATGACCACCTCCAATCTAACCATCTCCACTTGACATTCAATGGCATTACTATCACTAAATCCCCCGTCATCAACAATCCAACAGCAAAATACTGCATATATTCCCCTGCTCCCTAGAACCCTCTGAAAAAGTCTCAACTCCGAGTTAGGGTTGAAAACTTTGGATGGTTCCGATTTACTTACCTGAATATGAAATGTTCAATAGGAAAAGACCTGACCTAACTCCTGGGTACCTATACAACTGAAACCCCAATCACTTGCACAGATCCCCAACTCAGCCCTTGACACAACCTGACCAGCCCCCGACCTAGCCTGACTAGCTCCCGAGCTGACAACCCCTTTCAATCAGACCTGACTACCCCCCAACCCACATACCAAGTCACCCACCTGCCACCCTGCGCAGCTGCCGCCCTGCCACCCTAATTGCCACCCTATCCCTTATACACCTACCCCTTATCCGCTTACCTTCTCTCCATAGCTTTTCAAAGAAGCTGTGGGACATTTAAACTCTTTACTTACCAGAATCCGACAGCTAGTGCTGTAAAAAGGGGGCATAGCTTGTCTTCTCCCAGCGCTCCAGTGCTATGATGAAGCTCTTTGAGGGACTTTATACTCCATGTTCTGGAGGAGCCAGATTGGATGTCAGAAATGTGGGGAAAAATAGGAGTGGAGTGGCAATCTAACAGTGATTGCTGCTCCTCAGAAGATTCAGGCCAAGGTTTCGGGTCATGACCTTTCCTCAGAACAGATCAGTCACAACCTAAGATATTAATTCTGTTTCTTTCTCTAGAGACGCTGCCAGACCTACTGAATATTTCCAGCATTTTCTGTTTTGATCCCCCACCATCACTAAGTCAAGGAATTCAGGGGTTATGGGGCAGGCTGGAAAGTAGAGTTAAAGCCACAATCAAATCAGCCATGATCTTATTGAATGATGGAGCAGGCTCGAGGGGCCACATGGCCAACTGCTGCTTCTATTTCATATATTCTGATGTTCTTCTCACCCTGAGGTTACCATTGGCCAGAAACTGAGCCGTACAAAAAAATTCTGGCTACAAGAGCAGTCAGAGGCTTGGAATTCTGCAGTGAGTAACTCATCTTCTGAATCCACAAAGCCATGTTTCCTAAGTCAGGAGTATGATAAGCGCAGCTCCAAAAACATTGAAGAAGTTTGGCATCATTCAGGATAAGCAGCCCACTTGATTGGCACCCCATTATTATGGACTTGATTTTCCAGACAGGTTTCTCACTAGAAACATCAAACTTTATTTACAGGCTGCTGCAGCAGTTACACACTTCCATCAAGCTCCACAACTAGAAGAAGAACTCCGATTCTAAGGTTCCCTATGCTTAGAGCTGATTCGAACGCACTTTCATGTGATGCTATACAATAAACCTTAAAGCTACAGTCACTACATTCCTTAAAGCTACAATTGCTACATTCCTCCCCCTTTAAATTTTTTGTACAGTTTGTATTTACAAGAACATCTACCTTCATGACATTACAAATATATGCACAGGTCATGGAATTATAAGCTCAGTTTCTTAGGTGGTTTCCTGATCCAGGTGGAACGTCGTAGGTCCACGACTTTCGAATCTCTTACAGGAGCCACATCTGGAACTGCAGCAACATCAGGTGCACCTTTAAACAGATGCAGTTCAGTGTTATGTACTTTGACAGAGACATCTGGTATGTCTATCCTTGGGTGAACAATTTCAACAGGGACCACTGGTTCTACAATGATTACAGGTAGAACATCATTTTGTTGGGGTATCTCCCTTCTTCTCAAATGATCCACGTGTTTGCGGGTTATCCAGCCCCCCACTTCTATGTGCTACGACAAGGGCCTGGTCACAGAAACTATTACATCAGGTAACCAACTGATCCACCACCGAAGTTTCGCACGTATACTGCTTCACCAACTGTAAACTCTCGCTCTCGACTATGCAAATCATGAGTCACTTTTTGGTTCCCTTGACTTTTCTCCACCTTCCCCTCCAAACTGGGAAGTATCTGGCTGAATCTCGTTAGAAGGCATCGCTTCATAAGTAACTCCGAAGGTGTTGAACTTGTAGTAGTGTGGGGAGTTGTTCACTGTCTTTTCTGAACCATCTTCCATCTTGTCTTCTTTTGTCTACCACAGAGTTTAGTCTCACCCTTCATTTTGACTTCATAGTTGGCCAGACTTCTCTCAGGCGAAATCTCAACTTGGTTCCATTCAGGACTTCATTACCCACTTGCATTTTGGAAAGTTCCATGACTTTTCCTTCTAATGCCTCTTTTATTTCACTCAGATGATTCTTCAGCTCTTCTGTCCCCTTTTTGTATCTGTTGGCTTCCTCCTGGAGCATTGAATATTGCTGCATCTTCTTTGCCAACTGGTTCTTCAGTTTGTTCAGAGTGATGTTAAATTCATTCGGCTTCTCTTTGTAATTTTCCAGAGGTACAAACTTTGACCTGAAGGACCCTTGTAGTGTGTGAAAGTCTTTCAACAGGTTCTCCTTTTCTTTGCAGAGCTCACCTGCTTCATCTTGAATTCTGTAATTCAGCAGGGTCTCCTTTAGTCTCTTCTGCTGCTCTTCCATGCTGCTGTTTAAGACAGTCTTCATTTCCTTAGGTTGCTGAATGGCTACGCACTCCTTTTCCATCCTATTACAGTCCTTTGACTCTCCAGTCTCATCCTGAAGTACCTTGCCTTGTTCTTTTCCCAACTCAGGAACTCTTCCTGCTTCCTTTTGAAATCTCACTGGCCAATCAAGGTTAATTTCACTCAATCAACTGCGACCTAGAAGGCTTGGTCCTTTGCCTTCTACTACTATCACCGGGAGTTGTGTTGTTTGGTGCTTATAATAAACAGGTATAGTGGGTAATATCCTTTACTTGGATAGCTTCACCAGTATAAGTTTACAATTTGGCTGAAGTCTGCTCCAAATTCAATTGTTGAGTACCCTTGTTTAAATATTTGAAGATGTGCTCTCCCGCTACAGTGGTTGAAGCACCAGTGCCCACTGCCATCGTTAAATATTTTTTATTTACCTGCAGAGTAACAGCGATTGGCTCTGTCTTCCCTACTTTTACATTACATAGGGAGTAAATATCAGGTGGTTTCTGGTTCTTTCACATTATGCACTTTGATTATCTTAGTTTGCTGCTTGGGAGTCTGTCTCAACCTTGCTTTACAATGTGCCCTCTTTTATGGCAGAAATAGCAATCTACCTCTTTAAAACAGCAAGTTTGCTTCTACGTCGGTTACAATTAATTTTCAGATTTGATGCTGAGCTGCTTCCTATATTTATGTTAAATTTTCGGCGTAGCGGGGACTGTCTCCTGCTTCTCACTGGAGGTTGGGCGTTTTGCACCACACCCAGCCATCCACTCTCACCCCAACCGGAAATGGCACCATTTTGTGCATCTTGTATAGCCTGCGTGTCCCATTCAGCGCTTTCCATCACGACCGCTATTACCAATGCCTTTTTAAAATCGAGGTTTACTTCAGCTAATAATTGTTATTGAATGGCATCATCTTGCACACCGCAGACGAAATGATCCCTGAGCATATCACTTAGGGTCTCCTCAAAATCACAGTGTTCAGTCAGTTGTTTCAATTTCGCCATGTATGTAGTAATGGTCTCCCCTGGAGCTCTAACCCTCAAATTAAACCTGAGCACCTGCACGGTGACTGAGGGTGTAGGTTGAAAGTGTCCCTAAATGAGGTGTGCCAATTCACTAACAGTCTTTGAATTGGGGGCGTTTGGGGCTGTCAAACTTTGGATTAAATTATAGGTTTTACTCCCGCAAACTCTTAGGAGAATTGCTTTCCTCTTTTCCTCCCCCATTACTTTGTTTGCCTAGAAATAGAACCATAGGTGTTCTACATAGTGATACCAATCCTCTGTGGGTGGTTCTAAGGGGAAAATCCTGCCAAAATGTGGCATATCTGGTGAGTACATCTTCCTTTTCTTCTGTTTAAACAAGATACTCACAGTCGCTGGGCAAGGGACAATGCAAGGCACCCAATTTATCCTCATCACCCGTTTGTTAGGGCTTGATTTTCCAGACAGGTTTATCATTAGAAACAGCAAATTTTATTTACAGGCTGCAGCAGCAGTTACATGTTTCCAACAACCTCCACAACTAGAAGAAGAGCTCCCACTCTAAGGTTCCTCATGCTTAGAGCTGATTTGTTCACACTGTCATGTGGTACCATACAACGCTATAAGTCTTAAAGCTTAAGTCGCTACATTCCTTAAAGCTACAATTACTACACCCATCCACCGCCTTAAACATCCACTCCCTCCATCACCGATGCACAGTTGTAGCAATGGGTACCATCTGCAAGGTGCACTGTAGCAGCTCGTCATGGCTCCTTCAACAATACCTTCCAAAACCATCTTCCACCTAGAAGGACAAGGGCAGTAGATGGATCGGAACACCACCGTCTGCAAGTTCGCTTCCAAGCCAAACACCATCCTGACTTGGAAATACATCGCCGTTCCTTCACTGTTGTGGGTCAAAATCCTGGAACTCCCTCGCTAACGGTGCTGTGGGTGCACCTACACCACATGGACTGGAGCGGTTCAAGAAGGTAGCTGGCCACTACCTACAAGGGCAACTAGGAATGGGCAACAAATGCTGGCCTAGCCAATGATGTTTACTTTCCAAGAATGAATAAAAAAAAAACCTAATGGGAGGACAAACTGGAGTATACATTCAATGGAAAGACACTGAAATGCATGGATGAACATGGACACCTGTGGGTTCAAGTATATAATTCAATTAATTTGTAAATGCAAGGGGTAGGTTTTCATTTTTGGCAGTGGTGTAAAAGGAGTATTTATTATCGTATCAACATTTTTAAAGTCATGGAAAGAATGCAACAGAGATTTACTAGCTTATATTGGGATGAAAGAACATAGTTATGATGAAAGACTTGAAACCTTGGGATATATTCACTGGAGCAGAAAAGATTGAGGAAAATCTCATAAAGTGTTTAAAAGTCTTGAAGGGTTTGAGAGAGTGAATAGTGAAAGATTTTTTTTCACCGCTTGGTTAATCAGTAACAAGGGACATAAATTTAGGATTAGTACAGGAAGCTTTAAGAAAGAAATTAGAAGATTTATTTTGTACGAAGTGTTATTAAATATGGGATTCATTACCACAAGTGGCTATTAAAAGCAAGGCAATCATGGTATTTAAGATGGGATTTGATAAACACTTGAAAAGGAAAAATATTAAAGAATCCAGAGAAAGAGCAATGTTTTAATGGCTCTCACTTGTCAATACATTATTGGCCATATGATTAATAGGAACCAATTTAAAACAAGAAAGTAGAAAGATGGTTGTTGTGAAGGTTAGTGTGAAGTAGTGGAAAGATTTGGAAGTTGATTAATAGACTGTTAGGCCACGCGAAATACATGTTGTTTACTGCAGATGCTGTAACCATCTTTATACCACCTAATAGGGTGGTTAGTTCTGTCTGGTAGGAGAGTTTTATGAGCTTTCACAACATATATGATGTGGGAATTGTTGTAAAGTGTTGGGCGTAGTTCTATAGGTCTTATTGAGATATTGTCTTAGATAGTTCAACAGTAAGTATTTATTAATTACTAGGAACTATATACATGGGCAGGATTTTCCCCCCCGTTGGGGATGAAGTTGAATTGCGGGCGTGCACAGGCACATCTCCGATTGGCGCCCCCGATCGGTGCACGGCGCCATTTTATGAAGCTGTTGGGTGGAAGAACAAAACCCAAAAGCCAAAGGCTGATATTAGTCTCTATTAACAACATGGGCCTGCAGCTTTCTCCAGACTTGTACTCAGGGACATAGGTAATTGGGACACAAATCAATTGTGTGGCCTCAAAGATGGGAGAATTTTGGGTGAGTTACCCAAGTAACTATAATGTGCCAAGTTTCCTCAATCTTCCACATCGGTCCATCACCCTCCTTCTGGATGAATATCTGCCCGCAAAACTGGCCATGCCTCTGACTCTCACATTTCAGAATTCTCCAATTGCACTTGTTTGGCAGAGTCTCAATGTTACGTCTAGATTTTCAGGTGCAGCAGGAAATAAAGTCATTTTTATGCACTTTTAATTTTTTTTGAGTATTTGTTAAATATATTCTCACTCAGACTTGCTCTGTAATTTGTTTTTTAATGCATTGTTAACCTTAAGGGCAGAATTTTCTATTTGGTGAGCGGGGGCGGGGCCCGTTCACTGACGCGTAAAATGATGCGGGATGACATTGGGCGTGCGTCCCAATGTCACCCCGCATCATTTACATTCTCAGGTTGGCTGGCGCGCAGCCGGCTTGGCTGCGTGCCCGCTGACCTGTCAACGGCCTATTAAGGCCATTAAAAAACTAATTGATACTATTAATGGACCTGTCCATCCAACCTTAAGGTTGGCGGGCAGGCTGGGAGCCCTAGTGGGCTTCTGAAAAAGCATGAAACCTCATCCACGGGCGGGATGAGATTTCATAAGTGATTAAAAAATCTCAGAATATTTCAAAATAAAAAAGTTATGGACATGTCCCAACTCATGTGACAGTGTCACATGAGGGGACATGGCAGCAAAATTTTTCTCTCATCTTTATTTGAAGTTTCAACTCTGAGCCAATCTCCCTGAGGCAGCAGTTTGCCTCATGGAATTCTGTGCACGCACTCCCGGCTCAGGGAATCTCCCCCTCGCCCGCACAGGGAGCGCATAGCACTTCCTGGCGAGCGTCACGCTGGGCGGGCCTTAATTGGCCCGCCTACGTAAAATGGCGGTGTGCCCCCAACTGGGGGTGCCGATCGGGAACCCACCCGCCCACGCCTGCTCCCACACATCCCCCCAACAGGGGGAAAATGTCGCCCTAAGAATATATCCCAAAGAACACTGAAAAGCATCCCTAACTGCAGGTTCTTAAACATGCTATGCCTGATATATATGAATGATGATTAAATGAATGAAATGGCAATTTTAAGGCTCAAAGAATAAATAAACTGCTGTGAATTCAGAATTTCTTTGCAGCTTGACTGTCTTCACTGATTTATACCTCTTTAAACCCAGTTTAAGTTTGAGCATATCCTAATGAGAAAGGGAGGATACCTAGGTGTAAATTGCCAATAACAAAATGGGGAAACTGACACATTTTTGGGGCTGACTTCCAGTGTGCATTAACTTGTAGCAACAAGGTGACCCTTTTGCTTTAATTCTCATATTGAAAATGTTCAGTCATACACAATAAAGCAGTTCCAATTTTCAATCCCATTACTTTTCTCACATATGACTGCAAAGATGTTTATTTAAATTTTTAGAAATGATTGGAACAATTTTCTGTTTACTGGGAGAAAGCAATAAAATAAAATTTACTACAATGCCCAAGAACCTGAGGTCCCCATAGCGTATTACTAAAATGAAAGGCATTATAGCAACTGAACAATTTTTCACCACTGGCCACAGATTTGAAGAACAACTGAAAAGCAGTTCAATCTTATCAGGTAACATAATCCAAATTTACAATCCATCCAATTAATAATCCATTTCCAAGGAAATAGTTGACTACAGTGAAAGGACACAAATTAAAATTAGAAAATTAGGAGTAAGTACAGAACTTGACGTTCAAAGGGTAACAGAATTGTGAAATAAGTAAAAGGGGAATACATTGAAACATATTATAAGCGGCCTCATGAAATAATTAAATGCAGTTCTGAAAAGACAAAAAAAGATGCAAAGGCAGGTAGTTGGCAAGAGTCTCTGAGAAAGGGATGGCGTTGCTAGCCTTAATGGTCTTTCCTGTTTCCATTTTTTAAATAAGTTCTTAAATATCTAAGGTAGAAGCTAAACTATAATTTTTCATTGATGCAGACCTGAAAGTGCTTCCCACTTTGGTGTCTATTCTGATCTGGCACCTGTGCATGTTGAAGCTGAGTGATGTGAATCCCTCTTGTCCAAGAGGCAATTTTATACTAGGTTATAATGTAGCCAGTTAAATTTTAATTTGATTCACTGCATTGGCAAGTTTATGAAATCGTGTTCAAAATGCAAAACCTCATTTTTTTTGCCAGAAGTGCATTATGGGAATTTAGATACAGAAGTAAGATTGTATCAGTCCAGATCCATCCAATTTTGTAGAGTCTGATGCACCTGATAGAACCTGGGTTGGGTGGAAGTTAAATCAGCCAGGAGACTTGCCTGCTGGTGTCCTGCTATCTTCTACCTGCTTTTCTTGCAGCAGGGTCCTTCTTTAAGTATGCAGATTAGGGTCTGAGGACATCATTCAGTTCCCTCTACAATTATAACTCCCACCTGAGCAGGGAAGTCGCTCTGGGTTCCTGCCAGTTAAATTCAATAGAGAAGAGGATCGAAAACGGAAGATGTCATTCAAGGTAGGCTTTTGTACTTTCCTTTATGGGGCTAAGAAGAGCAGGATTGCTCTTCTGGGCCCCTAGACAAACGTTTAGGTCTCCACCTGTCCACGACTCCTCTCCACTTGGCTCCCACACTTAGCTGGAGGTCAAGGACCACCCATATTTCCACAGGGAGGCAGCCACTCCATCTCCACTGAGCTGAAGTCAATCAGCAGCATTCTCTTAGGAAATGCCCCAGGTTCTTTGTGGAGCCTAGATTAGAAATCCTGCTCCTACCAGTCCCAAAGAAACAATAAAAGTTTACCTTATGGGCGCTACTGCGGCTGAAGAACAAGCTGAAATGGTGTGAAGTGTGTGTGGTGCATGCTGTGCCCACTACTGTCCTAAAATGAAAGTCAGGATCCTAAATTGTGGGTTCAAGCAAAATACAGCGGATGCTAGAAATCTGAAATAAGAGAAAATGCTGGAAAAACTCAGCAGGTATGCTCTGAAGAAGAGCCATATGGCTGTTTCTCTCTCCACAGTTGCTGCCATACCTGCTGAGTTTTTCCAACATTTTCTGTTTTTATCCTAAATTGTGGATCCTAAATTCCATACTAAAAGGGCCTATCATCTGACTCAAGACAAAAAGATCTCCTTTTCCCATCTTTCTTTATTGCCACTGTGTTTCGGCTTTATATTGCGTAGTAATGAAAAGGAAAATCTCTCCTCGACCTTGGCCAGTTTTTCTTTGGACATGGTTTTTAGTATTAACACAGGAGGACAACGGCTGGCAGCGTTATCTGTGATGCCCGGTGCTCAGTTGTATCTCGATGAAGAGCATGCAATCCCAAACCAGTTTAGTGAAATAGAGAAAACTGACATCACTCTTCAAAATAGATCACAGTTTCTTCCTTTTGGAATTTCATGGTTATATAACTGTATAAAATAACTGAGTGGTCCAAGGCTGTGATACATTATTCAGATTCCAACTTGCAGAAAATAGAATGTCCATTGACACCACTGTGTCAGTCAATGAGTTAAAGATGGGGTGGAAAAGATAGCATAACTGAGTGGGGAGCTAAATTTGATAACACTTGTAAACAGGAATGGGAAAGGCATGTGCAATTAACCTTTGCCTGTTGATTGCTATGCAGGCAGCATGCAAACATCCTGGGGAGAATTTTCCCCACTCGCCGACGCATAAAATGACATGGGGTGACATTGGGCGTGTGTCCTGACGTCACCGCGCGTTATTTAGATTTTCAGTTTGGCTGGTGCACAGCCGACTCAGCTGTGCGCCAGCCAAACTGTCAAAGGCCTGTTAAGGCCATTAGTTAACTAATTAACCCTATTGAAAAAGCTGCCCGTCCAACCTTAAGGTTGGTGGGCAGGTGAAGAGCCCAGATAGACTTTGCATTTTTCATGGAACCTCATCCATGGGTGGGATAATGTTTCATGAAGGGTTTATAAATTAAATAAATTTTTCCATTAAAGTTCATTGACATGTCCCAGCTCATGTGACACTGTCACATGAGGGGACATATCTTAATTATTTTTTCTTCATTAACATTTTTAAAACTTATCTCCCTGAGGCACCTCTGTGCCTTAGGGAGATTTCTGCGCACTTTCATGTGCATGCACAGTGCTTCCGGGTGCATGTCGCACTGGGCGGGCCTTAATTGGCCCGCCCACGTAAAATGGCAGCGTGGACCCAATCGGACAGTGATTAAGCCAGTGCCTTTAGTCCCAATGTCAGCATTTGAAGAACCTTTTACTAGGATCATGATTTATTGTTCAGGACCCCTCTCTAAGACTAGAAGTGGAAATCAGTACTTATTGACAATAATGGATGTGTCTACCGGCTTTCCTGAAGCGATACCTTTAAGAAATATTACAACTAAGAAGATTGGTAGAGTTAACTATATTTTTTTGCAAGATGTAGTTTACCAAAGGAAATACAATAAGATCAGGGTTCAAATTCTGTCACAGCTATTTAAGAAAGTAATGAATAGTTTGGGGATAAAACAATTTAGGTCAACAGCTTATCAGCCGGAGTCACGAGGGGCTTTGGAAAGATGGCATCAAACTTTAAAAACTATGTTGGGAGTGTTTGTCAGAATTATTCACAGGATTGGGATGGAGGAATTCCATTCTTGTTATTTGCTTATTTGCTATTGGAGATGCTCCTAATGTATTGACTGGTTTTAGCCCTTTTGAACTAGTTTATGGTCATGAAGAAAGGGGACCACTGAAATTGAGTTATGAGAAATTGGTGGGTCAGAATCCAGAAGCTACTCTCCTGGATTATGTATCAAACTTCAAAGAGAGAGAGATTGGACAGAGCATGTGAGTTGGCTTGGGAACATTTAAATATATCACAGCAAGTGATGAAAGGGAAGGCAGATAAGAATGTTAAAACTCACAGTTTTGTTTCTGGAGAGAAAGTACTAGTTTTGTTACCAGTACTAGGTGATTCATTAAATGCAAGGTTTAATGGACCTTACAGAATTGAAAAGAAATTTAGCAAAGTAAATTAGTTAATAAATACTCCAGGTAGAAGAAAAAAGCAGAGGGTGTGTCATGTAAATATGCTTCAAAAATATTTTGACAGGGAAGAGGAACAAAAAGAGGTATGAGTAACGATGGATGATGGGAAGTGCCAGGCAATGGCCATCTCCAACAAGAGAGAATCTAACAATCGACCCTTGATGTTCAATGGCGTTACCATCACCAAATCCCCCGCTATCAACATCCTGGGGGTTACCATTGACCAGAAGCTGAACTGGACTAGCCATATAAATACTGTGGCTACTAGTACAGGTCAGAGGCTAGGAATCCTGCGACGAATAACTCACCTCCTAACTCCCTAAAGCCTGTCCACCATTTGCAAGGCACAAGTCAGGAGTGTGATGGAATATTCTCTACTTGCCTGGATGAGTGCAGCTCCCACTCAAGAAGCTTTGTCCAGGACAAAGCAGCCCACTTGATTGGCACCCCATCCACAAACATTCACTCCCTCCACCACCGTCGCACAGTTGCAGCAATGTATACCATCTACAAGATGCACTGCAGGATTTCACCAAGGCTACTTAGACAGCACCTTCCAAACCCATGGCCACTACCATCTAGAAGGGCAAGGGCAACAGATAGATGGGAACACCACCACCTGGAAGTTCCCCTCCAAGTCACTCACCATCAGGACTTGGAAATATATTGCCTTTCCTTCACTGTCGCTGGGTCAAAATCCTGGAACTCCCTCCCTAACAGCACTGTGGGTGTACCTACATGACATGGACTGCAGCAGT
The DNA here is from genome assembly GCF_964194155.1 of Cetorhinus maximus. NCBI lineage: Eukaryota > Metazoa > Chordata > Chondrichthyes > Lamniformes > Cetorhinidae > Cetorhinus > Cetorhinus maximus. The sequence goes on from NC_135881.1 coordinate 87,097,868, forward strand.
TCAAAAAGGCTGCTCACCACCACCACCTTCTCAATGGCAACTAGGGATGGGCAATAAATGCTGGTCCATCCAGTGAAGCCCACATTCCGTGAATGAATAAAAAGAAACAGTGTAGTTGCTTTAGAATCTGTGCTGGTCCCTAGCTAGGTGCACCTTCCAAGGATGACCCCGTCATTAAGGTTGAAGATGACTTATGCCTCCTCAGTGATCATTGTGAGATTGATTTTTTGTGACATGTTGAAAATGACAATGAAGGTGTTGTTGTGTCCCCTGCATTGAAGCATGAAGAGAATTGCCCCCGTAAAAATCTGTCTTCACCTTATTCTTCCTGGAATCTTGAGGCTGTCACAAGCATGCCTGCCATGTGGTGCCCATGCAATGGCATCCTCATGTGGCTTGTCTGAATCCTCGCCCTCTTCAAATTCATCCTTTTCAACATCCTTCTTACCTGAGGAGATGGCTAGCTCCTCCACATCTCCCTGTAGCAACACTTCATCCCTTTGCAGCGCTAGGCCATGCAGGGTGCAGCAAATGATGGTGCTGGACACTCTCTGCGGTGAGTATTGGAGAGCCCTACCTGACTGGTTCAAACATCTGAAATGCATCGTTAAGAGGCCAATAGGCTGCTCTATTAAGGACCTTGTGGCTGAATGTGCAGCACTGTATCTCTCCTCAGATGCACTCTGCGGATAATCACTGGATGTCATTAGCCATGTCTTCAGGAGGTACACCTTGTCACCGAGGAGCCAACTCTGTAAATCCCAAGTTCCCTCAAATATCTCTGGCACCTGGGATTGACTCAAAATGTATGAGTAGTGTGATTCCCTGGTTACCTAGCACAAACATCGAACTGTTTTCTGTGGGCACAAATTAGCTGGACATTCAGAGAGTGACATCTTTTTCTATTAATGAATCTCACAAGCTACTGCCAGGGAGCTCTCAAGGCAACATGTGTGCAGTCCATGACACCCTGTGCTTGGGAAGCCTGAAATCACAGCGAATCCCACAGCTCTGGTAGTCTGGCTTGCTTCATCTAAACAGAACTGCACATAATGGCGAGCTTTATTGAAAAGGGCATCTATCACCTCCTTTATGCATTTGTGTGTCGCCAATTATGAGTTTCCACAAAGGTCCCCCATTGGAGCCCTGGAAGGATCCACAGGCAAAAAATTTCTGTGTGGTAGTAACCTTCAATGCAACCTCATTGGATGCCCTCCCAGTACATGCAGGTGTAAGGTCCTCACAGAGAATGTGGCAAATATGATCTACCACATCCCGAGACAAGCAAAGGCGCCTGCAACACTGTCTTTTGCTCATCTCCATGCATGATCTGTGTCTTCTCTAGACCTTTGGTCTTGCCAAAAGTCTTCATGGATTTGGCATCTCCTTATCGGCATCTGGGTCTTCCTGGGGCCCTGCTGGCTCATGTTACTCAGGGCGATGGTTTTCCTTGAGCTGTGTTACAATTGGCAAAAGGTCCTTCTTCTCCTCATTCTAATCAAAGCTATCAAGAAGACAGTGTTGCCTGCAGCCTGCACTCTCCGCTCCTCATTGTATCTGTCAATGCATACAATTGAACAATTAATGGCAGTTCATGTGGAATGGTCTCCCTCCATATACAAGGCAGGATTGCTATCAGCAGTCCATTACTTCTCCTCAGTCTGCGTATTGCATGCCAGGGCCACCCCTTGCAGGCTGATATCATCCTGGAGGACGGCATGTTCCTAAGCTCTCCCCTGATGTAAATATGCATTCACAACAAGGGACTTAATTAGGGTCAAAAGATCTCAGTCCTTGGAGCTATGGTCAGCCTCGTCTTCGTTGTCCTCCAGGGGCCTTGACAATAACTATGGATACCTAGTCCTTGCATTTGTGTCCTGACTGCAAGCATGGTACCTTGAATGTCATGACCAGCACACTGGGAACATGGAAGCTTGTAGAGCCCATGCTGCCTCTGCATAGCAGACGTGGCCATTGATATTTTGACCCTACACCTATCCTGACATGCCTCTGTAAGGATCAGATGTCAGTTAAGACTATATGCACTGCAGCACCTAAACTTAATGTACTCTCACCTGAATTTGCACCTTTAGTAAAGGAACCAAGCTAATTCATTGTGCATTAGAACATCAAGTCAATTACTCAGCAGGTCCATGCTCTCCATGGTTTGAGCATGAAAGTTATAGTGTACCCCCTCAATCGGCCAAGAATTGCTGTGCCGAACTCTTCCCCGATGCCCTGAGACCCTCCCTGACCGATTTTTTTTCTAGCTTGTTTTTCAAACTGCGTCATTGCAAGGTGAGCTCAACAATGGTGTTGCTGGCTTTTGTCTGGGAGACCAGCTTCCAACCTCCCCCTATCAGCCAAAAAATGTTCTCGCCATCTTCCCCCATGTTCACGCCTCCTAATTCCCCTTCCTTCTATCACTATCCAGCCTCCCCCATTATCCTTGAACCCATCATTACCTATGTGGATATTCCTGTTCTCCCCCCTGAACCCTTTAATTTTGATGCCCCCATGCCCTTTGTTGGCCTGACCCCTCCCATCACGAGCCCACATACATCCTGACTTTCCGGGACCCCTCCCATGAGAACATAAAATAACCTCCGCATGACTTTTCAACTACCAACTTACAGGATACTGATGCCTCCTCTGACCATGACTGTGTGATCTGCTTCATAGTACCATGACTCTAATCCCGTCTTAGGTGACTGATCACGCCCTGCACACCATACATGCATGACCGTCTCTGCCCAGAGGGGCTTTCCATCACCCAAGACCGGGACCAAGACATGCATGCAATGCAAAGCCCGCTAACTTGGCCTGCACAGTCCCAAGACAGTCTTTTCAATAATACCCCAACAGGGTGGCCTCAGCCCCAGGACAGCCTTATAACTCTTGTCCCAGGACACTTTCACTTCTGCATTCTGTTCCTTTACCACCCCCAAGTGCTGCCTCTATCTACCCCCTCCCCTCCTGTGTTCCACAATTGCTCCCCCCCCACCACCAAGTCCTAACACTGTCTTCCCTCTCTCCACTGGTATTGCCTTCTGTGACCAGCCTTGATGCAGCTTGTGATACAGGCATCCGAAATCTCGCAGCAACACTCTTAAAGGTAGGAGAAAGCAGAATCTACTGACCTCAATGTTGTTGATTAACTGAAGCTTACCAGGTGACCCCACTTACATACAATTGGGAAACGGACCATTCTAACTATTTACTGGTGGGGCACTTAATTTGGAGGGGGAATCTGGCCAGTTGGCCTTTTAATGAGCATTTATGACATGCAAATTAATGCAAATGTGGTTCTCGACATTGATCAACGGGAAACCTGGCCTGCCTTTAACTTGCCATCAACAATGGGAGAACAAAATTCCAAACTAATTTCCCGCTGGCGGGAAACTGCATATTTTCCATCATGCCAAATTTAATGCCCCCGCCTGCCATAATTCCTGCCACTGGGAATGGAAAATTCCACCCTCCATCAATCAGGACATACCTGGCATTCAATGTTCCACCACACACTCAAACAGTTAGCACTGCTGCAAACCTCACACATACATCGCACAGCTTGTACACATTGCCAGCTTTTCAACCATTACAGGCACATCAACCAAATGGATTTCCATCACATTCACTCACACACTTCCCTCTCTCTCGCAGGACGAGGTGGTACACAGCCTAAGGCAGCAGAAACTAACCAGAAAAGAATAGGAAGGTGGTGGTGTAGTGGTATTGTCACTGAACTAGTAACCCAGGGTAATGCTCTGGGGCTGGGTTCGATGGTGGAATCTGAATTCAATTTTAAAAAATCTGGAATTAAAAGTCTATTGATGACCATGAAATGAATGTTGTTAAAAACCCATCTTCTGGGAAGGAAATCTGCCATCCATACCTGCTCTGGCCTACATATGACTCCAGACCCACAGCAATGTGGTTGACTCTTAAATGCCCTCTGAAAAGGCCTAGCAAGCCATTCAACTCTCAAGGGCAATTAGGGATGGGCAATAAACGCTGGCCTAACCAGCGACGCCCATATCCCATGAATGAATTTTTTAAAAAGCATCCGAAGCCAAATGGAGAAGTTGGTGCTGGATATTATCGGGATGGCCATTGCAGAGGCTGAAATCCTCCTTTTCACAAATCATTTCCTTCTCATTGTACACTCTCTTCTGACTTATGCGCTGCAGATGGTGTAAGCATGCACCTCTTACTTTGCCCTCTCCTCTCTTCTCTTGCTACAGCATTATCCTTGTTTCCTTACAGATACCCAAGAAATGAAACTTAGAATAGAAAGAAGACAATGATGATGAACTTGCACCATCACTCAATTTCACACTCATACACTGATATTGCAAATATGTTTCGTGACAGCATAAGGGTGGGATCCACACATGGTGAGGTGCTGGGGGTCAATTGACAGCAGATAGGGCAGAGGACAAGCTGCCAGCTCACTGGAGGGTGAGGTCACACTTGAGTTCTGCTGCAGAGGACTCAGGTGAGCAATTTGACGGGGCAAATATCGGGAAATGTTGCTAGGCACACACAAAAAATGTGTGGTGCATTGGCAAGCTTGCCAGAAAGCTTGTAGTCAATGTCAAGGAGCATGGAGGAATCTGGCTCCAACTTGGCACAGGGCTTTGTGCAGGGCTTGAAGCCCATCCATTTCAGCATAGAAGTAGTGGCCAGCTGGATTTGCACACTTGTTGACTCAATCATGATCCCCAATGCCACACTTTCCACTGCAGCACAGAGAGCAACCACACAACACCTGAGTGCTGCAGTAGGTGCTTAGATTGCTGTCATGCAAGAAGAACTTATAGCCATGAAAATTCAGACTGTTGCCATTATGACTGGAATAGTGTCCAAAGGGGCTTGCAGGGTGTCTGTCCTCCAACGGATTACTAATATTGCTGAGGTGGAAATGGTAGTGGCTCAATGGATGTCCTTGCAGGATGACAGCTTTCTTACTCCCACCATTGCCGCTTCACCTATGCCCTTGCTGCTGCCTGCCAGCCAGCCAACCCAAACTGTTACTGCCCATGCCTAAGTGGTGCAGTCAGACCTTCTAGGCAAAGAACTGCTGAGGTCATCCTCTAAGGTCACCTGCAGTCTCCTCCATTGAAAGTCAACAACTTTCCCCTAGTTATGCTTCATCCACGGGCTGGATGAGGTTTCCATTATTAATTTTTAAAAAATGTTTGGACAAAATTTTTAACATTCATATGTTCCAGTGACTGATTCTGATACTTGGGCATTTTTTCCCGGTTTTTAAAATCTTTTTTTTACACTTAAATTCTTCAGCTCCCTGAGGCAGCTGGCTTCAGCGCTCACCCTCTCCCTGCCCCCACTCTCCCAGCACTGAGCCTTTCAGCATACCTTTCACACTGGGCTGGCTGTTAATTGGCCAGCCAGCATGAAATCGCGATCGGGGGCCGATCATGGTCGTGGGTCCGTACCCTGGCCACTCTCAGGCCCTCCAATTGCGGGCGCCTGTCAAACTAAAAATCCTGCCCATAAGGGGTGAAATTTTAACCTAATTTTCTTTGCAGAATTTAGGCTGGATTTGCACCCCATCTCATATTACTTCATATTGATTTTACTGGTGGGTAAAATTGATTCAGGTGTAAAACCAACTTTGCACTCAATCCTGTGTTTCCCCACTCGGATAGGTTAAAATTGTCCCCAAGGTTACTATTTCAAATCATGAACAGGATATAGATTCTGTGATTAATTCATTTTCCACTAAAACGTAGACAACCAGATGAATTTGATACATATTCCACAAAGATGTGCATTCTTAGAGTAAACGTTTACTAAATTCAGCTGATGAGGTTTTCATTTCAAATCTGTTAAATGAGCTCATACTTTCTCTGCTAAACAACTGGAACATTCATTTCTCATCTGCTGCCAGTTCTTTTTGCTCCTTGGCCTATTCTCAGCTTCCTTTCTTTTGCTGACAGAATACAATTTTTTTGGGCCATTTTCCTGACATCATTGATACATTGTGACTTATTGTGCCAATCTTATTTCTACTAGATTCAACTCTAACTAATGGCCAGGCAACCCTCCTTGTGTGAAGATTTAGTGGATTCAAAATTTGCAGTAATTGAGGTCATCCGGCTCACTGCCTCCTCCCTCTGAACATCACAAGATCCACCTTTTCAGTAAACCTTAGCCTCTGGGATTTTTGTTCTTCCAGTTATTCAACTCTGTCAGCAGAATTACAGGCGATGGCTTATAGCCATCTTGAGCTCCTTCTGCTCATTAACTTTTATTATTATTAATGTCCTACGATTAAGTCACAATTCATCAATGACAATAAGTTTAATATAAAAACAAAAACAAAAATACCTGGAAAAACTCAGCAGGTCTGGCAGCATCAGTGGAGAGGAGCACAGTTGATGTTTCGAGTCCTCATGACCCTTCAACAGAACTAAGTAAAAATAGGAAAGGGGTGAAATATAAGCTGGTTTAAGGTGTGGGGGGTTGGGGGGGTGGGGGGGGGTGTTGGGACAAGAAGAGCTAGGTGGAGGGCCAGTGATAGGTGGAGATAACCAAAAGATGTCACAGACAAAAGAACAAAGAGGTGTTGAAGGTGGTGATATTATCTAAAGGAATATGCTAATTAAGGATAGAAAGCAGGACAAGCAAGGTACAGATAGCCCTAGTGGGGGTGGGGTAGGGTGAAGGAATCTAAAAAGGCTAAAAGGTAGAGATAAAACAATGGATGGAAATACATTTAAAAATAATGGAAATAGGTGGGAAAAGACAAATCTATATAAACTATTGGAAAAAACAAAAAGGAGGGGGAAAAAACGGAAAGGGGGTGGGGATGGAGGAGAGAGTTCATGATCTAAAATTGTTGAACTCAATATTCAGTCTGGAAGGCTGTAAAGTGCCTAGTCGGAAGTTGAGGTGCTGTTCCTCCAGTTTGCGTTGAGCTTCACTGGAACAATGCAGCAAGCCAAGGACGGACATGTGGGCATTAAGTTTAATGATGGATTGTAAACTCTTGCATTAGCAGCTCAATAGTAAGTGGACATGAAGAGCATCCTGTTGACTTTAATAGCACCTCTGTGCCAGATCTATATGTGGTGCTCTCTGGCTTTATAATCATGTCTGGTTTTCACATAATGCTTGAATGGAGGGGGTAGCAGTTGGTAAACAAGCAAGATTGATTTAAACTTAGGACTAGAACCATTTTATGGAAGTGAAAAATTATTTAAATTAATTTTTAGTGTATAGAACGAAGAGAATCCTGCTGGAATCAATTTAGTTAATATTAAACATTATTTTATATCACAAGTTTAACTCTTAGATTGCTGCTATCTCTTGGGCAATCTAATCTCCCATTATGACATTGAAACTAATCTTAATATTGACACAATAATGTATAGTGAGAGTTTAAATGTTTCAAAGCATAAAATATTGATGCCTTAGTTAACTGAGCATTGTGTACAGGAAATGATTAGAAAGCATCAGCAAAAACTGCAGAAACCCTTAGGTGGTTCTGTCAGGTTCAATTTTTTACCCCGTATCCCTTGGCCATTTGTTTGATGAGCTAATTTGGGCTAAATGTTCTTCTCTGTCCACATTTATCTTGTTCTCTTGTGACTTTCCAGCTGTTAGAAAATGTTAGGAGGAAGCTATGAATAGGATCAACAAGTGAGAAAAATAAAAGATAAATTATTATTACTGAACATAAATTAGACTGCTAAAAATTCATCTCCAAGAACTGTAAATTATTTAACCACAGTGATCTCCAGCAGCAATTTTGGATAATGGTTATATCACCAGATTATCCAAGAACGCTGCTATTAACAATATATGTCCAAACCTCTCCTCAGGTATTAAAATAAGGCTTTTAAAGTCCTTTGCTGAACAAACCTAGGGTAGGCATTGAAAACAAAAGGCAGCTTCGAGGACAATTATATGGTAGTTACTCAGTGACGGCATTTGTATCTTAGTAAAGCACCCTTAGAACAAAAACCTCAAAGGAGCAAAAGATCTCTGAATCTCCCTTCTTAAAGCTCAAGTAATAATTACAGCATGTTTCCTATTGTAAAAGCAATGAGTCCTCCCATTGTTAGATTTTAAATGTTAGTCTCCTTACAGCTAAAATTTGGTTATCAAATAGATAAATGTGATTTGTCATAACTATTTGATTTCTTTCCTCTGGGTGTGCAATAACTGTTGCAGAATTGATAATCTTCATATTTTCAACTCTATAGCATTTATAACATCATCAAGGCTAAACTTGGTTTGGCCTGTGTTTTGGGCATGGGGAACACAATTCATGGCTTGCCAGTTCCGGTTCTGGTGGAGGTAGGCTGCACATAAATTTGCTGTTGCCACCTCATTTGCCTGATAGTAGCATTGGCCCAAGTGGCTCTCACACTGTGACTGCCACTGTGCTTACCAGGAGGCCGAACAGCATTGCACTGATAGCACGTGATGCAACCAGCCTTCCATTGTTAAAGGTAGTCTGTCGGGGAAGCTGCGCTAAATCACAGGGGGCTGCTGCTGCATACTATCGCTTCAATTCTAATCAAGGAAAATAGAACACCAGGGCAAAGAGAGGGCTTGAAGGTTCACCGCTGGAGGCCTTAGTGGTGGAGGTGGACTGGAGGAGTGATGCCATGGCTCCATGGGGGTCAGGAAGCCCTCAAGGGCCATTCTCAGGCAGGATTGGGAGTAGATGGCTAAGAAGATCAATTCCCGGAACCTAGCCTCGAGGACCTGGCAACCATGCCACAAGACCCAACACTGATGGCCAAGGTCAGTGAATATATCTTCACATGACATCTACCCAACTGTCATGAAGCTATTAATGTATATAATATTTTAGAAAATATTTTTCTTTTAAAATAGAGGTTTAATCTGCGGGTGTGTCTTAATTGGATTAAAGCCAGCCAGTCTGGGCGCTGTGATGGGTACTAGTTTTGATATGTAAAGGAGATAGCATGCAATTGTATTTTTTGAATAGAGCATTCAGGAAGCGGGGTGAAAACTTGATGCCTTTCTAGCAGCTACCAAGCCATATGTTTATATTACTAATAAAATTGGTACTATGAAAGGGGTTTCATTGCTAAAAGGTCAAGTTCAAAGAGGCTGGTGAGACAATGAGAATTTGAATTCAATCAGTGGTGGTAGGTATAACTTCAGTAGTTCTTGGGTGTGCAGGGCAGAGACAATGCAAGATCAAATGGCAGCTGTAAGCCCCCAGTTGGCTCCACAGGATCTAAAGTGCAAATAACCTCATTTTGAATTTTTAAGGTGAAAATGCTTTGCCTGGTGTTTGGTTAAGCCTATGGGTTGCTGTCGCCTTAATGGAGATTAGTTTGGGAATTTGTTAAAAGTTATGATAGTAGTAATTTGAAGCCATGTGTATATATTTTAACCTGTGTAAATTAATAAAATGTTTTAATTAGTTTAGTGTAAAGCCTTGAGAACTGGTGGTCTGATTCCTGCATTTAGAGTTGCATCTCAAACATAACACTTAAAATTATAGGTTATGACAGTTGTTTAAAGTTTCCCTCTGGGATTTTTAAATAACCCCGTTTTACCAACTGCATCGGTCATAACACCAACACATCACAAACATATCTTGCTGCTCAACGTGCTAATCACTCACCCATCAACAGTCCCTGGCAGTCTTTGTCTAAAATCCATATCCTGCACCTCACTGTGATACACCTTCCAATGCTGCCAGCTTCACACCCATCTGTCGCTGTCTCCACAAACCTTCAGTTTTACAGCCAAACACAGCCCCACACAATCACTGGCAATCTTTCCTCTCTCTTGCAGGACAAGAAAATATACAATTGAAGGGAGCAGAGCAGATGGAGCTATGCAAGTCTTGTGGCACAGTGGGTAGTTCCCTTACCTCTGAGCCAGAAGCTCTGGGATCGAGTTCCACCCCAGGGCTTGATGATTAAGGGAGGTTCATTCATAATGTAGCCAGCAGGTTGATTATCAACCTGTAAATCCCACCAATATGTCTATCCTATGGCAGTCTGGAAGAGCGAGAGTTCCTTGATCACCCATCTGCAGAAGGCAATGGCAAACCATTGCAGTACCTTGCAAAGCATAATCATGGATCAACACAGAAGCTCATGATTGCCAATGCCCTTTCACGCTATGGTGCCTGAAGAGAAAGAAAGAGAGGGAGCAGACGGACAGGAGACAAGAATGTCTGTATCTCCTGGCCCTTTGGAGGAGATGGCTTTCAGCATCATGGGGCAGCGACAGAATCTTCCATCCTACAGCAGCGGGAAGCTTGGTGGTGGGTGCTTAATTTGGCGGGAGACCAAAAATCAGTTTCCCAACAGTGGGATGAATTTTAGGAATTAAGTTCTTGGGACTTTAAAGGTGGGCTAAAGGTGGGTCAAGCTTCCTGACGAACAATGTCAGGAAGCCCTTTTGCATGCATTGGCAAGTCATGCATGTTCATTAAAAAGGCCACCTCACTGGAATTAAGTTCTCCTTCAAATTAAGTTCCCCACCAGCAAGAAATTGGAACATTCACATTCATGACTGCACATTAGTGGCATGTACCTGGTGAGGTAGACTTCTTCTACGGTTAATGGTGAGTTGTCACTGCATTGTCCTCTTTGGGGAACATCTATAAATGCCAGCCTATGTTTAAGCCTGGGTGGTAGTAGTGCAAGCTGCATGGAGAATGACCAAGGAAAAGAGGAAGGGTTAGCAGAGAAGGGTGAAGCAGTGGCCAGGCAAAGGTGGAAGAGATATTGCAGGCTGCTGACTGCCCTTTAAATATGGTGCCAAGATCTTCGACCCCATGTGGTAACGGCAGGAACGGTGACTTCCTGCCCGCTCCACTGTGAGAATCGGCAAACTCCTTGTGGATGCATATGTAATGAACTGAACAGTGCAAGATTGTATGTGGTCAGCCAACCTGCCTCCCAGTAGGAATCAATCCCACTTCCACTCCCGCCACCGAACCTAGACTCCAGAATAGAAGATTTCAGCCCATGTCATCCAGCAGTGCTGAGAACATTGAGGTTGACAGTATAATTCTGCCTTACGACCCTTCTCAATTCCTAGCTCACTCCCATCCTGCTGTCTGGCATGATGCACAAGCTGCAGATGTTGTGACCATGGACCTCCTGCTTTCCACCCCACTCTCCTTTCCCTAACCTTTATTTTCTGAGTTTCTGCTTTCAGACACACAGGAACTGCCACCTGCCCAGCTACATGAGCCCAGGAGGAAGAGAGAAAGCAACACCACAGCACTTATTAAGAGGCCGCATCACTTGATCTGACATTGGCAGCCACAAGCTCAGATACTGGCACTGCATGTACCTTGGAAATTAGTATAGAGCTGGGATAAGCATGTGGTCAGTCAGCAAGGGATAAAGATGGCTCATTTGCTAGCTCAATGGAAGGCAAGGTCACAGATAAATTCTGATACATGGCGCTCAGATGAGTATCTCCATGGGGCAATATACAGGAGAGCGCTAATGGGCATTGGATGGTCTGCCATACACCATTCTATCACTGTCAAGGAACGTGAGGGAGTCTGGCTTCAACTTGACAGAGGGATTTGCACAGATCTTGCACTTTCCACAGCCTCTGTTCTATAATCCCTGCCTTGCTGTGGATCTAGAGATACTGCAACTGCAGCTACACAATGCTTGTGTAGATAGGTCACCTACTCCTCTGCCATCCCTGTGAAGATGAAGTAATACACCCTGTCAAATCCAGGAGCCCATCACAACACCTTTAGCAAACACTCCAGAGCACTTCCAGACACTTTGCAATAGAAGTTCTTAAAAATTGCCTTGATAAATACCCTACAAGTTGGGTGCCTGGTAACACAACTGCAGAGTCCCTTTTACAGATGAACACCTGATTCTGTGAATTTATATAATGGACCTGTGTGGTCCAAATTTAAGCAATGAGCATCACATCGATAGTAGGGCTGTGTGACAGCAGGATAGCATTGTTTATGTATTACTGAGATTAGCTTTTAATTCCGGATTTATTAATTGAATTTAAATTCCACAAGCTGCTATGGTGAGATTTGAACCTACACCCCCAGAGCATCTGCTTCAGCTTCTTGTATTACTTGCCCAATGAAATTACTACCTCCCTCAGTGCCATGGGATGCAGATTAATTGCCTGCAGATTGCCAGCTCAATTTTAAAGAAGCCCAAGGTCCAATATCACATATGGGAATTGTTCTCCACACCCCCTACAGGCCTATTTTTGATCAATTTTTTTGGCCATTAACTGTTCGTGCAATAGTATCATATAGCATAATTTCAATCCTGACATGAGTTAACATGTAGGCACACAATGTTCTATTCTTCTTTAAATATTAACCTTTACACCTTTATCTATATTGGGTATAAAAATATTTTTTGTTTTATATTTGATAAAGCATATGAGAATCCTCCAAAAAAGAAAGCAATTTATCCTATAATAAAGATGCAATAGATAACAAGAGAAAAGCAGAGAATGCAGACTAATGGGCCAGGGGATGATTTTATTAACTTTATTGACTTTGTGTTAAAAGTAATGGCATCTAATAATTTATGATATAGTGCTATAACTGCATTGCTATACTTGAATTGGTTTTGCTGTGATTAACCTTGTGAATGCAACTTTGCAAAAATTAACTGGAATTTCAGGATTGCACAATTTAGTTGGGAGCCAGAGAGATATATACTTGAGTGCTAAGTCTGGTTGGATGTATTCCTGGATCATTACATGACCGTCCTTCCTCCAACCAGCCCCATGCTCCTGCCTGATAGAACTTCACCCATAGCCTTCCCACAACAACTAGAAAGTGAACTGACTGATTGGATGTTTTGTCAAACATCCATTCTTCCCACCCCTAACATTTTTTAAACTAAAATAAGTGGTCAAAGAAAATGAAAAAAAAACGAGTGTCTTTATAATTTCTCTTTAGGATTGCTGGAAGCAGTTTCCAGGAGATTACTCAAATTTCTAGAAATGCCTTTACAGTCCTGGATGGATAGCAAACCTAAAATAGACATCAGGGGCTAATCAGTGTGGCATTTCAAATTATGAACACAGAAGAGGTGGATATTTCTCTTAATGTTGTGAGAACACAGTCAAGGGTGAGAGTAATGGGAGTGGTGCAGTCTTGGGATTATTCTGCGTCTAACAAAGGGAGATTTAAGAAATCTTCGTTCGTACAGAGGGAAAATGGAAGCTGTCAACGTGGGAAGTGGCCTCACATTGATCTTTGTAAACTGGGCGAGCTGCCTGTGGAGATATAACAGATGTTGGCAGTCAGAACGCTAACCTTCTCATATTGTCCAGGAGTCTCTGGAAATGAGGTTTGATCTCTCAACTTGGGAGAAAGAATTGCAAGCTCCCTTGGTAACTGTTGCTGCTATATTGGGAATTCTACTGCTTGGTCTTTCCCAGCTTGTTCCTGACTTAATGCAGTTGCTCCCAGAGACAATCCAGAGTGTCACTGTGCACATATAGCTGATGTTCACATAATGCAGTGGTTTGAGTGGTGTGGGCAGTGGTGGGCATCCAGAACCATCATGTGGCCTTGCTGGTTTTGATATCACACATCATACGTCCAGGATTAGGTCCAATGAGAGTTGACAACCAGATAACGTTAATGAAGGTGTTAACATTTAACAAGTAAGCACAAGGCACTTGATGGTGGAGTATATGGAATAGACTTCATTGATATCTAATAGAGGTATGCTGCGTCTCTAGACACAGAATTTGGCTTTCAGTTGCTAGTTCTATCTTTACAGCCCTCTGAAGAACTGCAGTAAACCATGTTCCTTGATTTACTATGTTTTGCCTACATTAATGGTACATGCCAAAGTTAAGAGCCCATTGCATATCTGTTCCTGAATTCCTTGAAAACAATCGACTCATGGAAACTGTTGTAGTTTACTCCAGAGCTACATCTCTCAAACAGGATTTCCTGACTTAACTGTTCTTGAATCCTTTGAAGAATAGGCTTTATATAGGCTGGTGTGGGAGAAGTGGGTTCTGGTTCGTGGGGCACTGCCACCAACACTGGGGAAAGTGGGGGCTGTACAATTGGGACGGTCCACATCTGAACTGTGCTGGGACATGTGATCTTGTGAATTGCATAACTAGGGAAGTAGAGAAGGCTTTAAACTAAGCAAGGGGGCTGAGGGATCAAGCTTGGGTAGATGTGGTAAATCAGGGGGTAGATTCAAAGCAGGAGATTGTAATTGTAATATGGGGAATGAGGATCATAAAATAACAGGAAGGGACAGAGAGATAAAACTTAAGAAAACACCAATAGTCAAGACTAGATGTTACAAAGCGAACAAAAAGACAAACTAAAGGCGCTGCATCTGAATGCGCATAGAGTTCATAACAAAGTAAATGAATTAATAGCACACGCTGGAAGTAAATAAATATGATCTGATAGCCATTACAGAGATGTGGCTGCAGGATGACAAGGATTGGGTGCTTAATACTGAGGGGTATATAATGTTCAAGAAAAATAGGAAGCTAGTTAAAGCTGGAGGGGTAGCAGTGTTGATCAACGATGACATTGGTGTAATAGTTAGATATGACCTTGGTTCAGGAGATCAGGATGTAGAATCAGTTTGGGTGGAGCTGAGGAATAGTAGGTGAAAGAAGGCACTAGTGGGACTGGTCCACAGACCCCCCCTAACATTAACCACATGTAGGACAAAGTACACAAGAAGAAATATTGGGTGCTTGTGATAAAGGGACAGCAATAATCATGGATGATTTTAATCTACCTATGAACAGGAAAAATCAGACTGGTAATAGTAGTCTGGATGAGGAATTCATAGAATGCTTTTGAAGTAGTTTTTGAGAGCAGCATGTTCTGGAACCAACCAGAGAGCAGGTTATATTAAATTTGGTATTGTATAATGTGACAGGATTAATTAATGACCTCAGAGTGAAGGCATCTACAATAGGATTGAATTTTACATGCAGTGTGAAAGGGAGAAGAGTGGGTCTAAGAGTGGGTCTAAAACCAGTATTTTAAACTTAAATAAGGGCAACTATGTGGGCATGAAAGCTGAGCTAGCTGAAGTGAACTGGGCTACTAGGCTAGAGGATAGATCAATAGAGAAGCAGTGGCAGACATTTAAGGATGTATTTCAGAATACTCAGTGTAAGTATATTCCAGAATTGCACTAAGTAGCGGGCGGATAAAATGGAGACCTATCTGTCAACGAAAATGGCAGGTTTTCACACCATATCGTCCCGAGCCCGCCTCGTTATTTATTTAATCCCACGAAACATGCCATTGCCTTGCCGGGCAGGCTCTAATTTGACCGTCCGCCATCACCCGGCTGTTGCATCATGCCAGCTGTCATCTTTAAAAGGCAGCCGCCAGCAAAGTGCTCATCACCACCAGCTCACCACTGCTGCCCGGGAGACATGGTCAGCAAAGGAAAAAAGATTGCTGCCCCCCGCTTCAATGAAGGGTACCTCGAGTGAGTGTTGGATGCCGTGGAGGCCCACCGGGATGTGCTGTACCCCCGATCTGGCCGCAGGATGGGCAGCAAAGTCACCAACCCGCCTTGGAAGGTGGTGGCAGCGGTGGTCAGCGCAAATGCCCTGCAGAGGAGGACAGCCACCCAGTGCCACAAATGATCTCCGCTGTTCCACCAAAGTTCTGACAGAATTCGAAAACAGAGCCATCCAGCTGGCCGGCGATGACCGGGACTGGTCCTGTGCTGATGGTGAGGTTGGCGCTGCTCTACCAGGTGAGGATCCAGTCATGCAACATCCATCAGACAACCATGCTGTGAGCAATGTGTCCTCTTTCACAGGCCACCGCCATGCACTAATTATCTCCCCTTACTTTCGCAGGCATATCTGCCAAACAGTCCACAGAGTCCATGACACAGGGCGTCCAATCAAACCCCAAAGAAACCTCTGAAGAGGAATCTGGAGGCACCCTCTCTGAAATCCCATCACAGTGCTTACCCACACCCTCCACCAGCGCAGAGACACACACCTCGGTGGGACTTAATTTTATAGTAGCCTCGGGATCACAATCAGGTGAGCACATCACACTTTCTGATCCACAGCAAGTGGAGGCAGGGACTTCCCAGGTCCTTGGCACTCAGAGGACTGCTGGAGGCCAGAACGTTGCTGAGTCCGAGTCAGATGACGAGCCTCTGGATTCGGTCATGTCACGTTGCTGGATCTGCAAAGGCAAACTAGGGAACATCAGGAAGGGATGTCCGCTGCACTCCTCAGCTTGCAAGGCACAATGGAGGAGTCTATCCGTCTTCAGGCTGAGGTGATAGCACCGTCATTGCAACGTACTTAGGTCAACACTGGCAGGATGGTGGCCGTCTGGAGACCTTGGCTGCTGCGCGGGCTTAAATCCATCGCTGACGCCTGTGTACCTGTGACTGTGGGAGTGTCTGGCCCATCTGAATCCCCTCTTCCTGTGACCTCTGCAGCTCCAGCTTCACAGGCCGAGAAGGGTGCCACTGCCACACAGCAGGACTCTGAAAGCAGGGTGGTCCCACCAAGTCTCGGCCCTCCAGAGGACACCCGCTAATGTCATCAGAGACAGGGCGTGACAGTCAGCAGGTTGCGTCCACCTCTGTTGTGGATATTCGGGGAGCACCAAGACATAGCGGCAAGGTTAGGAAAGTTAGGTAAAAGTTGTTGCACAGCCTGGGCATGGGTGTTGATCACTTGTACGTACTATTTATTATTGTCAATAAACTTCTAAGAATCTCTTCCTGCCTGTGGTTCCTCATTCTGATGAGCAGTGTTCTTGTCACTCGGATGTGAAACCTCTCTGCGCAAGATAAAAGCCAGGTGTCTCAGTCCAGGGCCTCTTCCCTGTGCTCTATGCAGCCTTCAGACCAAAGTGATGGTCCGGACTCACATTCCCTGGAAACATTACTGATGCCTGCGCCTCGGCAGTGCTTGTCAATGCTGCTAGAATGTAATGGGCAGCCACCACAGAGCTCTCTCATTCTCTCTGTGTGCTCTCAGCATCTTTAAGGTGGGACTGGCCCCATTCACGCCAGCATCTGCGACCAGTGATGCTGTGCACCAGCTCCTGAAGGGCTGAGACGCTGAAGGTGGACAAAGCATCAGGTGCATCAAAGTTTCATGGCTGCGTCTCTGGGATGGCCCTGATTATGGAGTGCAAGCGAGTTGCCCTCAGCCAGACAGGAGTCAGACATTCTCGGAGGCTATGTGAAGATCTATGGAGTGTCCTCACTGCATATTGTCATAATCCTCCTGCGATCGAGCGACAATTAGGGCCTCCACTGTATCTCCATGACAGGAGCATTCTCACAGAGAGTATTGGCCCTGCAATAAGCCAGACTGGAGTCAAACGTTCACAACTGCAATGTGAGGATTTACGGAGACACCTCACTGCATGTCGTCACCATCCTTCACAAATCTGGCAGCTACGAGGGCTTCCTGATTGCGGCTGCCTCTTCTAACCAATGCGAGAGCCCCATCCCCATCGTCATCACCACCAAGGACCGCCTCAACCTCATTCCCCATCAATGCCTTCCTCATCAGAGGAGTCCTCCAGCTCCTCCATCTCCTCCTCAGCCAGCTCGTCTCCGTGTTGCAGCGCCAGGTTGTAAAGGGTGCAGCAGATGATGATGCGTGACACCCTCTGCAGCCTGTATTGCAGGGCTCCACTAGGCCAGTCCAGACACTGGAACCTCACCTTCAGCATCCCGATGATCTGCTCCACCAAGGTGCGTGCTGCAGCATGAGCCTCATTATAGCGTTACTCTGGTGCAGTCTGAGGCCGCCGCATGGATGTCATCAGCCACGGCCTCTGCGCGTAGTCCTTGTTCCCAAGGAGCCAACCCTGCAGCCTCTGTGGATCCTGGAAGACTGCAGGGATCTGTGAGCGACTCAGGATGTAGGTGTCGTGGACACTCCCTGGAAACCATGCGCATACCTGCAGGATGCGTTTCTGGTGGTCGCATAGCGGCTGCACGTCCAGTGAGTGGAAGCCCTTGCGGTTGATGAAGTCCACTGAATGTAGCGATGGAGACCTGAGCACCACATGAGTGCAGTTAATCGCACCCTGCACCTGTGGGAATCCCGAGATCAGGGTGAATCCAATGGCCCTTGCATCCTGGCTGTCCCGGTCCCAGACCAAATGCTCAAAGTTGTGTGCCATGGAGAAGATGGCGTCCGTGACATCATGGGTGCATTTGTGGGTGGTGGATTGTGAAATCCCGAGGTCACCTCAGGAGCCCTGAAAGGAGTCACTGGCATAGAAATTGAGCACCACGGTCATTTTCACAGCCACTAGCAGTGGATGTCCTCCATGTCCCCTTGGCGCCAGGTCCTGCAGTAAGTGGCAGATGTGAGCCACCAGGTACCTAGACATGCGCAGTCGTCGGCGACACTGGTTCTCAGTCATCTGCAGGAATGGCAGGAGGTGTATAGAGACCCTGGGTGTCACTAGGCACCAACCAACCACGGCTCGCTGTCGCTCCTGGGCAGTGTGTGCGGGAGCCCCTGCCGCCCCTTCTTCATGAGGTTGCTGCTCCTGCCTTTGCACAGCCAGGTGCCTCAGTCGCTCTCTCCTCCGTCTTCTACAGTCTCTGTAGGCCGTCAGGCACACAGCTAGGTCACCAGGACCCATGATCCTAATGTGGTCCTCCTACAGCATGAAAGAGAGAGAGAGACGTGGTTATCACAGCTGAACTTTGCACCTTTCCTGGCCGTGTGATTGCCCGTTAATGCTTCCCGGAGAGTGCTGGTCAACCCTCAGATGGCCAGAGAGGAGTGCGTTGCATGGCTTTCCTGTCAACCTGAGACACGTGGGATACTGGTCCAAGCCGGGATGCTGAGATTGCAAGGGACTGTGAGCGCCTCCAGCAGTGACTGCTACATGGCCAGCATTGGCGAGGAGATTGTAGAACATGTGCAGTCTAACTGCTCCGCAGTCCAATAAAGTGGTGTGGACTCAAAGTCTGTGCCAGGGGAGTAGGGGGGCGGGGTGGAGTAAGGTATGGAGCCCTTGGTGGTCCTTTGGTGCCACTGCCTTGCTTGCATGGGTGGGCAGGCTAGGAGCCCGACGCCAATCATATCACAGTGGCTGCGCCTGATCTGTCTCTTTTGCAATGGCATGGTCAGTTTGCACAGGTGTCCCTAATGTGTGGCCACTTCCCTCGCTTACCCTGAGCCCCACCTCGATTGCCTGTGTGTGGGATGCAGCGTCAGGGCAGCACTTGACCCCCCTGCCACCGACAACAGTCACCTCTGAGGCTGGCCAGTATTTGCCCTCAGAGACTCCCTACGTCAGCAGTCGCCTCTGGGGCCAGGCATCAGTTGCCCCTTACCCCCGGCACCCCTGAGGCCTGTAAGCAACAGGCAAACTGTGGCGAACTCTGATACTCACTCACCTCAGTTCCCCCAAAGTGAAGGCTGCCAAGTGCATGTCGTGTGCATGCTGTTGTGAAACACATTGTCGTGCTTTCCTGCTGACATGGACGGATGATATGGCGGGGTTCCAAGAGCCTGGCGGGATGGCCTTTTAATTATATGCTGGTGTATTACAATTAGCTCCCCGCCGACCGATGGCAGGAAACACAGCCTGTCATAGGCGGGCTGAGTGGATGATTGCGACCTGCTTTCACGCCGTTGTGAATAAGGTCATGCCATATTTTCCGCGCATGCCATCTATCATGCCCATTTCCAGCGGGCTAGGAAAATTCCGCCCAAACAGTCTATAGCCACTTGGAGCTGTCAATCAAACTATGAGCTGAAAAGGCACCCCACTGTGATAGTGGAAGGTTGTGAAATCAGCCATGCATCACTAACCCAGTAATGATCACCCTCAAGTGTATTTCAACAGAGTAAAATAGCAAGCAATGATTTTTCGTTTTAAACACTGCTGACTGTTTTTTTCTCATATATTTAAACGGCAGGAGTTTTAAATGGTTTGACAAGTTGATGGTTCTTTTTGATAGTTCCAAATTCATTCATAGACACATTCATGTCTAATTTTAACAATCCCAAAGGACACTTTATCTTTCCCAATAGGCAGTTTTCCTCACCCAAAGGGCACTTATCTCTCTAAAAGTTGTCCTGGAACCATATACAAAACAGTACCTTATCCCTCCAAAAAGGCACCCCACCCCACAACTCCTTCAAGTTTAGAGCTGCTCCTACCAGGCCTGATCTGCACACATCATGTTTCCCACTCCTCGTTCACGAAAATCTGATATCGCTGGAGGCAGCTGCTGTTTTATATGGGCAGCTACCTTCATGAACCATGGGTGTGCAACTTAGAACCCACCCCTATTGCCCCCCCCAATGAAAACGAAGGTGCCATGTTCAGGGGTGGGACTTCCGGATCCAGGCCTCCGCATCCATTTTCATAGTGACAGAGAGGCTCTCTGTCTTTATGAAAATTCAACCCTTAAACTGTAACTTTCACATTGTTCCTGAGTAGAAACCACTTCACAGCAACATAAAAGTGGTTATAAGTCTTTACATCATCCTTCAGACCATTAGAAACCTAAATGACTGAAAAATCTTCTGGCTGTGGATAGAATATTTAATTTTAAAATGCTGTGTCTTGTGTGATCTGGTGTTAATAGCAGTAAAAATTCCCTGACTTTCAGCTGAGTGCTTGACCCAGTGACTGCCTGCATCTTGATCTCAAATGTTACTGCAAGAGGTAAAAATTTGCAATTATGAATTAATGTCATGATTTAAAGTAACACAAAATACTTTACATCTGCTCAGCACAAATATATACATGCCTGTAAGTGAGCTCTTCCTCCCTGTGAACTAAGAGATGAACCATGATTTTAAACTCCTGCTCCCTAAGACTACAGGGCAGGTAGAGGTTTAAGATGGTGCCAGCATGCCACTCCATGGCTTCTCATTGACTTCGTACCATGCTCCATTTTAACAGTTACATTTTAGCTTGTTTGATGCCTTCCCCCCAAATAGGCAAGGGCTTCATTCCAATTCAAAATTCAGAGTCTGATGAGGTCAGTCAGCTCGACAGATATTTTAACCTTGTGACATAAAGTCGACTTGGTGCTAGCCTCATGGAGAAACCTGGCACCAATGAACAGCAGACCCAGAAGAGGACCGAGATGATAAAGTGATTTACACAGTTTTAAGGTACAGTATCCGAGAAGGAGCAGGATTGTTCCTCTGGGCCGAGAATGAAATCTTTGACCTTCCCACAAATGCAATCACATACCATCCTCCAGATCCACTTAACTGACTTACAAAGACTAGAGGTGTGGGTCGGCAGTGGCAGGCTCCTGCAGATCTAGATCAAATCCTGCATAATGGCCTCACATCATTAAGGCTGTGCTTAAGGCAGTGGTGGTTCTGATGTTTTTCACTGAGGCTCAGGAGTTAAAGTAGCTTACGGCTCACATCAGTGATTTGGGGCAGACTTCACATTCATCTCCGTCCGCAAAATCCACCCCAAGTTCAGCATTTGCCTGGGATTAAAATCAGGGTTATCATTTTATGTGTGAATTAATCTGTCAAAATATGCTTTGGGTGAGCAATTAACAGATTGGGCAGAATTTTCCATGCCCGCTGGTGTCGGACGTGCTCGGAGGCGTGAGCAGACAACATGGCAAGAAGGCCAGGAATCAGTTTCACGATGGCGTGAAACCAGTTTGCGACTGTCCACTCAACTCGTCGATGGCTGGCCATGCTTCCTGCCATCGGATGTTGGGAACCTCATGGTAATACATCTGCATATCATTATAAGGCCAACCCATTGGAATCATCCCCCGGCTCCCCAACCCTGCTGGATTGTCCGCCCATGTCGATGTGGGTGTATGCTGACATGTTTCACAACGGCATATAAAAGGTGAGCATTTGGCGGACTGCACTTTGAGGGGAATTCGGAAGTGAGTACACAGTAACATTGCGCAGCACTTGCCTGGGTCACCTGTTGGACTTCAAGGTTGAGGCTTGCTGGGGGGGGTGCAAGGGCTGTCCTGTGGTGGATGGTAGTGCACCTGCACATGCAGGGTCAGGGGGAGGGAAGCAGCCAAGCATTAGGGAAACCTTGTACAAAGAGACCCTTCCTCTGCAGCTGAGACAGTTCAGACGCAGCCATATTGACATGCATGGAGTCAGGTCTTTATCTTATCTTCCCACTCAAGCAATGCAGAGCCATGAAAGTGCCACCATGTGCTCCAGAGCTTATCACCCCTTGGGCACAGACTGTAAACTGATGAGCATTTTAGTGGACTGCAGAACAGTTGGATGACTGGGCACATTGTACAATCTCCTTGCTACAGCTGACTATGGGGTGGGGCGGATGTGGATGGAGTTTCAGGCAGCCATGCAGTGCACTAAACTCTGGCCACCCAAGTGGTGGCCAATGCTCTCTGGGATGCGTTAAGGGCCCTTCAGACTTAACTAAGACAGGATCTTAGTACATACATGCTAACCCATGTGTCTCTCTCTTTCATCCTGAAGGAGAAGTACATCAGGACCATGGAGCCTGGTGAACTAGATGTATAACTCGTGGCTTACAGAGAGGAAAGAGTAAGGAGAAGAAAGCGATGGAGGCGCTGGGCTTCTCAGAGGGAGGTGCAGCACCCTCAGGAAGAAGGAACAGCTGGGGCTCCCGCACACGTCGCTGAAGAGCCACAGCAAGTCGGCGCCTAGCTAGACACAGGGTCTTTAGACTCCGCCTTTCATTTTTGCAGATGACCGAGACCAAGTGTTGCTGTAGACTGCGCATGTCTAGGGAACTGGTCGGTCACATCTGCCAGCTACTGTCGGTTTTGATGCCATGAGGACATGGAGGGCATCCACTGCCAGTGGTCATGAAAGTGACCGCGGCGCTCAATTTCTGCACCAGTGGCTGCTTACAGGGCTCCACATATTACCCCTGTGGGATCTCACAAGCCTCCATCCACAAATACATCTGTGAGATCATGGATACTATCTTTGCGAAGGCACACAACTTTGTGCATTTTGCCCAGTTACTGCAGGTAACTGCTGAGAGAGTCAGGATGCAAGAGCGATTGGATTTGCCCAGATCTCAGATTTCCCAGAGGTGCAGGGTGCGATCAACTGCACTCACGTGACGCTCAGATCTCCGTTGCAACAAGTGGTCAACTATGTCAACTGCAAGGGCTTCCATTGACTGAATGTGCAGCTAGTATGCGACCACCGCAAATGCATCCTACAGATCTGCGCGCAGTTTCCAGGGAGTGTCCACGACTCCTACATTCTCAGTCGGTCACAGATCCCTGACATCTTCCAGGTTCCACAGAGGCTGCAGGGATGGCTCCTCGGGAACAAGGGCTCCCTGCAGTGGACATGGCTGATGACACCCGTGTGGCGGACTCAGACTGCAGTAGAGCCAAGGTATAGCGATGCTCATGCTGCAACTTGGTGGAGCAGGCCATCGGGATGCTGAAAATGAGGTTCCGGTGCCTCGAATGGTCTGATGGAGCCCTGTAATATCGTCCACAGAGGGTGTCACGCAACAGCATCATCTGCTGTGCCCTTTACAACCTGGCACTGCAACAGGGAAGGCTGCTGGCTGAGGAGGAGATGGAGGGACTGGAGGTCTCCTCCAATGAGGGTGAGGAGGTCCTCAAAGGCGACAATGATGGCAATCAGGCCCTAGCACTTGCCAGATGAAGCAGGCGCGCTTGAGAGGCATGAATAGCTGCTAGATTTGTGGAGGATTATGACAACATGCAGTGAGGATACACCATAGATCCTCACATTGCATCTGTGAACGTTTGACTCCAGTACAGCTTATGGCAGCACACATACACTCTGTGATAATGCTCCTGCCATGGAGACACAGTGGAGGCCCAAAGGCCCTATTAGTCCCTCGATTTCAGGAGGATAATGACAACATGTGGTGAGGGCACTCCATAGATCTTCACATAGCCTCCGTGAATGTCTGACTCCTGTCTGGCTGAGGGCAGTTCACTTGCGCTCTGTGATCAGGGTCAAATCATGGAGACACAGTCATGAAATTTTAAAAGCACCTGATCCTTTGTCCGCCTTCCGCACCGAACCACTTCAGGAGCACAATGTCACTGTTCACAGATGCTGACGAGATGAGGGCCAGCCCCACCTTAAAGGTGCTGAGAGCACCACAGATAGAATGATGGAACTCTGTGACACCTGCCCACGACATTCTGGCAGCAATGACCAGCACTGCCAAGGAGCAGGCATCAGTGATATGTCCAGGGAGTGTGAGTCCGGACCATCACTTTGATCTGAAGGCTGCACAAAGCACAGAGAAGAGGCTGGACTGAGACACCTGCCTTTATCTTGTGCAGAAAGGTTCCACATCTGAGTAACTCAAACACTGCTCATCAGAACCAGGAGCCATAGGCAGGGAGACATTATTGGGAGTTTATTTACAGTAGTAAACATTATGTACAAGTGGTAAACACCCATGCCCAAGCTGTGCAAGTACATCTTCTTAACCTTCCTAACCTTGCCGCTATGTCTTGGTGCTCCCTGGACATCCACAGCGGAGGTGGAGGCAGCCTGCTGACTGTGACATCCTGTCTGTGATGACCTTGGTGGGCGTCCTCCCGAGACCTGAGACCTGGATGGCCCTGGCTCACTTTCGGGGTCCTGGGGTCACAGGAAGAGGGGATTGGGATGGGCTGGACACTCACGTGTCACCTGGGTGGATGGCCCCAGGGTGGGCACCTGTTGATCCTCCTCCCTATTGGTGCCCAAGGGCCCCAGGCTGACTCCTTGAGGAGAAGAGGAAGCTGGAGTGAGATCGAACTGCCCGGCACCCCTCTCACGTACACACTGTTGGAGGCCAACTATGGCATGAACGATTGAGTTCAGCCCACGCGGCAGTGCAGGAGTGATGTCCTGCACCAAGGACTCCATGGCGGCCGCCATCATACCAGTGTTGGCATGCTGGCATTATCACCTCGGACTGAAGGCGGACGGACTCCCCCATCGTGCCTTGCAATATGAGGAGTGCAGCAGACATCCCTTCCTGATGTTCCCGAGCTTGCCTTTGCAGCTCCAGCAAGTGAGACATGAACAAGTCCAGAGGCTCATCATCTGACTTGGGCTCAGCAAATTTCTGGCCTCCAGCAGTACTCCGAGTGCCGAGGACATGGGAAGTCCCTCCTGCTACCTGCTGTGGATCAAAAAGTGCGATGTGCTCACCAGATTGTGGTCCTGAGGCTATTCTAAAGCTAGGCCCCACCGAGGTGTGTGTCTCTGCGCTGGTGGAGGGTGTGGGTGAACACTGTGACGGGACTTCAAGGAGGGTGCCTTCAGATTCCTCTTCAGAGGTTTCTTCGGAGTTTGATTGGAGGCCTTGTGTTGTGGACTCTGTCGGCTGTTTGGCAGATGTGCCTGTGAAAGCAAGGGGAGATAATTAGTGCATGGCAGTGGCCTGTGAAACAGGACACATCACTCAGAGCATGGTTGTCTGATGGATGTTGCACTGCTGAATCCTCACTTGGTAGAGCAGCATCGACCTCAGTATCAGCACAGGACCGGTCCAGATCATCGCTGGCCAGCTGGATGGCTCTGTTTTCAAAGTTTGTGAGGATGTTGATTTCAGGCATTCCTCCACCACTCTGCGACCTCTCCCTCTTGTTGTGTGCCAGCTTGGCCTGCATGAATAGAGATGAGTGTAAGCAGGACACCTGCCAAGCCAGATGATAAGTATGCCTGGTAAGTATGGGTGGTGAGTGGTCGGGATGAGGACAATGAAGGTGTGTGTGAGAGAGTGGTGATGGCCCTTAATCTAGCAGTGAGTGAGGACCCTTTGGATGTGGGATGGGTTTGTGAGTGTGTGAGTTGAGAGTGATGAGAAGAATGACTTATCCTGGGAGAATGGAGATCATTCATCCTCTTGTCAAACTTGGTGGCTGTCCTCTTTTGCGGGGTGTTGGTGCTGATCCCTGCTGCCACCACCTCCTAAGCCGGATTGGTGATGTTGCCGCCCATCCTGCAGCCAGTGCGGGGGTAGAGGACACCACGATGGGCCTCCACGGCATCCAAAAGGCGCTCGAGGGACGCATCATGAAACCTGGGGGCTGCAGTCATTTTGCCTTTTGTGGCTTCCGTGCAGCAGTCCTGGGCTGGAAGCACTGAGAGGTGTTTGCACGGCTGCACTTTAAATATGGCGCCCAGCGTGAGGAAGCGGCGAGGTGATGGTGTGGTGGGCGAATGAGAGCCTGCCCACCATTGAAATGGCATGTTTTCCAGGAATGCATAAATAATGTGGCTGGTATGGGATGATACAATGTAAAAAGCCGCCATTGCGGCCGGCTGATAAAATGTCGCTTTCCCCACCCGCTGCTACACTTAGTGCAAATCTGGGACAATTCTGCCATTATTAGTGAACAAAACATTGTGCTTCCAACATCTCTCACCTCATTTCAGAAGATGCTTTATATGATTCAAGGTACTCACTAAGGATCTGAAAGACAATAGAGTCCCCAGACAAGGTCCTTTGAGAATTTTCTCGCAGAACTTGAGATAAAATAAATGCTTTTCAGAGAACAATAACAAGATTCCTTATTGAACCAGTTTTTGCAGGATTTATATACTGACAGACTGGTGATTTTTTTTGCATGTTCCGTTACTGAACAAAACCAACCAGCTGACACATAAAATACTTTGAAAAGTAGTTTCTGTGAAAAGTAGCCTGACCTTGGTCGTTGGTAAGATTTTAGATTCCATTATTAAGGATGAGATTTCAGAATACTTGGAAGTGCATGATAAAATAGGGCAAAGTCAGCATGGTTTCATCAAGGGGAGGTCATGCCTGACAAATCTGTTAGAATTCTTTGAGGAGGTAATGAGTAGGTTAGACAAAGGAGAGCCAATGGATGTTATCTACTTGGACTTCCAGAAGGCCTTTGACAAGGTGCCGCACAGGAGGCTGCTCAGTAAGATAAGAGCACATGGTGTTAGAGGCAAGG
This sequence comes from Cetorhinus maximus, assembly GCF_964194155.1. NCBI lineage: Eukaryota > Metazoa > Chordata > Chondrichthyes > Lamniformes > Cetorhinidae > Cetorhinus > Cetorhinus maximus. Next base: position 87,124,801 of record NC_135881.1, read on the forward strand.
TACTAGCATGGATAGAAGATTGGCTGTCTGGCAGGAGGCAGAGAGCGGGGATAAGGGGGTCCTTCTCAGGAAGGCGGCCGGTGACTAGTGGAGTTCCGCAGGGGTCAGTGTTGGGACCACAACTTTTCACTTTATACATTAATGATCTAGATGAAGGAACTGAGGGCATCCTGGCTAAGTTTGCAGATGGTACAAAGATAGGTGGAGGGACAGGTAGTATTGAGGAGGTGGGGAGGCTGCAGAAGGATTTGGACAGGTTAGGAGAATGGGCAAAGAAGTGGCAGATGGAATACAACGTGGGCAAGTGTGAGGTCATGCACTTTGGTAGGAAGAATAGAGGCTTAGACTATTTTCTAAATGGGGATAGAATTCAGAAATCTGGAGTGCAAAGGGACTTGGGAGTCCTAGTCCAGGATTATCTTAAGGTTAACTTGCAGGTTGAGTTGGTAGTTAGGAAGGCAAATGCAATGTTGGTATTTATTTCGAGAGGACTAGAATATAAAAGCAGGGATGTGCTGCTGAGGCTTTAAAAGGCTCTGGTCAGAGTACATTTAGGATATTGTGAGCAATTTTGGACCCCGTATCTCAGGAAGGATGTGCTGGCCCTGGAGAGGGTGCAGAGGAGGTTCACGAGAACGATCCCAGGAATGAAAGGCTTAACATATGAGGAACGTTTGAGGACTCTGGGTCTATACTCGATGGAGTTTAGAAGGATGAGGGGGGATCTGATTGAAACTTACAGAATACTGAAAGGCTTGGATAGAGTGGACGTGGGGAAGATGTTTTCATTAGTAGGAGAGACTAGGACCCGAGGGCACAGCCTCAGAGTAAAGGGAAGACCTTTTAGAACAGAGATGAGGAGAAACTTCTTTAGCCAGAGAGTGGTGAATCTATGGAATTCATTGCCACAGAAGGCTGTGGAGGCCAGGTCATTGAGTGTATTTAAGACCGAGATAGATAGGTTCTTGATTGGTAAGGGGATCAAAGGTTACAGGGAGAAGGCGGGAGAATGGGGTTGAGAAACTTATCAGCCATGATTGAATGGCCTAATTTATGCTCCTATGTCTTATGGTCTTATGGTCTTTCTGCTTTATGGATAAGTCACTGTGATACTGGTAATCTACTGAAGAACATCAACACTTATAAACACAAAAGTATGACAACATTGGCTCTCATCCTGTATTAACCAGACTGTTTTCCTGATTGGACTTACAAAGCAAATATATGTTTGCACAATAATCCAACAAGGTAATGAGTCACTCATCTTACATAACAAAAGTTGTGCAAAAACAGGAAATGTTTTAGTCTGACATCGTCATTTATCATCTTTGCCATTAACACATTAGCATATTAGTCTGTCAAGATAGGTAGCAAAGAAAAAAATATCATGGTCAAAATGTTCCATTTTGTCACAATTATAATTCGGTAATTTTTGTCATCTCAGTGAATGCTGGACAATTGCTGTCATTATGACAGAGCTGCAGGCTGAGATTAGAGAAAGTGAGGATAACATTAATATTGTGATTTATCACACCTCCCAGAAACAGTAAATGCTTGTAATAATTAAGAAATTAAGTATACAAGCATCTGCACCAACTAAGTCTTAAAAGACCAGATGGAAAATCTTGAGTGCACCATATCTAGGCAAAGCATTCAGAAATACATTTAAAAGACACTTTATCAGCTAGCATGGTCATTAAAAACCTCGTGGGGGATAAGCTCCTCCCCACCACCCGCCTCGGATTTGTCCAGTTAGCTGATAGCAATGTTTCAGGCAATGCTTTAAAAGGAAGATGGAGTGAAAATTTCCGCTATGCACCGTGTGTAACAACATCATAAACATGTTTTACAGAAGACATTTGCAATTTAATTTCACATTGTGTGTACAGAAAATAAATTTTCCTCCAAGGGCATTAGCAACTCCCTAAGGAGATGAGGCATACTCTAAGAGCTATCAAATGCTTTCAGGTAAGTGTCACATGAATTGCCTACTAAAGTCTCAATGCAGCAAAGGATACAGATCTTTTTTGGGACCATGTAAGAGAAGTATAAATATAATAAATTTATTTCTAAAGAGAGGTTTACATCCAATGATGTATGTTAGAGTTTAGAAATTACAGATTTACTGTAGCAAAGTTGCATTACAAGTTTAGTTAAAACAAAATCAGTTCAAATACAGCAATACAATCAAGCATCCAATAAATTTTCACAAAGTTACTTTTAACTTATAGTCAATTAAGTTGATTAGAAAATGTATTGCCTATCATAAGTTATTGTGTTCTATTAGGGAGGAGATTACTAGAAGAGTTGAAAATTAAATCAATATCCCTGTTAATATTGGGCATCTGACTGGAATGGATTGAGCTAGTAATTTAACATGTTTTATTCTAAGATTTATTGATATTTGCAATTAACTTCAATGTATATTAATTAAAATCTCCCAGTGTCATGCACACTTAGGGCTGCATCTTTCAGTTGGTGAGCTGGGGGCGGGGCCCGCTCGCCGATGTGTAAAATGACGCGGTGACGTCGGGCAGGCGTCCCGGCATCTCCTTGAGTCATTTACATTTCCAGGTTGACTGGCGCGCAGTCAAGTTGTCTGCGTGCCCGCCGACCTGTCAACGGCCTATTAAGGCCATTAAAAAAGTAATTGAAATCATTAATGGACCTGCCCGTTGAAACCTTAAGGTTGGCGGGCAGGCCGGGAGCCCTGGCGGGCTTCTGAAAAAGCAAGAAACCTCATCCACGGGCGGGATGAGGTTTCATGAGGGATTTTAAAAATTCAGAATATTTTAAAATTTTAGTTATGGACATGTCCCAACTCATGTGACAGTGTCACATGAGGGGACATTGCAGCAACATTTTTTTCTCACCTTTATTTAATGTTTCAAACCTGAGCTGATCTCCCTGAGGCAGCACTTTGTCTCAGGGAGATCTGTGCGCTCTTTCGCGCACATACGCACTCCTAGCTGAGGGAATCCCACCCCGCCCGCACAGGGAGAGCATAGCGCTTCCTGACGCATGTCACGCTTGGCGGGCCTTAATTGGCCTGCCCACGTAAAATGGTGCTGCGCCCCTGATCGGTGGCGCTGATCAGGAACCTGCTTGCCTGCACCTGCTCCCGCACAGCCCTCCCGATGGGAGGAAAATGTTGCCCTTAGTGTTCGGGACTTCTTTCTTTTTCCTCTCTCTGTCACCTTTTGTGTTGCTGTTTCTGTCTCTGCTTTCTCTTCTGTTCTTCTATCTCATCTTTTGTTTCTGCTGCTCTCTGTTGTTTTTTCCCCTCTCGTGTTGCTCACCCTCTCTTCTATTTACTTTCTTCACTTCTCTTTTTTTGTGTTCACACTGCTTCTGGCAGCCCAATCTGACACGTTTGTCAGCACCACTCCAACTCTCACAGGTTCGCCAGCATCTCTCCCTCACCACCGCTCTCGCAGGTTCACCAGCAGCCCCTACCCTCTCGCACGGTCCCCCACACCTTAAGTGTCATTAATATTTTCCCTGCGTGTTGGTGACTCTGGGTCATCCTGCCAACGAGGAAGGAAGCAGTGCTGGATATAGTTCTAGGGAATGAGGTGGGGCAAGTTTCGGTAGGAAAGCATTTGAGAGATAGTGATCACAATACTATTTAAGGTAGTCATGAAAAGGGCAAGGAAAAATCAAATGTGAAAATACTTAACCTGGGGAGGGCTAATTTCAGTAAGTTGAAAGGGATCTGGCCCAGGTGGATTGTAATTAAAGATTGGAAGGTAAAACAGTAAATAAGCAATGGGAATTCTTCAAAGAGAAGATTGTTCAGGTATAGATGAGACATATTTCCATGAGACGGAAAGGAAGGGCATCTAAAGCTAGAGCTCCATGGATAACTAAAGATGTAATCCTGGAATTTCGGCTCAGTTATACTGATTTTTTTTAACGCAGTTCTCCCAAAATTGGCTAAGACTTTTACACACAACTTACGTTCAGTGCAATTCTAGTTCCCACAATTTTTTGTGCTGGGTTAAAAAGTATTGCACGAGAAGCAGACGGGATACCAAACCACAAAAGCTGCCATGCCCCAGTTGAATTCATCATCATTGGGAGCTCCTGCTAATTGCACTCGTTTGTCGGTCTTTTGCTTCTTTTGGAGGAAAAGACACTGCACATTTTAAGAGTTTTTGAATGGATTTTCTTTTGATTTACAAAATCTGACCGCTGTTTCCCAATATTACTAACAAATGATTCTGCATATTATTTTAAAATCATTCTCAGTTATTTAAAATTGGGTTATTCACGGGTGAAGAACACTGATTAAAAAGCTTATTTTTAATGATAAACCAATTTTCAGCTGTATTAATCAAACCAAATCTCAACTGTTGGATATATCAAGGGATATCTTTAAAGCAATTTTTTTTTTACAAAATGACATTAAAATATTGCCCGATTGCACTGGTTCATGGCAGATTTTGTGTTCATTGAAATGGAAATAAGTCTGAGTGTAAATTTAATTTTTAACAAACTAGCGCAATTTTGGCTGCTATTTGTATCGGGTTTGGAATTGCACCCAAAGTGGAAACTTCACACATGAATATTAAGAAGAACAGGAAAAAGGGGATGTGACGGCGGGAAGGCAGATTGTAATTGTCTGTTCAGCCCGCCAATGGTCACCGGGGACTTCAGCATATCATTTTCAGGCATCCCGCGAGGATCTTGCGCCCCTGCTGAAGTCCGTTCATTTCAGCAGAAAAGTACGCCGACGTGTTTCACAACAGCACAGAGGCAGAGTGCACTTGACGGCCTGCAATTTGGGCAAACTGGACGTGTTTACAGCAACATTCTGCACAGATCACCAGGGTTGCCTGTTGGTTTGCAGGCTTCAGGGGCACCGGAGGGTTGGGGTTAAGTGCCGCCCTGCCTCAGAGGTGACTTTTGAGGGTGAGCGGGAGTGGGGGCAAATGCCGCCCTGCCTCAGAGGCAACTTTTGAGAGTGCGGGGGAGCAGGGGGCAAGTAAAGCCTTACAGTTGAGGTGACTTGTGAGGGGAGCAAGTGCAGCCTTGCCTTTGAATATAGCGCACAGGCATTCGGGGTGGGGAGGTACAGTGGGAGAGGTAAGTGTCCACACATTCGGGAAACCTGTAGAAAGTGATCATTCCTCTGCAACTGAGACAATTCAGGTGCAGCCACATTGATATGATTGGGGTTGGGCTCCTAGCTTATCTGCCCACTCAAGCAACGCAGAGGCACCAAAGTTGCACTAAGTTCTCCAGAGATTGACTGCACTCATGTGGCGCTCAGGTCTCAGACGCAACACGCGGTGAACTACATCAACCGCAAGGGCTTCCATTCACTGAACGTGCAGCTGGTGTGCGGTCTACAGAAACGCATCCTGCAGGTGTGTTCACGGTTTCCAGGGAATGTGCATGGTGCCTGCATCCTCAGTAGGTCACAGATCCCTGCAGTCTTCCAGGATCCACAGAGGCTGCAGGGATGGCTCCTTGGGGACAAGGGCTACGCGCAGAGGCCATGGCTGATGACATCCATGCGGTGACCATAGATTGCAGCAGACCGACGCTATAATGAGGCTCATGCTGCAGCTCACACCTTTGCGGAGCAGACCATTGGGATGCTGAAGATGAGGTTCCGGTGCCTGGACAGGTCTGGTGGAGCCCTGCAATACAGTCCACAGAGGGTGTCACGCATCGTCGTCGTCTGCTGCGCCCTTTACAACCTGACATTCCAATGGGGAGATGAACTAGTTGAGGAGATGAAGGAGCTGCACGTCTCTTCTGATGAGGAGGACGCCAATGGGGATGAGGCCCTCACACTGGTTAGACAAGGCAGGCCCACTCAGGAGGCCCCAATAGCTGCTAGATTTGTAGAGGATGATGGCAACATGCAGTGAGGACATGCCATAAATCTTCACACAGCCTCTGAGAATGTCTGACTCCTGTCTGGCCGAAGGCAGCTCGCTTGCGCTCCATGATCAGGGTCATATCATTGAGTCGCAGCCATGAAACTTTGGAAGCATCTGCTGCTTTGTCCGCTTTTATAATATCCTAAGATGCAACCCATCAGGTCCAGGGAACTTATTGGCCTTTAGCCCCTTTAGTTTCCCTAGTACTTTTTGTCTAGTGATAGTTATTGTGTTTATTTCCTCCCCCTCCTTTTTCCTCTTAATTATTTAGTATTTTTGGAATGCATTAAGTGTCTTCTACTGTTAAGACTGATAGGTTACAGGTAATGTAAAAGGAAATCATAAAGTATTTTATGCATGTATAAGTAGTATAAGGGTAGTCAAGTGAAGCTGACGTTACCCTGGGACTAGCCTGGTCCAATGGTGGAACCCAGCTTGAAAGATCCTAAATTTTATTTGTTTGTTTAGATACGTAGAGAGTAGCTACTGAACAGAGTCAAAGGACTCAGCTGATGAACTTTTAACAAAAGAATAAAACATTTATCCAACAAGAAAAGATGAATTATATTACAATGCTTTTTCACCCATAGCTATACCTTTACAGATATACACAGATTGGTAAGGATAACACAAGTTACAAAAATTATCTTATACTCTAAGGTTCACAGTAAGTACGCAATCTATGTAAAACAACAGGCGACCTGTGGTCAGACACACCACATTCTGAAACCAAGTGACAGATGCCACTCCAAACAGATGCTCTGGATCTCTCAACTGCACCCCCCAGATGCATGTCACACTGTGAGCCAACCAGTCTCACCGAACTTTGTCTTTCACACAAAGGTTTTCACTCTCCACTGTCTAAGGATTCGCCTTGGAATCTTCTCCCAATCCGATGATTTCTCTCAGACGCTTTCCGCAAGGGTTCAACTCCAGGGTTTCGAACTCTCCATTTGATGTTCCTCTCCCCTGGGTCACCACATGCATTCAAGCTTTCTTCCACATACTCCCTCTCACTGACTTGGCTGTCAACAGTACACCATTGCTTTACATGCCCATAGCAAAGAGTAACAGACCTTCAGCAGTCTCTTTGGATCTCCTGGCCTCTTGCAAGTTGTTCTCACTTTAAATCTTCTTTCTGCAGCTTCTGTCTCTTTAAATCTGAAGCTTGGAGCCTTTCTCTCTGCCCCTCACTCTTAACTGCACTTAACAGGGCCTTTTCCAGGTTCCTGTCCTTCCCTTTGACTAGAAGGTCTGCTTGGGGCTTTCTCTTGTTCCACTCACCCGGATTTTCGGGTCTTCTCTTTAGCTTGGGACTGGCTATCTGCCCCCATTGCCCCAATCTCCCTTGGCAGCCACTTTCAAAACCAACTGAACTCAAACAGCTTCCAAATCAAACTGCCGTTTCTAGTTTCTTCTGTGGGCTGAATTTTCTGTTTGGCGAGGGGGACGGAGCAGGACTGGGCGGGCGTGGACCCGATCTCTGCCCGTGATTGGGTCCATGCCACCATTGTACGCTGGCGGGCTAATTAAGGCCCGCCCAGCGTAATGCCCGACTCCTGAGGATAGCAGGAGTGGGCGGGCAGTGGCGGGAGTGCATTGTCTGCCAGGTCCAATGGCGACCCGGCGGCCTGTTTATCAGAAGCACTGGCAGCCTTTGCAAGGCTGCTCACAATGTCAGGTGGAAGGGCTCGCCAGAGGGCTTCTGGTGAGCAGGACTGTCCGGAAGGTAGGCCAACGGAGCAGGCGAGGCTGGAGGGTAGGGCAGCGGGACAGGCCAGGCCGGAATGTAGGGCAGGGGGCCTGTGTGTCCCTCGTTTCTCAGATGACTGCCTTGCTGTCCTCCTCGAGGAGGTGGCAGCACGGTGGGAAGTGCTGATCCCCTAGGATGGGAGGAGGAGGCCCCCCCCAACATGATGAAACGTGCCTGGGAGGAGGTGGCGGAGGTGGTGAGCTCCCACGATGAGGTGCGATGCACCTGGATCCAGTGTCACAAGCGCTTCAACGACTTGTTTCACTCTGGCAGGGTGAGTACCATGTCGGCTTTGGTCATGTAACCCAGCAGGTCGGCTTACCCCACTGCTGCACCGCGCCCCCCTCAACACCCAAGTCTGAATGTAGTGACTGCATTGAATCATTGAAGGCATGTGTACTTTGCTGGGTGGGCAAGCAGATGTTGCCCATGCCGAGGTCAGCCTGAGAGGGTGATGAGATGTGTTTTGCCCCCACAGCATGTGTTACACTGAGTCCCATATGACTGGTTTGGGGCAACCTGGAGGAGCTGTATCTAGGTGCTGTGTTTGAACTCCAGGACATGTCTAAGCCAGGGTGATGAAATGCTGGGAGGGGAGCTTCAAGGTGGCGTGGCAACAAACCATCTGCTGCCTTCTGCGCTCCACGTGCTTGCACCTCCTTGCTATGGTGCCTAATGTGATGTAGGCAGCATGTGTCCAAGGGGGACGGTGGGGGGGTTGTGGAGCAGGCCCAGCATCTTTGTGTGAGTGCTTGGCAGCAGCGGGGTGAGGAGGCACTGGAGCCCTGATTTGTCCCACTCTGGTTGGGGTGGGCCGTGCGCGAAGGGAGCCCATGTACAATTTTCACTAATCAATCACTTTCAGGAGAAGAATGCTCACAATGCAGCAGAGCGTGCGAGGACTGGTGGCAGCCAGACGCAGATCGCCATTCTTAGCCGCTTTGAGCAGGAGGCCCTGGATCTGGAGAGGCGTCATGCGCCAATGTCCACTGGTGTCAGTGAGGTTGGGGTGCCACAGCCAGGTATTTATGCCCAACAGTGAGGTCAGTATTGTCCTCCCAACAGCCATAGCATTGCTGAATGTTAATTGATTTAATTTTGCAACATTGCTTGACCATTGGTTATGGAAGGATGAGCACATAATGATCTGGGGGGCAAGGATACACTTTGACATTGTCTCCACGTTAACTGATCCACTGTCCTTGTTCTTCCTTTCAGCATCATCGGAGCAGGGCCGGGAGGAGGAGCAGCAGATGTCCCCTCTCACACCTGAGGGGCCTGAAGTCTCACCAGCATCATACCATTTTTGCGAGGCAGGCACCAATGCAGATACTAGCACCTTGGTGGGAATTCGAACATTGGCTAGTGTGCGGGGCACAGTGGTGATGGCACTTCACAGTCGCTGGAGCAGCTGGCAGAGACAGAGGGTGCCCATGGCGTCAGCAGTCGGAGGACTGCAGGGGCCAGGCACATGCTCAGTCGGTGCCTGATGATGTGCCTCTGGAGTCGTCCGCAACGCAGCAGGGGCATGAAATGTAGCCGGGTGTGTGGGAGCATCTGGGGGAGATACATGAGGCTATGCTTGGCTTGGTCTCTGTGGTGGAGGAGTCTACACAGGCGATTGCCAAAGCAATGAGCCATACGCCCGAGCGCTGTACGTCCTCCATGGAGAGAGTGATGACTCTCATGGAGAGCATCCTGAAGGAGACCTATCAGGGCTTCCTAGGGATGCGCTCTGACCAGCAAACCCGCACATCGGCATTGACCTCAGCTGGTCAGTGCCAGTGTGGGAGATGGTCTGGGCACCAAGTTTCGCAGCTCGGTGCCCATCCATCCACGGTGAGCAGGGAGGTCTGAAGTGACATAACGTCGCCGCAGCAGCTGCCTGTCATCTTTGCGGGCACCTCTCAGGGCGCTCCAGATGAGGGCAGCAGCTCCTCTGCCCCTCTCCCAGTGACTGTAGCATCCGGTGAGGCTGCAACGACTGGGGAGATGCCAGCTGTGGAACAGGCAGCTCCCTCCCAGGCAGGGCCAGCACAGGCTCCACGGGCCAGAGGACGACCGCCAAGGTCATTGAGACCAACAGGACAGCAGAGTCAGCAGGCTGGCTCAGATGCCATTCTGAGCGATGGGGCAGCACCAAGGTGTAGAACCCAGAAACAAGAACATAAGACACCTTAGGCACACCATGGGTTTTTCACTGGAGCTTTTGTGTTGGCCCGAGATGAGGTCCTAATGATTTGTTTTGTTTGGTAACACTATTCTCTTTTTTTTGGAATAAGTTGGTTTGCTTGACAGAATAAATTCAGATATGTCAACATGGCTGAGGGTGCCTCTTTTGTTCTGCATGAGTATGGTTTCCAAAATTGTAATGAGTGTTTGGTTGGACATTCAGCTTTATTAACAAGGCCCTTAGTGACTGTTCCTAAATTGACAGATTTTGCACTTAGGTGTCGAGTATCGAGCTTACAGCCCAGGCTTGTCCTGGTGGTCCATCTGTGGTGTGCTAGCTGAAAGTTCATTGGATTGAAGCCTCCCGGATGTCCCTGCCTCCCTGCAGTATGTCTGCATCAGCACCTAGCCCCTCAGCATTTCCCTGTGTATGCTCATCCTTGGACTCACTGCTGGACTCATTGTGTGCAGCCACAGCCAATGCGTTGACGTCTTCATCGGCCACTGCGTCCCCCCTTTCCAGCGCAAGATTGTGGAGAGCACAGCATGCAATCACCATCACCGAGAAACTATCTGGGGGGTACTGGACTGCACCTCCTGAGCGGTCCAGGCATTGGAAGCACATCTTGAGAAGACCGATGGATCTCTCCACCACAGCCCTTGTGGAGGCGTGGCACCTATTGTACCGCTGCTCAGCTTCTGTTCTTGGATGGCGGAGAGACATCATGAACCACCTTCTGAGGGGATAGCCCTTGTCACCCAGCAGCCATCCATCAAGCCAGGCTGGAGCACTGAAGAGCCCCGGCACCTGGGAGTGTCTGAGGATATAGGCATCTTGGGAGCTGCCTGGGTACCTTGCACAGACTTGCAGAATCTCCATCCTGTGATCACACATTATCTGCACGTTCATGGAGTGGAAGCCCTTCCTGTTGACGAAGGCACCGGGCTCACCTGCTGGCGCCTTGCTGGCCACATGTGTATAGTCTATTGCACCCTGGACGCGGGGGAAGCCAGCAATGGCCGCGAAGCCTCTGGCTCGCTGTGTCTGGCTTACCTGGTCCCAACAGTAGTGAATGAATATCAATGCACGATTGAACAGAGCATCTGTAACCTGCTTGACACAAGTGTGCACAGCTGATTGGGAGACACAGCAAAGATCACCCACCAACCCCTGGAAGGAGCCAAAGGCATAGAAGTTGAGGGCAGTTGTGGCCTTCAGAGCCATTGGGCATGGGGTGTCCACCCACACAGTTGACTGTCTCCCTTCGGCACTGCACCTCAGACATATTGAGGTAGCTGCTTCGCCGCCTGTATACCCTGGCAGCAGGATAGTGGCGTCTTCTGTGGCCCCTTCCGCCTTGGACTACCTCATGGCCCTGCGCCCCTTTTGCCTGCGCCTATCCTCCCAAAGGTGGCTCCCCTGGAGACTGAATGTGCACTCCTGGCCTCCTCCCACTTCTAGCCCTCCCTTCCTCCTCAGAGGAGGTACCTCCAGTGCACAGTTCAGCTCTCATTCCCAAGCAAAGGGAAGGCTTCCTGAAACCTGCAGGCCCAGGAAAGATTAGTCACTGCAGAATGTTGACCTGAAGGTTAAGAGTCCAGAAAAAAACAGTTGGTCTGTGTTTTGAAGTACTGCAGATCACAGAGGCAAGTTTCAAAGACTTTCAGAAATAAATTCTTGACTATGCACACTCACGACCCCAGTGAGCCCTCTTATCCCGCCTGCGGATTAGGTTGATACAAATGTGTCCTACCCGCCTGCCCGTTTGCACCCATGCGCTGAGCCGAAAGTCACATGGGTGCCAAAAAATCAGCATTGATTGGCACCTCAAGGGCCTTATCTGGCTTGTTAATTAATGGTAGGCGCACGTCGGATATCATCGTGCGCCCGCCCAGCGAAATATCGTGATGGTGCGCGGTGACATCGTGCCTGCCCCCACACGCCAAAGGGAAAATTCAGCCCTGTGTGTCTGTGGGAGGGACCTGCCTCTCTGGACCCCTGTTGCTAAGCAACAGCCCAGTTTCTCTCCTCTTGTTTGTTTAACTTAGCTTAGAGTAGTAAAACTCTCATTAGAAATGCAGGCACCTTTTAAAGTGAAACTAAAACTCAATTTGACCTTTCTTAACACTTTGCGGAAATACAAATCAGATTTAAATTTTAAAGCTAAAGCTCATTCCTAACACCTACAAATACAAATATAACTTACTTAAACTATCTCTTTTCCTAACAAAGAGTAGAGCAAATAAGGGACCAAAGATAAGATCTTCTTGTGAAGGCAGGGCGCAATGCTAAAGCACTGATAAGCATTATCTATCTTTCTTCATTGAGGAAAAGGATGCTGACAATGTAGCAGTAAAGCAGGTTTTAACCTTCCAATCTTTAATTACAATCTACCTGGGCCAGATCCCTTTCAACTCACTGAAATTAGCTCTTCTCAAGTTAAGTCAAGTCCAGAAATTGGACGGAATAAAAATGAAGAGGAGCTAGTAAAATGGTTGTCAGTGTTCAAAGTAAAAAACTCACCTGATGCAGATGAGTTGCATCTGAGGTTACTGAATAAAGTAAGGGTGAAAATTACAGAGAGTCTGGCCACAATCTTCCAATCCTTCTTAGATATGGGAGTGGTGTCAATGTACTGGAGGAGGATAAATGTTACATTGCTGTTCAAAAAGATGGAGAGGGCTAGAATATTGTGAACGGTTTTGGTCCCCTTATCTAAGGAAAGATATACTGGCATTGGAGGCAGCACAGAGAAGGTTCACTAGGTTGATCCTGGGTATGGAGGGATTTTCTTATGAGGAGAGGTTGAGTAGGTTAGGCCTGTACTCATTGGAGTTTAGGAGAAAGAGAGGTGACCTTATTGAAACATGTAAGATTCTTAGGGGGCTTGACAGGGTAGATGCTGAGAGGTTGTTTTCCCTTGTGGAAGAGTCTAGGACCAGAGGGCATAATCTCAGAATAAGAGGTTGCCCATTTAAGGCCGAGATGAGGAGGAATTTCTTCTCTCAGAGGGTAGTGAATCTATGGAATTGTTTACCACAGAGGGCTGAGGAGGCTGGGTCGTTAAGTATATTCAAGGCTGAGATAGACAGATTTTTAATCAGTAAGGGGATTGAGGGTTATGGGGAAAAGGCAGGAAAGTGGAGTTGAGACTTATCAGATCAGCCATGATCTCAATGAACGATGGAGCAGACTCGATGATAGGCCAAATGGCCTACTTCTGCTCCGACATCTTATGGTCTTATTATGATAAACCCAACAACTACAGGTCGGTCAATCTGGAGTTGTTGGTGGGGAAACTTTTAGAGACAATAATACAAGGGAAAATTAATTGGCACTTGGAAAAATATTTGTTAATAAAATGAAAGCCAGCACTTATTTGAAATGGAAAATCATGTATAAATAATTTGACTGAGTTCTTTTATAGATTAATGGAGAAATAGAGAGTGGATATGGGTAATGCAGTTGATGTTATGAACATTCAAACATACAAATGAGGAGCAGGAGTAGGCCACTCGGCCCCTCGAGCCTGCTCCACCATTCAATAAGATTATGGCTGATCTGAATGTAACTTCAACCCCACATTCCTGCCTACCCTCAATAACCTTTCACACCTTGTTAATCAAGAATCTATCTAGCTCTGCCTTAAAAATATTCAAAGTCTCTGCTTCCACTGCTTTTTGAGGAAGAGAGCTCCAAAGACTCACGATGCTCTGAAAAAAAAAATGTCTCCTCATCTCTGTCTTAAATGAGTGACCTCTTATTTTTAAACAGTGATCCCTAGTTCTAGATTCACCCACCAGAGGAAACATCCACCTCACATCCACCCTGTCAAGGCCCCTCCGTATCCTAAAGGTTTAATTAAGTTGCTTCTTACTCTTCTAAATTCCAGTGTATTCAAACCTAACCTGTCCAGCCTTTCCTCATGAGACAACCTGTCCATTCCAGGTAGTAGTCTACTAAACCTTCTCGGAACTGCTTCTAACACGTTTAAATCTTTCTTTAAATAAGGAGACCAGTACTGTACACAATACTCCAGATTTGTCTCGCCAATGCCCTGCACAATTGAAGCATAACCTCCCTACTTTTGTAATCAATTCCTCTCACAATGAATGATAACATTCTGTTAGCTCTCCTAATTACCTGCTGTACCTGCATACTAACCTTTTATGATTCATGCACTAGGACACCCAGATCCCTCTGAATCTCAGAGCTATGCAATCTCTCACCATTTACATAATAAGCTTCTGTTTATTCTTCCTGCCAAAATGAATTTAACACTTGCCCACATTATACTCCATTTGCCAGATCTTTGCCCACTCACTTAACCTATCTATGTTACTTTACATCCTCTTCACAATTTGCTTCCCTGCCTATCTTTGTGTCATCAGCAAAATTTAGCAACGATTCCTTCAGTCCCTTCATCCAAGTCATTTAGATAAATTGTAGAAAGTTGCAGCCCCAGCACTGATCCCTGTGGCGCACCACTCGCCATGTCCTGCCAACCAGAAAAAGACCCATTTATGCCAACTCTGCCTCCTGTTAGTTAGCCAATTTTCTATCCATGCCAATATGTTACCCCGAACATCATGAGCTTTTATTTTTTGCAATAATCTTTGATGTGGCACTTTATCAAATGCCTTCTGGAAATCTAAGTACAGTACATCCATTGGTTCCCCTTTATCCAGAGCACAAGTGGCTCCTTCAAAGAACTCTGATAAATTGGTTAAACACGATTTCCCTTTTACAAAACCATGCTGATTCTGCCTGATTGCCTTGAATTTTTCTAAGTGCACTATGTTATGTATCTAGACTTTCAAAATGCATTTGATTAGGTACCACATAATGGAGTTGTGAACAAAATTGAAGCCTATGCAATTAAAGGAGCAATAGCTGTGTGGATAGAAAATTGACTAGAGGACAGAAAGCAGAGAATGGTTGTTTTTCAGACTGGAGGGAAGTGAGCAGTGATGTCCCCCAAGAGCCAGAATTGTCTCCGCTAGTCAATATCACTAGACGAATCAATGACCTTGGCTTGAGAATGCGGCACAGAATTTTAAAGTTTGCAATTGACATAAAACACATAAATGTAGCAAACAGTGAGGATAGCTACAGATTTCAGAGGGTCATAGGTAGACTGGTGAAATGCGCAGAGATATGCAGGTAAAATTTAATGCAGAGTAGTGTGAAGTGATTCATTTTGATGGGGGTGGGAATGGGGGAGCGTCGGGATTTGCGCATGCGCGTTTTGTGGAGGCAGCTGCCCATATGGAACAGCAGCTACCTTCAGTCAT
Source organism: Cetorhinus maximus (assembly GCF_964194155.1). Taxonomy (NCBI): domain Eukaryota; kingdom Metazoa; phylum Chordata; class Chondrichthyes; order Lamniformes; family Cetorhinidae; genus Cetorhinus; species Cetorhinus maximus. Next base: position 87,139,915 of record NC_135881.1, read on the forward strand.
GTCTCATATACGTTAGCCAGGAGTGGGAAACATCGCATGTTTAGATTGGACCTGGTAAGGGCAGGTCTAAACTTTGCAGAGTCCGTTGGAGAGGTAGGTACCCTTTTGGATCTGGTCCCGGGACATCTTTGAGGGAGGTCAGGTGCTCTTTGGGAGAGGTAAGGTGCCCTCTGGAATTGTTAAAAGTGGATGTGAATGTGCATTAAAAAGTTAATGACTTCATTGGAACTGTCGAGACAGCTGTCAAAAAGAGCTTCCAAAAGTGTCAAAAGAAACTGTCAAAAGAAACTGTCAAAATCAACTCTGAAGCTGTCAAGGCATTTAAAATTCCTGCCCTTTAAATCTTTGAATAAACTGTGTCGAATGTTAAAAAAATCATTGCTTACTATTTCACTCTACCTGTTGACATAAGCCTATGGGTTATCATTACTGGATTAGGGTTTCATGGCTCATTTCACAACCTTCCATTATGGCAATGGGGTGCCTTCCATTTCACAGATTGTTTGACAGTTACAAGTGATCATAGACTCTTTAAAGTGGGATTACAAATCCCATTTTTTTAAGGGTTTCAGCACTTGAATGAAATATTTGCTTTTCTAAGGGATTGTAAATGTAGTAAATGGGTTTTATGAACCAGAGTGTTTATTTAAATAATATCTGCAATATACACTTAAGAATTCTATTTTATCGCATCTCAGACTGGGTTCTGAGGTCTGCTGATGGTGGATACTGGATGATTTGGCATGGTAGGTTTAAGGACCATGGGGCGTTGGTGGGGGGGCATGAGTTGGCACTAAGTTGGCACAGGGGCTATAAAGACTATGGGAGGTGAGTGGGGCATAGGTTGGCATAGAGGCTATAAAGGGCCATAGGGGCATAGGTTGGCATTGAGGGTATGAGGTGCCAGGGAGGTAGCTGGAGAGCATGAGTTGGCATGGACGGGGCATGGGGAATGCGTGGGGGCGTGTGAGGGATGAAGGCTAGAGGGCTGTTTTATGTTGTGTTGCTTCTTTTAAACTTCAACACAGTGCTGGTGTACCAAGGCAGGCCTTCTGCCCAGCCCACCTCAGCACCCAACAACCTCTGCACTCGTTCTGGTATCACCCGCCATGACTCCCATTTTCTCTCACACCCCTAGGTTGAAAATCGGGTCTGTTCTGTGGAGCCAGGAATTGTCCTGACTCTGTACTCCTGACCCTGGAGTGAAAGTTCAGGCCAAATAGTAGAAAAGCAAAGAAGTTATGTGAAACCTTTATAACTACTGGTTAGGCCCCAGCTGGACTAGTGTATTCAATTCTGGGCACCATACTGTCAGAAGGATGTTAATAGATAGAGTGTGCTAGGGTTCAAAACGGAAACTCTGTTTCTCTCTCTACAGACGCTGTCAGACCTGCTGAGTTTTTCCAGCATTTTATTTTTTTGTTTAAGGTTAAAGTGAGATTTGATAAAATTGTTCAAAATCATGAATAGTTTTGATAGGGAACATGTGTGGCAGGTTCAGATTTCATGCGATTAGCAAAAGAACCAGAGGAAATATGAGGAAGAATTATTTTATGCAGTTGATTGTTATGGTCTGGAATGCACTGCATGGGCTGGATTTAATGGGGTGCCATAGCCCCAGCACCAACAGCCCAGCCAAAGGTTTGTGGGGGAGTCGGGGGGAGGAGCCCGCAAATGATCCCAACAGCAGCTCTGCAACCATTTAGCATTGGGATCAGTTAAATGAGTTGGAGGCAGGGCTTCCACCTTAGACGTCTTAGGCTGCCTTACAGAGCTGTAGTCCTAGCAGCGGCACCAGTTGCAGTGGTCACAGCTGGGACTACAGGCAGTTCCACCATGCTGATGGAGCTTAGTCTAACAGATAAGTCTGAGGACCCGCCGGGGTCAAGTTGACAGGCTCTGGTGACGAGGTCAGGGGGCAGATTCAAGAGGTTAGGATGGGGGATTAAAGAGTGGGGGGGGGAAGAATGACCTTGGAGGGGGTGCCGCTGATGGCCCAAAGGCAATGGCAGTTCTTCCCCCTTGCCCGACACCAGCCCAGGCAGCTAAAGCCACTGGGCTTAGCTTTGGCCTCACCCCAAGAAGTATAATACAGGCAGCGGCGGGATGAGACCTTTAAGTGGCCATTAATTGGTCACTTAAGGGCCTTAATAGGCCCAAACGCGGGCGGGCCGCCTGGCGGCTGCTCCATTTCTCACTTAGTTGCGATGAAGGCAGGGGCAGGCAGGTAGGTGGCAGGCATGGCACCCACAAAATTTTACGTGTCTCCCGCCTTCATACCCACCAGTTAGGGAGCATATAATCCAATCCCATGAAAGGGTGGTCAATACAGAGGCAATAATAACTTTTGAAATGGGAAAATACTTGAAATAGAAAAAATTTGCAGGGCTATGGGGAGTGAGCAGGACAATGGGACTAATTGGATAGCTCTGTCAAAGAACTGGCACAGATGTGATAGGCTGAATGTCCTACTTCTGTGCGGTATCGTTCTATGATTCTGTAGATTCTTCTGTACTTTTTTGCTTTTGTCATTGGAGCTGGGTTTCATATGTTACTGATAGCTTGCAGGAGTAGTGACCCACCTGTGCAAGAGATTTGTGGCCTGTGGTGGGTGGTGGATACTCAGTATAGGGATGGGATTAATCATGGTCACAGCTTCGTACAGAAAGAGATAAAATAGGAGAATGGGAAGGAAGAGGCAAGAGAGTGATACAATTTACTTTTGTCTGTTAACAATGAGTGGAAATTTATGTGCCTGCTGGTATTGGGCGTATTCGGTGGCATGAGCGGACAATATAATGCACTGCAGGAATTCACCAAGGTTCCTTCAATAGCATCTTCCAAACCCACGACCACCACCATCTAGAAGGACAAGGACAGCAGATAGTTGGGAATGCCATCACCTGGAAATTCCCCTCCAAGTCACTCACCATCCTGACTTGGAAATATATTGCCGTTCCTTCAGTGTTGCTGGGTCAAAATCCTGAAACTCCCTTCCTAACAGCACTGTGGGTGTACCTACATCACCTGGACTGCATCGGTTCAAGAAGGCAGCTCACCACGACCTTCTCAAGGGCAATTAGGGGTGGGCACTAAATGCTGGCCCAGCCAGCAAAGCACACATCCCATGAATGAGTAAAAAATGATAAGGCGGCCAAAAACCAGTTTCACAACATTGTGAAACGAGCTTGCAATCATCCAGTCTGCCCGTCAATGGCGGGTCGTAGTTTCCGCTGTCGGATGTCAGGAACCTCGTTATACTTCTGGATATGATTATAAGCCCAGCCTGTCATGCTGGATCATCTGCCCATGTCGGCAGGAAAACACGCTGGTGCAGAACATGTTTTGACAAGCGTGATGTGCAGAAGGTGGGACTTACTGCTAAGGCCTTGCTCACATTGTGGATGTCCGAGGAGCAGGTGCTGGAGCCTGACAGCAACGGGACCCTGAAGGAATGTCCACGGCATGCTGGGTGGATTCTCGTGGACATTGCTCCACAGTGAAGCAGCTCAAGGAAGGTGAAAATTCACTGTTGAGGGTCTGCTCACAACAGATGATGGTTGAGGGGGTGGAGAGGAAGGCCCATCTGTGTTTGCAGGAGGAAGACGTACCGGGGGGGTGGTGGGAGAGGAAGGTCTAGGATCGACTGTGAGAGGAAGAGGTGTTGGGTGGTGAGCTTGGGAGGGGGGGAAACGAAAGTGTCAGAGGGGCGAGATAGGAATGGGAACAAAGGTGTCGGGGGGAGCTGAGGTTAGGAGTGGGTGAACAAAATTTTCGGGGGGTGAGGTAGGATCGGGGGAATTGAAGGTGTCAGGAGGAGGTGAGATTAGGAAGTGGGGAATGAAGGTGTCGGGGATGAGGTTGCGAGGGGGGAGCAAAGGTGTCAGGAGGAGTTTGGAAGGGGGGAGGGACAATGGGTGGGAGGAGGGGGTAACAAGGGAGAAGGCGGCAACTGGGGAGGTAAGTGTAAGGAGGGTGGAAGGTGTAAGGGATGGATTTCGGAGGGGGGAAGGAGTCCAGGGGGAGGAAGGAGTGCGCAGAGAGGAAGCAGTGCACAGAGCGGAAGGAGTAAGGGTGGAGGAAAAAGTAAGGCTGGAGGGAAAAGTAATGGTGTCTGGAGTCAGGAAGGGGTTAGGAATAAGGCTGGACGACAAAGTAAAGGTTGGGGAAGGAATCTGGAGAGGGGAAGGAATAAGTGTGGCAGAAGAATTAAGAGTGTCTGAAAGAGTCAGCATGGAGAAGGACTAATTGTGGGGGGTGGGGTGTGAGTCTGGGGAATGGGGGAAAAGAGTTCCAGGGTCGGGAGGTTGGTGCATTCAGGTCGGGGGAGGAGTTCCAAAGAGGGAAGGAGTTCCAAGCAGGGGAAGGAGTCCGGAAGGGGGTGTGTCCAGGTGAACATGCAAGGGAGAGCTCTGATGAGCCCTTGACTGCATCCTGGGGGAGCAAACTAAGGGTGCGAGGGAATGATGAGAATGACCGAGGACAGAGTGAGGTGGTAAGGTGAGAGTGCAACGGTATCGGTAGAAGGGATGGTGAGGGTGGTAGGTGGGGACTCAGAGGCTGACATGGATCCTTGGGGTGAGAAGGGGAGGTTAATGTGGATGAGGGTGGGATTTTTGGGAAGGAAGGGAATGTCCATGTTCACCTGGACATGCTTGAAACAAAAGGGTTGTGGCTGGTAGCTCACAGAGGGGAGGTGAAAGGTAATGTCAGGGGACTTGGCATTGATGGGGGTAAGGAAATGGGTGACTGAGGGAGGGAAAAGGACAGAGGACCTCGAGAAAAATGTTAGACGCGCCATGCTTGCAAAATCAAAAGTGAAACAAGAGTTGTGGTGGGCCACATCAGGTGCTGCATGGGAGTGAGAACAGTGGGTGGGCGAAGATGCAGGTCAGTGCAAATGGTCAATTGAAAGCAAACCCCAGCAGGCAGCATTGAAAATGCTCAAGGCGTTGAGATGAGTGCGATGGGGGAAGGATTCGCTTGCGTGGGGAGTGCTTGCACGAGGCTCTGAAAGGCCCTGCCACACACACACTTCTCCCTCCAGAATCACTCGGTGGTGGGGGGATCAATGGGAGGACTAGTGGACCCTGTCAATGAAGCCAAAAGACACTATTACACATTAGTCAATGAAAGTGCATATATTTCAGGTTGCAGTGACCACAATGTGTTCACCCATGCAACCAACTGTGATCAGAATTTCTTAACTTTTCAACGCCTTAGACTCCTAGTTGCTGCCCTGACATCTGCAGCAGAGGTACAGGCAGCCTGTGTAATGGTTGGCGCTGGGGTCCCGGCTTACTTTGGCTGTCTTCCTTTGGGCCAGCTGCTCCCTCTGCAGTGAAAGAGGATGAGGTTGAGGGGATCACAGTCAAAGGGGACACAGAGGGAGAGGACAGCCTCTGAGATTCCTGAGTGGATGACCCAGGGTGTCCAGCTGCTGCTCCTCCTCCCTTTGGGTGCCCAAGGGCCCTGGCCTGACTTCTTGAGGGGAAGGAGCACCTGGGGGAACATTGAGGTGCCCCATTTCCCTCTCGTGTTGCCACTGCAGGAAGTCACCCATGGCTACGGTGATAGACTGCAGGTCTGCACACATCTCTGTGTTCCTGCTGGACCAGGGTTTCAACAGCATCTGCCATCCTCCTCTGGAGACCTCCATACATGCACATATGGGCACCACTTCATTAGAGAGCAGGCGGACACACTCCTCTGACTTGTGAGGCACTCTGTTGAGGGCTTCCAACAGCTCTGTGTGATGATTCCCTGCCTTTTGCTGACTCTTCTCGATAAGTTGGAAGGCCAATTCCAGAGGTTCATCATCTGTCTTGGACCTCACACATGCCTCTTCTCCACCAATCCTCCGAGTGCTGGGGAGCTCAGCTGAACCTACCTCCTCCTGCTGTGGACATATATCTGTGCAGTGACCACCAAATTGTGAACCTGAGCCTGCTCTAGATCTAGGTCCCACGGAAGTGTGTTCCTCTGAGTTGGTGGAGGGTGTGAGTAAGCACTGTGACAGGTCTTCAAGGCAGCTTATTTCCAGCTCTTCAATGGAGGAGTCTGCTGGGCTGGAGGTGAGGAAGTGGATGGAGCTGACGGACTGGTTGGCTGAGGGTGTCAGTCACTTGGCAGAGCTCCCTGTGATCCAAAGTAGAGATAATTAGTGCATGGCAGCAGAGTTAAAAGCAGCAGAGAGAGCACTCACATTGGCGTTGAAAGAGGTATGATGTGGTGCAGGATCCTTACATGGGTGTTCGCCGCCAATCTCACCGTTGCCGCAGGCACGATCTATGGTCTTCACTAGTCAGAGCGATGGCACACTCCTCAAAGTGAGTGATGGACCTAATATGGGCCTCCTCACCCTCAGTCTGGGACCTCTCCCTGCTGTTGTAATCCAGCTTCTCCTGCATGAAAACAGAGGGAGAGAGTGTGAGCAGGACACATGGCACGGTGCAAAATGTTTGTTTGGTGAGTGGAACCATGAATGGAATGAGGACGCGAACTCCAGAGGATATGAGCCTGATGTAGATGTGAGGGTGTGTGTGAGAGTGAGTGGTGTTGTCCCTTGAGGTGTGAGATCCCTGTGGATGTGTGATGGGTTTGGGAATGTGTGAGTTGAGAGTGATGAGAAGAGTGACTTACCCTGGCAGAATGGATGAGACCGCAGCACTGGGTGGCTGTCCTCTTTTGCAGGGCATTGGCGCTGACCACCACTGCCACCACCTCCCATGCTGGACTGGTGATGCTACTGCCCCTTCTGTGGCCAGAGTGGGTGTAGAGGACATCATGGTGGACCTTCACGGTGCTCAAAAGATGCTCAAGGGACCCATCATTAAACCTGTGGGCTACACTCTTCATGCCTTTTGGCGCAATGTCTTCCATGCAACAGTTCTGGGCTGGAAGCACTGAGAGGTGTTTGCGCAGCTGCACTTTAAATATTGTGCCCAGTATGATGAAACAGCGAGGTGATAGTGTGGTGGGTGAATGTGAGCCCTCCCGCCATCGAAATGGTGTGTTTCCTGGGAATGCCTGTTTAATGGGGTGGGATTGGGATGACATGGTGCGAAAATTCGCCATTGCAGCTGGTGAGAAAACCTTCTTTTTCCTGCCCGCTACCGCACTTGGTGCAAATCTGGGGTGATTCTGCCCAATGCCACTGAAGAACAACTATACTCTAATACATGTGTTACATTGTATATATAATGGATACTCATTATGAAATAGTGTATCCTATGACACATTGTAAACAGTGTTAGAGGAGGTCAGTACATTTATCTACTTCTGACTTTGCAAATTGGCATCATGCCTAGATGCATACTAATATCTTGATATTTCCAACTGGAGAGGGGTCAACCAAAAGGCCTTTGATAAGATACCACACTGTACGCTCACAACAAAGGCTAGAGCATGTGGAGTCAGTGGACAAATAGCTGAATGGATATTAAATTGGATAAAAAACAAAAAGCAGAGAGTAGGGGGAAAGGCAGTTATTCAGGTTAGAGGTTACAGTGGTGTTTCAGAAGGATCAGTGCTGGGACAACTGTATTCATAATTTACAATAATGATTTGCAGTTAGGAACAAGAAATCCAATATCAGAATTTGAAGATGATACCAAACTAGGGGGAACAGCTAACACCGAGGAACAATGTAACATAGAACAAGAAGCCATTGGAAAACTTGCAGACTAGGCAGTAGGTGGCAAATTATTAATGTGAGGTAATGCACTTTGGTAGGAAAAACAGAACATCATATACACCTCAGAAAATATGAAAACTGAATGGGGTAGAAGAGCATCACTACAATTAAGCAATTAAAAATGCTAACAAAGCAGTGGGATTTATTTGTTTACTGGTATAGAATTCAAAAGTAGTGAAGATATGTTAAAGTTGTATCAGGTCAAACTGCACTGTTCTGGTCTCTGTAGGTGAACATAGAACATAGAACAAGAACACAGAAGCACTGAAGAAAATGAAAAATAATAAAAAAAATATATAGGGGGGCGGGGCGGGGCAGTGGGGGGAAGGGGTGAATATGGTGGAGAGCTGCTTTGGATGGCTCCCTGATACATTCCTGCCTCTGGAGGAACAGGTGAGGAAGAAAGTCAATAGCCCATTCTAATGAGGCAGGCTGCCAAATATGCCGCCTAAGGACTCAATTAGGGATAATTTTCCGATGGAGATCAGATGTTCCAACAATTGGAGTTGCCCCCATCAGGCATGTAGCCTGCCAACTCTCTAGAGGCGGCCTCCCAACAGCAGGCCAGGGTGGGGATGGGGAAGGGGATGCTATCCACACCTCCCTTAAAACGTTTTCCTCTCACAGCTGCAGGGATGAGCAGGTCACAGCTGTGGCCACAAGCCATCCTACGGAGGGGTTCCTCCTCACCTACATTGACAGAGCCCACTCTGCTGGCTGCCAACAGCCTTGGGCACTTTGATGGGCCCTCTCACCCATAGCCTCCCGCCGTCTCTAATTGGATGATCCTGAAGGCAACTTGGCCCTTATACACCTCCAGGAAGATTGTACAGGTGGGGGAGGTTGGGCTTGGATACCATCGGGATTGGAACCCGCATATAGTGCCCACCATAAAATTCAGCCCAAGGAGTCAACATGAATTGGCACCTGACTGCTATCCCCCTGCCCTTCCTGCCGACCCCATGGCCCCACCTCTCCCCATGACCCCTACTCCACGAGCCGCGCCCTCCTCCACTTCCAACAGCACTTACCTTTTTCCTGGGTCAATCCACAATATGGGGACTCCGGAGGGTATTGTTCTAGCAGCCACGGCTCCTCCATGGTGCTGCCGAGTGAGTGGAAGAACTTTCGTCCTCTGATTGGCTGGCAGCTCTTGGCAGGAAGTTGTCTTCTGGAGTCCTCAGTTTGGAGGATTGCCAGCCGCTGTCCTCTTAACTGCCTGATGGGCAGAAAATATGGCGGGTCTGCCTCCTCAGAATCAGTGTGGGTGTCTCATGCTTTTTCAGGCAGCGAGTGAAACACCTGTCTAGAACTGAAGATTCCGTCTATCATTTTAAATGATTCATTTTAATCAACCAAAAGTCAATGTTGGGGCTAAACTAGGAATCACTCTAGTGACTCATTTTAACACCTTTTCTTGGACCTGTATATCTGACTATGTGAAAGGATGAAACTGAACATAGTATTGCAGATTAAGGCTAAGTACAGTAATTTTCAAGGTGATTATGGCTATTTTTATTTTGTATTTCATTTTCCTTGGTATCCTATTTCCCTCACACTAGCCTTGCAGAATAGGTCATACCTTCAGCCACTCAGGACTTCTGTAATCCCTTTCCCGCACATCAGACTTTACTTCTATACCAAGCATGATAAATACATGCTTTACATCAGCTCTATACACATGAATGACACTCCATTTATCAATATTCAATTACATCTGCCAAATGCAGGCCCATTCTCCCATTACAACTAGATCAGATTGTAGTCTTTTCTTCATTGAGGGTCATAACTCTAACATAAATCTTTGTGTCATCTGTAAATTTATGGACAGCACTTATAAAACCTTCATCTATTTATTAATATAGCTAGTGAAGTGCAGCAGTCCTAACAGTGACAACCTGTGGGACACTGCGAGTAAACAATTTCAACACAGAAAGATTTCCAATAGGAATAACTTTTTGCCTGCAAGGATACAACCAATTCCAATCCAGGATCTGCTCTCCTTTCCCACTGAAATCTATCTTATGGAGTAACTATTTCTCATTCATAGGTTATGAATATTGCTGGCAAGGCCATTACCCATCCCTATCTTCTTCAATAAGTGGTGGTAAACCTCCTTCTTGAACCGCTGTAATCCATGTGGTGTAGGTACACCCACAGTGCTGTTAGGGAGAGAGTTCCAGGATTTGACCCAGTGAATTTGAAGGAATGGCATTCCAAGTCAAGATGGTGGATGGGGTACTGATCAAACTGGCCGCTTTGCCATGTTGTTGAGTTTTTTGAGTGGGATTAGAATTGCACTCACCCAGGCAGAGTATTCCAGCATGAATACAAGGCTTGAGTAAGGTGGTTTAAACTGTCTATTTTAATTCAAGGTAAAATGGAGCACGTGACCTTATACTAGATCTGCCCAATAAGTTGATGTGAACTGGTTGCCATGGCGACCATTGGTCGACTATTGAAACAAAATTGTGCCAGATTTACTGGGAATTCAAGCCCCCTTTTTAAAAATTATCAGTCTCTATGGGGATCATGTGCCTTGTAGATGGTGATCAGGTTTTAGAGAGTCAGGAAGTGAGGTACTCACCAGAGAATTTCAATGCTCTTGTAGACACAATATTTATATGACTGATCCATCCAGGATTTTCCTGGTGCAAAATTTAATAATGGTAATATCATTAAATGTCAGGGACAGATGGTTAGATTCTCCATTGTTGGAGATGGTCATTGCCTAGCACTTCGTTGGCATGAACATTCTTTTCTACTTATCACCTGAACATTATCTAGGCTTTGTTCCATATAGACATGGACTGCTTCAGTATCTGAGGAGTTACAACTGGACACTGTACAAGCATCAGTCAGCAGCCCGCTTTTGACCTTATGATGCAGGGAAGGTCATTGATGAATCAGTAAATGGTTTAGCCTAGCATACTACCCTGTGGAACCCCTGCAGCTATGTCCTGGGTCTGAGATGGTTGCCTTTGAATAAACACAACCATCCTCCTTTGTGCAAGAAATGGCTATATGACTACTGGAGAGTTTTCCTTCTGATTTGCATTGGCTTAAATTTTGCTAGGACTCACAAACTTGCCCAAATGCTTACTTGATGTCAAGCACAGTCTCCCTCACCTCACCCCTGGCTCTTTTGACCATGTTTGGACCAAGGCAGAGATGAGGTCTGCAGCCAAGTGGCAATGACAAATCCTTAATTGAGCAATAGTGAGCTGATTATTGCTGCATAAACTCTGCTTGAAAGCACTGTCAATGACACCTTCCATCACTTTATTGATGATTGAAAGTAGACTGATGAGGCAGTAATTGAGTGGACTGGATTTGCATACTTTTTGTGGATAAGAAATACTTGGGCGTTTTCAACATTGTCAGGAAGATGTTGGTGTTGTAACTGTACTGGAACAGCCTGGCTAGAGGCACAGAAAATTCTGGAGCACAAGTTTTCAGTACCACAACCATGTTGTTGTCAGGCCACATAGCCTTTGCAGTATCCAGTACCTTTCAGCCATTTCTTGATATCACATGGATTGAATCAAATTGGCTGAAGATTGACAACTGTGATAATGAAGATCTCAGGTAGAGGCCAGATAGATCATTCACTCTACTTCTGGCTGAAGAGGGTTGCAAATGCTTCAGCCTTTCCTTTTGCACATGTGTAGCACCTTTCTTAATGCCAAAATGTACAATGGCCACAATTTTCCAGCACCTCATGCTGGCGGGATCTTCCGGTCCCACCAACGTGAATGGAGATTTCAATGGCTCGCCCGCCCCACCACGGAATGGCTGGAAAATTCCGGCCAATGTCTACCTTCATCCACCATCACCAGTGCACAGTGGCAACAGCTTGTACTATATACAAGATGCACTGCAGCAACTCACCAAGGCTCCTTCAACAGCACTTCTCAAACCTGTGACCTTTACCACCTAGAAGGGCAAGAGCGGTAGGCACATGGAAAAACAGAATCATAGAATCCTTACAGTGCAGGAGGAGGCCATTTGACCCATCGAGTCTGCACTGGCTTTCTGAAAGAGCATTCTACCTAGTCCCACTCCCCTGCCTTAACCCATAATCTTGCACATTTTTTCTTTTCAGATAGCAATTCAATTCCCATTTGAATACCTCGATCAGATCCAGACTCCAACCACCCTCTGTGTGAAAAACTTTCCTCACATCACTTTTACCCCTTTTGCCATTATTTTGAATCTGCACCCTCTAGTTCTTGATGTCCTCTTGAGTGGGAACAGTTTCTCTCTATTTACCCTGCCCATACCCCTCAGGATCTTGAATACCCCTATCAAGTCTCCTCTCAGCCTTCTTTTCTCCAAGAAAAACAGTCCCAACCTCTCCAATCTATCCTCATAGCTACAGTTCTTAAACCCTGGAATCATTCTTGTGAACCTTCTCTGCACACTCTCCAACACCTTCACACCCTTCCTCAAGTATGCCGCACAGAACTGAACACAGTACTCCAGATGAGGCCTTATTAGTGTCTTATACAAGTTCAACATGACCTCCTTACTCTTGTATTCAATGCCCCTATTAATAAAGCCTAAAATACTATATGTTTTATTAAATGCTCTCTCAACATGCCCTGCCATCTTCAATGACTTATGTACATGTTCTACAAGGTCCCTCTGTTCCTGCACTTCCTTTAATGTTTCTCCTTCTATTTCAAACTGTCTCTCCATATTCTTACTGCCAAAATGAACTACCTCACACTTCTCTGCATTGAACTTCATCTGCTACCTGTCTGCCCAATCCACCAACATGTCTATGTCTTTTTGAAGTTCACGACTATCCTCATCACAGTTGACAATGTTTCCAATTTTCATATCATCTGCAAATTTTGAAAACATGCCTGAACACCACAGTCTAGGTCATTAATGTACATCAGAAAGAGCAGGGGTCTCAATACTGATCCTTCAGAAACATCAACCCTTACAAGTTCTCCTCTAAGCGAGACACTATCCTGATTTGGAACTATATCGCCATTCCTTCACTGGCACTGGATCAAAATCCTGGAACTCCTTTCCTAACAGCACTGTGGATGTGCCTACACTACATGGACTGCAGCGGTTCAAGAAGGTGGCTCATCACCACCTTCTCAAAGGCTGCTTTGTCCTGAATGGTGTCAAGCTTCTTGAGCGTTGTTGGAGTTGCACTCATCCAGGCAAGTGGAGGGTGTTCCATCACACTCCCGACTTGTGCCTTATAGATGGTGGACAGGCTTTAGGGAGTCAGGAGGTGAGTTACTTGTTGCAGGATTCCTAGCCTCTGACCTGCTCTTGTAGCTACAGTATTTATATGGCTAGTTCAGCTCCTGGCCAATGGTAACCCCAGGAGGTTGATACTGCGATTCAGCGATAGCAATGCCATTGAATGTCATGGGGGTGATGGTTAGATTCTCTCTTGTTGGAGGTTGTCATTGCCTAGCACTCGTGTGGCACGAATGTTATTTGCCACTTATCAGCCCAAGCCTGGATATTATCCAGGTCTTGCTGCATTTGGACATGGATTGCCTCAGTATCGGAGGAGTCACGAATGGTGCTGAATATTGTGCAATCATCATCAAACATCCCCACTTCTGACCTTATGATGGGAGGAAGGTCATTGATGAAGCAGCTAAAGATGGTTGGGCCAAGGATACTACCCTGAGGAACTCTTGTACCGATGTCCTGGAACTGAGATGATTGACCTCCAACAACCACAACCATCTTCCTTTGTGTTAGGTATGATTCCAACCAGTGGAGAGTTTTCCCCTGATTCCCATTAACTCCAGTTTTTCTCGGGCTCCTTGATGCCACACTTGGTCAAATGCTGCCTTGATGTCAAGGACAGTCACTCTCACCTCTGGAGTTCAGCTCTTTTGTCCATTATGCACAATTTGTTGTGATGTGACCTCCACAAGTTACCTTGCGAGTCTCTAATCTTGCTCTGAACAGGTGGTTATATAGGGTTTCTCTAATGATCCCTTCCAAAAACTTCCCAAGAACTGAGACATGGCTACAGAATTAAACATTGCAGGGTATCATTTATTTAGAAAAAAATAGAGAGGGGAAAGGGGAAGGTAGAGTAGATGTACTTATTTAGGATAACATAATGGCAATAATAGGTAACATAATGGCAGCTATCAGTAAGACAAAAATAGAATCCATATGGATAGAGATAAAAAATATTGAAGGATCAATCATACTAATAGGTGCATATCACCTAATAGTGGAAGGGAGATGGAGGAAGAAATGTGGAGACAAATTAGGGAACTAAGCCAAAAACCTCGAATAATGATCATGGGGCATTTCAACTACCCTAATGGATGGAAGAAGTAGGTAAAGGGGACAAAGGAATGGAGCTCCTACAATCTGTACAGGACTCCTTTCTAACACAATATGTAAAAATCTCAACAAGGGAAGGTTTACTATTTGATCTAATAATGGGAATGAACCAGAGCAGATAAGAGAAGTAAAAGTAGGAATATATCCAGGTAATAGTGATCATAGATGATGACAGAGAAGGGCATATGTATGACATATGCAGGCTAAAAGATTAGAGAAATGCTGATTTTGAGGGGCTCAGAGTAGAACTTGGGAAAACAAAATGGGCAAGGAGATTGGCAAACAATAATGTGGAACAAAAATGAGAAACATTTAAAAAGTGTTCAATAGAGTGCAGGAAGAATATATTCTGCAAAAAGGAAAGAACAAATTAAACACTGGTGGAACTCCATGGGTGAATAAAAATGTAACAATTGAGGGTTAGGAAAGAGGCATACATTAAATACAGAGGAGGGCATGATAAGAGAGAATATTAAGAGATTAAGAAATTAAGGAGGGAAAGAGGAACTATGAAATAAAATTACTAAAGAATATAAAAAACAGTAAAATATTTTACAGGAATATCAATTTAAAAATAAATGCTGTGATGAGAATAGGACCATTAAGGGATAGTCAGGGTAATACCACAGGTAATGATAAAGAGATGGCAGAATTATTAAATAATTATTTTCCTTCAGTATTTCCAGGGAGCTAGAACAAGTAGACATGACATTGAATGATGAGATGAGCAATGAGATAAGTACATTTAAAATTAAAAAAGCAGATGTATGGAATAAACTAAACAAATTCAAAGAGCATGAAGGCCATGGTTTATTTCCATGTATTATTTGAAAGAATCTAGGCAAGCGATAGCAGAGGCATATATGTAATAATTCATTAGTCAAAGATATAGTGCCAGAGGACTGGCGGGTAGCTAATGTAATTCCTATATTTGAGAAAAGGGACAGAAGGTGCCCAGGGAATTAGAGGCTGGTCAGCTTAAAATCAATGGTTGGAAAAATAATGAAATATCTACTAAAGGAAAGAATGGAGGATCATCTAGAAATGAAAAACTATTATAATGAATAGTCAGCATGTGTTACAAAAAAAAAATCTTGTTTGACCAACCTTATTGAATTCCTTGAGGAGAATGCTGAATCTTCTGACTCTCCAAAGCTTGTCCACCATCTACAGGGCACAAGTCAGGAGTGTGATGGGATACTCTCCACTTGCCTGGGTGAGTACAGCTCCAACAACACTTGAGAAGTTCAACACCATCCAGGACAAAGCAGCCCACTTGATTGGCACCACATCCACAAACATTCACTCCCTCCACCACTGATGCACAGTGGTAGCAGCGTGTACCATCTACAAGGTTCACTGCATGAACTCACCAAGGCTCCTTCGACAGGACCTCCCAAACCCACAACCACTATCATCTAGAAGGACAAGGGCAGCAGATGCATGGGATACATTGAGAATGTTTCCTGTTGTGGGCAAGAGCATAACTAGGGGCCATCAACATAAGATTGTCACCAAGAAATCCAATAAGAAATTCAGAAGAAACTTCTTTACCCAAAGGGTGCTGAGAATGTGAAACTCCCAATGAAAAGGAGTGGCTGAAGTGAATAGTATAGCTACATTTAAGGGGAAGCATATGAGGGAGAAGGGAATAGAGGTTTACCATGGTAGATTTAGAGGAGGAAAGATGGGAGGAGGCTTGAGTGGAGAATGAATACCAGCATGAACTGGTTGAGCTGAATGGCCTGTTCCTGTACTGGATATCCTTCGTAATCCTATGTAAACTCAAGTTAGCTAATAGGCATATAATTTCCGAGTTCTTACTTTTTGCCGTTTTTAAATATTGCAACTATGTTAGCCTCCCTGTGCTCAATGGTAACAATCCCTTTCCAGTGAATGATTGAAGTTATTAGAAGGGGCCATCTTAATACATTACCCATTTCTGTTATCAACCTATGGTGAATACTGAGACCCAGGAACCCTATCCAATTTGTGGCCCCTTATTTTTTCCTAATATTATCTGCATTCACTTTGATATTCTCAACTTTAGTGTTAACTGTAACTGAACATCATCTATTGGGTTAAGATTGTCCTTATAGTCAACCAAACTGCTTTGTCCTATAATAGTCCTATGGAGGCTTGTATTGCTGTCTGAGGCTGAACTTGGCTTAAAAAAGATCTTGTTGTTGCAAACTGTTATCCATATTTCTTTATCAAGGAAAACTCCTGGCTGCTCTAATAACAGTTTTACTAAGTACTTTCCAGCAGGGGAATGACAGGAACTGATGTTGCTAATGACGTTAATTTCAGGGTGGCACATTGTGCCTCCTAGTCATATCTATCTAAGGCCTATAACATGTCGTTGACCATACAGTGTCCTGACAACAACCACATTAGTATCCACAGCTCCTGTATTTATAGAGCCATCTACTGCTCCAAAAGGAAACTGAGATACATCCATTTCTAGAAACATACACTTTCAATCCGTAGATATTTATCTCATTTCCTCCTCAAACTGAGAGGAGACGTAGGAGCACGCTGATAGTAACAAGACGCACAGCACACACTTTCACGAAGGAGAAGCACTGGGGTGAGAAACACATTTGCACCACACATTGATAATGTTAATAAAGATTAGGCTGACTAACATGCATTGACAGTCCTTTGATATGATTTTTGGAGACCAAAATGGTTTTCTGGCTCCATCCATCTTCATGATCTTAAATGATGTGGCATTTATAAATTCTGATATATATCTAAGCCCAATGGATGCTATGGGGAGAATTTTCTCCGTCGGGGAGGTTGGGCGGGAGTGGGAGCAGGCGCGTAGCCGATCGCCGCCCATGATCGGCTGCGCACTGCCATTTTACGTGGGCGTGCCAATTAAGGCCCGTCTAGTGTGACGTGCACCCGAAAGCACTGAGCACTCCCTGTGCGGGCGGGGGGCCTGTGCTCTTTCATGCATGCGCACAAAAGCTGCCTCAGGGAGATTAGTTTGATTTTTAAAAATTTATATAAAGGAAAAAAAATTAAGACATGTCCCCTCATGCAACAGTGCCACACGAACTGGGACATGTCTATGAATTTTATTAAAAATTTTTATTAAATTTTAAAAACCTTCATTAAACCTCATTCCTCCCATAGATGAGGTTTCATAATAAGTGCGAAGGCCGCCTGGGCTCTTCGCCTGCCTGCCAACCATAAGGTTGGATGGGCAGCTCAGTTAATTATTTTAATTGGCATTTAAATGGCCTTAATAGGCCTTTAACAGTTTGGCGGGCACGCAGCTGACTCCGGTGCTCACCTGCCGAACTGAAGATGTGAACGACGTGCGGTGACGTCGGGACGCACGCCCGATGTCACCGCGTGTCATTTTATGCATCGGCGAGTAGGCCCCACCCCCTCTCACCGACCCAAAGATTCTGGCCTATGTTTTACTTCTCAAGGGTATTGATCATACATAAGCATTTTATGCATTGGAGATGTAACACAATTAACTAAAGTTTTGATCAGTTAGACCCTTTTGCCTTTTGTCTCAAGGTTGGGCTCATCAGCTTTCTGCAGTTGTTGCTGTTATTTGCAGTTATTTTCTTCTTCTGTTTTTTCTCAGGCAAATCTGTGCAGAATACAGCAGGCTACAATAATCTTTAAGATATTGGTTGTGTTGGTCTACGGTATTTCCACTAGTTTAGCCCAGCATAAAAATCAGTGCATGTGGATGGCAGTGGTCTGTACTAATTAGACCTAGGTAGAAGTATGAATTGCATTGTACCACTCTATATCTTGGATGTGTATTTAGGCTCTGTAGCGTCACTGCCAGCCACTTCAGACATGGCCTATGCTGCAGCGTGCCAAGCTGGGAAGTGTACTAAAGCAGGCTTGCCATGGGTGTGCCAGAAACACCAGGAGAAGTCTGACAGTGATGCCAACCAGCTATTCCAGCTGATTTGTCGCAAGCTTTCATGACTTTGGCACCACAGGTTCAGTGTACATATGTGCTAATCACTCTCAGCAAATCTGCAACATGTATGAAGACTGTAGTTGCAGCACTTCCGGGCCTGCAACGTGACTGAGAAATGGAGCAAATGCTGCAAAGAGGGGAAACTCTGTACCGAGGGAGGAGGGGGGATCTCCACAATAGATTCTACACATCACGTGTTTTCAGAAAGCATGTGCATCCACATTAACCAGTGCAAAGCCTGAGGCAGCTTAGATTTGGCATCACTGCAGGAAATTCTCAGTAAAGTATCCTAGATCAGCTATCTTCAGCTACTTCATAATCTTTTCTCCATTGTCATGAAAATATAATAATTTTCATAATATTATTGTGGTTTATTTTAAAAGTGGGTTAATAGTGGGGTTTGGATTAGTTTCTCTGTGTGAGTGTGTGCATGAGGGATTTAATTGAATTGGAGACAGCTGGTCTGGAGGTTTTGAGTTATCAACAAGAAACTAGGTTTGAAATGCTAAATACCTAAACATGGCTGAAGTTTTAGAATGTGAGGTGTAAGAAAATTTGCATTTTTAGATAAACCAGAGTAGTTTGAATTTCAAAGAGATGGTAAAATGCTACACCTAGCCAGGAGAAGCCAAGCCAAACAGTATGTTTATTTTTCCCAAAGGTTACTGATAAAATTAACACAATGAAAGATTTATATTACGAGAAAAGTAAAGTTGCAAAAACATACTGGAACAATGGAATTTGCATTAAAAAGGGAGGAACATGTATAAAAGAGATGAGGCTATATGTCAGAGGAGAAGACATTTTAAGGCCTAACACAAGTGTGAAAAGCCTCCAGTCTCTGTGCATCAAGTTGCTGTCTACAGGAACCAAAGCTGAGAAAACTCATTTGAATGTGACTGTCCAGCGTATTGTGTTGCTTTGCCTGGGCCTATTTAAATCTATTTGTTTTTACTATTGCCTTAATGGAGGTGTAACTGGGAGCCAGATTAATTAGCAGATTTAGGGATTTTAGAGGTGACTCTCTCCTAAATCCCAAAAACATTCCACCATCTACAAGACACATGCCTGGAAAAGGTACCGAGGATATTTCGGAGGATATTGTCAGGAATGGAGAATTTTAGCTAGCAGGAAAGAAAGAAAACAAAGTTGTTTTTTTTGGAACAGATAGATCAAGGGTAGATTTAATTGAGCTGTATAAAATTATGAGGGGCTTAGATAAAGTTGATAGGAAAGACCTATTTGTGTTGTCAGAGAGATCAGTAACCAGAAGCATAGATTTAAAGTAATTGGTAGAATGATTAGAAGAGAGTTGAGGATATTTTTTGTCACCCAGAGGGTGATGGGGGTTTGGAACTCACTGCCTGAAAGGATAGTAGAGGCAGAAACCCTTGTCACATTTTAAAAACACGGGTGTATGCTCCTGAGGTGCTGTATCCTATAAGACTATGAAGCATGAGTTGGAAGGTAGGTTTAGGCTGGACAGTTTTTTTTCAGCCAGCAGATACATGATGCAGCAAATGGCCTCCCTCTCTTATGTGAATATTCCATGGGCTGAATTTTCTGGCTGACGTGCGGGTCAGCGCGCGACATTGCGATGTTTGGGTCGGGAAGCACGCTATACAGCGCAACGCGTGCTCGCCATTAATTAGGGGCCTTGTTAAGGCCATTAAGTCACCAATTGTCGATGATTTTGAGGGGCCCGTGCGAACTTCGGCTCGGCGCACGGGCCCAACGGGTAGGCAGGTAAGTGATTTTTTAACAAACCTCATCCACTGGCGGGATGAGTTTTGATTTCGGATTTTAAAAAGTTTAGTTTCTCTGTGTACTTCATTAACATGTCCCATCTCGTGTGGCATTGTCACACAAGGGGTACATGTTAATGATTTTTTTATTTTTCTAGTTTTGAACTTTCACCATCTTTCAGCGATCTCCCTGAGGCAGCACCTAGCCTCAGGGAGATGTGTGCCCTTTTGTGCGCATGCGCGAAAGAGCGCACTCTCGCAGTTGGGAAATCCCCCCCACCCGTCGGGTGTCATGCTGGGCGGGCCTTAATTGGCCTGCCCACGTAAAATGGTGGTGGGGCCCATTTCGGCGTCGGCGATCGGCTGCCCACCTGCCACCGAGTTGGTCGGGCCCGCCCGCCTGCCCGTCAAGGGCAAAATTCAGCCCCATGTTTCTATGTTTCTTCAGTCAGGTGTGTGATGGAATACTCTGCACTTTCCTGGATGAGATAATCTCTAACAACACTCAAGCTTGACATCATCCAGGACAAAGCTTGATTGTACCCCATCCATCACTTTGAGCATTTACTCCCTACATTACTGGCATATGGTGGCTGCAATGTGTAACATGTTATGGACAGAATGAGAGAGAACTGCTGAGATCCTTGTCCCCTTCCCAATTGTCTATAATTAGTAAGCTTTTGAGAGGAAGTGATGTGTGTTTTTTAACCCCTGAGCATGTGGACAATTTGAATAACCAGCAGCAAGCTTTTCGTGTGTTTGAATAAATAGAATTGTTATTTATGCACTCACCCTGAAATCTAACGCTATGGCATTCACTCATACAGTTACACACACACAAATATATTCAAGAGAAGTACAGCTGAAGGGAACAGTGCACTTTTACAGATTACAAGCAAAAACAATAGTTCATAATTCACGTAATTATCTTGTTCTGGAAACATGCATTGCTTGCCTGATGAAGAAGACGTTATCACTCCTGAAGGGTAGTTTAGTTGAATTCAGTAGCCAAAGTCATATGCCAAAATTGTTTCAGGGCTTTCTCGAACAGATGGACTTTCTGCAGGTCACAAAGTTCGTTGCTTGCAGTATTGCCAGGAGGTAAGTCTGCTGTATCGGTGGACCCGAAAAGGAACTGGCTTGGAGGCCTTGCAATGTTACAGCCTCTGGTTCTTTTAAGGCATAGGTTTTGCTACCTTTTCTGCTGCTCCTATCTTTCTGCAGACAGCACATGGTGATTACAAAGGGGCAGACATGGCTGCTTTACCATGTGACTCCTCACAATGGCCATTCCTCTTCCAAATATGGTGGTGGTCTTGGGTTGATTAACCACATCCTGGTTTATTGTTTTAAGACACACATCCTGAGCAGGGGTTGAGACAATCACCTTCCTTGTTTCATAAAAGACCTATTCAATTCAGGAATGTCTCTTGATGATCTAAGAATATGTGTTTTATAACACCTTTTTGTCTTGGATGTGCCCTTTTATCTCCGTTAGGCAGTGGGGCAGTTTTTGTACGCACAAGCCAGACCACATGATCTTTGGTGGCATCTTTGCACCACATTGGCTTGTTTTAAAAAATGGCCAATTACAATGAGTCCACACTGAATAAAGTTTGTATCTTGAAGGTTAGGAGTATGATATGTCTTTACAGGGCATATCAAACATCTAAAAGATGCACCACAGCAACTCACCAAGGCTTTTTCTTCAGAGCCTTCCGAACTTGGGACCTCTACCACCTAGAAGGACAAGAGCAGCAGGTGCGTGGGAACACGACCACCTTCAAGTTCCCCTCCAAATCACGCACCATCCCGGTGAGGAAATTTAACTCAGTTCCTTCATAATCACTAGGTCAAAAATCCTGGAACTCCCTATCTAACAGTACTGTGGGAATACCTTCTCAACATGGACTGTAGCAGTTCAAGAAGATGAATCACCACCAAATTCTCAAGGGAAATTAGGAATGGGCAATAAATGCCAGCAACACCCACATCCATCAACAAGTAAAAAAAAAACAAGGTGCTCATAGAACTGTGCCACTTCCTGAAGAGCATCTGCAGCCTCATACCAGGGCAGCGATAACATGCCGGTGGTCGTAAGGGTCACTCTTGCATTAAACATCTATGTGGCATTATCATGCCAGGCGGGAGCAGGCAATGTATCAAACATCCCCTGGTACACCACTCATTGCTGCTTTTGGGAGGCGACAGAAGCTATATATTCGAAGAGAGGTGATTACATTGTGTTCTCTCTAAGCAGAGTGAATTAAGATGAGAGGGCACGAGGTCTGCTCGGATAGCGTAATTCCCAATGGTGTGGGACTGCATGCACGTGGCTCTGTGGATCCCTCATATTAAAAGGAGTGCAGGAACTGCAAGTGCAACCACTTCATCAATATGTAGTTTGTTTTGTGCCCATGCACAAACCATAAGGTCAGTGAATGCCCACAATCCTGGCACGATGTCATTATTCTGAGACAGTTTGCCATTCTACTGCCTTTGGGCCTCCAAGAAGGACCAGAGGTTGGTGGTTAGGGGACAAAGGATATCCCTCACACAACTGGCTGATTAAACCACTTCCGCCATATGACCATGGAAGAATGAGTATTAGTTTGTCATGAAAGCTAGCCCGATGTCAAAGTGAGGGTGACCTACAACCTACAACTTCACCACAAACATATTGAACTGTTTAAAGAAGACATGTGTTTTTCAAAGAAATACAAGAAAAGACACTGATCAAAAGATGGCTGATACTGTAGAGTGACTAGTTTCTGGAAAATTCCTATGTGGATTATACTGACAGAGCTGTCCTGAGAGGACATGGAATTTTGCACCTGAAGAGGTGTCGAGGCCCACTTCAAACAGAGACACTTGAAAGAGAGGCATGGAAAATGCAAAAAGATGGGCTTTAATCTCCTATGTTTGTGAAGGCAATGGAAACTGCCCCCCCTGCCAGTTACACCCCATTGGACATCCAAAAACCCATGTTGGTTTATATTACAGAATGTGTCAAAAAGTTTCTGAGTTGAAAGCAAAATGAGCTTTGGATGCAAGACATGCCAATTAAATACCCTTCTCGAAATACACAGAAATGAGTTTAAAAAATGGCTCTGGCAAACAGAGTGCCAGAAGCCAGAAGAAACACCACTCTTTTAAGTAACACTTGCAGAAACAAACAGGCCATCTCTCTCTCCCTCTCTCTCTCACTGGAGACAAGTGTGGTAACAGGGAGCAGCAAATAACAGGAAGGAAAGGACAGTCACCCCTGCAGAGACAAGCAGGTCATCTCTCTCTCTGGAAACGAAAAAGGGTGTCTCCTTCAGCAGAATGCAAAACTGAACCAAGCCAACAAGTGTCTCCAACAGATTGCAAAACTGCCAAAGTTCTACTGAAATTGCCTGAACAAGCGGCCGCATTCCCCTTTGAGCACTGAGGTCAGCAGCCATGATGACAGCAGTCTGAACCTGCAAGGCTCCGAACATGGACCTCATGACCTCCATCTGAGCTTCCACTGCAGCACTGAGACATTGGGTGGCATCTGACTGTGCTGCAAAGAAAACTGGGGCAGTGGCCATAAAACGCTGTATGAGGGCTGGCTCCACAAGTGCTGTCACAAGAACATAAAAACATAAGAAATAGGAGGAGGCCATTCAGCCCCTCAAGCCTGCCCCGCTATTCAATAAGATCTGCCCCAGGCCTCAACTCCTCTACTGTGGCAACTCCTCAGAGCTCTCAACCCCTCTGATATTTCAAAAATCTATCTACTTCCTCCTTAAATACTTTCAGTGATCTAGCCTCCACAACTCTCTGGGGCAGAGATTCCAGGCATTCACTACTGTCTGAGAGAAGAAATTCCTTTGCATCTCAGTTTTAAATGAGTGCCCCCTCATTCTGTGACTATGTCCCCTAGTTTGAGATTCCCCCACTAGTGGAAACATCTTCTCAAAATCTGTCAGGCTTCCTCAGAATCTTGTACATTTCAATAAGATCACCCCTCATTCTTCTAAACTCCAGATGAATAAAGTCCTAACCTGTTTAGCCGTTCTTGATAAGCCAACTCCTTCATCCCAGGAATCAGCCTAGTGAAGTGCCTCCAATGCCAGTATATCCTTTCTTAAATATGGGGACCAAAACTGTACACAGTACTCCAGGTGCAGCCTCACCAATACCCAGTACAGTTGTAACAAGACTTCGCTATTTTTAAACTCCAAACCCCTTAGCAATACAGGCCAAAATTCCATTTGCCTTCTTAATTACTTACTGCACCTGCTTGCTAACTTTTTGTGTTTCTTGCACAAGAACACCCAGATCCCCGTGTGCTGCACTTTTTTGGAGTCTCTCTCCATTTAAATAATAGTCTGCCTTTTGATTCTTCCTACCAAAGGGCGTGACCTCACACTTTCCTACCTTAATGTCATGGAGTTGGCCACCACTTCCACACTAGAAAGTATGGGCTCCAAACTCTACATGACGCTGTGTTGGATTTGGACTTTTCCATGCTCCTTTACAGTGACAAAAGGCTGTCTGGCAGGCTTGCCAAAGTGTTAACAAACCCTTCAACAATTTCAGACCATGAACTCTGTCCTCCATTTTGAATTTTCTTTTTTTCCCCAAGTGTCAGTCTGTCTCTTGTTATCATGTTTTTGCTTTCAGAGAGTGCTGACCTTTATTCTGCTATTAGCACCTATTCTGGACCAATGGTTTGTGTTTTTATACTATCATTACCACCCCCTTTGCCTTGTGTCCCATGACATCTTTGTCATTTAATCTTCCTGCCCTCTAACCTATCCCTGACTTTCTCTTTTGCTCCACCTGCCCCTCCCCCCATTTTCAACAGCATTAAACCTATCACATTCCTACCTCTCTTCAGTTCAGAAGGAGAGTCATATTGAACTCAAAACAACTGTTTTTCTGTCCACAGATGCTGCCACATGGGCTGAATTTTTCTAGCACTTTCTGTTTTGATTTCACAATTCTGCTATGATGGTCGCATACCTGCTGTACATTCTGGATTGATAGCCCTTTCATCTGATAAATGGAATTCTATAGGAAATAAGGGTTCATATTACCACATAAATACAGACAAACAGGAATTATTTGCATCTTTGGGCACAATTCACTGGTCATTTGGTTAGCATTACTTTAAGACTTGTCTGCCTCTCAAGTGAAAATAGCACTCAACCTTCATCTACATAATTATTCACAGCTTTGCAGAATCCCTGGTAGGAGCGGAAAACTGTATGTAAGTCAAATTTAAAGGAGGACAATTGAAACCTATGAAAGGAGATACGCAAAAAATTAGAAAGTTTCTAAAGAACATTAAAAAACATCTCAAATCATCAACAGCTTTGCCTGAGCTGAAAGGACCAGAAATTAAAAATTGGCAGGTCAAGAGGAAAATCTAGTTGTAGGCAAGAATCTAAAAGCAAGTGATCATGCATCCCAACACCCAACCACTGTGTTATGGCTGCTGCAGTCCAGGTGCTGATGCAGAGATGCTTGTGAGAAGATTTTGCCTCTGTGGTACTCTTTAGCACCATCAACATGGCTGCATTCCTGTAAGAACGTGTAGCCAAGTTTTAGGCTACAGCTGTCCATTAATATTCTTACACAGGTGCAAGTTCAATGATACATGGTCATTGCAATTGTCCTTACAGCAAATAACACAACTCAGTATTTGCCTCTCTCCTGACTTAGGCTCTGAGAAAGCCGGCCCCCTCAATTGTCACCAGCAACTTTTCCATTGCCCACAGAAATAATTAGCATCTTGACAGATACAGCTAAAGAATTGATGCTGATTTCTGAAAATAAATAAAAGCAGAGAAAGCTGGAAATATTCAACAGGTCAGGCAGCCTCTGTGAAGAGAAACAGAGATGACGTTTCAGGTCAATTATCTTTCATCATCCTAATTACCCTGGTATGTTCATTGGGTGCAATGTAAAACATGGTACACAGTACTGACATGCTTCTTAAGAATATTCCAACTTAACAATTTGTCAGATATTTACACCTCATCGTGATTTAATTTTTAGTTAAAATTCAATAACACTGAATAGCCTGTTTATTTCTTTTCCCCAGTTCTCAGAAGGTGGTAATGGGCCTTCTCCTTGAATCACTGCATCCTTGTGATGAAAGATGATGAAGACTCCAAGCCAGCAATGATGAAACACCAGATCATGAAAGCAGATATGTCCAGGTGAGGATGGTGTGTGACTAGGAGGTATTGGTGCTGCTACATCTCAAAATGGAGGATGCCCCCTGTGTGAAGATGGGATTTGTTCTTATATACTGAGAAAGTACATTAATATTGGTGCCAGTGGAGTATTTTGCCACTGGGTGCCAAAGCAGATCTTGTGGACTTAGTAGAAATTCAATTTAAACATACCTGAAGTTGCCATCCAGGAAGACTTGTTATTTTACTAGGTTTTCCTGGACATTAAGCTTAGTGAGTCCAGTAGATTTACAGTAGGAACCGGCAACAGAAACATTTGACTAATGCTAATATAAATGCAGCTGACTCAGTTAACTTAGGAATTTGAGTTAAAAAGTCATGTATTTCTGTGAAAATTCCTAGTTACTACTAATTGACATAACAGGTCGGAAATTATTTAATGGCTGGGATTTTCCAGCCCTGCCATGGCGGGATCCGCCGCGGGAAATTTGGCGGCCCAGCCAAAAGTCTATTGACTTTCGGCGGGACCAAATGATCCCATCCCAGATGACAGATGGGGCCGGAAAATCCCACCCAATGGGCAGAGTTTTACGGCAGTGGGATTTTACGTTCCCGCTGAAGTCAATGGGGTTTATAACGTCTCGCCGCATTTTACGGCCTCGTCCCCACCGAAACGGGGGGCTGTAAAATTCTGCCCAATGTATTCATATGAAATTCCACTGATCAATGTTTTCTACATTACCCATTTAAAATAAATCAGTTTGCATTTCTGTCAAAGTCATGGACAGAAAAAGGTTACATGAAGGTGTCAAGTGTTCATGGTTCAGTAATTTTCAGGCTTTAAAAAATTCCATTTGTTCTTTGGTTACAATGTGACCCCAGTTACACATCCAGAAAAGCATCACTGAAATAAAAGCAAAATACTGCGGATGCTGGAAATCTGAAACAAAAACAAAAATTACTGGAAAAACTCAGCAGGTCTGACAGCATCTGTGGAGAGAAAGACAGAGTTAATGTTTCGAGTCCGTATGACTCTTCTTCAGAACTAAAGAGAAGTAGAAATGTGGTGAAATATAAGCTGTTTAAGGGGGGTGGGACAGGTGAAGCTGGATAGAAGGCCAGCGATAGGTGGGGGCAAAGGAGAGATTGCAAAAGATGTCATAAACAAAAAGTTGAAGGGGTGTTGATGGTAGTGATACTGGCTAAAGGAGGCGCTAATGGTGACATTAAGAGTAGAAAGCAGGATGAGTCAGTGACAGATTGCCCAAGTGGGGATGGGGTGGGGAGCGGGGACAGTGTGGGAGAAAAGGTCGAAATAGGCTAAAAAGTGGGGATAAAACAATGAACAGAAATAAATTTAAAAAATAATAGAAACAGGTGGGGAAAGAAATATACATATAAAAATTAAAAAATAAATATTGAAAAAAAGGGGATCAAAATGGGGTGAGGATGGAGGAGAGAGTTCATGGTCTGAAGTTGTTGAACTCAATGTTAAGTCCGGAAGGCTGTAAAGTGCCTAATCAGAAGATGAGGTGCTGTTCCTCCAGTTTGCATTGAGCTTCACTGGAACATTGCAGCAGGCCAAGGACGGGCATGTGGGCATGAGAGCAGGGTGATGTGTTAAAATGGCAGGCAACAGAAAGGTCTGGGTCATGCTTGCAGACAGACCGAAGGTGTTCCGTAAAGCAGTCACCCAGTCTGCATTTGGTCTCTCTAATATAGAGGAGACAGCATTGGGAGCAGTGAATGTAGTAAACCAAATTGAGGGAAGTGCAAGCGAAATGCTGCTTCACTTGAAAGGAGTGTTTGGGTCCTTAGACGGTGAGGCGGTGGGGGAGTAAAGGGGCAGGTGTTGCACCTTCTGCGAATGCATGGGAAGGTGCCGTGGGAGAGGATTGAGGTGTTGAAGGTGATGGGGGAGTGGACCAGGAAGGAACGATCCCTGTGGAATGCCGACGGGTTGGGGGGGGGGGGGGCGGTGGTGAAGGGAAGATGTGTTTGGTGGTGGCATCATGCTGGAGTTGGCATTCCGTAGGGACCGTTCCCTCCAGGACACCTTGGTCCAGAAGCCCAGTGGCTGGCTTGAAAAGCCACTGACAGATGTGCCGCACTTACTTACAGGTTCCCGTTCGCAACTGGACCTCCACACTCTCTGCACATTGTGAACTTAAAATCCAGGCTAATGTGTCAGCCAAAGAGTTGGAGGCAGTGCCGAACTTATTGCAAACAACGTATTTTACAGCAAACAAAGTATATTTACTCAGAGTCTGTTTAAACAGCATACTACAGCAAACAGTCTACAGAGTCTATTTAAAGTGTCTCAATGAACTACAGTAAACAGAACACATCACTGAGACTGCAGCAACATCTCGCAAGGCATCAGTGACTTCACCAGCAAAATGCAGTGAGTGAAGGATATTGACATACAAACTATGTGTATCAAGTCAATCTCAGCCACTTGCAGCCATACAGTCACCAGGTATGATTGACAGGGGAATTACCCAACCATCCCCATTCTAGCCGGGAATAATCATGTCACTACACGCAGCTGTCTTCCTTCGGCATTTAAGTCAGACAAGAGGACATTACTATTAGAGGGCTTTGCAATGAGGCAACATCACCCGCAAGGCTTAGTTGCACAAAGATTCTCACCAGGCCAATAATGTCAACAAGGCCAACAATTGGTGGAAGCCCCATTGTATATGAAATTTTTAAAATGGCTTGCAAACAAGCCTGAAAACAGATTCTGCAGAGCAGTTGTAGAGCTGGAATTGTTTCTTGCATTAATGTCAGTTCCTTCGGCAGTTTCTTCCACACACAAATACTTATTAAAAAGCAGGTAGAATGAAAATACGAATATAAGCCCTGAAACAGTCTACAATGCCTACTAAGATTTTTTAAAAAGCAGCATTAAGAACTTTTTTTGGTGTAGTATTCATCCAATCAATATTTTCTTGAAGTACATCTGTCAAAATCTCAAGCAATAAGAAATGGCTGATTCACCATTCATATTCCTCACACTCTGTCAATTAGTAATTGAAATATCTGATAATATGAATGATGTATACAGCCTAAAATAATATTCACATATATAAATATGATGCAAGTGTCAGTAATTTTGAATTTCTATCACAAATTATTCATATAATTAAACTTGTTTATTTGCAAAATAATGCTCTTGAACTGAATCTTGTCAAAATTATCATACTTATAACCTTCTCTAAACGTCAGGGTTCTTGGATCTAATTAATGCTCTGTGAAAGGCAATATATCCTTTATTCTATTTTGATGTTTTCTGATATTCTTCCAAGGACAAAGCAAAAATATAAATAAAGGAAACTAACAATAGTATATGACACATCTGTATGCCACTGCAAATTCTAGATGTAATTAAGGTTAGTCATGAGCAAAATTGGAAGATGGCCAGACAAGCCCCTACATTTTCATTCTGTTTAAAATTAAATTTATGTAGTTTATCATGGCAAACTGTTATAATGTGCATATTTCCTAGTGTAAAGTAAAAACATGCTGTTTGTGCGAGAAATGATACAAAACTGGTCGAAGATATATCGTTCTTTTTTGGGCATAACAGAAGTATTCTTATGTCCTTTAAGACCTCACTGACGGGGAGCAAAATATCAGATTATTTTTGCCTGTTATTAATCATCTACTAGTCAGAGATATGTGAGGTGTTGTACCTCAAGGGAGAGAAATATAGGCAGAATCTGATTCATCATGGTTCATGGAGTACCACTGATGGCAGCCATGCAGTATCTTTATCACTCAGGTTATCTCACCTTTCCAGCTGAAATCAACTGAGCCAAATGGAATCCACAGGGAGAAAAAATATCAGATGACTGATTACAAGATATCAATCAGTCAGGAAAAATGAAATCTCTGATATTTAACTTCACTCAGAGCATCCAGAAGCAAATAAGATTCATTGAATTTATTTCTGAACTAGACAAAAGCAAATGAATCTTCAAGTTGTATTCCAGACATTAAGCTAAATTAAGACAAACAAATACAACCACCTGGTGCTATTCATGGATTGAGAAGTGATCAGCAGACTACAAAGCAAACTACTATTACGATAAGCAAGAGTTCTCGTGTGAGCTACTTAACGAGTTATTAAATACAATGTAGTTGTTGCATCTTAATGTCACACAATATGTTGCGGGTCATTTAAAGGATTTGTGGTGCACGTAAAAGAACATACTGTCAGGCCCTGTGCTGTTCACATTTGAATTTGTAATGAAGGTAATTCCAAGGGCAGAAATTTTCGCTCGGTGGTCAGGCGCGCACCCGCCCTGCTCGAGCGTGAAATGACGCACGTTGACGTTGGCCAAGCGTTCTGACGTCAACATGCAGTTGCGCGATAGTTCGGTTGGTGGGCATGCGCCGGAGTCGGCAGTACACAAGCCAACAATTAAAAGGCCTGTTAAGGCCATTAAATAATCAATTAACCTAAATTTTTTGCTGCCCGTCCAACCTAATGGGTTGGGCGGATGAAAAGGCCAAGTGGCCTTTGCGTTTTTTTGGAAACCTCATCCACAGGCGGGATGAGGTTTCCAAAAGCAAATAAAAATAAAATAAAAGTTTTGCAATTGAATTAATAACATGTCTCTGCTCATGTGACAGAGTCACATAAGAGGACATGTTTTATTACATTTTTATTTTCTTTATTTTCTTTTTTTAACAATGTTTCATCTCCAGAGGCAGCACTGTGCCTCAGAGATTATGAACTGCTCACTCAGGCGCATGCACGAAGCTCACCCTCCTCCCCCCGCCTGCTCAGCACTGCCACTTGTGTTTCACGCTGGGTGGGCCTTAATTGGCCCACCAGCGTGAAATCGCAATCCGGTGCTGATCACTGGTGGCAGGCGGCTTCCCGACATCCCCCGCCTGCACACGCCGAGCCCGCCCGCCAAGGGAAAAATTCTGCCCCATGATCCTGTGCTTCCAGTGGAAAAGCCACACTCACAAAGAGCACAGGTTGGACAAAGCATTATAACACTTCTTGTTTGATTGCATGGCAGGTTCATGGGACATCTTGCAATTTGCACTCCTGACAGATGAAATTCTGTGCTGGAACACATATTTGTCAAACTTGCAAAGTAAAATGTGTCTTTTCCCTAGCATCATCATTCCCTTCCAATTGGGATGAAAGGATAATTTTAAAAATCGAGGATATTCAGTCTTTGTACTTACAGTTTAGGGTCTGCTTTGTCTCTATGTTGTGCCCCTTCAGACCCTGCAGTCTAAGGGTATCCCAGCACAAACACCCACCAACTTCGAGGGGCATGAGTGTGCCCCCAATGCTGTAGAATATACTACCAGGACATCACAGAATCACAGGATTTTAATAGCACAGAGGGGGGTCATTTGGCCCATCATGTCTGCATCAGCTCTCCAAATGAGCATTATGACCTAGTGTCATTGCACTGCCTTTTCCCTGTACCGCTGCACATTGTTTCTATTCAAATAATCATCTAATGCCCTCTTGAATGCCTTGATTGAACCTGCCTCCACCACACTTCCAGGCAGTGCACTCCAGACCCGAACCATTTGTTGTGTGAAAAAACCCTTTCTCACGTCACATTTGCTTCTTCCGCGAATCACTTTAAATCTGTGACCTCTCGTTCCTGATCTCTCTCCGAGCGGGAACAGATTCTCCCTATCCACTTCATCCAGTCCCCTCACGATCCTGAATACCCCCATCAAATCTCCCCCCAGCCTTCCTCTCTCCAAGGAGAACAGTCCCAGCCTCTCCAATCCACCATTGCATCTGAAGTTTCTCATCCTTGGAACCATTCCTGCAAACCTCCTCTGCACTCTCTCCAATGTGTTCACATCCCTCCTATAATGTGGGACCCAGAGCTGCACACAGTACCCCAGCTGAGGCCCAATGAGCATCCCACACAAATTCAGCATAATCTCCTTGTTCTTGTACTCTATGCCTTTATTAACAAAACCCAGGATACTATATACTTTATTAACTCTCCATCTGTCCTGCCACCTTCAATGACCTGTGCACATATACACCCAGGTATTACTGCTCCTGCACCCCTTCAAAATTTCACACCCTATTTTATATTGTCTGTCCATGTTCTTCCTACCAAAATGAATCACGTCACACTTCTCCGCACTGAACTCTATCCACCAAACTATCTGCCCACTCCACCAATGTGTCAATGTCCTTTTGAAGTTCTATACTGTCCTCCTCACAGTTTACAATGCTCCCAAGCTTCGTATCATCCACAAACTTTGAAATTGTCCCCTGCACAGCAAGATCTAGGTCATTAATCTGTATCAGGAAAAGTAAGGGTCCCAGTACTGACCCCTGGGGAACTCCACTACAAACCTTCCTCCAGTCCGAAAAATATCCATTGACCATTACTCTCTGCCTACTATTTTTCAACCAATTTTGATTCCAAGTTGCTACTGTCCCTTTTATTCCATGAGCAATAACTTTTCTCACAAGTCTATTGTGGGGCACTGTGTTAAATGCCATTTGAAAATCCATGTACACCACATCAACCCTCATTGACCTTTTCTGTTATCTCTTCAAAAAACTCCAGCAAGTTAGTTAAACACTATTTCCCTTTTAGAAATCCATGCTGGCTCTTCTTTATCAACCCATATTTTTCCATGTGACTACTAATTCTATCCCAAGTAATTGTTACTAGAATCTTGCCCACCACTGAAGTTAAACTGACTGGTCTGTAATTGCTGGGCTTATCCTTACAACTGTTTTCTGAACAAGGACGTAACTTTCGCAATTCTCCAGTCCTCTGGCACCTCCCCTGAGTCTAAGGAAGACTGAAAAATTATGGCCAGTGCCCCTGCAATTTCTATTCTCACTTTCTTCAATATCCTTGGATGCATCTCACCTGGTCCCGGTGCCTTGTCAACTTTAAGTACCGACATTTTATTCAACACTTCCTCCTTGTCAATTTTGAAGCCTTCTAGTGTCAGAGTTTCCTCCTCTGTCACCATGGCCTGGGTAGCATCCACCTGAGATATCTGGATAGCATCTACATTGGAGCAGAAAACTGGGAATGCTTCTGCCTCATTTACATGGGTATATCAGGCCAGCCTCAGTGTGCTCTGCTTCTCAGTAGAGGGGGTATCCGAGGAAGATTATGGGCAATATAATGGGATTGGAGACTTGGCAAAATGAATCTCAGCTCCACTTTCCCAATTGTTGCCCTTGAAAATAGGCTTGAGTTTTGAATCCTTATTTTGTTCTCTCTGTTTGTCTTCTATTAATTGTAGGTTGCTAGGACTTTGGGTCGGAAAATCTAGATGTAGAATCAGTCTGGGTGGAGCTAAGAAGCAACACGGGGTGGAAAACATTCGTGGGAGTTGTCTATAGGCCTCCAAACAGTAGTGATAAGGTTAAGGGATGGCATCAAACAG
This sequence comes from Cetorhinus maximus, assembly GCF_964194155.1. NCBI lineage: Eukaryota > Metazoa > Chordata > Chondrichthyes > Lamniformes > Cetorhinidae > Cetorhinus > Cetorhinus maximus. The sequence goes on from NC_135881.1 coordinate 87,173,257, forward strand.
GAAATTAGAGAGCATGTAACAAAGGTGCTACAGTGATCATGGGTGGATTTAATCTACATATAGACTGGGCAAACCAAATTAGCACTAACATTGTAGCAGACGAATTCCTGGAAGGTGTATGAAATGGTATGAGGAACCGACTCGGGAACAGGCTATCCTAGATTTGGTATTGTGCAATGAGAAGGGTTTAATTAATAATCTTGTGTGGGGTCCTTTAGGGAACAGTAACTTTTATGTTTTTGGTTATCAGGTTCGCCTTTTCCGGCGAATGCTAGCTGTACCCTTGATATTAACACATTAGTTAGTGCTTGAAACAATACAGGCAGAGACCAATTAACTGAACAAATGCTGGTAAGTTATTGGAACTAAGAACACAGCACTAACACCATGTGTGCTTCTTCAGTCACCTCCGGCTCAAGACTTACAATTACCCAAGAAACCCGCGCTGTGTAGCTATTGGTCAATACAGTCACATGGCCAACTAACTACATTCTCTTCAAGGTACATAGGACTCCACTTTACCACATCCCTCCCCCTTTACTTGAAAGTACAATTGACAAGCATCACAACATCCCAATTATTTATATGAATAACTATTTACAAGTCAAGTCTCTCAGGAGGCTTCTTCAGACATGTTGAATGTCGTAGCTCAATGGCCTAGGCTGGTTTTTCCAAGACTCCCTTCTCAGGGGTCAACTGTCCACCAAGCTCTACGGTGGAAGTGGACAAGTTTGTGTCTTCGACCCTCTCGTGTCCAACAGGCCCCATTGGTACTTCCAAATCATGTGACATTTCTTCCACATACGGTGCAGACTCAAACGCAAATTATGATGGCATTCCTTCTTGTGGGACTATCTCTCTTCTCCGGAGATGGTCCATGTGTCGTCTAATTATCTGGCCATTTACTGACACATTATAGGAGAGAGGTCCTGTAATGGCACTCACTTCGCCTAATAGCCAATTGGGCCCATCTCCAAAGTTCTTCGTGAGAAATGTGTCTCCCACCATGAAATTTCTTTCATGATTATGGCCATCATGTCTAGCCTTCTGGGTCTCTTGGCTTGTCTCCACCTTCCCCCCTAAATTTGGCCTGATAAGAGTTAGACGGTGTCCCTTCATTAGTAATTCAGTGAGGGCAATACCGGAGGTCGTGTGTGGTGTCATCTGGTGTGCGAACGGTAATTGTGACAATTTGGTGCTGATGGAATCCCCATCCAGCTTTTTCATCTCGGACTTAAAAGTTTGGACCGCCTGCTCAGCTAAACCATTAGAGGCGGGGTGGTAAGGTGAGGTTTTGATATGAGTTATTCTGTTGAGGGTTGTAAACCTGTGGAATTTCCTGCTGGTAAATACAGTCCCATTGTCTGATACGAACACCTCTGGTAACCCATGCATTGCAAAACTCTGTCACAAACTGTCTATGGAGACAGCAGACGTGGGTGACCAAACTTCGTAGTCATCCATCCACTTGGAATGGATGTCTATTAGTAAAAGGAACATTGTGCCCAAGAAGGGCCCCAGGTAGTCGATGTGGAGGCGCACCAACGGCCGCCCCGGCCATTCCCAAGGGTGCAATGGAGCTAAGTGAGGTAGCTTTTGTATCTGCTGGCATTGAAGACAACTTTTGACTAGGGTTTCGATGTCCACATCCATCCCTGGCTACCACAAGTAGCTGTGCATGAGCATCTTCACCCTATTAATGCCAGGGTGAGTGCTATGTAATTCGGCCAGTAATGGCCACCGCCCTCTCGGGGGCAGAATTACCCTTGCTCCCCAGAGCAATATGCCATCCTGGCAGGTGAGCTCGTATCTGCGATTGAAATAGGGCTTCATGTCATCAGATTTTGGCTCACCTGACCATTTATTCAAAACTTCTCCCAGACGTCAGATAAAAGTGGATCTTTGGCTTGTCCACTCATGGATTTGTTTGACCTGGACAGGGGAGGAATTGAAAAAATTTAGTACTAAGACAAGTTCCCGGGGAATTGGAACCTTCATGTCGTTATCTGGCAGGGGGAGGTGGCTCAGCGCGTCAGCATGTGATTGGTGAATAAAAGTGTATTCGTAAGCAGCCAACATCAGTGCCCACCTCTGGATGCGAGCAGATGCGATGGGGGGTATCACCTTATCCTCCCCGAAATAATCCCAGCAGAGGCTTTTGGTCGGATATAATGTGAAAATGGCAACCATGGAGGTATTGATGGAATTTCCGAACATCAAAATCAACAGACAAGCCCTCCTTCTCAATTTGAGAATATCATCCCTCTGCAGCACTGAGGTTGCGAGATGTATAACCAATGGGTCGTTCGGAGACATCCGCCTTCCAATGTGAAAGTACAGCCCCTACTCCATAAGGAGATGCGTCGCAAGTTAAAATCAATTCTTTCTTTGGGTCAAAGTGAACCGGTAGGTCCGATGATCTTAGCAATTGTTTTACCTTCAGAAACGCATCCTGGTACGGATCTTGCCAAATCCATTTATGGTTTCCCTTAAACAATGCGTATAACGGAACCAGTACGGTTGACAGATTTGGGAAAAATCGCCCATAGTAGTTTATAATGCCAAAGAAGGCCTTTAGTTCTGTAGTGTTTCTTGGTGCAGATGCCTCGTGAATAGCCTTGACCTTTTCTTCCACAGGATGCAAGCCCTGCGCATCGACCTTATGGCCCAAATAAACTCCTCTTTGGCTTGGAAAAGTCATTTTTCTCGCTTCAAATGCGCCCCCAATTGTGAGAAGCGTTTCACCACCTCCTCCAAATTAGCTAAGTGTTCTTCGTCAGTTTGTCCGGTGACGAAGATATCATCCAGATTAACAAACCCTTCAGTCCCTGAAGCATATTTTCCATGGTACGCTGGAAAATAACACACGCCGATGAGACCCCAAAGGGTAGTCAAGTATATTGATACAATCCTCGTTGTGTATTGTTGGTCACAAATTCCCTCGAACCTTCTTCCAACTCTACCTGCTGGTAGGCCTGGCTCATGTCGAGTTTCGGACAGTGATGCCCCCTGCCAATTTCGAATATAATTCATCAATCTTCGGTATCGGGTGTCTATCGAGGTTGGCCACTCTATTTACAGTTAACTTATAGTCACCGCAGAAGCGAACACTTTAGTCTGGCTTCAGTATGGGTACTATGGGTGCCGCCCACTTGGAAAATTGCACCGGTTGTAAGATACCCAACTTTTCCAGCCAGTTTATCTAGGTCTCAACCATGTCCTGTAGAGCATTAAGGACTGGTCTGGCTCTGATAAATCCGGGGGTTGCGTAGGGTCTACGTGGATTTTGGCTTGTAGCCCACGAATCCTTCTTAGCTTGCCACTGAAGAAGGAAGCTTACTTTTGTAACAATTCCTGTAAGTTTCTCGTTCTGATTTGAAAAATATCGGCCCATTGCAATTTAATCTTTTTCAGCCAGTTGCGACCAATTAAACTGGGGCCCACCCCAGCTACTACTATGAGGGGTAAATTTGCAGACTGATCCCCATACTGCACCAGGACTTGACATATCCCTTTCACTCTTATTTATTTGCCCGCGTGTATTTTAATTTAGTGTCTGATTGTTCCAAACTTAAAGGGTGGAGTCCTTTATTCAAGTGTCGTTATGTTCTCCTATGACAGACATTGATGCCCCAGTATTGACCTCCATCTTGATGGGTTGGTCATTGACGCGACTGATTACCTGGATTGTCTCAGTTCTACCAACTTTCAGGTTGTACAATGAATAGATGTCAGATTCTGCCTCCTCTGGTTCTTCAATGAGACAGATTTCCCAATTTCTACCTTTGTTTTTAAAATGCTGTCTCAGTCTATCTTGACAGTGCCGCATTATGTGACCATCGCAGTGGCAGGAAAAGCACTCGATATTTCTGAACTGTCGATCGCCCGCAGGCTGCCTGGATGCATTTCTCTCATTAATGTCGTGGGTTTTCACTGTAGTACTATTGTTCTTCAATGGTCTGTAAATAGTGGACGTTCCCTGACTTTCTGTGGAGTCCGACGTTTTTGCACCTTTTGTTACCTGCCCTTCCTGCCCTACAAGATGGATGACCCCATTTTGTGTAACTTATATTGCCTCCGAGTCTCTAACAGCGCTCTCCATGACTGTTGCCTATTTTATTGCCTTACTGAAGTCTAAATTAGTTTCAGATAGCAATCGCTTTTGAATAACATCGTCTCCGATTTCGCATATCAATTGGTCTCTCAACATGTCATTAACTGAAGTTCTGAACTCACAATATTCCGTTAATTCCCTTAAAGCAGCTACATAGCCAGCGTTAGTCTCTCCTGGAAGCCGATTCCTTGAACTGAATTTAAAACGCTGCATAGTGACTGAGGGCTTTGGCTTCAGGTGGTTTTTTACAATGTTTACTAACTCATTGAAAGCCTTCGTATCGGGGTGGGGGTGGGGGGTGTTAGGTAACGTGAGGCTGTGGATCAGCCCATATGTTTTGCTCCTGCATGTGGACAAAAGAATCGCCCTCTTGTCCTCCCCCTCGATATCATTAGCAGTAAAGAAGAACGCTAGGCATTTGATATAATGAGACGGCGGTAGACCATTTAGTACTGAGATGACCAGAAACCTCCTCACTCAGAGGGTGGTGAAACTATGGAATTCTCTACCGCAGAAGGCTGTGGAGGCCAAGTCACTGAGAAATAGGTAGATTTACGGATTCTGGAGGCGTCAAGGGGTATGGGAGAGAGGGAGTACGGCATTGAGATGGAGGATCAGCCATGATCACATTGAATGGCGGAGCAGGCTTGGATGACCTACTCCTGCTCCTATTTTCTATGTTTCTATGATAAAACAGGGTTAAATAATTAATTTATATAAGAGGGACAGGTAGATGATCTGAGGGTAGCTGAACAGTTAAGGCCCAATTAGCATAACATAATTCATTAGTGTCCTGGTGAGCTGTATAACTATAACTATAGAGAGGGCTTTAAGCTAAATAGTGGAGGGAGGCAGGGTACACATGAAGGGAGGCTTAGAAAGTCATTGAGAAGGGACAAGGCAATTGTGCTGGGTAGCGATATAGGGAATGATAACCAGAGTGCGACAGGAAGGAACATACTATACAAACATAAGAATACACAAGCAAGTAGTGACAGAGCAGGGAAAAATGGCAAAACGGACAGAATCAAAGGCTCTTTATTTGAATGCATGCAACATCTGAAACAAGATAGATGAATTGTTAGCACAAATTGAAATAAATGAACATGATATGATAGCCATTACAGGGACATGGTGGTGGACTATTAAACAACTCACTGGAGGAGGAGACTCCACAAATATCCCCATCCTCAATGATGGGGGAGCCCAGCACGTCAGTGCAAAAGATAAGGCTGAAGCTTTTGCTACAATCTTCAGCCAGAAGTGCCGAGTGGATGATCAATCTCGGCCTCCTCTGGAGGTCCCCAGCATTACAGATGCCAGACTTCAGCCAATTCGATTCACTCCACGTGATATCAAGAAACGGCTGAAGGCACTGGATAGTGCAAAGGCTATGGGCCCTGACAATATTCCAGTAATAGTACTGAAGACTTGTGCTCCAGAACTTGCCGCATTCCTAGCCAAGCTGTTCCAGTACAGCTACAACACTGGCATCCACTGGCTATGTGGAAAATTGCCCAGGAATGTCCTGTGCACAAAAAGCAGGACAAATCCAACCCGGTCAATTACCGCTCCATCAGTCTACTCTCGATTATCAGTGAAGAATGGAAGGGGTCATCAATAGTTCTAACAAGCAGCACTTGCTTAACAATAACCTGCTCACTGATGCCCAGTTTGGGTTCCGCCACTCAGCTCCTGACTTAATTACAACCTTGGTTCAAACATGGACAAAAGAGCTGAACTCCCGAGCTTAGGTGAGAGTGACTACCCTTGACACCAAGACTGCATTTGACTAAGTGTGGGATCAAGGAGCCCTAGCAAAACTGAAGTCAATGGGAATCAGGAGGAAAACTCTCTGCTGGCTGGAGTCATACCTAGCACAAAGGAAGATGGTTGTGGTTGTTGGAGGTCAGTCATCTCAGCTCCAGGACATCACTGCAGGAGTTCCTCAGGGTACTATCCTTGGCCCAACAATCTTCAGCTGCTTCATCAATGACCTTCCTTCCCTTATTTGGTCAGGAGTGGGGATGTTTGCTGCTGATTGCACAATGTTCAGCACCATTCATGACTCCTCAGACACTGAATCAGTACGTGCCCAAATGCAGCAAGACCTGGACAATATCCAGGCTTGGGCTGAAAAGTGGCAAGTAATGTTGGTGCCACACAACTATCAGGCAATGCAGATCTCCAACAAGAGAGCATCAGACCAATACCGCCTTGATGTTCAATGGCATTACCATCACTCAATTCCCCAAAAGCATCATCCTGGGGGTTATCATTGACCAGAAACTGAACTGCACTAGCCACATACATACTGTGGCTACAACAGCAGGTCAGAGGCTAGGAATCCTGCGATGAGTAACTAACCTCCTGACTCCCCAGAGCCTGTCCACCACCTACAATGCACAAGTCAGGAGTGTGACAGAATACACTCCACTTGCCTGGATGAGTGCAGCTCCAACAACATTCAAGAAGCTTGACACCTACCAGAACAAAGCAGCCTGCTTGATTGGCACCCCATTCACAAACATTCATTCCCTCCACCACCGACGTATAGTAGCAGCAGTGTGTGCCATCTATAAGATGCATTGCAGGAATTCATCAAGGCTCCTTCGACAGCACCTTCCAAACTCACGACCGCTACCATCTAGAAGGACAAGATAGATGGGAATACCACAGCTGGGTGTTCCCTTCCAAGTCACTCGCCATCAGGACTTGGAAATATATCGCCGTTCCTTCACTGTCGCTGGCTCAAAATCCTGGAACTCCCTTCCTAACAGCACTGTGGGTGTACCCACACCACAAGGACTGCAGCAGTTCAAGAAAGCAGCTCACCACCACCTTCTCAAGGGCAACTAGGGATGGGCAATAAATGCTGGCCCAGCCAGTGAAGCCCACACTCCGTGAATGAATAAAATAAAAATCTCTGCTCCTTAACATTATGAGTTTGCTTCTCTTGAAATAACAGAAATGAACAGTGTCACACAACTCTCCTTGCATGGTTGTGCTAGTCAGACTGTGCCACTATAAATGTCCATCATTGCGCCATTCAGAAGCCAGCTGCAATTGACCATTCACCCTGGTTACTGCAGAGAGCACCTCTGACTAACCATGGTCCTTTGGTGTGAGCAAACTCTGCAGCTAACAGTGCACATAGTGGTCATTCACTCTGCACGGGTCAATCACATACCTTAACTAACACCTCATGGATGCCTTATAAGATATGCAAAGCTGCCACCTTGCCATCATGCATGCCACTCGCCTTGCGTGACCTTTCAAGGTGCTTCTGACACCACAAACATGTTCTTACTACCAGACGGCCATGGCTGCTGACCTCCTTGGCCACCTCCAGCCAGGCCTTCTTTTCCAGGCTGACGTCCACTGGGAACAGAATCACGCTCCATTTCCTTGCTGCCTGCAGGTCCACCTCCAGGTGAAATGCTGAAATATGGAGCCATCTTTCCTCTCACTTCACCCAATCCTCCACAGACTCATACCTGATGCATCCTTTCCTCTGCCCTCACTTGTGGACGCTGTAGGAAGGTTGCTGACTGGCCTTTAAACACGGGGACCTCAACCTACCTACTGGCTCTAGCTTCAGCCTGCCACCCATTATTGGCCAGTGTACTGGAACACCAGCAAGTACGACAAGGCACCGTCCGTGCAGCTTCGCGGCTCACAAATGCCCCTGATGCCAGGACGTTGTATATGGCAACATCCAGATCTTTGGTGCAAGACGGAGGGGCACTGCACTGCTAGAGGAGTCATATTTTGGATAACATGCTTAATCAAGGCGTCCAGTGAATGTAAAATATCTTCTGGCACTATTTGAAGAAGAGTAGGGGCTAATGGGGAAAAACTTGAAGGGCTAATGGGGATAAACATGCAGGGCAAATGGGGATAAACCTGGAGGGCGAATGGGGATAAACTTGCAGGGCTAATGGGGATAAAACAGGAGGGCTAATGGGGATAAACTTGAAGGGCGAATGGGGATAAACTTGCAGGGCTAATGAGGATAAACTTGGAGGGAGAATGGGGATAAACTTGGAGGGCTGATGGGCATAAAACTGGAGGACAAATGGGGATACACCTGCAGGGCTAATGGGGATAAACCTGGAGGACTAATGGGGATAAACTTCGAGGGCTAATGGGGATAAACCTGGAGGGCTAATGGGGATAAACCGGGAGGGCGAATGGGGATAAAACTGGAGGGCTAATGGGAATAAATTGGAGGGCTAATGGGGATAAAACTGGAGGGCTAATGGGGATAGGTCTGGAGGGCTAATGGGGATAAAAATGGAGGGTTTTTGGGGATAAATCTGGAGGGCTAATGGGGATAAAACTGGAGGACTAATGGGGATAAAACTGGAGGGCTAATGGGGATTAAACTAGTGGGCTAATGGGGATAAAACTGGAGGGGTTTTCGGGATAAACTTGGAAGGTAATGGGGATAGAACTAGTGGGCTAATGGGGATAAACATGTAGGGCTAATGGGGACAAACATGCAGGGCTAATGGGGATAACTTGTCGGGCGAATGGGGATAAACTTGCAAGGCAAATGGTGATAGAACTGGAGGGCTAATGGGGATAAACCAGGAGGGCTAATGGGGATAAACTTCTAGGGCTAATAGGGATAAACCTGAAGGGCAAATGGGGATAAATCTGGAGGGCTAATGGGGATAAAACTGGATTGCTAATGGGGATAAACCTGGAGGGCTAATGGGGATAAACTTGGAGGGCTAATGGAGATAAATTGGAGGTCTAATGGGGAAAAACATGGAAGGTGAATGGGGATAAAACTGAAGGGCTAATGGGGATAAACCTGCAGGGAAAATGGTGATAAACCTGCAGGGCTAATGGGGATAAACCTGCAGGGCTAATGGGGATAAACTTGCAGGGCAAATGGTGATAAAACTGGAGGGCTAATGGGGATAAATTTGGAGGGATTTTGGGGATAAACTTGGAGGGCGAATGGGGTAGAACTGGAGGGTTAATGGGGATAAACTTGGAGGCTGAATGGGGATAAAACTGGAGGGCTAATGGGGATAAAACTGGATGGCTAATGGGGATAAAACCGGAAGGCGAATGGGGATAAAACTGGAGGGTTAATGGGGATAAACTTGGCGTGCTAATGAGGATAAACGTGTAGGGCTAATGGGGATAAACCTGGAGGGCGAAAAAGAATAAATTTGGAGGGCGAATGGGGATAAAACTGGAGTGCTAATAGGGATAAATTGGAGGGCTAATGGGGAAAAACGTGGAAGGTGAATGGGGATAAAACTGAAGGTCTAATGGGGATAAACCTGCAGGGAAAATGGTGATAAACGTGCAGGGCTAATGGAGATAAACTTGCAGGGTTAATGGGGATAAACTTGCAGGGCAAATGGTGATAAAACTGGAAGGCTAATGAGGTTACATTTGGAGGGATAATGGGGATAAACGTACAGGGCTAATGGGGATAAAGCTGGAGGGCTAATGGGGATAAACTTGGAGGGCTAATGCGGATTAAGCTGGATTGCGATTGGGGACAACCTTGGAGGGCTAATGCGGTTAAACTTGGAGGTATAATGGGGATAAACCTGGAGGGCTAATGGGGATAAACCAGGAGGGCTAATGGGGATTAAACTGCAGGGCCTTTGGGGATAAACTTGGAGGGCTAATGGGGATAAAACTGGAGGGCAAATGTGGATAAAACTGGAGGGCGAATGGGGATAACTTGGAGGGCGAATGGGGATAAACTTGCAGGGCAAATGGTGATAAAACTGGAGGGCTAATGGGGATAAACATGGAGGGCTAATGGGGATAAACGTGCAGGGCTAATGCGGATAAACCTGGAGAGCAAATGGGGATAAACCTGGAGGGTTAATGGGGATAAAACTAGTTTGCTAATGGGGATAAACTTGGAGGGCTAATGGGCATAAAACTGGAGGACAAATGGGGATACACTTGCAGGGCTAATGGGGATAAACCTGGAGGGCTAATGGGGATAAACTTCGAGGGCTAATGGGGATAAACTTGGAGGGCTAATGGGGACTTGGAGGGGTAATGGGGATACACCTGGAGGGCTAATGGGGATAAACTTGGAGGGCTAATGGGGATAAACCAGAAGGGCTAATGGGGATAAACCTGGAGGGCTAATGGGGATAAAACTGGATTGCTAATGGGGATAAACCTGGAGGGTTTTTGGGGATAAATCTGGAGGGCTAATGGGGATAAAACGGGAGGACTAATGGGGATAAAACTGGAGGGCTAATGGGGATTAAACTAGAGGGCTAATCGGGATAAAACTGGAGGGCTTTTCGGGATAAACTTGGAAGGTAATGGGGATAGAACTAGTGGGCTAATGGGGATAAACATGTAGGGCTAATGGGGACAAACATGCAGGGCTAATGGGGATAAACCTGGAGGGCGACTGGGGATAACTTGAAGGACGAATGGGGATAACCTTGCAAGGCAAATGGTGATAGAACTGGAGGGCTAATGGGAATAAACCAGGAGGGCTAATGGGGATAAACTTCCAGGGCTAATGGGGATAAACCTGAAGGGCTAATGGGGATAAACCTGGAGGGCTAATGGGGATAAAACTGGATTGCTAATGGGGATAAACCTGGAGGGCAAATGGGGATATACTTGGAGGGCTAATGGAGATAAATTGGAGGGCTAATGGGGATAAAACTGGAGGGCTAATGGGGATAAACTTGCAGGGCTAATGAGGATTAAACTAGAGGGCTAATGGGGATAAAACTGGAGGGCTTTTGGGGATAAACTTGGAAGGTAATGCGGATAGAACTAGTGGGCTAATGGGGATAAACATGTAGGGCTAATGGGGACAAACATGCAGGGCTAATGGGGATAAACCTGGAGGGCGACTGGGGATAAATTGGAGGGCGAATGGGGATAAAACTGGAGGGCTAATGGGGATAAACTTGGAGGGCTAATGGGGATAAACCTGGAGGGCTAATGGTGATTATACTGGAGGGCTAATGGGGATAAACATGGAAGGCTAATGGGGATAAAACTGTAGGGCTAATGGGGATAAACTTTGAGGGCTAATGGGGATAAAACTGGATTGCTAATGGGGATGAACTTGGACGGCTAATGGGGATAAACTTGGAGGGCGAATGGGGATAAAACTAGAGGGCTAATTGGGATAAACTTGGAGGGACAATGGGGATAAAACTGGAGGGCTAATAGGGGATAAACCTGGAGGGCGAATAGGTATAAATTTGGAGAGAGAATGGGGATAAAACTAGAGGGCTAATGGGATAAACTTGGAGGGCGAATGGGGATAAACTTGGAGGGCGAATGGGGATAAACTTGTAGGGCTAATGGGGATAAACTTGCAGGCTAATGCGGATAAACCTGGAGGGCTAATGGGGATAAAGTTGGAGGGTTAATGGGGATAAAACTGGATTGCTAATGGGGATAAACTTGGAGGGCTAATGGGGATAAAACTGGAGGGCAAATGGGGATAAACTTGCAGGGCTAATGGGGATAAACCTGGAGGGCTAATGGGGATAACCTTCAAGGGCTAATGTGGATAAACTTGGAGGGCTAATGGGGATAAACTTGCAGGGCTAATGGGGATAAACATGGGGGGCGAATGGGGATAAAACTGGAGGGCTAAAGGGGATAAAACTGGAGAGCTAATGGGGATAAAACTGGAGGGCTAATGAGGATAAAACTGGAAGGCATTTGGGGATAAACTTGGAGGGCTAATGGGGATAGAACCGGAGGGCTAATGGGGATAAAGCTGAAGGGCTAATGGGGATAAACTTGGTGGGCGAATAGGGATAAATTTGGAGGGCGAATGGGGATAAAACTGGAGGGCTAATGGGGATAAGCTTGGAGGGCGAATGGGGATAAAACTGGAGTGCTAATGGGGATAAATTGGAGGGCTAATGGGGAAAAACTTGGAGGGCTAATGGGGACTTGGAGGGGTAATGGGGATACACCTGGAGGGCTAATGGGGATAAACTTGGAGGGCTAATGGGGATAAACCAGAAGGGCTAATGGGGATAAACCTGGAGGGCTAATGGGGATAAAACTGGATTGCTAATGGGGATAAACCTGGAGGGTTTTTGGGGATAAATCTGGAGGGCTAATGGGGATAAAACGGGAGGACTAATGGGGATAAAACTGGAGGGCTAATGGGGATTAAACTAGAGGGCTAATCGGGATAAAACTGGAGGGCTTTTCGGGATAAACTTGGAAGGTAATGGGGATAGAACTAGTGGGCTAATGGGGATAAACATGTAGGGCTAATGGGGACAAACATGCAGGGCTAATGGGGATAAACCTGGAGGGCGACTGGGGATAACTTGAAGGACGAATGGGGATAACCTTGCAAGGCAAATGGTGATAGAACTGGAGGGCTAATGGGAATAAACCAGGAGGGCTAATGGGGATAAACTTCCAGGGCTAATGGGGATAAACCTGAAGGGCTAATGGGGATAAACCTGGAGGGCTAATGGGGATAAAACTGGATTGCTAATGGGGATAAACCTGGAGGGCAAATGGGGATATACTTGGAGGGCTAATGGAGATAAATTGGAGGGCTAATGGGGATAAAACTGGAGGGCTAATGGGGATAAACTTGCAGGGCTAATGAGGATTAAACTAGAGGGCTAATGGGGATAAAACTGGAGGGCTTTTGGGGATAAACTTGGAAGGTAATGCGGATAGAACTAGTGGGCTAATGGGGATAAACATGTAGGGCTAATGGGGACAAACATGCAGGGCTAATGGGGATAAACCTGGAGGGCGACTGGGGATAAATTGGAGGGCGAATGGGGATAAAACTGGAGGGCTAATGGGGATAAACTTGGAGGGCTAATGGGGATAAACCTGGAGGGCTAATGGTGATTATACTGGAGGGCTAATGGGGATAAACATGGAAGGCTAATGGGGATAAAACTGTAGGGCTAATGGGGATAAACTTTGAGGGCTAATGGGGATAAAACTGGATTGCTAATGGGGATGAACTTGGACGGCTAATGGGGATAAACTTGGAGGGCGAATGGGGATAAAACTAGAGGGCTAATTGGGATAAACTTGGAGGGACAATGGGGATAAAACTGGAGGGCTAATAGGGGATAAACCTGGAGGGCGAATAGGTATAAATTTGGAGAGAGAATGGGGATAAAACTAGAGGGCTAATGGGGATAAACTTGGAGGGCGAATGGGGATAAACTTGGAGGGCGAATGGGGATAAACTTGTAGGGCTAATGGGGATAAACTTGCAGGCTAATGCGGATAAACCTGGAGGGCTAAT